>NC_134853.1:43372551-44572551 GCF_049852395.1 Peromyscus maniculatus bairdii
CTATTGTAAAAGGTGATGTATCTCTAATTGCCTTCTCAGCTTCTTTGTCCATTGTATTTAGGAGGGCTACTGATTTTTTTGAGTTGATCTTGTATCCTGCTATGTTGCTGAAGGTGTTTATAAGCTTTATCAATTCCTGGGTGGAATCTCTGGGGTCACTCAAGTATACTATCATGTCATCTGCAAATAGGGAAAGCTTGACTTCTTCCTTTCCAATTTGAATCCCCTTAATCTCCTTATGTTGTCTTATTGCTCTGGCTAGAACTTCAAGTACTATATTGAATAAGTATCGGGAGATTGGGCAGCCTTGTCTCGTTCCTGATTTTAGTGGAATTGCTTTGAGTTTCTCTCCATTTAATTTGATGTTGGCTGTTGGTTTGCTATATATTGCCTTTATTATGTTTAGGTATGTTCCCTGTATTCCTGATTGCTCCAAGACTTTTATCATGAAGGGGTGTTGGATTTTGTCAAATGCCTTTTCTGCATCTAGTGAGATGATCATGTGGTTTTTGTCTTTGAGTTTGTTTATATGGTGTATTACATTGATGGACTTTCGTATGTTGAACCACCCTTGCATCCCTGGGATGAAGCCTACTTGATCATGGTGGATAATTGTTCTGATGTGTTCTTGGAGTCTGTTTGCCAGTATTTTATTGAGTATTTTTGCATCAATGTTCATAAGGGAGAACGGTCTGTAGTTCTCTTTCTTTTTTGCATCCTTGTTTGGTTTAGGAATCAGGGTAATTGTAGCCTCATAGAAGGAGTTTGGTAATGTTCCTTCTGTTTCTATTATGTGGAACAATTTAGAGAGTATTGGTATTAACTCTTCTTTGAAGATCTCGTAGAATTCTGCGCTGAAACCATCTGGTCCTGGGCTTTTTTTGGTTGGGAGACCTTTAATGACTGTTTCTATTTCCTTAGTGGTTATTGGACTATTTAAATAGTTTATCTGGTCTTGATTTAACTTAGGTATGTGGTATCTATCCAGAAAAATGTCCATTTCTTTTAGGTTTTCCAGTTTTGTGGAGTAGAGGTTTTTGAAATATGACCTTATAATTCTCTGGATTTCCTCAATGTCTGTTGTTATGTCCCCCTTTTCATTTCTGATTTTGTTGATTTGAATTCTCTCTCTCTGTCTTTTGGTTAGTTTGGATAAGGGCTTGTCTATCTTGTTGATTTTCTCAAAGAACCAACTCTTTGTTTCATTAATTTTTTGTATTATTCTCTTAGTTTCTAATTTATTAATTTCACCTCTCACTTTGATAATTTCCTGGCGTCTATTCTTCCTGGGAGACTTTGCTTCTTCTTGTTCTAGAGCTTTCCAATGTGCTGTTAATTCACTAGTGTGGGATTTCTCCAACTTCTTTTGGTGGGCATTTAGTGCTATGAATTTCCCTCTTAACACTGCTTTCATAGTGTCCCATAAGTTTGGGTATGTGGTGTCTTCATTTTCATTGATCTGTAGGAAGTCTTTAATTTCTTTCTTTATTTCTTCCTTAACCCATTGGTGATTCAGTTGAGCATTATTCAGTTTCCATGAGATTGTAGGTTTTCTGTAGTTTTTGTTGTTGTTGAAATCTAGCTTTAAACCATGGTAGTCTGATAGAACACAGGAGGTTATACCGATTGTTTTGTATCTGTTGAGATTTGCTTTGTGGCCAAGTATGTGGTCGATTTTAGAGAAAGTTCCATGGGGTGCTGAGAAGAAGGTATATTCTTTCTTGTTAGGATGGAATGTTCTGTAGATATCTATTAGGTCCAATTGGGTCATGACATCAGTTAAGTCCTTTATTTCTCTGTTAAGTTTCGATTTGGGAGATCTGTCCAGTGGTGAAAGTGGGGTGTTGAGATCTCCCACTATTAATGTGTGGGGTTTTATATGTGGTTTAAGCTTTAGTAATGTTTCTTTTACATATGTGGGTGCCCTTGTGTTTGGGGCATATATGTTCAGAATTGAAACTTCATCTCGGTCGATCTTTCCTGTGACGAGGATGTAATGTCCTTCTTGATCTCTTTTGATTGATTTTAGTTTGAAGTCTATTTTGTTGGATATCAGGATGGCTACCCCTGCTTGTTTCTTAAGACCATTTGATTGAAAAGTCTTTTCCCAGCCTTTTATTCTTAGGTAGTGTCTGTCTTTGAAATTGAGATGTGTTTCTTGTATGCAGCAGAAAGATGGGTCCTGCTTTCGTATCCATTCTGTAAGTCTATGTCTTTTTATAGGTGAATTAAGTCCGTTGATATTAAGGGATATTAATGACCAGTGATTCTTCATCCCTGTTATTTTTGGTGGTAGTGTGTGTGTACTTCTCTTCTTTGGGGTTTACTGTTGTGGCTTTATCTATTGCCTGTGTTTTCGAGTGTGTATCTGACTTCCCTCGGTTGGAATTTTCCTTCTAGTGCTTTCTGTAGGGCTGGGTTTGTGGATAGGTATTGTTTAAATCTGGCTTTGTCTTCGAATGTCTTGTTCCTTCCATCTATGATGATTGAAAGTTTTGCTGGGTATATTAGTCTGGGCTGACATCCATGGTCTCTTAGTGTCTGCATTACATCTGTTCAGGTCCTTCTGGCTTTCAAAATCTCCATTGAGAAGTCGGGTGCTATTCTGATAGGTTTACCTTTATAGGTCACTTGGCCTTTTTCCTTGGCTGCTCTTAATATTCTTTCTTTATTCTGTACATTTAGTTGTTTAATTATTATGTGTCGAGGGGACTTTTTAGGGGGTCTAGTCTGTTTGGTGTTCTATAGGCTTCTTGTATCTTCATAGGCATTTCCTTCTTTAAGTTGGGAAAATTTTCTTCCATAATTTTGTTGAATATATTTTCTGTGCCTTTGAGTTGGTATTCTTCACCTTCTTCTATCCCTATAATTCGTAGGTTTGGTCTTTTCATGGTGTCCCAAATTTCTTGGACATTTTGGTTCATGACTTTGTTGGCTTTAGTGTTTCCTTCGACTGATGAAACTATTTCTTCTACTGTGTCTTCAATGCCAGAAATCCTCTCTTCCATCTCTTGCATTATGTTGGTTATACTTGCATCTGAAGTTCCCGATCTTTTACTCAGGTTTTCTATTTCCAGCATTCCCTCTGTTTGTGTCTTCTTTATTTTTTCAATTTCCCTTTTCAGTTCTTGGACTGTTTCCTTTGTTTGTTTCATTACTTTTTCATGATTTTCTTTCAGTGCTTTATTGTTTTCTTGCAGGACTTTATTGTTTTCTTCCAGGAGTTTATTGTTTTCTTGGAGGACTTTATTGTTTTCTTGGAGGGCTTTATTGTTTTCTTCTAATTTGTTTGTCCTTTCCTCTAGTTGTTTACAGTATTCTTCCAATTTTCTTGTCTTTTCCTCTACAGAAGCCTCTACCTTCTTCATGAAGTTACTCATAAGGCTACTTTCTTCTGCTTCTTCCAATTTTTGGTGTTCAGGTCTAGATGTTGGAGGGGGGCTAGGTTCTGGTGATGCTGTATTGCTCTTCATTTTGTTGTATGTACTTCTGCCTTGACGTCTGCCCATCTCCTCCTGGTTCCTTCTTGGTCTTATCAGTGTACTTGTTTCAGAAAGAGCTGACAGATTCAGGAAGTCTCTCTCTCTTGTCCAAAAGGGAGTTCTCTTGTCCAACTCTCTCTGGTCCAGAAGGGAAGTCCGGGGCAGGATGGGTGCTAGGGGCCGGTCTCTAAGTCTCAGGAAGTGGCTGGGGTCTCCGGCAGATGGGCATGGGGGCAGGGGCTGCAGGGGGGCTTGGAGAAGGGGATCCCTCCCGGTGGGGCTAGAAGGGGACCCGCCCGGTGGCCAGAGCCTGTGGCCAAGTTGGGCAGGATTTCCCGGAGTGGCTGGTGCCCAGGGATGGGGTCTGGGTTGGAGCTGGATACTCACCTCTGGTCCAGAAGGCAAGTTGGGGGCAGGTTGGGAGCTGGGGGCCAGTCTCTAAGTCTCAGGAAGTGGCTGGGGTCTTGGGAAGATGGGCATGGGGGCAAGGCATGGAGATTGCAGGGACTGCCGGGGGCTTGGAGAAAGGGATCCCTCCTGGTGGGGCTCTGGTCCAGAAGGGAAGTCTGGGGCAGGATGGGAGCTGGGGGCCAGTCTCTAAGTCTCAGGAAGTGGCTGGGGTCTCGGGCCATATCAGATATTTTAAACTATACTATTTAAAAGAGAATTTTTTTCCACATTAAAAAAATGGGTTTTATGTGTACATTGGAAGAAGGAGTTTTGTTTGAAATTGTAGGCAGTCTGACAATGGAACAACTATATGAGAAGATTAAATATTGATCGAAATATGCAGTTTATTACCATGCTTATCCTCATTTTACTATTTAAAAAAATAGTCAATTTAAGTACCAGGATGACAGATTTAGAAAAACTTGTTAAACCTGTAAAAATTCAGACAGAAGAAATTAACAGTGAAGTTGTTTCAAGTTTGGATTATAAGGTTACAGAAAGAAAGCCTGTTTTCACACAGTCACCCTTAATTTATCCTGTAACCGTACAGCAGTTGCCTGATCAAATGATTACATAAAATATTTGGGCTCCAATTGAAATGTTGGATTTACAAAATTTTAAGGAGGCAATAGTATCTTATGGCATGCATTCTCCATATGTAAAGCAAATGTTAAACTCTTGGTCAACATATAATAGGATTGTACAACAGGACTGGTGGGACCTTGCATAAGCTGTTCTTGAACCCAGCCAGAGGCTTCAATTTCTAATTTGGTTCAAGGATGAATCTAAAAACATAGAAAAACAATGGATGGATAAAGGAATACAAATTTGCCAGGGTCAGCTTATTGGAGAAGGCCAATATGCTTCAGTACAAACACAATGTTTATATGATGTCCAAACCCTAATTTTATGTTGAATGGCAGCCTTAAATGCATGGGACAGAGTTGAGGAACCAGGAAAAAATCTGAGTCATTTACAAAGGTTATGCATGGCCCAAAAGAATCTTTTACAGATTTTTTTTACAAAGACTGGCTTCAACAGTAAAGAGAATGATCTCGGATTCAGAAGATAGTAAGGTAATAATTGAATTCTTTGGCCTTTGAGAATGCGAATCCAGCATGCAAAAGAATAATCAGGCCACTAAGGCAAGATCTGCACCTTTGGAAGATTGGATTAGAGAAACAATTAATGTTGAGGCTCATGAGCATGATGATATGTGGGTAGGAGAAGCGATTTCAAAAGGTTTGAGGAAATTTAGATGTTTTGGATGTGGAAAGCAAGGACATTTGAAAATGGACTGTAAACAGGTCATTCCTAGAAACAATGTTTCTTCAAGGAACAATGGCAACAGAATGCCACTTCCTTCTGGAGTATGCAGAAGGTGTGATAAGGGAAAACACTGTACCAACAAATGTAGATCAACAAAGGACAGACACCGTAATCCTTTGCCTCAGTCTTTAGGAAACTCCCAGAGGGTCCTCATGCAGGCCCCCATAGCAAATCCAGTTCAAACCTTTCCTGCAGCCATAGAGGAAACCCTTGCTCAGAACAATTAAATAACCAAATGCCTATTGGAATAAATCATGCTGGTCAGGATGATGAAACAGAGAGAATAGAAAATTCAGGAGAAAACATAAAGAAATTTTTTTGGCAAACTTCTATTAATGAACAGAGACCAAAATTAACAATAAAAATGAATGGTGTTTTGTTGTCAGGTCTGGTAGACACAGGTGTGGATGTTACCATAACTGCACCAGAATTTTGGCATCCAACTTGGCCTCTTCAGGAGGTAAACGTTCAACTGTTAGGAATTGGGACATTATCTCAGGTGATACAGGGTGCAAGATGGCTGGAATGTATTGGTCCAGAAGGACAGAGAGGAAAATTAAAACCATATGTGGCTAACATAGCTATGAACCTGTGGGGTAGAGACTTGTTGCAACAATGGAATACTCAGATTAACATCCCTCCAATCTCAGAAACAAATCATAAACTAGCACATATTTCTGAGAGAAATATTAGAAGATATTGTTCTAGGATCTTCGTGGGCCTCCCTAGCTCTCTGCTTCCTCCCCTTCTCACCTTCTCATGTGGTCTTCTTTTACCATGGTCTCCTATTCCTTGTTCTCCCTCTCTTTTCTTGATCCAGCTAGGATCTCCCACTCTTTCCCTCGACTGTCGCCCTTCATTGTTCCCACTCATGACCAGGCTATTCATGTAGATCTTGTCCATTTCTCCGTGTCTTTTTTTGGGGTCCCATTAGTGAGTAAGAAGAGGATTTATATGAGCGAGAATTGTTGAAGCCAAGGTTGGATAAAGCACCGGGACAAATAACCAAATGAATGGAAGCACAGGATCTATGAACCAAAGGCTGAGGGGCCCCCAACTGGATCAGGCCACCTGAACGGGTGAGACAGTCAGTTGGCTTGATCTGTTTGGGAGGCAGCTGTGCATTGGTGCCAGGTCCTGGGCTCGTTGCATGAGTTGGCTGTTTGAATCCTGGGACTTATGCAGGGACACTTGGCTCGGTCTGGGAGGGGGGAATGGACCTGCCTGGACCGAGTCTACCAGGTCAACCCCGGTCCTCGGGGGAGACCTTGATCTGGAGGAGGTGGGAATGGGGGGTGGGCTGGGGGGAGGGGTGGGCGAGAGGGGGAGAACAGGGGTTTCTGTGGCTATTATGTTGAACTGAATGGTGTTATAAAATAATAAAAAAAAAAAAAATGATAATAGTTCTCAGCAAAAAAAAAAAAAAAAAAAAGAAAACAAGTACTTAAGTCAAGACTAACTTTTTTTTTATCGAAAAAGAAAAATGAGGCTGGAGAGATGGCTCAGAGGTTAAGAGCACTGACTACTCTTCCAGAGTTTCTGAGTTCAATTCCCAATATCCATATGGTGGCTCACAACCATCTGTAATGAGATCTGGCCTCTGTGTACATAATAAATAAATAAATCTTTAAAAAAAAGAAAAAAAAAAAAAAAAAAAAAAAAAAAAGAAGATATTGTTCTAACGAGTGGTCACCCGCCATCCATACTATACAAGAATAGGGCACAACAACTGATGATCTACCAAAGACACCAACAGCTCTGCCTTTAAAATGGTTAACAGACAAGCCTGTATGGGTTCAGTAATGGCCTTTTACAACACAGAAACTCCAGGCTTTAGAAGAGCTGGTGGAAGAACAGTTAAATGCTCAGCATATTGGAGAATCAACCAGCCCTTGGAATTCTCCTGTATTTGTTATTAAAAAGAAATCTGGTAAATGGAGAATGGTAACAGACCTTAGAGCAATTAACAAAGTAATTCAGCCAATGGGCTCTCTACAATCTGGGATGTCTTTGACTACTCTGTTACAAAAAGGATGGCCTCTCATAGTTATCGATTTAATACACTGTTTCTTTTCAATACCCTTAAAAGAAAAAGACAGAGAAAGATTTGCTTTCACAGTGCCTACTTACAATAATTCTCAACCGGTTAAAAGATTTCAATGGAGGGTCCTCCCACAGGGAATGTTGAATAGCCCAGCTCTTTGCCAATATTTTGTACAACAGCCATTGGAAGTGATACATAAAAATTTTTCTAAATCTATAATTTATCATTATATGGATGATATTTTACTAGCTGACTCAAAGGCAGATACTTTAGAAAGAATGTGTGAAGAAGTAAAGAAAATTTTGCCTTGCTGGGGATTACAAATTGCTCCTGAAAAGATACAAAGAGGAGATTCTATTCATCATTTAGGATATAAAATAGAGCTACAAAAAAATAGATCCCAAAAGGTGCAAATAAGGAGAGATAGACTACAGACTCTTAATGACTTTCAAAGATTATTTGGAGACATTTCTCATCTATGAACTATTGTAGGGGTAAAAAATGATGAACTGACTAATTTGTTCAAAACCTTAGAAGGTGGCAAGGACTTAAATAGTCCAAGAGAATTATCACCTGAAACTTTGTAGAATTATCACCTGAAGACCTTGGTAGAAAAGAAAGTACATGAAGGGCATATGGATCATATTGATCCAAAGCTAGATTGCATTTTGGTTATTTTACCTTCTAGGTGTTCTCCTACTGGAATATTAATGCAGAGGGAAGATATTATAGTGGAATGAATATTTTTACCAAATAAACCAAATAAAAAATTAAAAACTTATGTGAAAAAAATCTCTGACTTGATTTGGAAAGGAAAATTGAGACTTCGTCAATTAGCAGGAATAGACCAAGCAAAAATTGTCATACCTTTAACTAAGGAGGTCATTGCAAAATTATGGACAGAAAGTGAACCTTGGCAAAGAGCTTGCAGTAATTTTTTGAGAGAAATTAACAGCAAATATCCCAGAAGTGATAAAATTGATCTTATAAAGAGAGCTGATTGGATCTTGCCTCGAATTATACAGGAAAAACCCATATCTGGAGTTCATACATTTTATACAGATGCCAAAAAAACAAGGAAAGGCAGGTTACAAATCAGAAAATTTAAGTAAAGAGGTTCAAAGTCTGTATAATTCAGTTCAAAAATCAGAATTGTATGCTATTCTGTTGGTATTAATGGATTTTTCAGAACCTCTCAACATAGTAACTGACTCAGTATGCTGAAAGAGTGGTATCACATATTGAGACTGCAGAATTTATCCCTGATGCTTCAGAATTAACTTTATTAATTATTCAATTACAAGATACAATCAGGAAAAGGAGTCATCCTTTATATATAACTCACATTCGATCCCATACTGGTCTACCAGGCCCTCTAGCACAAGGTAATGATGAGATTGATAAATTATTGATAGGAAATGTGCTGGAGGCCTCAGAATTTCATAAAAAACATCATGTCAATAGTAAAGTCTTAAAAAAGGATTTTTCCATAACCTGGCAACAAGCCAAAGAAATAGTAAAGAAATGTCCTACTTGTTCCTTCTACAATCAAACACCATTACCAGCAGGATGCATCCCAAAGGGTACTCAGAGGAATGAAATCTGGCAGATGGATGTGTTTCACTTTGCAGAATTTGGAAAATTGAAATATGTACACCATACCATCGATACTTATTCAGGATTTCAATGGACAACTGCTTTGAGTTCTGAAAAAGCTGATTCTGTAATCACTCATTTGCTAGAAGTTATGGCCATCATGGGTATACCTGCACAAATCAAAACTGACAATGCTCCATCATATGTCTCTGTTAAAATGAAACAGTTTTTTTCTTATTATAATATAAAGCATATTACAGGTATACCACATAATCCTACAGGTGAAGCAGTTATAGAAAGTTCAAACAGAACCCTAAAGGATATGCTAAATAAATAGAAAGGGATAACAAAAACCCCCAGAAATAGACTGCATAATTCTCTATTAACTTTGAATTTTCTCAATGCCAATGAGAAAGGAACAACAGCTGCAGAGAGACATTGGATATTAGAAAAAAACTACAGAATTAAATCAGTCTATGTACTTTAAGGATGTGCTGACCTCAGAATGGAAACCAGGGTATGTATTACGTTGGGGATGAGGTTTTGCTTTTGTTTCTACAGGAGAAGATAAGCTGTGGGTACCATCAAAATTGATAAAGGTTTGATTTGAACAAGAAAGACCTCTTAGTTAGAGGAGGTGACAGTTCATCAACTAGCATGAACATCCAATTTAAACTAACTTGTACTAGTAACGCATGCCTTTTCATTTATTCAGATATTAACTTGCCAAAAAGGAACATCCCCAAAATTAGTCTTGGGGAAAGGATTTTGTCTTTGTCTTTTAGTAGAATGAAGGTTAAGGAATCTGAAGAACACAAGACAAATGAGACATCTGAAGAAATGGGACAAATCATCTATCCCAGGAAACAGAGTTAAACGATGTATGGGTATATATTACCTAAAAAAATGTTATGCCTTCCTAAATGTTTGTTTCTGCTTTTCTCTAAAGATTTAACACTGTTGGTCTTCTAATAGTCCCAGTTCAGTTAAAATTTAAAGCTGACTTTGGAGTTGGAGAATGGCTCTCTCCTTCTTTAAACTCAAGCATGTTGCTAAAAGGAAAATGCAAACTCCCTGTATCATGCCAGAAAAAAAGAGCCATCTTCTGCTATGGGACAGGACAAAAGCCAAGTTAATTAAGGGACTAGTCTATTACTAATCTCAACTCTTTGATTCTATTCTGATTCTTTAAACTTTTCTTAAAGTATGAATTTTGTATCAAAATTTACAAGATTAATATATATAGATATATAGATATGTATACATTTTAAACTTTGTTAAGTTATGAATGGTCATATAGAGTCCTAACTAATTCTAGAAAAAAAGGCTTCAATAAGCTGCATATATATGTCTTTGTGTTCAAGTCTCTTATCAGTTTTCTGCAGGAAATCACAGCCAGGCCTAACATCAACTGAAGTCTCCAGAAAGAAGATGGGGCCCCACAACAACAACAATTCCACGTGGACAATAATAATATTAAGCTGACAAACATCATCTACAGACCAACTTTGAACTACAAGGTACTCAGAGCAATTTTGAGATGACTAGCTGAGATGATTGCGTCTCAAAGACTACTTGAATAAGAACTTGAGATAAACCCTGAACTTTGGCATTACACACAGACTGGTTAATGAAGGATATAGTTACCTTTCCTAGAATTTGACAATTAACCTAAAATTTTTTCTTTCAGGATAAAGATAACTTCGCCCATACCCAGCAGGAAGCAATTTTAAGAATTCGATGCCCACATTCCCATGGATGTGGTGTGGGGTGGGTGGTTTTTTGGTCCTTTTAATGGGTTTTGGGTCTGGGATAATTTTCATTGTTTAGGGGGGTTGGGTAAAGGTTCGTTGTCAAGGGTTAGGAAAAAGGCTAAGCTAAGGAGATTAGATTTAAGGTTCTTTATGGTGATATTTTATTTGTACTGAAATGTGATTTTAATTTTATGTTAATAAATAAATAAAGTTGCTCTGGGGTCAGAGCTATTAGAGCCATAGCAAGAGCGTGGTGGTTAGAAGAGCTAGGTAGATTTCTGTGTGTTCAGGGATACAGCCAGTATTGGAGACATATGCCTTTAAGACCTGGAGGGCAGTACTTACAGGCAGTGACAAGGCAGTCATGTGGTTGGGTTTACAACCAATGAGAAGGCAGAACAGAAAGACTATTTAAACACAGAAAAACAGGAAGTAGCTCTCCCTTGGGGAAGTTAGGAGCACTGCAGGAGGTAAGATTTTATCTCTGAGCTCTGACCTCTCGGCTTTCTCTTTTACATTGGCTCTGTGTTTCTTATTTTAATAAGACGATTGGTTACATCTACAGTTCTTGTTTTAAAAAAAGAAAGAAAAGAAAAGAAAAAGACAATTACTAGTCTTAAATACTTTATATTGGATTGGATTGTTTTATATTGTATACAAATTTGAAATTGATATTGTTAGAAAATGCTATATGTATATTTCTAATTGTATTTATACCATTCTTTTACAATGTAATGCAATTTTCTGGTCCTTGAATGTTATTATTACCAACTATTAGTATATAAAGAAATGGAAGTTAGTAGTTAGACATTACAATAGAACTTGTAGTCATATTAGATATGTTTTAAAAATTGAGCAGATATATTTTAGATAGACAGGTCATCTTCAAACCCTTCAGAGATCTACAGAATATGGCATTTAAAATGTTTTAATAACTTAGAAAAATTTTTTGAGACATATTGTCTCCTGGCAGTAACAATCTACTTCAGAGAAAATATGGGCTTTGAAGAAACTGCATATGGAATTAACTTTCACTGTGGCAAAAGTTAGGCACTGGACAACAAAGTATCCTCAAATCTACAGGACAGAATGGACAGACAGAACACGAAACAAAGGACTACTGATTCTTGCCAAAACAAGTGTGGATATGGCTTTATCAAAAGGCATCTTCTGAGGCCAGGACAATATGGCACCATCCCTGAAGTGGCCTTTGCAATTCGGAAAAAGTACAGTGACTGCCCTTTTCCTTGAAGGCCGCTTAATAAGCACTGGGCCAATAGCTTCTGTTGTGCAATGGAACAGCAGCTGAAAGCTCATGCCTCTCAATAGTAGACTGGCATTTAATAGAGAGATGTGGAGAAGAGCTGGATGGTGAGATGAAGCCATATATACACAGCCAAGAAGAATGGACAGATGAATTAAAAAATCATCAACAATTTCCAGAATTTAAAATCCTGAATCATGACATGACACTAGTGGAATTCGGGTGTTTCTGGTACATGGACTGCTCTCATCCAATGTGAGGTTGAACTGTTGACCTTGTGTACGTCCTACTTCACAATTGAGCCTCTCAGATAAGCTAAGCCTATAGGCTGAAGATGATGCCCCAACACTGTGGAGAAGCATCAGTTGACTGTCCAGGCAGCTGGCTGTTTCTGTCAATTCACAGATTTTTTGGAAGTTGGTTGCATGCACTTCCTGTTTTTATTTTTGTTAGTTAATATTATTTCCTTTTTGTGTCTCTGAGGGAGTTGAAGATTAGTTAGTTATAGTTGAAGATTAATTAGGATAGAAAGTGAATTAGATACATTTTGGACTTACTAAAATAGGATAGATAATGGAATTATTTTCTCTGATTTGTCAAATACAAATGGACTAGACATTGTTAAGGTATTTATTACTTGTATATATTGTATATAGTTATTGTACTTTTGTATATAGTTTTTCTTATGTTAGTTATAACCTTTTGCTTTTTTTCTTTTTATTAAAATAGAGAAGGGGAAATATGGTGGTATTTTATTTGTACTGAAATATGATTTTAATTGTATGTTAATAAATAAAGTTGCCTGTGGGTCAGAGCTATTAGAGCCATACCAAGAGTGTGGTGGTGGTGGAGGTGGCACATGCCTTTAATCCCAGCGCTTGGTAGACAGAGCTAGGTAGATCTCTGTGTTCAGGGATACAGCCAGCATTGAAGACATATGCCTTTAAGACCTGGAGGGCTGTAGTTACAGGGAGTAACAAGGCAGTCATGTGTTTGGGTTTACAACCAATGAGAAGGCAGAACAGAAAGACTATATTAAAGACAAACACACAGGAAGTAGCTGTCTTTCAGAGAGGTCGTAGCACCACAGGAGGAAGGGTAAGATTTTAGCTCTGAACCCTGATCTCTTGGCTTTCCCTTTTACATTGGTTCTGTGTTTTTTATTTAATAAGACGGTTGGTTACATCTACAGATATCAGAAAATGGAAAGATCTCCTATGCTCATGGATAGGTAGGATTAACATAGTAAAAATGGCAATCTTATCAAAAGCAATCTATAGATTCAATGGTATCCCCAATAAAATCCAAACATAATTATTCACATCCCTGGAATGAACAATATTCAGCTTCATATGGAAAATGAAAAACTCCATGACAGCTAAAAGAATCCTATATAATAAAGTAACCTCTGGAGCCTTTACCATCTATGACCTCAATCTCTACTATAGAAATAAAAATAGCTTGGTACAAGCATAAGAACTAACATGTGGACCAATTGAATCGAACTGAAGACCCTGATATTGATCCATAAATTAATGAACACCTAATTTTTGACAAAGATGCTGAAACTGTATAAAAAAAAGCATCTTCAACAAATGGTGCTGTCATAATTGGAAATCAACATGTAGAAGATTGCAAATAAACCCATATCTGTCACCATGCACAAAATTCAAGTGCAAGTGGATCAAAGACCTCAACATAAATCCAGTTACACTGAACTTGATAGAAGCAAAAATAGGAAGTAGTCTTGAACACATTAGCACAGGAGACCACTTCCTAAATATATCATCAGTAGCACAGACACTGAGAGCAATACTTAATAAATGGGACCTCCTGGAATTGAGAAGCTTTTATAAGGCAAAGGAAATGGTCAATAGGACAACATGACAGTCTACAGAATGGGAAATGATCTTTACCAACTCCACATCTGACAGAGAGCTGATCCCCAAAATATATAAAGAACTGAAGAAACTAGACATTAAAGTACCAAACAATCCAAAAACAAAATTGGGTTACAGAACTAAACAGAGGATTCTCAACAGAAGAATTTCAAATGGCCAAAAGACATTTAAGGAATTGTTCAGCAACCTTAGTCACCAGGGAAATGCAAATCAAAACAACTCTGAGATACCATCTTACACCTGTCAGAATGGCTGTGATCAAAATCACTAATGACAGCTTATGTTGGAGAGGATGTGGAACAACAGGAACACTCCTCCACTGTTGGTGGGAGTGCAACCTTGTATCGCCACTTTGTAAATCAGTATGGTGATTTCTCAGAAATTTGGTAATCAATCTACCTCAAGACCCAGTTATATAACTCTTGGGCATATACCCAAGGAATGCTCAATCTTACCACAAGGTCACATGCTCAAATATGTTCATAGAAGCATTTTGTAATTTTGGAAAAAACCTAGATGCCCCTCAAACAAAGAATGGATAAAGAAAATGTTGTATGTATACACAGTGGAATACTACTCAGCAGAAAACAAACAAACAATGACATCATGAAATTTGCAGGCAAATGGATGGAACTAGAAAATATCATCCTGAGTGAGTGAGGTAACCTAAACTCAGAAGGACAAACATGGTGTGTACTCACTCATAAGTGGATACTATGTGTAAAGCAAAGAATAACCAGACTACAACTCATAGCTCCAGAGAACCTAGCTAACAAAGAGAACCCTAAGAGTGCTGGATGGATTGCCCTGGGAAGATGAAATAGTTGAGATCTCCATGAATAAAATGGGGGTGACAGGGGCAATGGAGGGTAGGGATTAGGGATAAAAAATAAGCAAATGGGATGTTTGAGCTGGAACAAGGTCAGAGTGGGAGAGCAAGGAAGGAGATACCATTATAAAGGGAGACATCATGGGGATAGGGAAAAGCAGGATGCTAGGGAAGTTCTTAAGAATCTACAAGGATGAGCCCACCCTAGACTACTAACAATAGTGGAAAGGGGGCCTTAACTGTCCTACTCTGGTAATCAGATTGGTGAATACCCTAACTGTCTGTCACCCTAAAGTCTTCATCCAATAACTGATGGAAACAGATGCAGAGATCCTAAGCCAAGCACCAAGCTGAGCTCTAGGAGTCTAGTCAGAGAGAGGGAGAACAGGGATTCTATAAGCAAGGGGCATCAAGATCATGATGGGAGAACATACAGAGATAACCAAACCAAACTAGTGGGAACATATGAACTGTGGACCAATAGCTGTGGAGTACCCATGGACCTGGACTAGGCCCTCTGCATATGTGAGACAGTTGTTTAGCCTGACCTTGTTAATGTACCCCCTGGAAGTAGGATCATTATCCATCCCTGGTGCATGAGTAGGCATTTTGGAGCCCAGTGACTATGGTGGGACACATTACACACCCTTAATGCAGGGAGAGGGGCTTGGAAGTGCCTCATTGAATGGACTAGGCTCTGCTGACTCCCCATTGAAGGCCTTGTCTTGGAGGAGGTAGGAATGGGGAGTAATTTGGGGAGTAAGGCTGGAGAGCAGGAGAAGGGAGGAGAGGGGTTCTGAGGTTGGTATTTAAAATGAAGAAAAATTTTCTTAATATTAAAAATATCCACACTATTTTAATATTTGACAATTGGATTCATTTTCAGTACAGGATTAGAGAACTCCAAAGAACCATATCACATTGTAGTCCTTCAAAAGAGTTGATGTCTAACAAGTATTTGGTCATTAGAGCATAGCAGGGCTTTCTCTGTCTCTGTCTCTGTCTCTCTGTCTCTCTGTCTCTGTCTCTCTCTCTCTCTCTCTCTCTCTCTCTCTCTCTCTCTCTCTCTCTGGAGAAGCCATTCTTTATCTTTCCCAGAATCTGGTAGCAGCCAAAAATTCTTGACATTACTTGGTTTTATAGATATTTCACTCCATTCTCTGTTATCACAAGCTCTCCTTCTATATATCTGTGGGTGTGTGTTTGATTAGGTTGTATGGGCACACCCTAATCATTGTGGTCTCAGCCTAGCTACATCTGTCTGTAAACTTTTCATCTGAATAGGGCAAAATTTGGAGATTCTAGGTAGACAAAAACTTTGAATGGCACTATTGAAGCCAGTACAAACAGACAGTACAAATATATAGGATGTAACTGGATATGACTAGTGCCTATACCTTCTTACTAACTGAAGAAGAAATGAAGAAATCATGGCTAGAGAAATATGTAAACAAAACCCTGAGTCCAGATAAAAGCATAGATAGTACATAGTACTGCATCTGCTTAGACTTTACTACGAAAATGACTTTTATTGGTTCCTTCCACTACAAAAACATACTTTCTTGTGCCATTTTTGTGTGTTTTGAATGTATAATGAAGACAATCAATTTTCCATTTTTGTTGAGACTTGTTTTATGCCTACATTCTACCTGATCACAATAAAATGAAGCTAGATATCAACAATATAAACAGCAGAAAATACACAAAATCATGTCTGAACTAAAACTGAGTGAAGGTAGAAATTAAGACAGGGATAAAAACTTACTAAAATTGGATTAAAATGAATACACAAAATGCATAAATATCCAGGATATCACGAAGGCAGTATTAAGAAGAATGGTAGTAGCTCTAAATGCCTACACCAGAAAACTGAAGAGATCTTATATTAATAATTCAATGTTACACTTGAAAGCCTTAGAAAAACAAGAACAAGAAATATCCAAAAAGAGTAGATAGAAGGAAGTAAATAATTCAGTTATGAAATTAATTAAATATAAATAGCAAGAACAACAACAAAAAACAAGATATAAAGTTAAGATCTGATTCTTTTAGAAGTCAACATGATTCACAAAACTTTAGTGAAAAACCCGGAGGAAAAACAGGACTCAAACTTATAAACTTAGAGGTGGAAAGGAGACATGTCAATAGAAACTGAGGAAATTCAGAGATGCACAAAGTCATACTTTAAAAGCCTGGATTCATGGTGCAGAACAGGATCATTAGATGGAGGAAAATCAGTATATAAATGATATAAAGGGAGAAATTTAAAAAGTAGGACAGGTATAAATTTTGAGCAGAGAGAGAAGGAGCTAGAAATAAGGATCAGCTGTTAAGAGCAAGTACTGACTGCTCTTCCAGAGGACTTGAGTTCAATTCCTGGTACTCCCATTAATCTTTTAACCATCTCCAGTTTCAGGGGTTCCAGTGTCAGCTCTGGCACAAACTCCATACATGTTGTGAAGTTTTAGGAGATAGACAATCATTGTGCAATTAGAGAAGGAAATGCATCAGGTTCTTTTGTACATACACATAACAAGTAGTTTAATATACTATAGAATAAAATAGAAAACTTCTCCCCAGAGGAAAGAGACAGAAAATCAATAATACAATCCTTTGCACTTACCATCTTTAAAAATCCTACACATAAGACAAAATCACTTGACAAAATATTCATTATCAAAATATAGAAATTAGACATAAAAATATAGTGTAACTTCTAAATTAAGTAGCCCATAATAAAATTAAAGTTAACTGCAAATGAAATGAAGGGATCAAGTAAAATATGAGAATAAACACCTATGTTTGGTACAGTTTAGTACATACGTTCAGCTTTAGGCAATTTATATTCTGAAACTTGTTTGTATTCTACTCTAAATATAACAGCCTAAACTTTAAGAAAATCTGGGCCATGAACCTAAATACAGAGATCTGGGGAGGAATCCAGGCTGCCAGCAGGCTTACTTACATAAGCACTATTCAACCATTTTATCAATGTGTGAAATGAAGTTAGTGACTACAGTGTAGCCAGTGACATGCTCTTTTTCCAGCACAACATGGAACCTATGAACAGGAATGAGGGCCATGTATCACTGAAGAAGCTGCTTCCTACAACACCAATAAGAACTTACTGCTTTAACCATGCTAAAATTGGCATATTTTTAACAGATATAATTTACAAAGATACAGTGTTTTCCAAACTATTAAAAAGGTTCAATTGTTGTTAAAGGCTTCAAAACTATCAGGGCAGCTTTATCTTGCTGTACGACTTAATGCTGGCATGGTTTTTCTCACCTACTTTCTTCACAGACCCTTATTTAATAGTTCTCTGTGTTAACATATAATATATGAGTGAGTATAATTAGTAATGTAAAATTCACTTCTTGCTCAGAACTAAATATTGCAAAGAACTAAGTATTTTACTTTCTACCAATTTTGATAGTAGGAATTTAATTTCTGAGTAAATTAGTAACTTAACAGACATAGGCGATGGCACAGCAAAATGAGTACTGAAAAAATATACCTAAGAGTTAGAAGTTTATATGAATTAGGACTAAGATAGATGATAAAATAAATTACAATAAAATGATGAAATACATGAATATGCCTTCTTTAATGTGAAATTGTTTTCTGTTTTATGTCAAGGAAGGTCAAGGATAAATCTGCTTTTATATTTTAAAATACTCATAAAATACTTCTGTTTGGATTTTTCCATTATTTGGACAATATTTAATAATATTATAAAGAAAAATTTGTGAAATATTACATTTCAATAAACATAATTTGCTTTGTTAGGTAACATGCAGTGCTGGCTTTGGAAGGGAAACATAAGGAAGAGTAATAAGAGTGTATAATTCATAAGAAGAAGGTATTTTTCACTCAGTTAAATTAAAGTTTACTAAAAGTAATCTAGTATGTATGATTTTATAAGTTATTATAACAAGTGAGTCTTGCCACCCTCTTGCTGTGGGATGGCCTGTATGTCAAATGTGTGCTCTGATTGGTCAATAAATAAAACACTGATTGGCCAGTGGCCAGGCAGAAAGTATAAGCGGGACTAACAGTGAGGAGAATTTAGAGAACAGAAAGGCAGAAGGAGTCACTGTCAGCCACCCCCATTTCAAGCAGCATGTAAAGATGCTAGCAAGCCCCCAGCCACATGGCAAGGTATAGATTTAAAAAAAATGGATTAATTTAAGATATAAGAACAGCCAGCAAGAAGCCTGCCATGGCCATACAGTTTATAAACAAAATAAGTCTCTGTGTTTACTTGGTTAGGTCTGAGCAGCTGTGGGACTGGTGGGTGACAGAGATTTGTCCTGACTATGGGCCAGGCAGGAAAACTCTAGCTACGCCCTCTCTTTTTGGTATCACATAATCATAGGTAAAATGAAAATAAAAAGGTAGAGGATGGAAAACTGTAAATAAGAAGAGGTACAAATATATGGGAAAACCAGGTTAGGGGAGGAGAGGCAATTCAAAGGTAAGGTGAATAGGAAACTCTAGGGAAGAATACTATGCCATAACTTAACTGAAAAATAGTTATATTATAGTAGAATACATATGATATGAAAGAAAAGAGAAGGATGCTAAGAGAAAAAGTATTCAGAAACAATGGAAAATGGCCACTTGGAACACACTCAAAAAAGACTGATTCTTCCTTCTTCAACAGTTATCAATTTTCCAATAGATTTTATTTTTTTATTATTAAGAAATTTTCTATTCATTTTATATTCCAACCACAGAACTCCCTCTCCTCCCTCCACCCACCTCCCAGACTTAACCCAAACTCACCCCCTATTCCCACTTCCTCCAATGCAAAGCCACCCATGGGAAGTCAGCAGAGCCTGGTACATTCAACCGAGGCACATCCAAGCCCCACCCCCTGCACCAATGCTATGTAATGTGTCCCACCAAAGGCACTGGACTCTAAAAAGCCCACTCATGTGTCAGGGATGAATCCTGATCCCACTGCCAGGGGTCCCTTAAACAGTTCAAGTTAAACTACTGTCTCACCTACACAGAGGGTCTTGTCCAGGCCCATGGGTGCTCCACAGCTATTGGTCCACAGTTCATACGTTCCCACTAGGTTGGTTTGGTTGTTTCTGTATGTTCTCCCATCATGATCTTGATGCCCTTTGCTCATAAATCCCTGTTCTCTCTCCCTTTGACTGGACTTCTAGAGCTTGGCTTGGTGCTTGGCTGTGGATCTCTGCATCTGTTTCCATCAGTTATTGGATGAAGGCTTTATGGTGACAGGGTATTCACCAATCTGATTACCAGCGTAGGACAGTTCAGCCTCCCTTTCTACTATTGCTAGTACTCTAGTGTGGGGTTATCCTTGTAGATTCCTGGGAAATTCCCTAGCATCCTGTTTTTCCCTATCGTCATGATGTCTCCCTCTATCATGGTATCTCCTTCCTTGCTCTCCCACTCTGTCCTAGTTCCAGCTCAAACATCCTGTTCCCTTATGTTCTTATTACCCCCATCCCCTACCCTCCATTGCCCCCCTCACCCTCAGTTTGCTTGTGGAGATCTCAACTAATTCTCCTTCGCAGGGCAATCCATGCATCCCTCTTATGGTCCTCCTTGCTAGCTAGCTTCTCATTAGCTATGGGTTGTAGTCTGGTTATCCTTTGCTTTACATCTAGCATGGTGGGGCCTAAAAAATACTTCCCACATCTATGCTGGAATTCTGATTGTTTTTTTTTTATCTTTTTTCTGTATTATGCAGGTAATCACAGCTACTGTGAGCTTGTTAGTTAAATAGTAATGTCATACCCAGAAGACAGAATTTCAAACTTACTCTCCAGCCTCTATGTGAACATTCTTGCTGTCTCTTCTTCCTCTTCAACTCCTCATGCCTTTGTGGAGAAGGTTACAGTAAGAACGTTTTATTCAGGGCTAAGCATTCCACCTCCTTTTTCTCAACATTCTGACAAGTTACACACCTTTTCTTCAACTTGTCCATTATCAGAAAAAAAATAGCTAAAAAAAATCTGTAAAACTTTTCTGAATAAGGCTAAGAGCAAATCATGTGCATAGGTATAAACATAAATATTTAGAAGCACTTTTGATAATTTATCTTGATATTTTGATATGGTTATTTAAGAAAATAACAATAAAAACTTATAAATTAGGGCCTATGACCTCCCTAAATATAGGTTTTTGACCAGGATCAAAGTATCAGACATACTATTTTTCCTGTGGAGCCAGCTTCATAATCAATCAGAAAGTGGTTATGTTCATAATAGTCAGGCCATTACTACACTAGAGGGAATATTTCTCCTACATATAGTTTGAAGCACTTAATATGACCATTTAAATCTTTTTTTTTCTCACAGCACCTTTAGGACTGTGGAACCCAGAGAAGAAGAAGTTTCCCAATGGGTTTAAGACCTATTTTTCTATAACATGAAGCCAAAATGTGTGCTATCTTCAGTAATGTTCAAATCATGTAGTTGTAGTGGGTAATCAATGGTAATGGCAATAGCCTGTCTTATTTTGGAGATCTCTGGAAGCTCCATGACCAAAACACATAGGACAGTATCCCATGCCATAGAGTGAAGTTTTAATATCCCATTTTTTTTTCTGAAAGCATCATTCATTGTTCATTCATGCAGAGTAATTTTGTTTAAATTATATTGGGGTGGGGTATGTGCAGAGATGGTAAGACTTTTGGAATTAGTTTAGTAATTGAAGAGTATCCACAAAGCATTTTCAGACATGAGGATGATCTGACTAAAGCATCCATTACCTCATTGATATGTTCATTCTAACCAAAAAGGGTACACCCTTCCTCCCTCACCATTCAAGGAAACATTTTTAGATACAATGTCTGTCCTAACTAGCATGTGTATGCATAAAATTCTTAATGTCATGAATCTGTCCACTTTTCTCCTCATATTTCTCCAGAAACATATATCAAACACCTGGAATATTTTATAGAATTCAGTACAAGCACTACTACAAGAAATTACATTTACTTGACTTTTCTTGAGAATTATTTTCACAAAATTTGTAACTATTCACTTATATTATATTCTGAAAGTTGTACATTTACTACAACAAAAATTTACAAACTGAAAAAGAAATGAGTAAGATGAAAGAGGTCAACAATATGTTTTTAAAGAATTTGTTCTGACGCACGCACATAGACTGCTCTCTTTGCTCCCTCTTGGGACGTGGATGCTGGGACAATTTCAGGCAAAAGAACAATATGGGACCGTGCCTCATCTTTCCAGAAACATGCGACACTTCCTCTGTTTAATCTTGTAAAATTTCCTTCCTTAATAAATCCCTTTGCCCTTTAAAAAAAAAAAGAATCTGTTCTGAGAAATCAAATTGCAATTTGCTATTTGCTGTTTTCTTCACAGGAAGGAAAATCTTTTACTGAAAGTTGCAATTTAAATACTTAATGAATACTTGACTGTTCTGCTAAAGAATATTGATATTCCTCTTTTCCAGGATTAAACGTTTATAATGTTTAATATAATATAGTGAGTAATGAACCAAATTCATTTATGCATTTTACATTCACTTACTGAGTAAAGTTTTTGGGTACACATTGTTTGAGTGTGTCTGTTGAATACTATGGTGCCAGAGGGTTTTCAACAATGCTTAAATGACTGCCCAGCTCCTCCCATGGTTCACCTATGAAAAACAACCCATTCATGAGATACCACTTTGCTTGAAAAAGTCCTCTTGTATACTGTAAAGTTTTGTTACCCAAATTGGTTTAATAAAATGCTAATTGGCCAGTAGAAGGGAAGGAAGTGTATGGGGGCAACCAAACTAAGAATGCTGGGAAGAGGGAGGGCAGAGTCAGGAGTCACCATCCAGATGCAGGGGAAGTAAGATGAGAATGACAAACTGAGAAAATGTACTAAGCCATGTGACTAAACATACATAAGAATTAGGGGTTAATTTAAGTGTAAGAGGTAGTCAGTAATGAGCCTGAGCTACAAGCCGAGCATACATAAGTAATATTAAGCATCCAAGTCATTTATTTTGGAAGCAGCTGCTTAGTATTTGGGAGTTGCTGGCAGGACAGGGACTTCAATCTGCACCACTTCTCATTTACAAAGCAATTGCTCCACCACCAACTGCCTCCTTCCTGGACTTATACTCTGAAATGTCACTCAACTACTCTAATTTTCCAGGCCCCAATACCAGACTCCAGTGAATGCCCTTCTGCTCAGTGCCCATAGACATGACTAAAGAAGTGGGCCCAGACCCTACTTGCCTAGCCTTCCATGCTCCTTCATGCAAAAATCTCAGTGAAGTTACAGACACATAGCTTTGATCCCTTTCATCCTGACCAAACCCAATCCTTCTGACTGGGGTCCTAACAGTGAGTAACATACTGCATTTTCAACCAAAACTGTTTGTGGGACTATTGGCCCTATCCAGAACTTAATGATAATAAAATGTATACATTTTAAGCAGAGGCTACCACTGCAGTGTGTTTAAAAAACAGTTTCGTTACACTCAGTGCCATTGTAATAACATGAGATGGTGACCACAATTAGCCCATCTGAAACAGTAACCTTTATGCAAATATAACTGCAGATTTTTGAAAGCTCTTCCTGTCCAGCTTCTTTGGTTTGTCTATCTTGCCCACCCACAGGAAAGGGAGAGAGCACTAGTGTAGTAAAGCCTCATTTCCATGTAAAGGATACCCGCAATGCCTACTATTTTTTAAAGATTGATTTATTTTTAATTTATGTCTATGAGTTTTTTGTTTGCATGTGTGCCCATGCGCTGTGTGTGTATAGTACCTATGAAGGCCAGAAGAAACTTTGTATTCTCTGGAACTGGAGGTACAGATGATTGGGACTTACCAAGTGGGTTCTGGGGAACAAAACCTGAGTCTGCTCTAATAGCAAAAGTGCTCTTAACCATTGAGTCATATTCCTAGTACCCAACCCCTTTTTGGTTGAGTATAGGTAGTTTGAATTAACAACCTCAGTTGCTGTGCTGGATGGTTTGGTGTCAAGTTGACAAAAGCTAAAGTCATTTGAGAGGAGGGAACCTCAATTAAGAAAAGCCTCCCTAAAATTGGGCTGAAGGCAAACCCTAGGGTATTTTCTTAATTAGAGATGGTTGGGGGAAGGCTCAGTCCATTGCCATCACCAGGCTGGTCATCCTTGTTATATAATAAAGCAGGCTGAGCAAGCTGCAAGGAGCAAGCTTTTAAGAACATGCCTCCACATTCTGCATCAGCTCCTACCTCCTGGGTTCTGTCCTGTTTGAGTTCCTGTACTGACTTCATTTATTGCTGAACGGTCTTGTGTAAGTGTAATATTTAATGCACACATATAAGTGAATGCATACCATATTTCTCTTTCTGGGTCTGGATACCTAATTAAGGGTGATTTTTTTCTTTGCATTCATTATCTGCAAATTTCATGATGCCATTTCTTTTTAAAAGCTAAGTAGCACTCCATTGTATAAATGTACTGCATTTTCCTTATTCGTTCTTCCACTAGAGGATATCTAGAAATTTTCCAATTTCTGGATATTATGAATAGAGCAGCAATAATCATAGTTGATCAAATGTCTTTGTGGTGGGATGAAGTATTTTTTGGGTATATGACATAGATTAGTATAACTGGATCTTAGGGTAGATGACAACCCATCTTCCTGAGGAATTGCCATACTTATTTCCCTAGTGGCTATACAAGCGTTTCCTCCCACCAGCAATAGTGGGTAGTTTCACTTATTCCAGGACATTGCTAGCACTCATTTTCTTGATCTTAGCCATTCTGACAGGTAAAAGAAAAAAAAAATCTCAAAGTGATTTTGATTTGCATTTCCATGATGGCTAAAAATTTTGAACATTTCATTAAGGGTTTCTTATCCATTTTACTTTCCTCTATTCTGTGCTTTTTTTTTTTAATTGTGCTACCTGTTTTCTTGATATACTACTTTTTGATTTCTCATTATATTTTGAATATTAGTCTTCTATCAGAAAAGAAGTTGGCAAAAAATCTTTTACCATGCTATAGGCTACCACTTTGTCCAAATGATGGTGTTCTTTGCTATGCAAAATCATTTCAGTTTCATGAGATCCCATTTATTAATTGTTGTTCTTAGTGCCTATGCTAACAGATTTCTGTTCAGAAAGGTCTTCTACTATGCCAATAAATTCAAGGCTAGGGGCTGGAGAGATGGCTCAGAGGTTAAGAGCACTGGCTGTGCTTCCAGAGGTCCTGAGTTCAATTCCCAGCAACCACATGGTGGCTCACAACCATCTGTAATGAGATCTGGTGCCCTCTTCTGGCCTATAGGCATACATGTAGGCAGAACACTGTATACATAATAAATAAAATTAAAAAAAAAAAAAAAAAGATGTTTTTAAAAAAAAAATAAAAAAAAAAAAAAAAAAAGAAAAAAATAAATTCAAGGCTATTCCCAATATTCTTTTCCATTAGGTTGAGGGTATCTGATTTTATGCCAAGGTCTTTGATTCATTTTGGAGTTGAGTTTTGCTGGTATGTGCAGCCATCCAGTCTAGCCAGTCGCATTTGTTCAAAATGCATTTAAACGCAGAGGGAAGATGTTATCTTAGAATGAATATTTTAACCACACAAACAGAGTAAAAAATTAAAGACTTGGGTAGAAAAGATATCTGAGTTGATTCTAAAAGGAAAACTAAGGCTTCATCAATTGAGAAGAATGGACTCAAAAGTTGTAATACCTTTTACCAATGCTAAAATTTTGTCTTTATGGTCAGGAAATGAACATTGACAAAGAGCTTGAAGTAATTTTGGGGAGATATTAACAACAAATATCTCAAAAGCAAAAGACTTTAATTCATGAAAAAAATGTGTTCTTCCTCACACTGTATGGGGAACATCAATATCTGAAGCCCCTATATTCTATACTGATGTAAATAAATCAGGAAAGTCAGGTTATAAATCAGGAAAATTAAGAAAAGAGGCTCAAAGCCCTATGATTATGTTTAAAAGTCAGAATTATATGCTATTCTCATTCAAAAGTCAGAATTATCTGTTATTCTCATGGTATTATTGGATTTTTTAAAATGTCTTAATATAGTTACCTACTATCATTATTCAGAAAGAGTTCTCTTACACAATGAAATCACTAAACTTATTCTTCATGATTCAGAATCAACTTCATTATTTATACAGTTACAGAAAATAGTTAGGAATAGGAATTATCCCATATATGTCATGTGTAATATCCCATATGGATCTGTCAGACCCTCTGGCAGAAAGTAATGATGAAATTTATCAGTTATTAGTAGTAATTGTGTTGGAGGCCTCAGAATTTCATAAAAAAAAAACACCATGTCAATATGTCAATAATTAGGGTTTGAAAAAGGGTTGTTCAGTTACTTGACCATAGCCAAGGACATTATAAGAAAGTGTCCAACTTCTTCTTTGTATAACCAAACTGAAGTACCTGCTGGAGGTAACTCAAAGGGTGCTAAAGAAATGGAAGTTGGAAAATGGATGCTTTTTTCATTTTGCAGAATTTGGTAAATTATAATATATACACCACACCATAGATACATATTCAGGATTCCAGTGGGCAACTGCTTTGAGTTCTGAAAAGGCTGATTCTGTTACTACACATCAATTAGAAATCCTTGCCATCATGAGAATACCTGTACAAATTAAGACTGACAATGCTCCAGCATATGTTTCAAGTAAAAGGAAACAGTTCTTTTCATATTACAATATAAAGCACATTACAGATATACCACACATCCTACAGGACAAGGGGTTGTAGAAAGATCTAATCACACTTTAGAAGAAATGCATAATAAACAAAAGGGCATAATAAAGACCCTCAGAGATAGATCACATAATTCTTTATTAACATTAAAAATCATAAATGCTAATGAGAAAAGAATTACAGCTGCAGAGAGACATTGGACAGTAGAAAAATACTGAATTAAATCAGTCTGTGTACTTTAAAAATGTGTTGATCTCAGAATAAAAAAATCAGGATATGAGTTATGTTGGAGAAAGGGTTTTGCTTTTGTTTCCATAGGAGAAGAAAAGGTACAGTACCATCAAAATTAATAAAGATTCTGAATCTACCAGGTTAAACTCAATCCTCAGGGGAGTCTTTGCCCTGGAGTAGATGGGAATGGGGGTTGGACTGGGGGGAAAGTGGGAGGGGGGCCAGGGGGAGAAACAAAGGGAATCTGTGGCTGATATGTAAAATTAAATTAAATTTATAAAATAAAAAAATTTAATAAAGATTCTATTCAAATGTGAGAGACATATTGATGAGGAGAGATGATAGTTCATCAACCGATGGGGTGATTCAACATGTCAAAAGGAAAAACTCACCACTTTAGGGTTGGGGCAGCATTATGTTTTTCTCTTTCTAGGAAAATAAAAACATCTATCTGGAAGGGTTCAAAGACTTTTGGTCAAATAAGCATCGAAAGAACTATTCAGAAAAATTTTTCCAAGAAAAGCAATAATGTAGCTTAGTGGTATGATATACTATCAACAGAGTAAAAGCTTGTTTACATTAAACATGTTTATAGTCCCAACTCAATTAAAAACTGAAGCTAGCTTTGGAGTTGGAGTGGACTCTCTCCTTCTCTAAACCCAAGCATGTTTTTAAAATGAAATTTAGAGTTTCTGTATCATATGACAAAAGCCACCTGGTATGTGACAGAAGAAAGCGTAAATCTAGGGATTATTGTCACAAATCTCTTACTCCTTAATTTTTTGACTCTTTAAAACTTATCTTTATGTATAGTAATGTCTCAAAATTTAAACATTCTGTTTTGATATTGATGTTTAAGTTTTCTACAGTGAACAATAAACTTTCTTAACAGTGATCTCTGACACAATGACAATTCTACCTGAATCCTAGTAATGCCATTAAGCCAATAATCATCACCCAAAGATCATCTGTGGACTACAAACTTCTCAGGACAATTCCAAGTTGTCTAGCTCAGATGGTCTACCCTTATGCACCACTCCAGGCAGAACTCCAGGCAAGCTCTATACTTTCCCATTACTCAAAGGCTAGCAACAAATGATGCATCTAGTTCTCCTGAGATTTAACCATTGCTGTTGCCCGCAAAGAGCAGAAAGTAATTCTAGGAACATGATGCTTACTTTCCCAAAAGATGAGGTGGAGGTTTTTTAACTGTAGGGTTATGGATAATTGTCATCATGAAAGTGGGTTGGTTATAAGTTGTTATAAGGTAAGGGGCTGAACAAAGGAGATAAGACTCAGGCATCTTGTTTGGAATAGAAGAAAGGTGGATAGATATAACAGGATGAAAAGATAGATTATTAAGTCTACTCACAAACTAAAAATGCAATTATCAGTTTTAACTATCAGATATAAATTCTTGTATATTGATACAAATTCAAGGTTATTTTGTTATACTGTATATATGTTTCTATTCTGTTTAAGAGTTTTGTACACTGACACAAATTCGGGGTTATTATATATATATATATATATATATATATATATATATATATATATATATATATATATATATTTACTATTTCTCTTTAAGATATGTTTGTATGTTGATACAAATATACAAATTTAGGCTATTTTGTTACTATATATATATATATATATATATATATATGTTTCTACTCTCATTTAAGATATTTTTGAATAGTGTTAGAAACTAGAGATTATGGTCCTTATACTGTACATCTGTTTCTAATTTTGCTTAAGCTATTACCTTACGGCTCATATCTTTTATATTTTTGTATATTATGTCTAATTACTGTATATTTATGTAATGTGAAATATTAGTCCTTAAAAGCAATATGAAATAATAAAGATATACAGGTTATCAGTCAGCCATAATTATCAAACTTATAGTTACATTAGTTACATTTTCTAGGTATACAGAGATATGTTTCAAATGTATAGGTAATCTTCAAACACTTGAAAGGCCTACAGAATTTGGCATTAAAATGTTTCAATAACTTAGAATTTGTTTTTTGACATGAGATGAGTCTGCTCCTGGAAGGACAAATCTAATTCTAAAGAGGTTAATGGGCACATTCTATATGAAGTTTGCTATCTTTGTGACACAAACTGGCATATAGGGGAAAAAACTGTTCTTGCCTCAACTGCTGATAGTAAGTACACTGTCAAATCTGGACAAGCAGAAGGCAAAAGGGCAAATGTTGAAATTTGCAAGATAAAGTAAGACAGTCCTTCAAAATTCCCTGTTTCACAATAAAGTCTGTCAAATATACTAGGCCTGTTGGCCAAAGATGGATGTCTCTACATTGCAGAGGAATCTTGGGTGATTGTCCAGGCAGCCAGCTGCTTCTGCCATTTCTTAAATTTTTTGTAATTTGATTCCTTGCAGTTCCCGCTTAATCAGGTAATATTATTTTCCTTCTCAGGTCCTCCCAAATCTTAGCTAAAGATATATTAGGCACAAAACTTTGGATTCTTCAGGAGAGGACAGCTATTAGAGCAATCTCTATCAATTCATCAACTACTTATTGTCTTGATACTTAGAATGTATTTCTTAATTAATAATTGTTTTTGTTGTATGTAGTTTCATTTTTGCTTAGGTTATTACCTTTCTTTCTTCTGCACAATACTTGATAACAGTCCTTATTGCATATAGTTTTATGATGTTATGATTAGAACCTTCCTTCTTAATTGAACTAAAAGGGAGAAATGTTATGGGAATTTTGTCATGTCATCAGTCCACTAGCCAATTGAAAGGAGCAGCTGATCTAAAGGGTGGAGTTTTAATTGGTGGGTACATGGCCCAAATAAAAGTTGGGGCTTCAAGATGCCTGTGTTCATGGAAGGTGGACAAACTGGCTGCAAGACATGAGAGCACATTATGCAATTAAATTACAACCAATCCATGGAAATAGATTAATTATTAAAGGAATTTATTGAAGAGTTAACTCATGATATATGGAAAACTCACAATAAAAGAAATAGGAATTATAGTAGGATCCTGGAAAAGTGTGACATGTAACAATGCTGTTAACCTAAGAGCTCTTCCCTGGTCCATTTCAGCATCCAACATCCATTAGGAAGAGAGAACAGCACATATGTGCATCTCTGACCTTTGAATTCCCAAGTTGCTACACCCCAGTGGCAGGTACCTAATTGCTAACTGCTACTTCGCTAGGGGCATGCCATCAGGGCATGGCAAAAACTGCTACCCACCACATCTCCACTTTTTGTCTAATTAATGAAGTTCTAACACAAGACTACATACAATAGGAATGTTAATCAAGGAGAAATAGAGGGTAATGACATAACCAAATGGAACTTCAACCAACAAAAGCAACATCAAACAAGTGATGCATACTAAAATCCAGAGAAGTCTAGAACATAGGTAAATGGCATGTTACCGAGATTATTGCAAAAGGTGTCCTCTCCTGAAGAATCTGAATAAAATATATACCTAGCTGATGTATGAGAAGATTGTAACTGTAACCATTAGTTTTCAATTCCATCAAAGACCTAAGAAAGAATATAATAATACCTAAGAAAATAGGAGATGCATGCAAGCAACTTTTGGAAATCTTTCAAGAATAGACAGAGACAGCTGGCAATCTGGAAAGTCACCTAAAGTTTCTCAGCATTGTTGGTACATTCAAATTGGCTACAGGTCTAGAGTATCTGACTGACCATTTTTAGAAACAGGAATTGTGAAAGACTATCTTATCCTGTCTTGGCAGAGATCACTAGTCACTTTTCTTTGTTTTCTACTCATGCAGAAAAGACAGCATTTATACTGTCAGCAATTGAGGCAAGGGTAGTTCTCTGCCCAGTAGGACATTTTGTGCCAAGAAGAAGATAAACTTCCAAACAGAAATGCTTTAGTAGCCCAACATTCTCTCGGGATCAAATCAGTGCTGAAAGGAGCAATCATGTCTCATGTCAACAAAATTCTGAGTTATTTAAAATATCATATTCTATAGGTCTATGAAATCGTTGAAAATTACCTGTCCATCTGACCTATATATTTGTAAATATCAACAAGCTAACTAACATAACTATAGAGATGAAAAACATAGATCACTATAAATCTGTTAGTCTTATCTACCTAAAAACCCTAAGGATGGAAACTTTATGTAAACCAGGTAAACCATCTGTGAACAGATGTACAGTAAAAGGACAATGACCTCAAAATTGTGACAATACACAAAATAGCTTAAACAGAGGTAGGAATATATAGTGCAATATGCAATATGACAACACTCCTAAATATGTATCAATATATAAAATATCCTAAACAAAGGTAGAATGTACACACAGTATGATAAATATAATTTTACATTTGTATTAATATACAAAATATTTTAAATAGAATTAGAAATATATGTACAGTACAACAAATATAATTCTGTATTTGTATCAATATATAAATTATCTTAAATACATTACATTTGTATGAATATATGAGAATCCATAACAGTACAAATTATATAAAGCTGATATTTTTCTAAATTAGTTTACCTTCATATCCTATACCTATATATTCACTTTTTTCTTTTCTTAAGAAGAATACTGAGTTTAATATTTTTCCACCTTTGCATCATCCATAATCCTGAGAAACAAGAAACTTTTAGGAGAAAGGCCATCATTTTCATGGAATTGTTTTTTACTGTTTAGGGGGCAATGGTATTTCTGTGGGGTCCTGTAAGAGTGATCAGATAGTTAGGTCTCAGTTGGATTTGCTCTAGATTCTTCAGCCAGTCTCAGAGTAATGGGTAAGGTTGTCTGAGGTTCTGGCTAGAAGTATAGTATGATGGACCATCTCATCGTGGAACTGTCCTGGAGAGTTTCAGTGCAAGGTTGATCATTGAGCAATGTTCATGAGAATGGCATCATTCTGGACTGGGTAGAATCATTGTTGTGGAATCTTGCTTCTGGAGACTCCAGAGATATTACTGTGGAAAACTTGAACATTTTAATATTAAGATGGAAAGTTTTAGATTTATACTGGATAGTGAAAGAATTCATCAATGGTAAGGAAAGACAGAAAGAAATAGAACCTAGATGACAATGGTCCCTAAATTATTGGCTTTCTTCTGTCTCTCTTTCAGCAACATGTTTGGGTTTAGAGCAACATGCTTGGGTTTAGAAAAGGAGAGAGCCACATTCCAACTCCAAAGCCAGCTTGATTTATAATTGAGTCAGGACCATGACTATTCTAGAGTTAAAAAATGCTGATGTTAGGCAGTGAGATATTACCCTGTAGACTATATTGGTAACAATAGGTTCTTTTCTTTTGCTGTATATATTTGGGTATCCAAGGCCTTATGATTTCTGGAAGATAATATTTCTATTATCCTGTAAAAGTAAGAACAGAACCCTGCCCCAACCCTTATTTGTTAAATTTCTTTTACAATTTGTAGAGATGTCACATGCTGTGGAATGTTGTTCTATATGCTGTGAATGTGTTGCTCTGATTGGTTGATTAATAAAATGCTGATTGGTCAGTAGTCAGGCAGGAAGTATAGGTGGGATAAGCAGACAAAGATAATTCTGGGAAGAGCAAGGCTGAGCAAGGCTGAGTGAAGAGTCATCAGCCAGACACACAAGAAGCAAGATTTGAAGGCAGAACTTGGAAAAAGGTACTTAAGACTTTAAACAGTTTACAATGTGTGTAAAATAAATGTATGTAGACTTGAAAGAAAAAGAAAAAGTAGGATAAACATTTAAATATAGAAATAGTTTTAAAAATAAAGTCTCTAAAGAGACAGTAAAAGTAATATTAAAAATAAGTCACACAAAGATGGAAATCACAGAGTCTGGATTATATTGCCTTTGGGATTTTTAACTGAAAAGAGAAATTTGACTGTAAAAGCTTCTGAGTTTAATCAAAATGTGTATTTTAAAGGTATCTCAATTTTAAAATTTATGTCTAAGGATATGTTGCTTTGGAAAAGAGGTTCTGCTTTTGTTTCCACAGAAAATGAGAACCTATGGATCACTTCCAGGATAATATGGTTTGACCAGCCAAGACCCCCTGCAAAGTCTGCAATAACACCATGGCCCAGATGATCCAACATCCATAACAGCTTCAGCTTCAAGGCAACTGGATCAGAGAATACAGCATCACAGACTATTTCAGTCAGGACTTGACCATAATTCTTGATTTTCTCGGGATCCCCATAAGATTGCCTGTGCCCCCATTCAGCAGGAAGTAGTATGAGAAGCTATGCCCAAATTTTCAAAATATTGTTTATAAATATTTATTTTTATTTAAAGGGGGTTGATTATAAATGCAAGCTCTTTCTAAAGAAGAAATAGGGATATAGATATAATAGCATAAAAGGGTGGATTATTGAACCTACTTTTAATGAGCAACTTTAAAAATTTTTTTACATTAGTATAGATTTTAGTTTATTGATACAAATTTAAAGTTAATTTTGTTATACTGTATGCATATTTCTACTCTTGCTTAAGGTATTATGTTTCTGTAACTCATTTGAATTGTAATGGATAATTAAGAAATACAGATTAATAAGTAGTCTTCTAGGATAGACTTACAATCATGTTAAGTTTTCTAGATATACATAGATATGATTCAATTAGGTTGATAATCTTCAAGCACTTTAAAGACCTACAGAATATGACCTTTAAAATGTTACAAAAACTTATACTTTTCTGGACAATGAGACACTTTTGTTCCTGGCAGCACCAATTTGCTTTAGAGAGAAAGATGGGCATCAGAGACACTCCATATGGACTTTATCTTCTTGGCAAAATAGGCATTTAGAAACTTTTCTTGCCTGAACTGCTTGACAAAATGTTATATCGATTGGACATGCAGAATTCATAGGAAGATGACCACTTAGTTTCACAAGGTAAAATAATCCTTCAGATTCCTACTTCACAGAAGATACTAAAAGACATTCTACAGGACATAGAAAGAAGCTATTGAGAGACTCTAGCCCTGTGGGCAAAAGATGGATGCCCCAATGTTGTAGACTGTCCAAGCAGACATCTGTCTCTGTTATTCTAGATTTTTGGAAGTTGTTTACAATGCTCTTCCTGTTTACATAGGTAATATTATACCCTTCTGGGTCTTCGATGTAGTTGAAGACTAGATAGTTATAATTTTCCTTGATTATGATAAAAGTTAAATTAGATATGACACTTTTTACTCACAAATATAAGACAGATATGATATTTTCTTTAATTTTGTCAAATAAAATTAGAATATTTTAACTGTAATTCTTGCTTGATATCTCTTCTATTATATGTAATTTTACTATGTTAAAGTTAATACCTTCCTTTTTGATTAGACAGAAAAAGGGGAAGTGGTGTGGAATGTTATTTTGTATGCTGTGAGTGTTTTGCTCTGATTGGTTGATAAATAAAATGCTGATTGGCCAGTAGCCAGGCAGGAATCATAGGTAAGATAAGCAGACAAGGAGAATTCTGGGAAGATGAAGGCTAAGTGAGGACACAGAGGAAGCAAGATGTGTAGGCAGAACTGAGAAAAGTTACCAAGCCATGTGGCTAAACATAAATAAGAAGTATGGGCTAATTTAAGTGTAGAGCTAGTTAGTAATAAGCTTGAGCTAATGGCCATACAGTTCATTAAAACAAACAAACAAACAACAACAAAAAAAACCTTTGTGTGTTTACTTGGGTCAAAGTAACTATGGGACCAACAGGTGAGAAAGACTGTCCTGACTGTGGGCCAAGTGGGACACAGGAAAACTTCTAGCTATAGTCATATTGGTAGATGAGCTTTTACTTTTCATCAAGGGGTTTCTCTTGTTTGAGTCAAAATTTTATTAATTTTGTTTGTATCCCCAGCTTTTTTTTTCTCCTGTAGAAACAAAAGCAAAACGTTCTCCAAAATAGGATGTATCCTGGTTTCCATTCCAAGGTAAATACATCTTTGAAGTAAATCCGTTGGTGTAGCTCAGGAGTTTTTTCTCTGGTCCAATATCTCTCCAGAGTTGCCCCTTTCTTGTCAGCTTTCAGGAAGAAGGACTGGAAGAAGCTGCCAAAAAAGCCCAGCTAGCTCAGTCAGTAGAGCATGAGACTCTTAATCTCAGTACAGTGGACTCAAGCCCCATGTTGGGTGCCAGATAATGAGGTTAAATTGCTAATAACCCTTGAAAATAGCTTAATGATTAAAAGAATTTATTGTGGGGTTAACTCATGATACAGGAAACTCATAATACAGAAAATATGGATTATAGTAAAGCATGACGCAAACAGCCACACACTACAAGCATGCATGGCTGGCAGCTTGCTTTAGGTTCCCTAAACCCTTCTGACATAAGCCAACAGCACCAGCAGTGGTGGTGGCATAGCCACTGGACCAGCAGTGGCAGGCAGTGACAGCTACAATGGTGCATCAGCTTTGTCCTGTCTTCTCAGGGTAGTACACTGATTTTGATTTTAATAAACTGTAACATGATCCCTTTGGCTTCCTTCATTAGTCTAGTAAAAGTAAGAATCCCCTGAAGAAGAACAGACAGAATCTAAGTCTTTGTACCACCCCCCCAGTACTAAAGATGATCAGGCTTCTGGTACATTTTGCCATTTAGACCTTAAAAATATGTACCAATACCTTCATTGTATATCCATCAATGGAGCAACATGCCCATGATGATACAGCAGCTCTTCTTCCTGACCATGGTGTACTCAAGGCTTATCCAGGTTCTCTCCATCATTGTACAAATCACCAAGATCAAAATAAAAACAAAAGTCCAAATTTTATTTTGGTTCCTTGGCAAAACATCTGAGATGGAACAATAACTGTAGGCTAACCATAATGAAAGTCACCCCTCCAACACACACCTACTCCCTGGGTTCTGGATCCTGGCCAGGTTCCAGCAAAAATCAAACACTTGGAATAATGTTAATGCCAAATGAGCAAGCAGCTTTCATTTGGGCGTTTTTCAGGAAGAAAATGACAAAATCATCTTTATTCCCTCTAAATTAATTTGCACAATCTTTAAATATGTACAGAGACAACTTCTCTTGGCAAAAAAAATAAAGTGATCTATCAATTAATGTAGTAAAATAGAATTTTTCTCTCCAGAGACTTTTTAGGGAAAATGTTAATTTCATACTATAAACTTGTCTTTTAAAAAATTAAATGTAATCAATAAAACTTGACTAAAGTGAAATTAAATATTTTTGTAGTTACATCAATGTTTGAGTTATATTTAATGCTTGAGTTTAAAATTTATACTTGAATTTATAATGTGCACATGTTTGTTTTGGGCAATTCATTAAAAATCAGTATTGAGTAGATTCTGTGAGGTACTCTGAAATATATTTCCCAAAAGATCCACAAATCTGCTTGGAATAAAGTACAGTGTTTTCATTTTTCATTTATATTTAAAATTTTTCATTTATATTTAAAATTTTTCATTTATATTTTAAATAACAACAAACAGTGATTTTCTTGTCATTTAAATATATGTCTTGGGTTAGAGTTTTCATTGCTCTGAAGAGACACCAAGACCATGACAACTTTTGTAAAGGCAAACATTTCATTGGGGTGGCCTACAGTTTCAGAGGTTTAGTCCATTATCAGGGCAGGACATGCTGGTGTGCAGGAAGAAATGGTACTAGAGAAGTAGCTGAGAGTCCTATATCTTGTGCAGGCAACAGCTGCACACTGGGCATGGCTTGAGCATATATGAGACCTCAAGACCCACCTCCACAGTGACTGACTTCCTCCAACAATATCATACTTATTCCAACAAAGCTATACTTCCTAATCATACCACTCCCTTTGGGGGCCATTTTCTTTCAAACCACCACAACAGAAACACAACATAACTATCTTTTTGAATGTCAGAGTTATAATTAAAATACCATTAAATTCACATCATTATGTAACTATCACTACAACTCAATCCCAGAAAATGTTCATCTCCCAAAAGCAATAATAATCCACAAACAGTACACAGTCCCATCCCATATTCCCATTTTTCCAGCACAGCAAAAACATAAATCCATACCTAATATCCTTGGATTTGCCTATTCTTAGCACTAAATAAAAATGTACTTTATGGCATGTATTCCTTGATGATTTGCTTCTTCCACTCAGTATATTGATGTCAAGGTTTATAAGTACTGTAGCATGTCAACTTCTTCCATTTTCTTGGCTTTGTAATATCTCATTTGATAAATATACTACATACTATATCTGCTTATGCTGTGCATGTTGATGGCATTTATTAGTTGCAATGACTATTATGACTTAAACTGTTAATATATATTTCTATAAGGTTTTGTAAAGTTATTATATGGATATATTTTTTATTTTTGTTGGATATATAATCAAGGAATGGAATTATCAAGTTGTATTATATGCTTATTATAAAAACCATCCCAAATTCTATCCAATTTATAGGCAATATTGTAATTATAAACCAAAATAATTTATATTCAACAATTATTTATATTTTACTTACATTTTTTAGGAGTAGCAATTTCTCTCTAGGACTATTTAATGATCAAAAATTTTTAATATAAATTATCCTGGAAAGAAATTGCTACTCCTAAAAATGCAAGTAAAATATAAATAAATCCATAGCCATAACATACAAAGAAACTTAGCCTATATAGTTCAGATCTCAAAATAGTTAGGAAGTCAGGAGAAACAAAGGAGAAGGGTAGATAATGACTACTTATGCTTAACAGAACTGTCACTGCGGTTCTAAGTTTAGAGGAGGAAGAAAAGAGCTGAAGTTAGACCTTTTAAAACCACTTTTTGTCATCTATCACTTTGGTACATCTGTATAACCTCATGCAACCCACCAACAGTTTTTCCATAGCTTCCAGACATCAGTTCATTACAGAAGCTTTAACTATAACTAATAGAATCTCAGGATGAAGCTAAGTACAAGATGAGACTGATGCCAATTTGAGTATGATGTAAATTTGGAAATACCATGGCCCATGAAACCTAGATCTTATCCCCAAAGATGTTTTCGCTTTAAGGACCTGGTCATTTGCTTTCACCACAGTGAGCATTCTTTTCTATAAAACATAGTCCTGTCCCCATGACTTTCTACTAGGAATCTTGCTTAAATCATATATACTGATACATGCAAAATCACTTTATAAACTATAAATTTTGCTTCCAATTCAGCAGGTTTGTGCTGTGCAGTGGAGAGAGAAGTGAAAACTGCATTTTCATAAAAAGGAAAGAATATGAAGAAGTGTAGTCTACCAAGAAGACTTAGCATAGGAGGCTTGCAGCTGCTAGCTCTTAGCTCCAGGAGACCTCTCTTCTTGTTCAAGAACTTGCCAGAAACTGCCAAAAATCCAGGGCATCTGGTTCCTCAGTGGAAGTGGACTTCAGAAGTGTCAAATATACTTGATACCAATTGTCCCCTGACCAATGACCAGCCAAGTCCTGCTGGTATGAAGGATTTCTCTATGGCAGGAGTTTGTGGCAGTCTCCTCTTGTGATGGATTCAGAAGCAAACAAAGCAGACCAGAAATATAAGCTCAGATACCTTTCAAAGGCATGGTCCTAGTGTGAACTACTGCCACCAATCAGGCTTCATCTCTGAAAGCCTCTAGAGCCTTCATGAAAGAGTCAGTAGCTGAGATAAAAGATTCAGAGCATGAATCCATCAAGGATAGGTTTTATGGAATATCCAACCAAATTACTCCACTTCTCTGTCTCTTGGCCACCACAAGGCCAGACTATTCTCTGGGATGATATGTGTTTCCATTGTTAGTTAATGTGATGTTCAAGTCAATAGGCAAAATGACAGTGGACTGAACTTTTTGAAACTGTGAATCAAAAGAAACATTTTCTCTCCTTGAGAAGATTTGTCTCAGCTATTTTTTTAAGAAATAGTAAGCTGATTCATACACTCAACTCTCCTGAACTTTTTCTGGTTGCAGTCCTAATCCTGCATCATCCCTGCACAATTTGAGATTGAATTTAGTAATGCAGTGATATGCCGCTCATTAAAATCTTTGGTTGCACTCCATACAGGGTTCTGTTCTTATAGCTAATAAAAATTTCCTGGAAAGGAAACAAGGGACAAAAGAGTTCTTGTGCTAGTATGGCTCAGCAAAGAAACCCTGGAACTTTCAAAGTGCCAGATATTCAGATATGGCTACACAATATTACTCAGTCAGCTGAAACAAATCTGCCAGCCACTGAGTTGAGGGATAATCTTGGGTTCACATCTATGGGGCTATAACAAAACAGAATGAAAGGCTCTTCATAATCAGTGAAGGGAGATAGTGGACCTGTTTTCAAAGTATTTCTTCTGTGGTAGTTAAGAGCAGAAAAAAATCAAAGCTCAATATATTGGCACCAAGGACAATGTTTGAAACTGCTCACAAGAAGCAGTACAGAGTCTGTGATATCTGCCTTGTGAGCTGGCTTCTCTCAGTTCAGGTTCAACATTCAAGTTTATTTATTTTGGCTAAATGTAAAGAGTCTTTTTCTCCAGTTTTCACATTAACTGAAAGAAGTTTATCTGCAAGTAAGGCTTGTAATAAGAAGGGATACCAGTGTAGAATAACAGGGAAGAAATTTCATTATTTCATTGATTTAAAAGCCTGGGGAAACTGAAACTGAAAATATTTTATATACAGATATGATAACATTTGTGAATAAAACCTGTACCAGGAATATGCCCTAGAAAAGAACTGAAATGCTTTTCACTAAGCATTATCATTGGGTGCCAAGAAATCAGTCACTTCAGCACAAATTGAAGGAATCAAAGGAAAAAGCAGTTCATAGAGTTTAATGCATGAACAAATTGCAGCCAAGCTTGTTTGGCAATAACTGGTTATTAGGACCAACACTCTAAGACAAAGACATCAGTTGAGTACTCACATGCTTTAGACAGTCTGGGAGAAGGCCTTACTGCTTCAGCAGAGAGGGATGATTTAAACTTAATATCAGCTATGTTTATTCAAGCTATAGAATGGGTCTTGGGATACAACTGAGAACAAAACACAGTGGGCTTTATAAACAATGTATTTATAGATTTGGCCATCAAAGATTAAAAAATATATATACATGAATTTACTTCAAATGCATGTGGACAAAAATGTATTTTTGTCATTGTTTCAAAAACAAAGGTACAACTATTTGCTAGCATTGATAGCTAGTTTTATGTTAATCTGACAAAAACTAGAGTCACCAGAGGAAAAAAATGAGCCTTATTTGAGAAAATTTCTTCATAGGATCCTGCTGTAAGTCATTTTTTTTAATGGGTGATTAATGGGATAAGACATAGCCCATTGTTGAATGGGGGACTTACAGATAAAATTAAGGAAAATATTTAGTATTGCTGCTGTACAAAATAATGTTAAGTGCAATGAAGAAAATACAGGCAGGCAGTGGTGGCACACGCCTTTAATCTCAGCACTCAGGAGGCAGAGGTAGGCAGATCTCTGTGAGTTTGAGGCCAGCCTGGTCTACAAAGCAAGTTCCAGGAAAGGTGCAAAGCTACACAGAGAAACCCTGTCTCAAAAAGGAAAAAAAAAGATAATACACTATAAGAAGTCATGGTGTGGCTGGAGAGGCAGAAAAGAAAATTTGAGGTTAATTGCTAAGTACGGGGAGAGTTAGCTGTATCATTTGTTGTCCAGTCTGTGCATAATGGAAAAATGCAGGGCTTGTCTCAAGTCCTTTCTTGAGTAGTCTGTGAGGCTGAATTATCTCTGCTAGCTGTCTCAAAATTGTCCTGGGCAGTTTGTAGTCCAAACCTGATCTTTGGGAGGTGTTTCTCAGTTTACAGGTATTATCATCATCCTGATGGAATGATCATTGTGTGGCCCCATTATCTTTTTGGCCCCATCATCAATGTTGCTGTTGAAAATGATCATGGGTCCATCCCTGGGCACCAGCCATTCTAGGGAAGACCTGCCCAACTTGGCCCCAGTTTCTGGACATTGGCTGGGCCCCTGGGAAGGTTCCCCTTTTCCAAGATCCCCCTGGCAGACCCTGCAGTTTATACTCCATGCCCCCACACCCATCCACCTGAGACCCCTCCCCCCACTTCCTGAGAATTAAAGACCAGCTCGCAGTGCCCATCTGGACCAGAGGTGAGTGCCTGGGGTCATACCCAGACAGGCCTTCCCCTAGGTCCCATCCCTGGGCACCAGCTGTTCAGGGGAAGATCTGCCTAACGTGGCCTCAGTTTCTGGTCATTGGGTGGGGCCCCTGGGGGGGTTCCCCTTCTCTAAGACCCCCAGCAGACCCTGTAGTCTACATGCCCTACCCCCCCACACACACACACACTTCCTGAGAATTGGAGACCAGCCCCCAGTGCCTATCTGGACCAGAGAGGCTTCCTGAAACACCAAATCTGTTACCTTTGTCTGGAAAAAGAGCACTTATAAGAATAAGAATGAATCCATGAGGAGATGGGCAGGAGTACATACAACAAAATAAAGAGCAATACAGCAACACCAGGACCTAACCCTCCCCCAACATAAAGACCTTAACATCACAAAATGAAAGAAGCAGAAGAAAGCAACCTTAAGAATAACATCATGAAGATGATAGAGGCATATAAAGAAGAAATCAAAAATGAAATTGAGGGACAGACAAACAAAAAATGGGAAGAACACTACAAAAAACTAGAAGAAAAAACAAATAAAGCAGAAGAAAACAAGAAATCCCTGAAAGAAAACCATGAAAAAGCAATGAAACAGATGAGCAAAACAGTCCAAGACCTGAAAAAGGAAATAGAAAAAATGAAGAAGACACAAACAGAGGGGATGCTGGAAATAGAAAATCTAAGTAAATGAACAGGAACTACAGATGCAAGTATAACCAACACATTGCAAGAGATGGAAGAGAGGATCTCTGACATTGAAGATAGAGCAGAAGAAAAAAAATTCATCAAAGAAAACACTAAAACCAACAAAGTTATGACCCAAAATGTCCTGAAAATTTGGGACACCACGAAAAGACCAAACCTATGAACAATAGGGATAGAGGAAGGAGAAGAATACCAACTCAAAGGCACAGAAAATATATTCAACAAGATCATAGAAGAAAACTTTCCCAACTTAAAGAAGGAAATGCCTATGAAGATACAAGAAGCCTATAGAACACCAAACAGACTAGACCTCAAAAAAAGGCCCCTGACCACATAATAATTAAACAACTAAATGTACAGAATAAAGGATATTAAGAGCAGCAAAGTAAAAAGGTCAAGTGACTTATAAAGGCAAACCCATCAGAATAACACCTGATTTCTCAATGGAGACTTTGAAAGCCAGAAGGACCTGGACAGATGTAATGCAGACACAAAGAGACCATGGATGTCAGCCTAGACTAATACACCCAGCAAAACATTCAATCATCATAGATGGAGTGTACAAGCCATTCCAAGACAAAGCCAGATTTAAACAATATTTATCCACAAACCCAGCCCTACAGAAAAAGTAAGAAGGAAAATTCCAACCCAATAAAGTCAGATACACCCTTAAAAACACAGGCAGCAGATAACACTGCAGCAGTAAACCCCAAAGAAGAGAAGTACACACACACTACCACCAAAAAAGAAAAAAAAAAAAAACAGGAATGAACAATCATTGGTCATTAACATCCCTTAATATCAATGGACTTAATTCACCTATAAAAAGACACAGGCTTACAGAATGGATATGAAAACAGGCCCCATCTTTTTGCTGCATACAAGAAACACACCTCAAATTCAAAGATAGACACTACCTAAGAATAATAGGCTGGGAAAAGACTTTCCAATAAAATGATCTTAAGAAGCAAGCAGGTGTAGCCATCCAGCAAAATAGATTTCAAACTGAAATCAATCAAAAGAGATCAAGAAGGGCATTACATACTCAACACAGGAAAAATCCACCAAGATGAAGTTTCAATTCTGAACATTTATGCCCCAAACACAAGGGTACCCACATATGTAAAAGAAACAATACTAAAGCTTAAATCACATATAAAACCCCACACGTTAATAGTGGGAGACTTCAACACCCCACTCTCACCACTGGACAGATCTGCCAAATTGAAACTTAACATAGAAATAAAGGACTTAACTGATGTTATGACTCAAATGGACTTAATCGATATCTACAGAACATTCCATCCTAACAAAAAAAAAAATATACCTTCTTCTCAGGACCAAATGGAACCTTCTCTAAAATCGACCTCATACTTGACCACAAAGCAAATCTCAACAGATACAAAACAATTGGAAAAACCTCCTGCATTCTATCAGATCACAATGTCTTAAAGTTATATTTCAACAACAAAAACTACAGGAAGCCTACAATCTCATGGAAACTGAATAAAACTTATGGGACACTTTGAAAGCAGTGCTAAGAGGGAAATTCATAGCACTAAATGCCCACAATTGGAGAAATCTCACACTAGTGACTTAACAGCACACCTGAAAGCTCTAGAACAAGAAGAAGCAAACTCACCCAGGAAGAATAGACACCAGGAATAATCAAATTGAGAACTGAAATCAATAAAATAGAAACAAAGAGAAGGATACAAAAAAATTAATTAAACAAAGTGTTGGTTCTTTGAGAAAATCAACAAGATAGACAAACCCTTATCCAAATTAACCAAAAGACAGAGAGAGAGCATCCAAATTAACAAAATCAGAAATGAAAAGGGGGACATAACAACAGACAATGAGGAAATGCAGAGAATTATCAGGTCATACTTCAAAAATATCTATTCCACAAAACTGGAATATGTAAAGGAAATGGATAATTTCCTGGATAGGTACCATATACCTAAGTTAAATCAAGACAAGATAGACTACTTAAATTGTCCAATACCCCTAAGGAATTAGAATCAGCCATTAAAAGTCTCCCAACCAAAAAAATCCCAGGACTGGATGGTTTCAGCACAGAATTCTACCAGATCTTCAAAGGAGAGTTGATACCAATACTCTTTAAATTGTTCCACACAATAGAAACAGAAGGAACATTACCAAACTCCTTCTATAAGGCTACAATTACCCTGGTTCCTAAACCAAACAAAGATGCAACAAAGAAAGAGAACTACAGACCAATCTCCCTCATGAACATTGACCCAAAAATACTCATTAAGATACTGGCAAACAGACTCCAAGAACACATGAAAACAATTATCCACCATGATCAAGTAGGCTTCATCCCAGGGATGCAAGTGTGGTTCAACATATAAAAGTCTGTCAATGTAATATACCATATAAGCAAACTGAAAGAAAGAAAGAAAAAAAAAAAACACGATCATCTCACTAGATGCTGAAAAGGCATTTGACAAAATCCAACACCTCTTCATGATAAAGGTCTTGGAGCAATCAGGAGAGAAACTCAAAGCGATTCCACTAAAATCAGGAACAAGGCAAGGCTGTCCACTCTCCCCACACTTATTCAATATAGTACTTGAAGTTCTAGCCAGAGCAATAAGACAACATAAGGACATTAAGAGGATATAATTTGGAAAGGAAGAAGGCACATTTTTGCTATTTGCAGATGACATGAGTGTATTCATGAGTGACCTCAAAAATTCAACCAAGGAACTGAAACAGCAGGATACAAGATCAACTCAAAAAAATCAATAAACCTCCTATGTACAAAATTCAACACCCCTTCATGATAAAAGTCTTGGAGCAATCAGGAATACAGGGAACATACCTAAACATAATAAAGGCAATTTACAGCAAGCCAACAGCCAACATCAAATTAAATGGAGAGAAACTCAAAGCAATTCCACTAAAATCAGGAACAAGACAAGGTTGTCTGCTCTCCCCATACTTATTCAATATAGTACTTGAAGTTCTAACCAGGTCAATAAGACAACATAAGGAGATTAAGGGGATACAAATTGGAAAGGAAGAAGTCAAGCTTTCCCTATTTGCAGATGACATGAGTGACCCCAAAGATTCAACCAAGGAACTGATACAGCTTGTAAATGCCTTCAGCAAATAGCAGGATACAAGATCAACTAAAAAAATCAGTAGACTTCCTATATACAATTGACAAACAGGCTGAGAAGGAAATCAGAGAAACATCACCCTTTATAATAGCCACAAATGATATAAAATACCTTGGGGTAAATCTAACTAAGCAAGTGAAGGACCTATATGACAAGAACTTTAAGTCCCTGAAAAAAGAAATTGAAGATGTCAGAAAATGGAAAGATCTCCCATGCTCATGGATAGGCAGGACCAACATAGTAAAAATGGCAATCTTACCAAAAGCAATCTACATATTCAATGCAATCCGCATCAAAATACCAACAAAATTCTTCACCGACCTGGAAAGAATAATACTCAACTTCATATGGAAAAACAAAAAACCCAGGATAGCCAAAAGAATCCTGTACAATAAAACAACTTCTGGAGGCATCATGATCCCTGACCTCAAGCTCTACTAAGGGAGCTACAGTACTAAAAACAGCTTGGTACTGGCATAAAAACCGACATGTGGAATCATTGGTCAATTCCATCGACCAATGGAAACAAATTGAAAACCCTAATATTAATCTGCACGCTTATGAACATATAATTTTTGACAAAGAAGCCAAAAGTGTACAATGGAAAAAAGAAAGCATCTTCAACAAATGGTGCTGGCATAACTGGATGTCAACATGTAGAAGGCTGCAAATAGATCCATATCTGTCACTGTGCACTAAACTTAAGTCCAAGTGGATCAAAGACCTCAACACAAATCCAGTTACTCTGAACCTGATAGAAGGGAGAGTAGGAATGTACTTGGAAAATGCATTTATTTATGAATCTTCTTTGATCTACAAGTATGTAAACTTCATAAAACCCTTTACAGATCCATATTTCCAGAGTATGTACAATTACATATGGTTAAAAAATAAATTATCATGCTTATTTCACGACAAAAGAAACAAACAACAGCACAAATTGGTGATACTATTACCTCAGGGTTTCTAAATGCACCTAGGTCTCTAGTTAGCCCACCACCATGTGTCAGCCCTCTCTATTGTCCTCAGTCGGCTATCCAAGACTATGTCAGAACTCTTTTTGGTCCACATTAGTCAACTTTCTATTTCCATGTCAGTTATTCTTATTTTCGTCAAATAACCCTATTTCCAGTTTTTATTTTTAAAAAGCAATGTAAACATGATATGAACATCAGATGTTCCAAACCTAGCAAATGGCTTACAGGTACTGATTTCACCCCCCTTTTCAGCTCCCAATTATTTTGAAGGAGAACTCATGAGCATTCTAGACCTCATTCACTGAAGAACTTTTTTACATTTCTTTCCATTCATTTTTTTCTTCTTTCATTGTGTTAATTTCTTTCATTTTATTGACCTTTATGAATCTTTGGGTTAATCCATCTTAAAACAAAGAATCAGATTGAATTATCTTAGTGCTAATAGCAAATCATAGTACTTTGTAGCACTTAACATTCTCTTAATTATACAATCATAATGTCATCAAGTTTATAATCACATATTTAATTTTAATATTTGTGATATACTTAATAAAATATAGCCATCATTTTTAACACCCAACGTTTCAGATCCCTACTCATCCATTCCTTATCTTACATTAATGTTTTTGTCATCATAAAACATTGCCATTTTCATCTTATGGGATAATGCTTTTGTACACTCTTTTAATAAATTGGTGTTTGGCCAGTAGAAAGGCAGGAAACATAGGTGGAATAAACAGACAAAAAGAATTCTGGGAAGAGGAAGGCTGAGTCAGGAGATGCCAGCCTGCCATCCAGGGAACAGCATGTAATGGCTGTAAATACAGGTAAAGCCATGGAAAACATGATAACATATAGATTAACAGAAATGGGCTGACTTTAAATGTAAGAGCTAGTCAATACTAAGCCTGAACTAATGGCAAAGCAGTTATAACTAATATAAGCTTCTGAGTGATTATTTTTATAAAAGGCTGCAGGACTGTGGGTGAGAGATTTGTTCCGCCTTCAGTCCAGGCAGGACATGGGAAAACTTGAACTACAATCTAGCTTCCCTAGCTTCAGAAAAGAAGAAAATGTGCCACAATATCCACATCTGATAAAACTTAACAGTTCTTTCAGTGATTAAGCTAGCTTACCTCACTGACTTGTCCCAACTCAATATATATTTCCTTATAATATTCCTTAGAAAGAAAAGTAATTTTATGCATAACAATCAGACAATTTAAAAGTACCTTTTTGTGATAATTTGCATAAAATTGGCTCCATGGGCCCATAAGGACTGGAACTATTGGGAGGTGTTGCCTTGTTTGAATAAGGCTTTGTTGGAAGAGGTCTGTCACTGGGGACAAGTTTGAAGTCTCAGATGCTCAAATCAGGACACTGTTCAAGATTCTCTTTCTGTTGCCTATGGATCAAGATGTAGAACACTCAGCTCCTGCTATAGCACCATGTCTGACTGCATGCTACCATGCTTTCTGCCATGATATTGAAACAAACCTCTGAACTGTAAGCCAGCCCCAATTAAATGTTTTTCTTTATAAGTTGCTGTGATCATGGTATCTGTTCACAAACACTTTAAATGTGTCTTAATTATGTTAAGAGAAAGTATACAAAGTGTAGTTTTATATTATATAATTCTAATAGGCATGCAAATAAATGGGTACACACATAAAGAACTGTTGATCATTGGATAACACTAAAAACAGGTAGTAAGTCCCAGAAAGCTTCAGAATGGTCAATGGGCCCTTACATGTAGCATGTTAATAGGACAAGCACAATTGGAGACAAGTAAATTTTCTTAGATTTTCTCATTATGTATAAAAGTGCACAGGTTCTCATAGGACCAGGGGCTTACCTGTAGCCATCTTTCTATCCTATAGTCATATTCACTCACCTCAACAAAAGCCAAGGAGAAATCAGCATTCTTACCTTCAAAGTAACAAAAAAAGCTCCTCACTTCATGTTCTTTGGTCTCCTTAAAAGGTACAGCTGTGGAGTTTAAGTGAACACACACACACACACACACACACACACACACACACACACACGCAAATGACTAGTGTTTTTTCTGAAATACAGAGATTCCTAACACATAAATATTATACATGGACACTTTTGCAGAAACCCCACTTCATTTTCAATATACATATGTGTGTATATGTGTGTGTATATGTATATGTATATATACATATATGCATACATGCAATGAAAAGTTCTTTTAAGAATCCAGAATTTTTAACATGTACATATTACACATGCACATTTTTGCAGAAATATCACTTCATTTTCAATAGCTCAGCGTGTAGTTTGAGAGCTGATCAGGAAATTGAGTAAATGCAAAAAACCATAATGTAAACATCACCAGCTTCATTTACATAAATCAGGATGAACTATTTCTGTGAGAGTTTTATTCATTAAGAATATATTTTTTACAATTAAACATTGGATTGTGTGTGTAAATTAGTGGCTGTAGAAGTAAACAAAATTTAACTTTTCTCAGGGGGCTTATGACTCAATGAAACCCATATTTATCCCACCAGGGATTAAAAAAAAAACTAATGAAATCAAGAGAAAATTTATGCTTAGAATTTCACTTTTCTTATAATAGTAAGCACTTCCATGGAACCAATTTAAGCTTCTTCTGACATTACCATTTCTCAGTGCAGGCATGTGGAATTAGCTTCCTCTTAAAAATCTGTGAGTTCCTGTCTTTTCCTAAGATTTACTTAAGTGTTAACAGATTCAAATAATCTCAATACTTTTGCAGTTCTGCAGAGTAGGGGTCCCATACTTGTTAGACAAGTGCTCTATGTTTTATTTGTATTTTGGGACAAAGTCTTGCAAAGTTTCCCTTTAAACTTGCTCCTCAGCCTAAATATCTTGAATTTTGTGATCTTTCTTCTTGACTATCATTTTCTTAGCAAGAGGCCAGTAATCTAAAATTTAACAGGCTTCAAGTTAAGTGTTCTGCAAATCCTCGTTGACAATCCTATATAATAAAATAGTAGTTTTCAGTCTCTATTTGATCCAAGAAAATTTTCTTAATCAAGAGTACATCAAAGGGCATAGTATATAACATCAGTGGCTGATTTTCCACAGGACATGGGTTCAAGCCTCAGCATTCATACAGTGGCTCACAATCATCTGTAACTCCAGTTCCAGGGTATCCAACTCCCTATCTAGCATCCAGTGCCATTGTGTGCTCTCACAACCTGTACAGATATAAAATAAATTTAAAAATACATCAAATCTTAAAATGTAAATTAAGCTCTAAAATGTAAAACCACTAAAAATCATTATTTTAGGCTAGCTCATTCAAATCCAGTGCTGAGTCATGCTTGTGCTTCCTCATTTCTGACACTCTGTTTCATAATAAAGTATTATTTCTGATCATTTGTTTTCCTGGATTCTTAGAGTAGGAATTATGGGAGTGTTCAAATCGTGTTCCCGTGTTTCTGTAGTTCTCTAATAATGCACATAAGGCAGAGGCATGGTAGGAAAAGAAAGGAAAAAAATAGGGGAATTCTCCTTTCAGAGTCTTTATTTCTTTGTAGCTGTAATCAAATAGAATTTACAGAATGATCCAGTTGTGATGTGTATACATCAAGACTCAGGATACAGTAACAGGAGGATTGATCACTTAAGGCCAGTCTCTAGTATATGGTAAGACCTTATCTACATAAAACAAAGAAAATGAGAAAATAGAATCACACATGCACCCCAATTACCACTAATTAAAATGCTGCAGTTTATTATAGAGTAGTCAAGAATGACATTCTTTGATCAAAAGCATTTCCTCAATTCAGAAAGAATCTCAGCCCAATACCCATTGGGAGCTGACTTCTGCATTTCCTCTGAATGTTGACAACCTCTGATTTTCCAAAATTGGTGTGGATGAAGCCCTGAGTTAATGTTTATTGTTCACATTAGTGTGGTCACATCAAGGATACCAATGCATTAGACGCATGAGGATGGCAAGGCCTTCCCACGATCTGAGTAGGAATGTTGACAGTTAATGTATAGATAAAACCAGTACAGTACATTTAGAAACTACCAATTACAGCATGAGATGGCTATTGTACAGAAACTGGACAATGAAAATACACTGTGTTTCAGAGGCGCTGTTGTTATATTTGAGCACATGGCCCACACTACACCAGCTTTATGTTGCTTATATCTGTCATATTTCATTCCTCATCACCTGAGTCAGATCAAGTCCACATTCAGGTCAATTCCAATGCTGTGAAGTTTGCATCCTTGCCTGAACAAGAATGCTGATTACACAGTACTTTCATTGGTCAAGCATGTGGAGATCCCATCAATAAGCAGGTAAAAGTAAGAAGAGAATGTTCCTATGCATTGGGTTATGTTTGTTATTTGGAGGATATTTTGTGGAACTATGGAAGAAAAATAAAACTTCACAGCTTCCTAAGTTCTTTGACTGTTCAGGAGGTTTCCAGAAGAAAGGGCATAAAGTTTGGTTCTTAGGTAAGGGAATGCACCCAAGAAAAGTCCTTAAATAAAGGTGAGGGAGTGTTTCTCATATTTCTATTCTTCTGGTGAAAACCATGGGGCCAAACAGAATCTAGGGAAAGAGAGTGGTAGTTATATATTAGCACATTGAAAGAGAGGTTGAGGAACCATAGAAATAAGGAAAAAAAATATTACAGCTTTGTCTGTTCTTAGACTATTGTTAGGAGACAAGCTCTCAGTTAATAGAAACAGGATAGGAAGTTTGACTGCTTATCAGAAAACTAAGAAAAATTAATTATATATAAATGGCTGAAGGACCCAAACAAATTCTGACTTTCACTTTTGGTCCACTGAGTCTAATACTCTATAACTCTGCAACAATTTTCTCACAAAAAGGCTCTGTCAACTTGGGTCCAAAGGGATGCTGTCTCAAAACCTCTCTCCCCTAGAATATAAAAGACCTAATCCTTGTCTCAAACAGACAATCACTACAGTGATTAAGAAGAAAAGGACAGCTATAGTTCTCACAGTGCCCCTGGAACCTGCAGAGACAGAAATGCAAATTGAATTGATACCTTGGATACCTGCCTGATACCCTGGATTTGAACATTGAGGAAAGTGGCAATGAAAACACTGTATCTCAACTCATGGCCAATTTGTTCCTTGTGTCTGGACTGTCAAGATATTTAAGGGAAAATAAACTCACTTATTTACATTTAGCCACATTTAGAATAAGAGATTTGGGGGAAGACACTAATAGTTTTAACTGATTTCCCGTGGTTGAGTGACCTGATCCACAGAATCCAAATCAAATGGCAGAGGAAGAGACATGAGGCTTTGGATTAAGAAATGCCTTAGTTAGGGTTTACGTTGCTATGGTAAAGCACCATGACCATAAAGCAACTTGGGGAGGAAAGGATTTGTTTCAGCTTTCGACTCTCAGGTGACAGTTTTTTCACTGAGAGAAGTCAGGGTAGGAACCAAAGCAGGAACATGGAGTCAATAACTGAAACAGAGACCTACCATGGAAGAGTGCTGTTTATTGACATTTTCCCAATGGTTTGCTCAGCCTGCTTTCTTTTATAATTCAGGAACACTTACCCAGAGATGGTATCACTCCCTTTGTGGGATGGTTACACTGACATCAATCTCCAATCAAGAAAATGTACCAAGGATAACAAATGTCATAAAGGATTTTTATAGTATCTGCTTAGAAGCTTTCAGGAAAATACCAACAGAATGATTCTTTCTGCTGAATGGAAAATTTAGGAAATCTATTCTTGCTACCAGTGATAATTAATACCTATCAATTCTCACTTCAAATGAAGGATATTCCACAGAAAGGGATGAACTAAGCATATCTGCCCTAACTTGGCAAAGGTAGACTGACCACATCCAGAAATTACATCTGATGAAACTACCCCTTGGAACTTAAGCAAAGTTCATACATTATAATGAATTAATATATGCTAAAAACAAACAATAAGTGAATTTGTATGTCAGAAAAAATTAAACACAGACAATGTATCAAGGTTATAGCAATAAAATAGACTTTTATAGTGGAACAAATAATAAACAATAAACAGTTGTGCAGTATAATGACAAATATGACAGCATGAGAAGAATCCTGTCTTTCTAAAGACAGTCTCTGCCATGTGGCTTAAGTATATAGTGATCATTAAAAACATGGAAACAAAGAAAGGTTCTTCATGTTATTCTAAGCCATTTCATTAAGGATGTGACATAGGATCAGGTCATTTAACCTCTAAGTACATCTCTTTATTAAGTGGATTAAAAAAGAATCATTAGCATTGTTTATAGAAATATTAAAAAGAAGCCAGGCACTGGTGGCGCACGCCTTTAATCCCAGCACCCAGGAGGCAGAGGCAGGCAGATCTCTGTAAGTTCGAGGCACAAAAGCTACACAGAGAAACCCTGTCTCGTAAAACCAAAGAAAAAGAAATTAAAAAGAGTCTGTTGGCACAATTATGTTTTGATACTAAATTTAAACAATCCATAATTCATTTATTTTCAGTGAATTATAATCTTAACAAATTTATTCATTGACCATTTAATATATGCTAGCTGCACAAAGAATAAAATACACAAAACATGACTAAATAGTAAGAAAAAGTTTCCTAAGTCTTCACTCTCTTCATTTATCACAAAAGTCTATCACAAGAATGAATACAAATAATTTTAAAACGATACAGAGTAAATAGACTTTTCAACAAGAAAAATGATAATGGTAGCTAAATATTCTAAAATGCTGTTGTGAATAGTCATCTAATTTGCAATTCTATCATATTTTAAGGGGAATGTGAAAAGGTGAAAATGCTGGGGAATGACATACAAAAATACACAGGAGTGAACTGGGAGTGAGCAGTGGGCAATGGAGGGTAGGGGATGGGGAATGAGAACATAAGAGAATGAGATGGTCAAGCTGGAAAAAGAGTGGAGTGGAAAATCAATGAGACAGATACGTGATGGAGGGAGACATCATAGGGATAGAGAGAAACCTGGTGCTAAGGAAGTTGCCAGGAATCCCCAAAGACAATCCCAGCTTGGATTACTAGAAATAGTGGAGAGGGTGCCCCAATGATCAGATCAGTGAATACCTTAACTGTCATCACAGAACTTTTCTCCAATGACAGATGCAGAGATCCACAGCTAAACACAAGGTGGAGCTCCAGGAATCCAGTCAAAGAGAGAGAAGAGGGATTCTATGAGCAAGTCCATCAGGATCATGATGGGGAAACCAAACCAAACTAGTGGGAACTCATGAAAGTTGGCTCAATGGCTGGGGAGACTGCATGGGACTGGGCTAGGCCCTCTGCATATGGGGAGACAATTGTGTAGCTTGATCTGCTTGGGGGACCCCTGGTGGTAGAATCAGAATCTATCCCTGGTGCTTGAGGGGGCTTTTGGAGCCCACCACCTATGATGGAACACCTCATGCAGCCTTGAGACAGAGGGAAGGTCTTGGACGTGCCTCTAGTGAATGTGCTTCCTCATGGGAGGCCTTGTCTTCTTGTGGGGGTATTTGGGTATGGGTTGGGAGGTAAGCTGGGGGGGGGGCAGGAGAAGGGAAGAGGGGGATCTTTGATCGGTGTATTAAAATGTTCTTAATAAAAAACAAAACAAACAAACAAAAAATACAATTCTTGTCTTTCCAAACCAAGAGTGAAAACAAGGTCATGAAATGGAAACATTAAAATAAACACTGAGGACCAGCAAGACCACACAGTGGGTATCAAGCCTGCCTACCTGAGTTTATTGCTTGGCACTCACAAGATAGAAACAGAAAAAAAAAAAAACTCTGGCCAGTTGTCTGACATCCAAATATACTGTGTTAGTATGTACCCATACACTTCCACACAATGCAAATAATTAAAATGTTTTAAAGAATAAATAAATATTAAAATATGAAGCTAAAATAGAACCCAAATCATCTCTGCTGTGATAAGAACCTAAGAATTGGGCATTCTTTAGCTTCAGTTCTAACTCATTTTTCTCCCAGGAGTCATTCAAGCTCCAGGAAGGTGTTCAAGGTGTGCTGCTCTGTTGGTATATGTCTTGAGTTGTGTGTACCAAATAGGGAAGAATTGAAGGCTGAGGAAAAATGATGTTTCCTAACATGAAATTAGGCAATTTATCCATCCACTTACACTTTCCTGACTCTTTTACCCACACAACTATGGCAGGTGTGTGTGTGTGTGTGTGTGTGTGAGAGAGAGAGAGAGAGAGAGAGAGAGAGAGAGACAGAGAGACAGAGAGACAGAGAGACAGAGAGACAGAGAGAGACAGAAACAGAGACAGAGAGACAGGGAGACAGAGAGAACAGAAGCTGCTTGCAAATGCTTTCTTTTATGCCCTTCTCTGCATCTAACATAAATGTACCCTGTGATATCTGGAATTGATTTGCTCCTTTCCACTGCAAAATGTCTCAGGAAGGGTATTTGGGACTCCAAACCAGTCCACTCCAACTGGACCATTAAGCCCATCCTTTGATCAGGGCTGTGGAATGTCATGCCATCCTGCATATCTTCCCTGAGCCTGCAGCATCAGCAGCATACCGATAAGACTTTCTTTTATTCTACACTTTGCCTGGACTGGAGCTCCTGGAAAAAGAAGGGTTGGCAAGTGATGCCTAGTTTCTGGGAACATGCCTTTAACTTTCCATTTTCAAAATCCCAACAAGTCCATTATAATTTTTTTTTTATTATTGCAACACCAGTCGAAAATACAATATTTTCTACAGCTGATGTAATATCAAGAGGTGAACTGATCCAGTCCTTCACTGACTGCAGCATTTGGGAGAGTGGACACTGCACCTAGCTGGTAAAAAACAAAGGAGAGCTGACTCCCTTGACAGAGGTACAGATGATCTGGTGCCTGCCTGCAATGCACAAGGGAGATCTGGCCCCACCCTTCATATGCCATATAAAAGAGTGGTCGAGGGAGAAATGAACTCCTGCCTTTCACACCCCTCACCACCTGTGGTGAGTGGGAGAGCTGTCTCTGAGGTCATTGGAGTGGATGAATTGGCTGTTCCCCATAGCAGTAACATTAGGTAGAACAGGCCCTGAATCTCACCTGCACAGCACAATAGGGCTAACTCTGTTGGCAGGGGTACAGGTGAGGGGGGCCAGGGGAGGCATGATAACAGGAGGACTGATCCCTCCCCCCTCATCTGCCATGTGACGATATGGGTAAGGAAAAAATGCCCTCCCTCCCCTCAGTCCTTGCTACCTTCAGCAGGTGAGAAAGCTGGCACTACCGCCACAAGAGTAGAACAGCCTTACCCCTCACTAGCTGCAGCACATGGGATAGCAGGAACAGAATCTTACATTAGAGCTGACCCTGTTGGTGGGGACCAGGTAAGCCAGGCCTGTATATGTGAGAACAGGAGAGCTGCCCCTGCCCACTTCCTGGTATGCCCTGGAATGTCAAGGGTAAGGGAAATATGGCCTCCCCCTACCCATGGCCATCTGAGGGAGGTAGGCAAGGCAACCTCAGGAATATCAGAATGGACGAGCTGACCCTGCCCCTCACCATGTGCAGTAACCCAGGGATTGGGCCCTGCACCTGGCCTGGGCAAAACAGTAGAGCTGGCCCTGGTGATGTGACTGCAGGTGAGCTGGACCTGAGGGTGTGAGAACAGGAGAACTGGCCCTGCTCCATGCTGTCGGCTACATTGGGTGAACTAGCCAAGGCAGTGCTGGAAAGCATGCCTGGTGCTGATCAGGGAAACCTGGCAGGATGACCGAACGAGCTATGCACCAGGCCCAGAACCAGGACTACAAGGTAGCCTACCCCAACATCCACCTCATATATGAACTGCTGTATCACGTGAAAGGACTGGACCTGCAGATCCAAAGCTGCAGGATCTCCATGACAGAAGTCAACAATAGGATATCCAAAAGGAGTCCAAGGGAAAGCCCAGTATCAAGGGTGTGGCCAAAGGAAGAGGCCTTGAAAATGACCAATTTGACTCATTGCAGTGAACACTTACAAGTAAAGATGTGTGGACTAAAGGGTATACTGTGTGACTCACTGTGTCACACTACAGCTTCTATGCCAAGATTTTTTTTTTAATGTATTTATTGGTTTGTTTTACTTTTGTTTTTTTTTTGGGGGGGGAGTGGTACTTCTAAATTTTGTTTTGGTAGGGAGGTTGCAATGGCAAAGGGTGGAAGTGAGGGGAAGACCAGATGAATGAGATGGGGTACATGATGTGACATCCACAAAGAATCAATAATGAAGAAAGAAATGGGCTTGGGCTGTGGGTGTCTGAAGAGGTATGTATGGAGGAGAAAAGCAGGGTATTCCACCAAAACCTGTCAGTTCCCTGGAAATAGTGGCAGAACGTGAGGAGAGGCCACAGTACAAAGTTTGCTACAGAACTGGGGATGAGACTTGGGGGTGAATTTGGAGGAATGGACAGGGATGTGAATGTTAGAATTCCTAGCCACTCCCTGGCCACATGGCTATGCAAGCATTGTCCAGCAATCAGGCAAGATGCTTTGTCATCCCAGAGTCTTACATCCTACCTAATGCATGTGCCATGTATTCTCATAATTTTCTTGCAGCATGGCCCTGTAACCTTTGTGCATGCATGGCATAGCTTCATTGGCACTTATGTGCATGCTGGGGGGACCCATAAAAGCAGGTTCTACCTGTTCCTCCACCCCCCATCCACACTGATAATTTCCATAGGTCTATGTACCTTTTTTCCTCTGTTCCTTTTTCTTAATAAACTCTTACGTGTTTCATTGTACCTCGTGTTTCTCTTGTGTGGTAAACAGTGATGCATAATAAATAACAGTGAAGATCTGCAACTGCCTTACTTCCCTTTTTGGTCAGAGTGCCCTTGCATTTCCAGATTGTATGATGGAATTGGGGGCTGAGATAAAGCAATGAATTTGAGGAGGAATGTTTTAGAAGGGAACATCTGTGTGATCCACTGCAGATGCAAGCAGGGGAGAGAGAAAAGGCAGCAGGTATTCTGCTGAGCGGTTGCTGCTCTGAATGATAGGATGCTGGGAACTGAATCTGGGGCCTCTCCACTGATCTACCCATTTCAGCCATGAAATTTAGATTGCAATGGTAGAACTTTATAAAAATTACAAATGAAGCGACCCTGCATAAGCCCCAGGTTTCAAACAGCCAACTCATGCAATGAGCACAGGACCAGGTCCCACTGCCTGGATGCCTCCCAAACAGATCAAGCCAATTGACTGTCTCACCCATTCAGAGGGCCTGATCCAGTTGGGGGCTCCTCAGCCATTGGTTCATAGTTCATGTGTTTCCATTCGTTTGGCTATTTGTCCCTGTGCTTTATCCAACCTTGGTCTCAACAATTCTTGCTTATATAAACCCTCCTCTTTCTCACCAATTGGACTCCCGGAGCTCCACCTGGGGCCTAGCTGTGGATCTCTGCATCCAGTTCCCTCAGTCATTGGATGGGGGTTTCTAGCACGACAATTAGGGTGTTTGGCCATCCTATCAACAGAGTAGGTTCAGTTCAGGCTGTCTCTTGGAGGAGAGTTCCCCTAGCCCCACATACTCTGCAGCATAAGGTGTTTTCAGAGTTTTTGATCTTAGCCATTCTGACAGGCTTAAGGTGGTATCTCAGAGTTGTTTTCATTTGCATTTCCCTGATAATTAGGGATGTTGAGCAATTCCTTAAATGTCTTTCAGCCATTTGAATTTCCTCTGTTGAGAATTCTGTTTAGTTCTATAGCCCATTTCTTAATTGGACTGTTGGGCATTTTGATGTCTAATTTCTTGAGTTCCTTATATATTCTGGATATCAGTCCTCTGTCAGATGTGGGGTTGGTGAAGACCTTGTCCCATTCTGTAGGCTGTCGCTTTGCCTTGTTGACCGTAACCTTTGCTCTACAAAAGCTTCTCAGTTTCAGGAGGTCCCATTGATTGATTGTTTCTCTCAGTGTCTATGCAGGGTCGCTTGGCTCAGCCTGGGAGGAAAGGACTGGACCTGCCTGGACTGAGTCTACTAGGTTTATCTCAGTCCTTGGGGGAGGCTTTTCCCTGGAAGAGGTGGGAATGGATGGTAGGCTGGGAGGAAGTGAAGGGGGTGGGAGGGGGGAAAACAAGGGAATCCTTGGCTGATATGCAGAACTGAATTGTATTGTAAAATAAAAATAAAATTTAAATTAAAAAAAAAAAATTACAAATGAAGTTCTAATCCTGATTAGAAACTTGAGAATACATGCTAAAATTGTCACAGGTATTTTCCCTGATTATTCCTTCCCTTAACTTGTCAAAAATTCTAGCTAACTTAATATATCCTTTAGGTAGAATTCTAAACTCAGTCCTTTATTCACAGAAAGCTCCATCAAGCCAAGTAATGTATTGCCCTTCACTGTTCCTTTTTACTAAGAGAGATGTGATATGTGAACAAACATTTTACTGTGAAATGTCTAATGGAATGAGGAAGCTTAAAAAAATCTGCCTTCAGGTTCAAATTAAACTAATGACAGAAGGCACATGTAAGATATAGTAACTGATAGAATAAGCTTGGCGATGATGTTCTAAAAGATCACTTTTAAAATATTACCTATATATGGAACTGAAGAAATGGTTCAGCAGTTAAGCATACAGTGCCATTCTGATCAACAAAGTGGCGGCTGTATAAGTTTGCACTCCTGCCAGAAATGGAGCAATGTTCCCTTTGCTCCACATCATCTCCAGCTTGAGCTTCACTTGTGTTTTTTTTTTTTTTTTTTTTTTTTTAATCTCAGCTATTCTCACAGATGAAAGATGGAAGTCATTTTGATTTGCATTTCCATGATGGCTAAGGATGTTGAACACTTTTTAAGCTTTTCTTGGCCATTGGGAATTTTTCTTTTGAAAATTTCTGTTTAGATCTGTACCCCATTTGTAATTGTATTATTTGGCTTGTTGATGTCTAGTTTATACATATTGATGTGTAGTTCATAATATATTTTGGATATTAGCATATGTCAGATGTAGAGTGTGTAGAAGTCATTTCCCATTCTGTAGGCTGTCATTATGTCCTATTAACTGTGTCCTTTGACTTACAGAAGTTTTTCAGTTTTATGGGTTCCCATATTTTAATTGTTGATCTTAGCGTTTGAAAAATAGGTGTAGTGTTAAATAAGTTGTCTCCTGTGCCAATGCATTCAAGGCTATTTCGCATCTTCTCTTCTATCAGGTAGAATGTATCTGGTTTTATGTTGAGGTCATTGATCCACTTGGACTTGAACTATGTGCAAGGTGATAGATATGGATCAATTTGCATTTTTCTACATGTTGACATCCAGTCAGACAGCCACCATTTGTTGAAGATGTTTTCTTTTCCCAACGTATATTTCTGACTCCTTTACCAAAATTGGGCGTCCACAACTATGTGGATTTACATCTAGGTCTTTGATTGGATTCCATTAATCAATCTGTCTATTTTTATGCCAATGCCATGTTTTGTTTTGTTTTGTTTTGTTTTATTACTATTAGCTCTGTAGTACAGCTTGAAATCAGAGATGGTGACAGCCCAGAAATTCACTTATTGTACAGGATTATTTTAGCTATCCTGGGCTTTTTTGTTTTTCCATATGAGGTTGAATATTTTTCTTTCATTTTCTCAAAAGAAGTGTATTAGAATTTTTATGGGGGTTGCATTGAACCTATAGATTGTTTTTTGCAAGATGCCCAATTTTATCATGTTAGTAAGTCCTACTGATCCATGAGCATGGGAGATATTTCTATCTGATATCTTCTTTCATTTCTTTCTTCCAAGACTAGAAGTTTTTGTCATACAAGTCTTTCGTTTGCTTGGTTAATTTCCCCAAGATATTTTTATATTATTTGTGGCTATTGTGAAGGGTATTATTTCCCTAACTTCTTTCTAATCCCATTTTGCATTTGTATATAGGAGGGTTACTGACTTTTTTTGTGTTAATCTTATTATCTAGGCATTTTTCTGAAGGTGTTTATCAACTGTAGATGTTCGCTGGTAAAATTTTGGAAACCACTTATGTATACTGTGTGTCATCTACAACTACTTTGACTTCTTCCATTCCAATTTGTATCCCCTTGAACTCCCTCAGTTGTCTTATTGCTACAGCTAGAACTTCAATTACTACATTGAATAGATATGGAAAGAGTGTAAAGCCTTGTTTAGTTTATGATTTTAGTGGAATTGTTTTGATTTTCTCTCCATTTACTTAATTTTGGCTATAGCCTTGTTGCAAATGACCTTTTCTATGTTGAGTGTGTTCTCTCCAATACGTTTATCATGAAGGGGTGTTGGATTTTGTCAAAGGCTTTATAGCATTCAAGGGGATGAGCTTTTTTTTCAGTTTGTTTATATTGTGCATAACATTGACAGACCTTTGTACACTGAACTATCCCTGTATCTCTGGGATGAGGCCTACTTGATTATGGTGACTATGTTTTTGCATTTTGTTTGCAGGTATTTTCTTTATTTTTCCATCAATGTTCATCAGAGAAATTGATCTGCAATCCTCTTTCTTTCTTGAATCTTTATGTGGTTTGGGTATCAGAATGACTGTGGCCTCATAGAATAAATCCAGCAATGTTCCTTCTGTTTATATTTTGTAGAATAATTTAAAAGTTTAGTAGAATTCTGTGCTGAAAATTTCTGGCCCTGGGCTTTTTTATTTGGGAGAATTTTAATGACTATTTCTATTTCCTTAAGAGTTAGAGGTCTATTTAAATTGTTTTTCTAATCTTGATTTAACTTTGGTAAGTGTTGTCTATCAATAAAATCATCTATTTCTTTTAGATTTCCTTAATATTTGGAGTACAGGTTTTGAAAATATAACCTAATGATTCTTTGGAATTTCTCAGTGGCTGTTATGTCTCTCTTTTCATTTCTGATTTTGTTAATTTGGATATTCTTTCTCTGTCTTCCACTTAGCTTGGATAAGAGTTTGTCTGCCTTGTTGAGTTTCAAGTAGTTTCTCTGAAAATTGGGAGTGGATCTGCCTCAAGACCCAGATATACCATCCCTGGGCATATACCCAAAAGACACACCATCTTACTACAAGGACAGTTTCTCAACTGTGTTACAGCTGCTTTACTCATAATAACCAGGACCTGGAAACAAACATCTCTAACTCCAGAGTAATCCCAGAACTCTTATGCACATACCCACACCCATACAAATATATCTTTAAAAGTACTATGTATATACCCACGTGATGATACCAGCAGATAATATTCTATAATTCTAGATATTATCATAACTGATTTATTTGCCTCAACATAATTTTACTGTTTTTTTATTTTAAATGTTAGGCCTTCAGAAAAGTAATAAGTAGGTCTGATCACAAAATTTAAGCACCTAAATTTAGGTGACTGCTGAAATACATTCATTGAACTAAAATTAATGTGGAAAATGCAAGTGGACTATACAAAGGCATGAGAAAGTTCATTTCCCAACGTAGACATATATCATTTATTTAAAAAATGTTAACAATAGTAATCCAGTGTGTGTGTGTGTGTGTGTGTGTGTGTGTGTGTGTGTGTGTGTGTGACTGTGTGTGTGACTGTGTGACTGTGTATAAGTGAATGAGTGCCATGACATCTGTGTGGTGTGGAGGTTAGTGAGCGACATACAAGAGTCGGTTCTCTTCTACAACCATATGAATTATTGGAATTGATTTTATGTCATCAGGCTTATAAACAGAAATCCTTACCCTAAGAAATCCTAAGAACTGGAACCACTTGCCTCACTCCCTCTAAAATCAAAAACTTCTTGATTTTTTTTTTTTATTTTAAGTTCTTTGTATATTCTGGATCTCAATCCTCTATTGGATTCCTAACTGGCTAAGATTCAATTCCACTCTCCTGGCTTCCTCTTCACTGAACTGATTGTTTGATCACTGTACAAAAGCCCTTTTTATTTCATGAGGTCCCATTTGTCAATTGTTGGCCTTAATTCCTATATGAATGGAGTACTAATCAGAAAATTCATTCTTGCAGCTGTATATTTTAAGGCACTGTCTATGTTTTATTCTAGCAGGTTCAGTGTTTTAAGTATCATTTTTAGGTCTCTGATCCATGTGTGGTTGATGTTTTTGTAGGATTATATACCCTGTCCTAATTTTTATCTTTTACCTATGGACATCAAGTTTTCCAGATCCGTTTATTGAAAATGCTGCTTTTCCTAGACTGCATACTTTGGGCATGTCTATCAAATATAAATGGCTGGAATTGCACAGAATCATGTTTGGAACTTCTGAATTCTACAATTGACCTACATGCCTGTTTTTGTGTCAGTCTTTATTACTATGGATCTGTAATACATCTTGAAATCTGGTATAATGATCCTTTCAATATTGTTCTTTTGTTCAGGATTGCATTGGTTATATGGGGTATTTGGTGCCTTCCTATGGGTTTTAGTGTTTTGTTTGTTTGTTTTTGTATTTCTGTGAAGACCCTATAGGGATCTGGCTTGAGATTATCTTGAATTTGTAAATTACTATTAGTATAATGGTTATTTTCACATTTTTAACTTTGCTAATCCATGAGTATGGGAGGTAATCCCATCTGCTATTGCCTTCTTAAATCTCTTTCTCCTCAGAATTTAAAATTAAGTATTTTATGTAGCAGGAATCTTAGCGAGTCTTATTAATAAAACAAACCCAGAGCTGAGTACTGGGGTGAAGCTGGAAGATCAGAGAGACAGAACAAGCCACAGCTAACCTCACCTGGCCAACTTCTCATCTGGTCATGTTTCCTCAGACTGGAAGCCTCTGTGTCCTCATATCCGAATGGCTCTCAGCTGAACTGTGCTGCTAGAAGCCTGAAAGCTTAACCAGCCAAATTCTTCTAGTTTCTGGTCCTCACGCCTTATATACCTTTCTGCTTTCTACCACCACTCCCTGGGTTTAAAGGCTCCCTTTCTGGGATTAAAGGTGTGAGTCACCATGTCTGGCCGTTTCCAATGTGGCCTTGAAATCAAAGAGATCCAGAGGGATTTCTACCTCTGAAGTGCTAGGATTAAAGGTGTGAGTGCCACCATTTTCTAGCCTTTATATCTAGAGCTGTTCTGTCTCTGACCTCAGATAAGTTTATTAGGGTGCACAATATTTTGGGGAACACAATACCACCACAATTTGACCTCCTTTTAAAGACATTTTGAGACTACTATGAATGGCAATTTTTCTATAATCTCCTTTTCAGCATGTTTCTTATGAGCAGATAACAAGGTTATTGATTTTTTTTAAAAGCTGATTTTATATCAAATTACAAAATCTTGCTGTAGTGGAACAATCTTTTTGTACAGTGTGAAGATGTGTCTTTGCAAAGGCACATTCTGATTGGTTTAATAAAGAGCTGAATAGCCAATAGCTAGGCAGGAAATGGTTAGACAGGTCTTCTGCATAGAGAAAGAGAGAAGAAATTAGATGAATCTAGGTGAGAGAGACAACAGAGGACACAGAGAGGAAACAGAGGTGCAAGATGGAAGAAAGATAAAAATATATGAGGCAAAATGTATATTGATATAAATGGGTTAATTTAATAAGAGCTAGTAGAACAAATCTAAGTTATAGGATAAACTTTCATAATTAATAAGTCTCCATGTTATTTTTTGTGAGCTGGTAGCCCTCCCCCCCCAAAAAAAACCTGTCTGTATGGCACCCAACATGGGGCATGTAAATAATCTCCACTATTCAAAGTGTACAGAGGCTTGGCTCTTATAAAAGGCCCTGCTGGGCAGTGGAGCACTTGAGCAGTTGGCACACTAGGTAAAAACACCTGCAACTCAGACTCAGCAAATTCCCAGAGCTGGGGTGTTAAATGTGAATCCCTCTTGGTGACATCAACATGAGGCTAAGCCCTCAGACAACATAAAGGGATGGAAGCAAGCTGCCAGAGCCATGCAGCAGCTGTGTAGCAGTTTAAGGTTTTCTCATGCACTAGAGAATGCTTCAGATGCTTAGGTTCAGAATGAGAAAACTTCTGAACAAATATATTATGTTTTAAAATATGCTTAGATGATAAAGAAATTGGGTATAGACAGTAATTAAAAAAGCAGTTTAAAATAATAAAATAAAGTCTTTGAAGAGAAAATAAAATAATATAAAACAATAAGCCACAGAAAGGTTGAAATACACAGGGAGTCGGGATCCTGTATGCTGACTTATTGACTTTAAATTTTTTGATTGCTGCTGATGAGCAAATGACAGCTGCTGAGAGACAGGAGAGTGTAAGAAGGACTTCTGAAGGAAACCAGCATAGATACTTTAGGAATCCCTTAACTTTAAAATGGAAGTCAATGGGGGCTGGAGAGATGGCTTAAAAGTTAAGAGCACTGACTGCTCTTCCAGAGGTTCTGAGCTCAATTCCCAGCAACCACATGGTGGCTCACAACCATCTGTAACAAGATCTGGTGCCCTCTTCTGGCCTGCAGTCATACATGCAGACAGAACACTGTATACATAATAAATAAATAAATAAATAATTTTAAAAAATAAAATAAAATAAAGTGGAAGTCAAAAATGTATTGCATTAGGGAAGAGGTGGTGCTTTTGTTTACACAGGAAATGAAAAGCTATAGTTTCCTTCAAAGTTAATCAAGATTAGATTTGATGGAGGTAAACCTGAAAACCTTGGCTGGAAAGATTTTAAAAAGGAACAAATGATAAACTTCATGACAGCGATCCTTTGACATGAGAGCAACTCAGAGACTAGATGAGACATTGACTCATCAAACTCCTCATGACTTATTATTGCATGCCATCTTTTCATATGACATCAATAGAGATTTATATTACAATTTTGTTACACAGTCCAAACAAACTTATAAAGTTAACAGATGCCTTTTGCCTGCTCAAATATAAAACAAAACAAAACAACAACAACAAAAAAAAAACATCTTTAACTGACTTGTACAGACTACACATTCCATACTTACATGCCTACATGGAATATATATGATGCGTGTATGTATGTATGTATGTATGTATGTATGTATGTATGTATGTTTATGTATATGTTACCCTTAAATGTTTGTGAATTTTCAGAAAAAAAAAAGGACCAGATACCAATAAAGACAAGTAGCCCAAGTGATCCAGCCCCCAGAATGTCTCTGTTGCAGTTTCCTCAAAATTCTGTATGCAGAACATCTTCAAAGCTGATAGCAGAGATGGTCTACCCTCACGGACTACCCTCTCTAGGATTTCAGATAAGCTCTGCAGTTTCCAATTACACAGAGACTGGACAACAAATGATACTGCTATTTCTCTGAGGTCATGACCATTATCCCAATTGTGTCAGTGTCTCCTAAAGATTCCATTACCCCAAGATGACAGGAATCAGTCTAGAAAACAAGATATTCACATTCCCAAGAGGTGGGGTGGGGGGTTTTGGTCATTGAGTTGGTTATGGATGTTTGTCATCATTTGAGTAGGTTGGTTACAAGTTGTTGTTGGTCGTGGTCAGGAAGAAAGCTAAACAAAGATTAGATTCAGGGATCTCTTTCTAAAGGGAAAAGGGGGTTATAATATAAAAGTAATGGGATAAAAGGTTGGATTCTTGACTATACTTTGAACAAATACTAATCTCAAGTATTTTACATTGGTATGGATTTTTTCTTTATCGATACTAATTTAAGGCTATTTTTGTTATACTGTGTATGTGTTGCTACTCTTTTTAAAGAATTGTACTTATGCAGTTCATTTAAAAATGTGAAGTTTTAGTTTTTGAAAGCTATTCAGGATAACGAAGGCAGGTTAGTAGTCACCTATACCAATCAAACTTATAGTCATGTTAGTTATGTCTTCAAGGCCAAACGGAGGTATATTTTAAATAGATAAATAGTCTCCAAACACTGCAAGAGCTAGAGAATATGGCACTTAAAATATTTTAATAACATAAGGTTTTTCATCACAGTAAGACATGTCTGCTGCTGGCAACACAAATTTACTTCAAAAGAGGATGATGGTCATCAAAGAACCTCTATACAGAGTTTACCTTCATTTTCAGCAAGGTTGGCCAGTGGGCAAAGAAACTGCCATTACCTCACCTACTGACAGAATATTGTCTAAATTGGACAAGTAGAACACAAAAGAAAACAACTGCAAAACTTGCCAAGAAAAGGTAGGACAGTCCTTCAAAATTCCTGATTTACAGAAAAATCTGCAAGATATTTTAGGGCTGTAGGTCAAAGATGGATAACCCAAAGTTGCAGAGGAACTTTGAAGTGAAAGTTGAGGCAGCAAACTGTCTCTGTCATTTCTTAGTTTTGGAAGTTGTTTGCTCTGTACTGCCTGCTTACTCATGTAACATTTTATCATTTTTGTGTCTCTAATGGAGTTAAAGGTGAGATAGTTATAGTTACAGTTTTCTTTGTTACCAATTTCAGAAAAGAAACTTACCAAAAGATGTAACATGTATACGGTTGCTAGGCATGTTTTTTAACTAAAATGTTTTAAGGTCTCAAAATATATTTTTAGTTTAGTAATGAAAGCTCTGATAAAAATTAAGTATAAAACTTTGGACTAACTAAGATAGGATAAATAAATAAGAAGAAATAAGAGTGTTTTCTCTAACTTTGCCAAATGCAAATGGACTACACGTTGTAACTATAATTCTTTCCTGATAATTGTTCTCTTTGTATATAGTTTTACTGTGTTAGAGTTAAAACCTTTCCCTTTTATTTAGACAAAAGAAGAAAATGTTGTGGATTAATCTTTTTGTACACTGTGAAGGTGTATCTTTTCTAAGTGCCTTCTGATTGGTTTAATGTGGTGATATCGTGTTCCCCAAAATACTGTGCACCTTAATATACTTATCTGGGGTCAGAGAACAGAACAGCCACTAGATATAGAGGCCAGAAAATGGTGGCACACACACCTTTAATCCTTTCACTTGGGAGGCAGAGATCCATCCGGATCTCTGTGATTTTAAAGCCACACTGTAAACAGCCAGGCATGGTGACTCATGCCTTTAATCCCAGGAAGTGAGCCTTTAATCCCAGGAAGTGATGGCAGAAAGTAGAATGGTATATAAGGCATGAAAACTAGCAACTAGAGCTTGGTTAAGCTTTTAGGCTTTTAGCAGCAGTTCAGCTGAGATTCATTCTGGATGAGGACACAGAGGCTTCCAGTCTGAGGAAACAGGATCAGCTGAGGAACTGGCAAGGTGAGGTGGCTGTGACTTGTTCATTTTCTCTTATCTTCCAGTATTCACCCCAATACCTGGCTCCAGGTTTGTTTTAATAACAACACCTTCTAACAATTTGTTCTACAGTTTAATAAAGAGCTGAATGGCCAAGCAAGAACAGATTAGGTGGGACTTCCAAGCAGAGAGAGAGGATGAGTAGATAATTCTAGTTGTAAGAGATGCCAGAGGACATTGAGAGGAAACTAGCAGTACAAAATGAAAGAGAGGTAAAAACTCTTGAGGCAAAATGTAGAATAATATAAATTTGTTAATTTAAATTATAAAAGTGAGTGCAACAAGCCTAATCTATATGCCAAGGTTTCATAATAATAAATCTCCATGTCATTTTTTTATGAGCCAGCAATCCAAAGAAAAACCCAACTACACCTTGCCACTTTTCTGGAATTATTGATGATTTTTTAGTTTTTCAATGGAAATTTTGAGATTTTTTTTTATGTGTGAAATCATATAATCTACAAAAGGAATACTTTGACTTCTTATTCTATTTGTATATCTTTAATTTTCTTTTCTTATCTCAGTGATTAAGATAGGGTTTCAATATATTTGAAAAGAAAGGGGTACTCGATAGTCCTGTCTCCTTGATTTTAGTAAGATTGCTTTGAGATATTCTCCATTTATTATGATGCGAGCTGTAAATCTGACATATACAGTCTTTATTATGTTGAGCCTAGTGCTCATCTGCTTTTAGAATTGGGGTGCACTCTGACTTTGAAATTTCCATTGAGAAACCAGCTTTGTTTCTGGTATTTTTCCTTTATATGTAAATTGTGTTTCTTTTTGTACTTACAGAACCTATTATATGCACAGTATATTTAGTGCTTCAGCAATAATGAAGAGTTTCTTTACCAGTCCCATGAGATTGTTTTGCTGTGTGCTTCTTATATATGGACCCATTCTTAACTTGACAAAGATGGTCTCAGCACTGGTCTATGCCATTGACAAGGTTCTTCTCTATACTCTGTACCTATACCTTGAACGCTTGGTCTTTTAGTGGTGTTTCTGCATCTGAATTCATGTAGATATTTTTAAAAATCTATCATCTATCTTTGATTGCATACTTTAAATTCTCTACTTCTCCTTTTAAGTACAGATATTCTACCAGATACTTGTAAGGCTTTCCTGTGAAATTTCTATTTAGGTTTCTGAATTTTTCAATTCCATCTTCATTTCAGCATGAGTTTTCTTCAGTATATCTGTATCTTTACTACATTCAGTTTTCAAACCCTAAATTGTCTTTATCATTTCACTCAGCAACATATTTACATTTCCAGGGGCTTTGCCCAAGAGTTTATTCCTGTTCTTTTTATATTCATTGAGATATTTGTTTGTATCTGCTTTAATCTTCTTGGATTTTAAATCCTTATAATTCTTGTTTTTAATTCTATGTTCTGTGGGTACATGTAGGTATAATTATCACTGGAAAACCTTTCTAGGACTAGTGTAATTTTTAGAGAAAGGCAAACTGTTTTGCAGTGTAACCTAGGCATGTCAGAAAATGTCTTTTAGTGATTGAAGTTCTTATATATAAGATTGTGCACTTGAATCTTTTGAATGGAAGTTCTGTATTCTGTACTATTTTGCTGTTGCTTAATCATGGTTAACTTCAGATCATACATGAAGACTTGGTAGATCAGTCCTTCAGATACTTAATGTTAATTGTTTTATTGAAGGGATAGGGGTGATTCTAACAGAATTGTAGTCTCTAAATGTGATCCCTGGCTAAGTCTACATGGCCTGTTTTACAAGCTGCATAACCTGAGTTAGGCCTCAGAGAATAAGGGTAGTTTGAATAGCTGAGATATTGGACACTCACCAGAATGAACTAGTCTATGGACTACAGATCCTCAGCTAAAGCTAGGAGTATAGAGATAGGACACAAGTCAGTGTCACTCACCAATCTGGGCTGCTGTGTGAGGTGTGCAACCTAGGTTAAGTCTAGGTATATGGACAGAGCACTGGGGGGTGAAATTTGCAGAATTCGCTAGGCTGGGACAATCCAAGAGATGTATGACAAAAGCTGGCTAGGCTAGGAATGCAGTGCTAAACATTTTTAAATAAAACTTACTGAATACTAAAATGAAATACTATTGTAACTTAAACATTAAAAATTAGAATATTCATGAGAAATTCTGATACAATTGGAAAATAAATAAACAAATGTAAATAAAATTGAAATCTTTCATGAACTGGAAATAAAAACATTCCATTTTCAGAAAGAGACTCTACATTTCTCTAGTTTATTTCTTGTAAATCTACCCAATGGAAGGACAGGTAACAAAAAGACCTTACTGTGGAGAAATCTGACAAATAGTACTGCATTTGGGTGAACAGAGTTGGCACCCACATTGCCATATTGACTATGAGTACCTGTAATAGGGTGTGAACAAATACCACTTAGTCCCAGTTTAATCACAGGAATGGCATCATACAAATTCCAAAAGAGGTGGCCTTCAGGAGACCTGACATTTATAAAGAACCATGAAAATCAGATAAATTTTCAAAGTCTCTAAAAAGTATTTTTAATAAGTCATTGTAGACAGGATCTTAGGACAGAAAACACAACAGTTAAAAACTGAGGAAATTTTCATACATTCTTAACTTCCATAAAAAATATGCATTAATATCAGTGTATTTATTTCAATAAATCCACAGTAGGATGAGGCAATGGCAATGGTGAAAACTGAACATGACACTCACTATTCTCTGCGGTTGTGTTGAATTTGTATGTGTGTGTGTGTGTGTGTGTGTGTGTGTGTGTGTGTGTGTGTGTAAATTAATGCTGCTTTACCCTAATAAACTTATCTGGGGTCAGGGAATAGAACAGCCACTAGATATAGAGGCCAGAAAATGGTGGCACTCACGCCTTTAATCCTAGCATTCCAGAAGCAGAAATCCATCTGGATCTCTGTGAGTTCAAGGCCACATTGGAAACAGCCAGGCATGGTGACACACACCTTTAACCCCAGAAAGTGAGCCTTTAATCCGAGGGAGTGATGGCAGAAAGCAGAAAGGTATATAAGGCATGAAGACCAGGAACTAGAAGCTTTTAGTGGTTAAGCTTTTAGGCTTTGAAGCAGCAGTTCAGCTGAAATCCATTTAGATGAGGGCTCAGAAGCTTTCAGTCTGAGGAAACAGGAACAGCTGAGGAACTGGAGAGGTGAGGTGGCTGTGGCTTGTTCTGCTCCTCTGATCTTCCAGCATTCACCCCAATACCTGGCTTTAGGTTTGATTTTATTAATAAGATTCTTTAAGATTCATGCTACACTTACTGAAAACCATTTTAATTTCCCCATGGTAAAGATATGATTAACATGTTTAAACATTTCTCAGTTTCATACTTGCACAATGATTACACTACATTTCCAAACTAATAAAACATATTAGTCTACAAATAAGTATATATAAGATTATAAAGCAAAAGTTAGAATTGAAAAGAAAAAAGGGATTTGTGTATAAATATGGAATGACTAAGGGGAAATTTTTACATTTTTTTATCAAAACAAGTTATAGGAAATAGAGCATGTTCAAAAAAAGTCACAAATATTACCAAAGAATGTTTTATAAGAATATTATTGTTAATTTAAAACTCTCTTAGGATATTTTTATCGGTTTATATGAGTAAGTTAGGAATTTTTTGTTTAATTATTATGTATACCAATGATATTTCTATAATTCTTTAAAATTACAACTGCTGTAATGATTCTTTACAGACAGGATCCTACTATGTAGCTTAGAATAGCCACACACTTGTGATTCTTCTGCCTCGGTCTCTTGAATGCTATAATTGCAAGTTTATGCCACAAAACCTGGTTATAATGGTTCTGCATTTTCAAGGAAATAGATAAGCCTTGTGGAAAACATAAAAATAGTGTTTGGTCTACATCAATGTTTAATTTTACTTCTAATATGTATACAGTTACCTGAGAAAAATTTTTTCACCCTGATAATGATCCCTATTTCTGCTAAGGTTCTTAAATCTTGGCTTGCAATGATCCCTGGTTCCTTGCATTTTGAAGAGTTAACTAGTGTCAACTAAGTCTATGTGATACCTTTATATAATGATTCCTTTTAGTATTTATGAACATACTGTTGTTTCAACATTTATTGGCTTGCATTGGACCACTTTTAAATCATCAATTAATTCCACTAAATTGCAAATATCAAAGGCTGTTGTTCTATTTGCCCAGTTAATTAACAAACAATATAGTAGCAATTAGAAAGTAGAAAAGGCACAGCCATACTTATTAGTACAACAGGGAAAATGAAGACTAGATAGCAATAAGAATAAGACTTGAAACAATCATGCCAGGTATTTCACTGTTGTGTATCTCAGCTTCTTTCAGGTACCAGCATTTGGGGAAAATTGTCTTATGTCTTGAGGAATACATAGTCACAGGAGCAAAAAGAAAGATAGGCCTGAGCTGCATATCAACATGTTCCTGGAAACCTCAGTTCTGATCTTCTGTCTTTTCAAGGGCAATAAGAGAAGTCTCCCTATTTTACTCATCTAATCCTTTCAAAGACACATTTGCTTTATATGTAGTGCATAGCTGTTCTAGCTATGACCTTGAAGTACTGCCCCTAATGAGGTAGCAGGTACCTCTTATGCCTGCCTATGACCATGAAGTACATGCTCCTGGGGCATGGCCGCTCAGGACCCCAAAGACCTAGGATGCATGTGTGCAGTGCTCTCTTGGCTCCCTCTTGGTTTTGGATGCTGGAGATAGACCAGGCAAAAGAACAGCATGGTACTGTGCTCCAGCCTTCCAGGACCCTGCAATAATTCCTCAGTTCTGTATCATGAGTTTTCCTTCTCTAATAAATTTCTTTGCCCTTTAAACAGACTCTGTGGTTTGCTAGCAATGTTTGGCCCATTATAGGGTGCCAGATAATTGAGACCTAACTATTTGAGCTTTCCTACAAGACCCACAGAGATACCATTGCCCACTAGACAGCAGCAAACAGTTTTAAGAAAACAATACCCCCTCTCCCAGAGGTTTCATTATTCTCTGAGTTATGGATAATGGTTATAGGGTTGGGGGTGGAACAATAACAATTAGACTCAGTATTCTCCTTAAGAAAGGAATAGGGGGAATGGAATAGGTATATGATAATAAAGTAGATTATTGTATATACTAATAAACTAATTTAGTAAAATGTCAGCCTTAGATAATTTGCACTGCTATAGATTCTTGTATATTGATACAAATGTGAACTATTTTTACATTCTTTTTTTTGTTGTTGTTTTGTTTCGTTTTTGTTTTTTGTTTTTCAAGACAGTTTCTCTGTGTAGCTTTGTGCCTTACCTGGAACTCACTTTGTAGACCAGGCTGGCCTCGAACTCACAGAGATCCGCCTGCCTCTGCCTCCCGAATGCTGGGATTAAAGGTGTGTGCCACCACTGCCTGACCCTATTTTTACATTCTTATTTAAGATAATTTGTATCTTGATATGAATGTAAAATTTTATTTGTCATACTGTATGTATGTTCTACCTCTGTTTAGGATATTTTGTATAGTGATACATATTTAGGATTGTTGTTATATTGATCTATATATTCTTACCTCTGTTAAAGTTATTTTGTGCATTGTCACTATTTTGAGATCATTATCCTTTTACTGCACATATGTTCACAAACTGTTTACCTTGTTTATATGAAGCCTTAGTCCTTAGGTTATTTAGGTAGATAAGACTTATAGATTTGTAGTCACCCATGCTTATCATTTCTATAGCTATGTTAGTTAGGTCCAAATTTACAGAAACATAGGTCACGTGGATAGGTAGTTTTCAAACACTTCATAGACCTACAGAATATGGCATTTAAATTTTTTAATAACTTAGAATTCTGTTGATGTGAGACATGATTGCTCCTGGCAGCACCAATCTGATCCTGAGAGAATGCTGGGCTTCTAAGTTTGTCTTCTTTTATTGCAAAATGGTCTGCTGGGCAAAAAACTACCCTTGCCTCAACTGTTGATGGTATGAATGCTGTCCTTTCTGGATGAGTAGGGCACAAAGAAAAGTAACTACTGAATTCTACCTAGACAGGGTAAGATGGTCTTTCAAAATTCCTGCTTCTGAAAGTGGTCTGTCAGATATTCTAGGCCTGTAGCCAAATTGGATGCCCCAATGGTGCTGAGAAACTTTACATGACTGTCCAGGCTGCCAGCTGTCTCTGTCTATTCTTGCAAGATTTCCGAAAGTTGCTTGTGTGCATATCCCATTTCTTCAGGTATTTATTATATTCTTTCTCAGGTCTTTGATGGAGTTGAAGACTAATAGTTACAGTTACAATCTTCTCATATCTTCACTAGAACATACTAATTACTAGATTCACATTCTTCAGGATAGGACAGTTTTTGGAATAATCTCTGTAACATGCCATTTACCTATGTTCTGGACATCTCTAAATTTTAGTATGCATCTCTTATTTGATGTTGTTCTTGTTGATTAAAATTCCATTTTGCTTAGGTCATTACCCTTTATTTCTCTTAGACAATAATTGATAATCATTCCTATTGTATATAGTTTTGTTAGGTTAGATCTTTCTTATTTAGACAAAAGGGGGAGATGTAGTGGGTAACTTACTCTCCCAATCCTATGTATTTATTTAAACACACCGTAAACTTTTCAGAGTTTTTTTTTTTTTTTGTCTTAATCTGTCTCTACTGCATATCACTATCTTTTTCTGACCACATGAGTCTCTAAACTTCTAAGCAGAGGCTTTGATTGCTGGCTCCACCCAGCTCCTTGGTCTGGGAGAGCTTAACTTTATGACAGAAGTACTGACAGGAGCCACATTTACTGCCCCAATCTGGGGAGTTTCTGGGTCCATGCTGCCAGCTAGTAATATGCCATGCACTACTTATAAACTCCTTTTAAGCATTTGGTAGCAGGACCTCCCAAAAGAGCTGTCAATGCTGCTAGCATGGTTCAGGAATCCAAGTCTTTTTTTTTTTTTTTTTTTGGTTTTTCGAGACAGGGTTTCTCTGTGTAGCTTTGCGCCTCTCCTGGGACTCACTTGGTAGTCCAGGCTGGCCTCGAACTCACAGAGATCCACCTGGCTCTGCCTCCCGAGTGCTGGGATTAAAGGCGTGCGCCAACACCGCCCGGCATGGAATCCAAGTCTTAAAGGAGCCATGCCCCTGCTCACCACTAGCAAACAGAGCCCACCCAAAAAAAAAATGCTACTACCAAGAAATCATGCTTGACTCTGTTCTTTTGTGTGTTTAAAATCATTTTTCTTTAAGCTTTCTAAGGTTTTATGTGCAAATATTTGTGAGCCATTTGGGTGTCAAAGGCACATATGTAAACTGTCTGATATAATATACTTATCAGGATCATGAGCAGAATTTATACAATTAGTAATAGAAATTTTTTAAAGGCTGTCTATTCCCTGGGCTGGAGAGTTCAAGGTGGAGGATGGGGTAAGTGATAAGGGGTGTTGAAATCATCCATGGTTATTTCCTGCTGACATTGGGGCGTAGCTGGAGACCCAAAAGGTTGGAATGTTGACTAAGTCCAGGAAGAGCAGACTGTTTCACTTGTTGTTCAGACTTTGTAGGACCATCTGGGACCAGGGACATGCAGGCATCATTTGGAGCAGAAGATGCCAGGAGAAGGTGAGGGGAGTGCAGTGGGGACCCCTGGATTGTGTGCTGCATGGTGGAGCTCGAGGACTCAGGGAAGTGGGCTACAGCAATACATGGCTGAGAAAATGGCAATAGCAGCAGGGTGATCTGTAACTCTTAAATGATTAGAAATCTGCTGGAAAAAAATCATCTTAATGGGCAGAAAATGAAGTTAAGAAATTTTAAAGGGGAAATTTTTCTCTTAGGTGTACATTTGGAATTTCCTGGTTCATAGTTCTGCCAGATGGGAGAGAGGTATCCCACAACAAGGGAGAGAGGAAGAAGGTCCCACACTCTGAATCAATAGGCAAGTGGGGAAACAACTTGCTTGCTGATTGATAATACTTATCTGTAGTCCATTTTGACCTGTGAACATTGGTGGATCCAAGTTGATCTCCTGAAACTTAAAGAACCTTCCTTAAAAAGTAAAAATTCCAGATATGTTAGCATTACTATTGCTTGTAGTCTGTATTAAAATTCATTTTGTAGAAGAGACAGTAGATTTGTATTTTGTAGTCATAATAAAAGCTTAGAGACCTAAAACTGATTTTATTTAAAAGCATTAACATTCTTTCTTTTATCTAAAAAATTGGGTGTATATATATATATATATATATATATATTAAGCAGATGTCTTTATCTGCTTAATGTTATCTGCTTATTTATGTTTTGGTTGTTAAAAAACAACCAAAGTGAAATTAAAATCCTGAATTTGTGTCTATGATAATAATGGTATTCCGTCAGAGCTAGATTAAAGTTTATCAGAATTTCATTGACCAATGTTTAAGACTATGGACTTTTGGAGTCTTTATATAATAGTATCATAACAAGATAAAGAAATCTGAAACATTTCATTATGGTATACACCTCAAATCATTTTTTATTACCATTTAAGCTTGTTCATCCTCAGACCTTCATAATTAGAATTTATACATGTTAAGTCACTTTCTTGGACCCTAAAACATTCTTAGATCCTCATATCTTAAGCTTTTATATCCTTAGGTAAGCTCTACATCTCAAAACCTTCTTTCTATTTAATTTATCAGGAGATATAGGTGATTGATTTACTGAAAGCAGCCGTTGTAGAGTGACTTCCTTTAAATAAAGGAGTAGTAAAAAATTACTTTGAAATCTATTTAGTGAGTTTATTTTTTTATTTGGATTCTGGTAGCAAGGCACATTGTTTTCAGATCTGGCATTAGCCTTAAGAAGTGAGGCCAGTAGCCTGAATTTTACTTAATGAGAAAAGCTGAGAAGGCAGCTGAAGCCTCAGAAAGGGTGTTGGTTATTTAACCATAGTTTTATTGGGGGCAGTGACTGTAGACCTTAGTTGTCTTAAATAGCAGTATAGGCCTTTGGCTGTTATGTCTAGGTCTCAGATTTCTCTGAAAAGAAGCAACTTGGGGGACTGACCCCGACTTTCACCGGACAAAGGAAAGCAATTGACCTCAAAATGTGTGTAGTTTAAACAGATCCCTGAGAGCAAGCAAGACACAGCACAGTTTTGTTTATTGTGCTAGTACACTGTCCTGCCCCTAGGAGTCCAGCCCAGCATCCTAATGTAAAGTCCTCTTTTAAAAAGAAAACTCCCCCTGCCCCCACTCTCTCTCTCCATTCCCAAGAGGTGTGCATCTTTGTCCCCTCTTACTTCCCATTCTCTCTTTCCCTTTTTCCCCTCTCTCCCTTCTCTCTTTCCCTCTCCCCTGTTTCTTCCCCCTACCAAAATAAAACGATTCTCTGAGCCCTGCATGTGTGGCATCTGTCTCTCACCTGCTGTGGGGCACCTTGCTTCCAAACCCACTAAAGTCCCTCCCACGCACCATATCATTACATTGGAGGTACATGACTCAGATAGGCCTTCCTTGCAGCTACTTGAATGCTGGAATTCTGGACCCAGCCAACCCTCAAGAAGCTGTGGCTCACCAATCTCTCACCACCCTACACACCAGCGGCAACTGAGTAAGTTCCAACTGGGTTGTTCCCTCTCCAGAGCTGCCCACAACTCCTTTAGGCCCTTCCAGCTTTCAAAACAGGATTTCTGACCTTTTCCCATGGATGAGACACCTCTCATAGCGTAGTTTTTGTTCTTGGCTCCTCAAAAATCCTAGTAGTAGGTGCTGACACTCCTGCTTAGTCACAGGAAGCTGAAATCCATTGCGTGTGGTTATGACTCCCTTCAATGCCTTGGTCCTCATTCTGCACCCCCCTCTATCCCTGGGGATGCCCACCTGGCTAAAGGTTGTAAGGATTCCTTTTCCCTCTTTTATCTATGGGAACCATGAATTTTCAGGACAAGTATGAGTTCTGTGAGTGATTAGGGCCTGCCTCCACTTTGACTTGATCTTTCATTCTTTCCCTTTCTTCCATCAAACCTTTTTCACTAGCTGGGCTGCATGTGGCATGCCTGCTTGGTGGCATACCTTAGCAGGGCCTGCCAAAAGGTACCTATTTACTTGCCTCCACCTGTGGCAGATCTGCTCCCTCCCACCTTTAACAAGCCTGCTTTTTCACATGTGGTCAGGTGGATGCCATCTTTACTAAGGTCAAAATGGGTAGGTCATATGGCTCTGTTGCCATATTTGATAAGGGCAATCATGTGGCCAGGCACCATCTTAAATAAGGTCAAAGGCAGACAGGCCATATGGGATCATTGCCATCTTTAATAAGGGCAATGGGAAATCACTTCCTGACTCAGGTATGAGTGGAGGCATCACACTCCTGTGCTAGGCTAGTGTAGCAGCACTAATGCTTGAGAGAATTTAAACCATTTTAAAATGCCACGTACTTTATTTTTGATACTACAGGAAGACATTTGAGAGATTTAAATGCTTCATGTTACTTTTCAAATAGATTATTTAAATGATTCAAATTGCTTTCCACTTCTATATGTTAAGATTTTAAATTTTCAGATTAATTTTAATAGAAACAAAGTTTGTCTATTCAGATATAACTGGACAGCCCTCAAATGCTTCAGGGATATGCAGAATATGGCATTTAAAATGTTTAATTAAAAAGCTTTTCATGATAGAAAGACATGCTGGCTCCTAGCAGCACCTTTATTTCCTCCAAAGAAAATGGCTTAGCACAGAAGAACCTTGACTGCTGCCAGGGCCTTCTTTAGACCATGGACAACAGGACTCTGGTAAACCATTGCCAGACAAAATAGTTTGGTCCTTCCCACAAGTTCCTACCCCATAACCATCATATCTTCTGAGGCCTGGCAGACGAAGACTGATGTTGTTGCCCTGAGATCTCTGCCTTCAATGACCATGGAGGACCCTGGGTTGTCTGTCTGGATAGACAGAAGGTAAGTGTCTATCACTCTCAATTGCTAACTCAGGTAAGATTTATCCTTCTCAGATCTCTGATGCCATTTGACAACCAGGCTTTGCTTCAGCTGCTTTCTCAGTTCTCCATGTAAAATTTATAGGCCTCATTCTCTTGGAGTTAATACTGATCTCGGTAGCTTCTGGTGAATTAGATAAAAGGAAACAGCTTTAATGTTTATTTACATGAAGACAGCAAAGCTGTCTCACTTCTGTTCACTCTGATGATGTTTAAGATGTTTTTAAGATGATGTTTCCCTCTTCCTTCACCAATCAAACACTTCTGTTCAGTAAATTACCTCTGGTTATAGGTTTAGAGATATGTTTCATTGGGCTAAAGCCAGGAAATGTTAATACCTATTAACCCAAAGCCATAAGCCTTCTGCTATAATTGTTCCAGATGTCATACAGATACCTGCAGGTTCCTGGGGAAAGTTATACTACTATATCAAGAACTCTGATCTGATGAAAACTAACCATCTCCAGAGCCTATTTTTGACCCCATCCATTTTTCTGAGCATGCTTTACAATTTCACTCCTCCTGCCTGGCCTCCAAAAAAACAGCAGATGCCATGGCTTCTGTATTCCTGATTTGGTGTGCCATTCCCCCAATCTCCTGGAACAACAGTGATGCAACCTGATATTCATCTTTTCAGCTCCCTCAAGGAAAAGATACTTGAGACCCTCGTGCCTGAGATCTCCTGCCACATGTGACCCTGACTCCCAACTTCCTTCCTCACCACTTTGCCCCTTGTCAACATGAAGCAGTCTCAAGAATTCAGTGCCCTCATTCCCCTTCATTTGCTATCCATAACTCACCACTTTATAATAATCAAAATGGAGGAATGTTAGTATTCTGACCAGCCCCTTGGACACCTGCCCAGCATCCTGATGTAAAGTTCCAGTTAAAAAAAGAAACTCCCCCTCCCCACCTCTCTCTTCATTCCTGAGATGTGAACCCTCACCCCCTCTCTTCCCTACTCCTCTTCTTCCCTCTTCTCCCTTTCTTCCCCCTACCAAAAAACAAACAAACAAACCAAAAAAAAAAAACCTATTCACTGTGTCCTGCCTGCATGATATTTGTCTCTCACCCACTGTGAGGCACCTTGCCTCCAAATTTCCAAGGTCTCTCCCATATGATGTATCATTACATATTGTGAGAATTTTAAACATTTCAAATGTTAGGGGGCAAACATTTTGCAATTGATAATTACAAATATAGTTTTGAACATATTAGAGAATCTTATCATTTATAAAATGATTAATCATTAATTTGTATTCCTTAATTATCTTTAATAGTTACAATTTAAGTAAACTTGACTTTAACAGTTCACAGTTTGAGTTAGTAGGTTTGTAATATTAGGATCTTATGTTTCATCCCTGTTAGTTTCAGTCTTAAAAATAATGATCTTTAATTGAAGTTTCTTTAGTATTGAGATGAAAGCTTTTAGTCATAAATAATGTTGGAGACTGGCAATTTATTAATTCTTTTATAGTGCACCATGAATGAAAATAAGTGCAGTAAAGAAACCAGAATAGTTATTCCAAGTGTGAGAGGGGAAAGATTTTCAGGGTTAGATGAGAATTGGAGAATGCAGTCTGTCTTTAGGGGGAGATAAGGGAGTTTAAGGAGGAAGCTAAGAGGAATTATGAGAAAGCAGAGAGGATAAGGGTTTTGATAACAAAATTTTTAATATGGAACATCTCCAGATGGACTAAAAGACTTGTTAAATAGCAATTCCCAAATCACAGAAGAAAGGCATCCCTCTCCTTGTGATGAGGGCCCAATGTGGGGCTAAAGGAAACTTCCTGAAAAGTGCCTAATATTGTAAACAAAACAAAGAGCTCTATAGTGACACTAACCATGGAAAGTTAAGAAGGGGGGGGGGAGGAGGGACAAGTACTCAGAGCAGAAAAGGAAGAAACAGCTGGAGAAATAAATAAGTAGAATTATCCTGAGTGCTGGGATTAAAGTGAGAGAGGGAGATGATCTTTTGAATTTCCAATTTAGTTTACGAGGCCCAGCTAATGTGCAGCCAATGTGCAGCCAGTGTCAGTAAGACTTGCTTTGTTAGTTTCAAATTGAGCAGCCGGAAGCAATTTCAAGCTGTAATCCAAGCTACAAGCATTTGGCAAGTTAACTCCTTTGTTTTCTTTTCCAGTGAATCACCCTGTTGAAGGGCCTGTTTACATGGGCAGCAAATTCCATGTACCCTTTTTTACATTCTCAGGGGTTCCTGTGAAGTAATTTAAAGTTAGGCAAAGCAGGGGAAACCAAATAGGCTTGTAATATTTTGCTGAGTCTTTCTTTGATACCAACTGAAATAACAATAGAGTTTCCCCATTAGGGGAGGGAGCAAGGGTCTCTTTTTCACTTGCCAGTGTCTATCTAAGCACACTCCAAATAGAAAATGCTGCAAGAGGCATGTTATTTCTTCCTTTTTCTGTATACCAGTTCTTAATATCTGTTTCTACTGTGTCCCAAGTTTCTATGCCTAAAATTCCCTGGTCTAGAAACCAGTAGCTAAGAAAGTCAGTCAGCAGAGTAGCAGCAATAGCTAAGAAAGTCAGTCAGCAGAGTAGCAGCAATCTGAATTCCTCTTTCTTAAGTGTATGCTTTGACTCTGCTTGACTCATTCTGAGGAAAAGACATCATGCTGTTCTCTCATGTAGTTCTCTCTTAATTGCTCTTTTTTCACCTTTCCCTGTACTGCTTAAATACTTAAACAGAATCTCTCAGGTAAAACAAATGTCATAAAAATATCACATTCCAATGGAAAAGATATGACTAAAAACAGAGACATCCCAAAGAAGCTCATGCAATATATATTATCCATTTTGAGAGGTAATCTTATCTGAGATGCCTGATGAGTGCTAAAGGTGTTGCAGAGTCATTGGTTGAGGCTCAATAATTTACCATATTTTCTTTAGTATCAGCTCAGCAAGCACTTTCCATGATTTTATGACCACAACACCTAAAACTTAAAGTGTACTTCCTACCCTATGTGTAACTCCTGACTATTCAAGAAAACCTGCAGCCCTCATTTGGGGCTACAGAGTCAAATTATCTTTTGTAGCCCTGACTATAGTCAGAATATTTTCACAAATTGAAGTCAGGAATGGGTGTATGAAAGGAATCATTTGCCAGCTACCAATAATTAAACTTTTTTGTATTTATGACCTAGCCAGACAGCTCAGTTATGTGTCCTTGCTTAACTGAGATAGTTTATCTTAAAAAAAATTAGCAAGGCATCTGGTCTAATATAAACTAGGGGTTCTCAGCAATAAAATTAACATACATTGCTAAAATTTTTTAAATTGTGGATATCAGTTAGAAATACAGAGAAAAAGAAAAGGCTTTTAGTTTTATTAGAAAGAGAAAAAGGACATTTAGTTATACTACTATATAATACATTATCATACATGAATGTCTTTAACACCTTTAAAGGTATTAACCTCAAACCAAAAGCAATGCAAATGTCCTTCAACTAGTAAACAGGCAAACAAACTAGCAAATCCCTACATTAGAAGGTTCTCCATTACTAAATTACAAACTACTTACTTATGCAAATTCCTGTGCCTCAAAGACAATGCCACATTAAATATGTAATGTTAAATACAAAGATATCCCATTAATATATTCATCTTAAAGTAACAAAATTACAGAGACAGAGAACATAAAAGTATAGACTGAGCCATAGTACAAAGAGAAAACTGTGTTGGTAAAGCACTGAGTTTCTTGGTTATGAAGGTGGTTCTACAGAACTCCATGTGGAGTAAATTATACAGAAATACATATGCACAGATGCAAATGAGTCCAAGTGAACAATGGTGAAACTAAAAGTAAGGCTATATTCTATTTTATTGCACAAATGTCATTTCCTACGTTTAACTCCAACTGTAGTTCTGTAATATGTTCCATCAGGGTATGACAGATGAGGTCACACAAGAAACTATCTCTACATTTTCCTTAAAGTTCATAATGATCTCAAATTAAAAACATAAAGCACAGAAATTGTCTAAATCCAATATTTGTATGTCTCACTTAGTACAAACTAAACCCTACACTGCTTCTCCTCCAGCTCTTTCACTCATTTCCCTTTCCTATGATAGAGTTAAAATTACATATCCATAGGTAACTTTCTCTCACCTTTCTTCAAATATAATTATAAAATATTGGTTCTGTTTAAACTCAGGCACAAATAAAATTTTAAAATCATAACAAATAATGAATATATTCTGACATTCAACTGGATATAACAATCAATAAACACATTTCTAGTTTGGTAATAACATTTTGACTTTGCTATGCTTCATTACACTCTAATCTTCTTGAAGTTGGTGATTAACCTTAGTTTTTACTCAGTGACCTACAAATAACAAACAAAAAGAAGTCCATGAATGACAAGTTGCTCTTGCCATCACATTAGTACTCTGGCCACTTGATGTTGAAAACATGAGTTATAAACTAAGCAAGACAATTGTTGAATAGAATTTATTTGTAAGTTACTTTCTCCTATGTAGTATATCCATTTTTCTCAATGGAATACTAATTAATCAAAAGCTGCTTAAGTATTATATTTTGGTGTATTACATATGAAAATTATTTTACAATTCTACATATTTAAATTTGAATGCTTCAAACCTTTATCAGTTATATATCTTAAACTCTATTGCTTTTTTAGCAGATTTCATCTCTGTACTAATCTTAATCACCAAAATTTATTTGCTTTGAAATTTTCTTGAAAATAATGTTCAAATTCACTAATATTACAGTATAGGAACACATGTTATTTAACAAACCAATATGTATGTTTAATGATGTTATATAGTGTCTTGGTTCTCATCATTTATTTATCATACATTTATTGCTAATGCATTTTATAACATGTTTTATGAAAAGCCATTAAAACCTGCAGCTGTATCTCATAATCATTTCTTAAATACAAAGATTACCTTGTTCTAAATACTGCTATACAGATCACAAATCCTTCATTGCCAGCCAGGAAGATTTTATTATTTAAAAAAAGAAATGCTAAGTAATCCATCATGTGCCAACTTTTTTTTTTTAATTTCTGTATAGTTTCCATGGTTCAAATGTTCAAGGTACATATTCAACAGGAATAAGTTTGATATATTCTAATACTTACGCTTATTTTATTTATCTGAGTGCCTTGATGTTCCTAAGGCTCAACCTCTTAAAATGCAGTATTGTTCTACATGTAGATGGATAGCAATTGGCTTAGCTGAGCATTCTAAACTGAAGCTCCTGTTCAAATGCTCTGGGGCACCATACCAAAGAAGGAAAGTATATGATTTGCAATTCTGTTAATTTTGTAGCATGAAAAATACCCTGTTCAAAGCTTCACAAGCATGTAAAATTAATGTATATTGTTTCTAGAGATCGATTAATTTCTTACTCTATTATTATACTTTATTTACCCTTATCCTCTCCCAAAGGAGTTTCAAATCAAAGTGAAAGTAGAAGATTCCAAAGAAATTTCATTGTTGGAAAGAGGCCTTGAGTATAAGAGAAACTCCTGTGTCATAAAACAATTAGGTTTTTTCAGCACTGCTCTGTAATTCTGACAATGTTTTAAAATTTGTCAGGTATCTGATACTATGTTCTTTTAAAAAATAAGAACCATAGTTAAAAGGTAAAATAACTGAAAATTATTTTTTTAGTTGGATTTCCAGATTTTTCTTGCAGAATAGAAATATCAACAGAAAACAGTAGTAAATAATAAAAGGTAAACCTGACATTATATTTTTAAATAATTTTATAGAAAAAAACGGCTATACCCAAAAGGATTACATTTAGTAAAGTCATCTACATGTAATTATTTTTAATTCAGAATGAATAAATTATTCAATTTCACAAATGAGGCCAGTTGCCACTACATTAAAGAGTGCTGATTATTTCAAAAGGAACACTTGAATGTAAATCTACAACCAAATAATTCTTTGAGACCACATATTGTTGACTTTTCTGTTTCTACCTGTATACTTAGTGCGTACAGATGACCTGTAGGGATGCCACTGTAACCTGACTGGCTGTTGATCTGACAAATATAAGTAACAGCATCTCATACCACCTCTCTCACCCTTCCACATTGATCTGGACCTTCCTTGTCTACACATCTTAGGCAATGACATATTGCTCCACAGTGATATTCTGCAACAGATACCATTAATGCATTCAGCAAACAAGGAATAACTGCTCACTGTTTGGTGGTATATTAACTTCTTTGGGTTACTAGGAAGTCTTTTGGTGTGCTTGAAAGGTAATTTGCTAAATGGTACATTGTTAATTTAGAAAACTTAATTGGCCTCCAGAAAAATAGATAATTTACTCCTGAAGTAATACTCCTGATAAAGCCAGACAGTAACACGGAGAATCTAAGTAGTTCAAGAAAAGAAGCTAAGCATCAGACAAACAGAAATTAACATTTTGCCTGAACTACCCTGGGGTTCCCTATGGAATTAGCCTCTCTTGGTCTTCTAAGTCACAGGGCAAATATGCTTACTTCTATACCTGATGATCAAATTTCAATCCCTGGGATCACCAATGACAGGAGAAAATCCCTTGCTGCATGTTAAGTTGTTCCTTAACCTCCAATGAAGCATGTGCCATGTTTCCATTAATTCATTAACTCATTTATGGATTTGTACATTTCCCCTCACCCACACAAATAATAAATAAAATGAGTGATAAAAATTTTAAAGTAAACAAGCAAAAATGTAGGAGATAAAATTAATATGTAGCTCTCTTGGAGCTCATTCTATATATTCAGAATTTTTCACATCAAAAACAAAGAAAAATAATAGCATATACAATGGGAAGGTGTAATAAGAAAAAGAGACACATCACTTTTCTAGATTTCTTTCAACCTCTCAAGTCAATAACATGTTGAATGCTACTAGTAAAGTCAGTACTGAAATGACTAAAGCAAACTTGTTTTTATTGTTCTCTCCATGATTACTTAAAAATGAACATATAACAACTCAGATTAAACAAATAAATTCCCTTCTATATATGTATGATTCAGTATATTATGTGTGTGTGTGTGTGTGTGTGTGTGTGTGTGTGTGTGTGTGTGTGTGTGTGTGTATCCACATGTTTTTCTTTCATTCTCTCAAATAGCTTACCTAGTCTCACAACTCCAGCTATATCTCCAGTCAGATAACTGTATTGGAAGTCTTGGTTTTCCCTTTCTGATGAAATGCAACTTCCATCTCTGCCAATTTTTAAAATCTTTCTGAAGAGTATTTTTCACAAGGACAGAGTGTTAGCATTAACCTAGCAGGTACAAAGCATACACAGTATCAGGTGGTTCTAACTCTTGATTCTCTTTTGTGACCTGATGGCATCTACTCATCCAGTTTTGATTGACAGTCTTCTGAAATTCACCCCATGAGATGCAGTTGTACTCATCTCAGACCTGGACTCTGCAGCAGAACTATTCTTGGCCCCCCATGACTGAATGAAGCTCTTAAATTATGACTTTCAACATCTAATCATGTTGTTAAAATTAGGATATCATATGATCCTCTCAAGATATTTGTACATCTCAATATCTCTAGCATCTTCATCAATAAAATATAAACTCAATAAAATACAGTTACAATAATATTGGTCAGTGTATTCATTCATTAAAAAAAAATATCACCATAATCTGAAAAGGGGAAGCATGTGAGCTGGAGAGATGGTGCAGCAGTCAAGAGCACTATCTTACAAAGGATCTAAGTTTGTTTCCTACCAACCACAAAGTGTGGCTCAGTCATCTGTAACTCCTATTCCAAAAGAATCTAATGGCTTTGACCTTCATAAGTGTTTGCATTCCCATGTATATACAACACCCCCACAAACATATACACAAAATTAAAATAATATAAATAGTTTTAAAAGTGACTAATGTAGTAAGGGAAGAGAGAATTCTGCCTATACCAAAAGTAGAAAGTGGAAAAGCATGAAAAATCATCCTTAGACTATAATATTGACTTATGTGTTTGAACAATTTACCTGTACTCAAATTCAATCATACTATTTGAAACTAGTGAAGAAAGTCAGCTTCACAGTCCTGCTTTAAAAGCTACACCCTAAGACTCTAGAAGTCACTAACATTGTGCTAAATACTGTGAAATAATTTGGCAGATGGAAACAAAAGACAATGTTAACTTTCCTATATTATATTTATTGTATTCTATAAAGTGTTCACATTTCAAGAAAATGCATTCACTCCAAACCACTGACCAGAAATTTATTCTCTTAGAATGAAAATGCAATATACAAATTAAAAATAAACTAATTAGGTGGACAGTACAAGAATTTCATTTTATAAGTAATGAAAATAGTCCTTAATTGGTGAAAATTATGTACTGAGAGAGAAAAAAACAGCCCCCACATTTTACAATAACATGAGCTGACTTACATTGACTGTAAATTCAATCTATGTGTTAACCCTTGGTGTTAAATGTAGGCAAAGGTACCAATCTGTTCTTAGGGTTTAACTTCAAAATTTAAAAGTGACCGGGAAGTCTAAGGATAAATATTCTAGCTAACCCGCAGCAGGTCTCACATATCATAAATTAGGTAATATTATTTTAAATTGATGTTGAACAAAAATAACATAGGACAAGAATATACTCAAGACAAATTATTTTATGCATACTGTTTGTTTTTCATTTGTGTGCCTCTGATTGTTGTTGCTTAATAATGAAGCAAAAAGATTCATGTAATGAAGGCCACACTGATGATTTCATCTTTAACTATTCACTACAATCAGAAAACCTTCTGATGGCAAGGAAAAAAATGAAGGTGCTTTTGCTGAGTATCATAAGTGAAAATAAGTAACTTGGAAATCTTGTTAGAGTCATCAACAGGATTTTAATGAAAAATTCTTTCAGATCTCATATTTTTTTTCCCTGAAAAGCGCACCATGGTAGTCAGTCAAAGATCACCTGGTCCTCTTAGTCAGTGTGGTAGAAGAGCCTTCCTCACTTAAGTCTTGGGAGCGGAATTCCCTGGCTTGGATAGTTAGAAAACAAAAACAAAAACAAAAGTAGAGAAATGAATTTGAAACAAAAGTGATATTGACCAAGTATAAGGCAAAGAGGTGTAAAAGAAGAAAAATCTGGGAGAGAGGAAGAAATAAGAGGGAGCGCATTTGCCATGAAAGTAAACATTGCTTTAAAATGAAGACAGGACTGTTGAGCGGGTGTAAGTGCTATCTTTACACCAGAATCTAGTTTTCCACAGTGTAGCATAGCAATGGGTGGACCAATGAGTCCTAAGCCTGTGTTCTGCCCAGCATGGGCATACTAGAACACAAAGAAGAGTTGTGACTTCACATAAAACTATGGATGTTCACATAATTTTCTTATAGGCACAGTAGGTTATTACATAATCAAAAAAATATATGAGCTAGTAAATAAACTAATTTAGACCAAGACCACCACATAATCATGAATGGAAGAAAAGCATGTTGGGACTCAGATCTTGTATGTACCTGACGTAGTTTTCATCTTCATCATGAAAAGCTATTTTCCCACCTATATAATTAAATTTTCTTCATATTAGATACTTATTCCTTATCACATATTTTTGAGGATAAAAAGTATTGTCCTCTTTTATTTGTTTAATCATTTTACAAGTTTTATACCTTTTTGATACATTATTATTACATACAGTAAAATTTCTAAAAGATTGCCCTCTTATTCATTTATTGTGAATAATTAATCAAGTTTTCATTCCTTGAAAAAAGGAAAACCTGGGGCTGGAGAGATGGCTCAGAGGTTAAGAGCAGTGGTCCTGAGTTCAATTCCCAGCAACCATATGGTGGCTCACAACCATCTATAATGAGATCTGGTGCCCTCTTCTGCCCTACAGGCACACATGCAGACAGAACATTGTATACATAATAAACAAATAAATAAATAATCTTTAAGAGAAAAGGAAAACCTTAGCTAAAATTCTGAATGAATGATAATATATTTGCTAAGTATAATAATTATGTAATAAAAACCTGTAATTACATTACAACTTTTTATTTTAAATGTATGAATGTATGTATAGTAAATTAGATAAATAATTATCAAATATTTAATCAATTATTCAACACAGATTTTACTGTTTAATAAATTTCAGTACTCTAGCTGTGTTGGCAAGTTGAAGGTCAAATCACTAAAAAACATAATGATCTCTAATTTGTTGAATACTTACAATTCTGAGCAAGCTTCACAATGATAAAAGACAAAGTCCTCAGGCAAAAGAAATTATCTTTACTTTGTATTCTTTCCCTCAAATCTTTAACATCCATTCTTTCTCCTTTATAGAAGAAACAAGTCAGTTCTCACAATAAAAAATTCTACACCCAAATAATTACAATTTTTTTATGCTCTGGCCCATTCATCAAATATTTTGACTACAAAACATATTAAAAATGACTATTGTGTCAAAAAACAATTTTATTTCTTAAACATACTACCAGCATATTTTAGTGATAGCCTAAAATTCTATACAAATATAATATTAATGTATGACATTATAGAAAATTCCATGTGACAAAATCAAATTGTGACATTCAATGAAAATTCAGAGTTCCTGAAGAGACATGAACATAATCCTAGCTTCAGACCACATGAAGACACAATACCTGCCATTTAGATACCTGCCAACAATCAGTGCCACAGAGTCTGTATTTCACTCCATCCCCATTGACAATAATCAAACTAAACACTTTCTTCAGGAGTTTTTAAATAGTTTCAAAGACTATATAGTCTCCTGAGTGTGTGTCCACACTATTAGTTATGAATATTAACCCTTCATAGAAAACAAAATCATGACACAAAGATGGTTAATAATTTTTTTCAAAAGTCAAAATGAAAGTTGTTAGAGTGAAGTAACATCATGGCCTAAATTTGACAAACTGGTATTAAACATGGCTCTAATAGTGAATGATAAATAATTTTAAATAAAATTCTGCCTATTTTGAAATTTTTATATCAAGAACAGAGGTGAGAAAACAGCACTATTATCAGGAAATTTTTATATTTTCACCAAGAGAATTTTTACTTGCATCCTTGACATGCAACAATTTTTAGGAAACTTTTCCATGAGTTGGAATGCTGTTGGAAATTCCTCATAAGACCTAACAAATACAGTACTGAGTTTCCCAAGTGACTCACAGAACACCATACTCACACTTCCTAATTTTCCATAAAATACATAACATTTATTTGGTTAATTAACATTTAAGAAATATAGGTGTAACTATATGAAAGGATCTACCTCTTATTGGCTGGTAAAAGTTTCCCCACTTGGAGGAAGAAGATCAAGCATCAGTAATTTGAGTGACCTGTCCTACAGTTCACATCACCATTTCAGGAAGTCTGGTGATTTTACGGCCAAACTGCACTTGCTTTCTTCAACATAATATATAGCATGTTTGACATTGCAGCATACCATATTTAGCACATTTAGCTACAGAGGAAGAAAATACTAAGTAAACGTGCTATCTGTCTGAGTGTTCTGCTCTTGCTCACTGTATAGGTATTGGGAGAGGTACAATGATCTATTTCTGGCTAACAATATTATTTTCTTCATTAGTGACTTTTGTTTATGTGTCAGACTGCAGTGAGTAGATTCATTGTCTATAAATATAGCTTTTAAATAGTAAAATAATATCAACTATCAAAGGATCTCATTAAATCTGAAAATAATCTCATATTTTAAATATTTTTAATTTATTAAAACTCAAGTAAATTAACAACTTCAAAGATAAACTCTGAACATTCAAATTTAAGGGATCTACAATTAATGCTAATTACTTTTAGAGAGTTAATTAACATTTAGGTAGTCTATACAAAAGTTTAGTGTTTGTGTTTGGGTTTCAGATTTTTTGGAACAGAATCTTAATATTTTGCCCAACTTAACTTGCAGCTCACTGTGTATCTATAGGGGTATCAAACTTCCCACAGTTCTCCTGCTTCAGCCTCCACAATGCTTCAATTAGAGGTCTGATTTATCAATCAAACATCCATGTCCTGTTTTTTTGTTTGGTTGGTTTTTTTGTTTGTTTGGTTGTTTGGTTTTTTCGAGACAGGGTTTCTCTGTGTAGTTTTGGTGCCTGCCCTGGATCTCCCTCTGTAGACTAGGCTGGCCTCAAATTTACAGAGATCCACCTGGCTCTGCCTCCCGAGTGCTGGGATTAAAGGTGTGCGCCACCACTGCCTGGCTTCCATGTCCTGTTTTTATGATACTTTATAATGTAAAGATTTGAGTCAGAATTCCTTCCCAACCTGCTATCATTCCATCTCTAGACAAAAAGAAGAAAACAGTAGAACAGATTCCAGGACTCATCTCTAGAATTAAGATACTAATTGCATTGATACTTGTAAAACCTGGACATTTTTTTCCAATATAAAAGAAAACATCCACCGAGGCAGGGACTGCTTGCATGCATTGGAGACACTTTTTCCAATAAACTGTTAATTTCTTTTCAGAGGTGAGTGGAATCAAAATGAAGGCTGATTTTCAGTAACCCTCTTACTCCTTATTGGTTCACTTATTTGTTTATACACTTATTTATTCATTTATTAGAGATTAGAGATTAGCCTTTAAACAGCTACTAAATAGACTTAGAAAAATTGTATCTCAATGTTACATTCTCAAGAGACAGCAACTGGTAAGAGCTTCAATACACTTTCTTAATATTGGAGTGGTGAATCAGAATTATTTACTTCAGTGACCAAATCTGCAAAGAGATTAGGCAAAGGTAACTTTTACTTTATTCAGTTTCTGTTCCACATGCCCCCTCCACCACCAAGAAAGGAACTGCAGTCATAAGACACACAGGGTTTATTCCAGAACACATTCTCATATTTTATTTTATGTTCCACTAACTTGGGAAGTCCATTTACATTAATAAATTAGTAACCAAAATAATAGTCTAGTCACATGTTGCAACTCTCCAAAAATGTGAATACATTTTCCATGTGGCAATCTGCTTCAACATTTCTTGGACTAGAATAAGAAAACAATTCTGTAATGGGTACATTGGAGAAATCTACATCAATTAATGCAGCCTTCTAGTCCTCGGATGATCATTTCTGACCTATCTGGGGCAACTCTGCCCCCAAGGAGTTTCTGCTTTCTGTCTGTGATGCAAGCAGCTTCTTGGTGAGAGGTGGGTATAATTAAGAAATGACAATTCATCGGAGTAGAATTTTCAATCTTAGTCAATATAAAATAGCAGTCATTAGTCCACCAACAAGTACCATGCTTTCTCAGAGGATTAGGTGTTCAAATTGAGAAAGTGGGAGTTAGTGTGATTCTGATGTAAAGGTATTTTATTTTCAGCTATACATGGTTAAAAAATTAAAAGAAATAAAAACTTCCAAATTCCTGTAGTTTTTATAAGAGACAAACTCATTCCACAGACTTGGTTAAGCATATACCATCACAACTATGAGAATCCTTCCTGTAAGTCAAAGGTCTCCACTGAGCAGAATGTGCTCAGTGGAATTGGGTGAACTTTTTCTGAAATGCTATACATGGACTATACATTTGTGTGACTGCTTTTACCCAGAAAACCTTTCCATTAAAGCACAATGCTTATCAAGGTCATTGTGAAAGCTGTAATTTTAAAGCTTTAGAGGAAGAATCTAGATAGAAGTATCAAGAAAAAAAATCATCTTAAAATAAATAGTTTGTTAAGAACTGATTCGTGTCTATTACTTACTTGATTTCAAAGAAAAGTGTTTTTTTAGAAGTAATCAGTCAGAAGGGGGTGGAAAATGTCACTCTCTTAAAGAGGCACAAGGAAGCTACTCATTTCCTTCTTTCTAGAGAGTCAAGGTTGACAGAGGAGGCTTGAGGTTTCTGTTGATAAGTCTACAATTCTGGCTACACTTGGTGACCCTGAATATAAAAGGAATAGAATATAGATGTATACATATTTTGTGACTGTAAATATTTCAGCAAGTTATCACCATCTAAAATATTAGAAGAGGTGATTGTGCCATTTCCAGCTTTTTCAGTTTCAGATGCAATATAACACAACCAGAATCATTTTTAACTCAATGTACATGATCACCAAACACCAGCACACATTAGTTTTAAAGAAAATAATAAGTAAAACATGAACAGATCCCCAGAGGTATTAGTTAAGCAGTAACAAAATGTCCAAGTAAAAGTTTGCTACACTAATGTAAATCACTTACATATTGTTTAGAAAAGCAAAATTCCAGACCAATTTACAAGGAAGAGCTTTTTTCTAAGATACTAATGTAAGAATAATCATTTTTAAACCATCAGAAGTACTCATTTTCCTTAATCCTCAACAATGTATTGTATCTTTTCTTTTAAATCTTTCAGAGTCATTAGTGTGTGCTGAAACATGAACATAATAGTATTATCACATACCTGCTGAGCAGAGGAATTGAAGTCTTTTCAGCTTCTCTAATGTTGGGGTTTAGTATCTCCAACCCCTCACAAAGCTATCTCCACAACAGCTGCAATCCAGTCAGGGAAGTTGTTAATTAAAGAACTGTGGGCCTTTGAGCATTTCGACTCCTACTGCAATGCTCATGGTTCCTTGATGTTTCTGAGAAATTCAACTCCACTCTTTCGCCTGCATTCCTTCCAGTCCCGCACATAAAATTATTTCTGAAGTTGCTGCCCAGAGTTTAAGTCCGTGAGGCCGGGTTTCTATTAATGACAGAAGAATGAAGAGGGTTGATTTTCATCCATCAAAGGGAACCGGCGGCATCGCCTTTTAGCTGCCAAGAGCTCTTGTTCATGACAGTGGCCTCAAGAACAGCAGTAGAGGCAGCCAACAGCAGCACAGCTAGGTCCCCAAGACTGCCGCCCTGTTGGGAGACGCTGTCCATCCCCTCCGGTGCTGAAGCGAGGGGACTAGGACCCTGTAGCCGGCCGCAGATCCTATTTCCCTGTTAAGGCCTCTTCCAGGACTCCCACCTTTGCCGCTTTTCCTCCATTTCTCATTTCTTGGGGATTATTGGTCTCTCCAGTATAATATCCTTCATTGTATACGCTGTCAGTGTTTCCGGAGAGACGGGAATCCGTGGGAAATAAGGTCCTAGCTTCTTCTGAGTCCGCACTGTCTCTGAGTGGGGTTCCTAATGGTAGAAATGAAAAATAACGTACGAACAAGGGCGCGCACAGGCGCGCACAGACGCGCACAGGATGGGGGGGGGGTGGTGGGGAGACAGGAAAAGGGGAGGGGAAGAGGAGGAGAGAGAAAAGAGAGGAGGAGGGGTCTGAGCACTGTGGAAACCGTAGAGGTGCTTTGGAAACCTCGTGGGTCTTTAATTACGAGAAGGGCTATTTGGAAGAGCCCAGCAAATCTTGCTTCCAAGCCGGGGCGAAGACACATTCGTATTTTGCAGCCCTAAGTGGAATTTCGAGACAGAGAATGCGGAAACAGATGGAAGGGACAGGGAGAGACATGGGATACCTTTGTTTCCGAGAAGCTGTAGCGAGGTGGAGAGCTAGCCAAGGCCGCAGAAGTGTGCGCTGGCGGCTAGGCCAAGGAGATTGCGTTCTAGCATGGACCCTCCCACCGCCCATTGCCTGGGCTCCCGGGGGCGTCTCGCAGAACAAAGACAGACAGAGGGTAGTGGATTAGGTAAACGGGGCTGCTAGGCCATCCGGAAAAGGCTCCGGCAAGACCTAGGCACAGGGCCGAGACTCCCAGGCCTCTAAACTCCACACTCCGACTCCTGGCTGTGCAGCGCAGACCCCACTCCACCAGAGAAGCTTCCTGTGGAGCTGGACACGGTTTGCGTTGGTGGCTCTATAGGAGGCCTCTGAGGGCTTCTCCACCCACACTTGGCAAGTGGTGCCGCCACGAATAGAGCGAGACTGGGTAATTGAAATACACAGCATGGAAAATGGGGCCAGCTGCTTAAAACCGCCCCCCTGCAGCGCTCGGAGTGACCATGGCCCTCTGATTCGAGCCTGGGCCGCTCCCAGCTCCAGCCAAAGAACTTGTGCAGCGTAGACTTCTGTACCCGGAGTTTGTTCCGTCCTAGGGACGATGCCTGCAGAGCGCAGGAGCACTTAGAAGGCAATAGTGCGGGCTCGGTACCAGGAGGCATTTTGCGGGGTTTCCCGGGCTGCACGATGAGGGCGGGAGGTGGCTGCACAGGAAAGGACTAGTAGGCTACCGGAGAGGAAACGTCCAGAGCACACTATTCCTCAAACGCTGGCCTGCTTTCCCTGGCTTGTGACCATTCCCTGTTTGCTGCTCTTCACGGCTCCTGCTGCACGAGGCCCACGCAAGTGCCTCCCTCATTTCAGGACTCTATATAGAGAAATACACTCGCAGGAAAAGCGCTAGGGTCCAGGCCCGCACTCACTTACTCCAGGTCTGAACCTAACTCTGGGGCACTTTACAACTCGGGAGTTCAAAGGACAAAGCTGATGATGTACAAAGACATAGTTTGGGAGCTAATTTTAAAGAACTTTTTTATTTTCCGTTTTCTGGGGAAAGGATTATGGTAAATTACTCCCTCCCCCTTCCTACCACCAATGTAAACAAGAGTTTCTTGTATCCATGAAAACAAATACGTTTGCCCAAATACGTTTGCCCAAATACGTTTCAGAAGGTACCCTATTTTTGCCAGAGAATAAAAATAGCTTGTTTAAAGGCTGTTTCTTGCCTTTGCTCTGTTACATGGTTATTTAAACTGATGCAAGTTATTGTTTAAATTGTTTTTTTGTACATATAGAGACATAAATCATCACAGGAAATTAGTGCAGCAAATAAAAGCCTATAAGTAAAGCACAGAGATGCCACTAATTGAAAGCATATGCACTTCATTACCCAACCACAGGGACAGATTTCCCTTTGTAGAGCACAGATTAATGCTAAGACAGAGCCTCCCTCTCAACCCTGCCACCAAGTAAAAAGAAATGGTTGATTAATTTAAGCTGTCATAACTAACAGATTATAGTAGTTTTGATGTCTTTTCTTGAAGAAGAAAAACTGTTGCACGTTTTTCCTCATTAACCTGTGCAAAGCATTGTAGAATGAAGATGGTGAAGAGCAAATGCAGTGGATCATCTAATGCTACAAATGAATGTAAAGTATAATAAAACAGGGACAGACAGGCTGAGGCGAATTGAAAAACTAGTTTTAAAAAAAAATGCTGTTGAATAAGATTTGTAAAAAGAAAATTTCAATCATTTTTATTCTTTTTTTCTTACTTTCATGTATTGGAATTACTTCTTTTCTTCTGTTTATTAATTTGTTTAAAATTTATTTTACATACCAACCACAGTTTCCCCCTCCCTCCTTAGTCCTGTTCCTCCCAAACTCCTTTATAGCCCCCTCTACCCCATTCACTCTTCTTCACAAAGGGTAAATCCTCCCATGAGAGTCAACAAAGCTTGGCATATCAAATTGAGGCAGGACTAAGTTCCTCCCCACTGCATCAAGGCTGAACAAGGCATCCCACCATAGGGAATAGGTTCCAAAAGAACACCTTTCACTTGTTTGGTTAGAATTACCCCAAGATATGTAATATTATTTGTGGCTATTGTACAGGGTGTTGTTTCTCTGATTTCTTTCACAGCCTGTTTATGATTTGTATATAGGAGGGCTACTGATTTTTTTAAGTTAATTTTGTATCCTGTCACAATATAAGGTGTTTATCAGCTGTAGGAGCTCCCTGATAGAATTTTTGGTGTCACTTATGTATACTATCATATCATCTACAAATAGAAAAATGTTGACTTATTCCTTTCCAATTTGTGTCCCCTTGATCTCCTTGTTGTCTTATTGCTCTAGGTAGAAATTTGAGTACTATATTAAATAGATATGGAGAGAGTGGAGAGCCCTTGTTTTGTTCCTGATTTCAGTGGAATCACTTTGAATTTCTCTCTGTTTAATTTAATGTTTGCTGTTGGCTTGCTTTTATTATTTTTAGGTATGTTCTTTGTATCTCTGCTCTGTTCAAGACCTTTATCATGAAGAGGTGTTGGATTTTTTCATAGGCTTTTTCAACATCTAAAGAGATGATCATGTGTTGTTTTTTTTTTTCAGTTTGTTAATATTGTGGATTACTTTGACAGATTTTCATATGTTGAACCACCCCTGCATCTCTGTGATAAAGCCTACTCAATCATGGTGGATGTGGTTTTTTTTTTTCTTTCTTTTTTTTTTTTTTTTTTGATGTGTTCTTGAATTCTGTTGTTGGATATTTTATTTAGTATTTTTGCATCAATGTGCATGAGGGAGATTGGTCTATAATTCTCTTTCTTTTATGCATCTTTATGTGGTTTGGTTATTAGGATAACTGTAGCCTCATAAAAAGAGTTTGGCAATGTTCCTTCTGTTTCTATTGTGTGTAACAATTTGAGGAGTATTGGTATTAGCTCTTCTTTAAAATTTTGGTAGAATTCTCACTTGAAACCATCGGGCCCTGGGCTTTTTGGGGTTGGGAGACTTTTAATGACTGCTTCTATTTTCTTAAGGGTTATAGGGCTATTTAAATTGTTTATCTGGTCTTGATTTATTTTTTCTAAGTGATGTCTATCCACAAAATAGTCCATTTCTTTCATACTTTCCAAATTTTTGAAGTATGACCTAGTGATATTCTGGATTTTTGGTTGTTTTTTCTAAGTGATGTCTATCCACAAAATAGTCCATTTCTTTCATACTTTCCAAATTTTTGAAGTATGACCTAGTGGTATTCTGGATTTTTGGTTGTTTTTTTCTTTTTCTTTTCTTTTCTGAGACAGGGTTTCTCTGTGTAGCTTTGCACCTTTTCCTGGAACTCACTTGGTAGCCCAGGCTGTCCTCGAACTCACAGAGATCCACCTGGCTCTGCCTCCTGAGTGCTGGGATTAAAGGTGTGCACCACCATTGCCTGGCTATTCTGGGTTTTCTCAGTGTCTGTAGTCATGTCCTCCTTTCCATTTCAGATTTTGTTAATCTTGATATTTTCTCTCTGCTTTTTGGTTAGTTTGAAAAAGAGTTTGTCTTTCTTGTTTATTTTCTCAATAAAACAAAAACAAAAACAAATCTTTGTTTCATTGACTGTGGTGATATTTTAATTGTGCTGAAAATGTGATTTTATTTGTATGTTAATAAATAAAGTTTGCCTGAAGATCAGAGGTCACATAGCCATAACACACACCCTTAATCCAATCACATAGCAGGCAGAGTCTCTGTGTGGTCAAGGACACAGCCAAGTATGGTGACATGAGACTTTAATCCCAGTACCAACCGTAGAGACCTGGGGGTCTGTATACACAAGCAGTGATGAGGAAGTCATGTGGTTGGGCTTAGAGCCAATGAGAAGGCAGAACAGGAAGGGACTAAAAACACAAGTTAAATGGGAAGAAACTCTCTCTGGGCAAGCGACTGCAGTGAGGTGGTAGGAAAAGGTAGTCATGACTCTTCTCTAGTTCTCTGATCTCTTTGGCTATTGCCTCTGTATTTGGCTCTGTGTTTCTTATTTCATAAGACTGTTTAGAAATCTGTCTACAATTGATTCTTCCTATTGTCTTCTTTGTTTCTATTTTATTGGTCTCAGCACTCAGTTTGATCATTCATCTACTCCTCCTGAATGGGTTTGCTACTTTTTGGTCTAAGGCTTTCTGGTATACTGTTAAATTGCTAATATGGGATTTCTCCAAATTCTTGATATAGGCACTTAGTGCTATGAACTTTACTCTCAGCACTGCTTTCATAGTGTTCAATAACTTTGGGTATATAGTGCATTCATTTTCATTGAATTCTAGAAAGTCTTTCATTTCTTTCTTTATTTCTCCCTTGTCCCAGTGTTGATTTATTTGAGCCTTATTCAGTTTGCATGAGTTTGTAGGCTTTCTGTAATTTGTGTTGTTGTTGAATTCCAACTTTAAGCCATGGCGATCTGATAAGATACAAGGGAATATTCCAATTTTTTTGTATCTGTTGAAGTTTGCTTTGTGAATTAGAATGTCATCAATTTTAGAGAAGGTTACCTGAGGTGCTGAGAAGAAGGTATATTCTTTTGTGTTTGGGTGAAATGTTTTATAGATATCTGTTAAGTCCATTTCAGTCATAACTGTTAGTTATTTGGCGGTGCTCTTACCCTGTGAGGAAATGTCACGAGACATGACAGAATCCACTAACAAAAGTTTTATTAAGATAAGAGAGAGAGACAGGTGTGCTCAGGCCTGTTGAAGAGACATGTGCATAAAGAAGGAAGCCGGGAATATGGCACAGGCTTATAAAGGCTGGGTCGTGCATGCATACACAGTTTCATGTGCGTAGATCACATGGTTGTGTTGCATGCTTTACGCAGCCATGTAAAGCCATGGGGTTCTGGTCACACGAAGCATTTTGACCCGGAAATCGTCACACGAAGCATTTTGACCCGGAAATGGCTATTTTGACCTGGAACTGGCTAGGCGGAAGTGTCTAGGTCCACTGGACATGCCCAATCATGCCCAACCATGGGAGTATGTTGTGAATCTATCAATAACATCTATTATTTCCCTTATTTCTCTATTAAGTTTCTGTCTGGCAGACCTGTCCATTGATTAGAGTGAGGTATTGAAATCTCCCACTCTTAGTGTGTGGGGTTTGATGTGTGCTTTAAGTTTTAGTAATGTTTCTTTTACAATGTGGTTGCCCTTGTATTTGAGGTGTAAATATTCAGAATTGAGACTTCATTTTAATGAATTTTCCTCATGATGAATATGAAATGTCTTTCTCAATGTCTTTTGATTAATTTTAGTTTGAAGTCTATTTTGTTAGATGTTAGGATAGTTACCCCAGCTTATTTCTTAGGTCCATTTGATTAGAAAATCTTTTCCCAAACCTTTATTCTGAGGCAATGTCTGTCCTTGAAGTTGAGGTGTGTTTCTTGTATGTAGCAGAAGGATTGGTCCTATTTTTGTAACCATTCTTTTAGCTTGTGTTTTTTGATAGGTGAATTGAGTCCATTGATATTAAGAGATATTAACGACTAGTGATTGTTAATTCATGCTTTTTGTTTATTTGTTTTGGTGGTGGTGGTGGTGTAACAAGAGCTAAATTAGGGTTCAGCCCCTTAAAAACTCTCTCCCAGGGTCCAAGAAGAATCTACAACCAGCTGATAAGTCTAACCTTTAAGATGGAGAATCAATCTACATACATCGTACTGTTTTGTTCATGTGTTTTATTCCTCTGCCACCATAATTCTGCCCCATCCTCTCAGGGAACCAGTCTATATCTCACTAAAACAGCAACACTTTTATGTTTACAATTCAATACAAAACTTTTAAGGTCCCCACCAGAGCCACCATGGTCAACTTCATTTGCAACCCCAAAGGGGAGTGAATAGTGGTGGAGTCAGATAAGGCCTGGAATAAAACAGAAAGGGAATTTATGTGCATAAAATATATTCTTATAAGTGGTTAGGTGAAATGTTATGAGTCTTATCATAATGTGCTCAAATTACAACCTTACAGGTGGTTAGGTAAAGAAGTCTATAAGTCACTGCCTTATTTTTCTATGCCACTGTTTCTGGCAGGGCAGGGGGCGCGGCGGGGTGTACTCAATAGCTAGGTAGCTTGCCACACAGCTTGAAGCACCTGGTATGAAGAAAACTTTTTTGTTCTAAGAAGTTGCTCTAGGGTTGTGAGAGGAAGGGAGATCTGGGCTTGATTTGCATAAGAAGCAAAGCTATGCACCTAGCTCTAGCTTAGGGCCAGGAGGCGTCTACATAAAAGTGTTTACTAATTCAGGGGCCTCAGGTGCTTGACAGGTGATCTGGCCACCTATTAGGCTTGTCCTTGGATGCTTGCTAAAGGGGAACTGCAGAAGGTAGACTTGCAATTCAAATGCTAAAGAAGGAGCTGAGGGCCTGGAAGCAGTAGACCTTGCCTATGTGCATTTATTCAAGAATCTAATATGTATGCCCAAGAGATAATTCATCCACACCATTATAAGTTCTTGGAAATTATGAGAGCATGAGAGAAATTCATAGCAGGAAACAGCTGGTATATTAAAAGCTGAATAATACCAAATACTCCCTGAGATTTGGCTTATTCCTCTGGAAGACCCTTAGCTTCTTCCAGGTGTTAGCTTATCATAAACAGCTGAATTTCTGCTTCATATTTCAACTGCAGCCTGTGGCAGTGGTGGTAGTATGTGTGTGTTTCCCTTCTTTGGAGTATGCTGGTGAGAGATTATTTGTTGCCTGTGTTTTGTGGGTGCAGCTAACTTCCTTGTACTTTTTGTAGTGTTGGGTTTATGGATAGGTATTGTTTAAATCTGGTTTTGTTGTGGAATATCTTGTTTTCTTTGTCTATGGTGATTGAAAGATTTGTTGGGTATAGTAGTCTGGGCTGGCCTTTGTGGTCTCTGAGTTTCTACAGAATGTCTGTCCAGGATGTTTTGGCTTTCAGAGTCTCCATTGGGAAGTCAGATGTTATTTTCATACATCTGCCTTTGCATGTTGCTTGGTATTTTTCATTTGCATCTCTTTCTTTATTCTGTCTTTCTTTATTCTGTAGGTTTAGTGTTTTGATTATTATTTAGCTAAGGGACATTTTTTGGAATTCAGTCTAATTGTTGTACTATAAGCTTCTTATGTCTTTATAGGCATGTCCTTCTTTAGGTTGGGGTAGTTTTATTCTATATTTTTGTTGCATGAATTTTCTGTGCCATTGAGCTGGTACTCTTCTTCTATCGCTATTATACTTATGTTTGGGCTTTTCATGGTCTCCCAGGTTTCCTGGATATTTTGCCTTAATAGTTTGTTGGATTTAATGTGTTCTTTGACTGATTAATCAAATTCCTCTATTGTATCTTTTATGCCTAAGATTTGGCCTTCCATTTCTTGCATTCTATTGGTTATACTTGCATCTGCATTCCTGTTCAATTACCCAGATTTTCTATTTCCAGAATTCCCTGGGTTTCTGTTTTCTTTATTTCCTTGATTTCAATCTTCAAGTCTTGAACTATTTTCTTTATCTGTTTGATTTTTTTTTGGGGGGGGGGCTTTCTTTAAGGGATTTAATAATTTCTTCCATTTTTTTGTGTGTGTTTTCCTCGATTTGTTTAAGGGAATTATTTGTTTCTTCTTTAAGGGCCTCTATCATCTTCATAAAGTTATTTTTAAGGTCTTTTTTTTTTTTAATGATTCACCTGCAATGAGACATTCAGGTCTTGTTGTTGTAGAATGAGGTTCTGGTGGTGCCATTTTGCTCTTTATGTTATTGAATGTATTCTTACACTGCCATTTACCCATCTGGGTTTGGGATAAGTATAGAAACAGGTGCTGATTCTTATGATGTCTTTGCGGGATGGGTCTTCTGTGCCTGTATTGTCTGTTTCCTTTGTTGTCTTTTCACCTGAATGGCCAAGGGTTCTGATGATTGGCTGCTTGTCAAGTCAAGTAAGATTGTCTCAGGTGAGGTCTGTTGGAGTTTGGATGCTTAGATACAGTGTATCATCCAGTTCTTCTTGCCAGTGTAGTCCTTACTTGTGCCTATGGGGTCTCTTCCTCCAACTGGTATGGGTTGTTCCCATGCCAATGCAGCCTGTTCTTCCAACTGGTATAGCTGTTTCCTGTGCCAGTTCTTCCAACTGGTATTCATGGTGCTTGTGCCTATAGGATCTGCTGATGTTGATGGAGAGGGCTGCTTACAGGGAGGCTGTTCTTCTTCTAATTGGTGCTTGTAGTGCTTTTCCTTCTAAGAGCTGCTGATTTTATGGAGTATGGTTGGCCTTGGGAAGGATGATGGGTTCAGTGGGTTTAGGCAGCAGAGTGGGTCTTCTAGGTTACAGAATACATGGGTGGCAACTGACCCTAGCTGGGTTTCCAGTGGGATCCAGAGGGCTGAATGGGAGCCAACAGCTAAAGCCATACAGCTTCTGATTGCTGTGCCTCTAGGGGCTGCTGATTTTTCAGGGGATGGTTGGTCAAGGGGAGGATGCTGGCTTTGGTGGGGTTGGGTGGCATAATTGGTCTTGTAGGTTACAGGATCCAATGGGTGGTGGCAGTAGTGGAGTGGCCTGCCAGCAGGACTCTTACCTGCTGATTGGCTACTGGGGCTGACCATTTTTATTCTTAAAAGTTACTTTCGTTTGTTAATTGGTCATATACATATATATATATATATATATATATATATATATATGTATGTATATATACATATATATGTGTGTGTGTGTGTAAAACAAAAGTAACTAACCTTCTATACTATATATGTATATGTATATGTATATGTATATGTATATGTATATGTATATGTATACACACATTTATGTGTGTATATATAAAATATAGATGGTAAGTCAGTAGAGAAGTCTGTGAGGAACAGTGACTACAGCCCTCAACTAGTCAATCCTCAGTTAACTGACCTTAAACACAGCCTCACCCAGCACACTCTTCACATGGCCATGATCTTGGAAACAGAATAGTTTGGCAAATTTTAGAACCATTGTGAAATTGATATCAGGGAGTATTTAGCAGTACAAACTGAGAGTTAAATGGAACACAGTACTGTAATCTTTGCTAATATCTGCACAGGTTTTCTAACACTGGTAACCATTTATTCATCTTGGTTAAAAGGATGAAAGGGTGAACTTTTCTGATGTTTTTATTTTATGGTCATATGGAGCTACAAATGTTTGTAAAAGAACAAAACCAAAACAAACAAACAAAAAAAAACCCTTCTTATGCTTTGCATATTTCCACAAAAAAAAGTATCATCTCTGACTTGTCCTTATCATGCTGTTTCTATAGTTGATTACAAGTACAGGGAATTTAGAGACATTAATTGTATCAACAAACACTTGCAACCATATTGTAGTTGGAAGTTTTTCTGTGTCCTGCCCTATCCGCAGCTGCTCAGACCCAAATAATCACACAGAGGCTTATATTAATTATAATTGCTTGACCATTAGCTCAGGCTTATTTCTGACTAGCTCTTACACTTAATGCAACCCTGTAACCCTTAATTCATATTTATGTTTAGCCACATGGTACCTTTCCTCAGTTCTGCCTTCACATCTTGCTTCCTCTGTGTCTGGCTGGTGACTCCTAACTCAACCTCTCCTCTTAGAATTCTCCTCATCTGCTTATCCTGCTTATACTTCCTACCTGGCTCCTGGCCAATCAGTGTTTTATTAAACCAGTGTACAAGGGCATTATGCCACAGAATTTTGCAGTATCTGTCTAATCAAAAAGGAAGGTTTTAACTTTAATATAGTAAAATTACATATAACAAGACAATTATCAAGCAAGAATTACTGTTATAATATCTAGTCTATAATATCTATAATATTTGGGAAAATTAAAGAAAATATTCTATCATCTATCCTATATTTGTAGGTTTAAAGTTTAATATCTAATATATCATAACCAAGGAAAATTATAATTATAGCTATCTAGTCTTCATCTACATCAAAGACCCCAGAAGGTTATAATATTACCTAAACAAACAGAAAATGCATTCTAAGCAACTTTAAAAAATCTAGAATGACAGAGACAACTGGCTGTCTGGTCAGTCACCCAAAGTTCCTCTGCAACATTGAAGCATCCTTCCTCAGCCTATAGGCCTAGAGTCTCTCAGTTTCTATTTCCTGTATCCTGTAGAATTTCTGGCAGTCTCTTCTGTGAAGTAGGAACTTGAAGTACCATTGTGTCTTACAAAGTTCAGTGGTCATGTTCCTATGGGTCCGGCTTGTCCAGTTTATACAACATATTATCAGCAGTCCAGGCAAGAGCAGTTTCTTGCCCAAATAGCTATTTTTGCCAAGAAGAAGATAAACTCCTTATGGGGTATCTCTGATGCCTATCTTTCTCTTTGAAATAAATTGGTGCTGGCAGGAGCAGAGGTGTCTCTCTGTCCAGAAAAGTCTAAGATTTAAAACATTTTAAATGCCATATTCTGTAAGTCATTGAAGTGTTTAAAGATTACCTACCTAATTGAATTATGTCTATGTATACCTAGAAAATGTAACATGACAATAAGTTTGACTATCATAGAAGATTAATTATTAATATGTATTTCTTAATTATCCATTACCATTTTAAATGAGTTGCATAAACATACCTTAAAAAGTAAAAATATACTTACAGTATAACAAAATTAACTTTAAATTTGTAATAAACTAAAATCTATAGCAATTTAAAAACCTTTTACACAAGTTGTTGCTCTTTAAAAGTAGATTCAATAATCTACCCTTTCATCCTATCATATCTACATCCTATTCTCCTTTTTTCTTTAGAAAGATATTGACTATGACCAATAACAATTTGTAACCAATTTCTAAACAAAGACAAATATCCATAGTCCAGTTTCTGGGAATGTGGTCAGAGTAGAGCAGGAGTGATGTAGAGAGAGGACCTGAGGAGCAGCAGCAAAGGAGAGCAGTGCAGCAGAGGTACAAAGAGAGAGAGAGAGAGCAGAGGAAAGGTACGGAGAGAGAGATATGGAGGCAGTGAAGGAGAATTAGAGAAGCTGATAAGTATAGAATGAGAAGAGATGAAGAGCTAACTAGGAAGCTGTGAAGAAAGATTTTTCAGAGAGTTTTTTCATGAAGTACAGACAAAGTTACTATTAGAAAGCATTTGTGTTCCTTTATTTTCCTCCTCAGGTAGAAATGGTCTAGTACTCAGATAAGATTTTTTTCCTAAACCCTCACTACTCTGAGTCCTTCTTTTTGCTACCCTGGAACAGATTGGGAGCTGGTCTCTTGGATTGTATGTCAGTCACTCCCTCCTCTCTGAAGCAATCTTGACTGAGATGATTCTTTTCACACACAAGAATGTTTCCCTCTGTCTGTCATGCTGAAAATATATTGACACAGCCTCTCAACATTCGTTTTGTCCAGGATTGCTTCTTATACCTCTACTTTTACTTGTCTGCATTGCTGACTAAAGTTATCTCATTTGCTCCCATTCCATTGCTTTTGTATTGTTTTGTTTTCTGAGGTGTAGCCACACATATACTAGGCTAGCTTTCAAATCACAAACCACTATGTAGCCAAGGATGACCCTGAACTTTTGATCCTCCTGTGGCCACTTCATGAATACTGAGGTAACAGCATTCAAAACAGATAACAGATATACACTACCAGGGCCCATTTTCAAATTGCTTTTAATTACATTAACAACTTGATCTGTAAAGAAGAAAAACAAAACAACAACATAAAGGAGCAGACCAAGCTTTTGCTACAAATATATGGAGGCTATGTATTTGACACCTCAATATTTCATTTGAATGTTTACCAAGCTTGCAAACAAACAAGAGATATCTGATACCACTCTTTTTGGGTTACCTTATCGCAAAAGTACTATAATGTCCATTGTCTGTATCTAATTAACGTTCCATACTAGCCTGGTTAATGCCCACAACCAATGAGCCATGTCAATGCTTATCCTCATTCACCCAGTGTGATATTCTATTACTGTGATATAAGAAAAGAAACAATGGATAAGTGAAATATTTTTGCTTATAGTCCCAAGGAAATAGTCTCCATCATGTCATAGCAGACAATGGCTGCAGGCAGGTAAGGCTTGGTGCTTAGTGGGAAGCTGACTGGTCATTTTGCATCCACACTCAAGAAACAAAAAATGAACAAAAACTCCCACCTCCAGTGACCCACTTCCTCCAATGATGTTTCACCTCCTGAAGATTTCACAACCTTCAGAAACAGTGCCTCCAGCTGAGGACCAAATGTTCATACATCGGGCCTATAAGGGGTATTTCCTATTCAAGTTACAGTATCCACTCCTACTCTCATGGGCCTATCATGATTTTTTAATGAAAAATGTATTCAATCTAACCTTTTAAGTCCCCATAGTCTTTAGAAGTCTCAACTTTGTTCAAAGCCCAAAATGTCTTTTGAGACATAAGGCAATCTCATTACTGTGAATCCTTATTTTTATTTTAATCTATATGAATCTAACATACAGCATCATAGAATATACACTCTCCTTCAAAAGGGGATAGGACATAGTTAAATGTTTTTTATCTCTTTAGAAGTATTGGGATTAGTATGTGGAGTACTACATATAAAAATATAAATTTGTGATACATTTCAAAATTGTTGCATATGGTATAAATATCATCCTGTATAAATGCTGATTCTCAACCCTGTCTGCCTCTACAGATGGGAAGCAGCAATTCTCTGAAGAGACGCAACATACATTCTGTTTGTACTTGTCTTTGTGTCACATCATGACAAAGTCTACTAGTAAGATACACAGATGTGTGAAACAAACTACTTATCTGTTCCCTTCTCTATGTATACCATGGCTATCTGGGTATCTAGTGGAGTGATTAAATTTTTTAAAAAAATTAATTAATGATAGACTTTGTGTGCATTCTGCAATGAATCTTTGCATTTTCCGTAGAGTTGTGCTCTATTTCTTCTTTTTTTTTTTAAAGATTTATTTATTTATTATGTATACACTGTTCTGCCCGCATATATGCCTACACACCAGAAGAGGGCACCAGATTTCATTAAAGATGGTTGTGAGCCACCATGTGGTTGCTGGGAATTGAACTCAGGACCTCTGCAAGAGCATCCAGTGCTCTTAACCTCTGAGCCATCTCTCCAGCCCCACTCTATTTCTTCTTTACCTTTTGACTCAGTGTAGCTTTGGGATTTGCTTTTATTATTACAATATAGCAACAATGATGATGTAGTACTAAGACTGGTCATCAATGGCCATTGAACAGTTTCACTCTCCCAAAGAACTCTTTGCACAAAACCTTCTAGAAGATGAGCCATAATAAGGAGTAATATTCTGTTTTCCCAACCAATTATCCAAGAAAGCTACTCCCCAATTTACTACTAACAAACATAAGCCAATCTGGGATTAACTGAATGAGACTTAGTGTTTTTAGGATATTTACACTTCAAATGACTTCAAATGCCACCTTTCTCATAAAGCATTCAAGCATTTTTTGTTACATTTTATCTATTTATTCTATGTGCTAGTGCACGTGTGTGATGGCATATTCATCATGGAGCATGTGTGGAGGTCAAACAACAACATATGGGAGTCACTTCTTCTTCTACCATGTGGATCCCAGGGATTGAACTCAGGTTGTCAGTCTTGGTGACAGGCACCTTTACCTGCTAAGTCATCTCCATGACCCACCAAAAATCCTTTAGCAATGACCTACTTGAGAATACTTACTTTCTCTTGCTTTTTTTTAAATTTTTATCTGCACAGAAATTTAATAAAATGTGTGGAGGGCATGAATCCAAATACATGATCATATAACATGTTCCCTAATCAGTTATCATTCCTTCACCTTTGTTGGCATTTTTAAAAGAAAATAGGGAAACACATTAACATTACTGTATGAGAATTCCAGAAAAACAAGCAAACAAACAAACAAACAAAAAAAAACAGGTTCAGGCATTTTGGTCTACCAGGCCTGAAGTCTGATGTAGACATTGGCACTATGTTTTCCAACCTGTCTCTGAATTGGCTAGCTCTTCCAAACGTTTAATAAAATAACCAGGCAAAGATAGCTCTAGATCCTGATTCATCAAACCAACCTGGAAAATATTTATTGTTTGTGTATTGGGCTCACTAAAGAATGATGGAAGGACAGCTGGAATCTAAGGGTCTTTGAATTTCAAGTACAGACACAGACTCATCAATTACTCATAAGAGATATTCAATGAAGGTTTCTGAAGGGTGTGCATGTATTTGTTGTCTCTCTGTAGCAAGGTGGGAGAATAAGCATCTTTTGCCTTCCGTAACACATAATTCTATATTTTAAACTGAGACTTCTTGGTAATACCTTCTTTCTGCCTCAGGTCATATGAATTGACATTTAAAATAATAAACTTTCCTGAAAATATAATGTGTATACCCTCCCAGAAGTCAATGTCCTAGATCCTAGTTGACATTCCAAAAGAAGTAAAGGAGACAACACTCTGGAGAAAAGAGTTCTGCTCAAGATAGAGATCTTATATCCATTGTTTGATGATGATTCATTGTGTGCCGCAGAAGCCCTTCATATTTCCATGCTTCACAGTAACACCACTACCCACAGTAAACACTTGAATCAGAAAAAGTTTCTATATTCTTCAGGACTAATTTTTACTGAATCGACTTCTTTTCTCTAATTTATTCATCCATTTCCTTGCTTGTTTGAAAGCAGCAGGCTGTAACACTCTTTATATTCACTAACAATTCCTATAATCTATTCCCACAGCTGAGAGCTTTCTAGTTTCTCAATTAAATCACAAATGCTGCTACCTAAAGGCCCAGAGACCCCATGCTGTCCCTAGTAAATCTCAGAAACACTGCTTGTTTAGCACATAAGAAATTTCAATTAGAGCATTGAAAGAAACCCCTCATAATATACAGAAATAGTTTTATCCCTCTGAAATCAGTTTCTTACACTTCAGAATCTCACACTTGAAGATCAGATACATGCTTCAATGTAGAATAATACTTGTTTTGGCATGTAAGACTTAGATATTGTAGTTTTACAAATCAACAGATATAAATTTTTTATATTTTAATGGAGAATATTTTTAACACAGAGCCTTTATGTCTCCTTGAGTAAATGTTTATACTTCTGTACTCCTTAATTCCTAAAGCTGCAATAAGCAGGCTGCATAAATATTTGCCATGTTTGTTTGTCATTTGCAATAAGTGAAGTTTACTCCAGACTCTTGGTTTTCTTTCACCAGTTTTTACTTAGACTTCATATTTTACTCCTCCCTTTTTTCTTATTTTCTCTTCCCTCTGTTCCCTTTCCAGTTACTTTTCTATAGGGCAAATTATAAAAATATATGATGAAAACAAAGTATCTTTCCCTAAAATGTAGAACTGTGACCGGATCTCAGTACAAAAGTATATGCTTAGCATGTGAAAGGCCATGGGTTCTGTCCTCAATACAACAAACACAAAATATAAATAAAATAATTAAGCACTCTTGAATAAAAGATAGTTGAACAGAGTCTCATAGTGACAAAGGGCCTTTCAAATCTGTCCCTATTCCTTCTTACATAAGAGATAAATACCCCCACCATGGAAAGTTTTGGAGGGTAGGCCACAACGGCCAGTTGAACACAAAGTGGACTCCAGCACATTCCCTCTGAGACTAACATCTTTTTTTCCTCTGTCTGTCACTCTAAGATACATTGCTCTTTGTTATAATCCTACCTAAGACAGACTTCCAAGCCACTGCTTTGAGAGGAAATTACTTGTTAGAGGGAAATACATTTGTATCTCACATGCAACTGTCACTAAAATTGCCTCATTCTTTGGTAATCTTCCTTTTGAACAGGTACCTCTTCTGATTAAAACTCTATGAGAGTTTGGAAAACATAAAAAAATGTGCCCCCCCTTCATATGTAACACAGACTTTATTATAAATAGAGATTTATACTTTCTTTTTAAAAAAATTTATTTAATAATTTAATTTAATTTTACATATCAGGCACGGATTCCTCTGTCCTCCCCCCTCCTGCCCACCCTTCCACCCAGCCCACCGCCCCATTCCCACCTCCTCCAAGGCAACGACTCCTCTGGGGATTCAGCTCAACCTGGTAGATTCAGTCCTGGCAGGTCCAGTCCCCTCCTCCCAGGCTGAGCAAACTGTCCCTGCATAAGCCCCAGGTTACAAACAGCCAGCTCACACACTAAGGACAGGTCCCAGTACCACTGCCTGGGTGCCTTCCAAACAGTACAAGCTGATCAACTATCTCCCTTATCCCGAGGGCTGATCCACTTGGAGGCTCCTCAGCTATTGGTTCATAGTTCATGTGTTTCCATTAGTTTGGCTATTTGTCCCTGTGCTTTTTCCAACCATGGTCTCAATAATTTTTGCTCATACAATCCCTCCTCTTTCTCGCCAATTGGACTCCTGGAGCTCCACCTGGGGCCTGGCCGTAGATATCTGCATCCGCTTCCAACAGTCACTGGATGAGATTTCTGGCACGACAGTTAGGGTGCTTGGCCATCCTATCACCAGATAGTCAGTTCGGGCTTTCTCTCAACCTTTGCCAGTAGTCTATTGTGGAGGTATCTTTGTGGATTTCTGTGGGCCTCTCTAACACTGCTTCTTCCTATTCCCATGTGTTCTTCATTTATCATGGTTTCTTATTCCTTGTTCTCCCTCTCTGTTCTTGATCCATCTGGGACCTCCCGCTCCCCTAAGCTCTCTTTCCCTCGAACCTTGCCTTTCATTACCCCCACTCACTTCCAGGTTGCTCATGTAAATCTCATCCATTTCTCTGTCATTGGGCCATCCCTGTGTCTTTCATAGGGTCCTATTTTCTAAATAGCCTCCCTGGAGTTGTGAGTAACAGTCTAGTCATCTTGTTTTACATCTAGTATCCTCCTATGTGTGAGTACATACCATGTTTGTCTTTCTGAGTCTGGGTTACCTCACTCAGGATGATTTTTTCTAGATCCATCCATTTGCCTGCAAACCTCATAATGTCATTGTTTTTCTCTGCTAAGTAGTACTCCATTGTGTATATGTACCACATTTTATTTATCCATTCTTTAGTTGAAGGGCATCTAGGTTGTTTCCAGGTTCTGGCTATTACAAACAATGCTGATATGAACATAGCTGAGCATGTGCCATTGTGGTATATTTGAGCATTCCTTGGGCATATGCCCAAGAGTGGTATAGCTGGGTCTTGGGGGAGACTGATTCACAATTTTCTAAGAAAGCACCATATTGATTTCCAAAGTGGCTGTACAAGCTTGCATTCCTACCAAAAGTGGAGGAGAGTACCCCTTTCTCCATATCTTCTCCAGCATAAGCTGTTCCTGTGAAATGTTCTGTATGGCAAATGTGTTGCTCTGATTGGTCAATAAATAAAATACTGATTGGCCAGTGGCTAGGCAGGAAGTATAGGCAGGACTAACAGAGAGGAGAAAAGAAAAAACAGGAAGGCAGAAGGAGTCACTGCCAGCTGCTGCCAGTACAAGCAGCACGTGAAGATGCCAGTAAGCCACGAGCCACATGGCAAGGTATAGATTTATGGAAATGGATTAATTTAAGCTATAAGAACAGTTAGCAAGAAGCCTGCCATGGCCAGACAGTTTGTAAGCAATATAAGTCTCAGTGTTTACTTGGTTGGGTCTGAGCAGCTGTGGGACTGGTGAGTGACAAAGATTTGTCCTGACTGTGGGCAAGGCAGGAAAACTCTAGCTACCAGCTGTCTTCAGTGTTTTTGATCTTAGCCATTCTGAGAGGTGTAAGGTGGTATCTCAGTGTTGTTTTGATTTGCATTTCCCTGATGATTAGGGATGTTGAGCAATTCCTTAAATGTCTTTCAGCCATTGAGCTTTCTCTGTTGAGAATTCTCTGTTTAGATCTATAGCCCATTTCTTAATTGGACTGTTGGGCATTTTGATGTCTAATTTCTTGAGTTCTTTATATATTTTGGAGATCAGCCCTCTGTCAGATGTGGGGTTGGTGAAGACCTTTACCCATACTGTAGGCTGTCACTTTGTCTTGTTGACCATGTCTTTTGCTCTACAAAAGCTTCTCAGTTTCAAGAGGTCTTATTGATTTGATTGTTTCTCTCAGTGTCTGTGCTACTGGTGTTATATTTAGGACATGATCTCCTATGCCAATGTGTTCAAGACTACTTCCTACTTTCTCTTCTATCAGGTTCAGAGTAACTTGATTTATGTTGAGGTCTTTGATCCACTTGGACTTGAGTTTTGTGCACAGTGACATATATGGATCTATTTGCAGCCTTCTCCACATTGACATTCAGTTATGCCAGCACCATTTGTTGAAGATGCTTTCTATTTTCCATTGTACAGTTTTGGCTTCTTTGTCAAAAATTATATGTTTATAGGTGTGTGAATTAATGTCAGGATCTTCAACTTTATTCCATTGGTCCACATGTCAGTTTTTATGCCAGTACCAAGCTGTTTTTATTACTGTAGCTCTGTAGAAGAGCTTGAGGTCAGGGATCATGATGCCTCCAGAAGTTGTTTTATTATACAGGAGTCATTTGGCTATCCTGGGCTTTTTGTTTTTCCATATGAAGTTGAGTATTTTTCTTTCCAGGTCTGTGAAGAATTGTGTTGGTATTTTGATGCGGATTGCATTGAATATGTAGATTGCTTTTTGGTAAGATTGCCATTTTTACTATGTTAATCCTGCCAATCCATGAGCATGGGAGATCTTTCCATTTTCTGACATCTTCTTCAATTTCTTTTTTCAGGGACTTAAAGCTCTTGTCATGTAGGTCCTTCACTTGCTTAGAGTTACCCAATGGTATTTTATATCATTTGTGGCTATTGTAAAGGGTGATGTATCTCTGATTTCCTTCTCAGCCTGTTTGTCAATTGTATATAGGAGGGCTATTGATTTTTTTGAGTTGATCGTGTATCCTGCTATGTTGCTGAAGGTGTTTATAAGTTCTATCAGTTCCTTGGTTTAATTTTGGGGGTCACTCATGTATACTATCATGTCATCCGCAAAAAAGGGAAATCTTGACTTCTTCCTTTCCAATTTGTATCCCTTTATCTCCTTATGTTGTCTTATTGCTCTGGCTAGAACTTCAAGTACTATATTCAATAAGTATGGGGAGAGTGGACAGCTTTGCCTTATTCCTGATTTTATTGGAATTGCTTTGATTTCTCTCCATTTAATTAATGTTGGCTTTTGGCTAGCTGTAAATTACCTTTATTATGTTTAGGTATGTTCCCTGAATTCCTGATCTCTCCAAGATCTTTATCATGAAGGGGTGTTGGATTTTGTCAAATGCCTTTTCTGCATCTAGTGAGATGATCATGTGTTTTTTTTTTCCTTTGAGTTTGTTTATATGGTGTATTACACTGGCAGACTTTCATCCTTGCATCCCTAGGATGATGCCTACTTGATCATGGTAGATAATTGTTTAGATGTGTTCTTCGCATCTGTTTGCCAGTATTTTATTGAGTATTTTTGCATCAATACTCATGAGGGAGATCGGTCTGTAGTTCTCTTTCTTTGTTGCATCTTTTTTGGTTTAGGAATCAGGGTAATTGTAGCCTCATAGAAGGAATTTAGTAATGTTCCTTCTGTTTCTATTGTGTGGAACAATTTAAAGAGTATTAGTATCAATTCTTCTTTGAATATCTGGTAGAATTCTGTGCTGAAACTATGAGGTCCTGAGATTTTTTTTTTTTGGTTGGGAGACTTTTAATGACTGATTCTATTTCCTTAGAGCTTATTGGACTATTTAAATAGTTTATCTGGTCTTGATTTAACTTAGGTATGTGGTACCTATCCAGAAAATTATCCATTTCTTTTAGATATTCCAGTTTTGTGGAGTAGAAGTTTTTGAAGTATGACCTGATGGTTCTCTGGATTTCCTCATTGTCTGTTGTTATGTCCCCCTTTTCATTTCTGATTTTGTTGATTTGGATGCTCTCTGTCTTTTGGTTTGTCTGGATAAGGGCTTGTCAACCTTGTTGATTTTCTCAAAGAACCAACCCTTTGTTTCATTAATTTTTTGTATTGTTCTCTTTGTTTCTATTTTATTGATTTCACCTCTCAATTTGATAATTTCTTGGCATCTATTCTTCCTGAGAGACTTTGCTTCTTCTTGTTCTAGGGCTTTCAGGTGTGTTGTTAAGTCACTAGTGTGAGATTTTTTCCAACTTCTTTATGTGGGCATTTAGTGCTATGAGTTTCCCTCTTAGCACTGCTTTCATAGTGTCCCATAAGTTTGGGTATGTGGTGTCTTAATTTCCTTTGATCTCTAGGAAATCTTTAATTTCTTTCTTTATTTATTCCTTAATCCATTGGTGATTCAATTGAGCATTATTCATTTTCCATGAGATTGTAGGTTTTCTGTAGTTTTTGTTGTTGTTAAAATCTAACTTTAAACCATGGTGGTCTGATAGAGCACAGGAGGTTATTCCAATTTTTTGTATCTGTTGAGATTTGCTTTGTGGCCAAGTATGTGGTCAATTTTAGAGAAAGTTCCATGGGGTTCTGAGAAGAAGGTATATTCTTTTTTATTATGATGGAATGTTCTATAGATATCAATTAAGTCCATTTGAGTCATAACATCAGTTATGTCCTTTATTTCTTTGTTTAGTTTTGATTAGGGAGATCTGTCCAGTGGTGAAAGTGAGGTGTTGAGATCTTCCACTATTAATGTGTGGGGTTTTATATGTGTTTTAAGATTTTACATACATGGGTATGTAAAATGTTTCTTTTACATATGTGGGTGCCCTTGAGTTTGGCGCATAAATCTTCAGAATGGAAACTTCATCTTGGTGAAGTTCCTGTGATGAGTATGTAATGCCCTTCTTGATCTCTTTTGATTGATTTTAGTTTAAAGACTATTTTGCTGGATGTTAGGATGGCTACACCCGCTTGCTTCTTCAGACCATTTGATTGGAAAGTCTTTTCCCAGCCTTTTATTCTTAGGTAGTGTCTATCTTTGATTTTGAGGTGTGTTTCTTGTATGCAGCAGAAAGATAGAGCCTGCTTTCATATCCATTCCTGTTAGGCTCTGTGTTTTTATAGGTGAATTAAGTCCATTGATATTAAGGGGTATTAATGACGATTGTTCATTCCTGTTTTTTTTTGTTTGTTTGTTTGTTTTGTGGTAGTGTGTGTGTACTTCTCTTCTTTGGGGTTTATTGCTGTGGTGTTATCTATTGCCTGTGTTTTCAAGGGTGTTCTGACTTCCTTAGGTTAGAATTTTCCTTCAAGTGCTTTCTGTAGGGCTGGGTTTGTGCATAAGTATTGTTTAAATCTGGCTTTGTCTTGGAATGTCTTATTCACTCCATCTATGATGATTGAGTTTTGCTGGGTATATTAGTCTAGGCTGGCATCCATGGTCTCTTAGTGTCTGCACTACATCTGTCTTCTTCTTCTTCCATTTTGTGATATTCAGGTCTAACTGTTGGAGGGTGGCTAGGTTCTAGTGGTGCTGTATTGCTCTTTATTTTGTTGTATGTACTTCTTCCTTGACAAATGTCCATCTCCTCATGGATTTGTTCTTGGTCTTATCAGTGCTCTTGATCCAGACAGAGCTGACAGATTCAGGATGTCTCTCTCTTTTCTGCATGAAAGCTCTGGGCCGGATGGGAATTGGGGGCTGGTCTCTGAGTCCCAGGAAGTGGCTGGGGTCTCGGGAGGATGGGTGTGGAGGCAGGGCGTGTAGATTGCAGGGACTGCTGGGATCTTGGAGATAGGAAACCTTTGGGGGGGGCGAGATCCTGCCTGATGGCCAGAGCCTGGGGCCAAGTTGGGCAGGTCTTCTCTGGAATGGCTAGTGCCCAGGGATGGGACCTAGAGGCAGGCCTCCCTGAGTTTGACTCCAGGTACTCACCTCTGGTCAGATGGGAATTCAGGGCTGCATGGGAGCTGGGGCCTAGTCTCTAAGTCCCAGGAAGTGCTGGGGGGCTCGTGTGAATGGTTGTGGGGGCAGGGCATGTAGATTGCAGGGTGTGCCAGGGGGTCTTGGAGAAGCGGAACCTGGGGGGGGGGGTCCCGCCAGATGGCCAGAACCTGGGGCCATGTTGGGCAGGTCATCCCCAAAATGGCTGGTGCCCAGGGATGGGACCTAGGGGCAGGCCTACTGGGGTATGACCAGGCACTCACCTCTGGTCCAGATGGGAGTTCATGGCTGAATGATAGCTAGGGGCTGGTCTCTAAGTCTCAGGAAGTGGCTAGGGTCTTGGGCTGATGGGTGTCGAGATTTATACGTTCAAAGCAAAATATTTTTGTGATGTTTTGTATTATCTGAAATATTTGGTGACTTTGTCAGAGCCAAACTTAATTTGTTGAATGAGCCATCTGCTACAAAGAGAGAGATTCATGTCTCTGCAAATTTTTCTTCTCTGCAAAACCAATGTATGCTAAGCATTTATTTGATTCTTTCATTATTTCATTCAACATTTATTTAGTGAATCTTTTGGGAACTTACTAGTCAAGGAAAATGACCAAAGTGGAAAAGAGTTTTCAGAGTTGAAGGGTCAAAGCTTGGGCAATAGAAGACCCAACACTTAGGTTCAGTCAGCTGTCCTCAATATTTCTACTAAAGAGAAAAGAAATTAAAACAGAGAAAACAGATGTATTTGATGTTGTAATGCTGTGGGATGTTCTGTATGTCCTTTGGGAGCCCATTCTCGGGTTCCTCATGGCTTTACCCAGCAGGTCTGCATAGAGGATGATTAGGACCATGGGCCTGAGTGCTGGTGTCTGAAATGGTCTGCACTTGGCTGTGCTGGGGGATGGTCTATATGGCAAATGTGTTGCTCTGATTGGTCAATAAATAAAATCTGATTGGCCGTGGCTAGGCAGAAAGTATTGGTGGGACTAACAGAGAGGAGAAATAAAAGAACAGGAAGGCAGAAAGAGTCACTGCCAGCCACCCACCAGGACAAGCACCACGTGAAAAAGCGAGTAAGCCATGAGCCACGTGGCAAGGTATAGATTTGTAGAAATGGATTAATTTAAGCTATAGGAACAGGTAGTAAGAAGCCTGCCATGGCCATACATACAGTTTGAAGCAATATAAGTCTCTGTTTACTTGGTTGGGTCTGAGCGGCTGTGGGACTGGTGGGAGACAAAGATTTGTCCTGACTGTGGACAAGGCAGGAAAACTCTAGCTACATTGTAACATTGGGAAAAAGAAAAAAAGAGATCCAGTAAAATCCACCCTCTACTTACACATATACATGCACATATGCACACACACCGTACATACACACAAAACCTTCAAGGTCATGATCAGAGGCTTGAATATAAAGAGAAAGAAATTATGTAAAACTAAGTTTTCCTCGTCAAAGTATGGCTGTGCAAATTATTGACATACCATTGTTGTTCTGGTTACTTTTGTCAACTTAATACAACTAGAGTAGTCTGGGATGAGGAAAACTCAACTGAGAAATAATCTTCATCAGAGTGGCGTCTGGGAATGTCTTTGGGAACAATTTCTTAATGTTTGATCTGGGAAGGTGAACCCACTATTGACAGTGCCACCTCTTGGCAGGTGGTCCTGGAATGTGGAAGAAAAGAAACTGAGCAAGCCACAGAGAATAAGCCAGTATGAAGTGCTCCTCCATGGCCTTTGCTTTAATCCCTGTCTCTAGGATCCAACTTGCATTCTTTTCAACAATAAACAATAACCTTTAAGCTGAAATAAGCCCTTTTCTTCTATTGTTGTTTTGGGTCAGTATTTAATTATAGCAACAGAAAATCATACTAGAACAACTGTTTATGTTCCAGTATCTCCAGCAAGGTAATCTTACAAATTATCAGAATTGTATGAAATTTATTTCTCCTCTGGCTAGCAACAGCATTATTCTTTTCCTGCTTTTTAGCATGGAAAATTACATTTCATTTGGACCATTGTTTTAATAGTCAGATACCTAATAGCAAGGCCACAGTGTCTTTTTCTAATATTCTTTATTTTCTTTTATCCCCATTTTTCTCTACTGAGAAATATTCTACTCACTTCACATACTATCCACAGATCACCCCTCCTCCCTCCTCCCTCCTCCCTCCTCCTACCGCACAGCTCTTTTTTTCAAGCCACCCCACATCTCCACATTCCCCAAATTGAGGTCTCCCATGGGGAGTCAGCAGAGCTTAGCACACTGAGCCTAGGCAGGTCCAAGCCCCTTCCCACTGCACCAAGGCTCTGCAAGGTGTCACACCACAGGCACCGGGTTCCAGATGCCTGCCCACAAAGCAGGGACAGATCTCAGTCCCCCTGTTGGGTGCCCCCCAAACATTTCAAGCCAAACAACCATCTTCCATATCCATAGGGCCTAGTCCAGTCCCATGGGGGCTCCACAGCCACAAGTCCACAGTTCATGGGCTTCCACTAGTGTGGCTGGTAATCTCTGCATGTCCTCGATTCATAATCTCGGTGTCCCTTGCCTGCAGTATCTCTCCTCTCTCTCATCAGTTGGATTCCTGGAGCTCCGCCTGGTGCCTGGCCGTGGATCTCTGTATCTTCCTCCATTATTCACTGGACAAAGGCTCTATGATGACAGCTAGGTTATTTGCTAGGCTGGTCACCAGAGTAGACCAGTCCAGGCACCCGCTGGACCACTGCCAGCAGACCAAGGTGGGGTCAACCTTGTGGATTCCTGACAGCCTCCCCAGCACCCTGCCTCTTCCTAATCCCATTCCTCATCTATCATGATATATTCCTCCTTGCCCTCCCACTCTGTCCCTATTCCTGCTTGACCCTCCCATTTCCCTATGTTCTCATTCCTCACTCCTTGCCTTCTGCTACCCCCAGACACCCAGTACACTCATGCAGATCTCATCCATTTCTCCTTCACAGGGTCATCCATGTGTCCCTCCTAGGGTCTTTGCCTGTTAGCTACCCTCTCTGGAATTGTATCCAATTTGAATGAGTACATACTATGTTTGTCCTTCTGAGTGTGGGTTACCTCACTCAAGATGATGTTTTCTAGCTCCATCCATTTGCTTGAAAATTTCACGATATCATTGTTTTTTACTGTTGAGTAGTATTACATTTTTACTGTTCAGTAGTATTAAATTATGTATGCTATTACAACTAATGCTGATATGAACATAGTTGAGCCTGTGTCCTTGAGGTAACATTGAGCATTCCATGGGTATATGCCCAAGAGTGGTATAACTGGGTCTTGAGGGAGACTTATTCCCAAGTTTCTGAGAAACCACCATACTGATTTCCAGAGTGACTGTATAAGTTTGCATTCCCACCAACAGTGGAGGAGTGTTCCCCTTGCTCCACATCCTCTCCAACATAAGTTGTCTTTAGTGATTTTGATCTTAGCCATTCTCACAGGTGTAAGATGGTATCTCAGATTTATTTTGATTTGTACTTCTCTGATGACTAAGGATGTTGAGCAGTTCCTGAAATGCCTTTCAGCCATTTGAGATTCTTCTGTTGAGAATTCTCTGTTAAGCTCTGTAGCCCATTTTTTTAAATTGGATTGTTTAATATTTTGATGTCTAGCTTTTTGAGTTCTTTATACATTTTGGAGATCAGCCTTCTGTCAGATGTGGGGTTGGTGAAGAACTTTTCCCATTCTGTAGGCTGTTGTTTGGTCTTATTGACCATGTCTTTTGCTCTAAAAAGCTTCTCAGTTTCAAGAGGTCCCATTTATTAATTGTCACTCTCAGTGTCTGTGCTACTGGTGTTATATTTAGGAAGTGGTCTCCTGTGCCAATTTGTTCCAGACTACTTCCTACTTTCTGCTGTGGGATGGTCTATATGTCAAATTGCTCTAATTGGTCAATAAATAAAACACTGATTGGCCAGTGGCCAGGCAGGAAGTAGGTGGGACAAGGAGAGAGGAGAGTTCTGGGAAGCAGAAGGCCGAGGCAGAGAAACTGCCAGCTGCCACCATGACAAGCTGCATGTGAAGACACTGGTAAGCCACAAGCAATGTGGCAAGGTATAGATTTATGGAAATGGATTAATTTAAGCTATAAGAACAGTTAGCAAGAAGCCTGCCACGGCCATACAGTTTATAAGTAATATAAGTGTCTGAGTGATTATTTTCTACATGGATTGTGGGACTGCTGGGCTTGGTGGAACCTGGAGAGAAGCTCTCCACCAACAACTTTCTCTTCTATCAAGTTCAGTGTAACTGGATTTATGTTGAGGTCTTTCATCCACTTGGACTTGAGTTTTGTGCATGGTGACAAATATGGATCTATTTGCAATCTTCTGCATGTTGACATCCAGTTATGCCAGCACCATTTGTTGAAGATGCTTTCTTTTTTCCACTGTACAGTTTTGGCTTCTTTGTCAAAAAATCATATGTTCAGAGGTGTGTGGATTAATGTCAGGGTCTTCAGTTCAATTCCATTGGTTCACATGGTGGTTTTTATGCCAGTACCAAGCTGTTTTTATTACCATAGCTCTATAGTAGAGCTTAGGTCAGGGATCATGATGCCTCCAGAGGTTGCTTTATTATTCAGGATTCTTTTTAGCTATCCTAGGTTTTTTGTTTTTCCATATAAACTAAGTATTGTTTTTTTCCGAGTCTATAAAGAATTGTGTTGGTATTTTGATGGGGATTGCATTGAATCTGTAGATTGCTTTAGGTAAGATTGCCATTTTTACTATGTTGATTCTACCTATCAACATGGGAGATCAGCATGGGAGATCTTTCCATTTTCTGATACCTTCTTCAATTTCTTTCTTCAGAGACTTAAAGTTCTTATCATACAGGTCTTTCACTTGCTTAGTTAGAGTTAACCAATGGTATTTTATATTATTTGTGGCTATTGTAAAGGCTGATGTTTCACTGATTTCTTTCTCAGCCCCGTTTTCCTTTGTATATAGGGGGGCTACTGATTTTTTTGAGTTAATCTTGTATCCTGCCACCTTACTGAAGGAGTTTATCAGCTGTAGAAGTTCCCAGGTAGAATTTTTGGGATCACTTATGTATAGTATCATATCCTAATTTGTATACCCTTGATCTCCTTTTGTTGTCTTATTGCTCTAGTGAGAACTTCAAGTACTATATTGAGTAAGTATTGAACAAGCCTTGTCTTGTTCCTGATTTTAGTGGAATTGTTTTGAGTTTCTCTCCATTTAATTTGATATTGGCTATTGGTTTGCTGTAAATTGCCTTTATTATGTTTAGGTATGTCCCTTATATTCCTGATCTCTCTATCTTCTTTATCATGAAGGGGTGTTGGATTTTGTCAAAGGCTTTTTCAGCATCCAATGAGATGATCATGTGTTTTTTTTTTCTTTCAGTTTGTTTATATGGTTTATTACATTGACAGATTTTCATATGTTGAACCATTCTTGCATCCCTGAGATGAAGCCTACTTAGTCATGGTGGATAATTTTTTGATGTGTTCCTGAATTTGGTTAGCCAGTATTTTATTGAGTATTTTTGCATCAATGTTCACGAGTGATATTGGTCTGTAATTCTCTTTCTTTGTTGCATCTTTGTGTGGTTTGGGTATCAGTGTAACTGCAGCCTCATAAAAAGAATTTGGTAGTGTTCCTTCAGTTTTTATGGTGTGGAACAATTTGAAGAGTATTGGTATTAGCTCTTCTTTGAAAATCTGGTAGAATTCTGCACTGAAACCATCTGGTCCTGGGATTTTTTGTTTGTTGGGAGATTTTTAAATGGCCATTTCTACATCCTTAGTGGTTATTGGTCTATTTAAATATTTTATCTGGTCTTGATTTAACATTAGTCTGGGGTACCTATCCAGAAATTCCTCCATTTCTTTTAGATATTCCAGTTTTGTGGAGTAGACATTATTGAAGTATGAACTGATGGTTCTCTGGATTTCCTCATTGTCTGTTGTTATGTCCCCCTTTTGATTTCTGATTTTGTTAATTTGGATGCTCTCTCTCTGCTCTTTGGTTAATTTGGATAAGGGATAATCTATCTTGTTAATTTTCTCAAAGAACCAACTCTTTGTTTCATTGATTTTTTTGTATTGTTTTCTTTGTTTCTATTTTCTTTATTTCAGCCATCAATTTGATTATTTCCTGGTGTCACTTTCTCATGAGTGAGGTTGCTTCTTCTTATTCTAGGACTTTCAGGTATGCTATTAAGTCACTAGTGTGAGATTTCTCCAACTTCTTTATGTGGGCATGTAGAGCCAAGCATTTTCCTGTTAGCACTACTTTCATGCTGTCACATAAATATGGGTATGTTGTGCATTTGTTTTCATGGAATTCTAGGAAATCTTTAATTTATTTCTTTATTTCTTCCTTGACCCATTGGTGATGCAGTTGGACATTATTCAGTTTCCATTAGATTGTAGGCTTTCTGTAATTTTTGTTGCTGTTGAAATCTAATTTTAAACCATGGTGGTCTGATAGACACAGGTTATTTCAATTTTTTTTTGTATCTGTTGAGATTTGCTTTGTGACCAAGCATGTGGTTGATTTTGGAGATGGTTCCATGGGGTGCTGAAAAGAAGGTATATTCTTATGGGTTAGGGTGAATATTCTGTAGATATCTATTATGTCTATTTGAGTCATAATGTCTGTGTTCCCTTATTTCTCTGTTAAGTTTCTATGGTGGTATTTTATTTGTACTGAAATGTGATTTTTATTGTATGTTAATAAATAAAGTTGCCTGGGGGTTAGAGCAATTAGAGCCATAGCAAGAGCATGGCGGTGGTGGTGCAGGCCTTTAATCCAAGCACATGGTAGACAGAGCTAGGTAGATCTCTGTGTGTTCAAGGATATGGCCAGCATTGGGGACACATGCCTTTAATCTCAAACCCAACCATAGAAGACCTGGAAGTCTCTACAGACAGGCAGTGACAAGGTGTTTGGGTTTACAACCAATGAGAAGGCAGAAGAGAAAGACTATATAAAGACAAACACACTGGAAGTAGGTCTCTTTCAGAGAGGTCCCTTGGCTTAAGAGGCTGGCCATAGAGTATGGCTCTTAGCTCTGATCTCTTGGCTTTCTTCTTTGCATTGGTTCTGTGTTTCTTATTTAATAAGACAGTTGGTTACATCTACAAGTTTCTCACTGACAGACCTGTCCATTGGTGAGAGTGAGGTGTTGAAGTCTCCCACAACTAGTGTATGGGCTTTGATGTGCGATTTAAGCTTTAGTAATGTTTCTTTTACAAATGTAAGTGCCCTTGTATTTAGGGCATAAATATTCAGAATTGAAACTTCATCTTGTTGAATTTTCCCTGTGATAAATATGTAGTGTCCTTCACAATCTCTTTCAATTGATTTCAGTTTGAAGTCTATTTTATTAGATATTAGGATAGCTACCCCATCTTGCTTCTTAAATCCATTTGATTGGAAAGTCTTTTCCCAGCCTTTTATTTTGAGGTAATGTCTGTCTTTGAAGTTGAGGTGTGTTTCTTGTATGCTGCAAATGGATAGATCTTGTTTTCATATCCATTCTGTTAGCCTGTGTCTTTTTATAGGTAAACTGAGACCATTGATATTGATGGATATTAATGACCAGTTATTGTTAATTCCTGTTATTTTTTGGTAGTAGTGTTGTATGTTTCCCTTCTTTGGTATTTGTTGGTATGGGACTATCTATTGCCTGTGTTTCCATGGGTGTATCTAACTTCCTTAGGTTGGAATTTTCATTCAAGTGCTTTCTGTAGGGCTGGATTTGTGGAGAGATATTGTTTAAATCTGGTTTTATTGTAGAATATTTTGTTTACTCCATCTATGTTGATTGAGAGTTTTGCTGGGTATAATAGTCTGGGTTGGCATCCATGGTCTCTTAGTATCTACATAACGTCTGTCCAGGACCTTCTGGCTTTTAGAGTCTCCATTGAGAAGTCAGGTGTTATTCTTATGGGCCTGCCTTTATATGTTACTTGGCCTTTTTCCTTTGCAGCTCTTAATATTTTTTCTTTATTCTGTATTTTTAGTGGTTTGATTACTATGTGGCTAGGGGACTTTTTTTGGGATCCAGTCTATTTGGTGTTCTGTAACCTTCTTGTATTTTCATAGGCATTTCCTTCTTTAGGTTGGAAAAGTTTTCTTCTATGATTTTGTTGAATATATTTTCTGTGCCCTTGAGTTGGTATTCTTCTCCTTCCTCTATCTCTATTATTCATAGGTTTGGTCTTTTCATGGTGTCCCAAATTTCCTGGACATTTTGGGTCATGACTTTGTTGGCTTTAGTGTTTTCTTTGACTGATGAATCTATTTTTTCTACTGTATCTTCAACACCCGAGATCCTCTCTTCCATCTCTTGCATTCTGTTGGTTATACTTGCATCTGAAGTTCCTGTTCGTTTACTCAGATTTTCCACTTCCAGCATTACTTCAGTTTATGTCTTCTTTATTGACTGCATTTCAGTTTTGAAATCTTGAACTGTTTCCCTCACTTGTTTAGTTACTTTCTCTTGGTTTTCAAGGGATTTACTGATTTCTTCCCATTTTTTGTTTGACTTTTTCTCGATTTCTTTAAGGGAATTTTTCATTTCCTCTTTTAAGATCTCCAATATCTTCTTAAAGTCATTTTTATGGTATATATCTTCTGTTTCTTCTGTGTTGGGATGTTCAGGTCTTGCTGATGTAGGTTCTAATGGTGCCATATTGGTTTTTATGTTGTGACTGTATTTTTGCCCTGGTGTCTACCCATCTCTTTCTCCACTTGGTACAAGAGGTGTCTGTGTCTGAGGGAGCTTCTCTTGGTCTGATTGATACTCTTGATCCAATGGGAGCTCTTGGTCTAGTTGATGGTGATGGACTTTTTGTCCTAGGGAGCAGCTCTTAGTCCAATTGGCACTAATAGGCTCTGTCTCAGGGAGTAGCTGCAGTCTTAGCATGTGGTTGATGGTGGTAGTCTGACCTGTCTGCAGAAGGTCTGCTTACCAGCTGACCTCTTAGTCCAGATGCGTGCTGGCAGGCTCTGTCTTAGTGAACAGTTGCAGTATCAGAGGGTGGGTGGGTTTTGGGGAAGCCGGGGCTTGGGTTACTGTGTCTGATGGGGGATGGTGGTAGTCTGACCTGTGTGCAGGAAGTCTGCCTGCCAACTGGCCTGAAACTAGAACTGCAATGGGTGCAGGCGTATGGGTGCAGGGTTGTACCTTGGGCCCAAAGCCTAGGGGCTAGGGTGTTCATGTATGAGGATAAAGACTCACCTCTTAGTCCAGTTGGGTGCTGACAGGCTCTCTCTCAGGGAAGAGTTGCAGTCTCGGAGGGTGGGTTGGTCTTTTTCTAATATTCTTATTCCTGCTGTGAATGTTTAAAGTATTGTGCCTGAATGGTAACTGTATCATTTGCTGAGATTTTCTTAAATTTATGGTTTATTTATTTATTTATTTATTTATTTATTTATTTATTTATTATGTATATAGTGTTCTGCTTGCGTATGTCCCTGCAGGCCAGAAAGAAGACGGCACCGGATCTCAAACAGGTTGATGTGAGCCACCATGTGGTTGCTGGGAACTGAACTCAGGACCTCTGGAAGAGCAGTCAGCGCTTTTAACCACTGAGCCATTTCTCTAACCCATTTGTTGAGTTTTTTTTAAATCAAAATTACTATGACATCTTTAATCTGAAGATGATGCTGAACAGTGGATAGCCCCAATTCTGAGAGTTTGAGTTATTTTTATCTTCTGATGACCTGAAAATAATAACTCCCATCCCCATCCAAATTCCCCCAGATAGATCATACTCAGCCCCTGAGAACTCAACACTTTTAAGCCCCAGTCACAATTTCTACCACTGCCTTGGTGTTTAAAGTTATAAACACATTTGCAATTTAATAAAGCACTAGAGTACAATTTCAAGACTTTTTGAATTTTTTTTCCTGAATTTCCATCCTTATTACCCTCAGGTGAAGTGTAATTTTCTTTTTTCTCCATTATGTATAGTTTATTCTTTAGCAGTATTCTATTTGCTTACCATTTTGCTGCACACATTAGGAGAAACTTCATGCAAGGCACTTTTCAAAGCAATGGAGGGAAGACATGTGCCGAATCTTGTTTGCTTCTCACCAAGAAACATCAGAATTAAATATTTCTGAAGCTCATCAAAGAAAAGCTTAACTGTCAAAACATCACTACCACAATATAGTGATTATTGACTCACTCTGTAAACTATATCAAAGAGGCAGGGGACAGTGCTGTAATGATCTTGCTGTGGCATCTTCTTAACTTCCATATCCTGAGAGCTTTTTGAAAAGAATTCACATACAGGAGTGTGGGAACCTGTTTTCAGGTTCCTTGTGGCTTTACCCAGCAGGTGCTCATAGAGAGGATGATTAGGACAATGGGCCTGAGTGCAGGTGTCTGAGATGGTCTGCACTTGGCTATGCTGGAGGGGAGGTCTTTTGCTCTACCCCTTGGCATTTCTATAAATGCCTTAGGGCAGAGACAATCAGGGCCCATTGGAATAAGTTCCAGGCCCTCTCGAGGCTATCCTTTATTTTCTATCTGATTATCTCCACAATCTAAATCCTTCTATCTAATATTTCCTGCTGCTCGCACTGAAAAACACTCTGAGGAACTTTGGGGTTGGTGGGTAAATGCCCCGCAGAATGGCACCATGAACAGGGACTAAAGAAAAATGAATAGGAACAAAAAAAAAGGACTAATGACAAATAAACAGGGACTAAAGACAAAGTAATGGGGATGAAAGATTAAAAAAAATAGTAATAATATTGAGTCAGACTCTTCCAGTGGAAAAATAAAAGGACATGTCTGGTGTTGTTGTGGAATATGAATATTAATAAGGGGCAGAGGATTTATCCTTGAGAGAAAAGGAAAAAACATACTGCAAGAATGCTGATGCTGCAGCACAAAAAAATCTCTTCTATCAAATTTTCCATCTTCTATCTCTTTCTCAATTTCCATCTGGGAAAATAAGTATAAGATATAGTGTAGTAATATAGTATAGAAAAAACTTAGAAGTGTAAGATTGTGTAGAAAAATTAAGGCAACTAGACAGAAAAACTTCAGTTTTCTAACTTTGGGGGCTATGAACACAAAATGAAGAAAAATATTTCTTTGAGCTTTATGGGTAGTACAAAAACTCTTCTTTGAGCTTATCAGGCAGAAAAAAATTTTCATATGGAAGCTTTTGGCCTAGGGACAGCTGAAATGCTAAGTCCAAATGGAAGGAGAAAGTGATTTCTCCATGAGGCAAAAATGGGGGTGTAAGAAGTCAAAAAGTTTAAAGCTGAGAAGATCTGGGGAAAGTTGGTCTTTCTCTCTTGGGAAAAAATAATTTTTCTCTTAAACTAAAAAGCTTTTCTTAAAAAAAAAAAAACAAACTTGGGGAAAAATCTCTCTAAAAAGCTGTAATCTTTAACTAAAAGCTCTCTTGCAAAACTTAAGCCTTTCAGAATTCTCTCTCAGCAGGACAAAAATTAGAATCACCTGAAGATATTATTATGGGGACCACCTGTAATTAGCTCAAAGGAAACACAACAAACTTCTTAAGACAGCAAAACCTCTCTAAGTTCTGTCTTTCAAGTTTTAAATATCTTCCCTGCAATGCAGAAGGCAGGGATTTTGTTCCTAAAAACCTCTAAGCTTTGTCTCTTCAAGCTAGTAAAAGATAGTGGGTCAAAGTCCCCTGAGGGAAACACTTGGGAGAGTAAGGGTGAAGAGCCACAAAGAGTCCAATAGGGCAGAAAACTGTTTATGTGGGAAAAGAAAAAAGCCAAGCTTTTTAGCTGCAGCTAAGCTGAGGCATCAAGGGTTTTGTTTCTGAGTGAGCATCAGTGAAAAGGTGTTCCTAATTGCCCTAAAGCAAAGATCCCCTGAAGTGATGCAAACTGTCAGCATTGTGTCCTTGCTTCTGACCAACAACCAACCAGTACCTAAGAGTTTGAGTGCATCTCAGGAATACTAGGTTTCCTGAAGTTGTGAACTCCTGGAGTGCACAGCTGAGGCAGGAATGTGCAGGACCCAGAGGAAAAACTGCCAATGAACAAAGTTAAAGCTGATGGGAACGGCACAGTTGTCTGTTTTCTGGCATGTCCTGGGTTGTTAGGTGGGACTATGCAGTGTCCACAGGTGCAAAAATATCAGAGAAAAGGTTTCCTATAAGAGAAAGGACATTTCTGAGAAAACAGTAAAGCTGAAGTGTGTCTGAAGCAGTTGCACAGCTGAATCAGAACGCTGTCTAGGGAAAGAGCCCAGCTAGGGCAGCATGGAGAACTATTCAGGAGAAAAGCTTTCTTTTCTATCAGAAAGCATTTTTTTGAGAAGAGCTTTGTTTCACCCGACTCCTTGTGAGATGAGGGAGTGTAGCCCTAAGGGGTGATTGCCTCTGGCATAAGCTTTGTGCACTCAAGGACTTTGTGCACAACCTACTGAGGAACTGGTTGAGGTGAAAGGCCTGATGAGGCAAAACACCTGCCCTAATGGGAGTTTAGAGATGGCAAAAACCTCCCTTGTTAGAAAAGCAGAAGCTTGATTTATGAAGACAAACCTCACAGACTCCAAAACAGAAACAGACAAAAAGCCCCCTACCTTCACTAGTAGGAAAAGCTGCCACTTTAATGGCTGAAACTGTTTCTGGGACAGAGGGGATAAACTGAGACCAAACTGGGAACTGTCTGGGAGAAAGACTCTCTGAAGAAACGGAGAAGGGACAGATTCCTCCCCAGAAAAATGCATGACCTGAAAAAGCTGCTAGAATTTGAGGCAGATTTGGGAAGAAAAAGCCCCTATCTCCAAACACAGCTAGCAGAGGAACAGAGCTTGCATCTTGAGATATCTGAGGCTCTGCATCTGAGTGGAAAGGAAAAAGCAAAATGAAAATAAGATCAGTGGGAGAAAATCTCTCTGAAAAAGCTATGGAAAAGCTCTGTTGTAAATGCTTTTGTTCTTCACTGACTGGCTAAGGCAAACACAAGCCCTGAGGAAAGTTGCCATCAGAAATGCCTTCCTCAATGCATGGTAATGAGGCAGGTATGATTCTGATCCAGGATTGGTGTGTCCCATAAAGGAGAGACACCTTGTGTCCCATAAAGGAGAGATGCCAGCTCTGAGAACAGAAATCTCCAGATGTCCTGTAATTGAAAACTCGAAATGCTTGGTTAAAATCTCCCTTTGCAAAAGCAAGAACTTTGAAAGTAAGCCCTGTAAAAGAGAACCAGTTAACTCTGAGACCCAAAAAGAACTATGGGAAATGGAGTCTGTAAAGCTAGCTTGCAACAAAGTACTCATATAAAAGAAATGCATTCTGGAAAAGGTAGTTTTTCTGCTAACGATGGCGACAGTGCCTGGAAGAACTTTTCAGCTCAAAAAGACATTCATATTAAACTTAAAATACAGCTTTTAAAAGAAAAAGGAGAAAAATCATCTAGGGTTTGTTTAATGTCACTTCCAATAAAAAATTGAAAGGATACGGAACTAGGAGCTTGGAGGTTTGGGGCACCATTGGTAAAATACCTTTTTTTCCCTAATAGCTGTGCAAAAAAAAATTGCTAGGAACTTTATAGTAGTTCAACAGGAATTTCACTCTCACCCTGAAGAGATGAATTTGGGTAAAAGGACAGCTTCTAACTAGAAACCATTTGTCAAAAAGTCACTTTAAATAAAACAAGGGAAAGCAGTTTATACACTGTACGCTGTTTTAAAAATTTATTTGATATTAAGTTTTTTGCCTTTTGAACAAACAACCTGCTTAATGATTACTTTGCAAATCTAAGGGGACAAGAAAACAGGCATTCAAAAAGAAATTACTGCTTTATAGATGGGAATAAACTTCATAACATCTGTCTTAAAAGATAGTGGCTTCACCTGAAAGTTCCTTTTAAAAAATCAATGGTAAATATCATAGCTGCTAACAATAACATCAGGGTTGAAGCTAATGAAGTGAAATGATAAAAAATGCTTTCTCAGTAAGCTAATGAAGGATACGTTTCATGAAAGAAAATCTATGTTCTTGACTCCTTTGAATAGTAGTAGTTATGGTAAAAATATTGGTCTAATAAAAATATATCAGAAACATCACTATTGTTAAGGAATGTTAAATTCATGGCAAATACAGCTTTAAAAAATTAACAAGGTGGAAAATTATATCAGAGTATGAATGTAAAAAGCAACTAAATCAATATTCTTGATATTCAGGTTCCATCTTGCAGTCTGAGTATAGTAGGAGTATAAAGAGGCTTCCAGACTGCTGAGGAGTTTGAGACAATTGTGAATATGTTTCAGCAATGTTTTCAGACCTGCTGAAAGCTGCAGGTCTGGAACCCAACTCCAATTTAGACAAATATCTTCTCCTTTTGGGAAATTGACTGTTATGGAATGACTAGCTAAGCAATTCAGAAACAGAATATTCCTTGCAAGGTTTTTGTTCTCATCTCTTTTCTTCTCTTTTGGATTTTTTGTAAACTGATGTAGCCCTTAATAGAGCTGTTATAAAAGATCTGAAATACATAAAGTACTGTTTAGCAAACAGAAGTCACTAAGTCCCAGAGTTAAGAGAAATCCATTAAAGAATTACTCTTGTTCCAATTTATCAAGATCTTTTAGAATATCAAAGCTGTCTATAAGCTCCAAACTTTAGATTTATGTACTTCCTGTCTAGTTAAGATAATTTTTAATAGAGATAGTGATAATAATTAAGAGTAAGAAGTAGAAAATTATTCTGTCTTGTTAGAAAATGTTAAATCTCTATGTGTTAATTTTTTAGGTGTTTTCTAAGTTAGATATATGCTATTGGTAGCCCTATATAAGTTGGTAAAATATATCTATAAAATATAAGAATATAAGCTTGTAAGAAGTATCTAAGATAGTCTTAAGACATGTAGTAATAAGCTTGTAAGAAGTAAAGATGCTAGTTGTAAATGTAAGTTTAAATAAGAATATGGAATGAATAGAAGAAGTATATTTGCTAAGGTAGTCTTATAGAGTTGCCTTATAGAGTTTCCTTAAGGATATAAGTAAATAAGAAATATATAAATACATGTTATATGTGAATTTGTAAAAAAGTGTAATGTTTTATGTAAGTCTAAATGCTTTGTTAGTGTGAGTTTGCAAAAAAGTGTAAATGTTGAGTGTGAATCTATGCTTAATTGTGTGAATATGCTGATGATTCATGAATTGTTCTGTGTTAAAAATGGAATTGTTTTAAGAAACAGTTCATGTAAAAATAGAATTATTTATGGAACTAGTTTTGTGTCACAAATGGAACTGTTTAAACAGAAAAGTTTGGGTTTTCTAACTGGGCTTGAGATTTTGTTTAAAAATTATAAAGAAAAGGAGGAATTATGAGTGAATTAAGGTTGAATGTATGTTTGCAGAAATTATGTTAACTTATTGATACTAATGCACCCTCATTTGAAATTAAGGAAATATTTAAGTTTGTGTAAACATCAGAAGTTTTTTATATGTTCTGTTAGCAAGAACATTCAAATAATTATATTAAGAGTTAAAGCTGTATGACTGAGAAATTTGTTAACTATGTATAGCACCATTTATGTTAATTCAAGTGGTTGTTTTAAGAGTTTGCTTTGAGTTGTAAGATTGGGAGAATGGTGACTATGTATAAACAATATTTATGTTAACCTGTTAATGGTAATGATGAAGCTAAGGGATTGTTTAAGTTTGCAATGACATTAAGATTTGGTTTAGAAAGAGCTTGATGGAGCTAGGACTACTGCAGTAACCTTGGACCTAATCCAAAAAAAATGCCATCTTTATCATCCTCTACTCCCATACTGGGAGGTGTAACAGCTATGGATATTGCTGTGACTCCTAATGATGAGTATATATATATATAAAGAAAGGGGGACCTGTGGGAGCCCATTTTCTGGTTCTGTATGGCTTTAACCAGTAGGTCCTCATAGAGAGGATGATTAGGACAATGGGCCTGAGTGCAAGTGTCTGAAATGGTGTGCACTTGGCTCTGCTGGGGGGAGATCTTTTGCTCCACCCCTTGGCATTTCTATAAATACCTTAGGGCAGAGACAATCAGGGCCCATTGGAATAGGTTCCAGGCCCTCTTGAGGCTATCCTTTATTTTCTATCTGATTATCTCCACAATCTAAATCCTACTATCTAATATTTCCTGCTGCTCATACTCAAGAACACTCTGAGAAACTGTGGGGTTGGTAGGTAAATGCCCCACATAACAGTAAGAAGAAAGACATATGTGAAAGTGAAGAAGACCTTGGGAGCTTTAACTTATTAAAGAGGAGAATTTGGGGGAAAGTAGCTATGTTTTCAACATACAATGGTACACAATATATGTTACTATACCAAAAGGCCAGAGTAGAGAATAGTGAGGAAATACTATACCAAAGCAATACCAAAAGCAACAAGGATATGTTCCAAATTTCATAATTCTATATCTTCTTCTAAAGGGCTTTTTAGATAGCTCTTCATATCCTGACTAAAACACAATTCTATCCCTTGGGCTGGTTCTATAACTTGTTAACAGCTCTACTTGACATATATCCCACAGCTCTGGAATTGCCAACATCTTAGGGTCTCCAACAAAATCCATGCTTCACCTTAACAACTTCAGTGTCCTCCATTGGCTTCAATGAAACAACTCCTTTGTTACAAGTCTGGTACCAGTGCCTTTATTTAATATCAGAGGAAGATTCTGCAACCCTTTTTTGCTATCTTTCTTGACTCTAAATTCAAACTATGTAGCCAAAGCTGCCAATTTCATCTGCCTGCTTGCTATGGAACCTGCTCCCTTCTCCTTGAATTATAGTGCTTATGATTTACATTAATTCCTTTTTACAAGTTGGGAGATTAACTAAGTGGGTCTTAGTCTGAGAGTACTGTTCTCTGTATTCCATTTTGATTCAGGCCTTTCTTTAAACATTTTCTATCATAGAAATCAGGATATGGCTCTGAAATTACAGTTCCCGGTACTCTTTTTTTTCCTCAAATGCTACATTTTGTATTTCTTATTGCCTTTTTTTTTCTTTTTCATTGTAGAGCTGCATGAGAGCGATCACTAATAAACACTTGAGATACTGAACTATCTTGAAATCTCTTCTCCTGACAATATTAATTCAAAGTTTTTAATTTAAACTAAGGCATAAAGCAGTCACATTCTTTGCCAAGATATCATAAGAATGTTCTCTATTATAGGTACTAAATATTCTTTCCACTCTGAAACCTCTTGAGCCAGGCCTCCATACTCCAAATCACCTTCAATACTACTGTCTTCCATGATCCTACTATTATCACTCATTAAGCCCTACTTAAAGTATTCAATTTTTTTTAGTCCAAAGTCATCCATAACACATCAAACAACAGCATGGTCAGGTATTACTGTCACAGTAATACCATAATCCTTGGCACCAACTTTTGCCTTAGTTACTATTCTGTTGCTGTGAAGAAACACCATGACCATACAACTCACAGAAGACAGCATTTAACTGAGGGCTTTCTTACTGCTTACAATTTCAGGGGGTTATGTGTCTATTATCTTCATGGTTGGCAACACAGTGACAGGCAGATAAGGAGCTGAGTCCTCACATCTGATCCACAATTTCCATGAAGAGAGAAAGAGAGACAGACAGAGAAAGAGAGACTGGGCATGATATGTGCTTTTGAAACACCAAAGTCCACCCCCAAGACTCTTTCAACAAAGTATACATACTCAAACAAGGGCACAAACTACTCCCACACCTACTCCAACAAGGTACATATACTCCAACAAGGATATACCTCCTAACCTTTTCCTAACATTTTCCACAAATGGCGACCAAGCATTTAAATATATGAATCTATGGAAACTATTCTTATTCAAAATTCCAGAAGAAGTAACAGAATTGGTCCCTTACACAGGAATGTTTTGTCTGGGACTTACCATTTCCAAAAATTTAGAAATGTAGACTTAAGATTACATGTAGAAATAAAGCCAAAACATGAGTTTACAATTTATAGTTGAGATATGGTTTGATGTCTGAAAATATTAGAAATGAAATATCTTCACAAAATCTGTGAAAACTCCATATGAGACACAAATTTCTTCTTCTAGTCACATGTATGTTAACTTAAAAGTGAATATTCTGGAACAACTTAATTTGGTTCTTATATAGTGGGATTAATCCTCAGAGTCTATTTAATGAGCAAAGGAATTTATTTAGGAGTTAACTAAAAATCACAGAAGATTTATTGTGGAGTCTAGGAAAGTTGAGCTATGACCCATGCTGATCTACCTGGTCCAAGATCTCAGCTTCCAAACTAAAAAGTAGTGAAGTGAGAGCAGGTACACGCATCCCAAGGCTTAAGGGTCTCCCAGTGGCCATGCCCCAGGGGCATGTACCTCAAGGTCATAGGCAGGAGTAACAGTTACCTGCTACCTCACTAAGGACAGTAATTCAGAACATGGCTCAAACAACCACCAACTACATCTCTCCCTTTTTTCTAAATAGGTAAGTTCTTACCTAGCATAAAACTATATATATAATAGGAATTATTATTAAGTATTGCCCAGGAGAAATAACATTTAATGACCTAAGCAAAATGGAAATACAACTAACAAGAACAACATAAAACAAGAGACACATACTGAAATCTAGAGATGCCCAGAACATAGATAAATGGTATGTTAGAGAGATTATTCCCAAAACTGTCCTATCCTGAAAAATCTGAATCTATGCATCTTTTAATTAAGTTATGAGAAGATTGTAACTGTAAATATTAGTATTAAACCTCATCAAAGACCTCAGAAGGAATATGAAAATGGGAAATGCACACAAGCAACTTTTGGAAGTCTTTTAAGAATAGACAGAAACAGCTGGCAGCCTGGACAGTCACTTAAAGTTTCTCAGCACCATAGGGGCATCCAATTTGGCTACAGGTCTAGAATGTCTGACAAACCTTTTTTAGAAGCAGAAATTTTGAAAGATCATCTTACCCTATCTAGGCAGAGTTCAGTAGTTACTTTTCCTTGTGTCCCACTAGTCCAGAAAGGACAGCATTCATACTGTCAGCAGTTGAGGTAAGGGCAGCTCTTTGGCCAACAGACCATTATGCCAGGAAGAAGACAAACATCCAAATGGAGTGTCTTAAAAGCCACCATTCTCTCAGGATCAAATCGGTGCTGCCAGGAGAAATCATGTCTCACATTAACAGAATTCTAAGTTATTTAAATGTCATATTCTGTAGTTCTATTAAGTGTTTGAAGATTACCTGTCCATCTGTGCTATGTATCTGTAAATCTGGACAACCTAACTAACATAATTATAGAGATGACAAGCTTGATGGGTGACTTTAAATCTCTAAGTCTTATCTACCTAAATAACCGAAGGACTAAGTGTGGGGCGTTTACCCACCACCCCCACAGCTTCCCAGAGTTTTCTTGAGTGCGAGCAGCAGGAAATATTAGATAGAAGGATTTATAGCGGAGAATCTTGCGGAGATAAACAGATAGAAAATAAAGGATAGCCTCGAGAGGGCCTGGAACCTATTCCAACGGGCCCGGACTGTCTCTGGTCCAGGGTTTTTATAGAGACGCCAAGGGGTGGAGCAAAAGACCTCCTCCCCCAGCACAGCCAAGTGCAGACCATCTCAGACACCTGCACTCAGGCAAGTGGTCCTGATCATCCTCTATTCGGACCTGCTGGGTAAAGCCATGAGGAACCCCAGAACGGGCTCCCACAGGTCCCCCCTTCTTAATATATAAAAAAAAATAACTATTAATGGCTTACAGCAATCTCCATAGCTGTTACACCTCCCAGTATGGGAGTAGAGGATGATATAGATGGCATTTCTCTTTTGAATTAGGTCCAAGGTGACCACAGCAGTCTTAGCTGCCTCAAGCCCTTTCTAAACCAAAACTCTTAAGGCGACTACAAACTTAAAGAATCCCTTAGCTTCATCATTACCATTAACAGGTTAACATAAATATTGCTATACATAGTCACAATTCTCTCAATCTTACAACTCAAAACAAACTCTTAACAGAACCATTAGAATTAGCATATATGGTGCTATATATAGTTAACAATTTTCTCTGTCTTACAACTTTAACTCAGTCATTTGAATTTTCTTGTTAACAGAACATAGGAAAAACTTCGATGTATTCACATCAAACTTAAACATTTCCTCAATTCCACAAAGCCAGGGTGCATTAATATCAATAGGTTTCTGCGAACATAATTCAATCTCATAGCTCCTCCTTTTCTTTATAATTTTTAAGCAAAATCTCAAGCCTAGTTAGAAAACCCAAACTTTTCTGTTTAAACAGTTCCATTTGTAACACAAAACCAGTTCCATAAGTAATTCCATTTTTACATAAACAGTTCCACAAAACAATTCATAAATCTCCAATTAATAAAGCATATATGCATACACAAAATTACATCTTGATTCTAAGTAGAAATACATTTCTTCATTTAAACAGTTCCATTTTTAACCCAATTCCAGAAAACTGTTCCTAGGTCATTACTATAAGTAAGCTCAAAATTGTCCCATTGCAATGAAATCTCTATTGTTCATTTCATTTAAGTACCAAAATTCAAATGATAAATATTGGTACTAGCCTTCCAAATTTGAAGAAATCCATAACCAAAATGTTTTTGTAATTTTATCTCATTTTAAGTTCAAAAAGTTCAAACAAGAAATAAATTCTGGTATCAGGCTTTCACTTCCAAATATGAAGAGACGTTTTTCAACCAAAACTTTTTGCAGTTAATTTTTGTTCAAACAAGCATCTCTGCAACTTTTGCTCTCACAGACAGACCTGTTTAGTTATAGTAATATTTTAAACCGCACCGTTTTTGCTGTTAGCTCAGGTTTTTCTGTGCTGCGTTGATATTCCACGGATCCCAGCTGCGGATGCCTTGTGCTGGTTCTGGCGTCCGCCATTCTTAGCTTTTTAGCGGCTTCTGGAGCTTTTGAAACCATTCAGACTGCCTACTTTGCAGTCTACTAGGACACTATCTCCTGTGTCTCAGGTGTTTTCACCATATACATTAAGAATAAACTCACACTTAACATTTACACTTTACAAACCCACATAACATGTGCTTAAGCATATACTCACTCAACATTTAACACATTTTTACAAACTCACATATAACATATTAACATCTACTTATTTATACTTTAAGGAAACTATAGAACTACTTTAGCAAATATGTTTCTTATTAATTCTTATATACTTATATTCATTCCATCTTATTTCTTATTTAAACTTACATTTACAACTAGCATCTTACAAGCTTATTACTACATGTCTTAAGACTACCTTAGATACTTCTTACAAGCTTATATTCTTAAAGGAACTCTATAGATCTATTTTACAAACTTATATAGGCTACCATTAGCATATATGTAACTTAACAAACACCTAAAGATTTCTTAACACAGATCTAACAAGACAGAATTTTTACAAACTCACATATCCTATTTTCGTCTTTCTACTTCTTCCTCTTAATTATTATCACCATCTCTATCAGAAAGATTCCCTTAACTAGACAGGAAGTACGTAATCATTTCTAAAGTTTAGAGTTGATAGTTAGCTTTGTTATAAAGCACTGGGATTTAGTGAGTGTTGTCATTAAAGAGTTGTGATACTTGTTGCTAGGGGGCTGTAACTTTCTCCGGACAAAGCCACACCCCAAAGTTGGAAGTCGGCTTTTTCGAACCGGCAGAGATGCACTGTCAGCAGTAAACGGTTTTTAACTAGAGGCTGTCCCTTCACCCAAATTCATAATAGCTCCCCTAAGTACTTCAATTCAGATGAACGTTTCTATCACAGCAGTACTTTTGGTTTGTTCTACTGAAAAACTTTACTTCACACTGAGGGTGAAATTACCATATTTAGCTGCTGTAAAGCTCTTCGCCAAAAACTGCACAGCTATTAGGTGGTATTTTAAGGATTTTAAAGTGACTTGTTTGCTCTTATAGGTAGCTTTTTGTCATCCAACTGCCGTAAAAACTTTACACAGCTATTAGGGTAAATAAGGCATTTTACCAACAGAGCCGAAGCACCTAGTTCCGTATCCTTTCAATCTTTCATTGGAACTGATACTTAAACTTAGACGACTTTCCTACTCATTCTTTTAAAAGCTGTATTTTAAGTTTACCATGAACGTATTTTCGAGCTGACAAAAGTGTTTCAGGGCAATGTCACCATCTTTAGCGGAAAAACTACCTTTCCCAGAATGCATTTCCCTTATATCAGTCCATAATAATATCAGTTCCATATCAGTCCCTTATATCAGTCATTTCCCATAGTTCTTTTTGGGTCTGAGAGTCAACAGGTTCTCTTTTACTAGACTTGCTTACAAATTCTTGCCCGGGAGTTTTGAACAAAGTTTTTGCTTTTGCAACCAGAGATTTGAACAAGCATTTTACATTTTCAATTATGGCACATTGGGAGGTTTCTATTCTCCTCAGCTGGCTTTAACAGGTGTTTCAACTTCATCAGACACTGGCCCCCGAATCAGAACCACACCTGCTCGTTAGCCGGCATTGAGGCTGGCATTTTTGATAGCAACTTTCCTCGGGGCTTGTGCTTGCCTTAGCCAGTCAGTGAAAAACAAAAACATTTGCAACAGCTTTTCCATAGCTCCTTCAGAGAGATTTTCTCCCACTGATCTTATTCTCATTTTGCTTGTTCCTTCCCCCCCAGATGCAGAGCTTCAGCTATTTGTCTGCGGCTCTGTACCTCTGCTCGCTGCCTTTGGAGGTAGGGGCTTTTTTTTCTCCCCCTGAATCTGCCTCAAACTCTCGCAGCTTTGTCAGGTCATGCATTTTCTGGGGAGGAATCTGTCCCCCTCTTTCTTCAGAGTCTTTCTCCCAGACAGTATCCAGTTTGGTCTCAGTTTATCCCCTCTACCCCAGAAACAGTTTCCAACACTACAGTGGCAGCTTTCCCTGCTACTGAAGGTAGGGGCTTTTTGTCCGTTTGTTTTCGGGGTCTGTGTGGTTTGCATACAGAAAATCTAACAAGGGAGGTTTTTGCCATTTCTAAACTCCCATTAGAACAGGTGCTTTGCCTCATCAGGCCTTCACCTGGCCCAGTCCCCCAGTGGGTTGTGTTTGCTTGTCTGGGTGCTCAAGGACAGAGCTTATGCCAGAGGCAATCACCCCTCAGGGCTACACTCCCTCATCTCATTGGGAGTCAGTTGAAACAAAGCTTTTCTCAAAGAGGTGCTTTCTCTGACAGAAAAGAAAGCTTTACTCCTGGATAGTTCTGTTCTGCCCTGGCTGGGCTCTTTCCCCAGACAGCGTTCTGACTCGGCAGCACAACTGCTTCAGACACAGTTCAGCTTTACTGTTTTCCCAGAAAGGTCCTTTCTCTAATAGGAAGCTTTTTCTCAGATTTCTTTTTGCAGTCGTGGACCTATCAACCCGGGACTTGTAGGAAAGCAGATAACTGCCATTCCCACCAGCTTTAGCTTTGTTTGTTCATTAGCAATCTTCCCCTGGGTCCTGCATCTTCCTGCCTCAGCTCTGTGCTCCAGGAAGTTTATAACTGCAGGAATCCTAGTATCCCCTGAAATGCACTGCAACTCAGAGATGCTGGCCAGTCACCTCTGGGTTTTTGCTCAGAAGCGAGGATACAATGCTAACAGTTTCAGGGGATCTTTGCATTAGGACAATTAGGAGCACCTTTTCATTCTGAAACACTCACTCAGAACCTTTGCTGCCTCAGCTTGGCTCTAACTGAAAAGTTTGGCTTTTTGCTTTTCTCAGGCAAAGTTTCCAGTCCTTTTGGGCTCTCTGTAGTTGTTCACCCTTACTCTCCCCAAGCGTTTCCCTCAGGGTACTCTGACCCACTGTCTTACTAGCTTGAAGAGAGAGCTTAGAAGAGGTTTTTAGAAACTTGTTCCTGCCTCCTACATTGCAGGGAGGATTGTTAAAGCTTGAAACAACTTAGAGAGGTTTTGCTGTCTTAAGTTTGTTGTTTTCCCTTAGAGCTAATCACAGGTGGTCCCCATACTAATATCTTCAGGTGATTCTAATTTTTGTCATCTCCCAGAAGGACAAATTTAGTTAAGTTTAAGAGAGCTTTTGAGAAAGATTAAGGCTTTTTAGAGAGATTTTCCCCCCAAATTTTCCAAGAAAAGCTTTATAGTTTAAGAGAAAGATTTTTTACCCCCAGGAGAAAGACCAACTTTTCCCAAAACTTGCCAACTTTAAACTTTGACTTCTTACACTCCCATTTTTACCTCAGGGAGAAATTACTTTCTCCTGCTGCTTGGACTTAGCATTTCAGCTGTCCCCAGGTCAAAAGCTTCCATAGGAAACTTTTTCTTCCCCATAAGCTCAAAGAAGAGCTTTTTTACTTCCCGTAAAGCCCAAAGAAAGATTTTTTTCCCCAGTTTGCTTTCAAAGCCCCCCAAGTTGGAAAATTGAAGTTTTTCTGTCTAGTTGCCTTACTTATTTTTCCTACACAATCTTACACTTCTAAGTTTTTCCTCAACTATATTACTACCCTATACCTTATACTTATCACAGATAGAAATTGAGAAAGGGATAGAAGATAGAAAATTTTGACAGAAGAGAATTTCGCTGCAGCATCGGACATCCTTCCAGTCCGCTTTCCTTTTCTCTCGCGGATAAAACCCCTGCCTCACCAATATATATATATATATATATTCCATAACACCGGCATGCCTTTCCACTGGCAGGGCTGACTCAGCACTTTCACCAAAAACTCTGTAATAAAACTATTATTTTCCTTTACCTTTAGTCCCTATTACTTTGTCTTTAGTCCCTGTTCATTTGTCTTTAGTCCCTTCCTTTTTTTGTCCCTTTTTTTCTTTAGTCCCTTTTTTTTCTTTAGTCCCTGTTCACGGCGCCATTCTGTGGGGCGTTTACCCACCACCCCCACAGCTTCCCAGAGTTTTCTTGAGTGCGAGCAGCAGGAAATATTAGATAGAAGGATTTATAGTGGAGAATCTTGCGGAGATAAACAGATAGAAAATAAAGGATAGCCTCGAGAGGGCCTGGAACCTATTCCAACGGGCCCGGACTGTCTCTGGTCCAGGGTTTTTATAGAGACGCCAAGGGGTGGAGCAAAAGACCTCCTCCCCCAGCACAGCCAAGTGCAGACCATCTCAGACACCTGCACTCAGGCAAGTGGTCCTGATCATCCTCTATTCGGACCTGCTGGGTAAAGCCACGAGGAACCACAGAATGGGCTCCCACAACTAAGCCTTCATATAAACAAGGTAAAGAGTCTGTAAGCAAATGTACAATAAAAGGAAAATGTCCTCAAAATTGTGAAAATACATAAAACATCTTAAAGAGAGGTAGAAACATGCAATATGACAATATGTATCAATATACAAAATATCATAAACAGAGGTAGAACATACCCACATTATGACAAATGTGATTTTACATTTGTATGAATTTATTTCTAATAGGAGTGGAAATATATGTACAATACAAGAAATATAGTTTTGTATTTGTATCAATATACAAATTTTCTTAAATAGGAATATTAAATAGTTTACATCTATATACAAGAATCCACAGCAATGCAAATTATCGAAAGCTGATATTTTGATAAATTAGTTTACTAATATATACAATAATCTACCTTAATATCCTATACCTATCCATTCCCATTTTTCTTTTCTTAAGGAGAATAGTGAGTGTAATTTTTTGTCCCACCCTCAACCCTATAACCCTATAACCATTCTGGCACAACTTAACAGTAATAAAGTGGAATGTTAATGGATACTTAAAATTTTAATTCTTTTATCCATGTCATAAGTCACTAATATAATCTATAGAAAATTTTGTGTAAGTATATAATAATATATACATATCAAATTTAAAAACATTTGTTTATACAGATTAAAAGAAATTCTCTTTAGTATATTAAATATTTAGCATATAGCTTACATATTTTTTATCTAGAGAAAAATTTTTTTAACTATAAGAATTTTAATTTCAAAAAGGTCAAGTTATCAGAAAAAACATTTCATATGATACCTGCATTCTTCAATGGGAAACTTTGTTTTTTTTTAACAGACTCATAATTTAAATGTCATTTAATATACTAAAATGATATAAAGTGTGAATCTGGTTATCTGTGGGCAATGCAAGACAGACTCATTAAAATCATATTCTACTATTCTTATCTCCAACATGAAGTGGGAGTTTTCCAAAATCCCAAGCCCTTACAGAATTTTGGCCTCTACCTATTGAGGGTAAGATATGTAAATTTGACTTAGGAATGCACCAAGCTGCAAATAACACAGAACCAAACTATGAAGCCTGGCACAGCCCCTACCCCCAGTTCTGACATGGGTACTTCTATTTGGAGAACACAAAAGACTTGCCTGTATCCCTTTCTTCCAACACATTCCTGATTTCCACCTTATACTGTGCATTCTTTGAAACATCCAAAGACAGTATCAACTCATGGTTGATTTGTCAGAAGAATAAATGACATAGAACTTGGGTCTGAAGTGTTTACCTAGGACGAAGGGATAAAGTGATAAGCCATTCTTGTACTGCAGTTTCTCTCACACTTCTTTTTCCACCTCTCCTCCTTTTTCTTTCCCCTCCCCTTCCCCCTCCTCTCCTCCAACCTCTGCCTCCTCCTCTTCTTCTTGTTCACCAAATATTACAAAATAAAATATAAAAAACAAGACAAATGCATCACATCAAGATTGGACAAGGCAACTCAAAAGAAATAAAAAGAGTCCCCAAAAGTAGGCACAAGAATCAAAGACACACAAATTAAACAAAGACCTCAATATAAAACCAGATACACTGAACCTGATAGAAGAGAAAGGGAGGAAAAGCCTTCAACTCATTGACACAATAAAAAGTGTATCTTAATGAAATATTTTTACTATCTTCAATGTTTTGACAAATATGTTTAAAAAATATTTGTAGATGTAACCAACTGTCTTATTAAATAAGAAACACAGAACCAATGTAAAAGAGAAAGCCGAGAGGTCAGAGCTCAGAGCAAAAATCTCACCCTTCCTCCTGCAAGCTCCTAGCTTCCCAAAAGAGAGCTACTTCCTGTCTTTTCATAGTACTTTTGTTCTGCCTTCTCATTGGTTGTAAACCCAAACACGTGACTGCCTCGTCACTGTCTGTATGTACAGCCCCCCAGGTCTTAAAGGCATATGTCTCCAATGCTGGCTGTATCCCTGAACACACAGAGATCTACCTAGCTCTTCTACCAAGTGCTGGGATTAAAGGCGTGTGCCACCACCACCACCACCACCACCACCACCACCACCACCACCACCACCACCACCACACTCTTGCTATGGCTCTAATAGCTCTGACCCGGGGGCAACTTTATTTATTAACATACAATCAAAATCACATTTCAGTACAATTAGAATACCACCACAAATATTAGTGGAAAAATCTTAGAATTCATCTTCTAAACTATAGAACACAACATTTATGATTTAATTTTTTCTCAGTTATGGTAACCATTGAGTGTATATGCTTTATTTCTGAATAAATAATATACATCAAGGAAATGATTTTTAAACACTTAATTGTTAAAAAGAAAATATTGAGCATGAATATGTCAGTTACTCTAGGGCACAAGATAAAAAAAAATTGCTAGAATGTTAATTCTTTTGCATCAGAGGTGATCTAAAAGTAACCCTAAGTATAAATTTTACATGTGAAAACTATTTCAAATTTCAAAGTATTACTTTAAACTTTTCTTACACTGACTTGTCTTGGCTTTTAAGAATTACATCAATAGGAAAATATCTGAGGCCACATTCTCTTGCTAGCACAGGTAGTGTTTTGGTTGAGGGCTCCCTAGTTGTAATCCCAAACCAATGCAAAACACAGACTTGGTATCAGAGATATTTTGTATTTCCAAAGCTGAATTCTTGGTTGTACAATTTGCTCCTTTTGTCAAGGGATGTTATGTAAGTCACATTTATTCTGTACCTCTAATTCAAGATGGACTGACACAACTGGAACCTATCAAGTGTAGGCCCGTCCTTATGCACAGAGAAACTCACTCATTGTAATTAATTATAAGTGAACCAGATACTGGGAAGCAAGGATTTTTCACAGAGTTCCTACATATTTGGCAACAGCCTTTGTTTAATACAATCTTTTCAGAATGTTTTATAACAAACCTCCTGGAAAACTGAAATTGTGAGGAAAGGTAGAAAAAGATTTTTTCCATTAATATAACAAAATGTTTTTTTTATAGTGCAAAAGATGTCTATATTTACAGTACCCTCTCTGTAAAACTGAGTATTTATTAAATTAGTACTTCTCAATAGTGATCCTGTAACTGGAGGTGTTAGTATAGACTGGACCTTGACAGCCCTAACAAGCTACATTGAGCTATTTGCCCTTGCAATTAATTAAGTCACATTAAATAATGAAAAACAGAGCAAAGGCATTATTCAATGTGGCCATGTAGGGAATAGAGAAAAAATGTTCAGGACCCCATCTCCTCCACTGCCTCTTCCAGCATAGTGGCATGCAGCTCTTATTTATTTATTTATTTATTTAGGTTTTTCAAGATAGGGTTTCTCTGTGTAGTTTTGGTGCCTTTCCTGGAACTCACTCTGTAGCCCAGGCTAGCCTAGAACTCACAGAGATCCACCTACCTCTGCCCCCCAAGTGATGAGATTAAAGGTGTGTGCCACCACCATCCGGCAAGGCTCAAATTTAAATAGAGGGAAATGGTATGAATAACTAACAGTCATTGTCAGGCTTCACTCTCTCCTGCAGTGTGGTCTCACAAGCTTTTAGAACTGTGAGAAATCTCTTTCCAAGAGACAAATTTCCACTTTGATTTGCAGCAGGGATCCATGCTTTTTATTCTCTTTGCAAGAGACTGCTAGGGACTACTATGGGATAACTATTCTGTATGCTGTGAATGTGTATTACTCTCATTGATCAATAAATAAGCTGTTTGGCCTATAGCAAGGCAGGGTGAAGTTAGGCAGGACAATCAAAGTAAGATCTGGAATGCAGAAGGGTGGAACTTGGGAAGACTTCAGTGATCTACCCAAGAAACAAGGTACTAGAGGACAAGTGAACTCATGAGCCACTTGGCAATACATAGATTAATGGGAATGGATTAATTTAAATATAAGAGATAGTTAGCAAGGACAGAAAACTCTACCTCTGTTTACATATGGTGCCCAATGTGGGGCACATACATCTATATAAAGCCTGAGAAAGCTTAAAAAGGTTTCTAGACACAGAAAAATGGAGCCAAGAACAGCTTTATAGTTCCTGTCTCTCATGTGGGCTGTGGTAGACATGTTCCTTAGTCACAGCATGTGGGCTTGAGCTATGCCACATAGTGGATTCACACAGTCTCACACAGGGTGAAATACACAGTGGTATGTCCTAGCCACTCACTGCAGAGCAGTTTTAGGGTTTCTGCTCATGTTGACAGAAAATATTATACAGTAAAGTCAGATTCAGATAGAAAAAACTTTTAAATGGGTTATAGTGTGTTTAAAAATATTCATAAACTTGAGAAAAAGAGGGAAAAAGTAGAGACTGTCATAGATTTAAAAAGTAATTTAAAAACAATAAATTAAATTCCTTAAAAATAGAGTAATAAAAAAAGCTATGATAAGCCACATAGAGATGAAAAATATACAGAGCATCTGGATTCTATGTTTTATTGTGTTGTCCTTGGATTTTTTGACTGTTAATAGGCAAATGATAATTGCTGAGAGACATTTGCTTTTAAAAGCTACTACGTTAAACCAACCTATATATTTTAAAAATATCTCGACTCCAGGATTTAAGTCAAAATGTCACCTGGGGGAGAGATTGTATTTTTGTTTCTATGGAAAAATGAGAGGCTGTGGATTCATTCTGGGTTAAGGAAAAATGGGTTTGATCGAGGAAGACCCCTTAAAATCCTGACTACAGACATAGAAAAAATAAAACTAACGTAACTGCAAGACACATGATATATATTTTACCTGCTCAAACATAAAACAAAAATTATCTTTGGCTGCCTTGTGTACAATACACAGTTTTTATTTGTATTAATATGTTTGTTACCTTTAAAAGTTTATGTATTTTCAGAACAAGGGAAACCGACACCAGTGAAAATGGGCCAAATGGTCCAACATTCAAACCAGCTTCAAGGCCACTGACTGAGATGATCCAGCTTCACAAAATACTCCAACCAAGAATTAATAAATATCCTGATTTTCTCAGGGTCTCTCACAGATTACCAGTGCCCATCAATGAACAGGAAGTAGTCTAAAAAACTACTCCCACATTCCCAAAACATTGGTTATAAATGTTAATTTTCATTTAAGAGGGTTTGTTTACAAATTTTTATTGGTCATAGTCAGTCTCTTTCTAAAAGAAAAAAGAGGGCTATGCTATAGAAATGATGGGGGAAATGGGATATTATTATAATTTTAAAAAAGGGAAGATTATTGAATCTACTTTAATCCAACAAACAACTGTTAATCTCAAAATATGTTATATTTGTATGGATTTTGATTTATTGATGCAAATTTAAAGCTAATTTTATTATATGTATTATTTCTACTCTTCTTTAAGATATTATGTTTATACAACTCATTTAAAAATGTAGTGTATAATTAAGAAACACAGAATCATAGTCATCCATAATAGTAAAACTTATAGTAATGTTAATTAGGTTTTCAAGATATACAGAGATATATTTCTGATAGATATATAATATACAAAATATGGCATTTAAAATGTTTTAATAACTTAGATTTTTCTTGACATGAGATGCATCTCAACTGGCAGTATTCCAGAGAAGATGATGATCATCAAAAACCTCCATATGGAGTTTGTTTTTATGGCAAAAGCTAGCCATATAGCAAAGAAACTACCCTTGCCTCAATTGCTGACTGTCCAAACTTAACCAGCAGGACATAAGAAATGTGACTGCCAAACTTTTCCAAGATAAGGTAGGACAGTTCTTCAAGATTCCATGTTTCACAGGAAAGTTTGTCAGATATGCAAGGCCTGTAGCCCAAAGATGGATGCCCCAATGTTGCAAAAAAAACTTTGGGTGACTCTCCAGGCAGCCTGATGTTCCTATCATTAGGTAACATTTCATTCTTCTGGAGCCTTTGATGGAGCTGAAGCCTAGATTGTGGTGATATTTTGTTTTTCTCTCACAATTAAAGCTTGCCTGGTGATCAAAGTGTGAAGCTAGCCAGCAGAGGCCAGAAAGTATTTGGTGGTACACACCTTTAATCCCAGCACGGGATTAAAAAAAAAAGCAGAGTTTCTGTGTGGAAGCTGGACTGAAATTTTGATTATAGAATATATCACTAAGCCACATCAATAGCCAATGCAAGCCAATGCAATAGATATAGCTGACTGACCCAATTGTTACTTAACTACTGATTTCTGTAACTAAGGAACAAGCACAGGAGCCTTTAAGGAAAAAGAAGCATTATCAAATTTTAAAATAAAGACACAGGAAAAAATATTTGGGGTTTTAAAAAAGAGTAATGGTATATGAACTTCTCTTTGTTCAGCAAAATACAATAAAATCAAGATCTGTATCCAGTGACAAATTATCTAGGCATGGGAGCCTTATGCTTAATTGACCCTTGACACACATGCTACCATATTTGGGCTTCTCTCCTCTTTTCTTAGATTTAGACCTTGCTTAAGTCTCCATAGCACCAGAACCTCTTCTCACTAATACCAGAACCTCTTCTCAGAAATCAGGTGACCAATCTGCAGTTAGACAATTACTCAGTTAGTTAAGAGTAGATAGATAACCCCCAGAGCAACATTCACTGCTAGCTGAACAACCCATGATTCAAGTCCCTCCCGCTTGCAGCTGCCTTTGCCCCCACCTATTTGCCTTAAGAGGAAAATAAAATTTTGGAGCTTTATCAGACATCCTATCTTGCTCTCATTCTTTGTGTCTCTTGTCCCTCTCATTCACCCGCTCTCCCGTTAGGTCCCCATTGAAGACCCTACTGCCTGGGGCAATCTAGTCTCAGTTTCTTGGCCCCAATCAGTGTTAAAACATGGGTTCCATTTCATGGAGTGTGTCTAAAATGCAATCAGAAAATAATTCGTTACTCTCACAACATTTTATTACTGTAGCCCACAGGTTGTTCACCATTGTATGTAGAAGGTTTTATAACTGGATTAATGGTTACTTTTCTTACAGTGGTATTCATAATAACTTTTTAGTACCATGAACAATAGTCACTAGTTGGGAAGCCTTTAGTTGGACACCAGCTTAACATCTACATGATGGATTTGGTAAGTAAGTATTCTCTTCATCTATAAGTCATTATCCAAAGCTAATGAAGAGCAATCAATAGCCTGAGAATTTTGGAGGTTTCTTTGATGTACTTTTGGTTAACAACTGAACTACATGTAGCCCATTCCAGAAATTGGAGTTTTCATTTAGTGATGCAAGATATCTAGTTGGGATTTGTCTCCACTATTATTTGGTATCTCCATTTAGATTTCTTTCATATATGTAATATCCAGAAGTGCTATATTTCCATAGTGTCCCTCAAATGGCCCTTAGTTTCATTTGTTCTCCCCATATTCTCTCCTTTCCCTCTCTTCTACCGCCCCCCCATCTAGTCCTCTCACTCCAGTCTTCCTCCTGTCTCATCATAATAATATATTGTATTTCTCCTTCCTCGGGAGATACTGGCTCCCCCTTAGTACCTTACTAGGTAACTAACCTTTGAGATTTATACGGATTGTGATATTCATAACTGAAGGCTTAAAATGTAACATCCCCATATAAGTAGAATCATGTAATGTTTGTTTTTTTTGCTCTGAGTTATGTTATCAAGGATGATTTTTTTCTACCTAAATCTATTTGACTGCAAAACTTCATAATTCATTTTTCTCAACAGGTGAATAATGTTCCATTGTGTAAATCTACTTCATCTAGAATGATTAAATTTATGAATAAGAGAGGCAATTAACATAGGTGACCAAGTAGTAGAAGAATGTAGTAGGATGTAGTCTTTTGGTCATATACCCAAGAGTGATATAGAAAGATTTTGAGGTATATTTATTCCTAGCTTCACTAGAAACCATCACACAGAATTCTATAGTTGCTGTGAAAGTTCTAACTTTTACCAGCAATGGATGACTTTCCCTTTCCCCCTTGTCAAAATAATCTATCATTTATCTTATTGTTCTTTGCCATTCTGATTCATGTATGATAAAATCTCAAAGCCATTTTAATATACATTTGTTTCATCACAAACTATCTTAAAAACTTAAGTGATTCTCAGTTATTTATTTTTTTCATCTTTTGAGTACTATCTGCCTGGATCTTTACTCCATTTTTTTTTTTTTACTGAGTTTTGATTTTGATGTTCAGTTTTTAGTGCTTTATATATTTAAGATGCTCATCATCTATTGAATGTGTAATTGTTAAAGATCTACTCCCACTCTGTAGGCTGCTGTTTTGTCCTGAATGATGGTGTGTTTTGCCATACAGAAACTTTTCAGTTTCGTGAGATCCTATATATTACTTGTTGTTCTTGCTGCCTCTTCTATCAGTATCTTGTTCAGGTTGTCTTCATGTGACAATGTATTCAAGCCTATTCTCCATGTTATCTTCTATCAGATTATGGGTACTTGGTTTGTGGTTGATATCCTTGGTCTATGTTAAGTTGAGTTTTTGTGCAGTATGATAAATATTGATATATATGCATTTTTTACCTTCAATTGTCTAGTTTTACCAGCATTATTTTTTGAAGATATTTTGTCTACTGTATATTTTTGGTTACTTTGTTGAAATTCAGATGTTCATAGATATGTGGAATTACATCTTCTTTATTTCATTGATCATTATGACTGTTTTTATTCTAATATTTTGCTGCTTCTATTACTATAGTTCTACTATATAATTTAAGATCTGGGATGATGATACCTCCAGGACCTCTTTTATTCTTTGGGATTTCTTTTTTTTTTTTTTTCCTATTCTGGGTTATTTGTGTTTCCATATAAAGCTAAGTTTGTTTTTTATTCTTGTGAAGAATTATTTTGGAATTTTGTGGGGATTAGATTGAATCTGCAGATTGCTGTTGGTAGGATGATTATTTTTATTGCATTACTCATCCAGATTCATGAGCATGGGGATCATTCCATCTTCTAATATCTTCTTCAATTTTTTCTTCAAGGTCTTAAAGTTTTTATCATAAATGTTTTATCATACATGTTTATTGTACATAATTTTTACTTGCTTAGTTAGAGTTGCTCCAAGATATTTTCCTTTGTTGAGATAATTGTGATTTATTTCTTATTCTGTTGCTGTGGGATATCTTTATGTATGCTGTGAATACGTGTTGCTCTGATTGGTTGATAAATAAAGCTGCATTGGCCTATGGCAAGGCAGCTTGCAGGAAGGCAAGAAATCCAAGCAGATATATGGAGAGAAGAAAGGAGAGGAGAGAGAGAGATGCCAGCACCATGCCAGCAGACTGGTAACACGACAGCCAAGTGGCGAAATATAGATTAATAGAAATGGGTTAATTTAATATGAAAGCGCTAGCTAGTAAGAAGCCTGCCATAAGCCTTGTAAATAAAATTAGGCCTCTAAGTGATTATTTTATAAGTGGTTGCAGGAACCTGGAGACGGGTAAACCGAGAAATGTAGGACTGCAGGGGCCTGGCAGGACTGGAGAAACTGCTGCTACAGTCTGTCATTTGTATAAAGGAAGGCTTCTCACTTTATGGTGTTAATTTTGCATCTTTCTATTTCTCTGAACGTATTTTCCAGCTGCAGAAGTTTCTTCATGGAGTTTTTAGTGTCCTTGTATATAAAATAACATTATTTACAAATAAACACACTTTGGCTTTTTCTTTTCCTAATTGTATGACCTTGATCTCCTTCATTTGTATTATTGTTCTAGCAAAGACATCAATTATTGTGTTAAAAAGGCATTGAGAAAATAAACACTTTTGTGTTGTTCCTGATTTTAATAGAAATGCTTTGAGTTTCTCTCAGTTTGTGTTGATGCTGGCTGTGGGCTTGCAGTATATTGCCTTTATTATGTTGAGGTATTTATTCTCCTTGTATTCCTAGTCTTTTCAGGAATTTTTATAATGAAAGGATTTTGAATTTTCTCAAAGGCTTTTTCTGTATCTAATGAGATAATCATGTGGGTTTTATCATTCAGTCTTTTTATGTAGTAGTTTACACTTATAGATTTAATCCCTGCATCTCTGGAATGAAGCCAATTTAATCACAGTTAATGATTATTTTTTTTGATGTTTCCTTGGATTTTGTTTTCAAGCATTTTAGTGAGAATGTTTGAGACTATGTTCACAGGGATATTGGCATCTAATTTCTAATTTGTTTCTTTCTTGGGTCTTTATGTGGTTTAACTATCAGAGTAATTGTTGGCTCCTAAAAAGAATTTGGTAATGTTTCTTTTGTTTTCTTTTATTTTTAAGAGATTTTTCAATTCATTTTACATATCAACCTCAGATTCCCCTGTCCTCCCTCCTCCCAACTCCCAGCCTTCCCACCCAACCCAACCCCCATTGCCATCTTCTCCAAGGGAAGGTCTCCCATAGGGAGTCAGCAGAGCCTAGTGCATTCAGTTAAGGCAGGTCCAAGGACCTCCTCCCTGCACTAAGGCTCTGCAAAGTGTCTCACCATAGGTACTAGATTCCAAAAAGCCCTCATGCACTAGGGACAGGTCCTGGTCTCACTGCCTGGAGGCCCCCTAAACAGTTCAAGCTAAACAACTGTCTCACTTATCCAGAGGGCCTAGTCCAGTACTATGGGGTCTCCTCAGCTATTGGTTCACAGTTCATATGTTTCCACCAGTTTATCTAGTTGTCTCTGTACTTTTTTCAATCACAGTCTTAATATCTCTTGCTCATAGAATACCTCTTCTCCCTCCCTCCCTCCCTCCCTCCCCCCCCACACACATATTGAGTGGACTCCTGGAGTTCTGCCTGGGACCTGGACGTGGATCTCTGCATCTGCTTCCTTCAGTCACTGGATAAGGGTTCTATGATGGTAGTCAGGGTATTCAGCCATCTAATCACCAGAGTAGGTCAGCTCAGGCACCCTTTTGACCATTGCCAGTAGTTTATGGTGGAGTCAACTTTGTGGATTCCTGGGGACCTCCCAAGCACTCTGATTCTCCCTATCCCCATGGTATTTTCATTTATCATGGTATCACTTTCCTTGTTCTCCCACTCTTCCTGATCCAGATCAAACTGCCCACTCCCCTAAGGTCTCTTTGCCCAGATCTTTGGCCTTCATTATCCACTGTAATTTGCCCCTGTAGATCTCATCCATTTCTTCATCACTGGGCAATCCCTGTGTCTCTCATAGGGTGTTACTTACTAGCTAGCCTCCCTGGAGCTGTGGGTTGCAGTCTAGTTATAATTTGCTTTACATGTAGTATCCACTCATGTGTGAATACATACCATGTTTGTCTTTCTGAGTCTGGGGAACCTCACTCAGAATGATATTTTCTAGTCCCATCCATTTGCCTGAAAACCTCATGATGTCATTGTTTTTCTTTGCTGAGTAGTACTCCATTGTGCATATGTACCACATTTTGTTTATATATTCTTTAGTTGAAGGGCATCTAGGTTGTTCCTAGATTGTGGCTTATTACTAATAATGCTGCTATAAATATAGTTGAGCATGTGTCCTTGTGGTATGATTGAGCATTCTTGAGGTATATGCCCAAGAATGGTATAGCTGGGTCTTGAGCAAGATTGATTTCCGATTTTCTGAGAAACTGCCATACTGACTTCCAAAGTGGCTATACAAATTTGCATTCATACCTACAGTGGAGGAGTGTCCCCTTTGCTCCACATCCTCTACAACATAAGCTGTCTTCAGTGTTTTTTATCTTAGTCATTCTGACAGGTGTAAGATGGTATCTCAGAGTCGTTTTGATTTGAATTTTCCTGATGACTAAGGGTGTTCAGCAATTCCTTAAATGTCTTTTGGCCATTTGAGATTCTTCTGCTGAGAATTCTCTGTTTAGCTGTGTAGCCCATTTTTTTTATTGGACTGTTAGATATTTTAATGTCTTGTTTTATGAAGTCTTTATATATTCTGGACTGAGCCCTCCATCAGATGTGGGGTTGGTGAAGACCTTTTCCTATTCTGTAGGCTGTCATTTTGTCTTATTGACCGAGTCCTTTGCCCAACAAAACTTCACAGTTTCAAGAGGTCCCATTTATTAATTGTTGCTCTCAGTGTCTCTGCTACTGGTGTTATATTTAGTAAGTGATCTCTGGTGCCAATGTGCTCCAGACTACTTCCTAACTTCTCTTTTATCAGGTTCAGAGTAGCTGGATTTATGTTGAGGTCTTTGATCCACTTGGACTTAAGTTTTGTGCACAGTGACAGATATGGATCTATTTGCAATCTTCTGAATGTTGACATCCAGTTATGCCAGCACCATTTGTTGAAGATGCTTTCTTTATTCCATTGTACACTTTTGGCTTCTTTGTCAAAAATTAGCTGTTCATAATGTGCGGATTAATGTCAAGGTCTTTAATTCAATTCCATTGGTCCACATGTCAGGTTTTATGTCAGTACAAAGCTGTTTTTTATTACTGTAGCTCTATAGTAGCTGGAAGTCAGGGATTGTGATGCCTCAAGAAGTTGTTTTATTGTACAGGATTCTTTTGGCTATCCTGGATATTTTGTTTTTCCACACGACATTTAGTATTGTTCTTTCCAGGTCTGTGAAGAACTGTTTTGGGATGTTGATGGGGACTACGTTGAATCTGTAGATTACTTTTGGTAAGATTGGCATATTTACTATGTTAATCCTACCTATCCATAAGCATGGGAGATCTTTCCATTTTCTGGTATCTTCTTCAATTTCTTTCTTCAAAGTTTTTTGTCATGCTGGTCCTTCAATTGCTTAGTTAGAGTTACCCCAAGGTATTTTATATTATTTGTGGCTATTATAAAGGGTGATGTTTTGCTGATTTCTTTCTCAGCCTGTTTGTAGTTTGTATGTAGGATGTCTACTGATTTTCTTGAGTTAATCTTGTATCCTGCCACATTACTGAAGGTATTTATTAGCTCCCATTGTTTCTTGATCAAAATTTTGGGGTCACTTATGTACACTATCATATCATCTGCAAATAGTGAAAGTTTGACTTTTTCCTTTCCAATTTGTATCCCCTTGATCTCCTTTTGGTGTCTTATTGCTCTAGCTAGAACTTCAAGTACTATATTGAATAAATATAGGGAGAACAGAGAGCCTTGTCTTGTTTCTGACTTTAGTGGAATTGCTTAGAGATTCTCTTCATTTAATTTGATGTTGGCTGTTGGCTTGCTGTAAATTGCCTTTATTATGTTTAGGTATGTTCCTTGTATTCATGATCACTGCAAGATGAGGGGGTGTTGGATTTTGTCAAAGGCCTTTTCAACATCTAGTGAAGTAATCATGTGGGCTTTTTCTTTCAATTTGTTTATATGGTGTATTATATTGACAGACTTTCATATGTTGAATCAACCTTGCATCTCTGGAATGAAGCCTACTTGATCAAGGTGGATATTTTTTTCATGTGTTCTTTGAGTCTTTTTGACAATATTTTATTGAGTATTTTTGTATCAATGTTCATGAGGGAGATTGTTCTGTAATTCTCTTTCTTTGTTTGGCTTGGGAATCAGAGTAACTATAGCCTCATAGAAGGAGTTTTGTAATGTTCCTTCTGTTTCTATTGTGTGTAACAATTGAAACAGTATTGGTATTAACTCTTCTTTGAAAATCTGGTAGAATTCTTCATTGAAACCATCTTGTCCTGGGCTTTTTTTGGTTGGGAGACTTATAATGACTGTTTCTATTTCTTTAGGTGTTATTGGTCTATTTAAATAGTTTATCTGGTCTTGATTTAACTTAGTTATGTGGTAACTATCTAGAAAATTGTCCATTTCTTTTAGATTTTCCAATTTTTTGGAGTACAGGTTTTTGAAGTATGACCTGATGATTCTCTAGATTTCCTCATTATCAGTTGTTATGTCTCACTTTTCATTTCTGATTTTGTTAATTTGGATGTTCTCTCTCTGTCTTTTGGTTAGTCTGGATAAGCAATAGTCTATCTTGTTGATTTTCTCAAAGAACCAACTCTTTGTTTCATTGATTCTTGTATTGTTCTCTTTGTTTCTATTTCATTGATTTCAGCTCTCAATTTGATCATTTCCTGATGTCTATTCCTCCTGGTTGACTTTGCTTCTTCTTGTTCTAGAGCTTTAAGGTGTCCTATTAAGTCACTAGTGTGAGATTTCTCCAACTTCTTTATGTGGTCATTTAGTACTATGAATTTTCCTCTTAGCACTGCTTTCATAGTGTCCCATAAGTATGTAGTACATTCATTTTCTTTGATCTCTAGGAAGTCTTTAATTTCTTCCTTGACCCATTGGTGATTCGGTTGAGGATTATTCAGTTTCCGTAAGATTGTAGGCTTTCTGTAATTTTTGTTGTTGTTGAAATCTAACTTTAAGCCATGGTGGTCTGAATGAATATAGGAGGTTATTCCAATTTTTTTTGTATCTGTTGAGATTTTCTTTGTGACTGTGTATGTTGTCAATTTTAGAGAAGTTCCCATGGGGTGGTGAGAAGAAGGTGTATTCTTTTTTGTTAGAGTGGAATATTCTGTAGATATTGATTAAGTTCATTTGAGTCATAACATCAGTTAAGCCCCTTATTTCTCTATTAAGTTTCAATCTGCCAGATCTGTTCAGTGGTGAGAGTGGGGTGTTGAAGTCTCCCACTATTAATGTGTGGGGATTTATGTGTAATTTAAGCTTTAGTAATGTTTCTTTTACATATGTGGGTGCCCTTGTGTTTGGGGCATAAATATTCAGAATTGAAACTTCATCTTGGTGGCTTTTTCCTGTGATGAGTATGTAATATCCTTCTTGATCTCTTTTGATTGATTTTAAGTTATAAGATAAACCCCTAAAATGAGAGTAGTTAACCTTTGAATACAGATATTTTAGGGTATATGCATGTGTTTCATATCTCTCTCTATTTAGAATTGGTACATTTTGCTATGTAAAATTCTTTTCATCTGATAAATAAATTGTAAAGGTGTTGATACTGAAGTATCTTTGTGAAAGTGTGAACATTGACACAAAAAACATGGCAGGTATTCTTAACACAAAGGATTGAAATTGTCTATATTGTGTTACCCGATAACTTAAAGCTATGTATCATGTGAGCATGATGGTAGCCTTTTCACAACAACATAATAAGAGAGTCTATATTTTATTATATGAAGATTTATTTGACATCCATACCAGAGAATAATGTGTTTTAGCTTTAAATGTACACCATTTTTCCCTTTTATTTTATTTTACAATACCATTCAGTTCTACATATCAGCCATGGATTCCCTTGTTCTCTCCCCCTTCGCCCATCCCCTTCCACCAGCTCAGCCCCCATTACCACCTCCTCCAGTGCAAAGCCTCCCCCAAGGACTGAGTTCAACCTGGTAGATTCAGTCCAGGCAGGTCCAGTCCCCTCCTCCCAGACTGAGCCAAGCATCCCTGCATAAGCCCCAGGTTTCAGACAGCCAACTCATGCAATGAGCACAGGACCTGGTACCACTTCCTAGATGCCTCCCAAACAGATCAAGCCAATCAACTGTCTCACCTATTCAGAGGGCCTGATCAAGTTGGGAGCCCCTCAGCCTTTGTTTCATAGTTCATGTGTTTCCATTCTGTTTGGCTATTTGTCCCTGTGCTTTATCCAACCTTGGTTTCAACAATTCTCGCTCATATAAACCCTCCTCTTTCTTGCTAATTAGACTCCTGGAGCTCCACCTGGGGCCTAGCCATGGATCTCTGCATCCAAATTCCTTAGTCCTTGGATGGGGATTCTGGCACAACTATTAGAGTGTTTGGCCATCCCATCACCAGAGTAGGTCAGTTCCAGCTGTCTCTTGACTATTGCCAGCAGTCTATTGTGGGGATATCTTTGTGGATTTCTGTGGGCCTCTCTAGCACTTTGTTTCTTCCTTTTCTCATGTGGTCTTCATTTACCACGGTCTCCTATTTCTTGTTCTCCCTCTCTGTTCTTGATCTAGCTGCTCCCACAGGCTCTCTTTCCCTCGACCCTCGCCCTTCATTACTCCCACTCATGTCTAGGTTGTTCATGTAGATCTCAGCCATTTCTCCATCATTGGGCGATCCCCGTGTCTTTCTTGGGGTCCTGTTTTCCAGGTAACCTCCCTGGTGATGTGAATAGCAATTCAGTCAAAATGATTGTTGGTTGTTTTGATGTATAATTTCTTGAGTTTCTCATATATTCTGGATATCAGTCCTCTATTTGATGTGGGGTTGGTGAAGACCTTTTCCCATTCTGTAGGCTGTCACTTTGCCTTGTTGACTGTATCCTTTGCTCTACAAAAGCTTCTCAGTTTCAAGAGGTCCCATTGATTGATTGTTTCTCTCAGTGTCTGTGCTACTGGTGCTTTATTTAGGAAGTGATCTCCTATGCCAATGCATTCAAGGCTACTTCCTAATTTCTCTTCTAGCTGGTTCAGAGTAGCTGGATTTATGTTGAGGTCCTTGATCCCCTTGGACTTAAGTTTTGTGCACAGTGACATATATGGATCTATTTGCAGCCTTCTACACATTGATATCCAGTTATGCCAGCACCGTTTGTTGAAGATGCTTTCATTTTTCCATTGTACACTTTTGGCTTCTTTGTCAAAAATTTTATGTTCATAGGTGTGCAGGTTAATGTCAGGGTCTTCAATTCGATTCTATTGGTCCAGATATCAGTTTTTATGCCAAAACAAAGCTGTTTTTATTACTGTAGATCTATAGTAGAGCTTGAGGTCAGGGATCATGATGCCTCCAGATGTTGTTTTATTGTACAGGATTCTTTTGGCTATCCTGGATTTTTTGTTTTTCCATATGAAGTTGAGTATGGTTCTTAGCAGGTCTGTGAAGAATTGTGTTAGTATTTTGATGGGGATTGCTTTGAATCTGTAGATTGCTTTTGATAAGATTGCCATTTTTACTATGTTGGTCCTGCCTATCCATGAGCACGGGAGATCTTTCCATTTTCTGACATCTTCTTCAACTTCTTTTTTCAGGGACTTAAAGTTCTTGTCACATAGCTTCTTCACTTGCTTGGTTAGTGTTACCCCAGGGTATTTTATGTCATTTGTGGCTATTGTAAAGGGTGAAGTATCTCTGATTTCCTTCTCAGCTTCTTTGTCCATTGTATATAGGAGGGCTACTGATTTTTTTGAGTTGATCTTGTATCCTGCTATGATACTGAAGGTGTTTATAAGCTTTGCAAGTTCCTTGGTGGTATCTTTGGGGTCACTCAAGTATAATATCATGTCATCTGCAAGTAGGGAAAGCTTGAATTCTTCCTTTCCAATTTGTATCCCCTTAATCTCCTTATGTTGTCTTATTGCTCTGGCTAGAACTTCACGTACTATATTGAATAAGTATGGAGAGAGTGGACAGCTTTGCCTTGTTCCTGATTTTAGTGAAATTGCTTTGAGTTTCTCTCCATTTTATTTAATGTTCGCTGTTGGCTTGCTGTAAATTGCCTTTATTATGTTTAGGTATGTTCCCTGTATTCCTGATAGCTCCAAGACTTTTATCATGAAGGGGTGTTGGATTTTGTCAAATGCCTTTTCTGCATCTAGTGAGATAATCATGTGTTTTTTTTTTTTCCTTTGAGTTTGCTTGTATGGTGTATAACATTGACGGACTTTGTATGTTGAACCACCCTTGCATCCCTGGGATGAAGCCTACTTGATTATGGTGGATAATTGTTTTTGATGTGTTCTTGGAGTCTGTTTGCCAGTATTTTATTATTTTTGCATCAATGTTGATGAGGGAGATCGGTCTGTACTTCTCTTTCTTTGTTGTATCTTTGTTTGGTTTAGGAATCAGGGTAATTGTAGCCTCATAGAAGGAGTTTTGTAATGTTCCTTCTGTTTCTATTGTGTTGAACCATTTAGAGAGTATTGGTATTAACTCTTCTTTGAAGATGTGGTAGAATTCTATGCTGAAACCATCTGGTCCTGGGCATTTTTTTTGCTTGGGAGACTTTTAATGACTGTTTCTATTTCCTCAGGTGTTATTGGACTATTTAAATAGTTTATCTGGTCTTGATTTAACTTAGGTATGTGGTACCTATTCAGAAAATTGTCCATTTCTTTTAGGTTTTCCAGTTTTGTGGAGTAGAGGTTTTTTAAATATGACCTGATAATTCTCTGGATTTCCTCAATATCTGTTGTCATATCCCCCTTTTCATTTCTTATTTTGTTGATTTGGATTCTCTCTCTCTGTCTTTTGGTTAGTCTGGATAACGGCTTGTCTATCTTGTTGATTTTCTCAAAGAACCAACTCTTTGTTTCATTATTTTTTGTATTGTTCTCTTAGTTTCTATTTTATTAATTTCACCTTTCACTTTGATAATTTCCTGGCATCTATTCTTCCTGGGAGACTTTGCTTCTTGTTCTAGAGATTTCAGGTGTACTGTTAAGTCACTAATATGAGATTTCTCCAACTTCTTTATGTGGGCATTTAGTGCTATGAATTTCCCTCTTAACACTGCTTTCATAGTGTCCCATAAGTTTGGGTATGTGGTATCTTAATTTTCTTTGATCTCTAGGAAATATTTAATTTCTTTCTTTATTTCTTCCTTTACCCATTGGTGTTTCAGTTGAGCATTATTCAGTTTCCATGATTGTAGGTTTTCTGTAGTTTTTGTTGTTATTGAAATATTACTTTAAACCATGGTGGTCTGATAGAACACAGGAGGTTATTCTAATTGTTTTGTATCTGTTGAGATTTGCTTTGGGGCAAGTATGTGGTCAATTTTAGAAAAAGTTCCTTGGGTTGCTGAGAAGAAGGTATATTCTTTTTTGTTAGGATGGAATGTTCTGTAGATATCTATTAGGTCCATTTGGGTCATGACATCAGATAAGTCCTTTATTTCTCTGTTAAGTTTCGATTTAGGAGATCTGTCCAGTGGTGAAAGTGGGGTGTTGAGATCTCCCACTATTAATGTGTGGGGTTTTGTATGTGGTTTAAGCTTTAGTAATGTTTCTTTTACATATGTGGGTGCCCTTGTGTTTGGGGCATAAATATTCAGAATTGAAATTTCATCTTGGTGGATCTTTCTTGTGATGAGTATGTAATGCCCTTCTTGATCTCTTTTGTTTGATTTTAGTTTAAAGTCTATTTTGCTGGATATCAGGATGGCTACACCCGCTTGTTTCTTAAGACCATTTGATTGGAAAGTCTTTTCCCAGCCTTTTATTCTTAGGTAGTGTCTGTCTTTGAATTTGAGATGTGTTTCTTGTATGCAGCAGAAAGATGAGTCCTGCTTTTGTATTCATTCTGTAAGCATATGTCTTTTTATAGGTGAATTAAGTCCATTGATATTAAGGGATATTAATGATGAGTGATTGTTCATCCCTATTATTTTTGGTGGTAGTGTGTGTGTACTTCTCTTCTTTGGGGTTTACTGCTGTGGCTTTATCTATTGCCTTTGTTTTCGAGGATGTATCTGACTTCCTTAGGTTGGAATTTTCGTTCTAGTGCTTTCTGTAGGGCTGGGTTTGTGGATAAGTATTGTTTAAATCTGGCTTTGTCTTGGAATGTCTTGTTCACTCCGTCTATGGTGAGTGAAAGTTTTGCTGGGTATATTAGTCTGGGCTGACATCCATGGTCCCTTAGTGTCTGCATTACATCTGTCCAGGTAGTTCTGGCTTTCAAATTCTCCATTGAGAAATCAGGTGTTATTCTGATGGGTTTGCCTTTATAGGTCACTTGGCCTTTTTCCTTTGCTGCTTTTAATATTCTTTCTTTATTCTGTATGTTTAATTGTTTATTTATTATGTGATGAGGGGACTTTTTTGAGGGTCTAGTCTGTTTGGTGTTCTATAGGCTTCTTGTATTTTCATAAGCATTTCCTCCTTTAAGTTGGGAAAGTTTTCTTCTATGATTTTGTTGAATATATTTTCTGTGCCTTTGAGTTGGTATTCTTCTCCTTCTTCTATCCCTATTATTCATAGGTTTGGTCTTTTCATGGTGTCCCAAATTTCTTGGACATTTTGGTTCATGACTTTGTTGGCTTTAGTGTTTTCTTTGATGAATCTATTTCTTCTGCTGTATCTTCAACACCCAAGATCCTCTCTTCCATCTCTTGCATTCTGTTGGTTATACTTGCATCTGAAGTTCCTGTTTGTTTACTCAGATTTTCTATTTCCAGCATTGCCTTTGTTTGTGTCTTCTTCATTTTTTCTATTTCCCTTTTCAGGTCTTTGACTCTTTCATTTATTTGTTTCATTGCTTTTTCATGATTTTCTTTCAGTACTTTATTGTTTTCTTCCAGGACGTTATTATTTTCTTGGAGGGCTTTATTGTTTTCTTCTAGTTTGTTTGCCCTTTCCTCTAGTTGTTCATAGTGTTCTTCCCATTTTTTTGTCTTTTCCTCTACACAAGCCTCTACCTTCTTCATGATGTTATTCATAAGGCTGTTTTCTTCTGCTTTTTCCCATTTTTGATGTTCAGGTCTAAATCTTGGAAGCGGGCTAGGTTCTGGTGATGCTGTATTGCTCTTCATTTTGTTGTATGTACTTCTGCCTTGACGTCTGCCCATCTCCTTGTGGTTCATTCTTGGTCTTATCAACGCACTTGGTTCAGACAGAGCTGAAAGATTCAGGAAGTCTCTTTCTCTTGACCAGATCGGAGCTCTCTTGTCCAAATGGGAAGTTCGGGGCACGATGGGCACTCTTGTCCAGAAGGGAAATCCGGGGCAGGATGGTGGCTCTCTCTGGTCCAGAAGGGAAATCCAGGCCAGGATATGAGCTGGGGGCCAGTCTCTAAGTCTCAGGAAGTGGCTGGGGTCTTAGGCGTATGGGTGTGGTGGCAGGGCTTGGAGATTGCAGGGTCTGCTGGGGGTCTAGGAGATGGGGATCCTTCCCAGTGGGGCTAGAAGTGAACCTGCCTGGTGGCCAGAACCTGGGGCCAAGTAGGGCAGGTCTTCCCCAGAGTGTCTGGTGCCCAGGGATGGGGTCCGGGCTGAGCCAGGACACTCACCTCTGGTCCTGAAGGGAAGTCTGGGGAAGGTCCTTTTTTTTTTCATTTTTATATCTCAACAAAGTTGGGGAAAAAAAACGAGGGCAGCGAATTCACCAAACCTGGGCAATATAAAACCAGACCTAGATAAGATAATCGAGATGATTGCTTTGTTTTTCTATTTTGATCTGAAAATTAATTCCTCTACATTGAATAATGCTATAGTGCTTTAGAAGGGAAGATTCTTTTAGGTCTCATAGAAACAAATACAGAAAATAGCCTAATGATTAACTGCTAGAAATTCTCACTGTCCTACTCCAACATTGCTGTTTGTTCTAATAAAAGCCTCCTCTTTGGAGAGGTAGGACATTGCCTTCATTTTAGAGAATAAAACTATTTCTTGAAGATATTAAATTGTGTTGTATGTAAAACTTTGTTTTTTTGTGTGTGGAATTTTTGGTTAAAATTGTTTTTGCGTTTATTGCTTTTTTTTATTCTTTGAATATTTGGTAGAATATTCAACCTGACTGTAAGCTGATCTAGTTCCCTGTCTTATCGGGATTCTGTATTTTTTCACTAACTAGAGATTCTGTTCTTGTCCCTGATATCTCCCCCTTCTTAGTAATAAATCTAAGGGCCAACATAAACCAGGTTTGAATGGTCTAACAGGAGGGCTCTGAAAGAGGCTTTGCATGGAGGATTACAGAGGCCCTATCCCTCTAAAAGTTGTAAAAAAAAGGTCCAAGAGGGAATGTCTCTTCAGACTCAAGCACCACAGTCATCCCCATAGTGCGGGAATCAATGGACCATGCAGTTTTTTGAGGGAGCAGAAATGGGTAAGTGCAAGGCTGCTACTGCACAACTGCTATGCAACAGGGCATATAATCCAGGCTCTCGGGATTTGGGGCTACCATGGTCCCCAACCTGTGCAGTCCCAGCTGCATTCCAATCATGCCTTGAGTGAGCCTTTTTCCCACACACAGGTGCAACCTCCCCTGAGTGAAGGGGTCTGTGTGGGGCATCTCTCATCAGGGGAAATTTCAACCCTGGATTTTTGTATATCAAAGAAGTGGTAATGAACCTGGATCTGCCTGGCTGGCAGGTCTGTTATTTGGCTTCAGATGAACCAAGAGAGCCAGGAAAGTGCCTAAAGGCAAGGACCAGGAGTGGGCCTACAAACAGGTCCTAGGAGGGAGGAAAGAAGGATCGTTAGCCAAGGGGAGTTTGGAAAACTAATTTTAGAACCATCTAAGCTCTTGTTTTTTTGGGTTTTTTTTAAGTCCTTTTTTAACCTTTACTATACTATCTCTGACTACCCTGGTGTGGTCTGTAAAGAAGCTACATTCCTCTTGAGCACAGTACAAAGGTCACCCTGTTGTAAAAAGAGGAGATCCAGGCCTCTTCTGTTCTGTAAAACTATCTCAGCTAGGGAGGAAAGGGATGCTTCGAGGACAGAAATTCACTGTTCAAATTGGGCAATATCCTCATCTATAGACAGGTGAAGCTCAGAGTAATGTGGGTTGAACAGGACCAGAGAGGCAATTTTTGTGCCTGTTTCTGTTGCTCCAACCCCCAGAAGGACTGCTAAGATGATGGCAGTAACAGGCTCCCATCAAGGCCGTCATCTCAGCGCGGCTTCTCTTCTTAAAGATCTAGGAATTGATCCGAGGAATAATAGGTTAGTCTAGGTGGAAGGGACCTAAGTGCCCTGAGTGGCATCTCTGGTGCTACCCTGTTTGCTGTGTAACCTGCCAGCCACAGGTTGTGTCAAGCTGGCCCAACATGGCTATGACCACCTGTGACACCAAGGCCAGCAAGTCCAAAAAGCCTTTCTGACAATTTGAATGAAAATTCAGCACTGTCCTTGGAAATGTGACCCCTGCTGTCAGACTGGATTTGTGACAAGCAGTGTTCCTGCTCAGCCCAGAACGTGATTGACTATGGGACTTATATACTGTGTGAAAGGTCTCAAACACAGTTTGTTGTAAAGTTCCCACTGTCCCCCCACAGGAACTCTGAGCAGAGTGATAACAGAGCTAAAGGGCTGGTGGGGATTGCTGTAGGTGAGGACAAAAGCCTGGATTGCTTGTCAGAGGGACAGCATTTAAAACAGAAGAAGTTTCCTCAGGAGAGGGGCTATCTCTCCTGAGCAGATTAGGAATATTTACAGCTCTAACCAGGCCTTCAGGCAACCATCTAGGAGCAGAATGTTTCTCTTTATTTAGTCTTTCTGTGATGATCAGCAATGGTGTTAATGCTGAATGTTCTCCTACCTCACATCCAGACAATCAGAAGGCTGCTGCCCTCCCCAGACTCCTCCTTCCCCTGCTGGCCCCTGTGACTCTCTCCCCATGAATGAGGGAGCTGGCAGGCGCAAAGGTGGAAAGGCTCTCCCCTCCCCCGTCCAAGGTCCCACAAGCTCCCCTCCCCCCGGTACCACTAAGACCCGACCCTCCACAACAGCAAGCATCTGGCCCCATCAGCACCCCAGTGTAGATGTAACCAACTGTCTTATTAAATAAGAAACACAGAACAAATGTAAAAGAGAAAGCCAAGAGGTCAGAGCTCAGAGCTAAAATCTCACCCTTCCTTCTGTGGTGGTCCTAGCTCTCTGAAAGAGAGCTACTTCCTGTGTGTATGTCTTTTCATAGTCTTTTTGTTCTGCCTTCTCATTGGTTGTAAACCCAAACACATGACTGTCTCGTCACTGTCTGTATGTACAGCCCCCCAAGTCTTAAAGGCATATGTCTCCAATGCTGGCTGTATCCCTGAACACACAGAGATCTACCTAGCTCTTCTACCAAGTGCTGGGATTAAAGGCATGTGCCACCACCGCCACACTCTTGCTATGGCTCTAATAGCTCTGACCATCAAAATCACATTTCAGTACAATTAGAATACCACCACACCCCAGTCCCTGGAACCACCTCCAAGGCCGGCTCCACCCCCCATAAAGACAAACCATTGCCAACATCTCTTACATTTTGAGATCCTTTACCATTATTACCCTCTCCTGACTGGCCTTACTCTGTTGGAGCAGAAACAGGATCTTAGAGACGGCCCCATCCTACACATCAGGCAACTGCCCATCCAGAGACAAAATGCCCCCCCCATCCCCTTTAGCCACCCAGGGGACTCATGGTTGCCTCGGCAAATCCCGAAAGCACCAGTAGCTACCACAAGCCCTAGTTCCTGGCAGGCAGGGTTTGTGTTTTCAAAGGCCAAGTGTTTAATAAAGGTACTTTTGTTTTTGTCCAGCCTGAACAGTCTCTCAGCCAGGAGGGAATTTTGTCAGTGCTGCATTTGTATCATAGGGGGAGTTGCCAAGAAGTTTCTTTAGCGTCCAAGTTTTTGAGGATGGCTGTTCAAGTAAAGTAGTGGGAGTGGAGAAGGAACAAAGAAATCTGCAACTGGTTGTGATCAATCAATTGAGATAACTCACTACCTTCAGACCAGCCCTCTAGGAAAGCCTCCTCAGGAGAGTCTAGAGGGAAGTGAGAGGCAAAATTGTTAATAGAGGGATAAAGACAGGCAGGGGCAGACTCCTGAGGATTCCTTGGTTTAAAAGTCTTGAGCATCCCCTCTTCCATAGAGTGCAGGTCGTGATCCGAGGGACAGAACGAAGGTGCTCAAGAAAGTGCTCGGGGGGGGGGGGGGGATCTTAGGGCAGGTAAAGGGGGAGTGAAAGGCTTCTTTTAAGATTTTTTTTCTATATTAATAACCTCTTGCATGTCAAGGGAATGTTTATAGACCCTAAGAATATCATTAATAAAAAATGGCTTTAAGGTCTTTTTTCTTTACCCTAGTTCCTTGTATCTTGAGGGGCTCATTTAGGCCAGAAATGAATAAATCTTGTGACGAAGTTGCCTGTCCCATGGCTTGTCACTTTCTTACCTGCGTTGTATCTGCTCTCTTCCAGGATCGCATCCTGAACCGGGCGATTTCAGGGGGATCCAACAACTTCACCAAGGCCTTGGTCTTCCTCCAGGAGACAACGTTCCGAACCTTAAGAGGTGCAGTCACCCCACCTGCAGGGCTACAATGAGTTCTCAACCACCCTAAGGAGGGAATGTAGGGGCAGGAGATACAAAGGAACACACACCAAGTCTAGATTCTGATCAAGGTGCCACTTTATTTCCTTCCACAAGGGTTTATATAGTTCCTGCAGGGAACTGTGGGGGGAGTAAGAAGCTGTTATCTGTGTAAGGTGGGGCAAGCTAACAGGATGTTTGTATAGGATGTTTACAGGGTGAGAGGGTCAAGGGCTCTGACTCAATGTCTTATTGCTAGGCAACCTGACTGTAAGCTGATCTAGTTCCCTGTCTTATCGGGAGTCTGTATTTTTCCACTAACTAGAGATTCTGTCCTTGTCCCTGAAACTGAAGGAAATGAGATAAGGCACTCATAGTCCCTGTCTGGCCTTCTATACTCACCAACTTTAGGCCTATATTTTTTCCTTCTCTCTGCCTGTGGCCAGTGGTTTTAAATTTTGATTTAATGAGTTTTCTTTGCCTAGATAATTTGTTCAAAATCAAAATGTTCTGTTATCTTTGCAAGATGCTACATTTCTCATCACTGAAATGACTGCTTGAATTTATTATCTCTTCATTTGAATCCAATTTATAATAATTAGTCATCCTTAAAATTAGACTTCTAAATTCTTTACCCCAAATTTTTACCATTTAAGTGTCTTTGGATTTCACTGCGGATCAGTTAGGAACTTAAAAAGATACATATTTTTAATCATCTGCATGTGTGTCTGCATATATGTTTTTACACTTACATGCAGGCATCTTCAGAGAACAAAACAGGATATTAGATCCTCTGGAACTGTAGTTACTCTGAAATGTAGTTGTGAATCATTTGATACAAGTGTTGGAAATAAACTCTGGTCCTTTGTAAAGGTAGCATCTTGCACTCTTAACTACTGAACCATCCCTTCAAGTCCCAGGAATGTTTTAAGATAGTGTGATGGAATAGTTAAGGGTATTCACAAAAACAAACATTAGTCTTCATATAAAGTGGAGTGCTACATCTGGTGCCCAATGTTCGCGGTACAAATTCATAAAAAACTACTTGCCTGTGGCCTTGTGGACCCCAGCTCAGGCCTGAGCTACATGTTGCTGGTTGTGGTGGTACACACTGGCAGGATTTGCTGAAGGAGGCAGAGGCACGGGGATCCCGAGTTTGAGGCCAGCCTAGGAGGCTTGCTAAGGAGACGCTTCAGCTGGGACTGAGCCACAAACAGTGGTGGGACCATGGAGGCAGTGGCTGCTGCTCTGAGTTGCCGGCTTCTCATCATGTTGGTGACTACAATGATGGTGCTACCTACGATGAAGGGTTTACTGCTGCTTGTTCAGAGAAGAATTGCCTGGACCATTGTGTTACAAGAAAGCATCAGCAAAGGTCAGTTTGGAGAAATTTGACGAGACAAATGGTGGGGTGAAATTGCTGGGATGATTTTCTCTTCTAGGGAAGAACATTCGTGGTTCTGAGAGACAGATATTTATCAGACTGTGATTGCTCCAAACCATGGAGGAGGCAAAAAAAAATGTCTGCAGGGAACCATGACCATGCCTAACAGTGACTTTGAAATCTTCAAAAAGATGACAGGATCCCACAACAATGAGTCCACATGGACTATGGTAAAGCCATTAAGCTGATTAACACCACGGAAAGATCGACTCTGGACTACAAACTACTCAGGACAATTTTGAGATGGCTAGCTAAGATGATCCAGCCTGACAGAGTACTTGAACAAGGACTTGAGACAAGCCCTGCACTTTCTCATTATGCAGCAACTGGACAAATGATACAGGACTTGACAATTAACCCAAAAATTTTCTTTTCAGGATTCTCTAAAGATGTCTTCACCCCCAGAAAGCTGGAAGTGTTTTAAGAAAAAAGGTGCCCACATTCCCAAGAGATAGCATGGGAGGTTTTTGGTCATTTAATGAGTTATGGATATTGTCATTATTTATAATGGTTGGTTACAAGTTGTTAATTGCTAATGGTTTGGAAAAAAGCTGAACAAGGAAATTAGATTCAGAGTTTTTGTTTAAAAAAAAGAAAAGGAAAAGGAAAAAGAGAATATAGATATGAGGTAGATCATTGAGTCTACTCTGAGAAAAAAGATAAAGAAATAATAGGGTAAATGGATAGATCACTGAATCTACTATAAAAAGAGGGGAAGATATAAAAATGACAAAAGGTAGATTATTGAACCTATTATAAAAAAAGAGAGAATATAGATATGATAAGATAAAAAGGTCAATTATTGAATCTACTTTTTAAAAGGAACTACTTGTTTTAATTAGGATAGGTAATGAAAATTTTTGTCTGAGTTTATCAAATGTAACTGGACTGGACATTGTTATATATTAATGAAGTTTTTTGTCTGAATCTGTCAAATGTTAATGGACTAGACATTGTTAATGTAATTCTTGACTATATACATTTTATATACTTATTGGATAGTTTTTCTTGTATTAGTTATAAAGTTTTAAAAAAAATTTTAGACAAAAAAAAGGGGAAATGTGGTGGTATTGTGTTCCCTGAAATATTGTGCATGCTAATAAACTTATCTGGGGTCAGAGAACAGAAGAGCCACAATATTAAACAGACAGGATAGGCAGTGGTAACACACACCTTTAATCCATGCATTCCAGAGGCAGAGATCTACCTGGATCTCTATGTGTTCAAGGATACAGCCAAGCATGGTGACTCAGGTCTTTAATCCCAGAAAGTGACCCTTTAATCCCAGGCAGTGATGGCAGAAAGCAGAAAGGTATATAAGGCGTGAGGACCAGAAACTAGAAGCATTTGGCTGGTTAAGCTTTTAGGCTTTGAGCAGCACAGTTCAGCTTAGATTCATCCTGGATGAGGACTGAGAGGCTTCCAGTCTGAGGAAACAGGATCAGCTGAGAATGGGTGAGGTGAGGTGGCTGTGGCTTGTTCTGCTTCTCTGATCTTTTAGCGTTCACCCCAATACCTGGCTCCAGGTTTGATTTTACTAATAAGTACCTTTATTAATAACCCAACAGTGGAGGGTTGAGTCATTTGCTGAATGGAGCAGAGAAAGATAGAGGTAGTAACTTAAGCAGAGGAAAACACTGTAGAATGACAATATAACATAAAATCAATTACAAGGGTGACTCCCCCTTGGAGATTAGTGTGGAATTTTCAAAGAGTCTTATCCAGCCCATGGGGTTGTGACATATGATTGGTTTTTATACTCATTGGTTTTGTTTTTAACAGAAAGTACACAAATGTTTATATGACATAGACTGTATATTGCCTTCAGAATGTTTACTATTTATTTATTCTGGCTCTTTACAAAAACACGAATGCTTACCTCTAGTCTGTTGATTCTGCTAGAGGAAGTTTATGACAAATGACTTGAAGATGAGAGCTGACTCACTACTCAGGAGTATTGAAGAAAGGGATACTTCGTTTAGAAATATTGATGGTGGTAGATAGATGAGTACAAGTTACATCAGGAAATAGAGCAAATCCAGCAGGGGCCTAATGACTTGAATAAAAATAGAGGGAACTGTGGCTAAACCTTGCATTAAGGGTGTAAAACATCATCTTTTGGTCTGAAACTAAAGATAACATGGTTGTTTAGGGGATAGAAGAGATTCATAATTTGGCAAGAATAACCATGTTAGTTTCACTATAATCTTTACTGATAATGTCAATATGACAGGGTATCAGCGGTCTGATCCTGGTAATAATCCTGATAATAATGACAAAGAGTGTGAGTAACATTACTAGGGTTCTTTATTTAAATAGGAGTTTTCAACATTAAATGTAAGGCAGTTTGTAAAAATAAATGAGTCAAGTATATTTAAGTGAATTAGTTGTAAATGGGAAGTAAAGTTATGGCCACAGTTAAATGATCCTATATTTTCCCTGGTAGCTGAGAATAGATTACTTTCTTCTTAGTAATTAACAAAAGTGACATTAAAAGGCTGTATAAAAGTGGGGTATTTGCTATCACAAGTCCTGTTATTATGCATATTACATGGTCATGAGTGGGAACAATGAAGGGCGACAGTCGAGGGAAAGAGTGGGAGATCCTAGCTGGATCAAGAAAAGAGAGGGAGAACAAGGAATAGGAGACCATGGTAAATGAAGACCACATGAGAAGGTGAGAAGGGGAGGAAGCAGAGAGCTAGGGAGGCCCACGGAGATCCACAAAGATACCCCCTCAAAAGACTGCTGGCAATGGTCGCGAGACGGCAGGAACTGACCTACTCTGGTGATGGGATGGCCAGACACCCAAATAGTGGTGCCATAAACCCCATCCAAGGACTGAGGAATCTGAAGGCAGACATCCACGGCTGGGCCCCTGGTGGAGCACTGGGAGTCTAATTAGTGAGTAAGAAGAGGATTTATATGAGCGAGAATTGTTGAAGCCAAGGTTGGATAAAGCACCGGGACAAATAACCAAATGAATGGAAGCACAGGATCTATGAACCAAAGGCTGAGGGGCCCCCAACTGGATCAGGCCCCCTGAACGGGTGAGACAGTCATTTGGCTTGATCTGTTTGGGAGGCAGCTGTGCATTGGTGCCAGGTCCTGGGCTCGTTGCATGAGTTGGCTGTTTGAATCCTGGGACTTATGCAGGGACACTTGGCTCGGTCTGGGAGGGGGGAATGGACCTGCCTGGACTGAGTCTACCAGGTCAACCCCGGTCCTCGGGGGAGACCTTGATCTGGAGGAGGTGGGAATGGGGGGTGGGCTGGGGGGAGGGGTGGGCGAGAGGGGGAGAACAGGGGACTCTGTGGCTATTATGTTGAACTGAATGGTGTTATAAAATAATAATGATAATAATAATAATAATAATAATAATAATAATAATAAAAAACCAAAAAAAAAAAAAAAAAGATTCTAACAACAAGGACTTGTTCTAAAACTGGAAAAAAAAAAAATAACACAGACAAAGGGTTACACCATAAAAGCCTCTTATATGTGCTATAAATCTGTAACTTTAATCTTGCACAGGTAGAAGCTTTATTAGACAATAGTAAGGAGAAAGACCATGTAACATTACTCAGATTTATCATATGTGAATTTCACCATCTCAGGCACATACTCCCAAGAACAGAACTGGAATTTGTTAGTGATTAGGACAACATTTAAATATAATTTGAATGAATTTTACTCTTCCCATATCCTAAAATGACAACTAATTTCATTTCATGTATTTTTCAGTACAAGCATGTCCATTTAATCCACAGTTATCATTAACTGTTATTTGTTTCCCAACTGCTGTTGCCTTTGTTGTTATTTTTTACTCAGAATACATTTAATGGTCAATCACTATTATCACTCTTTTGTGTATAGTTTTATCTCCCAATCTTTCTTTCTTTTACAAGTTTAAGAAGTCTTGGACATTGGTTAAATTCATTTCTATAGTTCATGTTATGCCTGTGTATTAATATTATATAAGAAAATATTACATATTTATAAAAATATATTATTATCATATATAAAGACACACAATTGTTCTGACTGGCTTCAACTCAGTTTCTCATCAAGAAGCTCATGTACATTGCACAGAATTATACTGTATTCCCAGAGCTGTTTGAAAGTGATGATTTCATATAATCTATTTTCATACCTTAGTGTTTCCTTCCTTACCATCACTTTCAATAATTTTTTATTTCACCGAGTAATTAACAACATCAGCAGAGAGTTTACACAGGTGTTCATATGTGTGCAGATGTTCATATGGGTGTGAATGTGTGTGGAGACCAGAGGACAACCTTCAGTGTCATGGGTACTGACCACTTTCTCTTTCTTTTTTTTCTGTTTTTTTCCTTTTATTTTATTTTACAGTACCATTCAGTTCTACATATCAGCCACGGATTCCCCTGTTCTCCCCTCCTCCTGCCCCCCTCCTCTTCCCCCCAGCCCAGTAATTGGCATGTCTTGTGGGCACGTGGTTATTATGATTCACAGTGTTTGTAGATAGGTCAGATTGAAGATTATTTTTTCCTCTCTTAATATGTATAATACTTTTTAACACTATGATTCATAGCCAGTATAGGTGAAATTCACAGTTGAGTACCAGCTAGATTATTCCATGGTCATGACAAAAGTTTGTGGTATGCTCAGAAATTAAAAATACTTTGAGATTTTTCTATAAAGTTTTAGATTGTAACCAGTAGCACTGGCAATGACCTATAGCAGTGGTTCTCAACCTTCCTAATACTGTGATCCTTTAATACAATTCCTCATGTTATAGTAATCCCCAACCATAAAATAATATCATTGCTACTTTATAATTATTATATTGCTACTGTTAAGAATTGCAATGTAGCCGGGCGTGGTGGCGCACGCCTTTAATCCCAGCACTCGGGAGGCAGAGGCAGGCGGATCTTTGTGAGTTCGAGGCCAGCCTGGGCTACCAAGTGAGCTCCAGGAAAGGCGCAAAGCTACACAGAGAAACCCTGTCTCGAAAAAAAAAAAAAAAAAAAAAACCAAAAAAAAAAAAAAAAAGAATTGCAATGTAAGTATCTGATAAGCAAACATTTTGGAGGTCATGACCCACAGGTTGAGAACCACTGGCCTATCGTGTTGTGGTGAAGCCCTTTCACCAACACTTATAACCCATAGCTGGCATGGGGGGGGTTATTTTGTAACACATCTTGTCTGATTATGATGGTGTCCTTCCAGTACATGGTCACTTCATTTAAACTGTTTTTATATGTGTATTTGTTTAATATTCAGGACCTTTCTACCTCAGAAGGATCCCAGAAGGCTTTTTGTGAAAGGCCTTTCACTTTATATATCCCTCCCCAAATTTCTTCCTTAATTCTTTGCTCCTATCCTCCATTCTCTTCAATCTATGTATTTTGTTTGTTTGTTTGTTCATTTGGTCTACAGGATAAATCATTAAGGGTATGCCTGTGGACATTTGGCTTGTTGCTGTGGGATGTTCTGTATGGCAAATGTGTTGCTCTGATTGGTCAATAAATAAAATACTGATTGGCCAGTGGCTAGGCAGGAAGTATAGGTGGGACTAACACAGAGGAGAAAAGAAAGAACAGGAAGGCAGAAGGAGTCACTGCCAGCTGCTGCCAGGACAAGCAGAATGTGAAGATGCCGGTAAGCCACGAGCCACGTGGCAAGGTATAGATTTATGGAAATGGATTAATTTAAGCTATAAAAACAGTTAGCAAGAAGCCTGCCACGGCCATACAGTTTGTAAGCAATATAAGTCTCTTTGTTTACTTGGTTGGGTCTGAGTGGCTGTGGGACTGATGGGTGACAAAGATTTCTCCTGACTGTGGGCAAGGCAGGAAAACTCTAGCTACAGCTTGTAGTTGGGGTTTCTTCATTATTCATAGAGTAATTATTCATTATTTATGTGATACACAACTGGGGATTCCCATTGAAGGAGATGAGGTGTGACAGTGAAGTCACTGCTAGGTCTTTCACACTCAGGTTCTTCAAGCCTATATCTCCCCCTTCCTTTCCTAGGGTCTGTGGTTCACAGAATTTTAAATTTTGATTTATTAAGTTTTTCTTTGCTTAGTTCTTTTCATAATCTCTATCTTGCTACTGAATTTTGTATGCAAATTGCTAAATTTCTCCTCTTAGCACTGAGTTCCCAGTATTTGCTTGTTCAGTTGAGAACAATTTGAAGTCATTAATCATTTTTAAAACTAGACTTTTGAATTTATTGTCTAGATTTTTTGCCATTTTAGTGACATATTTAGACACGGAAGAGTTAGGAACATGAAAGATTTAAATGTGCTGTATGTATTTTTTACATGCATTCCAGTGTCATAAGAGGACAGAATAGAGCATTGTTTCTCTGGAAGGAAAATTACAGGCAGTTGTGAGCCACTTGATGTAGATATTGGAAATGAACTGTGGTCCTGTGGAAGGTTAGCCACAAGCACTCTTTATAGCTGTCCACCTCTTTAGCAACAAGAAATGTTTTAAGATGGTATAATGGTATAGTTAAAGTCATTCACAAAGAGAGATTTTACTCTTCATATAAAGTAGAAGATTGAATGCTTTGCTGAACAGAGCAGAGAGAGATAGAGGTAGAAACTTAAGCAGAAGAAAACACTGTAGCCTGGAAATATACTTAAATAAAACAGTGACTCCTCCATAGAGATTAGCATGGACTTTACAAAAAACAATATACAGCTTATGTAGCATGTGTAATGAGACTGGTTTTTATGTTATTTGGTTAGTTTTTTTCTTAAGCAGACCAAGAAGAATACGTGAAAGAGACCATATGTGACCACAGGAATGTTGACTGTCTAGCTCTTTATAGAACTAGATTGCTTATCTTTATACTATTACTTCTTATTGAAGGAAGCACATGAGTGTTTGACTTAGTCAGAGGCTGACTCACTGTTTAGGGGTGATAAAGTAACACTTCATTTAGTATTGGTGGAGGTGGACAGTTGAGTGCAAGTTGCATCAGAAGTAGAGAAAACCAGAAGGACTCTAAGGGATCTATGGATAAACTTTGCAATGAGAGTGTAAAACATGATCATATGAAACTAAAGATACTGAGTAAAAGAGTTGAAGGTAGACTGTAGCTGAAGTTTTCTCTGGTCATGCCCAGCCCCATGGACCTTGCAGCTGCTTATAAAATAATCACTCAGAAGCTTATATTAATTAAAATGACTCTGCCATTAACTCAGGCCTACCAATTACTAGCTCTTACACTTAAACTCAAGCCATTTCTGTTAATCTGTATGTCACCATGTGTTAGGTGGCTTTGCTTGTGTGCCATTACATGCTGCTCCATGGATGGTGGCCTGGCATCTCCTGACTCAGTCTTCCTCTTCCCAGAATTCTCCTTGTATGCTTATCCTGCCTATACTTCCTGCCTGGCTACTGGCCAATCAGCATTTTATTAAACCAGTGTACAAAAGCATTCTCCCACAGCAGTAGACAAAGAGACACTGTAGTCTTGGAGATAGAAGAGATTCAGAAATTGCCTAGAATTACCATTTCAGGGCCTTACTGGAATCTTTAGTGATAATGTCAATGTGATGAGGCGTAGATGGTCTGGTCAACATCTGAAAATGATGACAAGAAGAGAATGTAAGAAAAAGTAATGTAATATTACTAGAGGGTTTTTTGTTTTGTTTTGTTTTGTTTTTTACTTTTTGTTTTTAAACTGGATGTTGTAAACCTAGAGTGTAAGGTAGTTACTAAGAATGAAGTGAGTATGGTACATATAGGTGTATTAGTTATAAATGATGGATAAATTTATAATGCTAGTTAAATGATCTTACATTTGCCCTGGCAACAGAGGACAGACTCTGTCCTTTTTTTGGTGAGTAGTAGAAGTGGAATAAAAAGGCTGAAGAAAGATGGGATGTTTGCTATCCCAAGTCATGTTTATGCATACTCTATGGTCTTTGGGTAATAAAAAAAACAAAGCAGTAGACTGTTTCAACTTAAAAAAATAAAACCCTCAAAATGTTAGTGTGTGTGTGTGTGTGTGTGTGTGTGTGTGTGTTTCATATCTACCTACAAAGCATTTTAAATTATAATTAGTAATGTGTGCTAGGTAAAACTCATTTTCCCTAATAACCTAAATTTGAAGGCATTGATACTGATATTTCTTCTTTAACTACAAACACAAAAATAATCAGGTGGTTATCTTCACAGAAAATATTAAAATCATCTAAACTGAGCTACCAGGCAATGAAGCAATGTATCATGTGAGCATGATGGAAACCTTTTTATGACAACAGTGTAGGAAGAGAACCTATATTTTATGATAAGAAGCTTTATTGTTTGTCATACATACAGGAACATGATGAGTTCTATCTGTAAATGTACATCATTTTTATTTTTCATTTCATACTTCATTAAAGCTGGGGGAAAAACCCAATGGCAGAGGATTCACCAAAGCTTGGGAAGATGAAGCCAGACCAGGGAAAGATGTCCAAACAGCCCCAGGCAATTGCTTTGTATTTCTATATTGATTTATTGATTTGCAAGATAGCTCCTCTACTTGAATAATGGTGTAGTGTCAGAAGAAAAGACTCTTTTCTGTTTTAAGAAAACAAATGCAGAAAGTAGCTGAATGAAAAACTGCTAGAAATTTTCACTGTGCTTAGTTCAAAGTTGCTGTTTGTTCTCATAGAAGCCTTTTTTTTTTGGTGGTGGTGGGGGATTAGACTATTTAATTCTATGAAATGCTAATGTATGTTAAACTTGCTTATGTTGCATCTTCGCTTAAAAGTATTTTTCTTTGTTTAATAATTTTTTTAATTTTTTTAAAGTTTCATGCAGTTTACTTTGGTCATACTCGTTCCCCTCCCCAACCTCCTTTCAAATTGTGTTCCACATCTCTGTCTGTCCAACTTCATTTTCTTTTCTCTTTAAAAAAAAATGAAACACACATGCACAATGAGTCTGGTTTGTGTTAACTGACTATTGAGCATGAGGCCTGAATTGGTATGTGGTTGATATATTCAGTATTACTCTGTGGAAGAAAATTGATTTTCTCTTTTCTAGCAGTTATAAATTGTTGGCTAGGGCTGGGAATTGTGATCACCTTCCCTCCTCCATGCTGCAATTTGTGAGACCTGAGCTTATACAAGACATGTGCATTCTGTTGCAGTCTTTCTGAGTCCTTATATTCACCTGTTGTTTCTGAAAAAAGTTATCTGGGAAAAGTGCTTTTCTAATTCTGCCTAGAATCTTTCTACCTGCTTTTCTACATAGTTACCTGAGCTTTGAGGGAAAGGGTGTGGTACAGGCATTCTATTTAAGGTTGGGCACTCCAAAGTCTCTCATTCTCTGAACATTGTCCAGTTATAGGTCTCTTTGCTAAATACTATCTGCTAAAAGAAGCTTCTCTGATGATGTTTGGGTGATAAATTAAACAATGAGTATAGCAATATATTGTTGTTTTATTGCTGTCTTCATTCTGAACTTTGTTAATATGATTTTGCCTTTGAAGTGTGATATTTTGTCACGGGTTCTTGGCCTCATTAACAGTGTCAGGTATGAGTTACAGCTCATAGAGTGAACCTTAAATTCAATCAAAAAGTACTTTGTTAGTCCTATAACATTTGTGCTATTATTGTGCCAGTAGGCATGTCTTTAAAAAAAGCTGGTTATTGTAGCTTATAGGGATAACAGACCTGCTTCTTGTTGATTACTTTTCTTCTGTGGTAGTGTTTATAGCACTGCTTAGCAATATGAACCACAGAGAGTAGGACAGAGGCTTCCAGTTGAGCATCAACTACATTTCTCCTTGGGGCATGACATATATTTGTGGTATGTTCAGCAGATTAAAACTAACAAGATTCTTGGTGTCATGGCATAGAATGTAACCTATAAGTGTTAAACCTGGAGTGGAAGGTAGTTATTTAAAATGAAAAAGGATGAAGCTGGTTTCAAATAAATCAACTAGTTAAAAATGAGTGGGAAAGTTTTAGTGGCAGTAAAATGATGTTACATTTGCCCCGGCAGCAAATGTAACAGCAAATTGATTTTTTTTTTTTTTTTGGTGAAAAGTAAAAGTAAGATGTCAGAGCTACACAAAATTTTGATACTTGTTGTCATAAGTTTATTGTATGCATATTATATTATCTTTGAATATGGAAAAAGCAAAGCAGTAGAGACTGACTATTCTTTAATTTTGTAAAGTAAAACAATCCAAGTAAATGTAGTTGAGCTTGAATATGTTCATAGTTTCATATCTCACTCAAAAGCTTGTTTAGTTAGAATTAGTAGATTTTACTGTGTAAACTTTATTATTGATAAGTAAGTTGTGAAGGTGTAGATACTGAAATATCTCATTGGTTTATTTTGTTTTTATTCATTTATTTATTGCTGGGAATATAATCAAAATTAGCCTGGCAATCAGTCTTCATCAAAATATTAAAATTGACTAAAATGGGTGCTAGGTAACTGGAAGCTGCATATCACATGAGCATGTTATAAAGCTGTGTATCATCTGAATCTTTTCAAGATTAGAGTGCATACATTAGGATTAGAACCTTAATAATTGGCATACATACTCAATACAATGTGTTCTGGCTTTAAATGTACATAACTTTTATTTTTCATTTCATAACACAACAAAGTTGAAAAAAAAAAACCCAAGAGGAAGAGAGTCACCAAAAATTGGAAAGAACAGGCCATACCGTTTGAAAATGAAGCAGCAGTTCCAGGTGATTTTGTTGCTTTATCTATGTATATTGATATGTCTATATTGACTTACAAGGTGATTTCTGTGTATTGAATAATGGTGTAGTGTTTTCAGAAGGAAAAACTTTTTCATTTTAAGAAAAAAAAAATTTAAATTAACACAATGATAAATTTATAAAAATTTTCACTGTGATAATTCAAATTAGATAGTTATTCTAATAAATTCATCCTTTTGAGAATTAGATGGTTTTCTACTTATAAACTCTTTTATGTCATGAAATAGAAAATTTTTGGTTGTGATTATAATTTAATTTTAACCTCTCTCCCTTCCCCTTTCCTCTTTCCAAACTCTACCATATACCCCTCCTGTTCTTTAAATTCATGGCCTCTTTTCTCACTAATTGTTACAGCATGCATATGTGCATGTGTATATACATATATAATGTATTCCTTGATATAACCTGTCCAGTCTATATAATGCTACTTCTATAATGTTTCCAGGGTTGGCTTTTTTGGCACCAGACAACTGATTCTTGTACTTTTCCATGAGAAAGGCCACTTCTCTGGTTTCCAGCTTTCCTTGGTTGCCTATATAAGTTCACTGTATAGGGTTCATTGTGGACTTTTCTCTTTCCACGTTGGCATATGAATAGTGAACTCAATTATTATATGTGGCAATTTTTTTTTTTTAGAATTTTGTTAGAAATCAAGCTGGTTTAGCAAATTAGTGGTTGTAGATTTTCCTCTAATAACCATCACTTCACTAGCACTGAGGTTTTAGCTGGGTTTCAAAAGCAGGCATAGTCTGCCTCTTGTTGAGTAGGTCCTAAGTCCAAGTAAAGTGCTGTTGGTTACTGCCAAGGTATGTGTGTCACTAAAGCATCCACAGGGTTATCATGTCATGATGGGAATTGTGACATATCAAATGATCCAGGTGGAGCCTTTACATGACTACACTGTAGTTAGTAGAAACTATATTTTTTGGCATACATACTAAATGGAACATAATGCCTTCTCTCTTTAAATGTACATATTTTTTATTTTCATTTGATACATACATCAATAACACTGAGAAAAATTATCTGTATTGATTTACCACATGACTCCTGTATATTCAATAATGCTATCATGTTTTTAGTATAGGGTTGGGGCCTGGTGGACTTTTCTCTGTCAAGTTTGCATATGTATAGGTGTCATTCCTGTTTAGCTCCTGTTTGGGCAATCATGTTGGTGAGACTTTATGGGTGCTGTTTCTAATATTACTAGCAGACACAGTCTTATAGCAAACTCTGATCCTCTGGTTCATAGAATCTTTCCGTTGTATCATGGGCAGTGTTCCCTCAGCCTTATTTTTGGTGCAGGTGTGTTCTGTAGATTTATCCATTTGGATTAGACTCCACCAATCTGCATTTTGATTGGCTGTGGATTTTTGGTAGTGGTTTCTGTCCATTGCAAAGAAAAGCTTTCCTGATGTGATGACTACAGTTATCTGTGGGTATAAGGTCAAATATTTGTAGGTTCTTGTTAGTGATTATGATGGTTTACCAAAACAGTAGTTATAGATTCTCCCATTGTAATCATGATTTTAATCACACTAATTTTTAGCTAGGTTTTCAGTATCAGGCATGTTCTTCCTCTTGTTGAGTGGTTCTTAAGTCTAAGTAAAGACCTATTGGTTAATGTAGCTAGAGTTTTCCTGCCTTGCCCACAGTCAAGACAAATCTTTGTCACCCGCCAGTCCCACAGCCGCTCAGACCCAACCAAGTAAACACAGAGACTTATATTGCTTACAAACTGTATGGCCGTGGCAGGCTTCTTGCTAACTGTTCTTTTATCTTAAATTAACCATTTCCATAAATCTATACCTTGCCACGTGGCTGGTGGCTTACCGGCGTCTTCACATGCTGCTGGTCATGGCGGCAGCTGCAGTGTCTCTCCGCCTCAGCCTTCCGCTTCCCAGAATTCTCCTCTCTCCTTGTCCCACCTACTTCCTGCCTGGCCACTGGCCAACCAGTGTTTTATTTATTGACCAATCAGAGCAATTTGACATACAGACCGTCCCACAGCACTTCCCCTTTCTTTTTTTTAAAAGGAAGGTTTTAACTTTTACACATCTCCAAAGTCAGCTTGGTATATTTGGGAATTTGGGCGTAGCTTCTCTTACTACTTCCTGCTGGAGGGGGGCGCTGTATCTTATGGGGACACAAAGAAAATTTTAGGATCATGGAGTAGTCCGTGAGACCGTATTGTCTGAGCCAGTTGCCTTGAAACGATTCTGGATGTTGAATCATCTGGGCCATGGTGTCATCAGAGATCTTTCAGGTGGTCTTGGCTGGTCAAACCTGATGTATCTTAATCTGGAACAAATCCATAGCCTCTGGCTTTCTGTGGAAACAAAACCAGAGCCTCTTTTCCAAAGCAACATATCCTTATATCCAAATTTTGAAGTCAAGGTACCTTTAAAATACACATTTTGGCATAACTCAACAGCTTTTGCAATCAAATGTTTTTCTTCAGTTACGAACATCAAAGAGAACATAATCCAGATTCTCTGTGTGGTAGCCATCTTTACATGGCTTATTTTTTATATTACCTTGAGCCTATTGCTTAAACTGCAGCCTTTTAAGCCTGAATCGGCGCTGCGGCTGCTGGCTCCGCCCACTTCAGCTTCCCAACATGGCGGTGGTACCTTTTCCGCCAGCTCTGGGAGCCATCCTGGGTCTATGCTTTTATCCAAGCAGTGTGTAGCCCAGAAACCTCTTTTTGTTTTGTACTAGCAAAGGCTAAATCCACCATGCAGCTTAATGTGCCACTTGCAGAGGCCTCATTCCCGCCATACTGCAGGTCAAGTGCACACGCAAGGAACCCGCCAGTAACTCAAACCGGCAGCTGCTGCTCATTTGAGAGAGACAATTAGGAAGCTGTTTTTAGCTCCTTTTTAGAATCTTTTTTCTCAGGTTTTAGGTGGAAACTCTTGCCCCACGTTGGGCGCCATTTGTAGCTAGAGTTTTCCTGCCTTGCCCACAGTCAAGACAAATCTTTGTCACCCGCCAGTCCCACAGCCGCTCAGACCCAACCAAGTAAACACAGAGACTTATATTGCTTACAAACTGTATGGCCGTGGCAGGCTTCTTGCTAACTGTTCTTTTATCTTAAATTAACCATTTCCATAAATCTATACCTTGCCACGTGGCTGGTGGCTTACCGGCGTCTTCACATGCTGCTGGTCATGGCGGCAGCTGCAGTGTCTCTCCGCCTCAGCCTTCCGCTTCCCAGAATTCTCCTCTCTCCTTGTCCCACCTACTTCCTGCCTGGCCACTGGCCAACCAGTGTTTTATTTATTGACCAATCAGAGCAATTTGACATACAGACCGTCCCACAGCAGGTTAACATGAAGTTGTGTGTGCTACTACTTCATCCTTAAGGTTAACATGCCATGATGGCCACTGTTACACATTACATGAACATGATAGTAGCCTACTTTTATAACAACACTGTATTAGGGGGAATGCATTAGCATTAAAATGTATTACTTGGCATACATACTGAATGGAACATAATGTGTACCAGCTTTACATATACATAAACTCTTTCATTTCATACCTCAATAAAGCTAAGAAAAAGACACAAGGGCAAAATAGTCACCAAAATTTGGAAAGACCAAACCATAAATTTGAAGATAAAGTAGTAGCTCCAGGTGATTGCTTTGCTTTGTTTTTCTACACTGAGTCACAAGATGATTCCTGCATTTAAATAACGGTGTAATGTTTTTAGATGGCAAGATTGTCTTTTGTTTAAAAAAATAACTACAAGTATATTGGTTAATTGATAGAAATTTTCACTGTATTGTGTCAAACTTCCTTGTTATTCCAAGTTCATTCTTTTGGAGAATTAGATTGTTTCTTGCTTATAATTATTTTGATACTTTACATGAGAAGTTCTCTGTTTTTGAGATTATAATTTAATTTCAACTATTCTCCCTTTCCATTCTCCTTCTAAAGCTTCCCCCCAAAAAAAACCTCATCTCTGGAAAATCCATGCCCTCTTTTTCTGACTAACTCTGCTACAAGTATAGGTGTAGGTGTGTGTGAGTGTGTGTGTGTGTGTGTGTGTGTGTGTGTGTGTGTGTGTTCAATATGTATATATGTATATAATATAACATTTATAGTCCTAAATATAACATGTTCAATCTGTATAATAGTACCTGTATATATGTTTTAGGGCTGGCTTTTTGTCACAAGACAACCAATTGCTACATTCTTTCTTGGGGAAAGCTAACTCTCCCGTTCCTAGCTTTCCTCAGTTGCCTATATTTCTTTGGAAATGTATACAGTGGAAATGTACACAGTGGGCATTACTGTATTCAGTTGCATATGTATTGGTGCCATTCTTGTCAGTTCACATATGGGTGTTGCTTCTGATATTATTGAGTGACACAGTCTTACAGCAATCTCCCCTATGTTCTGGCCCTTAAAATCACTCTACCCCCATTTGGGCAGTGTTTCCTGAACCTTAGTGGCACAGTCATATCTGAATGGAATGGCAGAAGTCATAGAGACAACACAGCTGCTTGACAAAGATCCAGGAAAGCTGAGTCACATGATGTCTGCCATGCCACCTTTGGTTTTCATCTCCACCTTTACATACTTGGAGCACTTTTAATATTTTTAAAATTTGAGGATATTGGATTGATGGAAAATTCCTTATGAATCATTTATGCCTTCCCCCTGGAATGCTGCTTCTAAGCTTACCCAGGAAAGTCCTGAACATACTATCCCCCCATACTTTGAGGGAGACATCTTTATCTACTTGAAGGTCTTCCTTATGCCTTGGAGGTTGTGACACATAAAGAAGAAGCCAGAGGTTGCTTCATGAGGCTATGAGAACTTCTTGAAACATCTGTCCCTGAACTTACACTGGAACAAGATATTTAAAACAAAGTAAATTCAAAAAGGTCAACAAAGTTTCACGGGCTAGAGGAATTGTCCACAGTTCAGATTACAAGCCTCTTCCCACTGTACACTCTGACAATTACATGGCATACAACTCTGTCCTACAGAGAGACATATTGATGAGCAAAGTATTGAGTGGAGAAATGATAAAAATATGAAGTGTTAGGACCTCCCTCCCTTAGAAGTTAGCTCATGTAGAGCCATTATAATGTCATATGACCAAGGAAAAACAGAATGCCAGGATTAGACATATAGACAAATTCTACAAGGAAATAAAAGTGAACATTGATTGTATTATGTCAGAATTTGAATAATAACTGCAGCAGCTTTAGCCTGAGGATTTTTCCTGGGCACTCTGACCACTAAGAGTTAATAATACATTCTTGAGACATGGCAAAATGCCCAGGGTGGTTGAAGATTTTGTTTTGGTCTAGTGTCCTTGAAGCAACCAAAACAACCATCCTGAACACAGGCTGTCATATGACTCTAGATTCTCAAAAATTGGGTTATGGGGTTTATGAGTAAGAATGATAACTCTGTTTATTAATTATGTTAAAACTTGAGGGAAAATTATTGGAAATGATAACTCTGTTTTGTCATAGTTTATTAATGATGACTAAAAGATGAGCAAAAGGAAGGGAACCACATGTCCAAAAACATAAATGATATGATCTATGTTTTGGAACATGACGAATGTATCCTTGCTAACTAACTTCTGTATAAATAAAGAAACACTCTGGCTACTAGTCAGTCAGGCTGCAAGATTCTCCCAACTACCATGACCTGGCTCATTTCTTTCCTTGCCAACACCTTACACCCTCTGCAGGACCCACCAGCCACCAGCGATGGCTCCTGGCACCTTAGCTTAGGTGCAGGAGTGTTTTGTAGATGGATCCATTGTGATTGAGCTTCACATCTCTGTGTTTTCATTGCTTGTGCATTGCTGTAGTGGTATCTGTCTTGCAAAGAGAAGTTGCACTAATGAGGATCTAAAACTAGAGATGACACTTTGGAAAGGAGAAAGTTAAGCTTAATTAGCACATCCGCCAGGCCTTTTCAGACAGTAGTCTGGATGCTTAAGCCTATTCTTAGAGAGTATAGAGGTATCTCTGATAAGATATTTTCATCCCTCCAGGCATGGTCCTGGCCTGATGCAGCCAATGATGATAATAACAGAAAGGCCTGAAATTAGGGATCCTGGCTGCATTACTGCTCAGAAGGTTATCTAAATATTCCTTAGTAGAGGGGAAATTCTGCCCACAGAATAATGAAAAAGCTACATAGTGCAGGAGAAAATCATAGTAGGAAATGGCTAATAATCAAAAGCCAGTATCACCAAGACTCCTTGAACCTCAGACCTCTGGAAGGCCCTTGGCTTCTTTTAGGTATTAGCGTGTCATAATCAGCTGAAATCCTACTACATAATATTGTGGCTTGCAGCACCCTTTTCAGGTGTTCTGTGTCCTATGTAGTTGCCCTGTGATGATTGCAGGTATCTTGTGCCCTTAATGTGACCATTTCCTTTGCAGGTGGCCCTTTGTTTTCTTCAGGTGTCTTGTGCCCTCTGCTGGTGTCATGTGATTACTGCAGGTGTCTTGTGCTCTCTCTCTCTCTCTCTCTCTCTCTCTCTCTCTCTCTCTCTCTCTCTCTAATTTTCGCTGCCCCTCAGCAGGAGTCCTATGTCCTCAGCCATTGTCCTGTGCCCTCAGCAAGTGTCTCTTTTCCTTAACACATGTTCTGTGTCCTCAACAGGTGGCCAAATCTGTCAACAAGTGGTCCTGCTCCTGCCCAGGTGTCCTTTGTTTTGTTTAGGTTTCCTATACTTCTGCAAATGATCCTGCCCCTCAGTAGGTGATCTTTTCATTTTACATATGTCCTGTGTCTTATGAAGCTTTCTCTGTGCTCTTTACAGGTGTCCTATCCTCTCACCAGATGGCTCTATACTTCTTCATTTTCCCTGCCCTGCTGATGGTGCCCTGTAATATGGAGATGACTCCATGCCCTCATCAACAAATGACCTTGCTCCTTAAAAGTGCCTCTCTGCAAATATCCTCTGCCCCCAGCAGCTGGTCCTGTCATATTGCAGGTGTCCAGTGTCATCGACATGTGTATGGGGCCCTCAGCTAGTGGATTTGAAAATCTGCAGATGTCTTTATCCTCTGTAGATGTCCTATAAACTCACCAGGTAGCCCTGAAATTCTGAAGGTTTGTTGTGCTCTCAGCAGTGTGAGGGTGGTGGTCAGAGTCATGGGTTAGGGTTAGGGTTAGGTTAGGGTTAAGGGTTAGAGGTTGTGTTAGGGTTAGGGTAGGGGGAGTTTGTGGTTAGGGCTGGTGGTTAATTAGATGTCCCCATACTCTCACCAGTTCTCCCTGGTCCTCAACAGGAGGCTCTGTGTAGCTAGAGTTTTCCTGCTTTGCCCACAGTCAGGACAAATCTTTTTCACCTGCCAGTCCCACAGCTGCTCAGACCCAACCAAGTAAACACAGAGACTTATATTACTTATAAACTGTATGGCTGTGGCAGGCTTCTTGCTAACTGTTCTTATATCTTAAATTAATCCATTTCTATAAATCTATACCTTGCCACATGGCTTGTGGCTTACCGGAGTCTTCACATGCTGCTTGTCATGGCGGCGGCTGGCATCGTCTCTCTGCCTCAGCCTTCTGCTTCCCAAAATTCTCCTCTCTCCTTGTCCCACCTACTTCCTGCCTGGCCACTGGCCAATCGGTGTTTTATTTATTGACCAATCAGAGCAATTTGACATACAGACCATCCCACAGCAGCTCTGCCTCTTATAATGTGTCTTTTGCCTTCAACAGATGTCCTTGCCCCTCTTCTGGTGTCTTCTGTCTTTGACTGAAGTAGGTGTTCCTAGTCCAGAATAAGTGTTCCTGTTCCTTTAATGTGTCCTTTGACCTCAGCAGGCGGCCAAGCCACTCAGCAAGTTTCTTGTGCCCTCTGCAGTTGCCATGTGCCCTATGAAGGTGTCCTGTGTCCTCAGAAGGTGTCTTGAGTTTACAGAAATTTCTCCTGTCCCTCTGAAGTTGTCCTTTGCCCTCTGCTGGTTCTGCTGTGCATCTGTAGGTGTCCTTGGCTCTCACCAGGATACTTTGCCCAGCAGCAGTTTCTCTGTGTCCTCTGCAGGTTCTCCTGTCCGTCTCCAAGTGTCCTGTATACTCTACAGGTGTTTGGTGACTACAGCCGGTGTCCTGTGCCCTCAACAGGTGGTCCTGTACTTAACAGATATCCTGTACCTTGATCAGGTGGCCCTGCTCCTTTTCAAGTGTTCTGTGTCCTCTCAGGTGACCCTGGCCCTCTCTAGGTCTCCTCTGCCCTCAGCAAGTGTCTTGTGCACTCTGCAGGTTCCCCTGTCCCTCTACAGGAGTCTTGTGTCCTCTGTAGTTGTTCTGTGTTCTCTGTAGAGTTTCTCTGCCTTCTGGAAATGCCCTGTACCATCTGCAGATGCTCCTGTCCACCTGCAGGTAATCTGTGCCTCAGCAGGTTCTTCTGTCTATCTGCTAATGTTCTGTGTTTTTCAGCAGGTGTCATAGGTTCTCTCTTGGTGTCCTGTGCCCTCAGAAGTATCCTCTGTCTTTCTGCAAGTGTCCTGTGCCCTCTGCAGGTTTGCTCTGCCTTCTTGAAATGCCCTTACCCTCACAGGTTTCCCTGTGCATCTGCAGGTATTCTGTGCCCTGTGAAGTTTCCCCTGTTTCTCTGCATGTGTACTGTGCTTACTGCACATATCCTGTGCCTTCTACAGGTGTCCTGTGCTCTGTGCAGTTTCCACTGCCCTTCAGCATGAGTCCTGTGAACTCTGTAATCGTGCTGTGTCCTCATCAGGGGACCCTGTCCCTCTCTGGGTGTCCTGTGCCCAGAGCAGTTGTTTTGTGCCCCACTAGGTGCCTCAGCCCTACTGCATGTGTGTTGGTCCTGTGCCCTCAGCAGGTGATCCTGCCTATTTACAAATCCTTTACAATCTCAATAGGTGGCTGTGCCCCTCAGCAAGTGTCCTGTGCCCTCAAGCAGTATCTGTCACTCCAACACATAACTCTGGTCTTCTGCAGATGGCTCTGACATTGAATAGGTGTCCCATGCCATGAAAAGGAGGGTATATCCTTCTTCGGGTGTCCTTTGACCACTGCTGTTTCACCTGCCCCTGTGCAGGTGCCCAGTGTTCTCTGTAGGTTTCCTGTACTTTCAGCCAATTCTCCTGTCTCTCTACAAGTGTCATGTGCTATCTGTGGCTTTGCTCTGCTTCCTGGAGATTCCCTTGCCCTCTGCATGTGTCCTGTCCATCTGCAGGAATCCTGTTTTCTCTGTAGATGTCCTGTGTCCTCATCACATTCTCCTGTCACACAGTAGGTATTCTGGGTTCTCAGCAGATTCTCCTGTACCTCTGCAGATGTCCTGTGTGCTATGCCATTGTCCTGTTTCCTCTACAGTTGTCCTGTGCCCACTTTGTGGCCCTGTGTCTTCTCCATGTATCCTGGGCTCTCTGCATGTGTCCTGATCCCTCAGCAGGTGTCCTGTATCCTCTATAAGTGTCCTATGCTTCTGCAAGTGACCTTGTCCCTCAGAAGGTAGACATGAACTTCTGCAGGTGTCTTCTGTCCTCTGCAGCTGTTCTATGACCTCACCAGGTGGTCCTGGGCCTCTGTTGTACCCTTGGCAGTGTGAGGGTGAGAATCAGGGTCAGGGGTTTAGGTTATGGTTAAGTGTTAGGGGTTGGATTAGGGTTAGGATAGTGGGAGTTTGTGGTTAGGGTTAGGGTTAGTGGTTAGATTTAGGGGTGTCCTGTGCCCTCAGCTGGTGATTCTTTGCTCAACAGGTTTCCTATTTCCTCATCAGGTGTCCCAGAACATCTGCATATCTCCTTTGTCCTCTGTAGATGTCCTCATACCCTCAATAAATTTCCTGGTCCTCAACAGGTGTCCCTGTTTGTCAACAGTGGACAAACCTCTTAGAATTTGTCCTTTGCCCTCAGCAGATGCCCTTGCCCCTCTTCTGGTGTCTTCTGTCTTTATATTGGTGTCCCCATGACCTGAGCAGGTGTTCCCAGTCCTGAATAAGTGTCCCTGCTCCTTAAATGTGTCCTTTGACTTCAATGGGTGGCTGTGCCCCTCAGCAAGTGTCTTATGACCTCTGCAGTTGGCATGTGCCCTATGAAGGTGTCCTGTGTCCTCAGCAGGTGTCTTGAGTTTACAGAAGTTTCTATTGTCCCTCTGAAGTTGTCCTTTGTCCTTTTCAAATGTACTGGGCCCTCTGCAGTTTCCTTTGTCCAGCAGCAGTTTGTCTGTGTCCTCTGCAGGTTCTCCTGTCCATCTGTAGGTGTCTTTTCTCCTCTGAGGGTGTTCTCTATCCATCAGTAGGTGTTCTGTGTCCTCAGCAGGTATCTTGAGTTTATAGAAGTTTCTCCTGTCCATCTGCAGGTGTCCTTTCTCCTCTGCAGTTGACTTCTATCCATCAGTAGGTGTCCTGTGACCTCACCAGTTGTTCTGTGCCTTCTTCAGAGATCCTGTACACTTTGTAGTTTCTCCTGTTCTTCTGCATGCATCCTCTGCTCTCTGCACCTGTCCATGTGCAGCTATGCTCTGTCCCCTAAAGATGTGCTGTGTATTCAGCAGGTGTCCTGTGTCCATTTCTGGATTGCTTGTCCAGCTGTAGTTGTCCTGTGACCACTGCATGTTCCTCTGTCATTCTGCAGGTGTCCTAAGGCCTCTTAATGGGGACTCTTGGGGTCCAGCCACTCAGTAGTCCTCTCCCAGGATCTGGGAAGAATCTACAAACATCTAGTAATCTAATTTGATGATATTAAATGAATCTGTGCACATGAAACTCGTTTGTCCACTTTATTCATCTGAGTCAGTTCTCTCTCTGCAAGGCTTCTATTCTGCTCTCTTACTTAGCTCCTTTCTCATCTGATTTCTCTCTACATTTCAGTGCTCTTCGCCTATGTGCTGTCTTAATTCCTTCATCTAATTCTGCCCCATCTGGGTTCTCATACATCCAGTTCTCCCCCCCCCCCCCGACACACACACCTTAGATCTTCCTATCTTATTCTTACCCACATATGTAGTAGGACAGGCACACAGGCTTGAGGAAATTGGCTCAGACTAGTAGCCAAGGCATGCACATAACATACTCCTTACAAGTCAACCTTGAGTCTGCCTGAGGGCCTAGCAACAGGAGCTGTCAGAGCTCCTAGTCGATGTCAGAGTTCCTGATTGTGCTGAGTTGGCCTGAGGACCTAGCAACACAACAGTCACCATCAGAGTACTTAATTGATGTCAGAGTTCCTGATCAAGCAAAGTCTGCCTGAGGACCTAGCAACAGGAGCTGGCAGAGTTCCTAGTGGGTGTCACAGCTCCTGATCCTACTGAGTCTGCCTTAGAACCTAGCAACAGTCACTCTTAGAGTTTCTATTTGATGTCAGAGTTCCTGATCAAGCAGAGTCTGCCTGAGAACCTAGCACCAGTCAATGTCAGAGTTCCTGATTGTGCATTCTGCCTGAAGACCTAGCAACATTCGCTGTCAGAGTCCATGTCAGATATCCTGATCACACCCAGCCAGCATGGGATGAGCTAACAGACTGGGCACTGGGAGGAAGGTATATAAGGCCTTCCCTGCTATTGAATAAATGATTTGTTTTTTGCTTTCAATGGAAAATACAGAGTCCTGTGTTCTGACTCAGGGAAGGGTGAAGACAGAGGGGTGATGACAAAGATGGACAGATAAACACTAGGTCTGGAGCTCAATCCAATGGTCTGGATATTATGGGATGACAGGGTGGATATTATGGGTTGAGAATGAAGACTATTATGGGATGCAAGTTTGGATATTATGGGATAGGAGGTTGGATATTATGAGATGTCAATTTGGGTATTATGAGATCACAGGTTGATTATTATGGGATGACAGGTTACATATTACAGCATGCCAGTTTGGATATTGTGGGATGGCAACTTGGATATTATGGGATGGGAGGTTGTGCCAGTCTGATCTGCTCTGATCCGGTCTGGGCCAATCTGGGCCGGTCTCATCTGTCTATTACTATGATTTGTGTTTTTGCTCTTGTCTGTCTTATGCTCTTGGCATTCAGAAGATGACTTCAGATCCTCTGGAACTGTAGTTACAGCATGTGTGTAATCCTGAACATGTTTTCTGGTTACTGAACTTGTGCCTACTGTAAGAGCTCTTAACCACTGAGCCATCTCTCTAGCCCCAATTTCCCAGCTTTTATGTAGTAAACTGTGCATCTTTCCTTCTATTCTTTCCTTTCTTCAGTTACAGGTCTTGCTAGTTAGCAAAGCTAGCTTCAACTTCATGATTCTCCTGTTTGAGCTTCCTAAGTGCTGGGATTATAGACCTGTTCTCCACTGCTAACTCTAGAGTGCATGTCTTCCATCCACATTGTACCAAGTACATCATAGGAATTATATCAATATTTGTTAAGTTAATGAATAAACCAAATCTGGAATCAGATATTTGTATTGAATAAAGAAACACAAAACCTTTCAGAAAATAGGTTCTATTTATTGATGGTCTCAAAATCATTTTGGGTTAGTGTGTAGGGTGTGTTTGAGTGATATATGTCTGCTGGTTTTGAAATTGTGGAGGATCTTAGTGTTAACCTATAGAAAGCTGTAGATGGAAGTTTCTGTCTTGCCCAGTCCTGCAGCCATTCAGTCACAAGTAAACATACAGAGGCTTATACTATTTATAAGCTGTTTGGCCTATTGCTCATGCTTATAACTAACTAGCTCTTAATGCTTAAATTTACCTATAATTCTGTCCATGTTTAGCCATGTGGCTTGATACCTTTTCTCAGTCCAGCATTCTCATCTTATTTCCTCTGCATCTGGCTGGTGACCCCATCTCTCCTTTCCTCTTTCCAGAATTCTACTAGTCTGGTATCCCTACCTATACTTCCTGCTTGGCTACTGGAAATCAGCATTTTACCAAACCAATGGGATTAACGGATCATTTCAGTGTACCCACAGCAGAAAGCTCTAAATTTTTTCTTCATTGCATAGCCAGTTGAAACAGGAGGGTGATTTGGAAGGAAAACAGCCCAGATTCTATCTGACATAATGTATTATTATGGTATAAAAGAACACTAAAATGACAAAACAATTTGAACAGCTATGTTACTCCACCAGGTAGAAGTGAATGAAAGTATAAACTAGTAAGTATCAAGGGGAGGGGAATTAGGTGTGTAGTCTATTATTGACCACTGAGTGAAAGAATAGATGCATAGCTAAGTGTTGAGAGAAGTAGTGGTATTGGTGAGAGAAAAATATCAGAAGCAAACTTGTGGGAGTTGAGACTTTAAATGCAAGTAAATCTCTTGGGTTAGAGATATAGAAGTCTTTGTGGGTAACTTCATAAGTATACTCCCTTGATTACCAAATGATATTCAGTCTATACACCATCACATCATAACAACAGGCATATAGTGTTGGCATTCAGTGTTGAGATTTTCTATGAACCTGATATTTTTTATGATACTTATTCTGTGTTTTATTAATCTTTCAATTTTGGCTTGATTGAGCTCTTCTGGTAGAAGGACAGTCTAATAAATATATTTGTTTTACAGTATGGGACATTTTTTAAGCAAAAAAAAATTCCTTTTATTTCTTTTTCTGTTTTCATTTACTTACAGAATTTTTTTTAAATTTTATTTTACAATACTATTCAGTTCTACATAATAGCCACAGATTCCCTTGTTCTCTCATTGAGGATCTGAAGGGAAAAAATCAAACTAATAGTGATTTAAATCTATCAGGATTCCTAACAAGCAGTTTGCCCCTAAAATTAATTTACTTGAATTTTGAGACAGAATATCACTATGTAATCCAGGATGACTTTAAATGTAAGATCCTCCTGCCTCAGCTTCCTGAGTGCTGAGATTATAGGCTTGTACCACAATACTTACTTGGCTCTTAACAAGTAATTCTTGTTTGGAGATTTGATTCATGGAACTTTTCATTGCTTTCATGATTTTTCTACTTCCCACCAACATTACATGGGCTCTGGTATAGGCCTTAAATTGAAAGTCAGTAACTGCCAACCTACCATCATCTCTGATTTACCCTTTCATTTTTGATACCCTAAAATGAAGCCCCATATTTACACATATTCCATTATCAATTACTACTCATACACACTTTTCTAACTAACAGCTACCTTATTTTATTGAAGTGATCTGACTCTGAAAGTCATTTTTGGTACTATTACCTCTCAGGAATTTATGGTACTTAAAATAAGGCATTAATTGTTTTTCTTTGTAGGAAAGTGAAGCAGAAGAGATTACCATGGGACAAAGAGTGAATGAAGGTGAGATTTGCTTATCTAAAGATAATTTTTAGTTATTTGTAACAAGTATCTTCTATATACTAAACTTGTGAAATAAAGCCTTTAAAATGTTTTAACAAATAACATTAAAGTACTACCTGCTGAGTTATACCTTTTCCCTTTTGAATACTGTCTGTTTCTAGTTTTCCTTGTAGTGGGTAGCCATTCCAGCTTCGACCTGGAAGTTCCAACCCCCATTGAGACTCTAGCAACTGTCATGCCTACGAGGCGGGGCCAGGGGAGGCACCTGGAGACCTGAGAGCTGGATGGGACAGAGCTCTCTCTTTGTGCTTTCTCTGTGCTGGGACCCTGAATATTGGAGGTGGACCGAGCAGAGCTCCAGAGAACACAGCTGGATTGCGATAAATCTTTCCCAGACCCTGCGACCTACCTATTACTTAATTTGTCAGTTACACCATTAAATAAATATCCTTTTAACTACGTGGAGTGGCCAAAATGATTTCACCAATGTTTCCTCCTAGGATTATTTTCTTTTTCATATTTGAAAGAAGTGTCAGGTTACAGATCTCCATAGCCAAAAAGTGCATGTGGGCAAAATCAGTCTTTTTCTTTTTAATGAAATATCTTCTACTAGAGAAGGCACTACTCTTTTTTGAAGTCAATATAGCTAAGCTTTTGAAGTCAATATAGCTAAATCTTAAAAACACATTATTTTTGTCATTTTATAATGTCACTTATTGCTTTTTTTATACCATTTTCTTTAATTGCATTACTGCTCTTATCTATTTGTTTCTGTTCTCTAATGTGTCTTGGTCATTAATTGTTTCATTCCTTTTCTCTCAAGTGCTGTTCATTGTTGATTTCTGTATAGAACAATGTCTCCTGTAGCCCAGGCTTGACTCATGCTATGTAATTGAGAATTGCATTGAACACCTAATTCAAACTAGTGCTGGGAAGATGGTCCTGAAACTCCTTCCATGTTAGGCCTTGACAGCTCAGTGAGAAGGAAAAATGTACTAGTTATTGAGTGTCTGCCAGTCTCTCTGTCTTTTTAGAGTACATACAAATGAAGAGGAACCTGTGCAAGAATTAAGTTCATAAATGGGCAGTGGTGATACATACCTTTAATCCCAGTACTCAGGAGGCAGAGACAGGTGGATCTCTGTGAGTTTGAGGCCAGCCTAGTCTACAGAGTGAGTTCCAAAATAGCCAGGACTATTTCACAGAGAAACTCTGTTTTAGAAAAAAAATAGAATTGAGTGCACTGACCAACTTTGTAGAGACTGTGCAGAAAGGGAGGGGCAGGATAGAGGGTGGGAGCTTTTCTGCTTCAACAGTATTTGAGATAAGTAATGTGGAGTCATGTAATCAGTTTTAGATGATACATAAAATATCTTGACTGGCCATTATTTGTGGTCCATGGACCAGAGCATTCAATAATCTGGATAAAGAACTGACCTTATCATGAAATCAAATTACTGTAGATACATGAGTCAACCAACATAGAAGACCTGGATAAAATGGTGATACCCTGAATAAGAGGACTGCCATTTTCCTTGCTTAAGATGTATAGCCTCAGGGAAAAAAAAGATATGAATAATCCTTGGTTTGCTCTCATACAAATCGCTAGTCTCTGGAACACATGGCCATGAATACTGTTTCAACCTTTAAAAAATAATTCTTTGAGATTATGACTACATCATGTCCATAGCCTTTTTTCTGACTATAAGCCCTACCATTTAACCACTCATTATTTTCTAATTCATGGCTGTTTTTCTTTAACAACAGTTGCACATTAACAAAAGTTACTGTTTGAATGTGTTCTGTGTTTGGCTGCAGGACTTCCCAGCTATCAAGCAAATATTTGGCTGCACTAGATGATCAATGTATATTGGAATTTGTACACAAAGGGTTTTGTGCCTTAGAAGAGGAACAGGAAGTGCTCTTGAAGATTAGAAGAATTTCTACTAAAATTTAAATTTCCCAGATCAGGTCCCTGTCTTCCCTTAGAGTGGAAGGGCAAAGCTGAGAAGGCCTCAGCTGTTTGTGTCATTTCATCTGTGATAACCCAGTGGAGAAGCTGATGCTGTCCTGAGTTTCAGCTGGGTGGCCTTGGTTAATGTGAGACTCTTGGAAGGCTTAGCAATTAGGAGTACCAGTAGGACGTAGCTGGAAGGTTCCTTTCAGGATTCTCATCTGGTTATGTTGTAGGGAGCTGAGAAAAATAACACAATCCATGCCATAGTGATTGAGGGGACCACAGACTCCAGACCAAGAGGAGCAATTCTCCTGAGTTGTCAAAACTTCTGTGACTGGAATGGACCATGAGCCAGACTGTGGTTCTGAGGGTACATGTGGTGGACCTGGGTAGTGGCCCTTCTTTGAGACTCCCTGACTGTGGATTAAATGGGATGGGGAGGCTCTGCTGCCATGTCTATGGGAGGCTGTGATACTTGTAATATATGTGTCCAGTGTACACAGGTATTGATTTCAGTGTGCAGTGTGAAGACATATTGGGAAACTGAAGGTCTGGTTTCTACTTTGGACCTTTGCACTCCACTTTCAGATTTGTCTTACAAATGTTGCAAATAGTTTAGAAACTGATAGAAAGATGTATTGGGGATCATCCTTCAGGAATACACAATTAGAATATTTTAAAATTTCTGATTTAATCTTAACCTGCTTCAGGAAAGTTCAGTTCCGGTGGAGAAAAGACATTTCGAAGCTGCACAGATATTTCAGGTTTCCATGTTTTTGAACAGAAGGATAGGGTAGATTCCACATCATGTGCATAAGACATGTGGCAAGAAATAGACATTAAATTATTCTTCTACACTGTTTTATAATTAGGCATCCTTGGGGCTGGGTTTGTCTGAAACCACAAGGGGACATGAGAGTTTGAAGAGCCATTGCATGAGATTACCCTAGTTTACCAAGAGAGCTTTAGGGTTTGGGGCCTCTGTGTTTGCAAGAAATATCAGCAGCTGACAGGTCAGAAACATGGCAGTTTAATGATTACTTTGAGTTAATTTTATGGGAGTTGTGAATTCTGTGTTAATTTTTATAAACACAAAATTATAAGTAGCTGTGTAACAGTCAAGATCACACTTTTCTTGGCTGAGTCTTTTGATTAAAAGTTGACTATATTTTCCTGCTTTTTTTTTCTTGGCTCTTCCTATTTTCTTTATTCTTTCACAAATGTTGTACATATTTTTCATTATTGTAACATTGTGGTAAATATGAAAGTCACATGGTTTCAATGTGTGTATTAATTTTTCCTAATTATACTAAGCATTTTGAGTGTTTCTTCTTTGCAAATGGCATTGAAATCAAGAGTCCTATTAAAATTGTTGAGAATTTTCTTTGGATTTTATTAAATGCATGCTGCAAATTTACCATATACAACATTTTAATAGTGATCCTGTTCACATGGATCATTTATTTACTTGTCTATTTATTTAGGTTTTGTTGATGTTAATCTATGGAAGACTTTTATTTTATTGGATAAAAAGTACTCTGGCGCAGGGTAGGTAGTGCAGCATGTATTTTTCTTGGAGATGACCTGAGTTCATATCCCAGTATCCAACTTGGAAGGCTCATAAACACCTGTTAGTCCAGATCCAGCAGATCTGACACTATCTTTTCTTGTATGTCACATTTATACATTTTGAAGACCTTCTCCCTCACACAAACATACAAAATGTGAGGATAAACTTGTTTTCAAAAGTTCTTGTGATTCATAAAGCCATTAGAGCAAAACAAGTTGCTTTAAGTGTATAATACAAATCATACACTTTTGGTTTAAAAATCTGTTATATTGCATTTGGTTTGGAAAAGTTTTCATTTCCTTACTCTGATGAAGACTTATATTCCATCAGTCATAGGAAGTAAAATGATGCCTAAGTGATTCTAACATCCTTTTCTTTTATTATAAAAATCAAATCCTTTTAGTAATCAATATCATTTTCTATGAATTTAAAACATCAGAAGGTTGCCGGGCAGTGGTGGCGCACGCCTTTAATCCCAGCACTCGGGAGGCAGAGCCAGGCGGATCTCTGTGAGTTCGAGGCCAGCATGGGCTACCAAGTGAGTTCCAGGAAAGGCACAAAGCTACACAGAGAAACCCTGTCTCGAAAAACCAAAAAAAAAAAAAAAAAATCAGAAGGCATTAAACAAATCTCTCCAATTTTATTGGAACAGTCCTCCTTACTCAATCCATTTTCTATTATTAGCAAAGGAGAGAAACTGAGTACACATGATGAGTGTTGGCCAGGGAGTCTGTGTGGCTAAATTTTTATCAGAATTTTTTTCTTATTTAAAGGACCATGATATATAATTGTAGATAGGTATTTTTTGTCTTGCTTGGTCAGTGGTACCATCTATGTTGTTGATTTTATTGTCATCTAAATTTATTGTTGTTTATCTGAGAAATGATAGAACTTCATGACTTTTTTTCAGAAATTTTACTATTTTATGTTTACAGTTTCTTGATATTTTGTTGGTTTCTGAAGTTTCTGTAGAGAGACAGTTTTCGTTTTCTCTTCTTGATCTCAGAGGCTCACTTCTCCTCATTTCTTGATATATCTAAGTTTTTCAGGTGTTGTTAATCTTCATTTTTGGGTGTTTCTGCTTAGGTGATTGATATGGTTAATATATTGGTTTTGTGTTTTTAAAACATTTTCATATATTATTGTCTCTTTGTTTTAATTAACTATTAGGACTAAGGAGGTTCAGCCCCTCGACAGTCCCCTCTCAGGGTCTGGAAAGAATCTACAACCAGCTGATAATTAGTCTTTGATAAAAAGAAATGAATCTATGCACACGAAACTCCTTTGTCCATACACTTTATTATTCTGTGTCAATTCTCTCTCTCCAAGCTTCTACTCTCTTTTGACTTCTTTCTTGCCTGATTTCTCTTTATATTCATCTACTGTTCCCTCCAAGTTCTATCTTAATTCTGCCTCATCTATGTCCCTTTCATCTCATTCTTACCTAGCTAGTATCCCCCATCTGACTCTTCCTCATCTTTTATCTCATCCACACATTCTCTCAGGTCAAAATCCTCATTATCCCTCTTTATTCTCTGTTTCTAAGTTCTCTCAGTTGTCTACATGTGTTCCAGATTTCCTGGATAGTATGTCTCAGGAAATTTTTAGATTTAACATTTTCTTTTATTGATATTTCTGTTACTTCTATTATTGCTTCAAAGTCTGAAATTCTCTGTTTCATGTCTTGCATTCTTTAGTGGAAGCTTCCTTCTATAGGTCCTAGATTTTCATTTCCAGAATTCCTTCAGTTTTCATTTTTTTTAATTTCTTCTATTAATATTTTTAGATCTTGAACAGATTCTTTCATTTCTGTCTCATGTGTTTTGGGTTTTCCTTAAGGGATATTTACATTTTTCCAATATTTCATTTATCTTTTCCCTGCTTTTTTAAGGAATTAATTTGCTTCCTTTTTAAGGACTTCTATCATCTTTAGTTGGTATTAAAGTCTCTTAATTGTGCTTCAACTGTGTTGGAATATTCAGAGCTTGCTGTAGTAGGATAGCTGGAATCTGGTAGTGACATTGCTCTGGCTATTGTTGATTGTGTTCAGGTATCTGGGTTTGAGTTGATTGTGGGTTTAGGTTCCAATTTCTTAGTTTGTCTTTGTTGGATGGGTATTTTGTTCTTTGGTTTCTGTTTGCTCTCTTTTCTGCTCTGTGTGGCACTGAGAGAGTGTAGGAGGTCTGTGGGCAGGTAGTGGAATTTTGGCAGATGGTGCTTTATTTGTATGGGCAAGGGGTCTCCACCAAAGTTGGAGGCTAAGATGTAGAGATGAAGAGGGAAGTAGAATTGGGAATAGTGTTGCTGGGGGTTATTGAAAGAATAGAGGAGGGCCTGTTTGTGGTTGCACATGCCTTTAATCCCAACACTAGGGAGGCAGAGGCAGGAGGAGCTCTTTGATTTTGAGGCCAGCCTGAGCTACAGAGTGAGTTCCAGCAAAGGCACCAAAGCTACACAGAGAAACCCTGTCTCCCCCCTCTCCTGCAAAAAAGAAGAGTGGAGGAGGTTCACAGATGAGCAGCATACATGGATTTCTTATGGCTGGCATGGCCTCTGGTCCAGAAGGGAGCCTTTGTCTCAGTTTGCCTACTTGTTCTTCTGGTTTGTGTAGCCTGCATTTGAGCAGAGAATATCCTCTAATTTGGCAGTGGGAACATGGCTTTGGGGGTGGCAGCTATAGGGTTAATGGAGGGTTGTGTCTGTGGGAATGTAGGGAGAGTAGAAGCTTCATGGGCATGTAGCCTGCCTACCTGTTCTGGCTGGTGTAACATACACATGAACAGGGCATGTCTGCCTGAGTTGGGGGTAGGAATGCAGCCACATTCCTCCTTTTCTGAATGGGGATATGTCCTGTGCCATTGTAGGTTGGAAATCCTTAATTTGTTTCTAGATTTTACAAGATATGACAGTCAAGAGATTATCTTGAGTGTCAGAAGACAATTTAAACATTTGGGCTTTTATAGATTATGAGAATTATTGAAGTTAGACTAAATGCATTTTTTTTAGAATGGGTTCATTAGGTTGATTTTTTTCTTTTTTCTTTTGCCTTTTCTAACTCTTTATTTTTTTTCCTTTTATTTTATTCTACAATACCATTCATTTTTACATATCAGCCACGGATTTGCTTGTTCTCCCCTCCCTGCCCCCTCCCCTTCTCCCCAGCCCACCCCCCATTCCCACCTCCTTCAAGGCAAAGCCTCCCCTGAGGACTAAAATCAACTTGGTAGACTCAGTCCAGGCAGGTCCAGTACCCTCCTCCCAGACTGAGCCAAGTGTCCCTGCATAGGCCCCAGGTTTCAAACAGCCAATTCATGCAATGAGTACAGGACCCAGTACCACTGCCTAGATGCCACCCAAACAGATCAAACCAATCAACTGTCTCACCTATTCAGAGGGCCTGATCAAGTTGGGGACCCCCCAGCCTTTGGTTCATAGTTCATGTGTTTCCATTCATTTGGCTGTTTGTCCCTGTGCTTTATCCAACCTTGATTTCAACAATTCTCGCTCATATAAACCCTCCTCTTTCTCGCTAATTAGACTCCTGGAATTCCACCCAGGGCCTAGCCATGGATCTCTGCATCCAGTTTCCTCAGTCCTTGGATGGGGTTTCTGGCACGACTATTAGGGTGTTTGGCCATCCCATCACCAGAGTAGGTCAGTTCCAGCTGTCTCTTGACCATTGCCAGCAGTCTATTGTGGGGATATCTTTGTGGATTTCTGTGGGCCTCTCTAGCACTTTGTTTCTTCCTTTTCTCATGTGGTCTTCATTTACCGTGGTCTCCTATTCCTTGTTCTCCCTCTCTGTTCTTTATCCAGCTGGGATCTACCGCTCCCACGGGCTCTCTTTCCCTCAACCCTTGCCCTTCATTACTCCCACTCACAAGCTTGTACAACCACTTTGGAAATTAATATGGTGCTTTCTTAGAAAATTGAGAATCAATCTCCTCCAAGATCCAGCTATACCACTCTTGGGTATATACCCAAGAAATGCTCAATCATACCATAAGAGCACTTGCTCAACTATGTTCATATCAGCATTGTTTGTAATAGTCAAAACCTGGAAACAACCTAGATGCCCTTCAACTGAAGAATGGATAAATAAATTGTGGCACATATACACAATTAAATACTACTCAGCAGAGAAAAACAATGACATTATGAGGTTTGCAGGCAAATGGATCAATCTAGAAAAAATCATCCTGAGTGAGGTAACCCAGACTCACAAAGACAAATATGGTATGTACTCACTCATAGGAGGATACTAGAGGTGGAACAAGGATGAGTGGACTGCTACTTACATCACCAGGGAGGCTACCTGGAAAACAGGACCCCAAGAAAGATATGAGGATCGCCCAATGATGGAGAAATGGCTGAGATCTACATAGACTAAATGCATTTTTAATGTTTTCTTTTTTTGTTTTATTCTCTCATACAATATATCCTGATTGCAGCCTCCCCTTCTTCTACTCCTTCCAGCCCCCAGACCCCATTTTTCCAGATCCACTGATACTCTGTTTCCCTTCAGAATAGAACAAACCTTCTAGTGATATCAACCAAACACATTATAATAAGTTGCAGTAATATTAGGTATAAACCCTCTCATCAAGACTGGATGGACAGGGTAACCCAATAGGATAAAAAGAGTTCCGAGAACAAGTAAAAGAGTCAGAGACACATCAATTCCTTTAGTTAGTAGTCCCACAAACACCCCAAGTTAAACAACTATAGCATGCATGCAGAGGACCTGGCAGAGCCATGCAGGCTCCATGACTACCACTTGTTTCTCCGAGCCTCTATGAGCCCTTCTTAGTTTATTCTGTGGGCCATGTTCTCCTGTTTTCATCAAATACAATATTCATCCCCTCCTTCCACAGTATTCTTAGAGCTCAGGCTAATGTTTGAGTATGGAATCTTTACATGTGTTCCCATCAGATTTCAGAAGAAGCCTTTATGATTACACTTGGATGAGGCACTGATATATAAATATAAAAGAATATAGTTATGAATCATTTCGTTGATTTTTTTCTTGGTCAGTTGTATTTGGTTCTACCCTAGGTTTCTGAGTCATTCAAGTTCCAGTTCCTGGCCATCTGGGCAGTGTTAGACATGGGCTTCCTCTCACAGCTTGGGCTTCAAGTTAGATCAGTCATTGGTTGGCCAGTACAAAAGGTCTGAGCCACCATTTCTCCAGCATATCTTGCAGGCAAAACAATTGTGGATTGAATGTTTTGTGGCTGGCTTTGTGTCCCAGTCCCACTGCTGGGAGCCTTATATGGTTACAGAAGATGGCTAGTTCAGTCTCTATATCCTTGATTACTAGAAGTCCTCACTAGGGTCATCCTTATAGGTTCCAGGATATTTACACTTCAATAAGGTCCCATATCCCCCAGTAAAAGCTCCTAGACTCCAGTCATCTCTCCCTGTATTCTTCTCCTCGGTCCCTTCCTTATTCACTAGATTCTTCCCATTTCCACCCCCACCTGCCTCTAGTGTACCCCCAAACCTATTCTATTTCCTCTTCCCAAGGTGACCCATAAATCTCCCCTAGAACCATTCTTATCTCTCTGCATCTATAGAATGTATTGTGATTAACTGTGTTTACTGTGATTGTTCTTTACTTAACAGCTAATATCCATTTATAAGTGAGTACACTATGTTTGTCTTTGTGGTTCTGGGTTACTTCATTCAGGAAATTAAGAAATTAGATAACAACAAACCAAATAATCCAAATATAATGAAAATACACCACTAAGCAGAATTCTCAGTAGAGGAAAATACCTGAGAAAGACTTGAAGAAATGTTCAACATCCTTAAATATCAAGAAAATGCATGCCAAATTAATTTGAAATTTTATCTTACACCTATCAGAATGGTTAAGATCAACTATAGCTAATGCTGGCAATGACATGGAGCAAGGTGATTCATTGTTGTTGCAAGTGCAAATATGTGCAGCCACTGTGTAAATCAATATACAATCATCAGAAAATTGGACATCAATCTACCTCAAGACCTAGCTATTCCACTCTTGGGAATATACCCCAAACATGTTCCTCCATCCTACCACAAAGACACTTGCTCGACTATGTTCATAGTGGCTTTATTCATAATAACCAGAAACTTCTATGTTTATGCTATTTCATTATTGATATGGGAAGGCTTCTCCACTGAAGGTGGGTCTTGTGTGGAAAATGGAGCTCTCTGAGCATGAGACAGTGACTAGAAAAGTGAGAAAGCCAGGCACAATCTTTGCCCATGGATTTTGCTTTCAGGTGCTAGCTTGAGTTTTTATCCTAAGCTCCCAAAATGGTGGACTGTAACCTGAACAAATTAGCCAATTAATCTGGTTCTTTCTCTGAGAATTTTTTGATTAATGGATTTGATCACAGCCAGTTAGAGACTTGCAAGTTAAAACAAAAGCAAAAGTGATTTTGTTGTAAGATAGAACCTGGGAATTTTGTCTTTTGGGAGAATATGGAAGATATCAAGATTTTAGGTGGCAAAAGCAATAGAAAGTTGTACACAAAACTTAACTGGCTGTTCTTATAGGACCAGAAAGATGGGGAAATTGATTTTTCATGAGAAAAAAACATCTTAACATGTACTTCTGGCTATCTTGGAACTGATTGCATAGACTAGGCTAGAATTCAACTCTGAGGTAGATATACCTTGCTCTGACTTCTGAGTGCAGGGGTTACAGTGTAGGCCAATACACCCAGCTTGTCCATCTTATTTTTCTTTCTTATACTTATTAATTATTCATATATTTTCTCTCTGTACTGCTGATCTGTTTACTTATGTCTCCTTATTTTTATTTTTTATTTTATTTATTTATTTATTTATTTATTTATTTATTTATTTATTTATTTTTCGAGACAGGGTTTCTCTGTGTAGCTTTGTGCCTTTTCCTGGAACTCACTTGGTAGCCTAGGCTAGCCTTGAACTCACAGAGATCCACCTGGCTCTGCCTCCCGAGTGCTGGGATTAAAGACGTGCGCCACCACCGCCCGGCTCCTTATTTTTTTAAAAGGCATGTATCTTGCAAGGTAATATCCCATTCACAGGGTACAGAAATGACAGAGGTGAATGTCTTATTCAGTTTTCTTCTAAAGTGGCTTGTTGATTACATTATAACAACTATGTCATGGAATAAATCTGGGAAGCACCAGAATTATATAACTACATTGTCAAAGAATCATGCATTTACAATTTTATCACTATCATGCTTTCTGTTGTGCACATGTATAGGATATTTTAGAGTGCAGTGTCCTATGATGATGTGCATGTCAACTTCATTTGGGAAGAATGGACTTTGCCTGATCCTTCCCAGAAGAATCTCTACGAAGATGTGATGGTGGAGACCTACAGGAACCTGACTACCATAGGTAAGACTGAATTTTACTTCACATTTTAAAATAAGGTGATATTGTTCCTTGGTTTTAGATGTCTCCTCTGTAATTTGATTGAGAAAGAAGAGTGAAGTGAATAAATCAGGCATGTTTCTAAGTTTCACTGAATATAGTAATTTAATTTTGCACAATTTTCAATAATATGCCATATGTTTTTGGTATTGTATTTTAGGATACTGTTGGGAAGACCATAATACTGAAGAGCATCATCAAAACTCTAGAAGACATGAAAGGTAATTTTCATGTGCAAGCTGATACAAATGTGCCTCTGAAAATTTCATAATATGTCCTGTAAGTTTTATACAAAAGCAACAATGTAAATAAGCACAGATTAATGTGCATTGATGATTATTAAATTCTCACAAAAACATAGACCTCAATGTCAGGTAGGTGAGTTGATTTGCAAGGCATTATTTTAAGAAATAAGACAAGGAAACAAATCCTCAACAGATATCACAACTTAAATCACAGCATCATTAAAGATTTGATGTAGAATTGTCAATCTACTTATTTCATACAACTCATATTACAAAATGTATACACATTGAAGAGGTTATATCTTCAAAACCTTCTAATAAGCAAATAGTCCATAGTAAAGCTAGTGTTACTCATATACTTTTTATGGCTATGCTAAATTTAGTAAGTATAGCAGTTAGAGTCAAGAGTCAAGGGACAGTTTGTAGATGTAACCAACCATCTTATTAAATAAGAAACACAGAACCAATGTAAAAGAGAAAGCCAAGAGGTCAGAGCTCAGAGCTAAAATTTTACCCTTCCTCCTGGGGTGGTCCTACCTCTCTGAAAGAGAGCTACTTCCTGTGTGTTTGTCTTTAATACAGTCTTTCTGTTCTGCCTTCTCATTGGTTGTAAACCCAAACACATGACTGCCTCGTCACTGCCTGTAAGTACAGCCCTCCAGGTCTTAAAGGCCTATGTCTCCAATGATGGCTGTAACCCTGAACACACAGAGATCTACCTAGTTTTGTCTACCATGTGCTGGGATTAAAGGCGTGCACCACCACCGCCATGCTCTTGCTATGGCTGTAATAGCTCTGACCCCTGGGCAACTTTATTTATTAACATACAATTAAAATCACATTTTAGTACAAATAAAATACCACCATATTTTTATGGAGAAATCTTAATTCCTCACTATATGTCTATGAGAAACAGAAATTCAGACTGTGTTAATTCAATGTGGAAATGTTTAATTTGTTATTGTTCAATTACTAAGTATATTATATGCCACTCTGACTACAAGGCATATGAGAATAGGGATATGGAAAAAAACATCATAACATACCTCTTTCTCAGAACAATGGGAAAATATGTTGCAATCCCTATATTGAGTATATTGTTGAATTTGATTCAAGTATACAAGTAATTGATTTTACAGTTTCATTGTTAATAAATCAACAAACTTACAAAGCAGAAATGCCCTATGAGTACTAGTACTATATCAATAATCTGTTAGTCTTAGTTCATTTAGCAAATGTAATATGAATCAAAGTATAGAAAAATTTATGAATGCAATAAGGGTGGTCAAGTTCTAAGTTTTTCCAGTTCTCTTCAAATATGTGAAAAATCTCATATAGAGAAAAGATGTTTTAAATGTGAACCATGTAACAAAGAATCTTACCATCATAGGTAAGATTTACATTTGAAAAATTTAAAACAACCCTTAACGAACAGGAACAACATGAATGTAAATACAATGATAAAATCTTATATACTGATTCCTCTTTACAATTGGACCAAATGGTAAAATTAATTTATATAGACTTAAAGATTCAAGATTGTGTTGAATATGCTAAAGCTTTTACATATTCCAATATTCCCTGCAGCCATGAAAGAAGTTATTCTGGAGAGAAACCTGTATGTGCTCAATGTGTTAAATCCTTTGCATGTAACACTCACCTTCAAAGGCATAAAAGAACACATACTGGAAAGAAATCCAATGAATTTAATCAATGTGATAAAGCCTTTGGCAGTCACAGTCATATTCAAGTGAATAGAAGAACACATACTGGAGAGAAATCCTATAAATGTAATCAATGTAGCAAAGCCTTTTTACAACACAGTTATCTTCAAATGCATGAAAGAACACATACTGGTGAGAAACCCTATGGATATAATCAGTGTGGTAAAGCCTTTGCACAACACAGTACTCTTCAAATACATAAAAGAACCCATACTGGAGATAAACCCTATGAACATATTCAATGCAGTAAAGCCTTTGCACAACATGGTCATCTTCAAAGTCATAAAAGAACACATACAGGAGAGAAACCCTATCAATATAATCAATGTGGTAAAGCCTTTGCACATCACCACACTCTTCAAAACCATGAAAGAACACACACTGGAGATAAACTCTATGAATGTAATCAATGTGGTAAAGCCTAGGCTCATCACAGTACTCTTCAAATACATAAAAAAGACACGCTAGAGCAAAAGCCTAAGGGCATAATTAATGTGATAAAGTCTTTGGTCATCACAGTCTTCTTCAAATGTATGAAAAAAAATACTAGAGAGAAACCTCAAGAAATTAATCAATGTGGTAGTCTTTTCACACACAATACTCTTCAAATGCATGAAACAATACCTACTGGAGAGAAACCCTATGAATATAATCAGTGTGGTAAAGTCTTTGCATGTATCAATACTGTTTGAAATCATTAGAAAAAGTCACATTGCAGAGAAATTCTAAAAATATAGTCAGTGTCATGCAGTTTTATTCTTTATACAGAAATAAACCTTTTTCTGTGCAGTCTCTTAAAGCCTTTGCATATTACAATTGTCTTTGAGTACCTGCAAAAGATACTGAGGGCTTATTATTATAAGTATTTGGTAAAATCCTTATCCAAAACACTTGCATTCAGTTACACAAGGGTGTTCATTCTGTAAAAAACAATTTGACAGTGTCAACAATCTGTCATGCATTATGATGTCCATTTTTATAATGTTTGCCCCTGTAAAATCATGGAATAAATGAATTTATGAATTTATAAAGCCCTGTGTTCAGGGTAAAAGGCCAGCCAAAGGAACCCAGCTGAAAACTAAAACCAGAGCCAATGAAAAACATTCACTTTGTCACTGGAACCAGAGCCAAAGAAATACACTTTACCTCTGACCAACTGAACACAAAATTAACCATTCCCTGAGCAGAGAAACCAACCAATCACTGCACATGAAATCCTCCCAATCTCAGAGCTTTTTCAAGCTCAGAGATTGAAATAGCACCAATTCCTACCCTGAAAATCTTTTCCCTGGAAATCTCCACCACTATGAAGCCCCATAGAAGCCCTGTGCCTGTTTAGCTGGCAGCTGTCCTTTTTCACACTGATACAGGCAACCACTATTCTGAATTTCTCTCCCCTATATAAATCTCTTTATAGTTTTGGGTGAAGATATTCTTTTGCCAGAGCAGAGCAGAATCTTTGCTGGGAATCTCCCTCGTGGAGTCGAGCAGAGAAGCAATGGACATCTCTGCTGGGAAACTCGTTAGTGGAGAGGAACAGAGAAATAATGGACCCCTCTACTGCGAAATTCTCTTAGGGGAGTGGTGCAGAGCAGCAGTGGACATCTCTGCTGGAAAGTTCTCTTAGCTGATTGTAGCACAGCTAAGCTGTAATGGCTCTCTCTTGGAGAGGAGCAGGATTGGCACATCCATTAAGTAAACCATCCCACACTGGGACAAACTTTCAGGACTAGCCTGACTTTCTAACAGTTAGTATTCCTATCTCCTCACAGCTTTAGGTATCCAGTTTCCCTTCACACCTTTTTCTTGAGAGCTGTAGGTATCCTAGATATCTTCCCTTCACAGCTTCAGGTATAGCCTGGCATCCCAACAACCAGGATAGCTTTCTCCTCTCAATTGTAGATATCCAGGATACCTTCCATTCTCAGCTATAGGTGTAGCCTAACTTTTGATACTCAGGGAACTTTTCCTTCCATTAGTTAAACACTTCTATTATGAATTTAAATAATAATGTAGTAATTTTAGATTTTATACTTCTCTTTAATTACAAGAAATAACTAATTCAAGTGTAAAACTTTATGGATTTGTATAGGTTCCTTTTCTGTTCTTGTTATATTATGTCTATGTCAACTTATAATGAGTTTTATTTGTCCCCAGAGGGATACAGGATCACCATGTAAGTGGCATGGCAACAAATGTCAGACATGGCAGCTAAATCTATAGTTCACATCCTTAACCTGCATCATGAAGCAGAGAGTGGGAAGTGAAATTGATGTGTGGATGTAAATTATCAAAGTCTACCCCCAGTGATATATTTCATCAGCAAAATAGCATTTCCTAAATCTTCACAAATGATACCACCAACTAAAAAAAGATTCATTTCTGACTTCAAACGTACATGCTTGCTTTCTGTTACATGAACCAATTTAGAAGAAAATCTCTGCAAGCCTTTAAATGTCTCAATATCTGTGTTACAGGAATGCATGCTTACAATGAAAAAGTTTCAACAGTGAAAAAATGTTTTTTTTTTTTTTTTAGTAAATTTATTTTACAACATCATTTAGTTCAACATAATAGACACAGATTCCCCTGTTCTCCCACTCTTGCCCCCCTCCCCCTCCCCCCACCCCACCCCCCATTCCCACCTCCTCCAGATCAAGGTCTCCCCCGAGGACCGGGATCGACCTGGTAGACTCAGTCCAGCCAGGTCCAGTCCCCCCCTCCCAGACCGAGCCAAGCGTCCCTGCATAGGTCCCAGGATTCAAACAGCCAATTCATGCAACAAGCCCAGGACCCGGCACCAACACACAGCTGCCTCCCAAACAGATCAAGCCAAATGACTGTCTCACCCGTTCAGGGGGCCTGATCCAGTTGGGGGCCCCTCAGCCTTTGGTTCATAGATCCTGTGCTTCCATTCATTTGGTTATTTGTCCCTGTGCTTGAAAGAGAGTGGGAGATCCTAGCTGGATCAAGAAAAGAGAGGGAGAACAACGAATAGGAGACCATCGTAAATGAAGACCACATGAGAAGGGGAGGAAGCAGAGAGCTAGGGAGGCCCACGGAGATCCACAAAGATACCCCCACAAAAGACTGCTGGCAATGGTCGAGAGACGGCAGGAACTGACCTACTCCGGTGATGGGATGGCCAGACACCCTGTTAGTTGTGCCATAAACCCCATCCAAGGAAGGTCTGAGGAATCTGGATGCAGACATCCACGGCTGGGCCCCTGGTGGAGCACTGGGAGTCTAATTAGTGAGAAAGAAGAGGGTTTATATGAGCGAAAAAATGTTTTTTTAAGGAGTTGTGTTAATTTTAATTATTTGATGCTAGTACATGTTTTTTGGGTATGTGAATTTGCAACCTAGTCCTGAAAATATTAGACTTTTGGATCTTCTTGTAGAAAAAACTAAAGGAAGTTGTCAAAAATCAGGTCTTACTCCTGGGATTGAACTTTTCTCAACTGTCCAACCATGTCTCTAGCCGCAAAAATATTTTAAATCCTATTTATATCATATTGAAGTCAGGAAATTGGGACAAACTCATACAAGAGAAAAATTTTATTCACATAAACAATTTGGTACAGACTTCAAATATCACAGTTGTTTTCAGCTTATAGGAAAAAAAATCTTACTTCATTTTCTTTTCATCATAGCCTTGAAGGAAGTAATTTAGTTACTATATATAGACAAGACTGATGGGGGTGGTCACTGCATTTTGGTTTCTATTTTGAAACATTTGAGGTAGATACCAAAGTGTGCTATATGTGTGGCAAATCCATTTAGTTAAATATTTTTGTGGTCTTTATATTCTTTATGTGGCTTTTGATCATCTTCCATTGTGCTTTTACTTAGTGATATGTATTTTTCTGCTGTAATACCTAGAATGAGAAGCCCATCATCTTACTAGTCCTTCGTTTATTTAAATATCAGGCAGTGTATGATCTTACTTTTCAAGTAAGAATGTCTATGAAAGGGTGGTGGGTTGTGATGTATGATTTTGATTTCATGTTTTCACAAATTCCCTTGAGTTTTGTTGTTTATATTAAGCCTGATGTGGAAGCTAGTAATGATTCAAGGATACATTTCAACTCATGATCCTCAGGTGTCTACCTTCAGAGTACAAGTCCAAGGGTAGATAATCTACTCCCAATGTGTGCTGTTTTGTCAACAAAACAATGTTAATTTTAAAATGCTTAATAGGAAGGAATATAAGTAACATTAAATTATTTATGTGTGTATTCAAAGAGGTATTTTCATGTATCTGGTAGAAATGTAATAAAGTTGAATAATCAGCGATGAATTGTGTATCACATATCATAGCTTGATATTATCTCTCTATATAATTTGAAGTTCTATGCATCTTCCTTTCACCATCAGTTATCCATTTGGCTCTTCACATTGAAGTATTGCCCTATAAGGGAATTATCCAGAGATGCCAGATAATGTAATTGCACTTAGATTTGTTTTTTTTTCCTTTTTTTATTATTGAGAGATTTTTCTATTCATTTTACATACCAACCACAGTTTGCCCCTGTCCTCCTCACTCCCACTCCCCAGCCTTCCCCCTAACCCACCCCACATTCTCACCTCCTCCAAGGAAAGGTCTCCAATAGGGAGTCAACAGAGCCTGGTACATTCAGTTGAGGCAGGTCCAAGCCCCTCCTCCCTGTACCAAGGCTTCACAAAGCATCTCACCATAGGCACTAGGCTCTAAAAAACTGGCTCATGTATGAGAAACAGGTCCCTATCCCAATGCCTGGTGGCCCCCTAAACAGTTCAAGCTAAACAACTATCCAGAGGGCCTAGTCCAGTACCATGAGCACTCCTCAGCTATTGTTCCACAGTTCATTCATTTCCACTGCTTTGGCTAGTTGTCTCTGCACTTTTTTCCATCATGGTTTCAATGTCCCTTTCTCATAGAACCCTCCTCTCTATCATTGATTAGACACCTGGAGCTTGGCCTGTCACCTGGTCATGGATCTCTGGATCTGCTTCCATGAGTCACTGGATGAAGTTTCTATTATTATTGTTAGGGTAATCACTCATCTGACCACCTGAATAGGCAAGTTCATGTACCTTCTCGATTATTGCCAGTAGTCTAAGGTGAGATCATTCTTGTGGATTCCTGGGAACCTCCCTAGCACTTGGTTTCTCCCTATTCACATGATGTCTTCAATCATCATAGTATCTCTTTCCTTGCTCTTCCACTCTGTCCCTGTTCCAGCTTGATCATCCCATTTCTCTGTGTTCTCATCCTCCATTCCTTGCCCTCCATTACCCCCTTCATTCTCAGTTTACTCATGTACATTTCATCTATTTCTTCTTTGCTGGGCTATCTATATGTGCATCTTAGGGTCCTCCTTGTTAGCTAACCTTTCTGGAGCTGTGGTTGTAGTCTAGTTATCCTTTGCTTTACATCATGGCTGGAGACATGATAGCTATCCTCTTTATCAAACTAAGTCTAGGAATCCCTTTTGTTGCTGAGAAATCTTCTTTATTCATGAAGGCAAGCTGTAAGGTTTAATCTCAATGGTAAAACAAAAACAAACACTAGGAGGAATACCAGTATTCATTCAACTACATGGGAAGAGAGAAGAACAACCTGAATATGTTGGGTTCTCTGGAAATGTGGAATTGTTTAGTTTAAAGAGCCAAGGGACAGCTAGGGACACTGAGTGTGGCTCTGTAGAATTTGGATCTCTGCTTTCTATCAAGTGTAAAGGAAGAAAGCTGAGGCAACTTCCCTTCTTACCTAAGCACCATTTGTAGACTCCTTGGGTGATAATTTTTGTTTTCTTGCTAAATACAACAACTATTGTACCTGTAAGACTCTGTTTTCTCTTTCTGTTTGGTCAAGAATTCTAGAGTCCTGCATGCTTTGGGAATGTACACTGTCCACCAGGCCCACAGATCGTAAATCACCTTGGATGTCCTGGAGAATGTAGACTCCATTACTTTAAATCTCACATGAAACCAAAGGAAAAAACTGAGTTTATCAGTAAGACAATTCTACTTCAGCATAGAATTTCCATGTAAGGCAATGTTTTAACATAGGTTTACTCACTTGATTCATTGATGAGCAAACCCCACCCCTATTTGCCTATCTACCTCAAAACTTTCAGGTGGCAAACTACTTCATTAGGCAGTTGTGACCAGAAATGGTTCTCACAGCTTGACTCAGTGGGACGGTGTTCTGGTTGAAGATTGTACAAGGCTCTCATTTCAAAGACTAGAGTCACTCTTCTAGTGTCAATAATACCTCTACAATTTTCAGAAATTATAAATATAGAAAGGTTAATATAACCCCATTATTAGCAGGAAGAACGTCCAGAAGCATCAGAATAAATATTATCAACACTTGGCCAAGAGGCAGAGACTGAGACTGCTCAATAAGTAGCAATAACATCTTAGATTGAGTAGTGTGGTAGGAACCTTAACTATCTTCAGATTCCAAGTTCAAAAGTGACACACAGTGCCTTCAATCATCATCGGTGATACTGTCCACATTTATCTAGGGTTTTAGAGTTCATTAGATAGGTTAAGTTGGGCACCTGTCTCATTATAGAAAAGCAGCTCCCAGATCAACCTCAATCTAGTATAAGAAATGGCTTAAAACCTTGCAGAAGGAAGGTAACAATAGAATAACAGTTACCTGGAACATATCTCTGAGGCTTTAATTTCTTATTCCACAGTTTACTTCTTAGTTAATAGGACATCCACCCAGAAAAGGCTCTGAATATCTTTTGCTCAGACAGTATTTGGTGAGATTAGGTACCCTTGATTGAGTAATAGTGCCAGGTGCAAGGTTAATATCCAAGGCTTTGGCCATGGATTGATTGGAATCACTTCCCACTTTGTGCACAATTAAGGTTTTACAGGACACTTATTTTGGATAATACAATATCCAAAGAAAACACTGCATCTCAGCTGCTCCATGCTTGTTGGTCCCATGATATGGGCAGAAAGAATTCCACTGGGGTGGCCAGGCAACAATATTGATCTCACAGTCTGACACAATAGCCCCATGGTAAACCAACTCCACCCAATCATGACCTCAGTTTATATCTTCATTTTTCTACTCCTAAAAACACAAGTCTCTCTGTGAGCTGTACCTACTTCTCCTTCTTCTACCTCACAGGTACTTAATATGGGTGCAGTAAACCACCCATTATTGAAGGCATCATTATATCATCCCAGTAGATTGATGAATATTAAGACATGTTCCATAAAATCTACTTCTCACATCAGGAGAATGGAAACAACCACACTCTTGTGCCCATGACTTACTCAGGCCCTTGTTACTATATCTCTTTTAAATATTAATATTTTCCACCTGAGGCCAAGTGTCTATTATGAATAAATTAAGTTTTCAGAAATCACTAATAATTCTAGTAATTTGTCATATGAGGTTATTGGTGATTAAAAGAGAAACCTTTAGGGTAAATTTTACTATTACATCAGCCATTCCAATATAATCAGTAGTTTGGATTACTCATAGTGTCATAATATTAAAAATATATTATGCAGTAGTATCAAAAGGCTTTGCAGAATATGGACACAGCTAGAATTTTACAAGCCTTGATAAGGCAGCTTAAATTTTCTAACATCCTTCGGTTTTGCCTATCATAGCCTACAATGATATTATTTTTCTCCTTGGGTGAAACTGAGTAGTGCTATCTTGAAAACTCGATTTTTTTTCTTAAAGAATTATTGTATTGAATAAAAGTAAAGAAACCTTACATTCAGAATGTATCCATCTTTGGTGCATATAAGGTAGCTAAAAACAAAGATTGTAATGTATCCTGTAAATGTATCCTATAAAAACAGACAAAAATAATAGGTTAGAAGAAAGCTTTCCCAAAACCAAAGCAAGAAGAAAAGAATTGGGAAGGCTAAATATAAATATATGTGAGAAAGTCCAAATACATCATTAGACTAAAAATATTTAAGTAAAAACTATCTTGAAAAATTAAAACATGACATAGTAAAGGAGATATAATAAAATAACCGTATTTTACAAGTTGACATAATTCTGACTTTTAAGTGTCTCACATTCCAATTAGAAGATATAGCCTGACAGAATAGACTACATAAATAAAAGAGAGCTATTGTTGGAGGCTTTTGCTCTTTTGGGGGGCCCTCCATCCATCTTCCAAGTAAATCATACATGGAGGCTTATATTTCTTTTTTTCGGGGGGTGGGGGGCTTATTCTTTTGATTGCCCAGCCTTAATTTGGCTTAGTTTCCAGCCAGCTTTTTAAAAATTAACCCTTTTATCTTTTGCCTCTGGGCTTTTCCCATTCTCTAAATTCTGTAAATCTCTGTGGCTTGCTGTTTAGCTGGGTGGCTGGCTCCTGGAGCCCTCCTCCCTCTCTGACTCATTGATCTTAGAGATTTCTACCCAGTTTTCTCCTATATATACTCTAAGCCTGCCAGCTGCACCTATCCTTCCTCCTTCTTTGTTCTTTGCCAGTTCTTTATTAAATCATCAGGTGTTTTACACAAGACACAGTAATATAGCTTCACAAAGTTAACATAAACAAAAGCAGTACACCTTAAAATAAAATTCTATTATATAGAGCTATTTAGTACCTGCAACAAATGAATGTCAGTGCCAAAGAAATAGGCAGAAAATCACATGATTAAGCAAACAAGTATAACCGTACTCATAGTCCATAATGTATACTTTAAAGTTAAATTAGTGAATGAGAAAATGAATGTTACTACATATTGATAAAGTAAGAAATTCAATAAGAATTCATAAAAATGTTCTTGTGACATTAGTGTTCCCAATTTTATAAAGCACACACTGGTGATAACAGAACACAACATTATTTTGGGTGATTTTAATACATGATTATATCAATTGAAAAGTCATCAAAACAAAAGGAAACCAATGAACAACCAATATACAAATAAATGGACTGATTTAACATTTACAGAACTTTCCAAGGAACAGTAGCAGTATACATTCTGACAGCCTAACCAATTTCTTTTCAAAATGGTTTTATGCAAGCAAAGTGGGTTTATGCAAAGCAAATCTTCTCAAAAACAAGGTAATTGAAATAACTTTTATTTTTATAAAATTACAGTGTAAAAAGTACAAAATGGAGCAAAAGTAAACTGTAGAAAATATACAAACACATGGAGGCTAGAAAACAATCACTGAATCAGTGAGATGCTAAAAAATTGGGAGTGGGTTCCAAAATTCTTAGACACAAATGGTGGTAGGAATAAAACATAACATTCTTGAAATGTATGAAAATAACAGAACATTGGAAACTAGAAAAAAAGATGTTGTAAGAGGGAAGTCAATGTCTATTGTTACAAAGGTATAACAAAAAAATAGGGACTAGTAGATGTTTCAGCAGGTAAAGGTACATGTCAAAAAGTCTGAATTTAATTTCTGGAAAACATATTAGAATAAAGGTATTGAACTCTATTAAACTATTCTTATCCACCACCCACATGTGAGTTACAATGTGTGCACAACTGAGTGAATGTTGTGAGTTTATACACAAATAACTATGTTTTGAAAACACAAAAATGAATTTTCATTAGTCAGAAAGAAATAACAAAGATCAGAACTCATGTCAATGAGTTCTGAATCTTAAACCATACAGCACAAGAGAATACAGAAACAAGCCCCCCCCCACAGCCAATACTAATAAAAATCACACCTGCACCAACCATACAAAAGAACCAATGAAACACTCATTTCTATAATAGGATCACCATGTATGACACACTCCTCTAGTAAGAATGACACCACTTCAATGTTAAAAGACCACACAAATAGAAGGATGAATGGAATTCCACAATTAGCTTTGAGAGGGTCCAGATGCTTCAGAAACAAAATCACTGATGCTGTGTCAGGAGGCAGAGTCCAAGACCTCACAGCATGGCACAGCTACATACTGAAATGGACAGTAGTACCGTCCCTCAAATATGATATGGACATCAGGTTCAAAAGTGACAATACATTCAGTCTTCCCTAGTTATTGACACTGTGGTTCCAACATTTTGGAGAGCATTAGATAGAGAATTTGTGCAACTTCTAAGGAAGATGATAAAAGAAAAGAGAAAAAATTCCACAAACCACTTCTATCACTTTTTCCATGATTCAGTATATAAAATGACATAAAAGTCTTATTGAAGGCAAGTACATAATGGAAAACTCACACTGGGCCAGATATCCCTCAGAAATTAAGTGTCTCATTCTAAAATTAAAATTTTTAGGGGAGAGGATCCACCACCAAAAATGTTTGAACAGGTGTACAGAGTGCAGCCAGTGTTATAAGGTATACTAGTTTTTTTGTTATAATACCACCTGCAGTCCCCTTTTAAGGATTGAACCATTTCTTCATTGGGAAAATAAAAACCCATATATTTGACTTGAAATGTTTGTACAAAATATTTACCTTGGGTAAAATTGATAGTAAAATATCCAAAATAAACCCTTCATCTCAGCTGATCCCTGCCTATTGGGGCCATGGTATAATCCTGAAAAATCTTATTTGTGTTCCCAGACAACTATTATTTCATAAGAGAAACTGGTTCCCTGGCACATTACACATCAGTGAATGAAGTAGGTACATCAATAATCCTTTCAGCACAGAAACAACCCCCACACACACAGAAAACACATTTACACTAATGTGACATCCATGTTCAAAAGCACCCACTGCTAAATACATTCCCTTATACTTGTTACCAATACAGATATTTATCTATGGATTACAGGGAAATAGCCATTTTCAATTGGGAAATGCTTTTCTTACCTTAATAGTGAGTGTCCCCCACCATTATGATTGAACCTTCAGTGGCTACCTCCTCACTCTTGAGATTTTTTTATGTTAAAGGAAAAAGGCCATCCTCTCTGTAGCTTGGAGACATCCTTTTCTCCCTCTCTGCCACCTAGGATTCAGGAAGAACCTTCATTGCTGACAAGTGACCTTCCTCTGTGTCAGCTTGCTCTGAGTTCTCATCCTGAGTAGACCATTTAATTCAATTGACACATCAGCTGCTGTATACAATAGTTGTCATCCAATGATGCAAAATAAGGTAAGGAGAAATCGATAGCATACTAGATAAACACATAAATTTAGACTATGTATACCAATTCTTTTGCAAGAGTACAATGACTTCTCTCCATCCCTTGGGACTAATTTTGTATAGGGGGCTATGCTCTGGTTGGTCAGACCATGTTGAGGTGGTTGGAAAACATTTTGTCTTGAAGCTTCAGATCTCCTACCCCAACACTCAGCCTGTCATGAGTGTTTTCCACATCCCTGGTCAACCAGTAATCTCTGTACTATAAGCACCATGATGGTAGAATGTGCCAAAGGAACACACAGTAAACACTGCTGCCCATCTCCCACTGAGGTCTCTATAAGTGTTAACCAACAGCTTGTCATAGGGAAGAGACTACCTTGGCATGCAGAGAAGGGCAGAAAGAAGGCCACATGTCACCCAATGAGGTGACAAAGAGAATGACTCACTTGACCTTTGCAGGAGGCTTTCCTACTTGCAAGGTGCTATCCCCACTGTGATCACACATAAACCCTGAAAAGCTAATTTACCAAAAGCAAATAGTACTGGACTTTGAACTTACTCCCTCAAGGCTGTTCATAGCACCACTCTCTTCATAATGACATGCAGATGTGTGATGTGTGACTGATCCATCTCCATCATTGGACTCATTGGCCTGCAGCTTCAGGCAGAGAAGCAGGGTTTGATTGCCAAATGGTTCTCACAAAGGACTCACTTCCCAGAAATACTGGTGCATGGACAGAAAAATAAACAATTGGATGTCATGAAAGTGGTGATGGGACTGAATGTATGTGTGTGAGGGTATGAGTAAAGTGATGAATTAAACACAAATGGGTTGAAGGATAAACAGGCTAATGTCAAATGAGGAAATGGGGCTGGACCTAACATTGACCCAGATGCTTCTTTTTACGTGCTCTTTCTGTGTCTGGAGGTCTCTGATCTCTTCCTCTTGGCCAAAAGTAGAGAAAAGGGAATTCCAGAAAGAGTCATACTATTTCTGAAAACTCCAAGAACAAAAGAAATCCAAGAACCTGTAGTAACAAAACATATTCCCCATCTGCCCTTACATGACCATAGAAATGGGGAAACATCAGAAAGTAGAGGAAAAATCTCCTCTGTGTGAGGGTATGAGACACTAGTGGTGTAGCAGTCCTATGGCAATAGACCCCTGCACAAGACCCTGCATGATAGCCACCCATCTCATGTTACAAACTGGACTTCTAAATGTCATGATTCATTTGGTGATGGAGTTACTCTTTCACAGAGGAGGCATCTCAGATATCCTGCATAACAAATATTTACATTATAATTAATAACATTAGTGATTACAGTTATGAAGTAGCAAGAAAAATAATTTTATGGTGGAATGTCACAACATGAAGAATTGTATTTAAATGATCACAGCATTAGAAAGGTTAAAAATAGTTGTTCCAGAGGCTATTAAGTATGACAATATGGGGTTGGGAGTAGCTTACAGTCTCTTTCACTATTGGTAAAGCTGAGAGAGAGAGAGAGAGAGAGAGAGAGAGAGAGAGAGAGAGAGAGAGAGAGAGAGAGAAGCACAAGATAAAGCACTACTTGCCAATGAAGCTTGCTAAGAGGCACAAAGGCTGGAACTAGAGCTTCAGACTCTGCAGTGCAGCAACAAAGAAAGTCAGAGATTGCACAGTGTTGTGGTCCCCTGAAAAGACAGGCACTTAACAATAGAAGACTAACTCCTCAGCAAGATCACTTAATTTCTTTGAGGCCTTGCTGTTCTTGCTCTTTAAGCTCAGCATGTGTGACATAACCTGCTTATGCTCCATCTTGAGCTTTTCATAGAAAGGATTTGGCTGGTGGTAGGTACTGGACCTAGAGTTAATGAACTCTATGAACATAGGCATCAAGTATCACAGGAATTCAGTGTTCTAGACTACTGGTGGCCATGGGATGCCACATCCTGTCTCTTAAGTACTGGGAACATCTGGCATTTGTTAAACTTGCTATTGTAGGGAAAAGGGGATTGGTTAAAGAAATCCACCTGACCCTGGAGCCCAGAACTAGGGAAAGAAGACTCAGATCAGGGCAGAAGGAAACAGAGTTTGGCTCAATCAGATCAGAGCCATCTCTGCCCCTGGCCAACTGACTTATAAAACCAACCAGTCACAGAGCAAGACAGTAGAACCCTGGACCCCAAGTCAACCCCTGGTTGACTTCACCCACAAGACATCATGTGTAAACAACCCTTCCTGGTCAGTTAGAAAAAAACGGCTATTCTCTCCACTCTGGTAGAGGCAGCTACTCTCCTGGACTACTCCTTCCCAAATAAATCTTTCTCAAAAGAGTTTGTGGTGTGAAGATCTTCATTCACTGGTGTAGAGAAGAATCTTTCTGAAACATCCTCAGTGGACAAAATAAGAGAGAGCTGAACAGAAGATCTTTGCTAAGACACCACTCAGTGGACAGAGGAAGAGAGAGCTGAAAAGTAACACTTTTCTCTGGAGCCGGAGGACATTACTACATTTCTGCAGGGGTTTCCCCTTCTGCAGAGTGAAGCAAAAGAAGCAACATTTTATGCTGGAGAAGCAGAGCTCTGCTAGGAAGCCCCATTAAGTGAAGGCTGAGCAAAACTCAGCAGTAACATCTCTCCAGGAGATGAGCAGGATTGCTATATCCTGTGGGGAGACCATCCCACATCAGTTCCAGGCCTGAATTTCCCGAGAAGTCAGAAAAATTTCCCTTCCAGGGTTGGGTTGCTTCTTTGCAGTCCACCTTTCAGAGTTGTGATAAACCGCTCCAGGTGTCCAGGACACCTTCAGAGCAGAGCTGTTGTTCTGAGAAGATTGAGGTGTGCAGGATACCTCGCCCTCCAGAGCTGAACTGTCTCCCTGTAGTTTCAGCTGTCAGAACTGTCCTAAGCAGCTCAAGGTGTTAGCTGACCTGTCTCAATGGAGATCAAAATAACATCATGTGCATTTTTGAGGATGGGACTCAACATCATGACAGATTTATAAACTCCCCAATGGTATATCTATGTGTCACACCGGCAAAACTATAATGCTCAAAGTGGGGCTCCCAATTTTCACCAAGGTATCACCTGTGAACTGTGAGACAGACAACTGCTCTTGCTGAACCACAGATCCCTGATGGCAGGGATGAGGGGGAGATACATGCACAAACACATAGAAAAATACACAATACATACACATGTGGGTGAGAGACAGAGAGAGAGAGAAAGAGATACATAGAGAAACAGAGAAAGAGACTGAGTGAGGAGGGTAAGAGAACTCAATCAATTGGATGCCAAACAAATGCATGCAGGTGTATCATCTCAGAGAGGAACAATAGGAGCAGGGATCAGACTCAGTCATTTAGATGTGTACCAGGCCTCTCCAACTGCTGCGTGGAGAATCAAACACACAAGGCCTTTCCAAGCAAGTAAAAAAAAATATCAACACAAACTGTAGCATGAATCTTAAAAGTTCTTATTAATAAAGAATAAACTGGAGGCCAGTTATTGGGGTGAACACTGGAAGATCAGAGAGACAAAACAAGCCATAGCTAACCCTACCTGGCCAACTTCTCAGCTGATCTTGTTTCCTCAGACCGGAAGCCTCTGTGTCCTCATATCCGAATGGCTCTCAGCTGAACTGCTGCTAGAAGCCTGAAAGCTTAACCAGCCAAATGCTTCTAGTTCCTGGTCTTCACGCCTTATATACCTTTCTGCTTTCTACCACCACTCCCTGGGATTAAAGGCTCGCTTTCTGGGATTAAAGGCATGAGTCACCATGCTTGGCTGTATCCTTGAACACATGGATTTCTGCCTCTGGGATGCTAGGATTAAAGGCGTGTGCTATCACTGCCTATCCTCATGCTTAATATTGTGGCTGTTCTGTCTCTGACCCCAGATAAGTTTATTAGGGTGCACAATATTTTGGGGAACACATTACCACCACATTTCCTCTCTTTTTGTTTCAAATATAAAAAAGCTTATAACTAATACAAGAAAAACTATCCAATAAGTATATACAGTCAAGAATTACATTAATGATGTCTAGTCCACTAATATTTGACAGATTCAGATAAAAACTCCATTATATATAAAAATGTCCAGTCCAGTAACATTTGATAAACTCAGATAAAAAATTTTTTAATACTTATCTTATTTAAAACAAGTATTTTTAAAAGTATTTTTTCTTTTCGTAATAGATTCAGTAATCTACCTTTTGTCATTTTTATATCTTCTCCTTTTTCTTCTAAGTGTAGATTCAGTGATCTACCCATTTATCCTAATATTTCTTTATCTTTTTTCTCAGAGTAGATTTGAAGATTCTCTTTTTCTTTTTGCTTTCTAGGGGTGAAGATATCTTTAGCGAATCTTGAAAAGAAAATTTTGGGGTTCGTTGTCAAGTCCTGTATCATTTGTTTAGTCTCTGCATAATAGGAAAGTGCAGGGCTTGTTTCAAGTCCTTGTTTGAGTAGTCCATCAGGCTGGATCATCTCAGCTAGCCATCTCAAAATTGTCCTGTGCAGTTTGTAGTCCAAAGTCAATCTTTTGGTGGTGTTAATCAGCTTTATGGCTTTACCATCATCCATGTAGAATCATCTTTGTGGAGTCCCGTCTTCCTTTTGAAGATTTCAAAGTTGCTGTTAGGCGTGGTCATGGTTCCCTGCAGACTTTGTGTGTGTGTGTGTGTGTGTGTGTGTGTGTGTGTGTGTGTGTGTGTGTGTGTGTGCCTCCTTTGTGGTTTGGAGCAATCACAGTCTAATAAATGTCTGTCTCTTGGAACCATGAACGATCTTCCCTAGAAGAGAAAATCTTCACAGCAATTTCTCCCCACCATTTGTCTTGTCAAGCTTTTCCAACCTGACCTTTGCCAATGTTTTCTTGTAACATGATGGTCCTGGCAATTCTTCTCTGAACAAGCAGTGGTAAACCCTATGTCCCAGGTAGCAGCATCACCGCAGTCACCAACATGATGAAAAGGAGCTGATAACTCAGAGCAGCAGCTATTGCCTCCATGGTCCCACCACTGTTTGTGACTAGGCCCTGGCCAAAGCTTCTCATAGGTTGGCCTCAAACTCAGGATCTCCTGCCTCTGCCTTCTTCAGTAAATTCAACCAGGGTGCCACTACAACTGTCTGAGTTTAGCTTGGGCCTGAGCTGGGGCCCACAAGGCCACAGGCAAGCAGCTTTTTCATGAATTCATACCACGTTGGGCACCAGATGTAGCATAAATCTTAAAAGTTCTTATTGATAAAGAACAAACTTGAGGCCAGTTATTGGGGTGAACACTGGAAGATCAGAGAGACAAAACAAGCCACAGCTAACCTCACTTGGTCAACTTCTCAGCTGATCTTGTTTCCTCAGACTGGAAGCCTCTGTGCCCTCATATCTGAATGGCTCTCAGATGAACTGCTGCTAGAAGCCTGAAAGCTTAACCAGCCAAAATGCTTAACCAGCCAAATGCTTAAAGACTCAAAAAAAAAAAAAATCCAGTCTCAAAGACTACTTGAATAAGGACTTGAAATAAACCCTGAACAATATGCACAGATTGGATAACGAAGGATATAGTTATATTTCTTAGAAATTGACAATTAACCTAAAATTTTTCTTTTCAGGATAAACATACCTTCGCCCATACCCAGCAGGAAGCAGTTTTAAGAATACAATGCCCACATTCCTAAAGAGGTGGTATGGGGAGGGTGATTTTTTTGTCTTTTAATGGGTTTGGGGTCTGGGATAATTTTCATTGTTTAGGGGGGTTGGTTACAAGTTGTTGTCAAGGGTTAGGAAAAGGGCTAAACAAAGGAGGTTAGATTTAAGGTTCTTGTTTAGGAAGAAAGAAAGAAAGAAAGAAAGAAAGAAAGAAAGAAAGAAAGAAAGAAAGAAAGAAAGACAGGGAGGGAGGGAGGGAGAGAGAGAAAGAAAGAAGGAAAGAAAGAAAAAGAAAAGACAATTACTAGTTGTAAATACTTTATATTGGATTGGATTGTACAAATTATACATATTGAAATTGATATTGTTAGAAAATCCTATATGTATATTTCTAATTGTACTTATACTGTTCATTTAACACTGTAATGCAATTTTCTGATCCTTGAATGTTATTATTACCAACTATTAGGATATAAAGAAATGAAAGTTAGTAGTTAGACATTATAATAGAACTTGTAGTCATATTAATATGTTTTCAAAATTGAACAGATATATTTTAGATAGACAGGTCATCTTCAAACCCTTCAGAGATCTACAGAATATGGCATTTAAAATGTTTTAATAACAGACAATTTTTCTTTTTGTTATGACTATGAGACATGTCAGCTTCTGGCAGTACCAATCTACTTCAGAGAAAATATGGGCATTGATGAAACTGCATATGGAGTTAACTTTCACTGTGGCAAAAGTTAGCCACTGGACAACAAAGTATCCTTGAATCAACTGCTGACAAACAGGACAGACAGGACACGAAACAAAGGACTACTCATTCGTGTCAAAACAAGTGTGGTTATGGCTTTATCAAAAGGCATCTTCTGAGGCCAGGACAATATGGCACCATCCCTGAAGTGGCCTCCGCAATCTGGAAAAGGTACAGTGCCCTTTGCTTCAAAGACAGCTGAACAGGCAGTGGGCCAATGGCTTCTGATGTGCAGTGGAACGACAGCTGAAACAGTTATTCTTGAATAACTGAACTCACACCTCTCAATAGTAGACTGGTATTTAATAGAAGTATATGGAGAAGAACAGGATGCTGAGATGAAGCCACACACACACATAGCCAAGAAAAATGGACAGCTGAATTAAAAAAAAAATCAACAATTTCCAGAATTTAAAATCCTGAATCATGACAGGACACTAGTGGAATTCAGGTGTTTCCTGACTGACTGGACTGGACTCACTCAATGTGAGGTTGAACTGTTGAACTTGTGTACATCCTATTTCACAAATGAGTCTGTCAGATACACTAAGCCTATAGGCTGAAGATGATGCCCCAACACTGCAGAGAAACCTAAGGTGACTGTCCAGGCAGCTGGCTCTTTCTGTCAACTCACATTTTTTTTGGGAAGCTGCTTGCCTTCACTTCCTGTTTTTATTTTTTATTAGGTAATATTATTTCCTTCTTGGGTCTCTGAGGGTGTTGAAGATTAGTTAGTTATAGTTGAAGATTATTTACGATAGAAAGTGAATTATGAACATTTTGGACTTACTGAAATAGGTTAGATAATGGAATTATTTTCTCTGAATTTGTCAAATACAAATGGACTAGACATTGTTTAGGTATTTATTACTTGTATATATGGTATATAGTTATTGTACTTTTGTATATAGTTTTTCTTATGTTAGTTATAAGCTTTTTCCTTTTTTCTTTGTATTAGAATAGAAAAGGGATAATATGGTGATATTTTATTTCTACTGAAATGTGATTTTATTTGTATGTTAATAAATAAAGTTGCTTGGGGGTCAGAGGTAATAGCAAGCCATCACAGAAGCTGGGTGGTGATAGTGCATGCCTTTAATCCCAGCTCTTGGGAGGCAGAGCTAGGCGGATCTCTGTGTGTTCAAGGATAGAGCCAGCATGGAGACACACGCCTTTAATCTCAATACCAACCATAGAAGACCTGGAGGCAGTGAGAAGGTGGTCATGTGGTTGAGTTTAAAACCAATGAGAAGGTAAAACAGAATGTCCTTATAAAGACAAACACACGGGAAGTAGCTCTCTTGGCTGAAGAGGATAGCTGCAGAGTGAAGGGTAAGGCTCTTGGCTCTGACCTCTTGGGCTTTCATCTTCGCATTGGCACTGTGTTTCTTATTTAAGAAGATAGTTGGTTACATCTACAACAAACTCACAGCAACTAACATCTCACACTAGCCAGCACTTGATAGAATCTCTCCAAATGCATGCTGGGAATTCCCATACTACTGCCTCAATCCATGAGTACTATGACTTATGCCACAGGCCCAGATTTTTTTTTCTTTTTAGAGGAAGCAGAATAGTCTTTGTCCTCATGTCATTTCTGTCCACACTTCAGGTTCTTCCTTTGGGAAGAATTGAGATACATGATGTTAGGCAAATGCATACCCTGAAGATTCAGCTTACCAGAAACACAGACTTATATAAAATGAATTAATGATGACAGAGTGGACCTAAGATTGAAACCACAGGGTTTGAAAAAAATGAATACCTAGTATCCATGCTTTCTTCTGTGAAAAAGATCATTCAATCTCACTGCTAATTTCTTTCAATGGCCATTTGCTGCAGCTGACTTGTCAGTTTCTGCACCTTCTGCTTTACCTGCATCATGGTAAGGAAGGTTTGGTGGGATGATGGCTCTCTGGTGCTCCCCATGGGTAGATGAACACAAATTAACATGCAGTGTCACAAGACAGAGAAGATGGACAGGCCACCCTGAGTCCTCATCAAAATTTTGGAAAGCTTGCATGCCAATAACTCAGTGATACCCCAAATGATTTTGTCCCATGCTTGAGATGGCATCTCTGGGGAACTCAGCTGTCTCCTCTATCTGAAGGGAGGTAGTTATTTCAACTATGTGGTTCTCTCTACCCTCATACCTCATGCTCCAATTAACCAAGGAGATATATTCTTCAGGCTTATTCACAGTTGCAGACTCAGAATTCAACTTGGGTGCAGAGTCCACAAGCCTATGGGTTTATGAGTCAGGAAAAAATTCCATAGTTCACAATCACCCGAGTCATTGAGAGGTTCCCCAAATATCTTGACAGGTCACTCAAATCATATAGCTATTGATGGAGAAGACATGTCAGGGCAGAACATGATCACCAGACTCAACAAGTCTCCTCACTGACAACTCAGGACACACAGAGCAGTTGGTCAGTACCTAAAGTTAGCCATTGTGGTTAAAGTACAGTGATATCCTGCCTTGAAATGGGCACACTTCATTAATTCCTCCCTTTTTAATGCTAGTCTTATTTTCCCCCATCAATGCCTATCTTCTAAAAGGAATGAAAGCCAAGAGTTCCCAGCATAAAGCTTTGGTATTACCAGTTCTTGACTTCTGAGGAAGAAAAATTAATATGCTGAAATCCTTGAATTCCAAGAGCCATGACAAGCAGAGAAGTCAGGTATATCAACTTAGGATGGGAAAATTTGATCTTAGCCCACAATTCCACATATAGTTCCATTTTGGGGAAATCCAGGCAGGAACTCAGCTAGTCATATCTCACCCACATCTAAGAGCAGAGATAAACAAATGTACTCATGCTGCCTGATAGCTTATGCTTATGCTTTAGCTTCTTCATACTTAAACAGTACAGATTGCAGATCATGAAATGAGTCTGCCCATTTTAGGGAGTCTTATCTCAATTAACAATTAATAAAATCCCATATAGACATGCTTAAAGTAAATCTGATCTATATAATTCCTCATTGAGGGTCCCTCTTCCCAGGTGACTCTGGTTTGATTCAGTCTGATAACAAAAACTAAGAATCACACTGCTGTAGCCTGAGTTTTTATCTCTGGGTCCCACCAAGCTCCTGCAATCCCATAACCCACTTATAAAATAAACATATAGATGTTTATATTATTTAGACTGCTTGGCCATTAGCTCAGCCCTACCATTATCTAGCTCTTACTCTTATACTCAGCTCATTTCTGTTAATGTATATGTCACCATGTGTTCTGTGGCTTTACCTGCTGCCTTTACACAATGCTTCCTGGATGTCAGGCTGGCATCTCCTCCTCTCTATCTTCCTGTTCTCTCAATTCTCCTCTCTGCTAGTCCCACCTATACTTCCTGCCTGGCTACTGGCCAATCAGTATTTTATTTATCAATCAATCAATCATCCACAGCACACTGCCCCAGCATCACTGCCAGGATTTGAGGAGATTTCTATCTGCATTCAGAGCTGTGGTCCTTAACCTGTGTGTCACCACCCCATTGGGGGTTGCATATTAGATATCTTGCACATCAAATATTTGAATTATGAATCCTTATGATAGCAAAATTAAAATTAAGAAACAATGAAACAATTATGTTTAGAGTTCACTACAACATAAGGAACTACTGTTAATGCAATTTAAAGGGTCAGATAATTGAAAAAAATAAGAACCATTGATATAGAGTGTCCAGTGGAACCTTAGTGTCTATGTTCCTAAATATGAAGGGGCTTGCAAAGAATTTTCCTGAATATCCTTTGCTCTATAGGAAATTGATGTTCTGTGTGCAAGACTCCAGCTGTCTGGACACTTTACTACCCGGTAAGATCAGAACACTTTGTGCTATTCAACAGAGAGGACAACACCCACTACACACCTGCTAACAACACAGATTTTACTCACACTGAGCTCCATGACAATACCATACTCTTATGGGTACCTGTTCCTAAGCTGTATCAACCTCTTCCTCTAGCATAACTCTGTCTAGCTGTTTCCTGCAGATTCTTTACCAGTAAGTTGTTTAACAAGTGTCCTCCTCAGTCAGTATTAAGTCTACAATGTCTTGTGGCTAAGGAGATAATGACATGCAGATACTAATGAAGAATTATAGCATACATAAATTTCTATTATATCATTACTTTGTGTACATATAATTTCAGTAGAAGATAAACATTCAGTTCCACACATGGAAAGTACTAAAAGATTTCCGATCAATCAGAAGGAAATCTCTGGCTTTTGAAGAAGGGGGTGGTGAAGGGCTTCCCTTGTATCCCCGCAGAGGCTCCTGGAAAGGTCAGCTTGACTTCTAGTGTATTATGAGGAAAGCACATTAGCAGGGAAACAATGTCAGTTCCCATGACATCTGTAGCTCTTCCCTGGAAATTCTATTGTATCCTGGAGAGCCCTGGCATCCTCTGGTCACTTAGGTAATGGCAACACCAATTGCCCCTGGAAAGTTTATTCAGTGCCTACACCATTTACTGATGAACATGATGGCACACTGAAGATTCAGATTCAGAAAGATAATGGAGAGGGTAGAGAGACCAGAGAGTGACAAAAAAAAAAAAAAAGCCGACTTTCAGCCTCAGTGTAAAATATCAAGAAATAAATGGTTGAGAGATTTGTGTATTGAGTTCTGTGCAGGAAAAGGGAAACTTCCCGGAGGAAGTGGGCTTGAGCTGAATATTCCAGTGGGCCACATAAGTTTGGAGCATCTGAGACCTTAAATTCCAAGTATGAGGGGGTATAAGTAATGACTGGCAATGTGTCCACTAGATTAACTCCAAGGCTGATGTACAAACATCCCTGTGAGGACTTCTGAGTTTCCCTCTAACTTCTGTGCCTCTTCATCAGGGTTTCTGTAGACCCATCTTTGACAAATTTCCTCCTTCAAAAGTAAATAGACCTTATCAGATATGAAAAGTCAGTTTGATTTTGTCCTTCTCTTCCTAGGACATCTAACAGGCCTGTTTGAGCTACATCAAAGGCTATCCAAGGAGAATAACGTCATGGGCTAAGAACTGAAATAACCACTGGTACAAGTTTAGAATGCAGGTCTGAGGAACAGAGTGCAAAACAAGGGCAGGACAGCAGACACAAACAAGAAATTCTTGGTTATGTCTTTGGCAGTTTAGCCTCTCTGTTTGTTAGTTCCTTCTATGCCATGGAGATGGGTGCTGTCACAAGGGATGACTTGTAATATCACTTTCTTCATAAATGAGACTTTCAATGATCACAGACACAGATCTTTTCAACCTAAAAAGGATTTTTTTTGCTTTTCTGTTCTTTTGTTTTTTCCAGATCCCTTCATTCTTTTTCTTAATGTGCTTGGGGTTATTTATTTGATTTAGTGGATTGATTCACAATTTAAAAAGACAGGACCTACACAATACTCACATGCTGTTTCAAGGGTCCCCATTTGTTAAATAAATAACACAGAATAGTTTAAACTCTTGACATCTGATAATTCTTGAGTATTTTAAACATGGCAAACCATAGTTTTCTAACTAGTTACAGCACGAATCATAGAGCAATGCTGTTAACATCTTGCTTCTTGTGGGGCATTTACCCACCAACCCCACAGCTTCCCAGAGTTTTCTTGAGTGTGAGCAGCAAGAAATATTAGATAGAAGAATTTATTGCAGAGAATCTTGTGGAGATAAACAGATAGAAAATAAAGGATAGCCGCGAGAGGGCCTGGAACCTATTCCAATGGGCCCCGACTGTCTCTGCCCCAGGGTTTTTATAGAGATGCCAAGGGGTGAAGCAAAAGACCTCCTCCCCCAGCACAGCCAAGTGCAGACCATCTCAGACACCTTCACTCAGGCCCATGGTCCTAATCATCCTCTATGTGGACCTGCTGGGTAAAGCCATGAGGAACCTGAGAATGGGCTCCCACAGCTTCTTAAGTCCATTTGACTGGAACAACTTTTCCCAGCCCTTTACTCTGAGGTTGTGTCTGTTTTTGAAGTTGAGGTGTGTTTCTTGTATGCAGCAGAAGAATGGATTCAGTCTCCCTATCCATTCTGTTAGCCTGTATCTTTTCATAGGCAAATTGAGTCCATTACCATTAATATTAAAGGATATTAATGAACAGTGATTATTAATTCCTGTAACTTTTGTTGGTAGTGTGTGCATGTTTCCCTTCTTTGGGATCTGTGTGTGTGGAATTACCTATTGCCTGTATTTTCATGGGCGTATCTAACTTCCTTAGATTGGATAGATCTTTCTAGTACTTTCTGTAGGGTTGGATGTGTGGATAAGCATTGTTTAAATCTGGTTTTATCATGGAATATTTTGCTCACTTTGTCTATGGTGGTTAATAGTTTTGCTTGGTATAACAGTATGAACTGACATCTGTGGTCTCTTGGTGTCTGTATTACAGTTTTCCAGAACCTTCTGGCTTTTAGAGTATCCATTGAGAAGACAAGTCTTATTATGATGGGTCTAGCTGTATATGTTACTTGGCATTTTTCCTTTGCAGCTCTTAATATTTTTTCTTTATTTTGTATGTTTAGTGGTTTGATTATTATGTGGCAGGGGACTTCTTTTGGGTTCATTTTATTTGCTCTTCTGTAAAGCTTCTTGTATCTCCATAGACATTTCCTCCTTTAGGTTGAGAAACTTTTCTTTTATGATTATGTTGAATATATTTTCTGTGTCTGAGCTGACATTCTTCTCCTTCTATGCCTATTATTTTTAGTTTTGGTCTTTTCATGGTTTTCCAGATTTTCTGGACATTTTATGTTGTGTCCTTGATGGTTTTAATGTTTTCTGTGACTGACAAATCTATTTCCTATATATTTTCTTCAACACCAGATATTTTCTCTTCCACCTCTTTCATTCTGCTAGTTATCGTTCCACCTGTAGTTCCTGTTCATTTACTCAGATTGTCCATTTTCAGCATTCCCTCAATTTGTGTCTTCTTTATTGCCTCTATTTCAGTTTTCAAGTCTTCTATTGTTACCTTTGCCTGTTTCAGTGCTTTTTCTTTGTTTTCTTGCCTTTCTTAAAGGGATTTATTGATTTCTTCCAATTTTTTGATTGTCTGTTTTTCAATTTCCTTAAGGAAAATTTTCATTTCCTCTTTAAATGACTATATCATCTTCTTAAAGTCATTTTAAGGTCTTTTCCTTCTGCTTCTTCTATGTTAGGATATTCATGTCTTGCTGATGTAGAACCACTAGGTTCTAGTGGTGCCACATTATTCTCTGTGTAGTTGAATGCATTTTTCACTGGCTACTATCCATATCCTCCTCCAATTGGTGCAAATGGTGTCTGTGTCTCAGAAAGCCACCCTTTGTTCAATTGGCATTCTTGGTCTAATTAGAGCTCTTGGTCAAATTGGAGATGGCAGATTCTGTGCCTCAGGGTGCAAGTGCAGTCTTGGATAATGAGTGAGTTTGGGGTTGGAGCAGAGCTTGTCGGTTACAGGGTCTGCTGTGGGAATGTGTTTCAGGGATTAGCTGTGATCTCAGAGGATGGGTGGGTTTGAGGGGGGTGATGTCAGGCTTGTAGGTTACAGGGTCTCCTGGGGTGATCAGGCCTGCCTGCAAGAGTCCTGCCTGCTGGCCTGAACCAGGGACTGAAATGGATAGGGGTATGTGGACACTATTTGTCCTCCTGGACCTAAAATCTAGAGGCTGGGTGATCAGCTAGGAGAACAAAGACTCACCTCTTGGTCCAATTGGAGTTGGCAGACTCTGTATATTATGGAGCAGTGTGGTCTCAGAGGATAGGTGGGTTGGGGGCTGGAGCGGAGCTTGTAGGTTACAAGGTTCAGTAGGGGATGGTGTTAGTCAGGCAAAGGTTAATCAGACTACAACCCACAGCTCCAGAGAAGCTAGGAAACAAAGAAGACCCTAAGAGGGATGTACAGATCTTGTTGGAAAGGGGAAACCAAGAAGATTCCCATGAGTAAATTGGGGATGAGCAGGACAATAGAGAGGAGGGAATGGGGAATGAGAACATGAGGGAACAGGACAGTTGAGCTGGGGGAGGGACAGATTGGGAGAACAATGGAGACACACCTTGATAGTGGGAGACATTATGGAATAAGGGAGAAACCTGGTGCTAGGAAATTATCTGGATTCCACGAGGATATCCCCAGATTAGTCTACCTGAAATAATGGTGAGGGTGCCTCAATCGGCCTATGCTAGTTAGATTGAATACCCTAACTGTAATTATAGGGCCTTCATCAAGAAACTGATGGTATCTGATGCAGACATCCAAAACCATGCACCAGGCTGAGCTCTGGGAATTCAATCAAAGAAAAGGAAGAGGGATTATATGATCAAGGGGGTTAAAGATCATGATGGGGAAACCTATAGAGACAACTGAACCAAGATCAAAGGAATTCAAGAACTTCAGACAAACAGCTGTGGAACTTGCATGAGACTGGACTAGACCGTTTACATATGGGAGAGGGTTGTGTAGCTGGATCTGTTTGAGGGGCAGTGTGATCAGGATCTACCCCCGGAGCATGAGCTGGCTTTCTGGATCCCATTACATATGCTCAGACACTTTGTTCACCCTTGATTCAATGTGGAGTGGCTTGGCCCTGCCTCAACTGAATGTACCAGGCTTAATTGTCCCCTCATAGAAAACTTACCCTGTTGGAGAAGAGGATGAGGGGTGGGTCTGGAGTGGGGGAAAGTGAGGGCAGGCGGCAGGAAGAGGGATAAGAGGAAGAATTGTGGTTGCTATGTAAAATGAATAAAAAAATGAAAAAAAAAAAACCCCACAACTTTAGCTCTTATATTAGGAGTTCAAAGTTTCTAGGCCACAGTAAGTTCAAGTTTATCTAATGCTACATGAGATGCTGTAAAAGAAAATCTATAGAAAGGTGGAGGGAAGAAAGAATTGAGGAAAATGAAAGAAACTAAAAAAATACTCTCTTCCCAAATATTTCCTTCAGAGATCTGTTTCATCATCTGTAACATTGTGTGGGTGTGTCCTTTTTCTATTGTACCAATAAAAAATTAAACTACAGAAAAAGAAGGAAATAAAATGGGACTATGGTTGAAGCCGCATACAGACATAAGATTCAAAACTAGCTGAAGTTATCCAGTTTATAGTCCAGTGATCAGAAAAGAGATATATCCACCCTTCCCAGTTTAGTTATTTTTCCCTTTATTAAAATTGTAAATTTATTTTACATGCAAAGCATAGTTTCCCTCCCTCTTCTCATCCTCTTCCCTCCCCCCACCTCTAGCCTGCCTCTCTATACACTACTTCTCCTTTCATAAATGAGAAGGCCTCCCATGGAAGTCAAGAAAGCATGGCATAAAGTTGAGGCAGGACCAAGCTCTCTTCTTGTGTCAGGGCCTGGTGAGGCAACCCAGCATGGGGAATAAATTTCAAATGACAGCTCCTGATCCAGAGACAGGTCCTGATCCCACTCCTAGGGGCCCCCCAAACAGACTATGCTACACAACTGACACCAACATTCAGAGAAACTATGAGATCAGTTATCTATTCTTTTGAGAGAACAGGAAAGACTGGTGGTTCAAAACATAGAGGTCATGAGTTCAGAGAATTGAATTACATAACAAATTCCTGTTGAGACTTTAGTTTGTCCTCAGGAAAAAAGAGAGGTTGTCAGCAACAAAGAGGCTTCCTAGACTCAGGTTTGTAAAAGGAGAGAATATCTTGTCTTCAACCACAGAAAGGGTTCCTTTTTTCCATGGATCTCACCAAATATCTCAACAGCTATTGGGTTGCCTCTGTAGGATCATGAGTTAGAGAGGCTGAGGTTTCTTCTTGGAATGTACAAAAGATTTCCCAAGGTAAAAAGGCAATTTACTAAGAATCTAGAGAAAACTATCACTTCTGGTTACCTTGTCATGGAATTTATATGAGCATGTGGTCTTGTGAGCATAGGTGTCATTTTTGTGTTATTTCATGCTTTGTGTGTGTGGACTTGTGTTAAGTGAAGGTGTGTATTTTTCTGTTCTTTAGTGTGTGGCTGTGTGATTTTGTACTGAAACAATTATTCACTCACCTATTTACTCCATTTATTTTGCCAAGGGTGTCAAGTTCCTCTAAATAAAAGAGTATGAACTGCAATTGTCTTCCATTGAGTGACATGGGACTGAATAAGTCTGAGGTATAAGGGTAGTGCTTTCTCCTTACTGGAGATATGAGAACTGCTTTATATGGAATATATCTTAGTGCTTATCAATCATAGCACAGTGAAGCCTTCACTTACATGTGTGTTTGACTGTAGCCATAGTAGGTAGCTGTGAGGTAGGAGAAGTAAAAATAATTATTTGTGTCTTTTGAATAAATTAAATGAGTATATAGTGTGAGGTCATAAGAGCATGTGGCTGTTCTAGCCTGGGAAGGTATATTAGATTATGACAGACTATTAAATCATTATGGATGCCTAGAAACTTTGGTAGAATTCTCTCTGCCCTTATCATGGGTCCAAGATGCAGGGAACATCAGAGATGCAATATTATCATTGGATATTTTACTCTGTGAGTATAAGTGTCTTGTACAACCATTAAGGTAAGTATACATTGGAAGTTTGTCTCAAAATCACGACATGTCCAAAGCCTTGGACATTGGACAAGCAGCTGGAACTATTTCACACGGCATGGGAACCTAATCTTAGTGAATATAGACTGTAAAGAATGTGTTCAAAGATTATATTGGTGGTTTTCCTCATCCATAAGGAGTAAAACTCTGGAATAAGAAACTTAAGGAATCAGTTATCTACTGAAGTGTGAGTTTTCAATTCTTACCTGTGTTCAGTGATGTTTTACACCATTTATTAGACTATACTGAATTTGGTATAAGATGTAATTTTCTCTAACTTTACAGATGCCCTACATAGTCTATGTGAAAGTCTTTAAAAGCTTGGATAAATAGAGTCATTACCAAGTACAAAAATTAAAATTACTGTATGTCAAGTGGTATCTGGGGTTTAGAAAAAATGCTGGGGTCCTGCCCTACTCTCCATGACAGTGTACCACTGTTGCCTAGTGAGATGTCTTGGGCACTGCCACTTGTTCCACTGTTAATGAATTTATATCTGAGGCTACTATACTATTGGACACCTAAGACTATATTTCTGTTTGTATTTCTATGTATATGTTCTTTGGGCATTAGGATGGTGCCATTTTCACTACAGAAATGTTTGATTTAATTTAAAATGACATTCCTGTACTATCTTTAAACCCCAAAACTTCCTATTGACTAAGGCTTAGAGAACCATTTGTGGCCATAATTGCTTAGATAGTAGGTGTTCAATGGTAGGCAAGGAAGTAGGGGTGTTTTTCAGTATTGATCCAAGTGAATGAAACTAGGTAAAAGCAACTCAATTTTCTAGGTGAAATGCTACCTTGAAGCAGAATTGTTCTACTGATATACTTTGTGATTTTCTTGATTCCCTTGTCAAAGTTGAATTGAACAATGTCTTCATATTCCAATAGAAAGTATGAGTTCTTTCTGTCTTTGAAATTTAAGGTGGTTTAAATTCTATGGACCATGTGAACAGTGCAGGTTCCAGTGCTCGTTTGCAGAACTTTACATTTCTTAAACAAAAAGAAAGAGAAAGAACAGTCTCCCAGTTCTTCTGCTGGCCAGGTTTAGCAGTGAAGCAAATTTATAGAAATCCAGTAATCTATATACAGTTATTACACAAGGAAGAAACTTGCTTTTGCTCCCTTCCTGTCTACTCAGCTGAGAACAGAGTGATCTCAGCTATGCAGAACCCAATATTGTATTCCTGGGTGTTTCTGGCTTCTCTAAATATTCCCATTCCTCATTTCCTGGTGTCTGAACAGGTCATGGTCATTCTAGCCTCTAATTTTGGAGTTGAGTGTGATGGTTTTTTAACAGTGCTCTTACCCCCAAGGAAAAGTCACAAAACATGACAGAATTCACTAACAAGAGTTTTATTGAGACGAGGAGAAAGAGATAGATGTGATCAGGCCTGTGGAAGGACATGTGTGAGAAAGAGAGTGGGAGAACATGGGGCCCTACTTTTAAAGGCCAGGCTGCACCTGTGCACACAGGCCCAAGTGGCCGTAATTAGGAAAGGAAGAACTTATGGGGTGATACTTTATTCCTCTGGAATTGGTGACAAGGCAGTTCATCCTGATGTTCTCTGAAGCATGAGAGAACAGGGCCCTGTCTGTGCTGCTGTATATGAAAAGAGATTTTTCTGGGATGAAAGTGAGATAAAAGGTTACAGATGAGACAGGAAAGCCCTCAAGCTTAGCAGCTGTGGGGATTACAAGAATTACCTTTAAAGGTTCCTGCCATTTAGGGGAAAGGTGTGAAGGGTGCTGGCCTGGAGGGGAAGAAGAACCTGGTCCCCGATATGAATTGGGGGTGGGCAAGAACTGTCACATGGCTGAGGTAAGAAATGGTCTGCAAAATTCCACAGATAGACCTTAGGTGACATAGCAGTGGAGTTAACAGACTATATGGAATGCTTGAAAAGTTGCATAGAAGACCTCATGTTAGAACTAGCCTTCCATACATTAGTTCAAAAGGAAAAATTGAAAGAGGCTTTTTAGGAAGAACCCTGAGTCTGAAAAGATCTAGAGGGAATAGTTTTACCTAGTCAAGGTGAAGTTCCTGTGACATCTTAGTAAGAATATATTTTAAAGACTGGTTGGTACACTCCACCTTTCTTGAGGATTGAGGATGGTATGGGATATGAAAATGTCAAGGAATGTTAAGAGCCTTAGATAGTGTCTGGGAATCCTGGGAGGTGCACTCTGGACCATTGTCAGACTGAAGGGAAGCAGGATTCCCAAATCAAGGAATAGTTTCTCAGAGGAGATCTGCAACTGTCTGAGCCCACTTATTAGAAACAGGGTATGTCTCCACCCAATTTGAAAGTGAGTCCACCATCACAAGGAGATTTTTAATCTTCCTGATGGTGGGCATATGGGTAAAACTGAGCTGCCAGTCAGTCCCTGGGAAAGAACCTCAAGCCTGGTGGGTGAGTAAAGGGTGTATTTGGTATTGGGATCTGTATTTTGGCAAATCTCACAAGAAGCAGTAATAGTTCTTAAGACTGTAATTCCTAAGAGGTGGGCTGCAGGTGGGCTTTTACAAATTGAGACAGAGCAAGATTATTAGGGTAAAAGAGCTGGTGTAGATAGAAAAGAATTTGCCTAGCATCATGGGTTCCCTGTGAGGGTATGGATTCCCTATGGTTGGTAGGGTGAGACTTTGCCTTGGAGGGCCACTATTCTGGCTGCCTGGTCAGCCTGGTTAATTCCCTTAGAGATGATGGAGCTATCGGTCTGATTAGACCTGCAATGGACAATTCCTATAGTCTTGGGGGAGGTGGGAAGCCTTTAGCATGGCCATTATTTGGCCTGAGTTAGATATGGATCCCCCTTTTGCTGTGAGGACAAGCTCACTGTTCAGGTCTCTTTGGAAACACAGTAAAGTGCCTCTTTCTCAAAAACAGAGTGTGTTTCTTGTAAGGGAACTCGGTGTTGAATTCCCCTTCATAAACAAAGTTTAACCACATGCTGTCTCTTGTCATATAAATAACAGTACTTTCCTGGTAGGCAAAGTCACTGTTGGGCTCCCATTCCCATTCAGGTGGAAATACTACTTGCATCTGTTCCCAGCAAGTATAGTGCATTGGATATAAGAGAAGGTACTGTTCTTATCAGTTGAAAAAGATATCACCCGTGTTTCTAGCAAGCACAGTTCCTCTGTTCTCAGCAAGCTCACTGTTTTGGTCCCATTGGAAACACAGTAAAGAGAAGAGTGCCTCTTTCTTGAAAACAGCATGTATTTCTTGTAAGGGAACACAGTGTTGACTGGTGCCTCCCTAACACTGAAATGGATTCTGTTCATCCTCTATTTACATAAAGATAGGTATATCATATACAGAAAAGCCTATGACAGCAAGCAGTAGAATCCAAAGAATACCCAAACCCTGCTTGACTCAAATGTCTTTCTGACAATGAGAGGTTTGGCTTTTTCACCATTCTAGATGGACAGGGAAATTATGCTCCTTAAGGTTACTTGCCCCATATTTTGGAATCAACCTTTCCTGGGGTTGTCCCAAAAACATGCAACTTGCTGAATTAGTATTCTTTAAACTGTATTGGCATCTCATTTAATTAAACATATAAAAATATCATGATTGGATCCAGAGACCACAGGCTCAGACTCATTAGCAAAATATTTGGTCTTGCTTGTGTCACCCTGACCCTCTTTACCCAGCAAGTTTCTGCAAAGACTCTGAGTAGAGAGTGCTCAGGATACATAGTAGTCTGGGCAGTCTTTGACTCAGTTAAGAAGTTGAGAATGGCCAGGAGGTGGTGGCGCACACCTTTAATCACAGTACTCGGGAAGCAGAGCCAAGTGGATTTCTGTGAGTTCAAGGCCTGACTGGGCTACCAAGTGAGTTCCAGGAAAAGTCACAAAGCTACACAGAGAAACCTCGAAAAACCAAGAAGAAGAAGAAGAAGGAAGAGGAGGAGGAGGAGGAGGAGGAGGAGGAGGAGGAGGAGGAGGAGAAGAAGAAGAAGAAGAAGAAGAAGAAGAAGAAGAAGAAGAAGAAGAAGAAGAAGAAGTTGAGAATGGTATGATGAGTGGACACCCCCAAGTTAGTGGTTGAAACTAGGAGAAATACACTGCCCAGTGGCTCATTATCCATTCAGTGGCTCCAGAGAGGCTTTGGATGACTGTAGATTTTGTTATCAGCTATCAAGTACTATAGCCGGATTGCTATGGTGCACCTTCCCAAGAGGACAAGGTCAACTGTCATTGAAAGAGGAAGAAATGATAGAATTCAGGTTCTAAGTGTCTTCTGTCAGGTATCCCACCTTCCAATAGCTGCTTCTTCCAGAGAGATGGATCCAGCAGGAGCCAGAGACAGTGGCAAAGTTGGGGGAAGAGATTGAGAAGGGACTGGGAAGGCTATTGAGCAGCCAAACGTCCAGATTGTGTCTACATCTGTGTTCTTTATTGTGAAATAGGAAAACTACATCCAGTATCAGCATACCCTGATGCTGTCACTGATACTTGATATAAAGTTTCAAGAACATGAAAATCCCAAAGTTCATCTTCATCCTTTTGGGGACACTAGGCTGGGTGGCAGTGGTCTCTCCCTGTTTCTACTCAATCTAGGCTTTAGGAGAGGACAGTTTACCAAGGTCAGCCTTAAAAGACCACAGGAAAGACAATGTTTCCAAGGACAGTACTGATTTTTCCTCCAATTTATCAGAAAGGCTTGGTGGACCTGCTGGCCTTGGTGTTGCCTCTAGCTGCCTTGTAGATGATGCTGTTCATGTGCTTGCAGTTTCAACCAGGGTGTCTCAGGCTGTCATGGCCATGTTGGAGCAGCTTGACACTGCCTGTGGCTGGCAGGTAGCACAGTTAACAGGGAAGTACCACAGAGAAGACAGCCATGAAGTACCAGCAGGCACAGCAGATGGAGCGTGAGCAACTTGACTTAATTTCTCTTCTTTTAAGGCAGTTAAATTCAAATAGACTGTGCCTAGCCAGGGACTAGCCATTCCACCCTGGAGTTCACATCCTAGGTGCTTTTCCAGGAATCTTTTAAAGCTTGTTTTCTGGGTGCTAAAGCTCCCAGTTTCAAAGTAATATAACAACAATCATTTTATACCTTTCAGACAGAACAAATAAATAACAGTAATGTACTTACATGAGTACATCCCAATGAAAAATCCAGACTGAGTATTGGGAACCAGAACTGAGTCCTGCCCTCTGTGAGCCTAAAGCTGGCTCACAGGTAGGAGTGGGCTCAACTTAGGCCCCTCTGCAGTGACACAGTGAGGGGAAATTTGCACTGAGCAGGCTGAGAACCCATCCTGAGCCATCATAAATTAGGTTACAAGCAGACTTCCAGTTCTCCTTTGAAGGAGCTCCTGCAGAGGCCATGGTTTCTGTTTGACCCTGTGCACTATTTAAGGTCATGCAGGCATCTATCCAAAAGATACAAAGTTCTTCCATTTAGCAACCATCAGAACAAGGAGCCAAGGTCAGGGTTGTGATTTCCTGCCATAAATTATGTGACAAAAGGGATGTGAAATCCATTTGTGTCCAAGATCAGGGGTTTCCTATATCATTTTTGTCTCCATGGCCCTGTGATACAACTTGAAGAACCCATTTCTGATGTTCATTGAGATTCCCATAATGATGCACTGGGACACACCTGGAACCAACCAAAGTCCAGGTCAGAGAGCTGGGAATTCACAGAGTGGGGAGAACATTACTTACTCAGGATTAAAGCATTGTGATCTGAGGTCCAGTTCTACCACAATTCATCTGGCTGAACGTGGCTCATCACTTTCCTTCCATGAATATATACTAGGGTGATGGCCAAGGAGTACTGTCTCTGGAATGTCAGGGCTTTCCTCAACTCAACAGGTCACCAGAAGTTAATTCAGCTCAGACAGTTCTCTTCAACAGGAGTAAAAAGCAAGAGAAAGACATTCTTTGAGATACTGCTTAGGCAGCAGGAACCCTGTACATGATCAGAAGATGGTGAGTGGTGAGTTTGCCATGTGCTTTCCTTACCTTAGTGTCTAGAAGCAAAGATGACAATGGGGCTGGAAGTGTAGGGCCAGGGATACCAGTGTCCCTATCAGAACACATGGAAGAGATGCTGCCACTGACATCAAGAAGGGATAGAGATTTCCTCCTGTCCTGGTTACAGTTCAAGTCTTTCTCTCTCCCTCTCTCCCTCTCCCTCCCTGCCTCTCTCTCTCTCTCTCTCTCTCTCTCTCTCTCTCTCTCTCTCTGTGTGTGTGTGTGTGTGTGTCATCTCTTTGGCTTGGAGACAAGGTTTCTCTATGTAGTCCTGACTGCCCTGGAACTCCTCCTATAGACCAGGCTTACCTGGAACTCAGAGATCTGACTGCCTCTTCCTTCAGAGTGCTGGGATTAAAGGCATGAGCAAACCCCACCCAGATTCACTTCAAGTCCTACAAGCTCTAAAGCTCTATGCTGGGAATCTGATTCTGCAGGAAGAAAGCAAGAGGTAGATGCATTCTACATTTATGGCAAAGACAGCTCCAGAACTGAGAGGCAAACACCCAAACTAATCTCAATACACAGTGAGAGCTAATATAGGGCTACAGTGTTCCACATGTAGAGATGGGGGACATTTTCAAGTAGGGTGGGGGACAGAAGCTGTGCCAAGCTTTCAAAGGTGATGGTGGTAAGGGCTAGCCTTTAGTCTTGGTGTCTGACAGCTATACTCTGGCTTGTGCATTGGCTTCTCCAATGCTAACCTTCCTCACTTTTCTTTCATTTCACCTTGATGTTGTTTTGATGACAGGGTGATGACATAGTAATGACACTATGTTGAGGACCCACAGTTGAGTAAAGCGCATCTAGTCCCAGGCCCCTTCTAGATACTGAGAAAATGGACAAGGAGACATAGTAAATATAGTAGTAACTTGGTAGTGTGGCATAAACCAAGTCTGGTCTTATTACCAGTGTGACTATAGATGGCCCTTTCTGTGTCATGGTCAACTCAGAAAGAGAAGGTGGGTGGGCTATGGCAGAAAATAACAAAGGCCTCTACCACATTTCTCTGGTTAGTGAGCTTGTAAAAGTCAGGGTTTGTCAGCACCTGTCTGGGGACCCACAGAATTACTTCCTCCACACTTGAACTCTCTGACTCTCATACAGTCTAAGAAGTCACATCCACTCCTAGGAATTCTACATTTATAAAACTGTCACCTGGAAGAAACCCTTCCTCACTGTGCTCTGAGATATGCCATGGCAAAGAGCAGCTTCAACTGTCCCTCTCATGTGCCAGGCTTGCAAGGGCATGCTCCCCACCAGAAGAAGCATGTATCATCTGTTGCAGGCTCTATGCCCCATGCCTGCTTTGGTGTTTCCTCCCAACACTGCTTAGCTGGAAAACTTTCTTGCTATCAAAGATTCCTTAACCCACATCCAGGCCCAAGGAGAAACATCTCAATTCTGCCTTTCATCAGATATGCCTAATCTACCTTATTGTCCTAGATGAAAGGTGATAGATCTGCTCCAACACAATAAGTGATGCAGGGGTACAATCCTGACCCATAGACATCAGTGCAGACACTGGAGTCCTGCATAGAAGCCTGGCAGCATAAGACAATTAGCATGCTTTCCTCCTGTACCTGTTCTTACATGTCTTGAGGAACATCTCACTTTGGTTGGGGTTATCTAGTCTAACTAATATAGTGCATAGGGCTTGAACATCCAAAGCCAAGAACAGAAGCTGGAGAGATGGTTCATAAGTTAAGAGTATTTGCTGCTCTCTCACTTGGCACATAACAACCATCTAGGTCAGGGGAATCCAATGCCCTCTTCTGGCCTCTATTTGAAATGCATGCATGTGGGGCAAATGCAAGAAAAGATCTGCAGCCTCCCTAAAAAGCTATTTCCCACAATGACTTGGAAAGTCCTTATCTCCGTTGTGTAGTTATCACTGATGCTGTATTGCAAGGAAGACAGGGGTGGATAAGCTATGTGTTTCCTGATTTCTTCCATACTTCCCTTAATGAATGTTTATATTGCCTGAGGGTCTATAGAGCAATAAAGTTGTTTTTCTCAATATTTTGGTATTTATGACCAATTCATGAAAGTGTGTCTATATAATACCATATTTTAGAGGTATCTAAATACATGACAGCATGGATACAGTATCTATACCAATTCCATCATGAAGTGTGTATCTATTGAATAAAGCAAACTATCTATACCTAAGACACCAATTCCCTCTGTCACCCTGTGTAGCTAGAGTTTTCCTGCCTTGCCCACAGTCAGGAAAAATCTTTGTTACCTGCCAGTCCCGCAGCTGCTCAGACCCAACCAAGTAAACACAGAGACTTAAATTGCTTACAAACTGTATGGCCGTTGCAGGCTTCTTGCTTACTGTTCTTATAGCTTAAATTAATCCATTTCCATAAATCTATACCTTGCCATGTGGCTTGTGGCTTACTGGCATCTTCACATGCTGCTTGTCATGGTGGCGGCTGGCAGTGACTCCTTCAGCCTTCCTGTTCTTTCTTTTTCTCCTCTGTTAGTCCCGTCTATACTTACTGCCTAGCCACTGGCCAATCAGTGTTTTATTTATTGACCAATCAGAGCAATTTGACATACAGACCATCTCACAGCAGCCCTGGATGGCTGGGATATTACTATATGGCTCATGATGGCTGTGAGTTCTGTGATTATAGGAGTGTGACATGTCTCTTGACTAAAGGAGTTGGGCTTACGTGTGAAGAGCTAGAAATTGCTTTTTTTTATTCATAAAAAATACACTTTTCTCAAAAGTGCCAGTAAAAGGTCAGTCAATATAAACAGTGAATACCCTTAGCAAAATATTAAAAACAATAACAAGAAAAAATGACATCAAATTAATAAAACCAAAACCACACAACAAAAAAAAATATAAACCCCAAACAAAAGAACAATTAAAATAAACATGATTTTCTCACTCAAAGAGAATAACACAGATCTACCACCTCTGGCTGGCTTTGGAGACATGGTAAGGAGACAGTCACCAGTTGTGACAGCTTTTTTAAGAGGAGTATAAGCATTCATCTTTATATGACATGTTCCTCCGAAGAATAAGGTATTATCCCCTTTCTGGGTTCACAGCTACAAATGGGTGTCTTTTTCCAAAGATACCTAGATTGTAAGATGATGAAGGTCATGACCTCTAGTTGTCTGTAGTTTCCTTTGACTTCCTCAGTTCTCACAAAAGGTGTTGTCAAGAAAGAAAGAGAGTCAAGATGTAGAAGCTGCCATGATGTGTCACTGGCTAGGCATAATCAAGGCCTGTTCCACAATGGAAACAAAATTTGAAGAAGAAAACATATCCCCAGATTTCATTAGATGCTTCAAATGGGGCTAAGCAGGTGGTTCTTGCTGTAGAGCCCCCTTCTATAAATGGCTCTCATCCTAGGTTAAGGCTCGTTCCAGCTCAGGGTGAAGTTTTTGGATCTGGAGAGAAAAGTAGTTAAGACACAGGTCCGGAGGGGACCTGCCATGTCAACTATCTAGCTACTTCCTCCCACCACCTCAGGCATGCTGACCAGTCAACATTGATCTTTTGATTGATGTCATTGTTTTAACCCTGAAGGAATAAAGATCACAGAGTACCTGGGCCTAGAACTTTTCTCAGCCCTAAACACATGCCATAACTTAAACTGAGCACCTTATCATGTCCTTTCTACTAGAAAGAATAGGACATTCTTCTACAGTTCAGGGACAATATCTTATAAATACTAACAGGATTTGATATACCTGTTGGTATTTATAAGATATACCAATACCATAGCCAACAGTATATGAGCAATACACTTGTTATCAATGATGAATCAACCATATAATTTTATTGATTGCCATAATACAGTCTTACCATCTGGACAGCTGAACAATGTCGTGAAACTAACTGATATCCTCATGTCCAGGAGGCACCTTGAACATGTGCAACATTCAAGATAGATCCTGTGAGCAACATTTCCTGAGATGTGTGCCTGAGAACACTGACCCTACCTGGGCTCTGGGACCAAACAAACTTCTGGTTTCCTTAGGATTAGACCTGGGAATCTGTATCCTGGCTCTGTATAATCTGTTACAGAACAGTCTTAAGAAGTTTCTGATCTTCCTTGCATCTGAGGCATCTTCCTATCTTCATCCTGAAAAGTCATTAATTATTCTATCTTGAGAACACTTTGCACAGACAATGGGTAAATATTGCAAACAGCAGTGTTCAAAAGGTGGGCATCTCTTCTCTATGGGGGATGCTCCTAAAGAAAAATGTAATTTCAGCCAGGTGTGGCAGTGCACACCTTTAAACCCAATTATTTGGGATGTTAAAGCCGGAAAATCTCTGTCAGTTCAAGAAAATCCTCCTCAGAACCGAGTTAAGAAGGGAAGAAGAATACTGATTATCAAATTAATTGTTTCCTGGAAAGAATTTCTTGTTGACTGGACAAACCCCTTTCTCTGAGGTCTTCTTTCCATGACGTAGCTGGAAACCATGCATTTGAGCAGAAGCCCATAGAAGACAGACATCCCAGGTACGTGGGACCCATTTGGTTCTAGCTCCTCCCTCCAACTTAATCTCCTACCTCATTTGGAAGCCTTCAAAGTGATGGTATAGCTTTTCTCCCAAGTGCTTTACTTGAACGACCATCTCCTCCTGCCTCAGCAGTAACTGTAGTCTTTCCTACAATCTTTGGAGGTCCTTTTCATTAGAAGACTATGTTCTTAGTGGAGGGTTACACACAGTCGTACAAACGCAAGCAGTTACAAAAGATCCTAATAGCTTACTGGTCAGCCAGGCAGGCAAAATAAAAAGTACCATGGTAAGTAAGAATCCCTCATTCAACATAGAAATTAACAAGAAACCCACTGGTCTCTTCTAGCCAATGCACAAAAGCATCATTCACCATAACACCCACATGCTTACACTACACTACACTACACTACACTACACTACACACACACACACACACACACACACACACACACACACACGGAGAGCGAGAGATAAGAGAGAGAGGGGGAGTGAGCAGAACAAAACATCATGGCAGATGAGCACTTGAGTTTACACTAATGCAAAAGCCCTTTCAGAAGAATCTCACAACTCAGCCATTATTCCTTGGGAATAAATACTGCTATGAGTAATGTGATTTGCTTGGCCAGACTATGTTGAGCTCATTATTGAAATTTTGCCCACCTTCCACCAACAGCTTGTCAAAATCCTCCAACTGATCATCCAAAGATCCACAGACTATAATCTGCTGGATAGAAGAAATGCCCAGCACCACTCCAGGCCTACTGACCCTCCCTCCAGGCCTACTCAGTATGCTCATGCATCCAGAGTACCCTTCATCTTAACACCTAGCCTTTGATGATCTGGGGTCAGGATAAAAATGTTTATAAGCACTAGAAGGTCTCAGTATGTAGGAGCCACAATGTGGCATCCAATGTGAGGTTCAGGATACAACTTGAGTTCCTGTGATCCCTGAGGCCTGTATTCATGGGGTTCTCTCCTCCTGTTTCTAGACCCTACCACAAGCCAAACCCTTTTATCAGAAACTGAGGATGGAACTAAGCAAGTCATGAAGGAACGAAATACCTTGCAGGATGAGATCTCCAAGGCCTCAGAGAAGCTCAGTAGATGATCAAAGAGACAGTTTTTTATCAGTAAGTACACATCTTCACATGGATACCATGAGTTGTGGAATGACTATCTCTGCCTTTCTTTTTCTCTATCCTACAGAGTAAAACTCTGGTTCTTGCCATTTTGGTTTTTAGTAAGCAGTCTTAGCAAGCGTTTTTTAAATTTGTGTCTCTTGGACTCTGTTTTCCTAAGTGTGAAAGAGACTGATAGCCCCTGTACCATTGTCTTGGTGCCTCTGGAGACTTTAGATAGACAAATATTTTACATCATAAGGGAAATGTCAGATAGTCTTGGGTGTCTGGAACTCAGGCCCAGGCTTTGCATGTCTGGTTGCTGTGGAACCTGTAGATAAAATAGAATCAACTTGGATCTCCTGTTCTCACTCAGAGGGTATTTGCCCACCATTTGCTGATGTTTTCCTATTACCACAGATAGATAAGGCCAGTGATGGACTCCTTTTTCTGTTGAAAGAAAATGGATCCCTTTTGGTGTTGGGGTTTTATGTTGTTCTTTGATTCTTTCTGCCATTAGGTATTGTCTCATTTTGGCCTTCTGAGTGCAGGTCTCATGGCTGTATGGAACTCTAGGCTTTATCTTCATGTAAACTCTGGGCTTTTGGGGTGCTGCTTCCTGGAGGCTGGCATGGCAGAAGGAGTCTGGTAGGGCCTTAGTATGCAGCGTATGTTTCTAATGATCTGGACAGCAGTCACCTGATGGAACAGATCCAGTTGGAGTAGAAAGTGAACATGCTAAGGCAAGAGAATCAGAATCTGCTGAAGGATTGGGTCCCATTGAATTGCCATCTGGATGACTTGAAAGTGATTTGTAAGGAACAGGAGGGAGAGACAAAACCCATCAACAACAGGCAGGAATATACAGGTTGATCAGGCTAAGATCTGGCACCATTTGCTCATTGCCTGACTGTCTGCTTTTCCAGACCTGTGCTTATTCATCCATGTTTCCATCCAATGACTCAGCTCATGCCATCTAGTTGCTCATTTCACTGTCCATGCACAAGAATTTCTGGGAGGTTAGCCTCCTCTAAGAAACTTAATTATTGGCAAGCCATCTCTGCTGCTCTGCTTATAGCTGCAGTCCAGTATAGGAGATGGGTCAAAAACTGTTCACACACCTACATGCCAGTATGATATATCTATCATAATATAATGTGTGGATTCTGGTTCCTCAGGCTCATTTGCCTGGCAGAGCTCATGGAAATGCTTTTCAGATGGAAAGCAATTTGCAAGAGGAGATCCCTGTGCAAGTGCCAAATGGGTGCTTCTCATAGTCATGGATTTGGGTGGCATGTGACCTTCTCCTTTTTTCCTGCATCCCAATGTATTTTAACTTTGCCAAGCTCTTGGTTCACAGTTACAGAAGCCTGAGTAGCAGATTGTTTCTAGGTGTTACCAGGAGACTATGCCCCAGGTTAATGTTCAAGAGATCATGTAATGACATTTCTCCCATTTCAGAATACTAATTCAAGGTCCTGGGTGACTATGACTAAACAGGTAGACACAGTACATAATTCTGGGGTTCAGACACAACCTCAGTATAGCTATATAAAGTCCTGAAAAGATTCCTACATGTCACCTAGGTGAGCTCACAAGACAAGAGCAGTACTTCACAAAGTGAGGCTCTCATACCACAGCACTAGCATGAACTGGAAACTGAAATAGGCAATGCTCAGGTTCCATGACATATCCCTGACCTTCAGAGTCTGTAGGGACACACTAACCTGCAAATGTGTGTATGCACACACACATACACACACACACACACACACACACACACGAAAGAGAGAGAGAGACTGAGACAGAGAGAGAAAGAGAGAGAGAGAGAGAGAGAGAGAGAGAGAGAGAGAGAGAGAGAGAGAGAGAGAAACACAGAGAGGACCCACAATTAGAGCCTTAAAATGCATGGGATAGTATTGTCTAAGAGTACAAGGCATAAGACTAGAGAAAAGCACTGATGAGCACCAGAAATTCCAGTCACTCATTGAAATGAATCAAGTGGGACCAGGTACTTCCAGCTGCTACTAGGAGCTTCCAACACACAGTCACCTACCAGGCAAGTTCAAAGACTCACCACAAACTCACAGCCACATGTATCTCACTGAAGCCACAACCTGTCAGGTCCTTTCCAAATGCATGCTGGTAACTCACACACTACTGCCTCATGGTTCATATGTATGAACCATGTGGTAAGCCAGGTTTTGGCTTTTGGAAGACCCTCCACACTGATATCCAACCCAGCTGGAAAACTTCCCATCCCCTCCACCAGTGTATAGCATTCCTCTCTGTGAGCCCCCTTAGTGTGTCTGTCATTTCTCTTCTGCATTTCCCTGATTCCTCCTGAACCTAAACATTTGCATGTGCCTACTCTCTTTTTTTTATTAAAATGCGGAGGACTATCTTTTTATTTGCCATTTACTAACTGGATTGCCTTATTTCTTATGATCTATGTATTTTATCTACTTCTAAGTATTCTGGATATTTATCCTCTTACTGAGGTATCTATACAAAGATTTCATCTTGTTCTCTAGGACCACCTCTCAAATAACTGTTTCTGTTTCTTGCATCACATGCTTTACATCTTTGAGAGACCATTTGTCAACTCCTGCCAGAATTTCTTGAGTGGCCAGAATTTTCCTCCAACCTGGCCTGTCTCTGAACATTCAACTCTTTGACATACTCTGTGCTCTAATAGTATCAAGGCTAGTTACACTTTGGCCTCTGAAGAATTTGGCATTGACTCTTTACAGGGTAACACAAAAAATAGAGCTCATTTATTTATTAATTTGCTTTAAGTTTCTCGAGACAGGTTCTCTCTCCACAACCCCGCATTTCAGGAACAAAATATGTTGATCAGGCTAGCCTTGAATTCACAAGCATCAGCCTGTCTCTACCTCTGCCTATGCCTATAACTCTGCCTCTGCCTCTACAATTGACCTGGCCCTGACCTGATTCTGCCCCTGCCATTTCCTTGGTACAAGAGTGCTGAGAGTAAAGAAATGCTCCCACAAGCCAAATGGCATCAAATTTGTTTCTGTATATGTGGATAACCAGGTTGCCCAGCATGATTGGATAAAGAGTCAATGTGTAAGCCAAGGTGCATTTTTGGTACTTAAGTGCATGTGTTTACAACTGAAGCTAAACTTAGATTCACTATTCACAATATTTTAAAATACTTTTAAAATTTGCATTCTATTGATTGATATTAATATTAATTAGTTAATATTGATATTAATAACTAGTAATTAATAATATTAATAACATTTATATATTTCTTATATTTGGTTCTTACCTTATATTTGGTTCTTACCACAGTTAGAAAATATAAAAATAAAAGAAGACAAATTGTGGAGATGACTCTGAAGGTACACAAAGGTAGTTTGAAATTGAATGTTGCAGAGAAGTACAGATTGCAAGTCAAAAGGCACAAGATATTATCATATCCCAAGCCATTTTTAGGCAATCCCACTGTTGAGATTAGTCTAGGTAAAGGTTCCCTGTCAAATATAGAAAACTATATCCTATTTTAATCCCTGGCTCTTAAAATCTATTCTGCCCAACTCTGAGCATTTCCCACATCTTATGAGCACTAGTTGTGTGGGATGTTATCAGTTGGAACTGGATACTCCACAGTCAGTTGTTCTCTGGACAATAACTGACACATCAGTGTGTGCTGGAATTCTCACAAGGATTCCCAACTAGAAGAGTTACAAGAAATTAACAGTTACTGAGGAAGTTTTCTTTTAAGAATCAATTTAACCAATTATTAAATTAAGAAACAATCTTAATCAGAGATGAACGCTATACTAATTCAGTAACCCCATGATGTCACATGAAACATAGGCAAGCCTCAACTTGATATGCTAGACTTTGTTGACTCCCCTTGTCCTCTCTGAGGAATAAATTGAGGGGCTGGGCTAAGTGGAGAAAGGAGCAGGAGAAGGGGATAAGATGGAGAACTGTGTTTGGTATGTAAAATGAAAAATAAAATATTAAAAAAGCTCAGAGTAGAGACAGGCCTGGTAGACATGGCAAGTACCTACATCAGAACTCTGAATGCCGAGGCTGGCTGATCTGTGTGTTTTCAAGGCCAGACTGATCTAGAGAGACTCTATATCTACCTAGAGTAGAGATAAGTAGAGTAAAATTTGCATGGAACAGGACAAAGGCACAGTCATGAGAACCTGTCTTTTCCTAATTCTAAACACTTAAGTTCTAGGACACAGTTGTGAGGTGGTGTCACAGCCGGCACAAGAGCAAGACAAAGGAGGGCAAAGAAGGGCACTATCTAGATCATACCAAGGGTTAAAGTGGATCAACTGGGAATTCTATGCCTATTCAGGCAGAACAAGCAGCTCATCCAATGAGAGTCATCCTCTGCAATACCAAGAATCATTCTGAACCATTTTGTTTTGGATATGAAAGGGAACATAGGCTTTACACTCTCTCAGACAGTACAAACTGTACATAAGACAGCTTGTGAGTGTTACAGCTCTGGAGGGAAAGATAACCTGATTTACTGGAAATCAGGCTATACCTGGAGCTGCAATAGGACAGTTCTAGATGGTGGAGTCACAAAAGGACAGCTCACTTCTAAAGGGTTATGTATCATGATTTGACAGGAAGCCAGACTATACCAAGAGCTGCCATAGGACAGCTTTGGAGGGAGAGGTATCCTGACTTATCAGTAAGTTAGGAGATAACTGAAGTTGGGGAAGGATGGCATATGGTCTCCCTGTAGGATATGGCATCCTGCTCTTCTCTGAGAGACTTTACAGCAGAGGTTTGCTCTGCCTTCACTAAAGAGCTCTGCTTCTCTTTGACCCAAGACATTGCTTCTTCTGCTTCACACTGCTAAAGGAGAAACCCCTGCAGAAATTTAGCAATCTCCTCTGGCTCCAAGGAAAAGTTGTTACTTTTTTCTATTCTGCCTTCCTAAATGCACCTACGGGAAAGTCTTGGCAAGGTTTTTTTAAGCTTAGACACCTAAGGAACATATCAGCAAGGTTTTGTTTTGTAAAGGCGAATGAAGATCTTTACCCAAAATTCTTTCAAGAAAGAGATTTATTTTGGAATGAGGTTTTCCAAGAGAGTGCCTGCCTCTGCCAGGGTGAAAAGTCACCTCCCACAACCAAAGTGGTAGGAGGGCAGATATAGTTCTTTTTAGGGGCAGAGTTTCTCCCCAAAATAATTAATTTTCCTGCTCAAAGATTTGTTGGTTTTGTTGGTCGGGGGCAGATTTGGCTCTAATTTCAGGGCCAAACTGTGCTTCTTTCACAGGTCCTTTTTACCTCTTTGAGTCTAATGTTAGTACCAGGGCATATGTCTTCTTTCACTGTGCTTCTTTCACTACTTGTTTTTAGCATTTCAGAACAAATTTTAGGGCCAGGGCATAGTCTTTCCCTGGCTCTGTTTCTGGCACCAGGGTCAGGGCATATGTCTTAGGCTCTGGGTTGAGGACTAAACTGTTTCTTTCACTGACTCCAATCCAAGGACCAGGTTGTGTGTCTCTCTTTAGCTCTGGATTCATGGTCAGGATGTGTTTCTTTGATTGGCCCCTTGTCCCTACGTAGCTCTTTTCAGGAAACTACAAAGCTTCCATCTCACCATTTTTCTCACTGTTCTCTTGCCTCCTACAAAAAAATTCCAAAGTGTACCTTTCTTTGCGACAGAATGTGCTCTGCATCCCTCTGTGTCTGTGCTGAGGAATGCCACACCCACTGGAGGAAATGTATGCAACTTCCCCAGGGTCTCCACCCCAGCTGTGAGTTCAGCATGGCTCTTGCCATCAGACCCTAGCACTTTTGGCAGTAGATCATGGATAGTGAATACCCCAGCATACCATCTGTTATGACCATGCATACTCTGCTGACTGGCCAGAGCTAGATCTCTACTCAGAACTCTCCAATCCAGGTGTTGTCCAGTGGGATCTCACAGGATGCACTGACATTAGGGAAGCTGCATTCAGGGACTTCACTGAAACTATCATTGACCACAATATCACTTTCTACTCTTTTCCTATGACAGCCTATGGTGATAATATGTGAGATCCTAATGCCTTAGTCCCTTCCTATACAACACTGTCTGCCAGTCTTATTCAGGCAACACCATCACAGGTACCAAATCAAGCATACAGCCTGGCACCTTCTAACCAGGAGGGCATTCAGGTCTATCACTATGATCACAAAAGCCAGGACCCATGATGGCTGGAAAACTTGGGCAGTGCTTTCCAGCCTATGGCTCTGTGTCCTAATCTGGGAGTCAGGCTCCTCCATGCAACCAGAGATGGTGATTGTTCTAAATGAGATTTAGCCAATGAATGTACAAAAAAATTTCTCGACCCCTGCCATCTACTATCTCACACATCCTCACACCATTCCAGACACCAGTCTTGAAGATGAGGAAAGCCAGGAGGAGAAAGAGTGAGATCAGCACTCAAAGCAGACACAACTCTACCTTTCAGCAGTGGAAAATCCATACAGAGGAAGAATGTGAGTCCTAATAAGAAAGGTTTGCCTGTAGCTCACTATCCTCATCTTGTCCATAATGACAGAGAATGCAGGGCAATGAGTGGAATCCATCACTGAGAAGTGTTCAAAGAGCACCCCAGAGACACACATGTCACTGCCCAAGTTAAGCAATCCCATGCACCATCACACTACAATCACCTCCTTTCTAGTATATTACTCATGGCTCTAGAGGACATCAAGAATATTATATTTGGTAGCACTTGATTTTTCTGAGTGGAAATCAGACTCCAGAGCATTGCAACTACAAAACTACAAATCTCCCTCTCTCTCTCTCTCTCTCTCTCTCTCTCTCTCTCTCTCTCTATCTCTCCCTTGAGCCCTCTACTAATTATCTCTTTCTCTTTCTCTGTGGTTCCTTAGTGATGACCAAAGTCTATGATCAGGTAGACATGTTCTCTACTACAAAATCATGCTAATCCCCCCAAATTTCATCATCTTCAACTAAATTTCATGTCACTTATAAAAAAAATCTGTGAAATGGGGTCTCGAGGAAAATCAGGGTTTTTAAAGATCTTGCTTTTAGAGGGAATGGGTTTGAAGACCTAAACTAACATAAAAATGAAGCTTCTGGGCAATATGTGTAATGCTAATAAATGAAGGAATCCAGCAGAATAGGTAAGTTTAGGAAATTATTCACCAGACAACCTGCCTAGTAGCAAACTTCCAAGGTAATTAGAGGAACTGTTTGAAAGAAAAAGGAGATTGCAAATGAGGAACACAGAGCAAGTAAATTCTGTAATCTCCCCATGATCACTATGCATGCACACACCACACAAACATTAAGGAACACAATAACATCTGAGAAAACAAGATATTGAAGATCTCCAGAAACAATTGAGTAGTCACTAAATGTCTGAAAAAAGAGGTGCTGCCCTTGCAAGTAAAGTAGAGGTCATAGGAATGCCTGGACCACTGCTGCAGGAGACTGAGTGCTGAGGTTCACAGAAAGGAGGAGATCATCCCACTTACCATGCACTGATCCCTTCCTTGAGTCTTTTTCAGTGGTAGAAATGGAGATGTCCCTTGGATTGACACTTTCAGGTCAGATATTCTGCCAGCTGCAGAATCCTGACCTCTTCAATGCCTATACCAGGATGCCCTGATGAAAACATCACCAGTTAATGAGGACAGGTCATTAACTGCCCTCATTAACAGTCCTTCAGAATTGCTGGCCTTGCCTCTAGCTCCAAGCCTCGATCAAACAGAGAATAACAATGTGGATGACATGTCTGCTGAGCAATCAATTCATCTGAATGCCTATGAGGGAACAAAAGAAAACCACTGTGCACCACTCTTCTCTTGAGCACACCCCAACATGCAGAAACACCTGAACTACACTGATGCTGGAAGTCTAAGGCAGAAGCCAGCGTCTGATAATGTCATCTTGAGAAGCAATAGTCTTGGTCTAGAAGATTGAGGGTCTCCTCAGACTGCCATGGTCACAAGCATTGACTTGGAAGACATCACTACACTGTTATCAAATATTCACCTTCCCTAATTCTTAAACTCCCTTACTGACCTGGACCACTGGAAAAAATCTCACATTTCAATCCAAAAACTACACAGTCATCAGCAGGGATCAGGCCCAGGAATGCTTCAGCAGCAGCAGCTGACTATCTCAGCCAGTAAGTAAGAAAGACCAGAAAGCACCTCATCTGCTCCATGGAGATCGCCAAGCCTAAATCAAGCACCAGGACCAAGTGGATGGAGAAGATGCTAGGGCCAATGCTGGGGCCAGTGTAGTGGCTATTGACAACACACACTTTGTCAAAGTTCAGATATCTGCACCCAGCATGCCCAGGATAGCTAGGTTGCAGCGGCAAGACAAGACCAAGAGGACCAGAGAAAACAACTTCAGGAAAACACAGAAGCTGAAGCCATCTTGTCACGGAGTTAAGACATGAGGGAAACCCACCATCCCCAAAACCAAGAGAAAGAGGAATCCACCTGATTTAAGTTATGACAGCATTAAAAGCATCAAATTCACCAAAGCATGCACATGCTACCATCCATGCAGGTGTTTCATGCACTGGGAAGGAAGAGTGAGGACAAAAATGGCATCTCTTACTTTTGGGCCCTGCTAAAGCTCAACAATGATCCCAGGACAGAACCATCCACCAGATCACTGCAGGATGTGCCCTATGATTGCTGAGGCACTGTTATAACCCTGGGTATTCCTCAGACACCAGAGAGCCATTGTGGCAAGGAACATCTGTCTCTATCCCAGGATAAGATGCCATCACCTGGGAGGATCAAGTTCATACCACTGCCTTTCCCAGCCCTAGACAAGATTCAAACCAAACCTATTTCTAGAAAGCCTCTCTCCCTGGCTTCATGTGAGACCACTGCATCTTACCCTGTGAGGCCTCATTCCCACTTGGCTCAGCCCACTACACTCAAGCTATTTCAAATTGCTCCTGTCAGCACATCTTTGATGGCCTCTGACAAGCCAGTTCTGTCTATTGCTGCCAGTGCCATAGGACCTAATGTAACCAACCCCATCCAGTCTTCTACTGGGCCTCAGCCAGCTGCCTCTAGACCAATACCATACAGAGCATTTTCTCATACTTTATTTCAGAAGGAGCTTGTTTCTGCTGCCAGGAACAAGTACCCTTCATCTCCCAAACCTCAAACCCAGTATCTGCTCCAAGACTTCAGCCACCAACCAATTCCGTGGAGGAAAGTCAACATTCCAGGCCTAGGCATCTCACAGCCCATCACAGAAAAACAGAGGCTAGAGAGAAAGGCCGTGAAGAGGTGAGCTCACAAGGAGAGAGAGAGATTGCTGCCAGGTACACCTGTGTGGGCAATCAGCACCTTTTCATTCAGAGAGAGAATGATATGAAAATTTCTAGATATTATGGTTATGTGATGGAAGTGCTGGCCTTGTCTTTGGAACATGGTGCTATTCAACATACACAATTTGAGACATAGATAAAGATATACAGGTATAAATGGGATATAAAGACTTGAGTGAATGTGAAGACAAGTCTGTAGTGGGTAGCCATCCCAGCTTGGATCTGGAAGTTCCAACCCCCATTGAGACTCTGGCAAATGTCATGCCTATGAGGCGGGGCCAAGGGAGGCATCTGGAGACCCAAGATCTGAATGGGCGAGCTCTCTCTCTGTTCCTGGACCCGAGATGTTGGAGGTTCACTGAGCAGAGCTCCAGAGAACACCGCTGGACTGCAATGCACCTTCCCCAGACCCCTGCGATCTACCTATTCCTTCATTTGTAAGTCACCCACTAAATAAATCTTCCTTTTAACTATGTGGAGTGGCCTAAATAATTTCACCAATATCTGGTGCCCACATGGGTCAAATTCCAAAGGCCTGGGTGGCTCCTGCCCTCAGCCTCCTCCCAGGCTAGCGGGTACCTAAAACCGCCTACAAAGTTCCTTAGAACCAGGGAATGCCTACACGGTTCTATTCCCAAAAAAGGAAGCAGCTAGTCTGGTCTCAGCTCCCTAGCTTAGCCCCGAGACCAGTGAAAAACCACTGTGAGTGAGGTGTACCCCTCCTCCCTGTGAGCGGGCTCCGCTCCTACCACCCCGGCTCCTCCTGGCTCTCAGCCATCCTGCCATCTGCCTCCAGCTGCCACCAGCCAAGGTAGCCAGCAGGCCCTGCTTTGGAGCTGTACCAGCGTTGCCTGCTGGCTGAAAAGCACTGTTACACCCCACACACCACGGAAAGGTAAGATAGACAAACCAGCATTTTATTTCAAGTAAAAGTACTTGATAATTTTACATCTTAAAATTGACTAACAAATTTTGAGTAATTCTTGTAATATGGCTGACAACATTACCACACAAGAATTTAAAAACCTTTTTGCCTGTATGATGAGTGACATTCTCCTGGAAATATATGACCTTCCTCAGGCATATTTGGCCTGTACCATTTTGGCATTCATCATAATAATTCAAACAGTGTTTAAACACTGGTTTAATAATAAGAACAAAGATGAGTCATTATTGGGACTGATTCAGGCCTTAAAAGATAGCAATGAAGGCTTACAGAAAAAGAATCTCTTTCTGGAATCTGTCTTCAAAGATAGCAATGAAAGCTTATAAGAGAAAGACTCTCTTTCTGGAATTTGCTTTCAAAGATAACAATGAAGGCTTAGAGAAAAAGATTCTCTTTCTGGAATCTGCTTTAAGAGATAGCAATGAAAACTTACAGAAAAAGAATCTCTTTCTGGAATCTGCTTTTAAAGATAGCAATGAAGGCTTTCAGAAAAAGATTCTCTTTCTGGAATCTGCTTTTAAAGATAGGAATGAAGGCTTACAGGAAAAGATTCTTTCTCTGGAATCTGCTAATCAGGATTTACAAAACAGGCTTGTACCAAAAATTGATTTTATTGATAATAAATATGAATATCTAATGGATAGAACACTAACTATCCAGAGTGAAGTTATAGCTACTCAGACATTATATAAGGAAGAAAGATTATCATTAATTGATAAGATAAGATCCATGGAATCATGTGTTTCTGAGGAAAATAAAAATGTCTATGATTCCATGAGAAATCTGGAGTCCCTTGCAAGAGAGGAGGTTCACTCCCTTGAACAGACCCTAGATGCTTGTTTGCAAGCCCTAGAAGAAACTCTCAGTACACATGACAAGGGAACAAATAAGCAGAAGGTCAAGACCATAGAGGTTGTAACATCTCCAAATGGCTCTCATACAATAGCTTATCCTGTTATCGTCCATGAGAAGCCAGCAGATGACACACACCCCGAGCCATACATGACATATACATTACATCCAATTTCAACAAGGGACTTTAAAAATAAAAGGGAAGCAGTAGTTACGTATGGGATACACTCCACATACGTAAGACAGAGGTTAAATTCATGGTCTACCTCACATAGAATCATCCCAGATGACTGACATCAGTTAATTTCAGCTGTTCTAGAATATAGCTAGCAGCTACAATGGAAAAGCTGGTTGAGAGAAGAGGCAAAAATTTAGAACAACAAGGTAAACTCAGAGGTTTTGTGATCTCCCAAAATCAAATACTTGGTGAGGCATGTTTCGCTGACAGGAATGTATAAGCCACTTATGATGAGCATACAATATCCCTATGCTGTACAGCAGCTCTAAATGCATGGGAAAAAATTCCAGAACCTGGAAAACCAACTGAGGTATACACAAAGATATTTCAGGGACCTCACAAACGCTTCACTGTTTTTTTACAAGGGCTGAATACAGCTATAACAAAAGCTGTATCAGATAAAGAATTAAGAAAAGTATTAACTGAGTCCATGGCGTTTGACAATGCTAATGCAGAATGCAGAAGAATACTTACACCACTAAAGATCAGATCAGCTCCTTTGGAAGAATGGATTCAGTACACTAATGGTGTTGAGTCTCTTAACTACAGTAATGAGGCTTGGATAGGAGAGACAAATCCCAGAGGTGAAAGAAGGCCCCATGTTACCAAATGTTTTAAGTGTGGTACACCAGGTCATATAAGTAAAAACTGTACGTGGGGAACTCCTAGAAGTAATACTCCTTTTAGAAATAGCCTAAACAGGAGACCCCCAACCACCTCCTGGATTATGTAGAAGGTGTGGGAAAGGCCGACATTGGACCAGTAAGTGCAGATCAAAAATAGATATACGAGACAACCCTTTACTGGCGGGAAACACCTCAGGGGGCCTCTTGCAGGCCCCCAAATCAAATGTAGTACTAACATTCCCAGCCACTGTGGAAGAAGTTCCTCTCCAGGACAACTGAAGAAACCAAACCCTAAGGTCACATCCTTGGACTGAAATGGGTAAAAAAAATGACATAGAGGAAATGTGTCCGCTGGCTGTGGTTGTGAGCTCAGTTTCAGGGAAGCACAGCTGCCAGTAAGCCCTCCCTTCTTTTTCTGGGGTTTCCTAGATCCAGGGCTTCATGGGGGAGGCCTATTTGTGCCTCTTTAGCTCAGGCACCAGCATTAAAGATATGCACCTTGCAGCACTGTTATGGCTCCTTCCTTCCTTGAGTATTGTCTGGCAATTGAGACTCCAGAACCTTTAGGTATCCAGAAATGACTTGTGGCGACATGGATAATTGTAAAGTTGTTGTTGCTGAAGATGATGTCAATGTGTTGCTCTGATTCTTTGAAAATAAAAAAAAAAACTGATTGGCAAGTATATAGGCAGGAAGTATAGGATAGGTGGGACAAGAAGAGAAGAGAATACTGTGAAGTGGAAGATAAGGGAGGAGATGTAAGCCTGCCCTACACGGAGCAACAAGTAAAAAGGCAAAAGGTAAGCCACAGAACATGTGGTAACATATAGAATGGTTCTGAGCCAGCTCACTGTTCTGGCAAGATAGCAAACACAGTAGAGTACCAGATGCCAATTACTCAAAGCAGAGTATTTTTCTTGTAAGGAAAAATAGGCTTCAATTCTCCTTCCTAAATGGAGTTGAATCTCATTAAGTTTCAAGTTCGAGCAGCAAGAGTTAGTTTGGGGTAAGGACAGGAACTCTTGTGCTCCTCTTGCCATACACAGTGCAAATAGCACTCACGTCTGTTCTGAGCAAGTACAGTATATTTGACTGAAGAGGATATCCTATTTTAGCCAGTTTCCTATGCTGAGTTGAACTGGATATGGCCCATGTGTGTAGGAAGCAGAGTTCTTTTGTTCTAGGCCAGCTCACTATTCTGGACCTATAGGAAACACAATAGAGTACCAGAGTGCCCCTTTATCAAAGGAGGAGTGTTTTTCTTGTAAGGCAAGCTAGGATTCAATTCTTTTCCTAAACGGAGTTGAATCACATTCAGTTTCATGTTCCAGCAGTAACAATTAGTTTTGAGTAAGGATAGCCACTTTTGTGCTCCCTTTGCCATACACAGTGCAAATACCACCCACATCTGTTCCCAGCAAGGACAGGTTATGGGACTGAAGAGGAGCTTCTGTTTTAGTCAATTTCCTATGCTAAGTTGAACTGGATATGGCCAGTGTGTGTAGGAAGCACAGTTCTTTAGTTCTGAGCCATCTCACTGTTCTGGCCCTATAAGAAACACAGTAGAGGACCAGAGTGGCCCTTTCTCAAAAGCAGAGTGTTTTTATTGAAAAGCAAGCTAGGCTTCAATTCCCCTTCCTAAACAGACTTGAATCCAATTCAGTTTCAAGTTCTAGCAGCAAGAGTTAGGTTGCAGTAAGGAGAGCCACTCTTGTGCTCCCCTTGCCATGCACAGTGCAAATAGCACTCGAGACTGTTCCCAGCAAGTACAGTGTATTGGACTGAACAGGAGACCGTGTTTTAGTCAGTTTTCTAGGGTGGGTAGAACTGGATATTGTACGTGTGTATAGGAAGCACAGTTCTTTGATTCTGTGCCAGCTCACAGTTCTGGACCTATAGGAAATACAGTACAGGACGAAAGTGCCCCTTTTTCAAAATCAGAGTGTTTTTCATGTAAGGCAAACTAGGGTTCCATTCCTCTTCCTAAACGGAGGAGAATCACATTGAGTTTCAAGTTCTACAACCAAGAGTAGTTTGGGGTAAGGATAGCCACTCTTCTGCTCCCCTTGCCATACACAGTACAAATAGCACTCACATCTATTCCCAGCAATTTCCCTTCCTAAACGGAGTTGAATCCCATTCTGCTTCAAGTTCTATCAGCAAGACTTAGTTTGGGGTAAACACAGCCACTCTTGGACTCCCCTGCCATACACAGTGAAAAGCACCCGCTTCTGTCACAGCAAATACAGTATTTTGGACTGAAGAGGAACTCATGTTTTAGTCAGTTTCCTATGCTGATTTGAACTAGATATGGCCCATGTGTGTAGGTTGCACAGTTCTTTGGTAATGAGCCAGCTCACTGTTCTGGCCCTTTAAGAAACACAGTGGAGTACCAGAGTGCCCCTTTCTCAAAAGCAGATTGTTTTCTTGTAAGGCAATATATGGTTCAATTCCCCTTGCTAAATGGAGTTGAATCCCATTCAGTTTCCTGTTCTATCACCAAGACTTAGTTTGGGGTAAGGACAGCCACTCTTTTGTTCCCCTTGCCATACTCAGTGCAAATAGCTCTCAGGCCTGTTCCCAGCAAATACAGTGTCTTAGACTGAAGAGGAGCTCCTTTTTAGTCAATGTCCTATGATGAGTTCAACTGGTTATGGCCCATGTGCTCAGGAAGCAAATGTCTTTTCTTCTGAGCTAGTTCACTATTCTGGCCCTATAGGAAACACTGTAGAGTACCAGAGTGCCCCTTTCTCAACAGCAGAGTGTTTTTCTTGTAAAACAAGCTAGGGTTCCATTCTGCTTCCTAAGCTGATTTGAATCCAATTCAGTATCAAGTTCTAGCAGCGAGAGTTAGTTTGGGGTAAGGACAGTAACTATTATGTTCCCCTTGCCAAGCACAGTGCAAATAACACTCACTTCTCTTTCAAGCAATTTCAGTTTATTTGAGTCAAGAAAAGCTGCTGTTTTATTCAGTTTCCCATGCTGAGGACATGGATATGGCCCGTGTGTGCAGGAAGCACAGTTCTTAGATTCTTAGCCTGCTCACTGTTCTGGCCCTATAAGAAACACAGGAGAGTACCAGAGTGCCCCTTTCTTTAAATCATAGTGTGTTTCTTGTAAAGCAAGCTAGGCTTCAATTAGCCTTCCTAAACAGAGTTGAATCCCATTCTGTTTCAAGTTCTAGCAGCAACAGTTAGGCTGGGATAAGGACAGCCACTCTTGTGCTCCCCTTGCCATACTCAGTGCAAATAATACTCACATGTGTTCCTAGCAAGTACAGTGTATTGGACTGAAGAGGAGCTCCTGTTTTGGTCAGTTTCCTATGCTGAGTTGAACTAGATATGGTCCGTGTGTGCAGGAAGCACATTTATTTTATTCTGAGAGAGCTCACTATTCTGGCCCTATAGGAAACACAGTAGAGTACCAGAGTGCCCCTTTCTCAGAAGCAGAATGTTTTTCTTGTAAGGCAAGATATGATTCGATTCCTGTTTCAAAAAGGAGTCGAATCCCATTCAGTTTCAAGCTCTAGCAGCAACACTTAATTTGGGGTAAGGACAATGACTCTTGTGCTCCCCTTGCCATACAAAATGCAAATAGCACATGTGTCTGTTCCCAGCAAGTACAGTGTATTGGACTGAACAGGAGCACCTGTTTTATTCAGTTTCCTATGGTGAGTTGAACTGGATATTGCCCCTGTGTATAGGAAGCACAGTTATTTTGTTCTGTGACAGCTCACTTTTCTGGCCCTGTAGGAAATACTGTAGAGTACCAGAGTGCTCCTTCCTCAAATGCAGAGAGTTTTTCTTGTAAGGCAAGCTAGGGTTCCTTTGCCCTTCCTAAACGGAGGTGAATCCCATTCAGTTTCATGTTCTAGATTCAAAAATTAGGTTGGGGTAAGGACAGCCACTCTTGTGCTCTGCTTGCCATGCATAGTGCAAATAGCACTTTCATCCGCTCCCAGCATTTACAGTGTATTGGACTGAAAGGAGCTCCTGTTTTAGTCAGTTTCCTATGCTGAGTTTATTTATTTATTTTTTTTTTTTTTGGTTTTCGAGACAGGGTTTCTCTGTGTAGCTTTGCGCCTTTCCTAGAGCTCACTTGGTAGCCCAGGCTGGCCTCGAACTCACAGCGATCCGCCTGGCTCTGCCTCCCGAGTGCTGGGATTAAAGGCGTGCGCCACCATCGCCCGGCTCCTATGCTGAGTTTAAATGGACATGGCCTGTGAGGGTAGGAAGCACAGTTCTTATGTCCTGAGCCAGATCACTGTTCTGGCCATATAGCACACACTGAAGAAAACCAGAGTGCACATTTCACAAAAGCAGAGTATTTTTCATGTAAAGAAAATTAGGATTCAATTCCCCTTCCTAAATGGAGATGAATCCCATGCAGTTTAAAGTTTTATCAGCAAGAGTTATTTTAGGGTAAGAACAACGACTCTTGTAGTACTCTTGCCACAGACAGTTAAAATAGCACTGGAGTCTGTTCACAGAAAGTACAGTTTATTGAATTGAAGAGGATCTCCAGTTTTAGTCAGTTTCCTATGCTGAGTTCAACTGGATAAGGCCCATATGTGTAGGAAGCACACTTCTTTGGTTCTGAGCCAGCTCACTGTTCAGGCACTATAAGAAACACAGTACAGAAACAGAGTGCCCCTTTATCAAAAACAGATTGTTTTTCTTGTAAGGCAAGCTGGGGTTCAATTTCGCTTCCTAAATGGAGTTGAATACTATCCAGTTTCAAGTTATAGCAGCAAGTGTTAATTTAGGGAAAGAACAGCCACATTTGTGCTCTCCTGGGCATACACAGTGCAAATAGCACTCCCACCTGTTACCAGCAAGTACAGCATATTGCACTGATGAAAATCTCAGTTTCCAATGTTGGGTTGAACTAGGTATGCCTCCTGTGTGTTGGAAGTACATTTCTTTTCTTCTAAGCCAGCTCACTGTTCTAGCCCTATAGGAAACACAGTAGAGTACAAGAGTGTCCCTTCCTCAAAAACAGTGTTTTTTCTGTAAGGCAAGCTAGGGTTCAATTCCCCTTCATAAACGGAGTGGAATCCCTTGCTGTTTGAAATTCTCACAGCAAGTGTTAATTTAGGGTAAGAACAGCCACTCTTCTGCTCTCCTGGACATACACTGTACAAATAGCACTCGCATCTGTTCCCAGCAAGTACAGTGTATTGGACTGAAGAGAAGATCCTATTCTAGTCAGTTTCAATACTGAGTTGAACTAGGTATATCTCGTGTGTTGGAAGCATAATTCTATAATATACACAGTAGAGTACAAGAGTGCCTGTTTTACTTAGTTTCCAATACTGAGTTAAACTGGATATGCCCTGTTTGTGTTGGAAGCACAGTTCTTTTTTGTTAGCCAGCTCACTGTTCTGGCACTATTGGAAACACAGTACATTACAAGAGTGCCCCTTTCTCAAAAGTAGAGTTTTTTGTGGTAAGGCAAGCTAGGGTTCAATTATCCTTCCTAAACAGAGTTGATCACATTTAATTTCAAGTTCTAGCAGCAAGTGTTAATATAGAGTAAAAACAGCCACTCTTTTGCTCTTCTGGCCATACACAGTACAAATAGCATTCGCATCTGTTCTCAGCAAGTACAGTGCATTGGACTGAAGAGGAGCTCCTGTTTTACTTTTTTCCAATACTGAGTTGAAATAGATATGCCCCGTTTGTGTAGGAAGCACGTTTCTTTTTTTGTGAGCCAGCTCACTCTTCTTGCCCTATAGGAAACACAGTAGAGTACAAGAGGGCTCCTTTCTCAATAGCAGCGTGTTTTTCTTGTAAGGCAAGCTAGGGTTCAATTCCCCTTCTTAAATGCAGTGGTTTCCCATCTAGTTTCAAGTTGTCACAGCAAGTGTTAACGTAGAGTCAGAACAGCCACTCTTGTGCTCTCCTGGCCATACACAGTGCAAATAGCATTCGCGTCTGTTCCCAGCAAGTACAGTGTATTTGAATGAATAAAAGCTCCTATTTTACTTAGTTCCTAATGCTGAGATGAACTAGATATGCCCTGTTTGTGTAGAAGCACAAATAGTACTCGTGTCTGTTCCCAGCAAGTATAGTGTATTGGACTGAAGAGAAGATCCTATTCTAGTCAGTTTCAATGCTGAGTTGAACTAGGTATGCATCGTGTGTGGTGGAACCACAGTTCTTTTGTTCTGAGCCAGCTCATTTTTCTAGCACTATAGGAAACACAGTAGAGTACAAGAGTGCCCCTTACTCAAAAGCATAGTGTTTTCTTGTAAGACAAGCTAAGGTTCAATTGCCATTCTTAAACGGAGTTGAATCACTTTCAGTTTCACGTTCTAGCAGCAAGTGTTAATTTGGGAAAGAACAGCCACTCTTGTGCTCTTCTGGCCATACACAGTGCTAATAGCACTCTTGTCTGTTCCCAGCAAGTACAGGGTATTGGACTGAAGAGAAGCTCCTATTCTAGTCAGTTTCAATGCTGTGTTGAACTAGGTATGCCTCCTGTGTGTTGGAAGCAAAGTTCTTTTGTTCTGAAGGGTCTCACTCTTCTGGCCCTATAGGAAACACAGTAAAGTACAAGAGTGCCCATTTCTCAAAAGCAGAGTGATTTTCCTGAAAGGCAAGCTAGGGTTCTATTCCCATTCCAAAACCGAGTTGAATCCAATCCAGTTTCAAGTTCTAGCAGCAAGTGTTAATTTAGGAAAAGAACAGCCTGTGCTCTCCTGGCCATACACAGTGCAAATAGCACTCGGGTCTGTTCGCAACAAGTACAGTGTATTGGACTGAAGAGGAGTTCCTCTTTTACTAAGTTTCCAATACTGAGTTGTACTAGATATGCTGCATTTTTGTAGGAAGCACATTTCTTTTGTTCTGAGCCAGCTCAATCTTCTAGCCCTATATTGAAACACAGTAGAGTACAAGAATGCCTCTTTCTCAAAAGCAGAGTGTTTTTCTTTTAAGGCAAGCTAGGGCTCAATTGCCTTTTTAAATGGAGTTGATCACATTCAGTTTCAAGTTCTAGCAGCAAGTGATAATTCAGTGTAAGAACAGCCACTCTTGTGCTCTCCTTGCCATCGAAGTGCATATAGCACTTGTGTCTGTTTCCAGCAAGTACAGTGTATTGGACTGAAGAGGAGCCCTGTTTTACTTAGTTGCTAATGCTGAGATGAACTAGATATGCCCCGAATATGTAGGAAGCACAGTTCTTTTGTTCTGAGACAGCTCACTGTTCTGGCCCTATAGGAAATACAATAGAGTACAAGAGTGCCACTTTCTCAAAAGCAGAGTATTTTTCTTGTAAGGCAATCTAGGGTTCAATTACCCTTCATAATCAGAGTGGAATCCCTTCCAGTTTCAAATTCTCCCAGCAAGTGTTTTTATAGAGTAAGAACAGCCACTCTTGTGCTCTTCTGGCCATACACAGCGCAAATAGCACTTGTGTCCTTTCCCATCAAGTACAGTGTATGGACTGAAGAAAAGCTCCTATTGTAGTCAGTTTCTAATGCTGAGTTGGACTAGCTATGGCACCTGTGTGTTGGAAGCACAATTCTTTTGTCTGTGCTTTTGTCAATTCTTTTGTCACTGTTCTGGCCCTATAGGAAACACATTACAGTACAAGAGTGCCCCTTTTTCAAAAGCAGAGTGGTTTTCTTGTAAGGCAAGCAAGGGTTCAATTGCCCTTCTTTTTTTGTGATATATATTTTTTGTTTTACAATACCATTCAGTTCTACATATCAGCCATGGGTTCCCCTATTCTCCCCCCTCCCACGCGCCCCCTTACCCCCAGCCCACCCTCCATTCCCACCTCCTCCAGGACAAGTCCTCCCCCGAGGACTGTGATCTACTTGGTAGACTCAGTCCAGGGAAGTCCAGTCCCTTCATCCCAGACTAAGCCAAATGTCCCTGCATAAGTTCCAGGTTTCAAACAGCCAACTCATCAATTGCCCTTCTTAAAAGAATTTGAACCACATTCAGTTTCAAGTTCTAGCAGCAAGTGTTAATTTAGGGTAAGAACAGCCACTCTTGTGCTCTCTGGGCCATTAACAGTGCAAATAGCACTTGTGTCTGTTACCAGCCAGTACAGTGTATTGGACTGAAGAGGAGCTCTTGTTTTACTTAGTTTCTATTGCTGAGGTGAACTAGATATGCCCCGTTTGTTTAGGAAGCACAGTTCTTTTCTTCAAATGCACCACACTGTTCTGGCCCTATAGGAAACACAGTAGAGTACAAGAGTGCCCCTTTCTCAAAAGCAGAGTGTTTTTCTTGTAAGGCAACCTAGGGTTCCATTCCCATTCATAAACGGAGCTGAATCACATGTAGTTTCAATTTCTTGCAGCAAGTGTTAATTTAAGGTAAGAACATCCACTCTTGTGCTTTACTGGCCATACACAGTGAAAATAACACTCGTGTCTCTTACCATCAAATACTGTGTATGGACTGAAGAGGAGCTCCTGTTTTTGTTTCTAATGCTGAGATGAACTAGATATGCCCCGTTTATGTAGGAAGCACAGTTCTTTGTTCGGAGCAAGCTCACTGTTCTGGACCTATTGGAAACAGAGTAGAGTAGAAGAGTGCCCGTTTCTCAAAAGCAGAGTTTTTTCTTGTAAGGCAAGCTAGGGTTCAATTGCCCTTCCCAAAGGAGTTGAATCCCATCCAGTTTCAAGTTCTAGCAGCAAGTGTTAATTTGGGAAAGAACAGCCACATTTGTGCTCTCCTGGCCATACACAGTACAAATAGCAATCCCGTGTGTTACCAGCAAGTACAGCGTATTGCACTGATGAAAATCTCCTATTCTAGTAGTTTCCAATGCTGAGTTGAACAGCATATGCCTCGTGTGTGTTGGAAGCACAGTTCTTTTGTTCTGAGACAGCTCACTGTTCTGGCCCTATAGGAAACACAGTAGAGTACAAAGTGCCCCTTTCATAAAAGCAGAGTGTTTTTTTTTTAAGGCAAGCTAGGGTTCAATTATCCTTTCTAAACGGAGTTGATCACATACACAGTGCAAATAGCACTGGCGTCTGTTACCAGCATTTACAGCATATTGTACTGATGAAAATAACCTATTCTAGTAGTTTCCAATGCTGAGTTGAACTAGGTATGTTTCCTGTGTGTTGCAAGCACAGTCCTTTTGTTCTGAGCCAGCTCACTGTTCTGGCCCTATAGGAAACACAGTAGAGTACAAAAGTGCCCCTTTCATAAAATTAGAGTGTTTTTCTTGTAAGGTAAGCTAGGTTTCAGTTGCCCTTATTAAACGGAGTTGAATCACATTCAGTTTCAAATTTTAGCAGCAAGTGTTAATATAGGGTAAGAATAGCCACTCTTGTGCTCTCCTGGCCATACACAGTACATATACCACTGGCGTCTGTTACCAGCAAGTACAGCATATTGCACTGATGAAAAGCTCCTATTCAAGTCAGTTACCAATGCTGAGTTGAACTAGATATGTCTCGTGTGTTGGAACACAGGTCTATTGTTCTGGGCCAGCTCACTGTTCTGGCCCTATAGGAAACACAGTAGATTACAAGAGTTCCCGTTTCTCAAAAGCAGAATATTTTTTTTGTAAGACAAGCAAGGTTTTAATAGTCATTTTTAATCAGAGTTTAATCTCATTCAGTTTCAACTAGTAGCAGCAAGTGTTAATTTAGGGTAACAACAGCCACTCTTGTGGTCTCCTGGCCATACACAGTGCAAATAGCACTCACGTGTGTTGCCAGCAAGAAGTGTATTGGACTGAATCAAAGCTCCTATTCTAGTCAGTTTCCAATGATGGGTTGATCTAGGTATGCCTGCTGTGTGTTGGAAGCACAGTTCTTTTGTTCTGAGCCAGCTCACTGTTCTGGCCCTATAGGAAACACAGTAGAGTAGTACAAGAGTGTTTTTTTCTCAAAAGCAGAGTGTTTTTCTTGTAAGTCAAGCTAGGTTTCAATTATCCTTCTTAAACGGAGTTGATCACATTAAGTTTCCAATTCCAGCATCAAGTGTTAATATAGGGTAAGAACAGCCACTCTTGTGCTCTCCTGGCCATACACAGTGCAAATAGCACTCACATCTGTTACCAGCAAGTACAGTATATGGGACTGAAGAGGAGCTCCTATTTTACTTAGTTTCCAATACTTAGTTGAACTAGGTATGCCTCTTGTGTGTTGGAAGCACAGTTCATTTCTTCTGAGCCAGCTCACTGTTCTGGCCCTAGAGGAAACAGAGTAGTAGAAAACAAGATTGCCCCTTTTTCAAAAGCAGAGTATTTTTATTGTAAGGCAAGCTAGGGTTTAACTGCCCTTCTTAAAGGTAGTTGAATTACATTAAGTTTCAAGTTCTAGAAGCAAGTGTTAATTTATGGTAAGTACAGCCAATCTTGTGTTCTTCCAGCCATACACAGTTTGAATAGCACTCGGGTCTGTTACCAGCAAGTACCGTGTATTGGACTGAAGAGGAGCTCCTGTTTTACTTAGATTCCAATACTGAGCTGAACTAGATATGATCTGTATTTTTTGGAAGCACAGTTCTTTTGTTGTGAGCCAGCTCACTGTTCTGGCCCTGTAGGAAACACAGTAGAATACAAGAGTACCTGTTTCTCAAAAGCAGAGAGGTTTTTTTTGTAAGGCAAGATAGGGTTCCATTAACCTTCCTAAACAGAATTGAATGATATTCAGTTTCTAGTTCTAGCAGCAAGTGTTAATTTAGTGTAAGAACAGCCACTCTTGTGCTTTCCTGGCCATACACAATGCAAATAGCACTAGCGTCTGTTCCCAGCATGTATAGTGTATTGTACTGAAGAAAAGCTCCTATTATAGTCAGTTCCAATGCTGAGTTGAAGTAGGTATGCCTCGTGTGTGTTGGAAGCACAGTTCTTTTGTTCTGAGCCAGCTCACTTATCTGGAACTATAGGAAAAACAGTAGACTTCAAGAGTGCCTGTTTCTCAAAAGCAGAGTATTTTTCTTGTAAGGCAAGCTAGGTTTCAATTGCCCTAATTAAAAGCAGTTGAATCACATTCAGTTTCAAGTTCTAGGACCAAGTGATAATATTGGGTAAGAACAGCCACTCTTGTGTTCTCCTGGCCATAAACAGTGCAAAAAGCACTCGCATCTGTTACCAGTAAGCACAGTGTATTCGACTGAAGAGGAGCTCCTGTTTTACTTAGATTCCAATACTGAGTTGAACTAGATATGCCCTGTTTGTTGTGGAAGCACAGTTTTTTGTTGTGAGCCAGCCTACTGTTCTTGCCCTGTAGGGAACACAGTAGAGTACAAGAGTGTCTGTTTCTCAAAAGCAGAGTGTTTTTTTTTTTTTTTTGTAAGGCAAGTTATGGTTCAATTCCCCTTCATATACGGAGTGGAATCCCATTAAGTTTCAACTTCTAGCACCAAGTTTTAATATAGGGTGAGAACAGCCACTCTTGTGCATTCCTGCCCATACACATTGCAAATAGCTCTCGCGTCTGTTACCAGCAAGTACAGTGTATTGTTCTGAAGAGGAGGTCATGTTTTACTTAGCTTCTAATACTGAGTTGAACTGGATATGCTGAGTTTGTGTAGGAAGCAAATTTATTTTTTTCTGAGTCAGCTCACTGTTCTGGTCCTATTGGAAACACAGTAGAGTACAAGAGTGCCCCTATTCAAAAGCAGAGTGTTTTTTTAAGGCAAGAGAGAGTTTCATTAACCTTCCTAAACGGAGTTCAATGATATTCAGTGTCAAGATCTGACAACAATTGTTAATATAGGCTAAGAACAGCTACTCTTGTGCTCTCATGGCCATACACAGTGCAAAGAGAACTCTTGTCTGTTCCCAGCAAGTACAGTGTATGGGACTGAAGAGGAGCTCCTATTTTACTTAGTTTCCAATACTGAGCTGAACTAGATATAACCCGTTTGTGTTGGAAGCACAATTCTATTGTTGTGAACCAGCTCACTGTTCTGGCCCTGCAGGAAGCACAGTAGAATACATGAGTACCTGTTTCTCAAAAGCAGAGTGTTTTTTTTTGTAAGGCAAGATAGGGTTCCATTAAACTTCCTAAACAGAATTGAATGATATTCAGTTTCTCATTTTAGCAGCAAGTGTTAATTTAGTGTAAGAAAAGCCACTCTTGTGCTTTCCTGGCCATACACAGTGCAAATAGCACTCATGACTGTTCACAGCAAGTACAGTGTATTGGACTAAAGAGAAGCTCCTATTCTAGTCAGTTCCAATGGTGAGTTGAACTTGGTATGCCTTGTGTGTGTAGGAAGCACAGTCCTTTTGTTCTGAGCCAGCTCACTGTTCTGACCCTATAGGACACACAGTAGAGTTCAAGAGTGCCTGTTTCTCAAAAGCAGAGTGTTTTTCATGTAAGGCAAGGTAGGTTTCAATTAACTTAATTAAAGCAGTTGAATCACTTTCAGTTTCAAGTTCTAGGAGCAAGGGTTAATATAGTGTAAGAGCAGCCACTCTTGTGCTCTTCTTGCCGTACACTGTGCAACTAGTCCTCGCGTCTGTTCCCAGCAAGTACAGTGTATTCGACTGAAGAGAAGCTCCTATTCTAGTCAGTTTGTAAACTGAGTTGAACTAGGTATGCCTCGTGTTTGTTGGAAGCACAATTCTTTTGTTCGGAGCCAGCTAAATGTTCTGGCCCTTTAAGAAACACAGTTGAGGACAAGTGTGCCCCTTTCTCAAAAGCAGAGTGTTTTTCAAGTAAGGAATGATAGGGTTTCATTGCCCTTCTTAAAAGGAGTTGAATCACATTGAGTATCAACTTCTAGCAGCACGTGTTAATTTCGGGTAAGTAAAGCCACTCCTGTGCTCCCCTGGACATACACAGTACTAATAGAACTCTTGTCTGTTCCCAGCAAGTATAGTGTATTGGACCGAAGAGAAGCTCCTATTCTAGTCAGTTTCCAATGCTGAGTTGAACTAGATATGCCCATTTTGTCTAGGACGCACAGTTCTTTAGTTCGGAGCCAGCTCACTCTTCTGGCCCTATAGGAAACACAGAGTTCAAGAGAGCCTTTTTCAAAAAAGCAGAGTGTTTTTCTTGTTAGGCAAGCTAGGGTTCAATTACCATTCTTTAACAGAGTTGCATCGCATTGAGTTTCAGGTTCTAGTAGCAAGTGTTTATTCAGGGTAAGAACAGCCAATCTTGTGCTCTTCTGGCGATACACAGTACAAATAACACTCGCGTCTGTTCCCAGCAACTACAGCGTATTGGACTGAAGAGAAGCTCCTATTCTAATCAGTTTCCAATGCTGAGTTTAACTAGATATGCCCCATTTGTGAAGAAAGCACAGTTCTTTTGCTCGGAGCCAGCCACTTTTCTGGCCCTATTAGAAACACAATAGACTACAAGAGTGACTGTTTCTCAAAAGCAGATGTTGTTCTTGTAATGCAAGCTAGGCTTCAAATGCCATTCTTAAACGGATTTGAAAAACATCAGTTTCACTTTCTAGTAGCAAGTGTTAATTCAGGGTAAGAACAGCCACTCTTGTGCTCTTCTGGCCATACACATTGCAAATAGCACTCCCGTCTGTTTCCAGCATATACAGTGTATTGGACAGAAGAGATGCTCCTATTCTAATCAGTTTCCACTGCTGACTTGAACTAGATATGCCCGTTTGTGTAGGAAGCACAGTTCTTTTGTTCTGATCCAGCTCACTGTTCTGGCACATTTCTAAACACCGTAGAGTACAAGAGTGCCCGTTTCTCATAACCAGAATGTTTTCTTTTAAGGCAAGCTAGGTTTCAATTGCCATTCTTAAATGGAGTTGAATCACAATCAGTTTCACGTTCTAGCAGCAAGTGTTAATTCAAGGTATGAACATACATTCTTGTGCTCTTCTGGCCATACACAGTGCAAATAACACTCGCGTCTGTTCCCAGCAATATAGTGTATTGGACTGAAGAGAGGCTCCTATTCTAGTCAGATCCCAATGCTGAGTTGAACAAGATATGCCCCTTTTGTCTAGGAAGCACAGTTCTTTTTTTCGGAGCCAGCCACTGTTCTGCCCTTATAGGAAACACACTAGAGTACACGAGTGGCCCTTTCTCAAAAGCAGCGTGTTTTTCTTGTAAGGCAAGCTGGGGTTCAATTGCCATTCTTAAAGGGATTTGAATCACATTCAGTTTCACGTTCTAGCCACAAGTGTTAATTCAGGGAAAGAACAGCAGTCTTGTGCTCTTCTGGCCTTACACAGTGCAAATAGCACTCTCGTCTGTTTCCAGCAAATACAGTGTATTGGACTTAAGAGATGCTTCTATTCTAATCAGTTTCCAATGCAGAGTTGAACTAGATATGCCCCTGGATATGCCACTTAGGAAATTTAATTGAACCCTAGCTTGCCATACACGAAAAACACTCTGGTTTTGTGAAACGGGCATTCATGCACTCTACTGTGTTTCCTATAGGGCCGTTAGAGTGAGCGATCTCAGAACAAAAGAACTGGGTTTCCTACAATCGGAAAATATATAGTTGAACTCAGTATTGGAGACTAAGTAAAACAGGAGCTTCTCTTCATTCCAATAACCTGTAATTGCTCGGAAAAGACGCAAATGCTATTTGCACTGTGTATGTCCAGAATAGCCCAAGAGTGGTGTTTCTATCCTGAATGAACACTTGCTGCTAGAAAGTGAAACTGAACGTGATTCAACTGCGTTTAGGAAGTTTAACTGAACCCTAGCTTGCCTTACACGAAAAACACTCAGCTTTTGAGAAACGCTTATTTTTGCACTCTACTGTGTTTCCTATAGGGCCAGTACAGTGAGCTAGCTCAGAACAAAAGAACTGTGAATCCTACACAAACGGGGTATATCTTGTTCACCTCAGTATTGGAGAGTAAGTAAAACAGGAGCTTCTCTTCAGTCCAATACACTGGACTAGATGAGAACAGAGGTGAATGCTATTTGCACTGTGTATGGCAAGAATAGCACAAGAGTGGTGTTCTTACCCTGAATGAACACTGGCTGCTAGAACGTGAAACTGAACTTGATTCAACTCTGTTTAGGAAGTTTAATTGAACCCCAGCTTGCCATACAAGAAAAACACTCTGCTTTTGAGAAATGAGCATTCTTGAACTCTACTGTTTTTCCTATAGAGCCAGTACAGTGAACTAGCTCAGAACAAAAAAACTGAGCTTCCTAAACAAATGGGGCATATCAGTTCAACTCACTTTTGGAAAGTGAGTAAACAGGAGCTTCTCTTCAGTCCAATACACTCTACTTGCTGGGAACAGATAAGAATGCTATTTGCTCTGTGTTTAGCCAGAATAGCACAAGAGTGGTGTTCTTACCCTGAATGAACACCTGCTGCTAGAACGTGAAACTGAACGTGAATCAACTCCGTTTAAGATCATGAATTCAACACTAACTTGGCATACAAGAAAAACACTCTGCTTTTTAGAAAAAGCATTCTTGCACTCTACTGTGTTTCCTATAGGGCCAGTACAGTTAGCTAGCTCAGAGCAAAAGAACTGTGCTTCCTACACAAACGTGGTATATCTAGTCCAAATCAGTATTGGAAACTAATAAAACCGGAGCTTCTCTTCAGTCCAATACACTGTACTTGCTGGGAACAGACATAAAAGCTATTTGCACTGTGTATGGCCAGAATAGCACAAGAGTGGTGTTCTTACCCTGAAAGAACACTTGCTGCTAGGTCGTGAAACTGAATGTGATTCAACTGCATTTGGATGTTTAATTGAACACTAGCTTTCCATACACGAAAAACACTCTGCTTTTGATCAACGGGCATCCTTGAAATCTCCTGTGTTTCTCATAGGGCCAGTACAGTGAGCTTGCTCAGAACAAAGAACTGTGCTTCCTACACAAAAGGGGAATATCTAGTTCATCACATTATTGGAAACTAAGCAAACAGGAGCTTCTCTTCAGTCCAATACACTGTACTTGGTGGGAACAGACGCGAATGCTATTTGCACTGTGTATGGCCAGAATAGCACAAGAGTGGTTTCTTACAAAGAACGAACACCTGATGCTAGAATGTGAAACTGAAAGTGATTCAACTCCATTTAAGAAGTTGAATTGAACCCTAGATTGACATACACCAAAAACTCTCTTTTTTGAGAAACTGGCATTCTTACACTCTACTGTGTTTCCTGTAGGGCCATTAAAGTGAGCTAGCTCAGATCAAAAACTGTGCTTCCTACACAAATGGGGCATATCGACTTCAACTCAGTATTGGAAACTCAGTAAAACAGGAGCTTCTATTCAGTTAAATACACTGTACTTGCTGGGAACAGACGCGAATGCTATTTGCACTGTGTATGGCCAGAATAGCACAAGAGCGGTTTCCTGCCCGGAATAAACACCAGCTGCTAGAACGTGAAATTGAAAATGATTCAACTCCGTTTAAGATGTTGATTTGAACCCTAGCTTTGCATACAAGAAAAACAGTCTGCTTTTGATAAACAGGCATTCTTGCTCTATATTGTTTCCTATAGGGCCAGTAGAGTGAGCTAGCTCAGAACAGAAGAACTGTGATTCCTACAAACGGGGCATATCTAGTTCAACTCAGTATTGGAAACTAAGTGAAACAGGCGCTTCTCTTCAGTCCAATACACTGTACATGCTGGGAACACACGCGAATGCTATCAGTACTGTGTATGGCCAGAATATCACAAGAGTGGTGTTCTTAGACTGAATGACCACTGGCCACTAGAACTTTAAACTGAATGTCATTCAACTCAGTTTAGGAAGTTTAATTGATCCGTAGCTTGTCATACAAGAAAAATACTCTGCTTTTGAGAAACGGGCGTTCTTGCACTCTCCTGTTTTTCCTATAGGGACACAACAGTGAGCTAGCTCAGAACAAAAGAACTGTGGTTCCTACACAATCGGGGCATATATAGTTCAACTCAGTATTGGACACTAAGTAAAACAGGAGCTTCTCTTCATTCCAATACAGTGTTCTTTCTGGGAACAGACGTGAATGCTATTTTCAATGTTATGGCCAGAATAGCACAAGAGTAGTATAATTAACCTGAATGAACACTTGGTGGTAGAAACGTGAAACTAAAAGTGATTCAACTCCATTTAGGAAGTTTAATTGAACCGTATTTGCCATACAAGAAAAACTTTCTGCTTTTGAGAAACAGGCATTCTTGCACTCTACTGTGCTTCCTATAGGGCCAGTACAGTGAGCTAGCTCAGAATAAAAGAACTGTGCTTCCTACACAAACAGGGCATAATGAGTTCAACTCAGTATTGGAGACTAAGTAAAACAGGAGCTTCTCTTCAGTCCAAAACACTGTACTTGATGGCAACAGACGTGAATGCTATTTGTACTGTGTATGGCCAGAATAGCACAAGAGTGGTCTTGTTACCCTGAATGAACACTGGCTGCTAGAACATGAAACTGAACGTGATTCAAATCAGTTTAGGAAGTTTAATTGAACCTAAGCTTGCCATACCAAAAAAACCACTGTGCTTTTAGAAACGGGCATTCTTGCACTCTCCTGTGTATCCTATATGGCCAGTACGGTGAGCCAGCTCAGAAACAAAGAACTGTGCTTCCTACAGAAACCGGGCTTATCTAGTACAACTCAGTAAGGGAAACTAAGTAAAACAAGAGCTTCTCTTCAGTCCAATACACTGTACTTGCTGGGATAGACTCAATGCTATTTGCACTGTGTCTAGCCAGAATAGCACAAGAGTGTTTTACTACCCGGAATGAACACCTGCTGCTAGATAGTGAAAGTGAACGTGATTCAACTCCATTAGAGTGTTTAATTGAACCCTATCTTGCATATACGAAAAACACGCTGCTTTTGGTAAATGGGCATTCTTACTTTCTACTGTGTTTCCTGTAGGGCAATTAAAGTGAGCTAGCTCAGAATAAAAGAACTGTGCTTCCTACACAAACGGGGTGTATCGAGTTCAACTCAGGATTGGAGACTAAGTAAAACAGGAGCTTCTCTTCAGTCCCATACACTGTACTTTCTGGGAACAGACATGAATGCTATTTGCACTGTGTATGGCCAGAATAGCACAAGAGTAATGTTCTTACCCTGAATGAACACTTGCTGCTAGAAACGTGAAACTAAACGTTATTCAACTCCATTTAGGAAGTTTAATTCAACCCTCATTTGCCATACAAAAAAAACACTCTGCTTTTTAGAAACGGGCATCCTGCCCTCTACTGTGTTTCCTATAAGGCCAGTACAGTGAGCTAGCTCAGAACAAAAGAAATGTGCACCTACACAAACAGGACATATCGATTTAAACTCAGTATTGGAAACTAAGTAAACAGGAGCCTCTCTTCAGTCCAATACACTGGACTTACTGGGAACAGATGTGAATGCTATTTGCACTGTGTATGGCCAGAATAGCACAAGAGTGGTGTTGTTACACTGAAAGAACACTGGCTGCTAGAACTTGAAACTGAACATGATTCAACTAAATTTAGGAAGTTTAATTGAACCCTCATTTGCCATACAAGAAAAGCACTCTGCTTTTGAGAAACAGGCATTCTTGCACTCTACACTGTTTCCTATAGGGCCAGTACAGTGAGCTAGCTCAGAACAAAAGAACTGTGCACCTACACAAACGGGGCAAATCTAGTTCAACTCAGTATTAGAAACTAAGTAAAACAGGTGCTTCTATTCAGTCCAATACACTGTACTTGCTGGGAACAGACACGAAGGCTATTTGCACTGTGTATGGCCAGAATTGCACAAGAGTGGTGTTCTTACCGTGAATGAACACTGGCTGCTAGAATTTGAAACTGAACCTGATTCAATTCAGTTTAGAAAGTTTACATGTTCAGTTTCACGTACTAGCTGCAAGTGTTCATTTAGGGCAAGAGTACCACTCTTGTGCTATTATGGCCATACACAGTGCAAATAGCATTTGCCTCTGTTCCCTGCAACTACAGTGTATTGGATAGAAAAGAAGCTCCTGTTTTACTTAGTTTCCAATACTGAGTTGAACTAGATATGCCCTTTATTGTCGGAATCACAGTTCTAGCTCACTGTATGGGCCCTATAGGAAACACAGGAGAGTGCAAGAATGCCCGTTTCTCAAAAGCAGATTGTTTTTCTTGTATTGCAAAGGAGGGTTCAACTAAACTTCCTAAATGGAGTTGAACCACGGTTAGTTTCACGTTTTTAGCAGCAAGTGTTCATTCAGGGTAAGAACACCGCTCTTTTGCTATTCTGGCCATAAACAATGCAAATAGCATTCTTGTCTGTTCTCAGCAAAAACCATAGAGTGCAAGAATGCCCGTTTCTCAAGTGTAGAGTGTTTTTCGTGTTTGGCAAGCCTTGGTTCAATTAAACTTCCTAAACACATTTTTTTTTTTTTTGGATTTTTTGAGACAGGGTTTCTCTGTGTAGCTTTGCGCCTTTCCTGGGACTCACTTGGTAGCCCAGGCTGGCCTCGAACTCACAAAGATCCGCCTGCCTCTGCCTCCCGAGTGCTGGGATTAAAGGCGTGCGCCACCACCGCCCGGCTTCTAAACACATTTTTAACACATTCAGTTTACGTTCTAGCAGCAAGTGTTCATTCAGGATAAGAACACCACTCTTGTGCGATTCTGGCCATACACAGTGCAAATATCATTCGTGTCTGTCCCCAGAAAGTACAGAGAATTGGACTGAAGAGAAGCTCCTGTTTTACTTAGTTTCCAATACTGAGATGAACTAGATGTGCCCTGTTTGTGTAGGAAGCACAGTTCTTTTGTTCTGAGCTAGCTCACTGTACTGGCCCTATAGGAAACATAGTAGAGTGCAAGAATGCCCGTTTCCTAAAAGCAGAGTGTTTTTTTTTGTATGGCAAACAAGGGTTCAACTTAACTTTTTAAATGGAGTTTAATAACTTTCAGTTTTACGTTTCTAGCCGCAAGTGTTTATTCAAGGTAAGAACACCACTCTTGTGCTATACTGGCCATCCAGAGTGCAAATAGCATTCGCTTCTGTTCCCAGCAAGTACAATGTATTGGACTAAAGAGAAGTTCCTGTTTTACTTAGTTTCCAATACTGAGTTGAACTAGGTATGACCTGCTTCTGAAGGAAGCACAATTCTTATGTTCTGAGCTAGCTCACTGTACCGGCCCTATGGGAAATAGAGGAGAGGCCACGAATGCCCGTTTCTCAAAAGCAGAGTGTTTTTCTTGTATGGCAAACGAGGGTTCAACTTAACTTTGTAAATGGAGTTTAATCACGTTCAGTTTTACGTTTCTAGCAGCAAGTGTTTATTCAAGGTAAGAACACCTCTATTGTGCTATAGTGGCCATACAGAGTGCAAATAGCATTCGCTTCTGTTCCCAGCAAGTACAATGTATTGTACTAAAGAGAAGCTCCTGTTTTACTTAGTTTCCAATACTGAGTTGAACTAGGTATGACCTGCTTCTGAAGGAAGCACAGTTCTTATGTTCTGAGCTAGCTCACTGTACTGGCCCTATGGGAAACACAGGAGAGGGCAAGAATGCCCGTTTCTCAAAAGCTGACTGTTTTTCTGGTATGGCAAGCTAGGGTTTAATTAAGCTATTTAAACGGAGTTGAAACACATTCAGTTTTAAGTTCTAGCTGCTAATGTTCATTCAGGGTAACAACACCACTCTTGTGCTCTCTGGCCATACACAGTGCAAAAATAGCATTCACGTTTGTTCCCACCAAGTACAGTGTATTGGACTGAAGAGAAGCTCCATTTTTTCCTAGTTTCCAATACTGAGTTGAACTACATATGCCCCGTTTGTGTAGGAAGCACAGTTCTTTTTTTCTGAGCTGGCTCACTGTTCTGTCCCTCTATGAAACACAGTAGAGTGCAAGAATGCCCGTTTCTCAAAACAGAGTGTTTTTCGTGTATGGCAAGCTAGGGTTCAATTAAACTTCCTAAACAGAGTTGAATAATGGTCAGTTTCACATTCTAGCAGCTAGTGTTCATTCAGGGTAGGAAAACCACTCTTGTGCTATTCTGTCCATTCACAGTGCAAATAGCATTCGCGTCTGTTCCCAGCAAGTATAGTGTATTGGACTGAAGAGAAGCTCCTGTTTCACTTAGTTTCCAATGCTGAGTTGAACTATATATGCCCAGTTTGGTAAGGAAGCACAGTTCTTTTGTTCAGAGCTAGCTCACTGTACTGGCCCTATAGGTAACACAGTAGAATGCAAGATTGCCCATTTCTCAAAACCAGAGTGTTTTTCATGTATGGCAAGCAAGGTTTCAATTAAACTTCCTAAATGGAGTTGAATCACGTTCAGTTTCATGTTTGAGCAGCAGGTGTTCATTTAGGGTAGAATACCACTCTTGTGCTATTCTGGCCATACACAGGGCAAATAGCATTCACGTCTGTTCCCAGCAAGTACAGTTTATTGGACTGAAGGGAAGCTCCTATTTGACTCAGTTTCCAATACTGAGTTGAACGAGATATGCCCCGTTTGAATAGGAAGCACAGTTCTTTTGTTCTGAGCTAGCTCACCATACTGGCCCTATAGGAAACACAGTAGAGTGGAAGAATGCGCGTTTCTCAAAAGCAGAGTGTTTATCGTATATGGCAAGCTAGGGTTCAAATAAACTTCCTAAACGGAGTTGAATCACTTTCAGTTTCACGTTCTAGCAGCATGTGTTCATTCAGGGTAAGAACATCACTCTTGGGCTATTCTGGCCATACACAGTGCATATAGCATTCGCGTCTTTTCCCAGCAAGTACAGTGTATTGGAGTGAAGAGAAGCTCCTGTTTTTCTTAGTTTCTAATACTGAGTTGAACAATATATGCCCCGTTTGGTTAGGAAGCACAGTTCTTTTGTTCTGAGCTAGTTCACTGTACTGGCCATATAGGTAACACAGTAGAGTGCAAGAATGCCCATTTCTCACAAGCAGACTGTTTTTCTTGAAAGCCAAGCCTGCGTTCAATTCCACTTCTAAAACGGAGTTGAATCACATTCAGTTTCACGTCTAGCAGCAAGTGTTCATTCCGTGTAACAATACCACTCTTATGCTATTCTGGCCATACCTAGTTCAAATTGCATTCACTTCTGTGCCCAGGAAGTACAGTGTATTGGACTGAAGAGAAGCTCCTGTTTTACTTAGTTTCCAAAACTGAGTTGAACTAGATATGTCCCATTTGTGTATTAAGCACAGTTCTATTGCTCTGAGCTAGCTCACTGTACTGGCCCTATAAGAAACACAGTAGAGTGCAAGAATGCCCGTTTCTCAATAGCAGAGTGTTTTTCTTGTATTGTAAACGAGGGTTCATTTAAACTTCCTAAATGGAGTTGAATCACGTTTAGTTTCAAGTTTTTAGCAGCACATCTTCATTGAGGGTAAGAACAAAACTCTTGTGCTATTCTGGCCATAGACAGTGCAAATAGCATTCGCGGCTGTTTCCAGCAAGTACAGTGTATTGAACTGAAGAGAAGCTCCTGTTTTACTTAGTTTCCAATACTGAGTTGAACTAGATATGCCCCGTTTGTGTAGGAAGCACAGTTCTTTTGATCTGAGCTAGCTCACTGTACTGGCCCTATAGGAAACACAGTAGAGGGCAAAATGCCTGTTTCTCAAAAGCAGAGTGTTTTTTCTTGTAAGCCAAGCTAGGGTTCAATTAAACTTCTTTAACGGATTTGAATCATATTCAGTTTTACTTTTCTAGCAGCAAGTGTTATTTCAGGGTAAAAACACCACTCTTGTGCTATTCTGGCCATACACAGGGCAAATAGCATTCACGTCTGTTCCCAGCAAGTACAGTTTATTGGACTGAAGGGAAGCTCCTATTTGACTTAGTTTCCAATACTGAGTTGAACTAGATATGCCCCGTTTGTATAGGAAGCACAGTTCTTTTTTTCTGAGCTAGCTCACCGTACTGGCCCTATAGGGAACACAGTAGAGTGGAAGAATGCGCGTTTCTCAAAAGCAGAGTGTTTATCGTGTATGGCAAGCTAGGGTTCAAATAAATTTCCTAAACGGAGTTGAATCACTTTCAGTTTCACGTTCTAGCAGCATGTGTTCATTCAGCGTAAGAACATCACTCTTGGGCTATTCTGGCCATACACAGTGCATATAGCATTCGCGTCTTTTCCCAGCAAGTACAGTGTATTGGACTGAAGAGAAGCTCCTGTTTTTCTTAGTTTCTAATACTGAGTTGAACAATATATGCCCCGTTTGGTTAGGAAGCACAGTTCTTTTTTTCTGAGCTAGTTCACTGTACTGGCCATATAGGTATCACAGTAGAGTGCAAGAATGCCCATTTCTCACAAGCAGACTTTTTCTTGAAAGCCAAGCCTGCGTTCAATTCCACTTCTAAAACGGAGTTGAATCACATTAAGTTTCACTTTTCTAGCAGCAAGTGTTATTTCAGGGTAAAAACACAACTCTCGTGCTATTCTGGCCATACACCGTGCAAATAGCATTCTTGTCAGTTCCCAGAAAGTAAAGTGTATTGGATTGAAGAGAAGCTCCTGTTTTACTTAGTTTCCAATACTGAGTTGAATTACATATGCCCTGTTCGTATAGGAAGCATAGTTCTTTTGTTCTGAGCTAACTCACTGTACTGGCCCTATGGAAACACAGGAGAGTGCAAGAATGCCCGTTTCTCTAAGGCAGACTGTTTTTTTGTTATGGCAAGCTAGGGTTCAATTAAACTTCCTAAACAGCGTTGAATCACGTTCAGTTTCACGTTCTAGCAGCAAGTGTTCATTCAAGGTAAGAACACCACTCTTGTGCTATTCAGGCCATACACAGTGCAAATAGTATTCCCGTTTGCTCCCAGCAAGTACAGTGTATTGGACTGAAGAGAAGCTCCTGTTTTTCTTAGTTTCCAATACTTAGTTGAACTAGATATGACACGATTGTGTAGGAAGCAGAGTTCCTTTGATCTGTACTAGTTCATTGTATTGACCCTAAAGGAAACACAGTAGAGTGCATGAATGCCCGTTTCTCAAAATTAAGGCTTTTTTCGTGTATGGCTAGCTAGGGTTCAATTAAACTTTTTAAACGGACTAGAATCACGTTCAGTTTCACATTGTGGCAGCAAGTGTTTATTCAGGGTAAGAACACCACTCTTGTGCTATTCTGGCCATATACAGTACAAATACATTCGCGTCTGTCCCCAGAAAGTACAGTGAATTAGACTGAAGAGAAGCCCCTGTTTTACGTAGTTTCCAATACTGACATGAACTAGATGTGCCCGGTTTGTGTAGGAAGCACAGTTCTTTTTTCCTGAGCTAGCTCACTGTACTAGCTCTATAGGAGACACAATAGAGTGCAAGAATGCCCGTTTCTCAAAAGCAGATTGTTTTTCTTGTATGGCAAGCTAGGCTTCAATTAAACTTCGTAAATGGAATTTTTATCACGTTCAGTTTCACGTTCTATCAGCAAGTGTTCATTCAGGGTAAGAACTCCACTCTTGTGCTATTTTGGCCATACACAGTGCAAATAGCATTCGCGACTGTTCCTAGCAAATACAGTGTATTGGACTGAAAAGAAGCCCCTGTTTTACTTAGTTTCCAATACTGAGTTTAACTAGATAAGCCCCGTTTGTGTAGGAAGCACAGTACTTTTGTTCTGAGCTAACTCACTGTACTGGCCCCCCCTAGGAATCACAATAGAGTGCAAGAATGCCCGTTTCTCAAAATCAGTGTGTTTTTTTTCCATGGCAAGCTAGGGATCAATTAAACTTCCAACACGGAGTTTCATCACGTTCAGTTTCATGTTCTCGCAGCAAGTGTTCATTCAGGGAAAGAACACTACTTTTGTTCCATTCTGGGCGTACACTGTGCAAATAGCATTCGTGTCTGTTACCAGGAAGTACAGTGTAATTGAGTGAAGAGAAGCTCCTGTTTTACTTAGTTTCCAATACTGAGTTGAAGAATATAAACCCATTTTTTGTAGGAAGAACAGTTCTTTTGTTCTGAGCTAGCTCACTGTACTGGCCCTATAGGAAACACAGGAGTGTGCAAGAATGCCCGTTTCTCAAAATCAGACTGAATTTCTTGTAGGGAAAACAGGGTTCAATAAAACTTCCTAAACAGAGTTTAATTACGTTCAGTTTCACGTTCTATCAGCAAGTATTCATTCAGTGTAAGAACACCACTCTTGTGCTATTCTGGACATACACAGTGCAAATAGCTTTCGTGTCTCTCCCTAGAAAGTGGAGGGAATTGGACTGAAGATAAGCTCCTGTTTTACTTAGTTTCCAATACTGAGTTGAAATAGATATGCCCCGTTTGTGTAGGAAGCACAGTTCTTTTGTTCTGAGATAGCTCACTGTACTGGCTCTATAGGAAACACAGTAGAGTGCAAGAATGCCCGTTTCTCAAAAGCAGAGTGTTTTTCATGTATGGCAAACGAGGGTTCAACTTAACTTTGTAAATGGAGTTTAATCACGTTCAGTTTTACGTTTCTAGCAGCAAGTGTTTATTCAAGGTAAGAACACCACTCTTGTGCTATACTGGCCATCCAGAGTGCAAATAGCATTCGCTTCTGTTCCCAGCAAGAACAGTGTATTGTACTAAAGAGAAGCTCCTGTTTTACTTAGTTTCCAATACTGAGTTGACCTAGGTATGACCTGCTTCTGAAGGAAGCACAGTTCTTATGTTCTGAGCTAGCTCACTGTACTGGCCCTATGGGAAACACAGGAGAGGGCAAGAATGCCCGTTTCTCAAAAGCTGACTGTTTTTCTGGTATGGCAAGCTAGGGTTTAATTAAGCTATTTAAACGGAGTTGAAACACATTCAGTTTTAAGTTCTAGCTGCTAATGTTCATTCAGGGTAACAACACCACTCTTGTGCTCTCTGGCCATACACAGTGCAAAAATAGCATTCACGTTTGTTCCCACCAAGTACAGTGTATTGGACTGAAGAGAAGCTCCATTTTTTCCTAGTTTCCAATACTGAGTTGAACTACATATGCCCCGTTTGTGCAGGAAGCACAGTTCTTTTTTTCTGAGCTGGCTCACTGTTCTGTCCCTCTATGAAACACAGTAGATTGCAAGAATGCCCGTTTCTCAAAACAGAGTGTTTTTCGTGTATGGCAAGCTAGGGTTCAATTAAACTTCCTAAACAGAGTTGAATAATGGTCAGTTTCACATTCTAGCAGCAAGTGTTCATTCAGGGTAGGAAAACCACTCTTGTGCTATTCTGTCCATTCACAGTGCAAATAGCATTCGCGTCTGTTCCCAGCAAGTATAGTGTATTGGACTGAAGAGAAGCTCCTGCTTCACTTAGTTTCCAATGCTGAGTTGAACTATATATGCCCAGTTTTGTAAGGAAGCACAGTTCTTTTGTTCTGAGCTAGCTCACTGTACTGGCCCTATAGGTAACACAGTAGAATGCAAGATTGCCCATTTCTCAAAACCAGAGTGTTTTTCATGTATGGCAAGCAAGGTTTCAATTAAACTTCCTAAATGGAGTTGAATAACGTTCAGTTTCATGTTTGAGCAGCAGGTGTTCATTTAGGGTAGAATACCACTCTTGTGCTATTCTGGCCATACACAGGGCAAATAGCATTCACGTCTGTACCCAGCAAGTACAGTTTATTGGACTGAAGGGAAGCTCCTATTTGACTTAGTTTCCAATACTGAGTTGAACTAGATATGCCCCGTTTGTATAGGAAGCACAGTTCTTTTGTTCTGAGCTAGCTCACCGTACTGGCCCTATAGGAAACACAGTAGAGTGGAAGAATGCGCGTTTCTCAAAAGCAGAGTGTTTATCGTGTATGGCAAGCTAGGGTTCAAATAAACTTCCTAAAGGAGTTGAATCACTTTCAGTTTCACGTTCTAGCAGCATGTGTTCATTCAGGGTAAGAACATCACTCTTGGGCTATTCTGGCCATACACAGTACATATAGCATTCGCGTCTTTTCCCAGCAAGTACACTGTATTGGACTGAAGAGAAGCTCCTGTTTTTCTTAGTTTCTAATACTGAGTTGAACAATATATGCCCCGTTTGTTTAGGAAGCACAGTTCTTTTGTTCTGAGCTAGTTCACTGTACTGGCCATATATGTAACACAGTAGAGTGCAAGAATGCCCATTTCTCACAAGCAGACTGTTTTTCTTGAAAGCCAAGCCTGCGTTCAATTCCACTTCTAAAACGGAGTTGAATCACATTCAGTTTCACGTTCTAGCAGCAAGTGTTCATTCCGTGTAACAATACCACTCTTATGCTATTCTGGCCATACCTAGTGCAAATTGCATTCACTTCTGTGCCCAGGAAGTACAGTGTATTGGACTGAAGAGAAGCTCCTGTTTTACTTAGTTTCCAAAACTGAGTTGAACTAGATATGTCCCGTTTGTGTATTAAGCACAGTTCTATTGTTCTGAGCTAGCTCACTGTACTGGCCCTATAAGAAACACAGTAGAGTGCAAGAATGCCCGTTTCTCAATAGCAGAGTGTTTTTCTTGTATTGTAAACGAGGGTTCAATTAAACTTCCTACATGGATTTGAATCACGTTTAGTTTCAAGTTTTTAGCAGCACATCTTCATTGAGGTTAAGAACAAATCTCTTGTGCTATTCTGGCCATACACAGAGCAAATAGCATTCGCGGCTGTTTCCAGCAAGTACAGTGTATTGGACTGAAGAGAAGCTCCTGTTTTACTTAGTTTCCAATACTGAGTTGAACTAGATATGCCCCGTTTGTGTAGGAAGCACAGTTCTTTTGATCTGATCTAGCTCACTGTACTGGCCCTATAGGAAACACAGTATAGTGTAAGAATGCCCGTTTCTCTAAAGCAGAGAGTTTTTCTTCTTTGGTAAACGAGGGTTCAATTAAACTTCCTAAATGGAGTTGAATCACGTTCAGTTTCACGTTCTAGCAGCATGTGTTCATTCAGGGTAAGAACACCACTCTTGTGCTCTTCTGGTCATACACAGTGCAAATAGCATTGATGTCTGTCCCAGCAAGTACAGTGTATTGGACTGAAGAGAAGCTCCTTTTTTACTTAGTTTCCAATACTGAGATGAACTAGATATGCCCTGTTTTTGTCGGAAGCACAGTTCATTTGTTCTGAGCTAGCTCACTGTACTGGCCCTATAGGAAACACAGTAGAGGGCAAAATGCCTGTTTCTCAAAAGCAGAGTGTTTTTCTTGTAAGCCAAGCTAGGGTTCAATTAAACTTCTTTAACGGATTTGAATCACATTCAGTTTCACCTTTCTAGCAGCAAGTGTTATTTCAGTGTAAAAACACCACTCTCGTGCTATTCTGGCCATACACCGTGCAAATAGCATTCTTGTCTGTTCCCAGAAAGTAAAGTGTATTGGATTGAAGAGAAGCTCCTGTTTTACTTAGTTTCCAATACTGAGTTGAATTACATATGCAATTAAACTTCTTTAACGGATTTGAATCACATTCAGTTTCACGTTTCTAGCACCAAGTGTTCATTCAGGGTAAGCACACCACTCTTGGGCTATTCTGGCCATACACAGTGCAAATTGCATTCGCGTCTTTTCCCAGCAAGTACAGTGTATTGGACTGAATAGAAGCTCCTGTTTTCTTAGTTTCCAATCCTGAGTTGAACTAGATACACCATGTTTGTGTAGGAAGCAAAGTATTTTTGTTTTGAGCCTGCTCACTGTACTGGCCCTATAGGAAAAACAAGAGTGAAAGATTGCTCATTTCTCAAAAGTAGAGTGTTTTTCGTGTATGGGAAGCTTTGGTTCAATTAAACTTCCAAAACGGAGTTGAATCACGTTCAGTGTCACGTTCTAGCAGCAAGTGTTTATTCCGGGTAACAATACCACTCTTATGCTATTCTGGCCATACCTAATGCAAATTGCATTCACTTCTGTGCCCAGGAAGTACAGTGTATTGGACTGAAGAGAAGCTCCTGTTTTACTTAGTTTCCAAAACTGAGTTGAACTAGATATGTCCCGTTTGTGTATTAAGCACAGTTCTATTGTTCTGAGCTAGCTCACTGTACTGGCCCTATAAGAAACACAGTAGAGTGCAAGAATGCCCGTTTCTCAATAGCAGAGTGTTTTTCTTGTATTGTAAACGAGGGTTCAATTAAACTTCCTAAATGGAGTTGAATCACGTTTAGTTTCAAGTTTTTAGCAGCACATCTTCATTGAGGTTAAGAAAAAATCTCTTGTGCTATTCTGGCCATACACAGTGCAAATAGCATTCGCGGCTGTTTCCAGCAAGTACAGTGTATTGGACTGAAGAGAAGCTCCTGTTTTACTCAGTTTCCAATACTGAGTTGAACTAGATATGCCCCGTTTGTGTAGGAAGCACAGTTCTTTTGATCTGATCTAGCTCACTGTACTGGCCCTATAGGAAACACAGTATAGTGTAAGAATGCCCGTTTCTCTAAAGCAGAGAGTTTTTCTTGTATGGTAAACGAGGGTTCAATTAAACTTCCTAAATGGAGTTGAATCACGTTCAGTTTCACGTTCTAGCAGCATGTGTTCATTCAGGGTAAGAACACCACTCTTGTGCTCTTCTGGTCATACACAGTGCAAATAGCATTGATGTCTGTCCCAGCAAGTACAGTGTATTGGACTGAAGAGAAGCTCCTTTTTTACTTAGTTTCCAATACTGAGATGAACTAGATATGCCCTGTTTTTGTCGGAAGCACAGTTCATTTGTTCTGAGCTAGCTCACTGTACTGGCCCTATAGGAAACACAGTAGAGGGCAAAATGCCTGTTTCTCAAAAGCAGAGTGTTTTTCTTGTAAGCCAAGCTAGGGTTCAATTAAACTTCTTTAACGGATTTGAATCACATTCAGTTTCATGTTTCTAGCAGCAAGTGTTATTTCAGGGTAAAAACACCACTCTCGTGCTATTCTGGCCATACACCGTGCAAATAGCATTCTTGTCTGTTCCCAGAAAGTAAAGTGTATTGGATTGAAGAGAAGCTCCTGTTTTACTTAGTTTCCAATACTCAGCTGAATTACATATGCAATTAAACTTCTTTAACGGATTTGAATCACATTCAGTTTCACGTTTCTAGCAGCAAGGGTTCATTCAGGGTAAGAACACCACTCTTGGGCTATTCTGGCCATACACAGTGCAAATTGCATTCTCGTCTGTTCCCAGCAAGTACAGTGTATTGGACTGAAGAGAAGCTCCTGTTTTACTTAGTTTCCAATCCTGAGTTGAACTAGATACACCATGTTTGTGTAGGAAGCAAAGTCCTTTTGTTTTGAGCCTGCTCACTGTACTGGCCCTATAGGAAAAACAATAGCGTGAAAGATTGCTCGTTTCTCAAAAGTAGAGTGTTTTTCGTGTATGGGAAGCTTTGGTTCAATTAAACTTCCAAAACGGAGTTGAATCACGTTCAGTTTCACGTTCTAGCAGGAAGTGTTCATTCCGGGTAACAATACCACTCTTATGCTATTCTGGCCATACCTAGTGCAAATTGCATTCACTTCTGTGCCCAGGAAATACAGTGTATTGGACTGAAGAGAAGCTCCTTTTTTACTTAGTTTCCAATACTGAGTTGAACTAGATAAGTCCCGTTTGTGTAGGAAGTACAGTACTTTTGTTCTGAGCTACCTCACTGTAGTGGCCCTATAGGAAACACAGTAGAGTGCAAGAATGCCCGTTTCTCAAAAGCAGAGTGTTTATTTTTTTTTTTTTGCATGGCAAGCTAGGGTTAAATTAAACTTCCTAAACGGAGTTGAATCACATTCAGTTTCACGTTCTAGCAGCAAGTGTTCTTTCAGTGTAAGAACACCACCATTGTGCTATTCTGGCCATAAACAGAGCAAATAGCATTCGCGTCGCTTCCCTGCAAGTAGAGTGTATTGAACTGAAGAGAAGCTCCTGTTTTACTTAGTGTCCAATTCTGAGTTAAACTAGATATGCCCCGTTTGTGTAGGAAGCACAGTTCTTTTGTTCTGAGCTACCTCACTGTATTGGCCCTATAGGAAACACAGTAGAGTGCAAGAATGCATGTATCTCAAAAGCAGAGTGTTTTTCTGGCATGTCAAGCTAGGGTTAAATTAAACTTCAAAAATGGAGTTGAATCACGTTTAGTTTCACGTTCTAGCAGCAAGTGTTCATTCAGGGAAAGAACACTACTCTTGTTCCATTTTGGACATACACTGTGCAAATAGCATTCTCTTCTGTTCCCAGCAAGTACAGTGTATTGGACTGAAGAGAAGCTCCTGTTTTACTTAGTTTCCAATACTGAGTTGAACTAGATATGCCCCGTTTGTGTAGGAAGCACAGTTCTTTTGTTCTGAGCTACCTCACTGTAGTGGCCCTATAGGAAACACAGTAGAGTGCATGAATGCATGTATCTCAAAAGCAGAGTGTTTTTATTGCATGTCAAGCTAGGGTTAAATTAAACTTCCTAAACGGAGTTGAATCACAATCAGTTTCACGTTCTAGCAGCAAGTGTTCTTTCAGTGTAAGAACACCACAATTGTGCTATTCTGGCCATACACAGAGCAAATAGCATTCGCGTCGCTTCCCTGCAAGTAGAGTGTATTGAACTGAAGAGAAGCTCCTGTTTTACTTAGTTTCCAATACTGAGTTGAACTAGATATGCCCCGTTTTTGTAGGAAGCACAGTTCTTTTGTTCTGAGCTAGCTCACTGTACTAGCGCTAATGAAACACAATAGAGGTCAAGAATGCCCGTTTCTCAAAAGCAGATTGCTTTTCTTGTATGGCAAGTTAGGATTCAATTCAACTATCTAAACGGAGTTTTGTCACGTTCACTTTCACGTTCTAGCAGCAAGTGTTCTTTCAGTGTAAGAACACCACAATTGTGCTATTCTGGCCATACACAGAGCAAATAGCATTCGCGTCGCTTCCCTGCAAGTAGAGTGTATTGAACTGAAGAGAAGCTCCTGTTTTACTTAGTTTCCAATACTGAGTTGAACTAGATATGCCCCGTTTTTGTAGGAAGCACAGTTCTTTTGTTCTGAGCTAGCTCACTGTACTAGCGCTAACGAAACACAATAGAGGTCAAGAATGCCCGTTTCTCAAAAGCAGATTGCTTTTCTTGTATGGCAAGTTAGGATTCAATTCAACTATCTAAACGGAGTTTTATCACGTTCACTTTCACGTTCTAGCAGCAAGTGTTCATTCAGAGTAACAACACAACTCTTGTGCTATTCTGGCCATACACAGTGCAAATAGCTTTCGTGACTGTTCCCAGCAAATACAGTGTATTGGACTGAACAGAAGTTCAAGTTTTACCTTGTTTGCAATACTGAGTTTAAATAAATAAGCCCTGTTTGTGTAGGAAGCACAGTACTTTTGTTCTGAGCTAGCTCAATTTACTGGCCCTATAGGAAACACAGTAGAGTGTAAAAATCCCGTTCCTCAAAAGCAGAGTGTTTTTCTTTTATGGCAAACTAGGTTTCAATTAAACCTCCTACCCGGAGTTGAATCACGTCCAGTTTCACGTACTAGCAGCAAGTGTTCACTTAGGGTAAGAGCACAACTCTTACCTGCCCCCACACCCATCTGCCCGAGACCACAGCCACTTCCTGAGACTTAGAGACCGGCCCCCAGCTCCCAGCCTGCCCCCTTCTTCCCTTCTGGTCCAGAGGTGAGTACCTGGGTCCAACCCGGACCCCATCCCTGGGCACCAGCCACTCCGGGAAGACCTGCCCAACTTGGTACCAGGCTCTGGCCACCAGGCAGCTCCCCTTCTAGCCCCACCAGGAGGGATCCCCTTTTCCAAGCCCCCCGGCAGCCACTGCAATCTCCGCGCCCTGCCCCCACGCCCATCTGCCTGAGACCACAGCCACTTCCTGAGACTTAGAGACCAGCCCCCAGCTCCCAGCCTGTCCCCGACTGCCATTCTGGACCAGAGCCTGCCCCGGACTTCCCTTCTGGACGAGAGAGTTGGACAAGAGAACTCCCTTTTGGTCAAGAGAGAGAGTCTTCCTGAATCTGTCAGCTCTTTGTGAAACAAGTACACTGATAAGACCAAGAAGGAACCATAAGGAGATGGGCAGACATCAAGGCAGAAGTACATACAACAAAATGAAGAGCAATACAGCATCACCAGAACCTAGCCCGTCTCCAACATCTAGACCTGAACACCAAAAATTGGAAGAAGCAGAAGAAAGTAGCCTTATGAGTAACTTGATGAAGAAGGTAGAGGCTTGTGTAGAGGAAAAGACAAGAAAATTGGAAGAACGCTGTAAACAACTAGAGGAAAGGGCAAACAAATTAGAAGAAAACAATAAAGCCCTCCAAGAAAACAATAAAGCCCTCCAAGAAAACAATACATTCCTGGAAGAAAAAAATAAAGTCCTGCAAGAATACAATAAAGCACTGAAAGAAAATCATGAAAAAGTAATGAAACAAACAAAGGAAACAGTCCAAGAACTGAAAAGGGAAATTGAAAAAATAAAGAAGACACAAACAGAGGGAATGCTGGAAATAGAAAACCTGAGTAAAAGATCGGGAACTTCAGATGCAAGTATAACCAACAGAATGCAAGAGATGGAAGAGAGGATTTCTGGCATTGAAGACACAGTAGAAGAAATAGTTTCAACAGTCGAAGGAAACACTAAAGCCAACAAAGTCATGAACCAAAATTTCCAAGAAATTTGGGACACCATGAAAAGACCAAACCTATGAATTATAGGGATAGAAGAAGGTGAATAATACCAACTCAAAGGCACAGAAAATATATTCAACAAAATTATAGAAGAAAACTTTCCCAACTTATAGAAGGAAATGCCTATGAAGATACAAGAAGCCTATAGAACACCAAACAGACTAGACCCCCCAAAAAAGTCCCCTCGACACATAATAATTAAACAACTAAATGTACAGAATAAAGAAAGAATATTAAGAGCAGCCAAGGAAAAAGGCCAAGTGACCTATAAAGGTAAACCCATCAGAATAACACTCAACTTCTCAATGGAGACTATGAAAGCCAGAAGGACCTGGACAGATGTAATGCAGACACTAAGAGACCATGGATGTCAGCCCAGACTAATATACCCAGCAAAACTTTCAATCATCATAGACGGAAGGAACAAGACATTCGAAGACAAAGCCAGATTTAAACAATACCTATCCACAAACCCAGCCCTACAGAAAGCACTAGAAAGAAAATTCCAACCGAGGGAAGTCAGATACACACTTGAAAACACAGGCAATAGATAAAGCCACAACAGTAAACCCCAAAGAAGAGAAGTACACACACACTACCACCAAAAATAACAGGGATGAAGAATCACTGGTCATTAATATCCCTTAATATCAACGGACTTAATTCACCTATAAAAAGACATAGACTTACAGAATGGATACGAAAGCAGGACCCATCTTTCTGCTGCATACAAGAAACACATCTCAAATTCAAAGACAGACACTACCTAAGAATAAAAGGCTGGGAAAAGACTTTTCAATCAAATGGTCTTAAGAAACAAGCAGGGGTAGCCATCCTGATATCCAACAAAATAGACTTCAAACTAAAATCAATCAAAAGAGATCAAGAAGGACATTACATCCTCGTCACAGGAAAGATCGACCAAGATGAAGTTTCAATTCTGAACATATATGCCCCAAACACAAGGGCACCCACATATGTAAAAGAAACATTACTAAAGCTTAAACCACATATAAAACCCCACACATTAATAGTGGGAGATCTCAACACCCCACTTTCACCACTGGACAGATCTCCCAAATCGAAACTTAACAGAGAAATAAAGGACTTAACTGATGTCATGACCCAATTGGACCTAATAGATATCTACAGAACATTCCATCCTAACAAGAAAGAATATATCTTCTTCTCAGCACCCCATGGAACTTTCTCTAAAATCGACCACATACTTGGCCACAAAGCAAATCTCAACAGATACAAAACAATCAGAATAACCTCCTGTGTTCTATCAGACCACCATGGCTTAAAGCTAGATTTCAACAACAACAAAAACTACAGAAAACCTACAATCTCATGGAAACTGAATAATGCTCAACTGAATCACCAATGGGTTAAGGAAGAAATAAAGAAAGAATTAAAGACTTCCTAGAGATCAATGAAAATGAAGACACCACATACCCAAACTTATGGGACACTATGAAAGCAGTGTTAAGAGGGAAATTCATAGCACTAAATGCCCACATAAAGAAGTTGGAGAAATCCCACACTAGTGAACAAACAGCACATCTGAAAGCTCTAGAACAAGAAGAAGCAAAGTCTCCCAGGAAGAATAGACGCCAGGAAATTAGCAAAGTGAGAGGTGAAATTAATAAATTAGAAACTAAGAGAATAATACAAAAAATTAATGAAACAAAGAGTTGGTTCTTTGAGAAAATCAACAAGATAGACAAGCCCTTATCCAAACTAACCAAAAGACAGAGAGAGAGAATCCAAATCAACAAAATCAGAAATGAAAAGGGGGACATAACAACAGACATTGAGGAAATCCAGAGAATTATAAGGTCATATTTCAAAAACCTCTACTCCACAAAACTGGAAAACCTAAAAGAAATGGACATTTTTCTGGATAGATACCACATACCTAAGTTAAATCAAGACCAGATAAACTGTTTAAATAGTCCAATAACCCCTAAGGAAATAGAAACAGTCATTAAAGGTCTCCCAACCAAAAAAAGCCCAGGACCAGATGGTTTCAGCGCAGAATTCTACCAGATCTTCAAAGAAGAGTTAATACCAATACGCTCTAAATTGTTCCACATAATAGAAACAGAAGGAACATTACCAAACTCCTTCTATGAGGCTACAATTACCCTGATTCCTAAACCAAACAAGGATGCAACAAAGAAAGAGAACTACAGACCGATCTCCCTCATGAACATTGATGCAAAAATACTCAATAAAATACTGGCAAACAGACTCCAAGAACACATCAGAACAATTATCCACCATGATCAAGTAGGCTTCATCCCAGGGAGGCAAGGGTGGTTCAACATACGAAAGTCCATCAATGTAATACACCATATAAACAAACTCAAAGAAAAAAACCACATGATCATCTCACTAGATGCAGAAAAGGCATTTGACAAAATCCAACACCCCTTCATGATAAAAGTCTTGGAGCGATCAGGAATACAGGGAGCATACCTAAACATAATAAAGGCAATATATAGCAAACCAACAGCCAACATCAAATTAAATGGAGAGAAACTCAAAGCAATTCCACTAAAATCAGGAACGAGACAAGGCTGTCCACTCTCCCCATACTTATTCAATATAGTACTTGAAGTTCTAGCCAGAGCAATAAGACAACATAAGGAGATTAAGGGGATTCAAATTGGAAAGGAAGAAGTCAAGCTTTCCCTATTTGCAGACGACATGATAGTATACATGAGTGACCCCAAAGATTCCACCCAGGAATTGATAAAGCTTATAAACACCTTCAGCAACATAGCAGGATACAAGATCAACTCAAAAAAATCAGTAGCCCTCCTATATACAATGGACAAAGAAGCTGAGAAGGCAATTAGTGATACATCACCCTTTACAATAGCCAAAAATGACATAAAATACCTTGGGGTAACACTAACCAAGCAAGTGAAGGACCTATATGACAAAAACTTTAAGTCCCTGAAAAAAAAATTGAAGAAGATCTCAGAAAATGGAAAGATCTCCCATGCTCATGGATAGGCAGGGTTAACATAGTAAACATGGCAATCTTACCAAAAGCAATTGACAGATTCAGCGCAATCCCCATCAAATTACCAACACAATTCTTCACAGACCTGGAAAGAACAATACTCAACATCATATGGAAAAACAAAAAACCCAGGATAGCTAAAAGAAACCTGTACAATAAAACAACTTCTGGAGGCATCACAATCCCCGACTTCAAGCTCTACTATAGAGCTACAGTAATAAAAACAGCCTGGTATTGGCATAAAAACCGACATGTGGACCAATGGAATCGAATTGAAGACCCTGACATTAACCCACACACCTATGGACATATAATTTTTGACAAAGAAGCCAAAAGTGTACAATGGAAAAAAGAAAACATCTTCAACAAATGGTGCTGGCATAACTGGATATCAGCGTGTAGAAGGCTGCAAATAGATCCATATCTGTCACCGTGCACAAAACTTAAGTCCAAGTGGATCAAAGACCTCAACATAAATACAGCTACTCTGAACCTGCTAGAAGAGAAAGTAGGAAATAGTCTTGAACGCCTTGGCATAGGAGATCACTTCCTAAATATAACACCAGTAGCGCAGACACTGAGACAAACAATCAATCAATGGGACCTCTTGAAACTGAGAAGCTTTTGTAGAGCAAAGGATATGGTCAACAAGGCAAAGCGACAGCCTACAGAATGGGAAAAGATCTTCACCAACCCCACATGTGACAGAGGACTGATATCCAGAATATATAAGGAACTCAAGAAATTAGACAACAAAAGGACCAACAGTCCAATTGAGAAATGGGCTTTAGAACTAAACAGAGAATTCTCAACAGAGGAATCCCAAATGGCTGAAAGACATTTAAGGAATTGCTCAACTTCCCTAATCATCAGGGAAATGCAAATCAAGACAACTCTGAGATACCACCTTATGCCTGTCAGAGTGGCTAAGATCAAAAACACTGAAGACGCTTTATGCTGGAGAGGATGTGGAACTAGGGGAACTCTCCTCCACTGCTGGTGGGAATGCAAGCTTGTACAACCACTTTGGAAATCAATATGGCGCTTTCTTAGAAAATTGGGAATCAATCTCCCCCAAGATCCAGCTATACCACTCCTGGGCATATACCCAAGAAATGTTCAATCATACCACAAGAGCACTTGCTCAGCTATGTTCATATCAGCATTGTTTGTAATAGCCAAAACCTGGAAACAACCTAGATGCCCTTCAACTGAAGAATGGATAAATAAATTGTGGCACATATACACAATGGAATACTACTCAGCAGAGAAAAACAATGACATCACACGGTTTGCAGGCAAATAGATGGATCTAGAAAAAATCATCCTGAGTGAGGTTACCCAGACTCAGAAAGACAAATATGGTATGTACTCACTCAAAGGAAGATGCTAGATGTGGAAAAAGGATGACTGGACTGCTACTCACATCACCAGTGAGGCTACCTGGAAAACGGGACCCCAAAAAAAAGACATAGAGAAATGGACGAGATCTACATGAACAGCCTGGTCATGAGTGGGAACAATGAAGGGCGACAGTCGAGGAAAGAGAGTGGGAGATCCTAGCTGGATCAAGAAAAGAGAGGGAGAACAAGGAATAGGAGACCATGGTAAATGAAGACCACATGAGAAGGTGAGAAGAGGAGGAAGCAGAGAGCTAGGGAGGCCCACGGACATCCACAAAGATACCCCCGCAAAAGACTGCTGGCAATGGTCGCGAGACGGCAGGAACTGACGTACTCTGGTGATGGGATGGCCAGACACCCAGATAGTGGTGCCATAAACCCCATCCAAGAACTGAGGAATCTGAATGCAGACATCCACAGCTGGGCCCCTGGTGGTGCACTGGGAGTCTAATTAGTGAGAAAGAAGAGGGTTTATATGAGCGAGAATTGTTGAAGCCAAGGTTGGATAAAGCACCGGGACAAATAACCAAATGAATGGAAGCACAGGATCTATGAACCAAAGGCTGAGGGGCACCCAACTGGATCAGGCCCCCTGAACGGATGAGACAGTCATTTGGCTTGATATGTTTGGGAGGCAGCTGTACATTGTGCCAGGTCCTGGGCTCGTTGTATGAGTTGGCTGTTTGAATCCTGGGACTTATGCAGGGACACTTGGCTCGGTCTGGGAGGGGGGAATGGACCTGCCAGGACTGAGTCTACCAGGTCAACCCCGGTCCTCGGGGGAGACCTTGATCTGGAGGAGGTGGGAATGGGGGGTGGGCTGGGGGGAGGGGTGGGCGAGAGGGGGAGAACAGGGGAATCTGTGGCTATTATGTTGAACTGAATGGTGTTGTAAAATAATAATAATAATAATAATAATAATCATAATCATAATAATAAAAATAAATTAAAAAAAAGGAGTTGAATCACACTCAGTTTCACGTTCTAGCAGCAAGTGTTCATTCAGGGTAAAAACACCACTCATGGGCTTTTCTGGCAATAAACAGTGCAAATAGCATTCGCGTCTGTTCCCAGCAAGAACAGTGTATTGGACTGAAGAGAAACTCCTGTTTTACTTAGTTTCCAAAACTGACTTGAACTAGATATGCCCCGTTTGTGTAGGAAGCACAGTTCTTTTGTTCTGAGCTAGCTCACTGTACTAGCCCTATAGGAAAAGCAATAGAGTGCAAGAATGCCCGTTTCTCAAAAGCAGAGTTTTTTTCTTGTATGGCAAGCTAGGGTTCAATTAAACTACCTAAACCGAGTTGAATCACGTTCAGTTTCAATTCTAGCATCAAGTGTTCATTCAGGTTAGAACACCACACTTGTGCTATTCTGGCCATACACAGTGCAAATTGCATTCGCGTTTGTTCCCAGCATGTAAAGTGTTTTGGACTGAAGAGAAGCTCCTGTTTTACTTAGTTTACAATCCTGAGTTGAACTAGATACGCCCCGTTTGTATAGGAAGCACAGTTTTTTTGTTCTGAGCTAGCTCACTGTACTGTCCCTATAGGAAACACAATAGAGTGTAAGATGCCCGTTTCTCAATAGCAGAGTGTTTTTCTTGTATGGCAAGCTAGGGTTCGATTAAAATTCCTAAATGGAGTTGAATCACGTTCATTTTCACGTTCAAGCATCAAGTGTTCATTCAGGGTAAAAACACCACTCTTGTGTTATTCTGGCCATACACAGTTCAAATACCAGTCGCGTCTGTTCCCAGCAAGTAAAATGCATTGGAGAGAAGAGAAACTCCTTTATTACTTATTTTCCAATATTGAGTAGAACTAGATATACCCCGTTTGTGTAGGAAACACAGTTCTTTTGTTTTGAGCTAGCTCACTGTACTGGCACTAAAGGAAACACAGCATAGTTCAAGAATGCCAGCTTCTCAAAAGAAGGCTGTTTTTCTTGAATGGCAAGCAAGGGTTCAATTAAACTTGGTTAACGGAGTTGAATCACGTTCAGTTTCACGTTCTAGGTGCAAGTGTTCATTCAGGGTAAGAACACCACTGTTGTACTATTGTGGCCATACACAGTGCAAATGGCATTCGCGTCTGTTCCCAACAAGTACAGTGTATTGGACTTAAGAGAAGCTCCTGTTTTACCTAATTTGCAATGCTCAGTTGAACTTGATATGCCGCGTTTGTGTAGGAAGCACAGTTCTTTTTTTCTGAGGTAGCTCACTGTACTCGACCTAAAGGAAACACAGTAGATTGCAAGAATGCACGTTTCTCAAAAGCACACTGTTTTTCTTGTATGGGGTGCTATGGTTCAATTAAACTTCCTATACGGAGTTGAATCACGTTCAGTTTCATGTTCTAGCAGCAAATGTTCATTCCGGGTAATTACACCACTCTTGTGCTACTCTGGCCATAAACAGTGCAAAAAGAATTCGCATCTGTTCCCAGCAAGTACAGTGTATTGGACTGAATTGAAGCTCCTGTTTTACTTAGTTTCCAATCCTGAGTTGAACTAGATATGCCCCTTTTGTTAAGGAAGCACAGTTCTTTTTCCTAGGCTAGCTCACTCTACTGTCCCTATAGGATACACAGTAGAGTAAAAAAATGCCCGTTACTCAAAAGTAGACGGTTTTTCCTGTATGGCAAACTAGGGTACAATTAAACTTCTTAAACGGAGTTGAATCACATTTCTTTTGTTCTGAGCTAGCTCACTGTACTGGCCCCATAGGAAACACAGTAGAGTTCAAGAATGCCCGTTTCTCAAAAGCAGACTGTTTTTCTTGTATGGCAATGTAGGGTTCAATTAAACTTCCTAAACGGAGTTGTATCACGTTCAGTTGCATATTCTATGGCAAGCAAGGGTTCAATTACTTGCTTAACGGGGTTGAATCACGTTCAGTTTCACGTTCTAGTTGCAAGTGTTCATTAAGGGTAAGAACACCACTGTGGTGCTATATTGTCCAAAAATAGTGAAAATGGCATTCGCATCGGTTCCCAGCAAGTACAATGTACTGGACAGAAGAGAAGCTCAGGTTTCACTTAGTTTCCAATACTGAGTTAAACTAGATATGCCCCATTTGTGTAGGAAGCACAGTTCTTTTCTTCTGAGCTAGCTCACTGTACTGGCCCTATAGGAAACACAGTAGAGTGCAAGAATGCCCGTTTCTCAAAAACAGAGTGTTTTTCTTGTATGGCAAACTTTGATTGCATTAAACTTTCTAAAATTTGTTGAATCACGTTCAGTTTTACGTTCTAGCAAAGCTCTTGTGATATTCTGGCATTGCACAGTGCAAATAGCTTTGCCCTCTATCTGCCCCGTATGTTTAGGAAGCACAGTTCTTTTTTCTGAGATAGCTCAGTATACTGGCCCTATAAAAAACACAGTAGAGTGCAAGAATGTCCGTTTCTCTAAAGCAGAGTGTATTTCTTGTATGGCAAATACGGTTCATATAAAACATCCTTAATGAGGTTGAATCACGTTAACTCTCACGCTCTAGCATCAAGTGTTCATTCAGTGTAAGAACACCTCTGTTTGCTATTCTGGCCATACACAGTGCAAATAGAATTCCCGTCTGTTCTCAGCAAATACAACGTGTTGGACTGAAGAGAAGCTCCTGTTTTACTTAGTTTCAAATACTGAGTTGTGCTAGATATGCCCCGTTTGTGTAGAAAGCACAGTTCTTTTGTTCTGAGCTAGTTCACTGTACTGGCCCTATAGTAAACACAGTATAGTGCAAGAATGCCCGGATCTCAAAAGCAGAGTGTTTTTCTTGTATGGCAAACTAGGGTTCATTTGAACTTCCTAAGTGGAGTTTAATCACATTCATTTTCACGTTCTAGCAGCAAGTGTTCATTCAGGGTATGAACACCACTCTTGTGCTATTCTGCCCATACACAGTGCAAATAGCATTAACGTCTTTTCCCATCAAGTACAGGGTATTGGACTGAAGAGAAGCTGGTGTTTGACTTAGTTTCCAATACTGAGTTGAACTCGAAATGCCCCGTTTGTGTATGAAGCACAGTTCTTTTTTAATGAGCTTGCACACCGTACTGGGCTTATAGGAAACACAGTAGAGTGTTTTTCAACTATGGCAAACTTGGGTTCATTTAAACTTACTAAAAGGAGTTGAATCACATTCACATTCAAGATCTAGCAGCAAGTGATAATTCAGGGTAAGAATACCACACTTGTGCTATTCTGGCCATACACCGTACAAATAGCATTCGCATCTGTTCCCAGCAAGTACAATGTATTGGAGATTAGAGTAATTTCTTTTTTACTTAGTTTCCAATACTGAGTTGAACTAGATATGCCCCGTTTGTGTAGGAAGCACAGTTCTTTTTAATGAGCTAGCATACTGTACTGGGCCTATAGGAAACAGTAGAGTGTTAGAATGCCCGATGCAAAAAAGAAGAGTATTTATCTTGTATGGAAAACTAGGGTTCATTTAAACTTCCCAAATGGAGTTGAATTACATTAAGTTTCAAGGTCTAGCAGCAAGTGATAATTCAGGGTAAGAACAACACTCTTGTGCTATTCTGGCCATACCCAGTGCAAATAGCATTCACGTTTGGTCTCAGGAAGTACTGTGTATTCGACTGAAGAGAAGCTCCTTTTTTACTTAGTTTACAATACTGAATTGAACTAGATATGCCCCCTTTGTGTAGGAAGCACAGTTCTCTTGTTCTGAGCTAGCTCACTGTAGTGGCCCTATAGGAAACACAGTAGAGTGCAAGAGTGCACGTTTCTCAAAAGCAGACTGTTTTTCTTGTATGGCAAACAATGGTTCAATTAAACTTCGTAACGGTGTTGAATCACATTCAGTTTCACGTTCTAGCAGCAAGTGTTCATACATAGAAAGAACACCAGTCTTGTGCTGCTCTGGCCATACACAGTGCAAATAGCACTCATGTCTGTTCCCAGCAAATCCAGTGTATTGGAGTGAAGAGAAGCTCCTGTTTTACCTAGTTTCCAATACTGAGTTGAACTAGATATGCCCCGTTTGTGTAGAAAGCACAGTTCATTTGTTCTGAGCTAGCTCAATGTACTGGCACTATTGGAATCACATGAGAGTGCAAGAATGCCCGTTTCTCAAAAGCAGAGTGTTTTTATTTTGTGGCAAACTAGGGTTCAAATAAACTTCCTAATCGGAGTTTAATCACGTTCAGGTTGACGTTCTAACATCTAGTGTTCATATAGGGTAAGAACAACAATCGAGTGCTAATCTGGCCATACATAGTTCAAATAGCATTCGTATCTGTTCCTAGCAAGTACAGTGTATTGGACTGAAGAGAAGCTCATGTTTTTCTGAGTTTCCAATACTGAATTGAACTAGATATGCCCCGTTTGTGTAGGAAGCACAGTTCTTTTGTACTGAGTTAGCCTACCCTACTGGCCCTATAGGAAACACAGTAGAGTGCAAGAATGCGTGTTTCTCAAAAGCAGAGTGTTTTTCTTGTATGGCAAACTAGAGTTCAATTAAACTTCCTAAACGGAGTTAAATCACGTTCAGTTTCACGTTCTAGCAGCAAGTGTTCATTCACGGTAAGAACACCCCTCTTGTGCTATTCTTGCTATACAGACTCAAATAGCACTCGCTTCTGCTCGCAGCATGTCCAGTGTATTGGACCGCAGAGAAGCTCCTGTTTTACTTAGTCTCCAGTACTGAGTTGAAGAAGATATGTACCGAATGTGTAGGAAGCACAGTTTTTTTGTTCTGAGATAGCTCACTGTACTGTCCCTATACGCAACACAGTAGAGGGCAAGAATGCCCCTTTCTCAAAAGTAGAGTGTTTTTATTGAATGGCAAGCTAGAGTTCAATTAAACTTCCTAAGCGGAGTTGAATCACGTTCAGTTTCACTGTCTAGCAGCAAGTGTTCATTCAGTGTAAGAACACCACTAGGATGCTATTCTGGCCATACACAGTACAAATAGCATTTGTGCTTTTTCCCTACAAGTACAATGTACTGGACTGAAGAGAAGCTCCTGTTTTACTTAGTTTCCAATACTGAGTTGAAGTAGATATGCCCGAAGGTGTAGGAAGCAAAGTTTTTTTTTTTCTGAGCTAGCTCAATGTGCTGGCCCTATAGGAAACACAGTAGAGTGCAAGAATGCCCGTTTCTCAAAAGCAGAGTATTTTTCTTGTATGGAAAACTAGGGCTCAATTAAAGTTCCTAAATGGAGTTGAATCACTTTCAGTTTCACGTTCTAGCAACAAGTGTTCATTCAGGGTAAGAACACCACTCTTGTGCTGTTCTGGCAGAGTGTTATTTGTGTAGGCAAATGAGGGTTCAATTAAACTTCCTAACCGGAGTTGAATTAATTTGAGTTTCACGTTTCTAACAGCAACTATTCATTCAGGGTAAGAACACGACTTTTGTGCTATTCTGGTCATACACAGTACAAATAGCATTCGCGTCTGTTCCCAGGAAGTACAGTGTATTGGACTGATAGAAGCTCCTGTGTGACTTAGTTTCCAATACTGAGTTGAACTAGATATTCCCCGTTTGTGTAGGAAGCACAGTTCATTTGTTCTGAGCTAGCTCACTGTACTGGCCCTATAGGAAACACAGTAGAGTCAAGAATCCCCGTTTCTCAAAAGCAGAGTGTTTTCCTTGTATGGCAAGTAGGTTCCAATTAGCCTTCCTAAACCGAGTTGAATCACGTTCAGTTTCACATTCTAGCAGGAAGTGTTCATTCAGGGTAAGAACACCACTCTTGTGCTCTTCTGGCCATACACACTGCAAAAAGCATTCGTGTCTGTTCCCAGCAAGTACAGTGTATTGGACTCAAGAGAAGGTCCTGTTTTAATTATTTTCCAGTACTGAGTTGATCTAGATATGCCCCGTTTGTGTAGGAAGCACAGTTCACTTGTTCTGAGCCATCTCACTGTACTGGCCCTATAGGAAACATAGTAGAGTGCAAGAATGCCCGTTTCTCAAAAGCAGAATGTTTTTCTTGTATGGCAAACGAAGGTTCAATTAAACTTATAACTGTTCATTCAGGGTACGAACAAGAATTTTGTGCTATTCTGGCCATACAAAGTGCAAATAGCATTCGCGTCTGTTCCCAGCAAGTAGAGTGTATTATATGAAGAGAAACTTCTGTTTTACTTAGTTTTCAATACTGAGATGATCTAGATATGCGCCATTTGTGTGAGAAGCACAGTTCTTTTTTTTTTCTGAGCTAGATCACTGTGTGGCCCAATAAGAAACACAGTAGATTGCAAGGATGCCTGTTTCTCAAAAGCAGAGTGTTTTTCTTGCATGGCAGCTCGGGTTCAATTAAACTTCGTAAACGGAGTTGAATGAAGTTCAGTTTCACGTTCTAGCAGCAAGTGTCCACTGAGAGTAAGAACACCACTCTTGTGCAATTCTGGCCAACACAGTACAAATAGCATTCGCGTCTGTTCCCAGCAAGTTCAGTGTATTGGACTGAAGAGAAGCTCCTGTTTGACTTAGTTTGCAATACTAAGTTGAACTACATATGCCCCGTTTGTGTAGGAAGCACAGTTCTGTTGCTCTGAGCCAGCTCACTGTACTAGCCCTATAGGAAACACAGTAGAGTGCAAGAATGCCTGTTTCTCAAAAGGAGATTGTTTTTCTTGTATGGCAAACTAGGTTTTAATTGAACTTCCTAAAAGGAGTTGATACCCGTTCAGTTTCAGGTTCTAGCAGCAAGTGTTCATTCAGAGTAAGAACACAACTCTTGTGCTATTCTGGCCATATACAGTGCAAATAGAATTCGCGTCTGTTACCAGCGTATCCAGTGTATTGGACTAAAGAGAAGCTCCTGTTTGACTTAGATTATGTTACTGAGTTGAAATCGATATGTCCTGTTTGTGTAGGAAGCACAGTTCTCTTGCTCTAAGCTAGCTCACTGTACTGCCCCACTAATACACACAGTAAAGTGCATGAATGCCCGTTTTTAAAAGCAGAGTATTTGTCTTGTATGGCAAACTACGGTTCAATTAAAGTTCCTAAAGGGAGTTCAATCCCGTTCAGTTTCACGTTCTAGCAGCAAGTGATCATTCAGGGTAAGAACACAACTGTGGTGCTATTCTGGCCCTTTACAGTGCAAATAGCATTCGGGCCTGTTCCTAGCAAGCCCAGTGTATTGGACTAAAGAGAAGCTGGTGTTTGACTTAGTTTCCAATACTGAGTTGAACTATATATGCCCCGTTTGTGTAGGAAGCACAGTTCTTTTGTTCTGAGCTAGCTCAGTGTACTGGCCCTATAGGAAACACAGTAGAGTGCAAGAATGCCCGTTTCTCAAAAGCAGAGTGTTTTTCTTGAATGGCCAGTTAGGGTTCAATTAAACTTCCCAAATGGAGTTTATTCACGTTCAGTTTCACGTTCTAGCAGCAAGTGATCATTAAGGGTAAGAACACCATTCTTTTGCTATTCTGGCCATACACAGTGCAAATACCATTCGCGACTGTTACCGGAATTACATAGTATTGGACTGAAGAGAAGCTCCTCTTTTACTTAGTTTCCAATACTGAGTTGAACTAGTTATGCCCCGTTTGTGTAGGAAGCACAGTTCTTTTGTTCTGAGCTAGCTCACTGTACTGTCCATACAGTAAACACAGTAGAGTGCAAGAATGCCGGTTTCTCAGAAGCAGAGTGTTTTTCTTTTATGGCAAGGTAGGGATCAATTAAACTTCCTAAACGGAGTTGAATTATGTTCAGTTTCACGTTCTAGCAGCAAGTGTTCATTCAGTGTAAGAACACCACTCTTGTGCTATTTTGGCCATACACAGTGCAAATATCATTCGGGTCTGTTCCCAGCAAGTACAGTGTATTGGAATGAAGAAAGCTCCTATTTTACTTAGTTTCCAATGCTGAGTTGAACTAGACATGCCCTGTTTGTGTAGGAAGCACAGTTCTTTTGTTCTGATCTAGCTCATTGTACTGGCCCTACAGTAAACACAGTAGAGTGCAAGAATGCCCGTTTTTCAAAAGCAGAGTGTTTTTCTTGTATAGCAAGCTAGGAATCAATTAAACTTCCTTAACGGAGTTGAATCACGTTCAGTTTCACATTTGGGCAGCAAGTGTTCATTCAGCGTAAGAACACCACTCTTGTGCTATTCTAGCAATACACAGTGCAAATACCTTTCGTGTCTCTTCCCAGCAAGTACAGTGTATTGGACTGAAGAGAAGCTAGTATTTTCCTTAGTTTCCTATACTGAGAAGAACTAGATATGCCCCGTTTGTGTAGGAAGCACAGTTCTTTTTTTCTGAGCTAGCTGACTCTACTGGCCCTATGTTAAACACAGTAGAGAGCAAGAATGTGTGTTACTCAAAAGCAGAGTGTTTTTCTTGTATGGTAAACGATGGTTCAATTAAAATTCCTAAACGGAAGTGAATCACATTGAGTTTCACGTTTCTAACAGCAAGTTTTAATTCAGGTTAAACACACGACTTTTGTGTTACTCTGGCCATACACAGTGCAAATAGCATTCGGGTCTGTTCCCAGTAAGTACAGTGTATTGGACTGAAGAGAATATTCTTTTTTACTTAGTTTCCATACTGAGTTGAACTAGATATGTTCCGTTTGTGTAGGAAGCAGAGTTCTTTTGTTGTGAGCTAGCTCACTGTACTGGCTCGATAGGAAACACAGTAGAGTGAAAAAATGCCCGTTTCTCAAAAGCAGAGTGTTTTTCTTGTATGGCAAATGAGGGTTCAATTAAACTTCCTAAACGGATTTGAATCAGGTTGAGTTTCACGTTTTTAGCAGTAAGTGCTCATTCAGGGTAAGAACACCACTCTTGTGCTATTCTGGCCATACACAGTGCAAATAGCATTCACGTCTGTTCCCAGCAAGTACAGTTTATTGGACTAAAGAGAAGCTCCTGTTTGACTTAGTTTCCATACTGATTTGAAGTAGATGCGCTCCGTTTGTGTAGGAAGCACAGTTCCTTTGTTCTGAGCTAGCTTACTGTACTGGCCCTATAAGAAATACAGTAGAGTGCAAGAATGCCCGTTTCTCAAAAGCAGACTGTTTTTCTTGTATTCTGAGCTATGGTTCAATTAAACTTCCTATACGGAGTTGAATCACATTCAGTTTCACGTTCTAGAGGCAAGTGTTCATTCAGGGTAAGAACACAACTCTTGTGCTATTCTGGCCATACACAGTGCAAATATCATTCGCGTCTGTTCCCAGCAAGTACAGTGTATTGGACTGAAGAATAGCTCCTGTTTACTTAGTTTACAATACTGAGTTGAACTATATATGCCACGTTTGTGTAGGAAGCTCAGTTCTTTTTATTGAGCTAGCTCACAGTCCTGGCCCTACAGGAAACACAGTAGAGTGCAACAATGCCCGCATCTCAAAAGCAGACTGTTTTTCTTGTATGCCGAGCTATGGTTCAATTAAACTTCCTAAACGGAGTTGAATCACATTCAGTCTCACGTGCTAGCAGGAAGTGTTCATTCAGAGAAGGAACACCACTCATGTGCTATTCTGGCCATACACAGTGCAATGGCATTCTTGTCTGTTCCCAGCAAGCACAGTGTATTGGACTTAAAGAAGCTCCTCTTTTTCTTAGTTTCCAATACTGAGTTGAACAAGACATGCCCCGTTTGTGCAGGAAGCACTGTTCTTTTGTTCTGTGATAGCTCACTGTACTGTCCCTATAGGAAACACAGGAGAGTGCAAGAATGCCCGTTTCTCAAAATAGAGTGTTTTTCTTCTATGGCAAGCTAGGGATCAATTAAAATTATTAAACGGAGTTGAATTATGTTGAGTTTCACGTTCTAGCAGCAAGTTCTCATTCAGGGTAAACACACGACTTTTGTGTTACTCTGGCCATACACATTGCAAATAGCATTCGCGTCTGTTCCCACCAAGTACAGTGTATTGGACTGAAAAGAAGCTCCTCTTTTACTTAGTTTCCAATACTGAGTTGAACTAGATATGTCCCGTTTGTGTAGGAAGCACAGTTCTTTCGTTGGAAGATAGCTCAGTGTACTGGCTCTATAGGAAACACAGTAGAGTGGAAAAATGCCCGTTTCTCAAAAGCAGAGTGTTTTTCTTGTATGGAAAACGAAGGTTCAATTAAACTTCCTAAAAGGATTTGAATCAGGTTGAGTTTCACGTTTTTAGCAGCAAGTGCTCATTCAGGGTAAGAACACCACTCTTGTGCTTTTCTGGCCATACACATTGCAAATAGCATTCACGTCTCTTCCCAGAAAGTACAGTGTATTGGACTGAAGAGAAGCTCCTGTTTGACTTAGTTTCCATACTGAGTTGAACGAGTTACGCCCCGTTTGTGTAGGAAGCACAGTTCTTTTGTTCTGAGATAGCTTACTGTACTGGCCCTATAAGAAATACAGTAGAGTGCAAGAATGCCCGTATCTCAAAAGCAGACTGTTTTTCTTATATGCCGAGCTATGGTTCAATTAAACTTCCTAAACGGAGTTGAATCACATACAGTCTCACTTGCTAGCATGAAGTGTTCATTCAGAGTAAGAACACCACGCTTGTGCTGTTCTGGCCATACACAGTGCAATAGCATTCGTGTCTGTTCCCATCAAGTACAGTGTATTGGACTGAAAAGATGCTCCTCTTTTACTTAGTTTCCAATACTGTGTTGAATTAGATATGCCCCGTTTGTGTAGGAAGCACAGTTCTTTTGTTCTGAGCTAGCTCACTGTCCTGGCCCTATGGGAAACACAGTAGAGTGCAAGAATGCCCGTTTCTCAAAAGCAGAGTGTTTTCTTGTATGCCAAGGAAGGGTTCAATTAAACTTCCTAAACGGAGTTGAATCACATTCAGTTTCACGTTCTATAAGCAAGTGTTCATTCAGGGTAAAGACACGACTCTTGTGTTACTCTGGCCATACACAGTGCAAATAGCATTTGTGTCTGTTCCCAGCAAGTACAGTGTATTGGACTGATGAGAATCTTCTGTTTTACTTAGTTTCCAATACTGAGTTGAACTAGATATGTCCCGTTTGTGTAGGTAGCACAGTTCTTTTGTTCTGAGCAAGCTCACTGTACTGGCTCTATAGGAAACACAGTAGAGTGGAAAACTGCCCGTTTCTAAAAAGCAGAGTGTTTTTCTTGTATGGCAAACCAGGGTTCAATTAAACTTCCTAAACAGAGTTGAATCACATTGAGTTTCTTGTTTCTAGCAGCAAGTTCTCATTCAGGTTAAGAACACCACTCTTCTGCTATTCTGGCCATACACAGTGCAAATATCATTCACGTCTGTACCCAGTATGTAATGTTTATTGGACTGAAGAGTAGCTCCTGTACTTAGTTTCCATACTGAGTTAAACTAGATATGTCCCGTTTGTGTAGGAAGCACAATTCTTTTGTTCTGAGCTAGCTTACTGTACTGGCCATATAAGAAATACAGTAGAGTGCAATAATGCCCGTTTCTCAAAAGCAGACTCTTTTTCTTGTATGCCAAGCTATGGTTTAATTAAACTTCCTAAACAGTGTTGAATCACATTCAGTTTCACATTCTAGCAAGTGTCCACTCAGGGTAAGAACACCACTCTTGTGCTATTCTGGCCATACACAGTGCAAATAGCATTCCCGTCTGTTCCCAGCAAGTACAGTGTACTGCACTGAAGAGAAGCTCCTGTTTTACTTAGTTTCCAATAATGAGTTGAACTAGATATGCCCCGTTTGTGCAGGAGGCACTGTTCTTTTGTTCTGTGATAGCTCACTGTACTGTTTCTATAGGAAACACAGGAGAGTGCAAGAATGCCTGTTTCTCAAAAGCAGAGTGTTTTTTTTTTGTATGGCAAGCTAGAGTTCAATTAAACTTCCTAAACGGAGTTGATTCACATACAATTTCACGTTCTAGCAGCAAGTGTTCATTTAGGGTAAGAACACCACTCTTGTGCTAATCTGGCCATACACAGTGCAAATACCATTCACGTCTCTTCCCAGCAAGTACAGTGTACTAGACTGAAGAGAAGCTAGTGTTTTACTGAGATTCCTATACTGAGTAGAACTAGATATGCCCCGTTTGTGTAGGAAGCACAGTTCTTTATTTCTGAGCTACCTCACTGTACTGGCCCTATAGGAAACACAGTAGAGTGCAAGAATGCTTGTTACTCAACAGAAGAGTGTTTTTCTTATAAGGCAAACGATGGCTCAATTAAAATTCCTAAACGGAGTTGAATCACGTTGAGTTTCACGTTTCTAGCAGCAAGTGCTCATTCAGGGTAAGAACACCACTCTTGTACTACTATGGCCATACACAGTGCAAATAGCATTGACGTCTGTTCCCAGCAAGTACAGTTTCTTGGACTGAAAAGAAGCTCCTGTTTGACTTAGTTTCCATTCTGAGTTGAACTAGATATGCCCCGTTTGTGTAGGAAGCACAGTCCTTTTGTTCTGAGCTAGCTTACTGTACTGGCCCTATAAGAAATACAGTAGAGTGCAAGAATGCCCGTTTCACAAAAGCAGACTGTTTTTCTTGTATGCCAAACTATGGTTCAATTAAACTTCCTAAACAAGGTTGAATCACATTCAGTTTCACGTTCTAGCAAGTGTTCATTCAGGGTAAGAACACCACTCTTGTGCTATTCTGGCTATACACAGTGCAAATAGCATTCCCGTCTGTTCCCAGCAAGTACAGTGTATTGGACTGAAGAGAAGCTCCTGTTTTACTTAGTTTACAATACTGAATTGAACAAGACATGCCCCGATTGTGCAGGAAGCACTGTTCTTTTGTTCTGTGATAGCTCACTGTACTGGCCCTATCGGAAACACAGTAGAGTGCAAGAATGCCCGTTTCTCAAAAGCAGAGTGTCTTTTTTTGTGTGGCAAGCTAGGGTTCAATTAAATTTCCTAAACGGATTTGAATCACATTCAGTTTCAGGTTCTAAAAACAAGTGTTGAATCAGGGTAAGAACGACACTCTTCTGCTATTCTGGCCATACACAGTGCAAATAGTATTTGCGTCTGTTCCCAGCAAGTACAGTTTATTGGACTTAAGAGAAGCTCCTCTACATAGTTTCCATACTGAGTTGAACTAGATATGTCCGTTTGTGTAGGGAGCACAGTTCTTTTGTTCTGAGCTAGCTCACTTACGGGCTCTATAGGAAACACAGTAGAGTGGAAAAATGCCCGTTTCTCAAAAGCAGACTGTTTTTCTTGTATGGCAAACGAGGGTTCAATTAAACATCCTAAACTGAGTTGAATCACATCTGTTCCCAGTACAGTATATGGACTGAAGAGTATCTCGTGTTTTACTTAGTTTCCAATATTGATTTGAACTAGATATGCCCCGTTTGTGTAGGAAGCACAGTACTTTTTTTCTGAACTAACTCATTGTCCTGGCCCAATAGGAAACACAGTAGAGTGCAAGAATGCCCGGATCTCAAAAGCAGACTGTTTTTCTTGTATGCCAAGCTAGGATTCAATTAGCCTTCCTAAATGGAGTTGAATCCCATTCAGTTTCACGTTCTAGCAGCAAGTGACCATTCAGGGTAAGAACACCACTCTTGTGCTATTGTTGCCATACACAATGCAAATAGCTTTCACGTCTGTTCCCAGTACAGTGTATTGGACTGAAGAGTAGCTCCTGTTTTACTTAGTTTCCAATACTGATTTGAACTACATATGCCCCGTTTGTGTAGGAAGCACAGTTCTTTTGCTCTGAGCTAGCTCACTGTACTGGCCCTATAGGAAACACAGTAGAGTGCAAGAATGCACGTTTCTCAAAAGCAGAGTGTTTTTCTTGCATGGCACACTAGGGTTCAGTTAAACTTCGTAAACCGAGTTGAATCATGTTCAGTTTCAAGTTCTAACAGCAAGGGTTCATTCAGGCTAAGAAGAGAACTCTTGTGCTATTCTGGCCATACACAGTGTAATTGCATCCCGTCTGTTCCCAGCAAGTACAGTGTATTCGACTGAAGAGAAGCTCCTGTTTTACTTATTTTCCAATCCTCAGTTGAACTAGAAATGCCCCGTTTGTGTAGGAAGCACAGTTCTTTTGTTCTGAGTTAGCTCACTGTACTGGCCCTATAGGAAACACAGTAGAGTGCAAGAATGCCCGTTTCTCACAAGCAGAGTGTTTTTCTTGCATGGCACACTAGGGTTAAGTTAAAATTCCTAAACGGAGTTGAATCACATTCAGTTTCAAGTTCTAGCAGCAAGGGTTCATTCAGGCTAAGAAGTGCACTCTTGTACTATTCTGTTCATACACAGTGCAAATAGCATTCGCGTCTGTTCCCAGCAAGTACAGTGTATTGGAATGAAGAGAAGCTCCTGTTTTACTTAGTTTCCAATACTGAGTTTAACTAGATATGTTCCGTTTGTGTAGGAAGCACAGTTCTTTTGTTCTGAGCTAGCTCACTGTACTGGCCCTTTGGGAAACACAGTAGAGTACAAGAATGCACGTTTCTCAAAAGCAGAGTGTTTTTCTTTCATGGCACATTAGGGTTCAGTTAAACTTCCTAAACGGAGTTCAATCACGTTCAGGTTCAAGTTCTAGCAGGAAGGGTTCATTCAGGCTAAGAACAGCACTATGGTGCTATACTGGCCATACACAGTGCAAATAGCATTCGCGTCTGTTCCCAGCCAGTACAGTGTATTGGACTGAAGAGAAGCTCCTGTTTTACTTAGTTTCCAATACTGAGTTGAACTAGATATGCCCCGTTTGTGTAGGAAGCAGAGTTCTTTTGTTCTGAGCTAGCTCACTGTACTGGCCCTATAGGAAACACAGTAGAGTGCAAGAATGCCCGTTTCTCAAAAGCAGAGTGTTTTTCTTGCATGGCACACTCGGATTCAGTTAAACTTCCTAAACGGAGTTGAATCACGTTCAGTTTCAAGTTCTAGCAGCAAGGGTTCATTCAGGCTAAGAACAGCACTCTTGTGCTATTCTGGCCATACACATTGCAAATAGCATTCGCGTTTGTTCCCACAAAGTACAGTGTATTGGACTGAAGAGAAGCTCCTGTTTTACTAGTTTCCAATACTGAGTTGAACTCGATATGTCCCTTTTGTGTATGAAGCACAGTTCTTTTGTTCTGAGCTAGCTCACTGTAGTGGCCCTGTAGGAAACACAGAAGAGTGCAAGAATGCCCGTTTCTCACAAGCATAGTGTTTTTCTTGCATGGCACACTAGGGTTCAGTTAACCTTCCTAAACGGAGTTGAATCACGTACAGTTTTAATTTCCAGCTTCAAGGGTTCATTCAGGCTAAAAACAGCACTCTGGTGCTATACTGGCCATACATAGTGCAAATAGCATTCGTGTGTTCCCACACAGTACAGTGTATTGGACTGAAGAGACGCTCCTGTTTTACTTAGTTTCCAATCCTGAGTTGAACTAGATATGCCCCGTTTGTGAAGGAAGCACTGTTCTTTTGTTCTGAGCTAGCTCGCTGTACTGGCCCTATAGGAAACACAGTAGAGTGCAAGAATGCCCGTTACTCAAAAGCAGAGTGTTTTTCTTGCATGGCACACTAGGGTTCACTTAAACTTCCTAAACGGAGATGAATCACTTTCAGTTTCAAGTTCTAGCAGCAAGGGTTCATTCAGGCTAAGAACAGAACTCTTGTGCTATTCAGGCCATACACAGTGCAAATAGCATTCACGTCTCTTCCCAGCAAATACAGTGTATTGGACTGAAGAGAAGCTCATGTTTTACTTAGTTTCCAATCCTGAGTTGAACTAGATATGTCCCGTTTGTGTAGCAAGCACAACTCATTTGTTCTGAGCTAGCTCACTGTACTGGCCCTATAGGAAACACAGTAGAGTGCAAGAATGCCCGTTTCTCAAAAGCAGAGTGTTTTTCTTGCATGACACACTAGGGTTCAGTTTAACTTCGTAAACGGAGTTGAATCACGTTCAGTTTCAAGTTCTAGCAGCAAGGGTTCATGCAGGCTAAGAACAGAACTCTTCTGCTATTCAGGCCATACACAGTGAAAATAGCATTCGCGTCTCTTCCCAGGAAATACAGTGTATTGGACTGTTTTTTTGCATGACACACTAGGGTTCAGTTTAACTTCCTAAACGGAGTTGAATCACATTCAGTTTCAAGTTCTAGCAGCAAGGGTTCATTCAGGCTAAGAACAGAACTCTTGTGCTATTCAGGCCATACTCAGTGCAAATAGCATTCTCGTCTCTTCCCAGCAAATACAGTGTATTGGACTGAAGAGAAGCTCATGTTTTTCTTAGTTTCCAATCCTGAGTTGAACTAGATATGCCCCGTTTGTGTAGGAAGCACATGTCTTTTGTTCTGAGCTAGGTCACTGTACTGGCCCTGTAGGAAACACAGTAGAGTGCAAGAATGCACGTTTCTCAAACGCAGAGTGTTTTTCTTGCATGGCACATTAGGGTTCAGTTAAACTTCCTAAAGGGAGTTGAATCACGTTCAGTTTCAAGTTCTAGCAGCAACGGTTCATTCAGGCTAAGAACAGCACTCTTGTGCTATTCTGGCCATACACAGTGCAAATAGCATTCGCGTCTGTTCGCAGCAAGCACAGGGTATTGGACTGAAGAAAAGCTCCTGTTTTACTTAGTTTCCAATACTGAGGTGAACTAGATACGTCCCGTTTGTGTAGGAAGCACAGTTCTTTTGTTCTGAGCTAGCTCACTGTACTGGCCCTGTAGGAAACACAGTAGAGTGCAAGAATGCCCGTTTCTCAAAAGCAGAGTATATTTCTTGCATGGCACACTAGGGTTCAGTTAAACTTCCTAAACGGAGTTGAATCACTTTCAGTTTCAAGTTCTAGCAGCAAGGGTTCATTCAGGCTAAGAACAGCACTCTTGTGCTATTCTGGCCATGCACAGTGCAAATAGCATTCGCGTCTGTTCCCAGCAAGTACAGTGTATTGGACTGAAGAGATGCTCCTGTTTTACTTAGTTTCCAATACTGAGTTGAACTAGATATGTTCCGTTTCTGTAGGAAGCACAGTTCTTTTGTTCTGTCTAGCTCACTGTACTGGCCCTATAGGAAACACAGTAGAGTGCAAGAATGCCAGTTTCTCAAAAGCAGACTGTTTTTCTTGCAATGTACACTAGAGTTCACTTAAACATCCTAAACCGAGTTGAATCACGTTCAGTTTCAAGTTCTAGCAGCAAGGGTTCATTCAGGCTAAGAACAGCACTCTTGTGTTATTCTGGCCATACACAGTACAAATAGCATTCGCCTCTGTTCCCACCCAGTACAGTGTATTGGACTGAAGAGAAGCTCCTGTTTTACTTAGTTTCCAATACTGAGTTGAACTAGAAATGCCCCGTTTGTGAAGGAAGCACAGTTCTTTTGTTCTGAGCTAGCTCACTGTACTGGCCCTATAGGAAACACAGTAGAGTGCAAGAATGCCCGTTTCTCAAAAGCAGAGTGTTTTTCTTGCATGGCACACTAGGGTTCAGTTAAACTTCCTAAACGGAGTTGAATCACGTTCAGTTTCAAGTTGTAGCAGCAAGGGTTCATTCAGGCTAAGAACAGCACTATGGTGCTATACTGGCCATACACAGTGCAAATGGCATTCGCGTCTGTTCCCAGCAAGTACAGTGTATTGGACTGAAGAGAAGCTCCTGTTTTACTTAGTTTCCAATCCTGAGTTGAACTAGATATGTCCCGTTTGTGTAGGAAGCACAGTTCTTTTGTTCTGAGCTAGCTTGCTGTACTGGCCCTATAGGAAACACAGTAGAGTGCAAGAATGCCCGTTTCTCAAAAGCAGAGTGTTTTTCTTGCATGGCACACTAGGGTTCACTTAAACTTCCTAAACGGAGATGAATCACTTTCAGTTTCAAGTTCTAGCAGCAAGGGATCATTCAGGCTAAGAAGAGGACGATTGTGCTATTCTGGTCATACAAAGTGTAAATAGCTTTCATGTCTATTCCCAGCAAGTACCGTGTATTGGACTGAAGAGAAGCTCCTGTTTTACTTAGTTTCCAGTCCTGAGTTGAACAAGATACGCCCCGTTTGTGTAGGACGCACTGTTCTTTTGTTCTGAGCTACCTCACTGTACTGGCCCTATAGGAAACACAGTAGAGTGCAAGAATGCCCGTTTCTTAAAAGCAGAGTGTTTTTTTGCATGGCACACTAGGGTTCAGTTAAACTTCCTAAAGGGAGTTGAATCACGTTCAGTTTCAAGTTCTAGCAGCAAGGGTTCATTCAGTCTAAGAAGAGCACTCTTGTGCTATTCTGGGCATAAACAGTGCAAATAGCATTTGCGTCTGTTCCCAGCAAGTACAGTGTATTGGACTGAAGAGAAGCTCCTGTTTACTTAGTTTCTAATTCTGAGTTGAACTAGATATGCCCCGTTTGTGTAGGAAGCACAGTTCTTTTGTTCTGAGCTAGCTCACTGTACTGGCCCTATAGGAAACACAGTAGAGTGCAAAAATGCCCATTTCTCAAAAGCTGAGTGTTTTTCTTGCATGGCACACTAGGGTTCAGTTAAATTTCCTAAACGGAGTTGAATCACGTTCAGTTTCAAGTTCTAGCAGCAAGGGTTCATTCAGGCTACGAAGAGCACTCTTGTGCTATTCTGGCCATACACAGTGCAAATAGCATTCTCGTCGGTTCCCAGCAAGTACAGTGTATTGGACTGAAGAGAAGCTCCTGTTTTACTTAGTTTCCAATACTGAGTTTAACTAGATATGTTCCCTTTGTGTAGGAAGCACAGTTGTTTTGTTCTGAGCTAGCTCACTGTACTGGCCCTTTAGGAAACACAGTAGAGTGCAAGAATGCACGTTTCTCAAAAGCAGAGTGTTTTTCTTGCATGGAACATTAGGGTTCAGTTAAACTTCCTAAACGGAGTTGAATCACGTTCAGGTTCAAGTTCTAGCAGGAAGGGTTCATTCAGGCTAAGAACAGCACTATGGTGCTATACTGGCCATACACAGTGCAAATAGCATTGGCGTCTGTTCCCAGCAAGTACAGTGTATTGGACTGAAGAGAAGCTCCTGTTTTACTTAGTTTCCAATCCTGAGTTGAACTAGATATGCCCCGTTTGTGTAGGAAGCACAGTTCTTTTGTTCTGAGCTAGCTCACTGTACTGGCCCTATAGGAAACACAGTAGAGTGCAAGAATGCCCGTTTCTCAAAAGCAGAGTGTTTTTCTTGCATGACACACTAGGGTTCAGTTTAACTTCCTAAACGGAGTTGAATCACGTTCAGTTTCAAGTTCTAGCAGCAAGGGTTCATGCAGGCTAAGAACAGAACTCTTCTGCTATTCAGGCCATACACAGTGAAAATAGCATTCGCGTCTCTTCCCAGGAAATACAGTGTATTGGACTGAAGAGAAGCTCCTGTTTTACTTAGTTTCCATACTGAGTTGAACTAGATATGTCCCGTTTGTGTAGCAAGCACAACTCTTTTGTTCTGAGCTAGCTCACTGTACTGGCCCTATAGGAAAAGTAGTAGAGTGCAAGAATGCCCGTTTCTCAAAAGCAGAATGTTTTTCTTGCATGACACACTGGGGTTCAGTTTAACTTCCTAAACGGAGTTGAATCACATTCAGTTTCAAGTTCTAGCAGCAAGGGTTCATTCAGGCTAAGACCAGAACTCTTGTGCTATTCAGGCCATACACAGTGCAAATAGCATTCGCGTCTGTTCCCAGCAAATACAGTGTATTGGACTGAAGAGAAGCTCATGTTTTACTTAGTTTCCAATCCTGAGTTGAACTAGATATGCCCAGTTTGTGTAGGAAGCACATGTCTTTTGTCCTGAGCTAGCTCACTGTACTGGCCCGGTAGGAAACACAGTAGAGTGCAAGAATGCACGTTTCTCAAACGCAGAGTGTTTTTCCTGCATGGCACATTAGGGTTCAGTTAAACTTCCTAAAGGGAGTTGAATCACGTTCAGTTTCAAGTTCTAGCAGCAAGGGTTCATTCAGGCTAAGAACAGCACTCTTGTGCTATTCTGGATATACACAGTGCAAATAGCATTCTCGTCTCTTCCGACGAAATACAGTGTATTGGACTGAAGAGAAGCTCCTGTTTTACTTAGTTTCCATACTGAGTTGAACTAGATATGTCCCGTTTGTGTAGCAAGCACAACTCTTTTGTTCTGAGCTAGCTCACTGTACTGGCCCTATAGGAAACACAGTAGAGTGCAAGAATGCCCGTTTCTCAAAAGCAGAATGTTTTTTTGCATGACACACTAGGGTTCAGTTTATCTTCCTAAACGGAGTTGAATCACATTTAGTTTCAAGTTCTACCAGCAAGGGTTCATTCAGGCTAAGAACAGAACTCTTGTGCTATTCAGGCCATACACAGTGCAAATAGCATTCGCGCCTCTTCCCAGCAAATACAGTGTATTGGACTGAAGAGAAGCTCATGTTTTACTTAGTTTCCAATCCTCAGTTGAACTAGATATGCCCCGTTTGTGTAGGAATCACATGTCTTTTGTTCTGAGCTAGCTCACTGTACTGGCCCTGTAGGAAACACAGTAGAGTGCAAGAATGCACGTTTCTCAAACGCAGAGTGTTTTTCTTGTATGGCACATTAGGGTTCAGTTAAACTTCCTAAACGGAGTTGAAGCACGTTCAGTTTGAAGTTCTAGCAGGAAGGGTTCATTCAGGCTAAGAACAGCACTCTTGTGCTATTCTGGCCATACATAGTGCAAATAGCATTCGTGTGTTCCCACACAGTACAGTGTATTGGACTGAAGAGACGCTCCTGTTTTACTTATTTTCCAATCCTGAGTTGAACTAGATATGCCCCGTTTGTGTAGGAAGCAGAGTTCTTTTGTTCTGAGCTAGCTAACTGTACTGGACCTATAAGAAACACAGTAGAGTGCAAGAATGCCCGTTTCTCAAAAGCAGAGTGTTTTTCTTGCATGGCACACTAGGGTTCAGTTAAACTTCCTAAACTGAGTTGAATCACGTTCACTTTCAAGTTCTAGCAGCAAGGGTTCATTCAGGCTAAGAAGAGCACTCTTGTACTATTCTGTTCATACACAGTGCAAATAGCATTCGCGTCTGTTCCCAGCAAATACAGTGTATTGGACTGAAGAGAAGCTCCTGTTTTCCTTAGTTTCCAATACTGAGTTTAACTAGATATGTTCCGTTTGTGTAGGAAGCACAGTTCTTTTGTTCTGAGCTAGCTCACTGTACTGGCCCTTTAGGAAACACAGTAGAGTGCAAGAATGCCCGTTTCTCAAAAGCAAAGTGTTTTTCTTGCATGGCACATTAGGGTTCAGTTAAACTTCCTAAACGGAGTTGAATCACGTTCAGGTTCAAGTTGTAGCAGCAAGGGTTCATTCAGGCTAAGAACAGAACTCTTGTGCTATTCAGGCCATACTCAGTGCAAATAGCACTCTCGTCTCTTCCCAGCAAATACAGTGTATTGGACTGAAGAGAAGCTCATGTTTTTCTTAGTTTCGAATACTGAGTTGAACTAGATATGCCCCGTTTGTGTAGGAAGCACATGTCTTTTGTTCTGAGCTAGGTCACTGTACTGGCCCTGTAGGAAACACAGTAGAGTGCAAGAATGCACGTTTCTCAAACGCAGAGTGTTTTTCTTGCATGGCACATTAGGGTTCAGTTAAACTTCCTAAAGGGAGTTGAATCACGTTCAGTTTCAAGTTCTAGCAGCAACGGTACATTCAGGCTAAGAACAGCACTCTTGTGCTATTCTGGCCATACACAGTGCAAATAGCATTCGCGTCTGTTCGCAGAAAGCACAGGGTATTGGACTGAAGAAAAGCTCCTGTTTTACTTAGTTTCCAATACTGAGTTGAACTAGATACGTCCCGTTTGTGTAGGAAGCAGAGTTCTTTTGTTCTGAGCTAGCTCACTGACTGGCCCTGTAGGAAAAATAGTAGAGTGCAAGAATGCCCGTTTCTCAAAAGCAGAGTATGTTTCTTGCATGGCACACTAGGGTTCAGGTAAACTTCCTAAACGGAGTTGAATCACGTTCAGTTTCAAGTTCTAGCAGCAAGGGTTCATTCAGGCTAAGAACAGCACTCTTGTGCTATTCTGGCCATGCACAGTGCAAATAGCATTCGCGTCTGTTCCCAGCAAGTACAGTGTATTGGACTGAAGAGATGCTCCTGTTTTACTTAGTTTCCAATACTGAGTTGAACTAGATATGTTCCGTTTCAGTAGGAAGCACAGTTCTTTTGTTCTGTCTAGCTCACTGTACTGGCCCTATAGGAAACACAGTAGAGTGCAAGAATGCCAGTTTCTCAAAAGCAGACTGTTTTTCTTGCAATGCACACTAGAGTTCAGTTAAACATCCTAAACCGAGTTGAATACGTTCAGTTTCAAGTTCTAGCAGCAAGGGTTAATTCAGGCTAAGAAGAGCACTCTTGTGCTATTCTGGCCCTACAGAGTGCAAATAGCATTCGCGTCTGTTTGCAGCAAGTACAGGGTATTGGACTGAAGAGAAACACCTGTTTTACTTAGTTTCCAATACTGAGTTGAACTAGTAATGCCCCGTTTGTGAAGGAAGCACAGTTCTTTTGTTCTGAGCTAGCTCACTGTACTGGCCCTATAGGAAACACAGTAGAGTGCAAGAATGCCCGTTTCTCAAAAGCAGAGTGTTTTTCTTGCATGGCACACTAGGGTTCAGTTAAACTTCCTAAACGGAGTTGAATCACGTTCAGTTTGAAGTTGTAGCAGCAAGGGTTCATTCAGGCTAAGAACAGCACTATGGTGCTATACTGGCCATACACAGTGCAAATGGCATTCGCGTCTGTTCCCAACAAGTACAGTGTATTGGACTGAAGAGAAGCTCCTGTTTTACTTAGTTTCCAATCCTGAGTTGAACTAGATATGTCCCGTTTGTGTAGGAAGCCCAGTTCTTTTGTTCTGAGCTAGCTCACTGTACTGGCCCTATAGAAAACACAGTAGAGTGCATGAATGCCCGTTTCTCAAAAGCAGAGTATATTTCTTGCATGGCACACTAGGGTTCAGTTAAACATCCTAAACGGAGTTGATTCACGTTCAGTTTCAAGTTCTAGCAGCAAGGGTTCATTCAGGCTAAGAAGAGCATTCTTGTGCTATTCTGGCCATACACTGTGCAAATAGCATTCGCGTCTGTTCCCAACAATTACAGTGTATTGGACTGAAGAGAAGCTTCAGTTTTACTTAGTTTACAATCCTGAGTTTAACTAGATATGCCCCGTTTGTTTCGGAAGCACATGTCTTTTGCTCTGAGCTAGCTCACTGTACTGGCCGTGTAGGAAACACAGTAGAGTGCAAGAATGCCCGTTTCTCAAAAGCAGAGTGTTTTTCTTGCATGGCACACTAGGGTTCAGTTAAACTTCCTAAACGGAGTTGTATCACGTTCAGTTTCAAGTTCTAGCAGCAAGGGTTCATTCAGGCTAAGGACAGCACTCTTGTGCTATTCTGGCCATACACAGTACAAATAGCATTCGCGTCTGTTCCCAGCAAGTACAGTGTATTGGACTGAAGAGAGGCTCCTGTTTTACTTAGTTTCCAATACTGAGTTGAACTAGATATGTTCCGTTTGTGTAGGAAGCACAGTTCTTTTGTTCTGAGCTGGCTCACTGTACTGTCCCTATAGGAAACACAGTAGAGTGCAAGAATGCACGTTTCTCAAAAGCAGAGTGTTTTTCTTGCATGGCACATTAGGGTTCAGTTAAACTTTCTAAACGGAGTTGAATCACGTTCAGTTTCAAGTTCTAGCAGCAAGGGTTCATAGAGGCTAAGAACAGCACTCTTGTGCTTTTCTGGCCATACACAGTGCAAATAGCATTCGCCTCTGTTCCCACCCAGTACAGTGTATTGGACTGAAGAGAAGCTCCTGTTTTACTTTGTTTCCAATACTGAGTTGAACTAGATATGCCCCGTTCGTGTAGGAAGCTCAGTTCTTTTGTTCTGAGCTAGCTCACTGTACTGGCCCCAAAAGGAAACAATGTAGAGTACAAGAATGCCCGTTTCTCAAAATCAGAGTGTTTTTCTTGCATGGCACACTAGGGTTCAGTTAAACTTCCTAAACCGAGTTGAATCACGTTCAGTTTCAAGTTCTAGCAGAAAGGGTTCATTCAGGCTAAGAACACCACTCTTGTGCTATACTGGCCATACACAGTACAAATAGCATTCGCGTCTGTCCCAGCAAGTACAGTGTATTGGACTAAAGAGAAGCTCCTGTTTTCCTTAGTTTCCAATACTGAGTTGAACTAGATATGCCCCGTTTGTGTAGGAAGCACAGTTCTTTTGTTCTTAGCTAGTTCACTGTACTGGCCCTATAGGAAACACAGTAGAGTGAAAGAATGCCCGTTTCTCAAAAGAGAGTGTTTTTCTTTCATGGCACACTAGGCTTCAGTGAAACTTCCTAAACGGAGTTGAATCACGTTCAGTTTCAAGTTCTAGCAGCAAGGGTTCATTCAGGCTAAGAACAGCACTCTTGTGCTATTCTGGCCATACACAGTGCAAATAGCATTCGCCTCTGTTCCCACCCAGTACAGTGTATTGGACTGAAGAGAAGCTCTTGTTTTACTTAGTTTCCAATACTGTGTTGAGCTAGATATGTCCCGTTTGTGTAGGAAGCAGAGTTCTTTTGTTCTGAGCTAGCTCACTGTACTGGCCCTATAGGAAACACAGTAGAGTGCAAGAATGCCCGTTTCTCAAAAGCAGACTGTTTTTCTTGCAATGCACACTAGAGTTCAGTTAAACATCCTAAACAGAGTTGAATCACGTTCAGTTTCAAGTTCTAGCAGCAAGGGTTCATTCAGGCTAAGAACACCACTCTTGTTCTATTCTGGCCATACACAGTGCAAATAGCATTCGCGTCTGTTCCAAGCAAGTACAAGGTATTGGACTGAAGAGAAGCTCCTGTTTTACTTAGTTTCCAATACTGAGTTGAACTAGATATGTCCCGTTTGTGTAGGAAGCACAGTTCTTTGTTCTGAGGTAGCTCTCTGTACTGGCCCTATAGGAAACACAGTAGCGTGCAAGAATGCACGTTTCTCAAAAGCAGAGTGTTTTTCTTTCATGGCACACTAGGCTTCAGTTAAACTTCCTAAACGGAGTTGAATCACGTTCAGTTTCAAGTTGTAGCAGCAAGGGTTCATTCAGGCTAAGAACAGCACTATGGTGCTATACTGGCCATACACAGTGCAAATAGCATTCGCGTCTGTTCCAGCAAGTACAGTGTATTGGACTGAAGAGAAGCTCCTGTTTTACTTAGTTTCCAATCCTTAGTTGAACTAGATATGTCTCGTTTGTGGAGGAAGCACAGTTCTTTTGTTCTGAGCTAGCTCACTGTACTGGCCCTATAGGAAACACAGTAGAGTGCAAAAATGCCCGTTTCTCAAAAGCTGAGTATATTTCTTGCATGGCACACTAGGGTTCAGTTAAACTTCCTAAACGGAGTTGAATCACGTTCAGTTTCAAGTTCTAGCAGCAAGGGTTCATTCAGGCTAAGAAGAGCATTCTTGTGCTATTCTGGCCATACACTGTGCAAATAGCATTCGCGTCTGTTCCCAACAATTACAGTGTATTGGACTGAAGAGAAGCTCCTGCTTTACTTAGTTTACAATCCTGAGTTGAACTAGATATGCCCCGTTTGTGTAGGAAGCCCATGTCTTTTGCTCTGAGCTAGCTCACTGTACTGGCCATGTAGGAAACACAGTACAGTGCAAGAATGCCCGTTTCTCAAAAGCAGACTGTTTTTCTTGCAATGCACACTAGAGTTCAGTTAAACATCCTAAACAGAGTTGAATCACGTTCAGGTTCAAGTTCTAGCAGCAAGGGTTCATTCAGGCTAAGAAGAGCACTCTTGTTTTATTGTGGCCATACACAGTGCAAATAGCATTCGCGTCTGTTCCAAGCAAGTACAAGGTATTGGACTGAAGAGAAGCTCCTGTTTTACTTAGGTTCCAATACTGTGTTGATCTACATATGGGCCGTTTGTGTAGGAAGCAAGTTCTTTTGTTCGGAGCTAGCTCATTGTACTGGCCATATAGGAAACACAGTAGAGTGCAAGAATGCCCGTTTCTCAAAAGCAGAGTGTTTTTCTTGCATGGCAAACTAGGGTTCAGTTAAACTTCATAAAGAGAGTTGAATCACGTTCAGTTTCAAGTTCTAGCAGCAAGGGTTCATTCAGGCTAAGAACAGCGCTCTTGTGCTATTCTGGGTTTACACAGTGAAATAGCATTCGCCGCTGTTCCCACCCAGTACAGTGTATTGGACTGAAGAGAAGCTCTTGTTTTACTTAGTTTCCAATACTGAGTTGAGCTAGATATGTCCCGTTTGTGTAGGAAGCAGAGTTCTTTTGTTCTGAGCTAGCTCACTGTACTGGCCCTATAGGAAACACAGTAGAGTGCAAGAATGCCCGTTTCTCAAAAGCAGAGTGTTTTTCTTGCAATGCACACTAGGCTTCAGTTAAACTTCCTAAATGGAGTTGAATCACGTTCAGTTTCAAGTTCTAGCAGCAAGGGTTCATTCAGGCTGAGAACAGCACTCTTGTGCTATTCTGGCCATACACAGTGCAAAAAGCATTCGCCTCTGTTCCCACCCAGTACAGTGTATTGGATTGAAGAAAAGCTCCTGTTTTACTTAGTTTCCAATACTGAGTTGAACTAGATATGCCCCGTTTGTGTAGGAAGCACAGTTCTTTTGTTCTGCGCTAGCTCACTGTACTGGCCCTATAGGAAACACAGTAGAGTGCAAGAATGCCCGTTTCTCAAAAGCAGACTGTTTTTCTTGCAATGCACACTAGAGTTCAGTTAAACATCCTAAACAGAGTTTAATCACGTTCAGTTTCAAGTTCTAGCAGGAAGGGTTCATTCAGGCTAAGAAGAGCACTCTTGTTCTATTCTGGCCATACACAGTGCAAATAGCATTCGCGTCTGTTCCAAGCAAGTACAAGGTATTGGACTGAAGAGAAGCTCCTGGTTTACTTAGTTTCCAATACTGAGTTGAACTAGATATGTCCTGTTTGTGGAGGAAGCACAGTTCTTTGTTCTGAGCTAGCTCACTGTACTGGCCCTATAGGAAACACAGTAGCGTGCAAGAATGCCCGTTTCTCAAAAGCAGAGTGTTTTTCTTTCATGGCACACTAGGCTTCTGTTAAACTTCCTAAACGGAGTTGAATCACGTTCAGTTTCAAGTTCTAGCAGCAAGGGTTCATTCAGGCTAAGAACAGCACTCTTGTGCTTTTCTGGCCATACACAGTGCAAATAGCATTCGTGTGTGTTCCCAGCAAGTACAGTGTATTGGACTGAAGAGAAGCTCCTGTTTTACTTAGTTTCCAATACTGAGTTGAACTAAATATGCCCCGTTTGAGTAGGAAGCACAGTTCTTTTGTTCTGAGCTAGCTCACTCTAATGGCCCTATAGGAAACACAGTAGCGTGCAAGAATGCCCGTTTCTCAAAAGCAGACTGTTTTTCTTGCAATGCACACTACAGTTCAGTTAAACATCCTAAACAGAGTTGAATCACGTTCAGTTTCAAGTTCTGGCAGCATGGGTTCATTGAGGCTAAGAAGAGCACTCTTGTCCTATTCTGGCCATACACAGTGCAAATAGCATTAGCGTCTGTTCCCAGCAAGTACAGTGTATTGGACTGAAGAGGAGGTCCTGTTTTACTTAGTTTCCAATACTGAGTTGAACTAGATATGCCCCGTTTGTGTAGGAAGCACAGTTCTTTTGTTCTGAGCTAGCTCACTGTACTGGCCCTTTAGAAAACACAGTAGAGTGCAAGAATGCCAGTTTCTCAAAAGCAGAGTGTTTTTCTTGCATGGCACACTAGGGTTCAGTTAAACTTCCTAAATGGAGTTGAATCACGTTCAGTTTCATGTTCTAGCAGCAATGGTTCATTCAGGCTAAGAAGAGCACTATTGTGCTATTCTGGCCATATACAGTGCAAATAGCATTCGCGTCTGTACCAGCAAGCACAGTGTATTGGACTGAAGAAAAGCTCCTGTTTTACTTAGTTTCCAATACTGAGTTGAACTAGATATGCCCCGTTTTTGTAGGAAGCACAGTTCTTTTGTTCTGTGCTAGCTCACTGTACTGGCCCTATAGGAAACACATTAGAGTGCAAGAATGCCCGTTTCTCAAAAGCAGAGTGTTTTTCTTGCATGGCACACTAGGCTTCAGTTAAACTTCCTAAATGGAGTTGAATCACGTTCAGTTTCAAGTTCTAGCAGCAAGGGTTCATTCAGGCTAAGAACAGCACTATTGTGCTATTCTGGCCATACACAGTGCAAATAGCATTCGTGTCTGTTCCAGCAAGTACAGTTAATTGTGTTGGAGACCGACTCTGGACAGCTGTGTCTTGAACCTTGTGTTACCTGCCACTATTTATCAAGCCTCATGTAAATAATAGGCTTTTAGTCTAACCTAGGAATGTAGGATTTAATAAACCTCTTTAAATCAGCTAACTGCAGGGGCCTGGGACCAAAGCGACCTCCTGCTGACCCTCCTTAGGAATTTTCTTTGTCCTCTCCTCACTCCTGCTCCCCCTCCCTACCTGAAGCCTTGTTTATAAGCTCTAACACCCAGTCAATAAACTGAGGCCTTGACGCAACTCAGACCGCTTTGTCTTTCTTCATGGGCTTGGTCTCCTTTCTCTCTCGCCCCCCATTGATTCACAGGTGGTCCCTCCTCGAGACCCTCGAATAACCTGGCCTGCTGGCCAGGTCAATTGGCGCCCAAACGCGGGGCTCGAGGCACGGCAGCTCACTACTGGACGGCAAAGATAACGTGGTCTGGCCAGACTCACTAGGGTAGACGTGCCCCAACAGCATCACTGGTGCGCCGTGGGCAGCCTTGAGGTAAGTGCCGTTCATCAATCAATGGGTAAAGCACTCTCTAAAGAGGCTCTCTTCATTAAGGAAATGAAGAAATCAGGGAGAGGGGAATAAGAGTCAAAAACAAAGAAAGAAAAAAGATTTAATTAAGTTTTTCTGTTTCGTGGAAGAAAAATGTCCCTGGCTGGTTATTAATGGCCCGGGCATCCACCCTTTGACGTGGAATAAAGTTGGAAAGGATATCAGTAACTTACTTAAGGACTGAGAGAACGTCCTCGATGCATTCTTTAGTTTCTATGGAGTAATCAGAGATGTTTTATAGGATTCAGAAAAGGATAGTAGGGTGTCACATCTTCTGGCACTTGCTGAGGACCTATTAAACGATATGTCCGTCCCAGAAAACGGTAAGAGTGAGGTTGCCACAAATCACATTGAACAAAAGACCAAAAGACCCCACTAGGACCCTCAAGGGTCCAGAGGTTTATTGACATCTACCGGTAAGAGCGCTCTCTGTCTTGTCTCTGTCTCTGTCTTGTCTCTGTCTCTGTCTTGTCTCGTTAAGTTTTGTGCCGTTCGACTGATTTTACTTTGCAGGCTCTCACTGGGACAGACGTGTCCGGACAGTGATCCTGGGAGGGAAAGAGAGACATCTCATTCCCTGATTTGGGCAAGGGACCCCCTAGTCCCGAGCCATTTGGGGCCACCTCAGAGGTGACCATTTGATTTTAGGAGTCTCCTCCAGGGAGTGTTCAGGAGAGGAGCATCTTTGGGTACCTTTCCCCATGGTGGGAGGAAGTGCCACTTTGCATTTTGTCCCGGAAAATTGTTAGAGACATTTTGTGGGGTTTTTTGTATGTTTTATTGTGGTCATTGTTACTTTACACTCTGTTTCTCTTCCAAGAAATAAGGTACATGTCTGACTGACAGGGATGTGAAAGCCCCCTGATGTCTGTTTGATCTGGATTGTTTTTGGTGTGATTGAGCCTGGAGGGTCACTCTCCACAGAGCACATCAGTCTGTCATTGTTCTTGGAGCTTTGTTGGTTGTCTCGTTGGGGCAAAGTTTTTCTTTCGTGTGCCCTTGGTCTTGTGTGTAGTGTGTTAACTGTTCTCATTGTTGACTTGACTGTGATGGACGCTATGGGACAGTCCCCTTCTTCTCCACTAAACCTTTGCCTAGCCCACCAGAAGGATGTGCGAGCCACAATCGAGGGGCTTGCTTGCTGTGAGTGAGGCCATCATCATCTCAGTGCTGATGTGCTGGTACTTGGATTGTCTGTGTAAATGTCATCTGTTTCTGCTACTCATCTCCCTTATTTTCCTAGGAGGAGGAGAGAGAGGCACAGCGAGGGCCACCTCCCTCCCTCCCTAGCTCTCTTGCTATCAGGACTGCAGGCAGCTGGCTGCTCTCACGAGGGTGGGGGTGCATGCTCTCAGTACAGGCGGGCAAAGATTCTCATGTCCTGCTCTGGACAGGACAATGGCTGCCTGCAACTGACAAAACTGTGTAAACACTGAACAGAGAATCTGACTTTAGTCAGAGGAGTTAACAAAAACTTTTTTTCAGGAACAATGGCAGCCAAGGACATACTTTATGACCACTGCTCCCCCTCCCTTCCTTTACTGTGATAACTTCAAAGTCTCTTCTGCCAGCCAGGAATTTCTCTTGTTAACCCTTCTCTGTCCTGATTGCGAAACCTCAGTAACCACCCCCCCAACTTCATCCCCTACAGACAAAGAGAAGCTAAAACCAGGATTCTTAAACATAGATAAGAACTTAGACGCCTTTTTCCAGGTGGCTTTATCAACTACAGAAACTTAAAAAAAAACACAGTTAGGATATATGACCATCTGACAGAGACTAAGTGGTCATAAAACATCCCAAACTCCCCAAACTCCCCAAACTCCCCAAACTCCCCAAACCCGGGAGACAGCTCATAAAACTCCTAAACACGGTTGCTAAACAAATGAGAAATAAAGATAACATGAAAAACTAGTGATATGAACCTAAAGAGGGATGTGGGCGGTGGGAGATGAATTATGTGGTCTGTGCTAGCCTCACAAAGAAGGCTCTTGCTCCTTCCAACCTCCCTGCTGTGTGTGTGAGAGGTTTGGAACAAGCCCCCCTGCTGAGGCTTGTAAACTTCATTTAAATAAACCTTGCTTTTGCATTCTGTACCTGAGGTCTCTGATGGCTTCTTTGGGGAGGAGATGGAGACCTGGGCATAACAATGATATTGCTTAAAAAAGAAATGTTAAATTACCAGTTCAAGATACTGGGGAAATTATGCTTTGTTTCCACAGGAAAAATAAAAATTTACATGGGTTTTGGTCATTTGAGTTCAATGTGTTACAAATACTTGCCATCATTTAAGAAAATTGGTTTCAAATTATTGTTGGTTAAGACAAAAGTTTAGATAAATGATTTTTGATATGAGGAAACAGTTTAAAATGTAAAAATTTAAAGGCTTAAGCATGTCATGAGGGTTTAAAAAATATAATAAAACTTTAAGGTCTAACTTTAAAGTTTAAGTAAACATGTTTCAGATTTCTTTCTCTTGCTATTCTGCTGTTACATGGAGACTCCAAAGGGTCGTAGTTTTAAAAATGTCTATTCTGCAAGTATGAATGAAAATGTGGCCACATGTATGTTTGGTTTTGAATGTCTGCGTTTGCATGCATGTCCTTCTGTGTTAAGGAATACAAGTTAATACTAGTCATCTGGCTATCCAGATACTAGTTTAAAGCATAAACGGTTCTATTTAAATAAAAACAAACTGAGAGGTATATTTGACTAATATATCTATAGGGAAACAAATTAGCCTGGTCATTATTACCAAACTTAGAGATATTTTCAAGATTAGGCCTAGATTTGTTTGGCTCAGATATATTTAATAGATAATGGTCCTCAAACCTGTCAATGATCTGATGAATATGACATTTAAATTATTTGATTAAAAACTTACTATCAGAAACAGAGACTCCCAGCTCCCCAGCTCCTAGCAATGACTCCCAAGGTCTCCAAAGAAGATATGGAATGACAAAAAGATGCCACCTGAATTGCGAAAGACACTGACCACAGGGCAAGATGCCCCAATGCAATGCCTGCCTCCAGGACCCAGCCCAGACTATGGACAAGTAGTAGGACACTGTCAGTCTTCCGTGTCCCTATTCCACAGAAAAGGTACTCTGCCTTATGGGCTTGATGGTGGTAGAAGATTGATGTTGTTCTGACTGGTACCTCCAATGCTATAGAGACTTGGGTAGGGATTGATCACTGTAATTTATAGGATTGGAAGCTTCTTGGTCTGCACTCAGATATAGTTTATCCTTCTCAGATTTCTGATAGTACTGATGGCTAGGCTAGCTCTAACTTTGTCAGCATGGCAGCATCAACCAGATCCTTCTGCAAGGCAATAGCTAGCCTGTTAGCTCACTTTAAAAGAAAATGTTCTAAGATGTAAAAATTTAAATAAATCATAAAGGTTTGGGTATGAGTCTAAAATAAGATATGTTTCAGATTACTCTCCTGTTCTATGGTTCAGAGCTTAACATTTAGGAGTCCTGATGAGCTGGTAGAGCAATGACCACTTACTGTTCAGTCACAAGCTCAACATTTTGGATTTGTTTTAGATGTCATATAGATATGTCTAATGTAAGCCTAAAAGTGCTTTTCACCAGGCTTAAAATCTCTGTCCAACTTACACCTGGCTTTCTGGACAAAAAAAAAAAAAGAAGGGATTCAAAGGTATAAGTCTACTTCTGCTGTTTTACAGATACCCCTTATCTGCTTTGTCTACAATATGGATTTCAGTACAGATTGGTAATACTAATGTATCTAAAACTTTTATGTCATTCTGCAAAAAGGCGTCAAAGGATCAAAAGAGTCATAAAAACATAGACCCACTCCACAGAGGTCGAAAGAACCCAGATAAGTATTCCTAAAGATGGTATTTTTCCTCTCTCGTGGTCTTGGGATTAGTGCTTTTCCTATTATTAAGGATATAAACCTAAGGGTTCCAAATAAGTTCATAAATTTTAACCTCTCTTCCTAGTTTAAATCTGTCTCAACAGATTTCTACTTGGCTGGCAGACACCTCCAAGTTTCAGTTGCTGATTCCACCACTCCAGACGACTGTGGACTCTGGACGTGCTAAAGGCTAACGTGGACCAGCCAAGCTAACATGATTCTTCTCTGTCACTATGGTGTCAGGCAGCTACATGCTACTGACAAATGCCCCCTGCCCAGTCTTTGACCAGCTTTTCAGCCTTTTGGGGGAGGGGCCCTGATAACGACGCCCCAATGCCAGCTTGAAGCAGTTCCAGAAAGAAAATACATCGTCCCATTTTCCTTGTTCAAAAAAGGCTGAAATGCTGGGTCAAAAGAAAACTCCCTGGCATAGAGACCAGATGGCTAATTATACATGAACTATGCATGGCCATTACAGGCCATGAGTTACTAAAATAGGCCATGAGGTACCAAATGTAATGCCATAATTCTAAGATTAAAATTTGCCAAAAAGAAAATGGGGGAGTGAAAGACCCTAGCCCTTCAGGCTTACACCCCCAAGCCTCAGGAAAAGAGAAAACTTCAAGCACCAGAAAATGAGAAACTAAAAATCTAGTTCCAAGAGCAACCTGACTTAGCCATTGTTCAATCTCCCCTGCAACCATATAACAATGTAAAGAGATTTCTTATAAGAGATGTGCTCAACTGTGACTGGGATAGTTGCAGGTGTTCCAGGAAGGACCACCATGACCTGTGTGTAAACTCCACTCCCGCCTTGATACCTCCCTCCCCTTTGAGGTTTCAGGAAAAATGTACCTGTTGACGCAAATTACCTGTCTGTGATTACTCTGTACCCAGACCATGATCTTGTGAAATGAAATTGTATGGGAATTGTAATCGTGTGGGTTTTTCCTTTATTAGCCGTTATGGGGCTGCAGTAAGATGCGGCTCTTGCTCTTAGGAGCAGGGTTTGCTCTTCTATATAAAAGCTTTAAAGAATCCCCTTGGCTTTCTACCCTGATCCCCACCCTCCTGGCCCCCCTGATTATTTTCCTTCTCCTTCTCATTACCTTTGGTCCCTGGGCCTTTCAGCGGTTGACTCGGTTTATCAAAAATCAGATTGATTTGGCCTTACCACGACACGTCTTGATTCATTATCACAGAGTAGATTCCTAGGAGACCAGCCAGGAGCCCCATCAAGGACTCAGATTCAGTGTCCTAAAGCCCTAAGGTCCCCACGGTCTTGCTAGAGAGTACTCAATGATGGGAATAGTACAGGGCCCACGCAGGAGACAACAGCGTACAGAGGTCGTTGAGACCGGCTCAACATGGCACCTGCCATGCGTGGGAGTCCCCATGTATAGCTTAAGACAGAGGCTCTCTCAGACCTCCGCCACCCCGATCACATGGACTTGGTCCATTTTTGAGAAAAGAGGGGGAACTGTTGGAGACCTACTCTGGACAGCTGTGTCTTGAACCTTGTGTTACCTGCCACTATTTATCAAGCCTCATGTAAATAAGAGGCTTTTAGTCTAACCTAGGAATGTAGGATTAAATAAACCTCTTTAAATCAGCTAGCTGCAGGAGCCTGGGACCAAAGCGACCTCCTGCTGACCCTCCTTAGGAATTTTCTTTGTCCTCTCCTCACTCCTGCTCCCCCTCCCTACCTGACGCCCTGTTTATAAGCTCAAACACCCAGTCAATAAACTGAGGCCTTGACTCAACTCAGACTGCTTTGTCTTTCTTCACTCGCTTGGTCCCCTTTCCCTCTCGCCCCCCATTGATTCACAGGTGGTCCCTCCTCCAGACACTCGAATAACCTGGCCTGCTGGACAGGTCATAATTGGACTGAAGAAAAGCTCCTGTTTTACTTAGTTTCCAATACTGAGTTGAACTAGATATGCCCCGTTTGTGTAGGAAGCACAGTTCTTTAGTTCAACGCTAGCTCACTGTACTGGCCCTATAGGAAACACAGTAGAGTGCAAGAATGCCCGTTTCTCAAAAGAGAGTGTTTTTCTTTCATGGCACACTAGGCTTCAGTTAAACTTCCTAAACGGAGTTGAATCACGTTCAGTTTCAAGTTCTAGCAGCAAGGGTTCATTCAGGCTAAGAACAGCACTCTTGTGCTATTCTGGCCATACACAGGGCAAATAGCATTTGCGTCTGTTCAAGCAGGTACAGTGTATTGGACTGAAGGGAAGCTCCTGTTTTACTTAGTTTCCAATACTGAGTTGAACTAGATATGCCCCGTTTGTGTAGGAAGCACAGTTCTTTTGTTCTGAGCTACCTTACTGTACTGGCCCTATAGGAAACACAGTAGAGTACAAGAATGCCCGTTTCTCAAGGGCAGAGTGTTTTTCTTGCATGGCACACTAGGGTTCAGTTAAACTTCCTAAAGGGAGTTGAATCACGTTCAGTTTCAAGTTCTAGCAGCAAGGGTTCATTCAGGCTAAGAACAGCACTCTTGTGCTTTTCTGGCCATACACAGTGCAAATAGCATTCGCCTCTGTTCCCACCCAGTACAGTGTATTGGACTGAAGAGAAGCACTTGTTTTACTTAGTTTCCAATACTGAGTTGAGCTAGATATGTCCCGTTTGTGTAGGAAGCAGAGTTTTTTTGTTCTGTGATAGCTCACTGTACTGGCCTTATAGGAAACACAGTAGAGTGCAAGAATGCCTGTTTCTCAAAAGCAGACTGTTTTTCTTGCAATGCACACTAGAGTTCAGTTAAACATCCTAAACAGAGTTGAGTCACGTTCAGTTTCAAGTTCTAGCAGCAAGGGTTCATTCAGGCTAAGAAGAGCACTCTTGTTCTATTCTGGCCATACACAATGCAAATAGCATTCGCGTCTGTTCCAAGCAAGTACAAGGTATTGGACTGAAGAGAAGCTCCTGTTTTACTTAGTTTCCAATACTGAGTTGAACTAGATATGTCCCGTTTGTGTAGGAAGCACAGTTCTTTGTTCTGAGCTAGCTCACTGTACTGGCCCTATAGGAAACACAGTAGAGTGCAAGAATGCCCGTTTCTCAAAAGCAGAGTGTTTTTCTTTCATGGCACACTAGGCTTCAGTTAAACTTCCTAAACGGAGTTGAATCACGTTCAGTTTCCAGTTCTAGCAGCAAGGGTTCATTCAGGCTAAGAATAGCACTCTTGTGCTATTCTGGCCATACACAGTGCAAATAGCATTCGCGTGTGTTCCCAGAAAGTACAGTGTATTGGACTGAAGAGAAGTCCTGTTTTACTTAGTTTCCAATACTGAGTTGAACTAGATATGCCGACTTTGTGTAGGAAACACAGTTCTTTTGTTCTGAGCTATCTCATTCTACGGGCCCTATAGGAAAACAGTAGAGTGCAAGAATGCCCGTTTCTCAAAAGCAGACTGTTTTTCTTGCAATGCACACTAGAGTTCAGTTAAACTTCCTAAACGTAGTTGAATCACATTCAGTTATAAGTTCTAGCACCAAGTGTTCATTCAGGCTAAGAACAGCACTCTTGTGCTATTCGGGACATACACAGGGCAAATACCATTCGAGTCTGTTTCAGCAAGTACAGTGTATTGGGCTGAAGAGAAGCTCCTGTTTTACTTAGTTTGCAATCCTGAGTTTAACTAGATATGCCCCGTTTGTGTAGAAAGCACAGTTCTTTTGTTCTGATCTACCTCACTGTACTGGCCCTATAGGAAACACAGTAGAGTGCAAGAATGCCCATTACTCAAAAGCAGAGTGTTTTTCTTGTATGGCACACTAGGATTCAGTTAAACTTCCTAAACAGAGTTGAATCACGTTCAGTTTCAAGTTCTAGCAGCAAGGGTTCATTCAGGCTAAGAACACCACTCTTGTGCTATTCTGGCCATACACAGTACAAATAGCATTCGCGTCTGTTCCCCGCAAGTACAGTGTATTGTACTGAAGAGAAGCTCCTGTTTTACTTAGTTTCCAATACTGAGTTGAACTAGATATGCTCCGTTTGTGTAGGAAGCACAGTTCTTTTGTTCTGAGCTAGCTCACTGTACTGGCCCTATAGGAAACACAGTAGAGTGCAAGAAAGCCCGTTTCTCAAATAGAGTGTTTTTCTTTCATGGCACACTAGGCTTCAGTTAAAATTCCTAAACGGAGTTGAATCTCTTTCAGTTTCAAGTTCTAGCAGCAAGGGTTCATTCAGGATAAGAACAGCACTCTTGTGCTATTCTGGCCAAACACAGTACAAATAGCATTCGTGTCTGTTCCCAGCAAGTACAGTGTATTGGACTGAAGAGTAGCTCCTGTTTTACTTAGTTTCCAATACTGAGTTGAACTAGATATGCCCCGTTTTTGTAGGAAGCATAGTTCTTTTGTTCTGAGCTAGCTCACTCTACTGACCCTGTAGGAAACACAGTAGAGTGCAAGAATGCCCGTTTCTCAAAAGCAGACTGTTTTTCTTGCAATTCACACTAGAGTTCTGTTAAACATCATAAACAGAGTTGAATCACGTTCAGTTTCAAGTTCTAGCAGCATGGGTTCATTGAGTCTAAGAAGAGCACTCCTGTCCTATTCTAGCCATACAAAGTGCAAATAGCATTAGCGTCTGTTCCCAGCAAGTACAGTGTATTGGACTGAAGAGAAGCTCCTGTTTTACTTAGTTTCAAATACTGAGTTGAACTAGATATGCCCCGTTTGTGTAGGAAGCACAGTTCTTTTGTTCTGAGCTAGCTCACTGTACTGGCCCTTAAGAAAACACAGTAGAGTGCAAGAATGCCAGTTTCTCAAAAGCAGAGTGTTTTTCTTGCATGGCACACTAGGGTTCAGTTAAACTTCCTAAATGGAGTTGAATCACGTTCAGTTTCAAGTTCTAGCAGCAAGGGTTCATTCATGCTAAGAAGAGCACTCTTGTGCTATTCTGGCCATACACAGTGCAAATATATTCGCGTCTGTACCAGCAAGTACAGTGTATTGGACTGAAGAAAAGCTCCTGTATTACTTAGTTTCCAATACTGAGTTAAACTAGATATACCCCGTTTGTGTAGGAAGCACAGTTCTTTTGTTCTGCGCGAGCTCACTGTACTGGCCCTATAGGAAACACATTAGAGTGCAAGAATGCCCGTTTCTCAAAAACTGAGTGTTTCTCTTGCATGGCACACTAGGGTTCAGTTAAACTTCCTAAAGGGAGTTGATCACGTTCAGTTTCAAGTTCTAGCAGCAAGGGTTCATTCAGGCTAAGAACAGCACTCTTGTGCTATTCTGGCCATACACAGTGCAAATAGCATTCGCCTCTGTTCCCACCCAGTACAGTGTATTGGACTGAAGAGAAGCTCTTGTTTTACTTAGTTTCCAATACTGAGTTGAGCTAGATATGTCCCTTTTGTGAAGGAAGCAGAGTTCTTTTGTTCTGAGCTAGCTCACTGTACTGGCATTATAGGAAACACAATAGAGTGCAAGAATGCCCGATTCTCAAAAGCAGACTGTTTTTCTTGCAATGAACACTAGAGTTCAGTTAAACATCCTAAACAGAGTTGAGTCACGTTCAGTTTCAAGTTCTAGGAGCAAGGGATCATTCAGGCTAATCAGAGCACTCTTGTTCTATTCTGGCCATACACAGTGCAAATAGCATTCGCGTCTGTTCCAAGCAAGTACAAGGTATTGGACTGAAGAGAAGCTCCTGTTTTACTTAGGTTCCAATACTGAGTTGAACTAGATATGTCCCGTTTGTGTAGGAAGCACAGTTCTTTGTTCTGAGCTAGCTCACTCTACTGGCCATATAGGAAACACAGTAGCGTGCAAGAATGCCCGTTTCTCAAAAGCAGAGTGTTTTTCTTTCATGGCACACTAGGCTTCAGTTAAACTTCCTAAACGGAGTTGAATCACGTTCAGTTTCAAGTTCTAGCAGCAAGGGTTCATTCAGTCTATGAACAGCACTCTTGTGCTCTTCTGGCCATACATAGTGCAAATAGCATTCGCGTGTGTTCCCAGCAAGTACAGTGTATTGGACTGAAGAGAAGTCCTGTTTTACTTCGTTTACAATACTGAGTTGAACTAGATATGCCGCCTTTGTATTGGAAACACAGTTCTTTTGTTCTGAGCTATCTCATTCTACGGGCCCTGTAGGAAAACAGTAGAGTGCAAGAATGCCCGTTTCTCAAAAGCAGAGTGTTTTTCTTGCAATGCACACTAGGGTTCAGTTAAACTTCCTAAATGGAGTTGAATCACATTCAGTTTCAAGTTCTAGCACCAAGGGTTCATTCAGGCTAAGAACAGCACTCTTGTGCTATTTGGGACATACACAGGGCAAATACCATTCGCGTCTGTTCCAGCAAGTACAGTGTATTGGACTGAAGAGAAGCTCCTGTTTTACTTACTTTGCAATCCTGAGTTTAACTAGATATGCCCCGTTTGTGTAGAAAGCACAGTTCTTTTCTTCTGAGATAGCTCACTGTACTGGCCCTATAGAAAACACAGTAGAGGGCAAGAAGGCCCATTACTCAAAAGCAGAGTGTTTTTCTTGTATGGCACACTAAGGTTCAGTTAAACTTCCTTAAAGGAGTTGAATCACGTTCAGTTTCAAGTTCTAGCAGCAAGGGTTCATTCAGGCTAAGAACATTACTCTTGTGCTATTCTGGCCATACACAGTACAAATAGCATTCGCCTCTGTTCCCAGCAAGTACAGTGTATTGGATTGAAGAGAAGCTCCTGTTTTACTTAGTTTCCAATACTGAGTTGAACTAGATATGCCCCGTTTGTGTAGGAAGCACAGTTCTTTTGTTCTGAGCTAGCTTACTGTACTGGCCCTATAGGAAACACAGTAGAGTGCAAAAATTTCCGTTTCTCAAATAGAGTGTTTTTCTTTCATGGCACACTAGGCTTTATTTAAACTTCCTAAACGAAGTTGAATCACGTTCAGTTTCAAGTTCTAGCAGCATGGGTTCATTGAGGCTAAGAAGAGCACTCTTGTGCTATTCTGGCCATAGACAGTGCAAATAGCATTAGCGTCTGTTCCCAGCAGGTACAGTGTATTGGACTGAAGAGGAGGTCCTGTTTTACTTAGTTTCCAATACTGAGTTGAACTAGATATGCCCCGTTTGTGTAGGAAGCACAGCTCTTTTGTTCTGAGCTAGCTCACTGTACTGGCCCTTTAGAAAACACAGTAGAGTGCAAGAATGCCAGTTTCTCAAAAGCAGAGTGTTTTTCTTGCATGGCACACTAGGGTTCAGTTAAACTTCCTAAATGGAGTTGAATCACGTTCAGTTTCAAGTTCTAGCAGCAAGGTTTCATTCAGGCTAAGAAGAGCACTATTGTGCTGTTCTGGCCATACACAGTGCAAATAAATTCGCGTCTGTACCAGCAAGTACAGTGTATTGGACTAAAAAAAGCTCCTGGTTTACTTAGTTTCCAATACTGAGTTGAACTAATATGCCCCGTTTGTGTAGGAAGCACAGTTCTTTTGTTCTGCACTAGCTCACTGTAGTGGCCCTATAGGAAACACGGTAGAGTGCAAGAATGCCCGTTTCCAAAAGCAGAGTGTTTTTCTTTCATGGCACACTAGGGTTCAGTTAAAATTCCTAAACGGAGTTGAATAAAGTTCAGTTTCAAGTTCTAGCAGCAAGGGTTCATTCAGGCTAAGAACAGCACTCATGTGCTATTCTGGCCATACACAGGCAAATAGCATTCGCGTCTGTTCCAGCAAGTACAGTGTATTGGACTGAAGAGTAGCTCCTGTTTTACTTAGTTTCCAATACTGAGTTGAACTAGATATGCCCTGTTCGTGTAGGAAGCACAGTTCTTTTGTTCTGAGCTAGCTCACCATACTGGCCCCAAAAGGAAACAATGTAGAGTGCAAGAATGCCCATGTCACAAAAGCAGAGTGTTTTTCTTGGATGAAACACTAGGGTTCAATTAAACTTGCTAAACGGAGTTGAATCACGTTCAGTTTCAAGTTCTAGCAGCAAGGGTTCACTCAGACTAAGAACAGCACTCTTGTGCTATTCTGGCCATACACAGTGCAAATAGCATTCGCGTCTGTTCCAGCAAGTACAGTGTTTTGGACTGAACAGAAGCTCCTGTTTTACTTAGTTTGCAATAGTGATTTGAACTAGATATGCCCCTTTGTGTAGGAAGCACAGTTCGTTTGTTCTGAGCTAGCTCACTGTACTGGCCCTATAGGAAACACAGTAGAGTACATGAATGCCCGTTTCTCAAAAGCAGAGGGTTTTTTTGCTTGGCACACTAGGGTTCAGTTAAACTTCCTAAATGGAGTTGAATCACGTTCAGTTTCAAGTTCTAGCAGCAAGGGATCATTCAGGCTAAGAAGAGCACTCTTGTGCTATTCTGGCCGTACACAGGGCAAATAGCATTCGCGTCTCTTCCCAGCAAATACAGTGTATTGGAATGAAGAGAAGCTCCTGTTTTACTTACTTTCCAATCCTGAGTTCAACTAGATATGCCCCGTTTGTGTAGGAAGCACAGTTCTTTTGTTCTGAGCTAGCTCACTGTACTGGCCCTATAGGAAACACAGTAGAGTGCAAGAATGCCTGTTTCTCAAAAGCAGAGTGTTTTTCTTGCATGGCACACTAGGGTTCAGTTAAACTTCCTAAACGGAGTTCAATCACGTTCAGTTTCGAATTCTAGCAGCAAGGGTTCATTCAGGCTAAGAACAGCACACTTGTGCTATTCTGGCCATATACAGTGCAATTAGCATTCGCGTCTGTTCCCAGCAAGTACAGTATATTGGACTGAAGAGAAGCTTCTGTTTTACTTAGTTTCCAATACTGAGTTGAACTAGATATGTACCGTTTGTGTAGGAAGCACAGTTCTTTTGTTCTGAGCTAGCTCACTGTACTGGCCCTATAGGAAACACAGTAGAGTGCAAGAATGCCCGTTTCTCAAAAGCAGACTGTTTTTCTTGCAATGCACACTAGGGTTCATTTAAACATCCTAAACAGAGTTGAATCACGTTCAGTTTCAAGTTCTAGCAGCAAGGGTTCATTCAGGCTAAGAAGAGCACTATTGTGCTATTCTGGCCATACACAGTGCAAAGAGATTCGCGTCTGTAACAGCAAGTAGAGTGTATTTGACTAAAGAAAAGCTCCTGTTTTACTTAGTTTCCAATATTGAGTTGAACCAGATATGCCCCGTTTGTGTAGGAAGCACAGTTCTTTTGTTCTGCAATAGCTCACTGTACTGGCCCTATAGGAAACACTGTAGAGTGCAAGAATGCCCGTTTCTCAAAAGCAGAGTATTTTTCTTTCATGGCACACTAGGGTTCAGTTAAAGTTCCTAAACGGTGTTGAATAAAGTTCATTTTCAAGTTCTAGCAGCAAGGGTTCATTCAGGCTAAGAAGAGCACTCTTGTGCTATTCTTGCCATACACAGGGCAAATAGCATTCGCGTCTGTTCCAGCATGTACAGTGTTTTGGACTGAACAGAAGCTCCTGTTTTACTTAGTTTGCAATAGTGAGTTGAACTAGATATGCCCCTTTGTGTAGGAAGCACAGTTCTTTTGGTCTGAGCTAGCTCACTCTACTGGCCCTATAGGAAACACAGTAGAGTACAAGAATGCCCGTTTCTCAAAAGCAGAGTGTTTTTTTGCTTGGCACACTAGGGTTCATTTAAACTTCCTAAATGGAATTGAATCACGTTCAGTTTCAAGTTCTTGCAGCAAGGGATCATTCAGGCTAAGAAGAGCACTCTTGTGCTATTTTGGCCATACACAGGGCAAATAGCATTCGCGTCTCTTCCCAGCAAATACAGTGTATTGGAATGAAGAGAAGCTCCTGTTTTACTTACTTTCCAATCCTGAGTTCAACTAGATATGCCCCGTTTGTGTAGGAAGCACAGTTCTTTTGTTCTGAGCTAGCTCACTGTACTGGCCCTATAGGAAGCACAGTAGAGTACAAGAATGCCCGTTTCTCAAAAGCAGAGTGTTTTTTTGCTTGGCACACTAGGGTTCAGTTAAACTTCCTAAATGGATTTGAATCACGTTCAGTTTCAAGTTCTAGCAGCAAGGGTTCATTCAGGCAAAGAACAGCACTCTTGTGCTATTCTGGCCATACACAGTGCAAATAGCATTCGCGTCTGTTCCCAGCAATTACAGTGTATTGGACTGAAGAGAAGCTCCTGTTTTACTTAGTTTCCAATCCTGAGTTGATCTAGATATGCTCCGTTTGTGTAGGAAGCACAGTTCTTTGTTCTGAGATAGCTCACTGTACTGGCCCCAATAGAAAACAAAGTAGAGTGCAATAATGTCTGTTTCTCAAAAGCAGAGTGTTTTTCTTGCATGGCACACTAGGGTTCAATTAAACTTCCTAAACGGATTTGAATCACGTTCAGTTTCAAGTTCTACCAGCAAGGGATCATTCAGGCTAAGAACACCACTCTTGTGCTATTCTGGCCACACAGTGCAAATGGCATTCGCGTCTGTTCCCAGCAAGTACAGTGTATTGGACTGAAGAGAAGCTCCTCTTTTACTTAGTTTCCAATACTGAGGTGATCTAGATATGGCCCGTTTGTGTAGGAAGCATAGTTCTTTTGTTCTGAGCTAGCTCACTCTACTGGCCCTGTAGGAAACACAGTAGAGTGCAAGAAGGCCCATTACTCAAAAGCAGAGTGTTTTTCTTGTATGGCACACTAGGGTTCAGTTAAACTTCCTAAACGGAGTTGAATCACGTTCAGTTTCAAGTTCTAGCAGCAAGGGTTCATTCAGGCTAAGAACACCACTCTTGTGCTATTCTGGCCATACACAGTACAAATAGCATTCGCCTCTGTTCACAGCAAGTACAGTGTATTGCATTGAAGAGAAGCTCCTGTTTTACTTAGTTTCCAATACTGAGTTGAACTAGATATGCCCCGTTTGTGTAGGAAGCACAGTTCTCTTGTTCTGAGCTAGCTCACTGTACTGGCCCTATAGGAAACACAGTAGAGTGCAAAAATTTCCGTTTCTCAAATAGAGTGTTTTTCTTGCATGGCACACTAGGGTTCAGTTAAACTTCCTAAATGGAGTTGAATCACGTTCAGTTTCAAGTTCTAGCAGCAAGGGTTCATTCAGGTAAGAACAGCACGATTGTGCTATTCTGGCCATACACAGGGCAAATAGATTCGCGTCTGTACCAGCAAGTACAGTGTATTGGACTAAAGAAAAGCTCCTGTTTTACTTAGTTTCCAATACTGAGTTGAACTAATATGCCCCGTTTGTGTAGGAAGAACAGTTCTTTTGTTCTGCACTAGCTCACTGTACTGGCCCTATAGGAAACACGGTAGAGTGCAAGATTGCCCGTTTCTCAAAAGCAGAGTGTTTTTCTTTCATGGCACACTAGGGTTCAGTTAAAATTCCTAAACGGAGTTGAATAAAGTTCAGTTTCAAGTTCTAGCAGCAAGGGTTCATTCAGGCTAAGGAGAGCACTCTTGTGCTATTCTGGCCATACACAGGCAAATAGCATTCGCGTCTGTTCCATCAAGTACAGTGTATTGGACTGAAGAGAAGCTCCTGTTTTACCTAGTTTCCAATACTGAGTTGAACTAGATATGCCCCGTTCGTGTAGGAAGCACAGTTCTTTTGTTCTGAGCTAGCTCACCATACTGGCCCCAAAAGGAAACAATGTAGAGTGCAAGAATGCCCGTGTCTCAAAAGCAGAGTGTTTTTCTTGCATGGCACACTAGGGTTCAATTAAACTTCCTAAACGGAGTTGAATCACGTTCAGTTTCAAGTTCTAGCAGCAAGGGTTCATTCAGGCTAAGAACAGCACTCTTGTGCTATTCTGGCCATACACAGTGCAAATAGCAGTCGCGTCTGTTCCAGCAAGTACAGTGTTTTGGACTGAACAGAAGCTCCTGTTTTACTTAGTTTGCAATAGTGAGTTGAACTAGATATGCCCCTTTGTGTAGGAAGCACAGTTCTTTTGTTCTGAGCTAGCTCACTCTACTGGCCCTATAGGAAACACAGTAGAGTACAAGAATGCCCGTTTCTCAAAAGCAGAGGGTTTTTTTGCTTGGCACACTAGGGTTCAGTTAAACTTCCTAAATGGAGTTGAATCACGTTCAGTTTCAAGTTCTAGCAGCAAGGGATCATTCAGGCTAAGAAGAGCACTCTTGTGCTATTCTGGCCGTACACAGGGCAAATAGCATTCGCGTCTCTTCCCAGCAAATACAGTGTATTGGAATGAAGAGAAGCTCCTGTTTTACTTACTTTCCAATCCTGAGTTCAACTAGATATGCCCCGTTTGTGTAGGAAGCACAGTTCTTTTGTTCTGAGCTAGCTCACTGTACTGGCCCTATAGGAAACACAGTAGAGTGCAAGAATGCCTGTTTCTCAAAAGCAGAGTGTTTTTCTTGCATGGCACACTAGGGTTCAGTTAAACTTCCTAAACGGAGTTCAATCACGTTCAGTTTCGAATTCTAGCAGCAAGGGTTCATTCAGGCTAAGAACAGCACACTTGTGCTATTCTGGCCATATACAGTGCAAATAGCATTCGCGTCTGTTCCCAGCAAGTACAGTATATTGGACTGAAGAGAAGCTTCTGTTTTACTTAGTTTCCAATACTGAGTTGAACTAGATATGTACCGTTTGTGTAGGAAGCACAGTTCTTTTGTTCTGAGCTAGCTCACTGTACTGGCCCTATAGGAAACACAGTAGAGTGCAAGAATGCCCGTTTCTCAAAAGCAGACTGTTTTTCTTGCAATGCACACTAGGGTTCATTTAAACATCCTAAACAGAGTTGAATCACGTTCAGTTTCAAGTTCTAGCAGCAAGGGTTCATTCAGGCTAAGAAGAGCACTATTGTGCTATTCTGGCCATACACAGTGCAAAGAGATTCGCGTCTGTAACAGCAAGTAGAGTGTATTTGACTAAAGAAAAGCTCCTGTTTTACTTAGTTTCCAATATTGAGTTGAACCAGATATGCCCCGTTTGTGTAGGAAGCACAGTTCTTTTGTTCTGCAATAGCTCACTGTACTGGCCCTATAGGAAACACTGTAGAGTGCAAGAATGCCCGTTTCTCAAAAGCAGAGTATTTTTCTTTCATGGCACACTAGGGTTCAGTTAAAGTTCCTAAACGGTGTTGAATAAAGTTCATTTTCAAGTTCTAGCAGCAAGGGTTCATTCAGGCTAAGAAGAGCACTCTTGTGCTATTCTTGCCATACACAGGGCAAATAGCATTCGCGTCTGTTCCAGCATGTACAGTGTTTTGGACTGAACAGAAGCTCCTGTTTTACTTAGTTTGCAATAGTGAGTTGAACTAGATATGCCCCTTTGTGTAGGAAGCACAGTTCTTTTGGTCTGAGCTAGCTCACTCTACTGGCCCTATAGGAAACACAGTAGAGTACAAGAATGCCCGTTTCTCAAAAGCAGAGTGTTTTTTTGCTTGGCACACTAGGGTTCATTTAAACTTCCTAAATGGAATTGAATCACGTTCAGTTTCAAGTTCTTGCAGCAAGGGATCATTCAGGCTAAGAAGAGCACTCTTGTGCTATTTTGGCCATACACAGGGCAAATAGCATTCGCGTCTCTTCCCAGCAAATACAGTGTATTGGAATGAAGAGAAGCTCCTGTTTTACTTACTTTCCAATCCTGAGTTCAACTAGATATGCCCCGTTTGTGTAGGAAGCACAGTTCTTTTGTTCTGAGCTAGCTCACTGTACTGGCCCTATAGGAAGCACAGTAGAGTACAAGAATGCCCGTTTCTCAAAAGCAGAGTGTTTTTTTGCTTGGCACACTAGGGTTCAGTTAAACTTCCTAAATGGATTTGAATCACGTTCAGTTTCAAGTTCTAGCAGCAAGGGTTCATTCAGGCAAAGGACAGCACTCTTGTGCTATTCTGGCCATACACAGTGCAAATAGCATTCGCGTCTGTTCCCAGCAATTACAGTGTATTGGACTGAAGAGAAGCTCCTGTTTTACTTAGTTTCCAATCCTGAGTTGATCTAGATATGCTCCGTTTGTGTAGGAAGCACAGTTCTTTGTTCTGAGATAGCTCACTGTACTGGCCCCAATAGAAAACAAAGTAGAGTGCAATAATGTCTGTTTCTCAAAAGCAGAGTGTTTTTCTTGCATGGCACACTAGGGTTCAATTAAACTTCCTAAACGGATTTGAATCACGTTCAGTTTCAAGTTCTACCAGCAAGGGATCATTCAGGCTAAGAACACCACTCTTGTGCTATTCTGGCCACACAGTGCAAATGGCATTCGCGTCTGTTCCCAGCAAGTACAGTGTATTGGACTGAAGAGAAGCTCCTCTTTTACTTAGTTTCCAATACTGAGGTGATCTAGATATGGCCCGTTTGTGTAGGAAGCATAGTTCTTTTGTTCTGAGCTAGCTCACTCTACTGGCCCTGTAGGAAACACAGTAGAGTGCAAGAAGGCCCATTACTCAAAAGCAGAGTGTTTTTCTTGTATGGCACACTAGGGTTCAGTTAAACTTCCTAAACGGAGTTGAATCACGTTCAGTTTCAAGTTCTAGCAGCAAGGGTTCATTCAGGCTAAGAACACCACTCTTGTGCTATTCTGGCCATACACAGTACAAATAGCATTCGCCTCTGTTCACAGCAAGTACAGTGTATTGCATTGAAGAGAAGCTCCTGTTTTACTTAGTTTCCAATACTGAGTTGAACTAGATATGCCCCGTTTGTGTAGGAAGCACAGTTCTCTTGTTCTGAGCTAGCTCACTGTACTGGCCCTATAGGAAACACAGTAGAGTGCAAAAATTTCCGTTTCTCAAATAGAGTGTTTTTCTTGCATGGCACACTAGGGTTCAGTTAAACTTCCTAAATGGAGTTGAATCACGTTCAGTTTCAAGTTCTAGCAGCAAGGGTTCATTCAGGTAAGAACAGCACGATTGTGCTATTCTGGCCATACACAGGGCAAATAGATTCGCGTCTGTACCAGCAAGTACAGTGTATTGGACTAAAGAAAAGCTCCTGTTTTACTTAGTTTCCAATACTGAGTTGAACTAATATGCCCCGTTTGTGTAGGAAGAACAGTTCTTTTGTTCTGCACTAGCTCACTGTACTGGCCCTATAGGAAACACGGTAGAGTGCAAGATTGCCCGTTTCTCAAAAGCAGAGTGTTTTTCTTTCATGGCACACTAGGGTTCAGTTAAAATTCCTAAACGGAGTTGAATAAAGTTCAGTTTCAAGTTCTAGCAGCAAGGGTTCATTCAGGCTAAGGAGAGCACTCTTGTGCTATTCTGGCCATACACAGGCAAATAGCATTCGCGTCTGTTCCATCAAGTACAGTGTATTGGACTGAAGAGAAGCTCCTGTTTTACCTAGTTTCCAATACTGAGTTGAACTAGATATGCCCCGTTCGTGTAGGAAGCACAGTTCTTTTGTTCTGAGCTAGCTCACCATACTGGCCCCAAAAGGAAACAATGTAGAGTGCAAGAATGCCCGTGTCTCAAAAGCAGAGTGTTTTTCTTGCATGGCACACTAGGGTTCAATTAAACTTCCTAAACGGAGTTGAATCACGTTCAGTTTCAAGTTCTAGCAGCAAGGGTTCATTCAGGCTAAGAACAGCACTCTTGTGCTATTCTGGCCATACACAGTGCAAATAGCAGTCGCGTCTGTTCCAGCAAGTACAGTGTTTTGGACTGAACAGAAGCTCCTGTTTTACTTAGTTTGCAATAGTGAGTTGAACTAGATATGCCCCTTTGTGTAGGAAGCACAGTTCTTTTGTTCTGAGCTAGCTCACTCTACTGGCCCTATAGGAAACACAGTAGAGTACAAGAATGCCCGTTTCTCAAAAGCTGAGTGTTTTTTTGCTTGGCACACTAGGGTTCAGTTAAACTTCCTAAATGGAGTTGAATCACGTTCAGTTTCAAGTTCTAGCAGCAAGGGATCATTCAGGCTAAGAAGAGCACTCTTGTGCTATTCTGGCCGTACACAGTGCAAATAGCATTCGCGTCTCTTCCCAGCAAATACAGTGTATTGGAATGAAGAGAAGCTCCTGTTTTACTTACTTTCCAATCCTGAGTTCAACTAGATATGCCCCGTTTGTGTAGGAAGCACAGTTCTTTTGTTCTGAGCTAGCTCACTGTACTGGCCCTATAGGAAACACAGTAGAGTACAAGAATGCCCGTTTCTCAAAAGCAGAGTGTTTTTTTGCTTGGCACACTAGGGTTCAGTTAAACTTCCTAAATGGAGTTGAATCACGTTCAGTTTCAAGTTCTAGCAGCAAGGGTTCATTCAGGCAAAGAACCGCACTCTTGTGCTATTCTGGCCATACACAGTGCAAATAGCATTCGCGTCTGTTCCCAGCAATTACAGTGTATTGGACTGAAGAGAAGCTCCTGTTTTACTTAGTTTCCAATCCTGAGTTGAACTAGATATGCCCCGTTTGTGTAGAAAGCACATTTCTTTTGTTCTGAGCTAGCTCACTGTACTGGCTCTATAGGAACCACAGTAGAGTGCAAGAATGCCCGTTTCTCAAAAGCAGAGTGTTTTTCTTGCATGGCACACTAGGGTTCAATTAAACTTCCTAAACGGAGTTGAATCACGTTCAGTTTCAAGTTCTAGCAGCAAGGGTTCATTCAGGCTAAGAACAGCACTCTTGTGCTATTCTGGTCATACACATTGCAAATAGCATTCGCGTCTGTTCCCAGCAAGTACAGTGTATTTGACTGAAGAGAAGCTCCTGTTTTACTTAGTTTCCAATCCTGAGTTGAACTAGATATGCCCCGTTTGTGTAGGAAGCACAGTTCTTTTGTTCTGAGCTAGCTCACTGTACTGGCCTTATAGGAAACACAGTAGAGTGCAAGAATTCCCGTTTCTCAAAAGAAGAGTGTTCTTCTGCATGGCACACTAGGGTTCAGTTAAACTTCCTAAACGGAGTTGAATCACGTTCAGTTTCAAGTTCTAGCAGAAAGGTTTCATTCAGGCTAAGAAGAGCACTCTTGTGCTATTCTGGCCATACACAGGGCAAATAGCATTCGCGTCTGTTCCCAGGAAGTACAGTGTATTGGACTGAAGAGAAGCTCCTGTTTAACTTATTTTCCAATCCTGAGTTGTACTAGATATGCCCCGTTTGTGTAGAAAGCACAGTTCTTTTGTTCTGAGCTAGCTTACTGTACTGGCCCTATAGGAAACACAGTAGAGTGCAAGAATGCCCGTTTCTCAAAAGCAGAGTGTTTTTCTTGCATGGCACACTAGGGTTCAATTAAACATCCTAAACGGAGTTGAATCACGTTCAGTTTCAATGTCTAGCAGCAGGGGTTCATTCATGCTAAGAACAGCACTCTTGTGCTATTCTGGCCATACACAGGGCAAATAGCATTCGCGTGTGTTCCCAGCAAGTACAGTGTATTGGACTGAAGAAAAGCTCCTGTTTTACTTAGTTTTCAATACTGAGTTTAACTAGATATGCCCCGTTTGTGTAGGAAGCACAGTTCTTTTGTTCTGAGCTAGCTCACTGTACTGGCCCTATAGAAAACACAGTAGAGTGCAAGAATGCCTGTTTCTCAAAAGCAGAGTGTTTTTCTTGCATGGCACACTAGGGTTCAGTTAAACTTCCTAAACGGAGTTTAATCACGTTCAGTTTCGAATTCTAGCAGCGAGGGTTCATTCAGGCTAAGAACAGCACACTTGTGCTATTCTGGCCATGCACAGTGCAAATAGCATTCGCGTCTGTTCCCAGCAAGTACAGTATATTGGACTGAAGAGAAGCTTCTGTTTTACTTAGTTTCCAATACTGAGTTGAACTAGATATGCCCCGTTTGTGTAGGAAGCACAGTTCTTTTGTTCTGAGCTAGCTCACTGTACTGGCCCTATAGGAAACACAGTAGAGTGCAAGAATGCCCGTTTCTCAAAAGCAGACTGTTTTTCTTGCAATGCACACTAGGGTTCAGTTAAACATCCTAAACAGAGTTGAATCACGTTCACTTTCAAGTTCTAGCAGCATGGGTTCATTGAGGCTAAGAAGAGCACTCTTGTGCTTTTCTGGCCATACACAGTGCAAATAGCATTAGCGTCTGTTCCCAGCAAGTACAGTGTATTGGACTGAAGAGGAGGTCCTGTTTCACTTAGTTTCCAATACTGAGATGAACTAGATATGCCCCGTTTGTGTAGCAAGCACAGTTCTTTTGTTCTGAGATAGCTCACTCTACTGGCCCTTTAGAAAACACCGTAGAGTTCAAGAATACCAGTTTCTCAAAAGCAGAGTGTTTTTCTTGCATGGCACACTAGGGTTCAGTTAAACTTCCTAAATGGAGTTGAATCACGTTCAGTTTCAAGTTCTAGCAGCAAGGTTTCATTCAGGCTAAGAAGAGCACGATTGTGCTATTCTGGCCATACACAGGGCAAATAGATTCGCGTCTGTACCAGCAAGTACAGTGTATTGGACTAAAGAAAAGCTCCTGTTTTACTTAGTTTCCAATACTGAGTTGAACTAATATGCCCCGTTTGTGTAGGAAGAACAGTTCTTTTGTTCTGCACTAGCTCACTGTACTGGCCCTATAGGAAACACGGTAGAGTGCAAGAATGCCCGTTTCTCAAAAGCAGAGTGTTTTTCTTGCATGGCACACTAGGGTTCAGTTAAAATTCCTAAACGGAGTTGAATAAAGTTCAGTTTCAAGTTCTAGCAGCAAGGGTTCATTCAGGCTAAGAAGAGCACTCTTGTGCTATTCTGGAAATACACAGTGCAAATAGCATTCGCGTCTGTTCCAGCAAGTACAGTGTTTTGGACTGAACAGAAGCTCCTGTTTTACTTAGTTTGCAATAGTGAGTTGAACTAGATATGCCCCTTTGTGTAGGAAGCACAGTTCTTTTGTTCTGAGCTAGCTCACTCTACTGGCCCTATAGGAAACACAGTAGAGTACAAGAATGCCCGTTTCTCAAAAGCTGAGTGTTTTTTTGCTTGGCACACTAGGGTTCAGTTAAACTTCCTAAATGGAGTTGAATCACGTTCAGTTTCAAGTTCTAGCAGCAAGGTTTCATTCAGGCTAAGAAGAGCACGATTGTGCTATTCTGGCCATACACAGGGCAAATAGATTCGCGTCTGTACCAGCAAGTACAGTGTATTGGACTAAAGAAAAGCTCCTGTTTTACTTAGTTTCCAATACTGAGTTGAACTATTATGCCCCGTTTGTGTAGGAAGAACAGTTCTTTTGTTCTGCACTAGCTCACTGTACTGGCCCTATAGGAAACACGGTAGAGTGCAAGAATGCCCGTTTCTCAAAAGCAGAGTGTTTTTCTTTCATGGCACACTAGGGTTCAGTTAAACTTCCTAAATGGAGTTGAATCACGTTCAGTTTCAAGTTCTAGCAGCAAGGGTTCATTCAGGCTATGGAGAGCACTCTTGTGCTATTCTGGCCATACACAGGCAAATAGCATTCGCGTCTGTTCCATCAAGTACAGTGTATTGGACTGAAGAGAAGCTCCTGTTTTACCTAGTTTCCAATACTGAGTTGAACTAGATATGCCCCGTTCGTGTAGGAAGCACAGTTCTTTTGTTCTGAGCTAGCTCACCATACTGGCCCCAAAAAGAAACAATGTAGAGTGCAAGAATGCCCGTGTCTCAAAAGCAGAGTGTTTTTCTTGCATGGCACACTAGGGTTCAATTAAACTTCCTAAACGGAGTTGAATCACGTTCAGTTTCAAGTTCTAGCAGCAAGGGTTCATTCAGGCTAAGAACAGCAGTCTTGTGCTATTCTGGCCATACACAGTGCAAATAGCAGTCGCGTCTGTTCCAGCAAGTACAGTGTTTTGGACTGAACAGAAGCTCCTGTTTTACTTAGTTTGCAATAGTGAGTTGAACTAGATATGCCCCTTTGTGTAGGAAGCACAGTTCTTTTGTTCTGAGCTAGCTCACTCTACTGGCCCTATAGGAAACACAGTAGAGTACAAGAATGCCCGTTTCTCAAAAGCAGAGTGTTTTTTTGCTTGGCACACTAGTGTTCAGTTAAACTTCCTAAATGGAGTTGAATCACGTTCAGTTTCAAGTTCTAGCAGCAAGGGATCATTCAGGCTAAGAAGAGCACTCTTGTGCTATTCTGGCCGTACACAGTGCAAATAGCATTCGCGTCTCTTCCCAGCAAACACAGTGTATTGGAATGAAGAGAAGCTCCTGTTTTACTTACTTTCCAATCCTGAGTTCAACTAGATATGCCCCGTTTGTGTAGGAAGCACAGTTCTTTTGTTCTGAGCTAGCTCACTGTACTGGCCCTATAGGAAACACAGTAGAGTGCAAGAATGCCTGTTTCTCAAAAGCAGAGTGTTTTTCTTGCATGGCACACTAGGGTTCAGTTAAACTTCCTAAATGGAGTTGAATCACGTTCAGTTTCAAGTTCTAGCAGCAAGGGTTCATTCAGGCTAAGAACAGCACACTTGTGCTATTCTGGCCATGCACAGTGCAAATAGCATTCGCGTCTGTTCCCAGCAAGTACAGTATATTGGACTGAATAGAAGCTTCTGTTTTACTTAGTTTCCAATACTGAGTTGAACTAGATATGCCCCGTTTGTGTAGGAAGCACAGTTCTTTTGTTCTGAGCTAGCTCACTGTACTGGCCCTATAGGAAACACAGTAGAGTGCAAGAATGCCCGTTTCTCAAAAGCAGACTGTTTTTCTTGCAATGCACACTAGGGTTCAGTTAAACATCCTAAACAGAGTTGAATCACGTTCACTTTCAAGTTCTAGCAGCATGGGTTCATTGAGGCTAAGAAGAGCACTCTTGTGCTATTCTGGCCATACACAGTGCAAATAGCATTAGCGTCTGTTCCCAGCAAGTACAGTGTATTGGACTGAAGAGGAGGTCCTGTTTTACTTAGTTTCCAATACTGAGATGAACTAGATATGCCCCGTTTGTGTAGCAAGCACAGTTCTTTTGTTCTGAGATAGCTCACTGTACTGGCCCTTTAGAAAACACCGTAGGGTTCAAGAATACCAGTTTCTCAAAAGCAGAGTGTTTTTCTTGCATGGCACACTAGGGTTCAGTTAAACTTCCTAAATGGAGTTGAATCACGTTCAGTTTCAAGTTCTAGCAGCAAGGTTTCATTCAGGCTAAGAAGAGCACGATTGTGCTATTCTGGCCATACACAGGGCAAATAGATTCGCGTCTGTACCAGCAAGTACAGTGTATTGGACTAAAGAAAAGCTCCTGTTTTACTTAGTTTCCAATACTGAGTTGAACTAATATGCCCCGTTTGTGTAGGAAGAACAGTTCTTTTGTTCTGCACTAGCTCACTGTACTGGCCCTATAGGAAACACGGTAGAGTGCAAGAATGCCCGTTTCTCAAAAGCAGAGTGTTTTTCTTGCATGGCACACTAGGGTTCAGTTAAAATTCCTAAACGGAGTTGAATAAAGTTCAGTTTCAAGTTCTAGCAGCAAGGGTTCATTCAGGCTAAGAAGAGCACTCTTGTGCTAATCTGGAAATACACAGTGCAAATAGCATTCGCGTCTGTTCCAGCAAGTACACTGTATTGGACTGAAGAGAAACTCCTGTTTTACTTAGTTTCCAATACTGAGTTGAACTAGATATGCCCCGTTCGTGTAGGAAGCACAGATCTTTTTTCTGAGCTAGCTCACCAAACTGGCCCCAAAGGAAACAATGTAGAGGGCAAGAATGCCCGTTTCTCAAAAGCAGAGTGTTTTTCTTGCATGGCACACTAGGGTTCAATTAAACTTCCTAAACGGAGTTGAATTACGTTCAGTTTCAAGTTCTAGCAGCAAGGGTTCATTCAGGCTAAGAACAGCACTCTTGTGCCATTCTGGCCATACACAGTGCAAATAGCATTCGCGTCTGTTCCAGCAAGTACAGTGTTTTGGACTGAACAGAAGCTCCTGTTTTACTTAGTTTGCAATAGTGAGTTGAACTAGATATGCCCCTTTGTGTAGGAAGCACAGTTCTTTTGTTCTGAGCTAGCTCAATCTACTGGCCCTATAGGAAACACAGTAGAGTACAAGAATGCCCGTTTCTCAAAAGCTGAGTGTTTTTTTTGCTTGGCACACTAGGGTTCAGTTAAACTTCCTAAATGGATTTGGATTATGTTAAGTTTCAACTTCTAGCAGCAAGGGTTCATTCAGGCTAAGAAGAGCACGATTGTGCTATTCTGGCCATACACAGGGCAAATACATTCGCGTCTGTACCAGAAAGTACAGTGTATTGGACTAAAGAAAAGCTCCTGTTTTACTTAGTTTCCAATACTAGGTTGAACTAATATGCCCCGTTTGTGTAGGCAGAACAGTTCTTTTGTTCTGCACTAGCTCACTGTACTGGCCCTATAGGAAACACGGTAGATTGCAAGAATGCCCGTTTCTCAAAAGCAGAGTGTTTTTCTTTCATGGCACACTAGGGTTCAGTTAAAATTCCTAAACGGAGTTGAATAAAGTTCAGTTTCAAGTTCTAGCAGCAAGGGTTCATTCAGGCTAAGAAGAGCACTCTTGTGCTATTCTGGCCATACACAGGCAAATAGCATTCGCGTCTGTTCCAGCAAGTACAGTGTATTGGACTGAAGACAAGCTCCTGTTTTACTTAGTTTCCAATACTGAGTTGAACTAGATATGCCCCGTTCGTGTAGGAAGCACAGTTCTTTTGTTCTGAGCTAGCTCACCATACTGGCCCCAAAAGGAAACAATGTAGAGTGCAAGAATGCCCGTGTCTCAAAAGCAGAGTGTTTTTCTTGCATGGCACACTAGGGTTCAATTAAACTTCCTAAACGGAGTTGAATCACGTTCAGTTTCAAGTTCTAGCAGCAAGGGTTCATTCAGGCTAAGAACAGCACTCTTGTGCTATTCTGGCCATACACAGTGCAAATAGCATTCGCGTCTGTTCCAGCAAGTACAGTGTTTTGGACTGAACAGAAGCTCCTGTTTTACTTAGTTTGCAATAGTGAGTTGAACTAGATATGCACCTTTGTGTAGGAAGCACAGTTCTTTTGTTCTGAGCTAGCTCACTCTACTGGCCCTATAGGAAACACAGTAGAGTACAAGAATGCCCGTTTCTCAAAAGCAGAGTGTTTTTTTGCTTGGCACACTAGGGTTCAGTTAAACTTCCTAAATGGAGTTGAATCACGTTCAGTATCAAGTTCTAGCAGCAAGGGTTCATTCAGGCAAAGAACAGCACTCTTGTGCTATTCTGGCCATACACAGTGCAAATAGCATTCGCGTCTGTTCCCAGCAATTACAGTGTATTGGACTGAAGAGAAGCTCCTGTTTTACTTAGTTTCCAATCCTGAGTTGAACTAGATATGCCCGTTTGTGTAGGTAGCACATTTCTTTTGTTCTGAGCTAGCTCACTGTACTGGCCCTATAGGAAACACAGTAGAGTGCAAGAATTCCCGTTTCTCAAAAGAAGAGTGTTCTTCTGCATGGCACACTAGGGTTCAGTTAAACTTCCTAAACGGAGTTGAATCACGTTCAGTTTCAAGTTCTAGCAGCAAGGTTTCATTCAGGCTAAGAAGAGCACTCTTGTGCTATTCTGGCCATACACAGGGCAAATAGCATTCGCGTCTGTTCCCAGGAAGTACAGTGTATTGGACTGAAGAGAAGCTCCTGTTTTACTTACTTTCCAATCCTGAGTTGTACTAGATATGCCCCGTTTGTGTAGAAAGCACAGTTCGTTTGTTCTGAGCTAGCTCACTGTACTGGCCCTATAGGAAACACAGTAGAGTGCAAGAATGCCCGTTTCTCAAAAGCAGAGTGTTTTTCTTGCATGGCACACTAGGGTTCAGTTAAACTTCCTAAACGGAGTTGAATCACGTTCAGTTTCAAGTTCTAGCAGCAAGGGTTCATTCAGGCTAAGAACAGCACTCTTGTGCTATTCTGGCCATACACAGTGCAAATAGGATTCGCGTCTGTTCCCAGCAAGTACAGTGTATTGGACTGAAGAGAAGCTCCTGTTTTACTAAGTTTCCAATCCTGAGTTGATCTAGATATGCCCCGTTTGTGTAGGAAGCACATTTCCTTTGTTCTGAGCTAGCTCACTGTAGTGGCCCTATAGGAAACACAGTAGAGTGCAAGAATGCCCGTTTCTCAAAAGCAGAGTGTTTTTCTTGCATGGCACACTAGGGTTCAATTAACAATCCTTTAACGGAGTTGAATCACGTTCAGTTTCAATGTCTAGCAGCAGGGGTTCATTCATGCTAAGAACAGCACTCTTGTGCTATTCTGGCCATACACAGGGCAAATAGCATTCGCGTCTGTTCCCAGCAAGTACAGTGTATTGGACTGAAGAAAAGCTCCTGTTTTACTTAGTTTTCAATACTGAGTTGAACTAGATATGCCCCGTTTGTGTAGGAAGCACAGTTCTTTTGTTCTGAGCTAGCTCACTGTACTGGCCCTATAGAAAACACAGTAGAGTGCAAGAATGCCTGTTTCTCAAAAGCAGAGTGTTTTTCTTGCATGGCACACTAGGGTTCAGTTAAACTTCCTAAACGGAGTTTAATCACGTTCAGTTTCGAATTCTAGCAGCAAAGGATCATTCAGGCTAAGAACAGCATACTTGTGCTATTCTGGCCATGCACAGTACAAATAGCATTCGCGTCTGTTCCCAGCAAGTACAGTATATTGGACTGAAGAGAAGCTTCTGTTTTACTTAGTTTCCAATACTGAGTTGAACTAGATATGCCCCGTTTATGTAGGAAGCACAGTTCTTTTGTTCTGAGCTAGCTCACTGTACTGGCCCTATAGGAAACACAGTAGAGTGCAAGAATGCCCGTTTCTCAAAAGCAGACTGTTTTTCTTGCAATGCACACTAGGGTTCAGTTAAACATCCTAAACAGAGTTGAATCACGTTCAGTTTCAAGTTCTAGCAGCATGGGTTCATTGAGGCTAAGAAGAGCACTCTTGTGCTATTCTGGCCATACACAGTGCAAATAGCATTAGCGTCTGTTCCCAGCAAGTACAGTGTATTGGACTGAAGAGGAGGTCCTGTTGTACTTAGTTTCCAATACTGAGATGAACTAGATATGCCCCGTTTGTGTAGCAAGCACAGTTCTTTTGTTCTGAGATAGCTCACTGTACTGGCCCTTTAGAAAACACCGTAGAGTTCAAGAATACCAGTTTCTCAAAAGCAGAGTGTTTTTCTTGCATGGCACACTAGGGTTCAGTTAAACTTCCTAAATGGAGTTGAATCACGTTCAGTTTCAAGTTCTAGCAGCAAGGTTTCATTCAGGCTAAGAAGAGCACGATTGTGCTATTCTGGCCATACACAGGGCAAATAGATTCGTGTCTGTACCAGCAAGTACAGTGTATTGGACTAAATAAAAGCTCCTGTTTTACTTAGTTTCCAATACTGAGTTGAACTAATATGCCCCGTTTGTGTAGGAAGAACAGTTCTTTTGTTCTGCACTAGCTCACTGTACTGGCCCTATAGGAAACACGGTAGAGTGCAAGAATGCCCGTTTCTCTAAAGCAGAGTGTTTTTCTTGCATGACACACTAGGGTTCAGTTAAAATTCCTAAACGGAGTTGAATAAAGTTCAGTTTCAAGTTCTAGCAGCAAGGGTTCATTCAGGCTAAGAAGAGCACTCTTGTGCTATTCTGGAAATACACAGGGCAAATAGCATTCGCGTCTGTTCCAGCAAGTACAGTGTATTGGACTGAAGAGAAACTCCTGTTTTACGTAGTTTCCAATACTGAGTTGAACTAGATATGCCCCGTTCGTGTAGGAAGCACAGTTCTTTTTTCTGAGCTAGCTCACCATACTGGCCCCAAAGGAAACAATGTAGAGGGCAAGAATGCCCGTTTCTCAAAAGCAGAGTATTTTTCTTGCATGGCACACTAGGGTTCAATTAAACTTCCTAAACGGAGTTGAATTACGTTCAGTTTTAAGTTCTAGCAGCAAGGGTTCATTCAGGCTAAGAACAGCACTCTTGTGCCATTCTGGCCATACACAGTGCAAATAGCATTCGCGTCTGTTCCAGCAAGTACAGTGTTTTGGACTGAACAGAAGCTCCTGTTTTACTTAGTTTGCAATAGTGAGTTGAACTAGATATGCCCCTTTGTGTAGGAAGCACAGTTCTTTTGTTCTGAGCTAGCTCAATCTACTGGCCCTATAGGAAACACAGTAGAGTACAAGAATGCCCGTTTCTCAAAAGCTGAGTGTTTTTTTGCTTGGCACACTAGGGTTCAGTTAAACTTCCTAAATGGATTTGGATTATGTTAAGTTTCAACTTCTAGCAGCAAGGGTTCATTCAGGCTAAGAAGAGCACGATTGTGCTATTCTGGCCATACACAGGGCAAATACATTCGCGTCTGTACCAGAAAGTACAGTGTATTGGACTAAAGAAAAGCTCCTGTTTTACTTAGTTTCCAATACTAGGTTGAACTAATATGCCCCGTTTGTGTAGGCAGAACAGTTCTTTTGTTCTGCACTAGCTCACTGTACTGGCCCTATAGGAAACACGGTAGATTGCAAGAATGCCCGTTTCTCAAAAGCAGAGTGTTTTTCTTTCATGGCACACTAGGGTTCAGTTAAAATTCCTAAACGGAGTTGAATAAAGTTCAGTTTCAAGTTCTAGCAGCAAGGGTTCATTCAGGCTAAGAAGAGCACTCTTGTGCTATTCTGGCCATACACAGGCAAATAGCATTCGCGTCTGTTCCAGCAAGTACAGTGTATTGGACTGAAGACAAGCTCCTGTTTTACTTAGTTTCCAATACTGAGTTGAACTAGATATGCCCCGTTCGTGTAGGAAGCACAGTTCTTTTGTTCTGAGCTAGCTCACCATACTGGCCCCAAAAGGAAACAATGTAGAGTGCAAGAATGCCCGTGTCTCAAAAGCAGAGTGTTTTTCTTGCATGGCACACTAGGGTTCAATTAAACTTCCTAAACGGAGTTGAATCACGTTCAGTTTCAAGTTCTAGCAGCAAGGGTTCATTCAGGCTAAGAACAGCACTCTTGTGCTATTCTGGCCATACACAGTGCAAATAGCATTCGCGTCTGTTCCAGCAAGTACAGTGTTTTGGACTGAACAGAAGCTCCTGTTTTACTTAGTTTGCAATAGTGAGTTGAACTAGATATGCACCTTTGTGTAGGAAGCACAGTTCTTTTGTTCTGAGCTAGCTCACTCTACTGGCCCTATAGGAAACACAGTAGAGTACAAGAATGCCCGTTTCTCAAAAGCAGAGTGTTTTTTTGCTTGGCACACTAGGGTTCAGTTAAACTTCCTAAATGGAGTTGAATCACGTTCAGTATCAAGTTCTAGCAGCAAGGGTTCATTCAGGCAAAGAACAGCACTCTTGTGCTATTCTGGCCATACACAGTGCAAATAGCATTCGCGTCTGTTCCCAGCAATTACAGTGTATTGGACTGAAGAGAAGCTCCTGTTTTACTTAGTTTCCAATCCTGAGTTGAACTAGATATGCCCGTTTGTGTAGGTAGCACATTTCTTTTGTTCTGAGCTAGCTCACTGTACTGGCCCTATAGGAAACACAGTAGAGTGCAAGAATTCCCGTTTCTCAAAAGAAGAGTGTTCTTCTGCATGGCACACTAGGGTTCAGTTAAACTTCCTAAACGGAGTTGAATCACGTTCAGTTTCAAGTTCTAGCAGCAAGGTTTCATTCAGGCTAAGAAGAGCACTCTTGTGCTATTCTGGCCATACACAGGGCAAATAGCATTCGCGTCTGTTCCCAGGAAGTACAGTGTATTGGACTGAAGAGAAGCTCCTGTTTTACTTACTTTCCAATCCTGAGTTGTACTAGATATGCCCCGTTTGTGTAGAAAGCACAGTTCGTTTGTTCTGAGCTAGCTCACTGTACTGGCCCTATAGGAAACACAGTAGAGTGCAAGAATGCCCGTTTCTCAAAAGCAGAGTGTTTTTCTAGCATGGCACACTAGGGTTCAGTTAAACTTCCTAAACGGAGTTGAATCACGTTCAGTTTCAAGTTCTAGCAGCAAGGGTTCATTCAGGCTAAGAACAGCACTCTTGTGCTATTCTGGCCATACACAGTGCAAATAGGATTCGCGTCTGTTCCCAGCAAGTACAGTGTATTGGACTGAAGAGAAGCTCCTGTTTTACTAAGTTTCCAATCCTGAGTTGATCTAGATATGCCCCGTTTGTGTAGGAAGCACATTTCCTTTGTTCTGAGCTAGCTCACTATAGTGGCCCTATAGGAAACACAGTAGAGTGCAAGAATGCCCGTTTCTCAAAAGCAGAGTGTTTTTCTTGCATGGCACACTAGGGTTCAATTAACAATCCTAAACGGAGTTGAATCACGTTCAGTTTCAATGTCTAGCAGCAGGGGTTCATTCATGCTAAGAACAGCACTCTTGTGCTATTCTGGCCATACACAGGGCAAATAGCATTCGCGTCTGTTCCCAGCAAGTACAGTGTATTGGACTGAAGAAAAGCTCCTGTTTTACTTAGTTTTCAATACTGAGTTGAACTAGATATGCCCCGTTTGTGTAGGAAGCACAGTTCTTTTGTTCTGAGCTAGCTCACTGTACTGGCCCTATAGAAAACACAGTAGAGTGCAAGAATGCCTGTTTCTCAAAAGCAGAGTGTTTTTCTTGCATGGCACACTAGGGTTCAGTTAAACTTCCTAAACGGAGTTTAATCACGTTCAGTTTCGAATTCTAGCAGCAAAGGATCATTCAGGCTAAGAACAGCATACTTGTGCTATTCTGGCCATGCACAGTACAAATAGCATTCGCGTCTGTTCCCAGCAAGTACAGTATATTGGACTGAAGAGAAGCTTCTGTTTTACTTAGTTTCCAATACTGAGTTGAACTAGATATGCCCCGTTTATGTAGGAAGCACAGTTCTTTTGTTCTGAGCTAGCTCACTGTACTGGCCCTATAGGAAACACAGTAGAGTGCAAGAATGCCCGTTTCTCAAAAGCAGACTGTTTTTCTTGCAATGCACACTAGGGTTCAGTTAAACATCCTAAACAGAGTTGAATCACGTTCAGTTTCAAGTTCTAGCAGCATGGGTTCATTGAACCTAAGAAGAGCACTCTTGTGCTATTCTGGTCATACACAGTGCAAATAGCATTAGCGTCTGTTCCCAGCAAGTACAGTGTATTGGACTGAAGAGGAGGTCCTGTTTTACTTAGTTTCCAATACTGAGATGAACTAGATATGCCCCGTTTGTGTAGCAAGCACAGTTCTTTTGTTCTGAGATAGCTCACTGTACTGGCCCTTTAGAAAACACCGTAGAGTTCAAGAATACCAGTTTCTCAAAAGCAGAGTGTTTTTTTGCTTGGCACACTAGGGTTCAGTTAAACTTCCTAAATGGAGTTGAATCACGTTCAGTTTCAAGTTCTAGCAGCAAGGTTTCATTCAGGCTAAGAAGAGCACGATTGTGCTATTCTGGCCATACACAGGGCAAATAGATTCGCGTCTGTACCAGCAAGTACAGTGTATTGGACTAAAGAAAAGCTCCTGTTTTACTTAGTTTCCAATACTGAGTTGAACTAATATGCCCCGTTTGTGTAGGAAGAACAGTTCTTTTGTTCTGCACTAGCTCACTGTACTGGCCCTATAGGAAACACGGTAGAGTGCAAGAATGCCCGTTTCTCAAAAGCAGAGTGTTTTTCTTTCATGGCACACTAGGGTTCAGTTAAAATTCCTAAACGGAGTTGAATAAAGTTTAGTTTCAAGTTCTAGCAGCAAGGGTTCATTCAGGCTAAGAAGAGCACTCTTGTGCTATTCTGGCCATACACAGGCAAATAGCATTCGCGTCTGTTCCAGCAAGTACAGTGTATTGGACTGAAGACAAGCTCCTGTTTTACTTAGTTTCCAATACTGAGTTGAACTAGATATGCCCCGTTCGTGTAGGAAGCACAGTTCTTTTGTTCTGAGCTAGCTCACCATACTGGCCCCAAAAGGAAACAATGTAGAGTGCAAGAATGCCCGTGTCTCAAAAGCAGAGTGTTTTTCTTGCATGGCACACTAGGGTTCAATTAAACTTCCTAAACGGAGTTGAATCACGTTCAGTTTCAAGTTCTAGCAGCAAGGGTTCATTCAGGCAAAGAACAGCACTCTTGTGCTATTCTGGCCATACACAGTGCAAATAGCATTCGCGTCTGTTCCCAGCAATTACAGTGTATTGGACTGAAGAGAAGCTCCTGTTTTACTTAGTTTCCAATCCTGAGTTGAACTAGATATGCCCGTTTGTGTAGGTAGCACATTTCTTTTGTTCTGAGCTAGCTCACTGTACCGGCCCTATAGGAAACACAGTAGAGTGCAAGAATGCCCGTTTCTCAAAAGCAGAGTGTTTTTCTTGCATGGCACACTAGGGTTCAATTAAACTTCCTAAACGGAGTTGAATCACGTTCAGTTTCAAGTTCTAGCAGCAAGGGTTCATTCAGGCTAAGAACAGCACTCTTGTGCTATTCTGGTCATACACATTGCAAATAGCATTCGAGTCTGTTCCCAGCAAGTACAGTGTTTTTGACTGAAGAGAAGCTCCTGTTTTACTTAGTTTCCAATCCTGAGTTGAGCTAGATATGCCCCGTTTGTGTAGGAAGCACAGTTCTTTTGTTCTGAGCTAGCTCACTGTACTGGCCTTATAGGAAACACATTAGAGTGCAAGAATTCCCGTTTCTCAAAAGAAGAGTGTTCTTCTGCATGGCACACTAGGGTTCAGTTAAACTTCCTAAACGGAGTTGAATCACGTTCAGTTTCAAGTTCTAGCAGCAAGGTTTCATTCAGGCTAAGAAGAGCACTGTTGTGCTATTCTGGCCATACACTTTGCAAATAGCATTCGCGTCTGTTCCCAGGAAGTACAGTGTATTGGACTGAAGAGAAGCTCCTGTTTTACTTACTTTCCAATCCTGAGTTGAACTAGATATGCCCCGTTTGTGTAGAAAGCACAGTTCTTTTGTTCTGAGCTAGCTCACTGTACTGGCCCTATAGGAAAAACAGCAGAGTGCAAGAATGCCCGTTTCTCAAAAGCAGAGTGTTTTTCTTGCATGGCACACTAGGGTTCAGTTAAACTTCCTAAACGGAGTTGAATCACTTTCAGTTTCAAGTTCTAGCAGCAAGGGTTCATTCAGGCTAAGAACAGCACTCTTGTGCTATTCTGGCCATACACAGTGCAAATAGCATTCACGTCTGTTCCCAGCAAGTACAGTGTATTGGACTGAAGAGAAGCTCCTGTTTTACTAAGTTTCCAATCCTGAGTTGATCTAGATATGCCCCGTTTGTGTAGGAAGCACATTTCCTTTGTTCTGAGCTAGCTCACTGTACTGGCCCTATAGGAAACACAGTAGAGTGCAAGAATGCCCGTTTCTCAAAAGCAGAGTGTTTTTCTTGCATGGCACACTAGGGTTCAATTAAACATCATAAACGGAGTTGAATCCCGTTCAATTTCAATGTCTAGCAGCAGGGGTTCATTCATGCTAAGAACAGCACTCTTGTGGTATTCTGGCCATACACAGGGCACATAGCATTCGCGTCTGTTCCCAACAAGTACAGTGTATTGGACTGAATAAAGCTCCTGTTTTACTTAGTTTTCAATACTTAGTTGAACTAGATATGCCCCGTTTGTGTAGGAAGCACAGTTCTTTTGTTCTGAGCTAGCTCACTGTACTGGCCATATAGGAAACACAGTAGAGTGCAAGAATGCCTGTTTCTCAAAAGCAGAGTGTTTTTCTTGCATGGCACACTAGGGTTCAGTTAAACTTCCTAAACGGAGTTTAATCACGTTCAGATTCGAATTCTAGCAGCAAGGGTTCATTCAGGCTAAGAACAGCACACTTGTGCTATTCTGGCCATACACAGTGCAAATAGCATTTGCGTCTGTTCCCTGCAAGTACAGTATATTGGACTGAAGGGAAGCTTCTGTTTTACTTAGTTTCCAATACTGAGTTGAACTAGATATGCCCCGTTTGTGTAGGAAGCACAGTTCTTTTGTTCTGAGCTAGCTCACTGTACTGGCCCTATAGGAAACACAGTAGTGTGCAAGAATGCCCGTTTCTCAAAAGCAGACTGTTTTTCTTGCAATGCACACTAGGGTTCAGTTAAACATCCTAAACAGAGTTGAATCACGTTCAGTTTCAAGTTCTAGCAGCATGGGTTCATTGAGGCTAAGAAGAGCACTCTTGTGCTATTCTGGCCATACACAGTGCAAATAGCATTAGCGTCTGTTCCCAGCAAGTACAGTGTATTGGACTGAAGAGGAGGTCCTGTTTTACTTAGTTTCCAATACTGAATTGAACTAGATATGCCCCGTTTGTGTAGGAAGCACAGTTCTTTTGTTCTGAGATAGCTCACTGTACTGGCCCTTTAGAAAACACAGTAGAGTTCAAGAATGCCAGTTTCTCAAAAGCAGAGTGTTTTTCTTGCATGGCACACTAGGGTTCAGTTAAACTTACTAAATGGAGTTGAATCACGTTCAGTTTCAAGTTCTAGCAGCAAGGGTTCATTCAGGCTAAGAAGAGCACTATTGTGCTATTCTGGCCATACACAGTGCAAATAGATTCACGTCTGTACAAGCAAATAGAGTGTATTGGACTAAAGAAAAGCTCCTGTTTTACTTAGTTTCCAATACTGAGTTGAACTAGATATGCCCCGTTTGTGTAGGAAGCACAGTTCTTTTGTTCTGCAATAGCTCACTGTACTGGCCCTATAGGAAACACTGTAGAGTGCAAGAATGCCCGTTTCTCAAAAGCAGAGTGTTTTTCTTTCATGGCACACTAGGGTTCAGTTAAAGTTCCTAAACGGTGTTGAATAAAGTTCAGTTTCAAGTTCTAGCAGCAAGGGTTCATTCAGGCTAAGAAGAGCACTCTTGTGCTATTCTGGAAATACACAGGGCAAATAGCATTCGCGTCTGTTCCAGCAAGTACAGTGTATTGGACTGAAGAGAAACTCCTGTTTTACTTAGTTTCCAATACTAAGTTGAACTAGATATGCCCCGTTCGTGTAGGAAGCACAGTTCTTTTTTCTGAGCTAGCTCACCATACTGGCCCCAAAAGAAACAATGTAGAGGGCAAGAATGCCCGTTTCTCAAAAGCAGAGTGTTTTTCTTGCATGGCACACTAGGGTTCAATTAAACTTCCTAAACGGAGTTGAATCACGTTCAGTTTCAAGTTCTAGCAGCAAGGGTTCATTCAGGCTAAGAACAGCACTCTTGTGCCATTCTGGCCATACACAGTGCAAATAGTATTCGCGTCTGTTCCAGCAAGTACAGTGTTTTGGACTGAACAGAAGCTCCTGTTTTACTTAGTTTGCAATAGTGAGTTGAACGAGATATGCCCCTTTGTGTAGGAAGCACAGTTCTTTTGTTCTGAGCTAGCTCACTCTACTGGCCCTATAGGAAACACAGTAGAGTACAAGAATGCCCGTTTCTCAAAAGCTGAGTGTTTTTTTTCTTGGCACACTAGGGTTCAGTTAAACTTCCTAAATGGAGTTGAATCACGTTCAGTTTCAAGTTCTAGCAGCAAGGTTTCATTCAGGCTAAGAAGAGCACGATTGTGCTATTCTGGCCATACACAGGGCAAATAGATTCGCGTCTGTACCAGCAAGTACAGTGTATTGGACTAAAGAAAAGCTCCTGTTTTACTTAGTTTCCAATACTGAGTTCAACTAATATGCCCCGTTTGTGTAGGAAGAACAGTTCTTTTGTTCTGCACTAGCTCACTGTACTGGCCCTATAGGAAACACGGTAGAGTGCAAGAATGCCCGTTTCTCAAAAGCAGAGTGTTTTTCTTTCATGGCACACTAGGGTTCAGTTAAAATTCCTAAACGGAGTTGAATAAAGTTCAGTTTCAAGTTCTAGCAGCAAGGGTTCATTCAGGCTAAGAAGAGCACTCTTGTGCTATTCTGGCCATACACAGGCAAATAGCATTCGCGTCTGTTCCAGCAAGTACAGTGTATTGGACTGAAGAGAAGCTCCTGTTTTACTTAGTTTCCAATACTGAGTTGAACTAGATATGCCCCGTTCGTTTAGGAAGCACAGTTCTTTTGTTCTGAGCTAGCTCACCATACTGGCTCCAAAAGGAAACAATGTAGAGTACAAGAATGCCCGTGTCTCAAAAGCAGAGTGTTTTTCTTGCAAGGCACACTAGGGTTCAATTAAACTTCCTAAACAGAGTTGAATCACGTTCAGTTTCAAGTTCTAGCAGCAAGGGTTCATTCAGGCTAAGAACAGCACTCTTGTGCTATTCTGGCCATACACAGTGCAAATAGCATTCGCGTCTGTTCCAGCAAGTACAGTGTTTTGGACGGAACAGAAGCTCCTGTTTTACTTAGTTTGCAATAGTGAGTTGAACTAGATATGCCCCTTTGTGTAGGAAGCACAGTTCTTTTGTTCTGAGCTAGCTCACTGTACTGGCCCTATAGGAAACACAGTAGAATACAAGAATGCCCGTTTCTCAAAAGCAGAGTGTTTTTTTGCTTGGCACACTAGGGTTCAGTTAAACTTCCTAAATGGAGTTGAATCACGTTCAGTTTCAAGTTCGAGCAGCAAGGGATCATTCAGGCTAAGAAGAGCACTCTTGTGCTATTCTGGCCATACACAGTGCAAATAGCATTCGCGTCTCTTCCCAGCAAATACAGTGTATTGGAATGAAGAGAAGCTCCTGTTTTACTTACTTTCCAATCCTGAGTTCAGCTAGATATGCCCCGTTTGTGTAGGAAGCACAGTTCTTTTGTTCTGAGCTAGCTCACTGTATTGGCCCCTATAGGAAACAAAGTAGAGTGCAATAATGCCCGTTTCTCAAAAGCAGAGTGTTTTTCTTGCATGGCACACTAGGGTTCAATTAAAATTCCTAAACGGAATTGAATCATGTTCAGTTTCAAGTTCTAGCAGCAAGGGTTCATTCAGGCAAAGAACAGCACTCTTGTGCTATTCTGGCCATACACAGTGCAAAGAGCATTCGCGTCTGTTCCCAGCAATTACAGAGTATTGGACTGAAGAGAAGCTCCTGTTTTACTTAGTTTCCAATCCTGAGTTGAACTAGATATGCCCCCTTTGTGTAGGAAGCACAGTTCTTTTGTTCTGAGCTAGCTCACTGTACTGGCCTTATAGGAAACACAGTAGAGTGCAAGAATTCCTGTTTCTCAAAAGAAGAGTGTTCTTCTGCATGGCACACTAGGGTTCAGTTAAACTTCCTAAACGGAGTTGAATCACGTTCAGTTTCAAGTTCTAGCAGCAAGGTTTCATTCAGGCTAAGAAGAGCACTGTTGTGCTATTCTGGCCATACACAGGGCAAATAGCATTCGCGTCTGTTCCCAGGAAGTACAGTGTATTGGACTGAAGAGAAGCTCCTGTTTTACTTACTTTCCAATCCTGAGTTGTACTAGATATGCCCCGTTTGAGTAGAAAGCACAGTTCTTTTGTTCTGAGCTAGCTCACTGTACTGGCCCTATAGGAAACACAGTAGAGTGCAAGAATGCCTGTTTCTCAAAAGCAGAGTGTTTTTTTGCATGGCACACTAGGGTTCAGTTAAACTTCCTAAACGGAGTTTAATCACGTTCACTTTCGAATTCTAGCAGCAAGGGTTCATTCAGGCTAAGAACAGCACACTTGTGCTATTCTGGCCATACACAGTGCAAATAGCATTCGCGTCTGTTCCCAGCAAGTACAGTATATTGGACTGAAAGGAAGCTTCTGTTTTACTTAGTTTCCAATACTGAGTTGAACTAGATATGCCCCGTTTGTGTAGGAATCACAGTTCTTTTGTTCTGAGCTAGCTCACTGTACTGGTCCTATAGGAAACACAGTAGAGTGCAAGAATGCCCGTTTCTCAAAAGCAGACTGTTTTTCTTGCAATGCACACTAGGGTTCAGTTAAACATCCTAAACAGAGTTGAATCACGTTCAGTTTCAAGTTCTAGCAGCATGGGTTCATTGAGGCTAAGAAGAGCACTCTTGTGCTATTCTGGCCATACACAGTGCAAATAGCATTAGCGTCTGTTCCCAGCAAGTACAGTGTATTGGACTGAAGAGGAGGTCCTGTTTTACTTAGTTTCCAATACTGAGTTGAACTAGATATTCCCCGTTTGTGTAGGAAGCACAGTTCTTTTGTTCTGAGATAGCTCACTCTACTGGCCCTTTAGAAAACACAGTAGAGTGCAAGAATGCCAGTTTCTCAAAAGCAGAGTGTTTTTCTTGCATGGCACACTAGGGTTCAGTTAAACTTCCTAAATGGAGTTGAATCACGTTCAGTTTCATGTTCTAGCAGCAAGGGTTCATTCAGGCTAAGAAGAGCACTATTGTGCTATTCTGGCCATACACAGTGCAAATAGATTCGCGTCTGTACCAGCAAGTAGAGTGTATTGGACTAAAGAAAAGCTCCTGTTTTACTTAGTTTCCAATACTGAGTTGAACTAGATATGCCCCGTTTGTGTAGGAAGCACAGTTCTTTTGTTCTGCAATAGCTCACTGTACTGGCCCTACAGGAAACACGGTAGAGTGCAAGAATGCCCGTTTCTCAAAAGCAGAGTGTTTTTCTTTCATGGCACACTAGGGTTCAGTTAAAATTCCTAAACGGAGTTGAATAAAGTTCAGTTTCAAGTTCTAGCAGCAAGGGTTCATTCAGGCTAAGAAGAGCACTCTTGTGCTATTCTTTCCATACACAGGCAAATAGCATTCGCGTCTGTTCCCAGCAAGTACAGTGTATTGGACTGAAGAGAAGCTCCTGTTTTACTTAGTTTCCAATACTGAGTTGAACTAGATATGCCCCGTTCGTGTAGGAAGCACAGTTCTTTTGTTCTGAGCTAGCTCACCATACTGGCCCCAAAAGGAAACAATGTAGAGGGCAAGAATGCCCGTGTCTCAAAAGCAGAGTGTTTTTCTTCCATGGCACACTAGGGTTCAATTAAACCTCCTAAACGGAGTTGAATCACGTTCAGTTTCAAGTTCTAGCAGCAAGGGAACATTCAGGCTAAGAAGAGCACTCTTGTGCTATTCTGGCCGTACACAGTGCAAATAGCATTCGCGTCTCTTCCCAGCAAATACAGTGTATTGGAATGAAGAGAAGCTCCTGTTTTACTTAGTTTCCAATCCTGAGTTCAACTAGATATGCCCCGTTTGTGTAGGAAGCACATTTCTTTTGTTCTGAGCCAGGTCACTGTACTGGCCCTATAGGAAACACAGTAGAGTGCAAGAATGCCCGTTTCTCAAAAGCAGAGTGTTTTTCTTGCATGGCACACTAGGGTTCAATTAAACTTCCTAAACGGAGTTGAATCATGTTCAGTTTCAAGTTCTAGCAGCAAGGGTTCATTCAGGCTAAGAACAGAACTCTTGTGCTATTCTGGTCATACACATTGCAAATAGCATTCGCGTCTGTTCCCTGCAAGTACAGTGTATTTGACTGAAGAGAAGTTCCTGTTTTACTTAGTTTCCAATCCTGAGTTGAACTAGATATGCCCCCTTTGTGTAGGAAGCACAGTTCTTTTGTTCTGAGCTAGCTCACTGTACTGGCCCTATAGGAAACACAGCAGAGTGCAAGAATGCCCGTTTCTCAAAAGCAGAGTGTTTTTCTTGCATGGCACACTAGGGTTCAGTTAAACTTCGTAAATGGAGTTGAATCACGTTCAGTTTCAAGTTATAGCAGCAAGGGATCATTCAGGCTAAGAAGAGCACTCTTGTGCTATTGTGGCCGTACACAGGGCAAATAGCATTTGCGTCTCTTCCCAGCAAATACAGTGTATTGGACTGAAGAGAAGCTCCTGTTTTACTTAGTTTCCAATCCTGAGTTGAACTAGATATGCCCCGTTTGTGTTAGAAGCACATTTCTTTTGTTCTGAGCTAGCTCACTGTACTGGCCCTTTAGAAAACACCGTAGAGTTCAAGAATGCCAGTTTCACAAAAGCAGAGTGTTTTTCTTGCATGGCACACTAGGGTTCAATTAAACTTCCTAAACGGAGTTGAATCACGTTCAGTTTCAATGTCTAGCAGCAGGGGTTCATTCATGCTAAGAACAGCACTCTTGTGGTATTCTGGCCATACACAGGGCAAATAGCATTCGCGTCTGTTCCCAGCAAGTACAGTGTATTGGACTGAAGAGGAGGTCCTGTTTTATTTAGTTTCCAATACTGAGTTGAACTAGATATGCCCCGTTTGTGTAGGAAGCACAGTTCTTTTGTTCTGAGATAGCTCACTGTACTGGCCCTTTAGAAAACACCGTAGAGTTCAAGAATGCCAGTTTCTCAAAAGCAGAGTGTTTTTCTTGCATGGCACACTATGGTTCAGTTAAACTTCCTAAATGGAGTTGAATCACGTACAGTTTCAAGTTCTAGCAGCAAGGGTTCATTCAGGCTAAGAAGAGCACTATTGTGCTATTCTGGCTATACACAGTGCAAATAGATTCGCGTCTGTACAAGCAAGTAGAGTGTATTGGACTAAAGAAAAGCTCCTGTTTTACTTAGTTTCCAATACTGAGTTGAACTAGATATGCCCCGTTTGTGTAGGAAGCACAGTTCTTTTGTTCTGCAATAGCTCACTGTTCTGGCCCTTTAGGAAACACTGTAGAGTGCAAGAATGCCCGTTTCTCAAAAGCAGAGTGTGTTTCTTGCATGGCACACTAGGGTTCAGTTAAACTTCCTACACAGAATTGAATCACGTTCAGTTTCAAGTTCTAGCAGCAAGGGTTCATTCAGGCTAAGAACAGCACTCTTGTCCTATTCTGGCCATACACAGTACAAATAGGATACGCGTCTGTTCCCAGCAAGTGCAGTGTATTGGACTGAAGAGCAGCTCCTGTTTTACTTAGTTTCCAATACTGAGTTGAACTACGTATGCACCGTTTGTGTAGGAAGCACAGTTCGCTTGTTCTGAGCTAGCTCCCTGTACTGGCCCTGTAGGAAACACAGTAGAGTGCAAGAATGCCCGTTTCTCAAAAGCAGAGTGTTTTCTTGCCGGGCACACTAGGGTTCAACTTCGTAAATGGAGTTGATTCATGTTCAGTTTCAAGTTCTAGCAGCAAGGGTTCATTCGGGCTAAGAACAGCACTGTTGTGGTATTCTGGACATACACAGTTCAAATAGCATTCGCGACTGTTCCCAGCAAGTACAGTGTATTGAACTGAAGAGAAGCCCCTGTTTTACTTAGTTTCCAATTTTGAGTTGAACTAGATATGCCCCGTTTGTGTAGGAAGCACAGTTCTTTTGTTCAGAGCTTGCTCACTGTACTGGACCTATAGGAAACACAGTAGAGTGCAAGAATGCCCGTTTCTCAAAAGCTGAGTGTTTTTCTTGCATGGCACAGTAGGGTTCAGTTAAACTTCCTAAATGGAGTTGGATCACGTTCAGATTCAAGTTCTAGCAGCAAGGGTTCATTCAGGCTAAGAAGTGCACTCATGTGCTATTTTGGCCATACACAGGGCAAATAGCATTCGCGTCTGTTCCCAGCAACTACAGTGTATTGGATTGAAGAGCAGCTCCTGTTTTACTTAGGTTCCAATCCTGAGGTGAACTACATATGCGCCGTTTGTGTAGGAAGCACAGTTCTTATGTTCTGAGCTAGCTCACTGTACTGGCCCCAATAGAAAACAAAGTAGAGTGCAATAATGCCCGTTTCTCAAAAGCAGAGTGTTTTTCTTGCATGGCACACTAGGGTTCAGTTAAAATTCCTACACAGAATTGAATCACGTTCAGTTTCAAGTTCTAGCAGCAAGGGTTCATTCAGGCTAAGAACAGCACTCTTGTCCTATTCTGGCCATACACAGTGCAAATAGCATTCGCGTCTGTTCCCAGCAAGTACAGTGTATTGGACTGAAGAGCAGCTCCTGTTTTACTTAGTTTCCAATACTGAGTTGAACTACGTATGCGCCGTTTGTGTAGGAAGCACAGTTCGCTTGTTCTGAGCTAGCTCACTGTACTGGCCCTGTAGGAAACACAGTAGAGTGCAAGAATGCCCGTTTCCCAAAAGCAGAGGGTTTTTCTTGCCGGGCACACTAGGGTTCAACTTCGTAAATGGAGTTGATTCACGTTCAGTTTCAAGTTCTAGCAGCAAGGGTTCATTCAGGCTAAAAAGAGCACTCTTGTGCCATTCTGGCCATAGACAGTGCAAATAGCATTTGCATCTTTTCCCAGCAAGTACAGTGTATTGGACTGAAGAGAAGCTCCTGTTTTACTCAGTTTCCAAAACTGAGTTGAACTAGGTATGCCCCGTTTGTGTAGGAAGCACAGTTCTTTTGTTCTGAGCTGGCTCACTGTACTGGCCCTATAGGAAAAACAGTAGAGTGCATGAATGCCCGTTTCTCAAAAGCAGAGTTTTTTTCTTGCATGGCACACTAGGGCTCAGTTAAACTTCCTAAACGGAGTTTAATCACGTTCAGTTTCAAGTTCTGGCCTAAAGGTTCATTCAGGCTAAGAAGAGCACTCTTGTACTATTCTGGCCATACACAGTGCAAATAGCATTCGCGTCTCTTCCCAGCAACTACAGTGTTTTGGATTGAAGAGCAGCTCCTCTTTTACTTAGGTTCCAATACTGAGGTGAACTACATATGCACCGTTTGTGTAGGAAGCACAGTTCTTTTGTTCTGAGCTAGCTCACTGTACTGGCCCTATAGGAAACACAGTAGAGTGCAAGAATGCCCGTTTCTCAAAAGCAGAGTGTTTTTCTTGCATGGCACACTAGGGTTCAGTTAAACCTCCTAAACGGAGTTGAATCACGTTCAGTTTCAAGTTCTAGCAGCAAGGGTTTATTCAGGCCAAGAAGAGCACTCTTGTGGATTCAGGCCATAAACAGTGCAAATAGCATTCGCATCTGTTCCCAGCAAGTACAGTGTATTGGACTGAAGAGAAGCTCCTGTTTTACTTAGTTTCCAATCCTGAGTTCAACTAGATATGCCCCGTTTGTGTAGGAAGCACAGTTCTTTGTTCTGCGATAGCTCACTGTACTTACCCCAATAGAAAACAAAGTAGAGTGCAATAATGCCCGTTTCTCAAAAGCAGAGTGTTTTTCTTGCATGGCACACTAGGGTTCAGTTAAACTTCCTACACGGAGTTGAATCACGCTCAGTTTCAAGTTCTAGCAGCAAGGGTTCATTCAGGCTAAGAACAGCACTCTTGTGCTATTCTGGCCATAGACAGTGCAAATAGCATTCGCGTCTGTTCCCAGCAAGTACAGTATATTGGACTGAAGAGAAGCTCCTGTCTTACTTAGTTTCCAATACTAAGTTGAACTACATATGCGCCGTTTGTGTAGGAAGCACAGTTCTTTTGTTCTGAGCTAGCTCACTGTACTGGCCCTAGGAAACACAGTAGAGTGCAAGAATGCCCATTTCTCAAAAGAAGTGTGTTTTTTTGCATGGCACACAAGGTTTCAAATAAAATTCCTAAACGGAGTTGAATCATGATCAGATTCAAGTTCTAGCAGCAAGGGTTCATTCAGGCTAAGAAGTTCACTCTTGTGCTATTCTGGCCATACACAGTGCAAATAGCATTCGCGTCTGTTCCCAGCAAGTACAGTGTCTTGGACTGAAGAGATGCTCCTGTTTTACTCAGTTTCCAATCCTGAGTTGAACTAGATATGCCCCGTTTGTGTATGAAGCACAGTTCTTTTGTTCTGAGCTAGCTCACTGTACTGGCCCTATAGGAAACACAGTAGAGTGTAAGAATGCTTCTTTCTCAAAAGCAGAGTGTTTTTCTTGCATGGCACACTAGGGCTCAGTTAAAATTCCTAAACGGAGTTTAATCACGTTAAGTTTCAAGTTCTAGCAGTAAGGGTTCATTCAGGCTAAGAAGAGCACTCTTGTGCTATACTGGCCATACACAGTGCAAATAGCATTCGCGTCTGTTCCCAGCAAGTACAGTGTATTGGACTGAAGAGAAATTCTTGTTTTACTTAGTTTCCAATACTGAGTTCAACTAGATATGCCCCATTTGTGTAGGAAGCACAGTTATTTTGTTCTGAGCTAGCTCACTGTACTGGCCCTATAGGAAAAAGAGTAGAGGGCAAGAATGACCGTTTCTCAAAAGCAGAATGTTTTTCTTGCATGGCACACTAATGTTCAATTAAAATTCCTAAACGGAGTTGAATCATGTTCAGTTTCAGGTTGTAGCAGCAAGGGTTCATTCAGGCTAAGAAGAGCACTCTTGTGCTATTCTGGCTATACACAGTACAAATAGCATTCGCGTCTGTTCCCAGCAAGTACAGTGTATTGGACTGAAGAGAAGCTCCTGTTTTACTTAGTTTCCAATACTGAGTTGAACTAGATATGCCCCATTTTTGTAGGAAGCACAGTTCTTTTGTTCTGAGCTAGCTCACTATACTGGCCATATACGAAACAAAGTAGAGTGCAAGAATACCCGTTTCTCAAAAGCAGAGTGTTTTTCTTGCATGGCACACTAGGGTTCAGTTAAACTTCCTAAACGGAGTTCAATCACTTTCAGTTTCAAGTTCTAGCAGCAAGGGTTCATTCAGGCTAAGAACAGCACTCTTGTGCTATTCTGGCCATACACAGTGCAAATAGCATTCGCGTCTGTTCCCAGCAAGTACAGTGCATTGGACTGAAGAGAAGCTCCTGTTTTACTTAGTTTCCAACGCTGAGTTGAACTACATATGCGCGGTTTTAGTAGGAAAGACAGTTCTTTTGTTCTGAGCTAGCTCACTGTACTGGCCCTATAGGAAGCACAGTAGAGTGCAAGAATACTAGTTTCTCAAAAGCAGAGTGTTTTTCTTGCATGGCACACTAGGGCTCAGTTAATCTTCCTAAACGGAGTTTAATCACGTTCAGTTTCAAGTTCTACCAGTAAAGGTTCATTCAGGCTAAGAAGAGCACGCTTGTGCTATTCTGACCACACACAGTGCAAATAGCATTCGCGTCTGTTCCCAGCAAGTACAGTGTATTGGACTGAAGAGAAGCTCCTGTTTTACTCAGTTTCCAATACTGAGTTGAACTAGGTATGCCCCGTTTGTGTAGGAAGCACAGTTCTTTTGTTCTGAGCTAGTTCACTGTACTGGCCCTATAGGAAACACAGTAGAGTGCAAGAATGCCCGTTTCTCAAAAGCAGAGTGTTTTTCTTGCATGGCACACAAGTGTTCAGTTAAACTTCCTAAACGGAGTTGAATCACGTTCAGTTTCAAGTTCTAGCAGCAAGGGTTCATTCAGGCCAAGAAGCGCACTCTTGAGGATTCTGGCCATAAACAGTGCAAATAGCATTCGCGTTTGTTCCCAGCAAGTACAGTGTATTGGACTGAAGAGAAGCTCCTGTTTTAATTAGTTTCCAATCCTGAGTTCAACTAGATATGCCCCGTTTGTGTAGGAAGCACAGTTCTTTGTTCTGAGATATCTCACTGTACTTACCCCAATAGAAAACAAAGTAGAGTGCAATAATGCCCGTTTCTCAAAAGCAGAGTGTTTTTCTGGCCGGGCACACTAGGGTTCAACTTCGTAAATGGAGTTGATTCACGTTCAGTGTCAAGTTCTAGCAGCAAGGGTTCATTCAGGCTAAAAAGAGCACTCTTGTGCCATTCTGGCCATACACAGTGCAAATAGCATTCGCATCTTTTCCCAATAAGTACAGTGTATTGGACTGAAGAGAAGCTCCTGTTTTACTTAGTTTCCAATACTGAGTTGAACTAGATATGCCCCGATTGTGTAGGAAGCACAGTTCGTTTGTTCTAGGCTAGCTCACTGTACTGGCCCTATAGGAAGCACAGTAGAGTGCAAGAATACTAGTTTCTCAAAAGCAGAGTGTTTTTCTTGCATGGCACATTAGGGCTCAGTTAATCTAACTAAACGGAGTTTAATCACGTTCAGTTTCAAGTTCTAGCAGCAAGGGTTCATTCAGGCTAAGAAAGCACTCTTGTGCTATTCTGGCCATACACAGTGCAAATAGCATTCGAGTTTGTTCCCAGCAAGTACAGGGTCTTGGACTGAAGAGAATGTCCTGTTTTACTTAGTTTCCAATACTAAGTTGAACTACATATGCGCCGTTTGAGTAGGAAGCACAGTTCATTTGTTCTGAGCTAGCTCACTGTACTGGCCCTATAGGAAACACAGTAGAGTGCAAGAATGCCCGTATCTCAAAAGCAGAGTGTTTTTCTTGCATGGGACACTAGGGTTCAGTTAAACTTCCTACACGCAGTTGAATCACGTTCAGTTTCACGTTCTAGCAGCAAGGGTTCATTCAGGCTAAGAAGAGCACTCTTGTGCTATTCTGGCCTTACACAGTGCAAATAGCATTCGCGTCTATTCCCAGCAAGTACAGTGTATTGGACTGAAGAGAAGCTCCTGTTTTACTTAGTTTCCAACGCTGAGTTGAACTACATATGCGCGGTTTAAGTAGGAAGCACAGTTCTTTTGTTCTGAGCTAGCTCACTGTACTCGTCCTATAGGAAACACAGTAGAGTGCAAGAATGCTCGTTTCTCAAAAGCAGAGTGTTTTTCTTGCATGGCACATTAGGGCTCAGTTAAACTTCCTAAACGGAGTTGAATCACGTTCAGTTTCAAGTTCTAGCAGTAAGGGTTCATTCAGGCTAAGAAGAGCACGCTTGTGCTATTCTGACCACACACAGTGCAAATAGCATTCGCGTCTGTTCCCAGCAAGTACAGTGTATTGGACTGAAGAGAAGCTCCTGTTTTACTTAGGTTCCAATACTGAGGTGAACTACATATGCGCCGTTTGTGTAGGAAGCACAGTTCTTTTGTTCTGAGCTAGCTCACTGTACTGGCCCTATAGGAAACACAGTAGAGTGCATGAATGCCCGTTTCTCAAAAGCAGAGTGTTTTTCTTGCTTGACACACTAGGGTTCAATTAAAATTCCTAAACGGAGTTTAATCACGTTCAGTTTCAATTCCTAGCAGCAAGGGTTCATTAAGGCCAAGAAGAGCACTCTTGTGAATTCTGGCCATAAACAGTGCAAATAGCATTCACGTCTGTTCCCAGCAAGTACAGTGTATTGGACTGAAGAGAAGCTCCTGTTTTACTCAGTTTCCAATACTGAGTTGAACTAGGTATGCCCCGTTTGTGTAGGAAGCACAGTTCTTTTGTTCTGAGCTAGCTCACTGTACTGGCCCTATAGGAAACACAGTAGAGTGCAAGAATGCCCGTTTCTCAAAAGCAGAGTGTTTTTCTTGCATGGCACACAAGTGTTCAGTTAAACTTCCTAAACGGAGTTGAATCACGTCCAGTTTCAAGTTCTAGCAGCAAGGGTTCATTCAGGCCAAGAAGCGCACTCTTGTGGATTCTGGCCATAAACAGTGCAAATAGCATTCGCGTTTGTTCCCAGCAAGTACAGTGTATTGGACTGAAGAGAAGCTCCTGTTTTAATTAGTTTACAATCCTGAGTTCAACTAGATATGCCCCGTTTGTGTAGGAAGCACAGTTCTTTGTTCTGAGATATCTCACTGTACTTACCCCAATAGAAAACAAAGTAGAGTGCAATAATGCCCGTTTCTCAAAAGCAGAGTGTTTTTCTTGCCGGGCACACTAGGGTTCAACTTCGTAAATGGAGTTGATTCACGTTCAGTTTCAAGTTCTAGCAGCAAGGGTTCATTCAGGCTAAAAAGAGCACTCTTGTGCCATTCTGGCCATACACAGTGCAAATAGCATTCGCATCTTTTCCCAATAAGTACAGTGTATTAGACTGAAGAGAAGCTCCTGTTTTACTTAGTTTCCAATACTGAGTTGAACTAGATATGCCCCGATTGTGTAGGAAGCACAGTTCGTTTGTTCTAGGCTAGCTCACTGTACTGGCCCTATAGGAAACACAGTAGAGTGCAAGAATGCCCGTTTCTCAAAAGCAGAGTGTTTTTCTTGCATGGCACACTAGGGTTCAGTTAAACTTCCTAAACGGAGTTGAATCACGTTCAGTTTCAAGTTCTAGCAGCAAGGGTTCATTCAGGCTAAGAACAGCACTCTTGTGCTATTCTGGCCATACACAGTGCAAATAGCATTCGCGTTTGTTCCCAGCAAGTACAGTGTCTTGGACTGAAGAGAAGCTCCTGTTTTACTTAGTTTCCAATACTGAGTTGAACTACATATGCGCCGTTTGAGTATGAAGCACAGTTCTTTTGTTCTGAGCTAGCTCACTGTACTGGCCCTGTAGGAAACACAGTACAGTGCAAGAATGCCCGTTTCTCAAAAGCAGAGTGTTTTTCTTGCATGGCACACTAGGATTCAGTTAAACTTCCTACAAAGAATTGAATATCGTTCAGTTTCAAGTTCTATACGCAAGGGTTCATTCAGGCTAAGAACAGCACTCTTGTCCTATTCTGGCCATACACAGTGCAAATAGCATTCGTGTCTGTTCCCAGCAAGGACAGTGTATTGGACTGAAGAGCAGCTCCTGTTTTACTTAGTTTCCAATACTGAGTTGACCTAGATAAGCCCCGTTTGTGTAGGAAGCACAGTTCTTTTGTTCTGAGCTAGCTGACTGTACTGGCCCTATCGAAACACAGTAGAGTGCAAGAATGCCCATTTCTCAAAAGCAGAGTGTTTTCCTTGCATGGCACACTAGGGTTCAATTAAAATTCCAAAATGTAGTTGAATCACGTTCAGATTCAAGTTCTAGCACCAAGGGTTCATTCAGGCTAAGAAGTGAACTCTTGTGCTATTCTGGCCATACACAGTGCAAATAGCATTCGCGTGTGTTCCCAGCAAGTACAGTGTCTTGGACTGAAGAGACGCTCCTGTTTTACTTAGTTTCCAATCCTGAGTTGACCTAGATATGCCCCGTTTGTGTAGGAAGCACAGTTCTTTTGTTCTGAGCTAGATCACTGTATTGGCCCTCTAGGAAACACACTAGAGTGCAAGAATGCCCGTTTCTCAAAAGCAGAGTGTTTTTCTTGCATGGCACACTAGGGTTCCATTAAACTTCCTAAACGGAGTTTAATCACGTTCAGTTTCAAGTTCTAGCAGCAAGGGTTCATTCAGGCTAAGAAGAGCACTCTTGTCCTATTCTGGCCATACACAGTGCAAATAGCATTCGCGTCTGTTCCCAGCAAGTACAGTGTCTTGGACTGAAGAGAAGGTCCTGTTTTACTTATTTTCCAATACTGAGTTGAACTAGATATGCCCCGTTTGTGTAGGAAGCACAGTTCTTTTGTTCTGAGCTAGCTCACTGTACTGGCCCTATAGGAAACAAGTAGTGTGCAAGAATGCTCGTTTATCAAAAGCAGAGTGTTTTTCTTGCATGGCACACTAGGGCTCAGTTAAAATTCCTAAACAGAGTTTAATCACGTTCAGTTTCAATTTCTAGCAGTAAGGGTTCATTCAGGCTAAGAAGAGCCCTCTTGTGCTATTCTGGCCATACACAGTGCAAATAGCATTCGAGTTTGTTCCCAGCAAGAACAGTGTATTGGACTGAAGAGAAACTCTTGTTTTACTTAGTTTCCAATACTGAGTTGAACTAGATATGCCCCATTTGTGTAGGAAGCACAGTTCTTTTGTTCTGAGCTAGCTCACTGTACTGGCCCTATAGGAAACACAGTAGAGTGCAAGAATGCCCGTATCTCAAAAGCAGAGTGTTTTTCTTGCATGGGACACTAGGGTTCAGTTAAATTTCCTACACGCAGTTGAATCACGTTCAGTTTCACGTTCTAGCAGCAAGGGTTCATTCAGGCTAAGAAGAGCACTCTTGTGCTATTCTGGCCTTACACAGTGCAAATAGCATTCGCGTCTGTTCCCAGCAAGTACAGTGTATTGGACTGAGAGAAGCTCCTGTTTTACTTAGGTTCTAATACAGACTGAACTACATATGCGCCGTTTGTGTAGGAAGCACAGTTCTTTTGTTCTGAGCTAGCTCACTGTACTGGCCCTATAGGAAACACAGTAGAGTGCATGAATGCCCGTTTCTCAAAAGCAGAGTGTTTTTCTTGCTTGGCACACTAGGGTTCAGTTAAACGTCCTAAACGGAGTTGAATCACGTTCAGTTTCAAGTTCTAGCAGGAAGGGTTCATTCAGGCTAAGAAGAGCACTCTTGTGCTTTTCTCGCCACACACAGTTCAAATAGCATTCGCGTCTATTCCCAGCAAGTACAGTGTATTGGACTGACGAGAAGCTCCTGTTTTACTTAGGTTCCAATACTGAGGTGAACTACATATGCGCTGTTTGTTTAGGAAGCAAAGTTCTTTTGTTCTGAGCTAGGTCACTGTACTGGCCCTATAGGAAACACAGTAGAGTACAAGAATGCCCGTTTCTCAAAAACAGAGTGTTTTTCTTGCTTGGCACACTAGGGTTCCATTAAAATTACTAAACGGATTTAATCACGTTCAGTTTCAAGTTCTAGCAGCAAGGGTTCATTCAGGCCAAGAAGAGCACTCTTGTGGATTCTGGCCATAAACAGTGCAAATAGCATTCGCGTCTGTTCCCAGCAAGTACAGTGTATTGGACTGTAGAGAAGCTCCTGTTTTACTTAGTTTCCAATACTGAGTTGAACTAGGTATGCGCCGTTTGTGTAGGAAGCACAGTTCTTTTGTTCTGAGCTAGCTCACTGTACTGGCCCTATAGGAAACACAGTAGAGTGCATGAATGCCCGTTTCTCAAAAGCAGAGTGTTTTTCTTGCTTGACGCACTAGGGTTCAATTAAAATTACTTAACGGAGTTTAATCACGTTCAGTTTCAATTTCTAACAGCAAGGGTTCATTCAGGCCAAGAAGAGCACTCTTCTGAATTCTGGCCATAAACAGTGAAATAGCATTCGCGTCTCTTCCCAGCAACTACAGTGTATTGGACTGAAGAGAAGCTCCTGTTTTACTCAGTTTCCAATACTGAGTTGAACTAGGTATGCCCCGTTTGTGTAGGAAGCACAGTTCTTTTGTTCTGAGCTAGCTCACTGTACTGGCCCTATAGGAAACACAGTAGAGTGCATGAATGCCCGTTTCTCAAAAGCAGAGTGTTTTTCTTGCATGGCACACTAGGGCTCAGTTAAACTTCCTAAACGGAGTTTAATCACGTTCAGTTTCAAGTTCTGGCCTAAGGGTTCATTCAGGCTAAGAAGAACACTTTGTACTATTCTGGCCATACACAGTGCAAATAGCATTCGTGTCTGTTCCCAGCAACTACAGTGTATTGGACTGAAGAACAGCTCTTGTTTTACTTAGGTTCCAATACTGAGGGGAACTACATATGCGCCGTTTGTATAGGAAGCCCAGTTCTTTTGTTCTGAGCTAGCTCACTGTACTGGCCCTATAGGAAACACAGTAGAGTGCAAGAATGCCCGTTTCAAAAGCAGAGTGTTTTTCCTGCATGGCACTCTATGGTTCATTTAAACTTCCTACACGTAGTTGAATAACTTTCCGTTTCACGTTCTAGCAGCAAGGGTTCATTCAGGCTAACAAGAGCACTCTTGTGCTATTCTGGCCATACACAGTGCAAATAGCATTCGCATCTGTTCCCAGCAAGTACAGTGTATTGGACTGAATAGAAGCTCCTGTTTTACTTAGTTTCCAACACTGGGTTGAAGTACATATGCGCGGTTTAAGTAGGAAGCACAGTTCTTTTGTACTGAGCTAGCTCACTATACTGGCCCTATAGGAAACACATTATAGTGCAAGAATGCTCGTTTCTCAAAAGCAGAGTGTTTTTCTTGCATGGCACACTAGGGCTCAGTTAAACTTCCTAAACGGAGTTTAATCACGTTCAGTTTCAAGTTCTAGCAGTAAGGGTTCATTCAGCCTAAGAAGAGCACCTTTGTGCTATTCTGGCCATACACAGTGCAAATAGCATTCGTGTCTGTTCCCAGCAAGTACAGTGTATTGGACTGAAGAGATGCTCCTGTTTTACTTAGTTTCCAATACTGAGTTGAACTAGATATGTCCCGTTTGTGTAGGAGGCACAGTTCTTTTGTTCTGAGCTAGCTCACTGTACTGGCCCTGTAGGAAACACAGTAGAGTGCAAGAATGCCCGTTTCTCAAAAGCAGAGTGTATTTCTTGCTTGGCACACTGGTTCAATTAAAATTCTAAATGGAGTTTAATCACGTTCAGTTTCAAGTTCTAGCAGCAAGGGTTCATTCAGGCTAAGAAGAGCACTCTTGTGCTATTCTGGCCATAAACAGTGCAAATAGCATTAGAATCTATTCCCAGCAAGTACAGTGTATTGGACCGAAGAGAAGCTCCTGTTTTACTTAGTTTCCAATACTGAGTTGAACCAGATATGCCCCGTTTGTGTAGGAAGCACAGTTCTTTTGTTCTGAGCTAGATCACTGTATTGGCCCTCTAGGAAACACACTAGAGTGCAAGAATGCCCGTTTCTCAAAAGCAGAGTGTTTTTCTTGCATGGCACACTAGGGTTCCATTAAACTTCCTAAACGGAGTTTAATCACATTCAGTTTCAAGTTCTAGCAGCAAGGGTTCATTCAGGCTAAGAAGAGCACTCTTGTGCTATTCTGGCCATACACAGTGCAAATAGCATTCGCGTCTGTTCCCAGCAAGTACAGTGTCTTGGACTGAAGAGCAGGTCCTGTTTTACTTATTTTCCAATACTGAGTTGAACTAGATATGCCCCGTTTGTGTAGGAAGCACAGTTCTTTTGTTCTGAGCTAGCTCACTGTACTGGCCCTATAGGAAACAAGTAGTGTGCATGAATGCTCGTTTATCAAAAGCAGAGTGTTTTTCTTGCATGGCACACTAGGGCTCAGTTAAAATTCCTAAACAGAGTTTAATCACGTTCAGTTTCAATTTCTAGCAGTAAGGGTTCATTCAGGCTAAGAAGAGCACTCTTGTGCTATTCTGGCCATACACAGTGGAAATAGCATTCGCGTCTGTTCCCAGCAAGAACAGTGTATTGGACTGAAGAGAAACTCTTGTTTTACTTAGTTTCCAATACTGAGTTGAACTAGATATGCCCCATTTGTGTAGGAAGCACAGTTCTTTTGTTCTGAGCTAGCTCACTGTACTGGCCCTATAGGAAACAGAGTAGAGGGCAAGAATGCCCGTTTCTCAAAAGCAGAAAGTTTTTCTTGCATGGCACACTAGGGTTCAGTTAAACTTCCTAAACGGAGTTGAATCACGTTCAGTTTCAAGTTCTAGCAGCAAGGGTTCATTCAGGCTAAGAAAGCACTCTTGTGCTATTCTGGCCATACACAGTGCAAATAGCATTCGAGTTTGTTCCCAGCAAGTACAGGGTCTTGGACTGAAGAGAAGGTCCTGTTTTACTTAGTTTCCAATACTAAGTTGAACTACATATGCGCCGTTTGAGTAGGAAGCACAGTTCATTTGTTCTGAGCTAGCTCACTGTACTGGCCCTATAGGAAACACAGTAGAGTGCAAGAATGCCCGTATCTCAAAAGCAGAGTGTTTTTCTTGGATGGGACACTAGGGTTCAGTTAAACTTCCTACATGCAGTTGAATCACGTTCAGTTTCACGTTCTAGCAGCAAGGGTTCATTCAGGCTAAGAAGAGCACTCTTGTGCTATTCTGGCCTTACACAGTGCAAATAGCATTCGCGTCTGTTCCCAGCAAGTACAGTGTATTGGACTGAAGAGAAGCTCCTGTTTTACTTAGTTTCCAACGCTGAGTTGAACTACATATGCGCGGTTTAAGTAGGAAGCACAGTTCTTTTGTTCTGAGCTAGCTCACTGTACTGGTCCTATAGGAAACACAGTAGAGTGCAAGAATGCTCGTTTCTCAAAAGCAGAGTGTTTTTCTTGCATGGCACATTAGGGCTCAGTTAAACTTCCTAAACGGAGTTGAATCACGTTCAGTTTCAAGTTCTAGCAGTAAGGGTTCATTCAGGCTAAGAAGAGCACTCTTGTGCTATTCTGGCCATACACAGTGCAAATAGCATTCGCGTCAGTTCCCAGCAACTACATTGTATAAGACTAAAGAGAAGCTCCTGTTTTACTTAGTTTCCAATACTGAGTTGAACTAGATATGCCCCGTTTGTGTAGGAAACACAGTTCTTTTGTTATGAGCTCACTCACTGTACTGGCCGTATAGGAAACACAGTAGAGTGCAAGAATGCTCGTTTCTCAAAAGCAGAGTGTTTTTCTTGCATGGCACACTAGGGCTCAGTTAAACTTCCTAAACGGAGTTTAATCACGTTCAGTTTCTAGTTCTACCAGTAAGGGTTCATTCAGGCTAAGAAGAGCACGCTTGTGCTATTGTGGCCACACACAGTTCAAATAGCATTCACGTCTGTTCCCAGCAAGTACAGTGTATTGGACTGAAGAGAAGCTCCTGTTTTACTTAGGTTCTAATACAGACTGAACTACATATGCGCCGTTTGTGTAGGAAGCACAGTTCTTTTGTTCTGAGCTAGCTCACTGTACTGGCCCTATAGGGAACACAGTAGAGTGCATGAATGCCCGTTTCTCAAAAGCAGAGTGTTTTTCTTGCTTGGCACACTAGGGTTCAGTTAAACTTCCTAAACGGAGTTGAATCACGTTCAGTTTCAAGTTCTAGCAGGAAGGGTTCATTCAGGCTAAGAAGAGCACTCTTGTGCTTTTCTCGCCACACACAGTTCAAATAGCATTCGCGTCTATTCCCAGCAAGTACAGTGTATTGGACTGACGAGAAGCTCCTGTTTTACTTAGGTTCCAATACTGAGGTGAACTACATATGCGCTGTTTGTTTAGGAAGCAAAGTTCTTTTGTTCTGAGCTAGGTCACTGTACTGGCCCTATAGGAAACACAGTAGAGTACAAGAATGCCCGTTTCTCAAAAACAGAGTGTTTTTCTTGCTTGGCACACTAGGGTTCCATTAAAATTACTAAACGGATTTAATCACGTTCAGTTTCAAGTTCTAGCAGCAAGGGTTCATTCAGGCCAAGAAGAGCACTCTTCTGAATTCTGGCCATAAACAGTGAAATAGCATTCGCGTCTCTTCCCAGCAACTACAGTGTATTGGACTGAAGAGAAGCTCCTGTTTTACTCAGTTTCCAATACTGAGTTGAACTAGGTATGCCCCGTTTGTGTAGGAAGCACAGTTCTTTTGTTCTGAGCTAGCTCACTGTACTGGCCCTATAGGAAACACAGTAGAGTGCATGAATGCCCGTTTCTCAAAAGCAGAGTGTTTTTCTTGCATGGCACACTAGGGCTCAGTTAAACTTCCTAAACGGAGTTTAATCACGTTCAGTTTCAAGTTCTGGCCTAAGGGTTCATTCAGGCTAAGAAGAACACTTTGTACTATTCTGGCCATACACAGTGCAAATAGCATTCGTGTCTGTTCCCAGCAACTACAGTGTATTGGACTGAAGAACAGCTCTTGTTTTACTTAGGTTCCAATACTGAGGGGAACTACATATGCGCCGTTTGTGTAGGAAGCCCAGTTCTTTTGTTCTGAGCTAGCTCACTGTACTGGCCCTATAGGAAACACAGTAGAGTGCAAGAATGCCCGTTTCAAAAGCAGAGTGTTTTTCCTGCATGGCACTCTATGGTTCATTTAAACTTCCTACACGTAGTTGAATAACTTTCAGTTTCACGTTCTAGCAGCAAGGGTTCATTCAGGCTAACAAGAGCACTCTTGTGCTATTCTGGCCATACACAGTGCAAATAGCATTCGCATCTGTTCCCAGCAAGTACAGTGTATTGGACTGAATAGAAGCTCCTGTTTTACTTAGTTTCCAACACTGGGTTGAAGTACATATGCGCGGTTTAAGTAGGAAGCACAGTTCTTTTGTACTGAGCTAGCTCACTGTACTGGCCCTATAGGAAACACATTATAGTGCAAGAATGCTCGTTTCTCAAAAGCAGAGTGTTTTTCTTGCATGGCACACTAGGGCTCAGTTAAACTTCCTAAACGGAGTTTAATCACGTTCAGTTTCAAGTTCTAGCAGTAAGGGTTCATTCAGCCTAAGAAGAGCACCTTTGTGCTATTCTGGCCATACACAGTGCAAATAGCATTCGTGTCTGTTCCCAGCAAGTACAGTGTATTGGACTGAAGAGATGCTCCTGTTTTACTTAGTTTCCAATACTGAGTTGAACAAGATATGTCCCGTTTGTGTAGGGGGCACAGTTCTTTTGTTCTGAGCTAGCTCACTGTACTGGCCCTGTAGGAAACACAGTAGAGTGCAAGAATGCCCGTTTCTCAAAAGCAGAGTGTATTTCTTGCTTGGCACACTGGTTCAATTAATATTCTAAACGGAGTTTAATCACGTTCAGTTTCAAGTTCTAGCAGCAAGGGTTCATTCAGGCTAAGAAGAGCACTCTTGTGCTATTCTGGCCATAAACAGTGCAAATAGCATTCGAATCTATTCCCAGCAAGTACAGTGTATTGGACCGAAGAGAAGCTCCTGTTTTACTTAGTTTCCAATACTGAGTTGAACCAGATATGCCCCGTTTGTGTAGGAAGCACAGTTCTTTTGTTCTGAGCTGGATCACTGTATTGGCCCTCTAGGAAACACACTAGAGTGCAAGAATGCCCGTTTCTCAAAAGCAGAGTGTTTTTCTTGCATGGCACACTAGGGTTCCATTAAACTTCCTAAACGGAGTTTAATCACATTCAGTTTCAAGTTCTAGCAGCAAGGGTTCATTCAGGCCAAGAAGAGCACTCTTGTGAATTCTGGCCATAAACAGTGCAAATAGCATTCACGTCTGTTCCCAGCAAGTACAGTGTATTGGACTGAAGAGAAACTCCTGTTTTACTCAGTTTCCAATACTGAGTTGAACTAGGTATGCCCCGTTTGTGTAGGAAGCACAGTTCTTTTGTTCTGAGCTAGCTCACTGTACTGGCCCTATAGGAAACACAGTAGAGTGCAAGAATGCCCGTTTCTCAAAAGCAGAGTGTTTTTCTTGCATGGCACACAAGTGTTCAGTTAAATTTCCTAAACGGAGTTGAATCATGTCCAGTTTCAAGTTCTAGCAGCAAGGGTTCATTCAGGCCAAGAAGCGCACTCTTGTGGATTATGGCCATAAACAGTGCAAATAGCATTCGCGTTTGTTCCCAGCAAGTACAGTGTATTGGACTGAAGAGAAGCTCCTGTTTTAATTAGTTTACAATCCTGAGTTCAACTAGATATGCCCCGTTTGTGTAGGAAGCACAGTTCTTTGTTCTGAGATATCTCAATGTACTTACCCCAATAGAAAACAAAGTAGAGTGCAATAATGCCCGTTTCTCAAAAGCAGAGTGTTTTTCTTGCCGGGCACACTAGGGTTCAACTTCGTAAATGGAGTTGATTCACGTTCAGTTTCAAATTCTAGCAGCAAGGGTTCATTCAGGCTAAAAAGAGCACTCTTGTGCCATTCTGGCCATACACAGTGCAAATAGCATTCGCATCTTTTCCCAATAAGTACAGTGTATTGGACTAAAAGAAGCTCCTGTTTTACTTAGTTTCCAATACTGAGTTGAACTAGATATGGCCCGATTGTGTAGGAAGCACAGTTCGTTTGTTCTAGGCTAGCTCACTGTACTGGCCCTATAGGAAACACAGTAGAGTGCAAGAATGCCCGTTTCTCAAAAGCAGAGTGTTTTTCTTGCATGGCACACTAGGGTTCAGTTAAACTTCCTAAACGGAGTTGAATCACGTTCAGTTTCAAGTTCTAGCAGCAAGGGTTCATTCAGGCTAAGAACAGCACTCTTGTGCTATTCTGGCCATACACAGTGCAAATAGCATTCGCGTTTGTTCCCAGCAAGTACAGTGTCTTGGACTGAAGAGAAGCTCCTGTTTTACTTAGTTTCCAATACTGAGTTGAACTACATATGCGCCGTTTGAGTATGAAGCACAGTTCTTTTGTTCTGAGCTAGCTCACTGTACTGGCCCTATAGGAAACACAGTATAGTGCAAGAATGCCCGTATCTCAAAAGCAGAGTGTTTTTCTTGCATGGGACACTAGGGTTCAGTTAAACTTCCTACACGGAGTTGAATCACGTTCAGTTTCACGTTCTAGCAGCAAGGGTTCATTCAGGCTAAGAGGAGCACTCTTGTGCTATTCTGGCCTTACACAGTGCAAATAGCATTCGCGTCTGTTCCCAGCAAGTACAGTGTATTGGACTGAAGAGAAGCTCCTGTTTTACTTAGTTTCCAACGCTGAGTTGAACTACATATGCGCGGTTTAAGTAGGAAGCACAGTTCTTTTGTTCTGAGCTAGCTCACTGTACTGGCCATATAGGAAGCACAGTAGAGTGCAAGAATGCTAGTTTCTCAAAAGCAGAGTGTTTTTCTTGCATGGCACACTAGGGCTCAGTTAAACTTCCTAAACGGAGTTTAATCACGTTCAGTTTCAAGTTCTAGCAGTAAGGGTTCATTCAGGCTAAGAAGAGCACTCTTGTGCTATTCTGGCCATACACAATGCAAATAGCATTCGCGTCAGTTCCCAGCAACTACAGTGTATAAAACTAAAGAGAAGCTCCTGTTTTACTTAGTTTCCAATACTGAGTTGAACTAGATATGCCCCGTTTGTGTAGGAAGCACAGTTCTTTTGTTCTGAGCTCGCTCACTGTACTGGCCGTATAGGAAACACAGTAGAGTGCAAGAATGCTCGTTTCTCAAAAGCAGAGTGTTTTTCTTGCATGGCAAACTAGGGCTCAGTTAAACTTCCTAAACGGAGTTTAATCACGTTCAGTTTCAAGTTCTACCAGTAAGGGTTCATTCAGGCTAAGAAGAGCACGCTTGTGCTATTCTGGCCACACACATGCAAATAGCATTCGCGTCTGTTCCCAGCAAGTACAGTGTATTGGACTGAAGAGAAGCTCCTGTTTTACTTAGGTTCCAATACTGAGGTGAACTACATATGCGCCGTTTGTGTAGGAAGCACAGTTCTTTTTTTCTGAGCTAGCTCACTGTACTGGCCCTATAGGAAACACAGTAGAGTACATGAATGCCCGTTTCTCAAAAGCAGAGTGTTTTTCTTGCATGGCACACTAGGGTTCAATTAAAATTCCTAAACGGAGTTTAATCACGTTCAGTTTCAATTTCTAGCAGCAAGGGTTCATTCAGGCCAAGAAGAGCACTCTTGTGAATTCTGGCCATAAACAGTGCAAATAGTATTCGCGTCTGTTCCCAGCAAGTACAGTGTATTGGACTGAAGAGAAGCTCCTGTTTTACTTAGTTTCCAATCCTGAGTTCAACAAGATATGCCCCGTTTGTGTAGGAAGCACAGTTCTTTGTTCTGAGATAGCTCACTGTACTGGCCCCAATAGAAAACAAAGTAGAGTGTAATAATGTCCGTTTCTCAAAAGCAGAGTATTTTTCTTGCATGGCACACTAGGGTTCAATTAAACTTCCTAAACGGATTAGAATCACGTTCAGTTTCAAGTTCTAGCAGCAAGGGTTCATTCAGGCTAAAAAGAGCACTCTTGTGCCATTCTGGCCATACACAGTGCAAATAGCATTCCCATCTTTTCCGAGCAAGTACAGTGTATTGGACTGAAGAGAAGCTCTTGTTTTACTTAATTTCCAATACTGAGTTGAACTAGATATGCCCCGATTGTGTAGGAAGCACAGTTCGTTTGTTCTAGGCTAGCTCACTGTACTGGCCCTATAGGAAACACAGTAGAGTGCAAGAATGCCCGTTTCTCAAAAGCAGAGTGTTTTTCTTGCATGGCACACTAGTGTTCAGTTAAACTTCCTAAACGGAGTTTAATCACATTCAGTTTCAAGTTCTAGCAGCAAGGTTTCATTCAGGCTAAGAAGAGTACTCTTGTGCTATTCTGGCCATAGACAGTGCAAATAGCATTCGCGTCTGTTCCCAGCAAGTACAGTATATTGGACTGAAGAGCAGCTCCTGTTTTACTTAGTTTCCAATACTGAGTTGACCTAGATAAGCCCCGGTTGTGTAGGAAGCACAGTTCTTTTGTTCTGAGCTAGCTGACTGTACTGGCCCTATGGAAACACAGTAGAGTGCAAGAATGCCCATTTCTCAAAAGCAGAGTGTTTTCCTTGCATGGCACACTAGGGTTCAATTAAAATTCCAAAATGTAGTTGAATCACGTTCAGATTCAAGTTCTAGCACCAAGGGTTCATTCAGGCTAAGAAGTGAACTCTTGTGCTATTCTGGCCATACACAGTGCAAATAGCATTCGCGTGTGTTCCCAGCAAGTACAGTGTCTTGGACTGAAGAGACGCTCCTCTTTTACTTAATTTCCAATCCTGAGTTGACCTAGATATGCCCCGTTTGTGTAGGAAGCACAGTTCTTTTGTTCTGAGCTAGATCACTGTATTGGCCCTCTAGGAAACACACTAGAGTGCAAGAATGCCCGTTTCTCAAAAGCAGAGTGTTTTTCTTGCATGGCACACTAGGGTTCCATTAAACTTCCTAAACGGAGTTTAATCACGTTCAGTTTCAAGTTCTAGCAGCAAGGGTTCATTCAGGCTAAGAAGAGCACTCTTGTGCTATTCTGGCCATACACAGTGCAAATAGCATTCGCGTCTGTTCCCAGCAAGTACAGTGTCTTGGACTGAAGAGAAGGTCCTGTTTTACTTATTTTCCAATACTGAGTTGAACTAGATATGCCCCGTTTGTGTAGGAAGCACAGTTCTTTTGTTCTGAGCTAGCTCACTGTACTGGCCCTATAGGAAACAAGTAGTGTGCAAGAATGCTCGTTTATCAAAAGCAGAGTGTTTTTCTTGCATGGCACACTAGGGCTCAGTTAAAATTCCTAAACAGGGTTTAATCACGTTCAGTTTCAATTTCTAGCAGTAAGGGTTCATTCAGGCTAAGAAGAGCACTCTTGTGCTATTCTGGCCATACACAGTGCAAATAGCATTCGAGTTTGTTCCCAGCAAGAACAGTGTATTGGACTGAAGAGAAACTCTTGTTTTACTTAGTTTCCAATACTGAGTTGAACTAGATATGCCCCATTTGTGTAGGAAGCACAGTTCTTTTGTTCTGAGCTAGCTCACTGTACTGGTCCTATAGGAAACACAGTAGAGTGCAAGAATGCTCGTTTCTCAAAAGCAGAGTGTTTTTCTTGCATGGCACACTAGGGCTCAGTTAAACTTCCTAAACGGAGTTTAATCACGTTCAGTTTCAAGTTCTAGCAGTAAGGGTTCATTCAGGCTAAGAAGAGCACTCTTGTGCTATTCTGGCCATACACAATGCAAATAGCATTCGCGTCAGTTCCCAGCAACTACAGTGTATAAAACTAAAGAGAAGCTCCTGTTTTACTTAGTTTCCAATACTGAGTTGAACTAGATATGCCCCGTTTGTGTAGGAAGCACAGTTCTTTTGTTCTGAGCTCGCTCACTGTACTGGCCGTATAGGAAACACAGTAGAGTGCAAGAATGCTCGTTTCTCAAAAGCAGAGTGTTTTTCTTGCATGGCAAACTAGGGCTCAGTTAAACTTCCTAAACGGAGTTTAATCACGTTCAGTTTCAAGTTCTACCAGTAATGGTTCATTCAGGCTAAGAATAGCACGCTTGTGCTATTCTGGCCACACACAGTGCAAATAGCATTCGCGTCTGTTCCCAGCAAGTACAGTGTATTGGACTGAAGACAAGCTCCTGTTTTACTTAGGTTCCAATACTGAGGTGAACTACATATGCGCCGTTTGTGTAGGAAGCACAGTTCTTTTTTTCTGAGCTAGCTCACTGTACTGGCCCTATAGGAAACACAGTAGAGTACATGAATGCCCGTTTCTCAAAAGCAGAGTGTTTTTCTTGCATGGCACACTAGGGTTCAATTAAAATTCCTAAACGGAGTTTAATCACGTTCAGTTTCAATTTCTAGCAGCAAGGGTTCATTCAGGCCAAGAAGAGCACTCTTGTGAATTCTGGCCATAAACAGTGCAAATAGCATTCGCGTCTGTTCCCAGCAACTACAGTGTATTGGACTGAAGAGAAGCTCCTGTTTTACTTAGTTTCCAATCCTGAGTTCAACTAGATATGCCCCGTTTGTGTAGGAAGCACAATTCTTTGTTCTGAGATAGCTCACTGTACTGGCCCCAATAGAAAACAAAGTAGAGTGCAATAATGTCCGTTTCTCAAAAGCAGAGTGTTTTTCTTGCATGGCACACTAGGGTTCAATTAAACTTCCTAAACGGATTAGAATCACGTTCAGTTTCAAGTTCTAGCAGCAAGGGTTCATTCAGGCTAAAAAGAGCACTCTTGTGCCATTCTGGCCATACACAGTGCAAATAGCATTCCCATCTTTTCCGAGCAAGTACAGTGTATTGGACTGAAGAGAAGCTCCTGTTTTACTTAATTGCCAATACTGAGTTGAACTAGATATGCCCCGATTGTGTAGGAAGCACAGTTCGTTTGTTCTAGGCTAGCTCACTGTACTGGCCCTATAGGAAACACAGTAGAGTGCAAGAATGCCCGTTTCTCAAAAGCAGAGTGTTTTTCTTGCATGGCACACTAGTGTTCAGTTAAACTTCCTAAACGGAGTTTAATCACATTCAGTTTCAAGTTCTAGCAGCAAGGTTTCATTCAGGCTAAGAAGAGTACTCTTGTGCTATTCTGGCCATAGACAGTGCAAATAGCATTCGCGTCTGTTCCCAGCAAGTACAGTATATTGGACTGAAGAGCAGCTCCTGTTTTACTTAGTTTCCAATACTGAGTTGACCTAGATAAGCCCCGGTTGTGTAGGAAGCACAGTTCTTTTGTTCTGAGCTAGCTGACTGTACTGGCCCTATGGAAACACAGTAGAGTGCAAGAATGCCCATTTCTCAAAAGCAGAGTGTTTTCCTTGCATGGCACACTAGGGTTCAATTAAAATTCCAAAATGTAGTTGAATCACGTTCAGATTCAAGTTCTAGCACCAAGGGTTCATTCAGGCTAAGAAGTGAACTCTTGTGCTATTCTGGCCATACACAGTGCAAATAGCATTCGCGTGTGTTCCCAGCAAGTACAGTGTCTTGGACTGAAGAGACGCTCCTGTTTTACTTAATTTCCAATCCTGAGTTGACCTAGATATGCCCCGTTTGTGTAGGAAGCACAGTTCTTTTGTTCTGAGCTAGATCACTGTATTGGCCCTCTAGGAAACACACTAGAGTGCAAGAATGCCCGTTTCTCAAAAGCAGAGTGTTTTTCTTGCATGGCACACTAGGGTTCCATTAAACTTCCTAAACGGAGTTTAATCACGTTCAGTTTCAAGTTCTAGCAGCAAGGGTTCATTCAGGCTAAGAAGAGCACTCTTGTGCTATTCTGGCCATACACAGTGCAAATAGCATTCGCGTCTGTTCCCAGCAAGTACAGTGTCTTGGACTGAAGAGAAGGTCCTGTTTTACTTATTTTCCAATACTGAGTTGAACTAGATAGCCCCGTTTGTGTAGGAAGCACAGTTCTTTTGTTCTGAGCTAGCTCACTGTACTGGCCCTATAGGAAACAAGTAGTGTGCAAGAATGCTCGTTTATCAAAAGCAGAGTGTTTTTCTTGCATGGCACACTAGGGCTCAGTTAAAATTCCTAAACAGGGTTTAATCACGTTCAGTTTCAATTTCTAGCAGTAAGGGTTCATTCAGGCTAAGAAGAGCACTCTTGTGCTATTCTGGCCATACACAGTGCAAATAGCATTCGAGTTTGTTCCCAGCAAGAACAGTGTATTGGACTGAAGAGAAACTCTTGTTTTACTTAGTTTCCAATACTGAGTTGAACTAGATATGCCCCATTTGTGTAGGAAGCACAGTTCTTTTGTTCTGAGCTAGCTCACTGTACTGGTCCTATAGGAAACACAGTAGAGTGCAAGAATGCTCGTTTCTCAAAAGCAGAGTGTTTTTCTTGCATGGCACACTAGGGCTCAGTTAAACTTCCTAAACGGAGTTTAATCACGTTCAGTTTCAAGTTCTAGCAGTAAGGGTTCATTCAGGCTAAGAAGAGCACTCTTGTGCTATTCTGGCCATACACAATGCAAATAGCATTCGCGTCAGTTCCCAGCAACTACAGTGTATAAAACTAAAGAGAAGCTCCTGTTTTACTTAGTTTCCAATACTGAGTTGAACTAGATATGCCCCGTTTGTGTAGGAAGCACAGTTCTTTTGTTCTGAGCTCGCTCACTGTACTGGCCGTATAGGAAACACAGTAGAGTGCAAGAATGCTCGTTTCTCAAAAGCAGAGTGTTTTTCTTGCATGGCAAACTAGGGCTCAGTTAAACTTCCTAAACGGAGTTTAATCACGTTCAGTTTCAAGTTCTACCAGTAATGGTTCATTCAGGCTAAGAATAGCACGCTTGTGCTATTCTGGCCACACACAGTGCAAATAGCATTCGCGTCTGTTCCCAGCAAGTACAGTGTATTGGACTGAAGACAAGCTCCTGTTTTACTTAGGTTCCAATACTGAGGTGAACTACATATGCGCCGTTTGTGTAGGAAGCACAGTTCTTTTTTTCTGAGCTAGCTCACTGTACTGGCCCTATAGGAAACACAGTAGAGTACATGAATGCCCGTTTCTCAAAAGCAGAGTGTTTTTCTTGCATGGCACACTAGGGTTCAATTAAAATTCCTAAACGGAGTTTAATCACGTTCAGTTTCAATTTCTAGCAGCAAGGGTTCATTCAGGCCAAGAAGAGCACTCTTGTGAATTCTGGCCATAAACAGTGCAAATAGCATTCGCGTCTGTTCCCAGCAACTACAGTGTATTGGACTGAAGAGAAGCTCCTGTTTTACTTAGTTTCCAATCCTGAGTTCAACTAGATATGCCCCGTTTGTGTAGGAAGCACAATTCTTTGTTCTGAGATAGCTCACTGTACTGGCCCCAATAGAAAACAAAGTAGAGTGCAATAATGTCCGTTTCTCAAAAGCAGAGTGTTTTTCTTGCATGGCACACTAGGGTTCAATTAAACTTCCTAAACGGATTAGAATCACGTTCAGTTTCAAGTTCTAGCAGCAAGGGTTCATTCAGGCTAAAAAGAGCACTCTTGTGCCATTCTGGCCATACACAGTGCAAATAGCATTCCCATCTTTTCCGAGCAAGTACAGTGTATTGGACTGAAGAGAAGCTCCTGTTTTACTTAATTGCCAATACTGAGTTGAACTAGATATTCCCCGATTGTGAAGGAAGCACAGTTCGTTTGTTCTAGGCTAGCTCACTGTACTGGCCCTATAGGAAACACAGTAGAGTGCAAGAATGCCCGTTTCTCAAAAGAAGAGTGTTTTTCTTGCATGGCACACTAGGGTTCAGTTAAACTTCCTAAACGGAGTTTAATCACAATTCAGTTTCAAGTTCTAGCAGCAAGGGTTCATTCAGGCTAAGAAGAGCACTCTTGTGCTATTCTGGCCATACACAGTGCAAATAGCATTCGCGTCTGTTCCCAGCAAGTACAGTGTCTTGGACTGAAGAGAAGCTCCTGTTTTACTCAGTTTCCAATCCTGAGTTGAACTAGATATGCCCCGTTTGTGTAGGAAGCACAGTTCTTTTGTTCTGAGCTAGCTCACTGTACTGGCACTATAGGAAACACAGTAGAGTGCAAGAATGCCCGTTTCTCAAAAGCAGAGTGTTTTTCTTGCATGGCACACTAGGATTCAGTTAAACTTCCTACAAAGAATTGAATCACGTTCAGTTTCAAGTTTTAGCAGCAAGGGTTCATTCAGGCTAAGAAGAGCACTCTTGTGCTATTCTGGCCATACACAGTGCAAATAGCATTCGCGTCTGTTCCCAGCAAGTACAGTGTCTTGGACTGAAGAGAAGGTCCTGTTTTACTTATTTTCCAATACTGAGTTGAACTAGGTATGCCCCGTTTGTGTAGGAAGCACAGTTCTTTTGTTCTGAGATAGCTCACTGTACTGGCCCTATAGGAAACAAGTAGTGTGCAAGAATGCTCGTTTATCTAAAGCAGAGTGTTTTTCTTGCATGGCACACTAGGGCTCAGTTAAAATTCCTAAACAGAGTTTAATCACGTTCAGTTTCAATTTCTAGCAGTAAGGGTTCATTCAGGCTAAGAAGAGCACTCTTGTGCTATTCTGGCCATACACAGTGCAAATAGCATTCGAGTTTGTTCCCAGCAAGAACAGTGTATTGGACTGAAGAGAAACTCTTGTTTTACTTAGTTTCCAATACTGAGTTGAACTAGATATGCCCCATTTGTGTAGGAAGCACAGTTCTTTTGTTCTGAGCTAGCTCACTGTACTGGCCCTATAGGAAACACAGTAGAGTGCAAGAATGCCCGTATCTCAAAAGCAGAGTGATTTTCTTGCATGGGACACTAGGGTTCATTTAAACTTCCTACACGCAGTTGAATCACGTTCAGTTTCACGTTCTAGCAGCAAGGGTTCATTCAGGCTAAGAAGAGCACTCTTGTGCTATTCTGGCCTTACACAGTGCAAATAGCATTCGCGTCTGTTCCCAGCAAGTACAGTGTATTGGACTGAAGAGAAGCTCCTGTTTTACTTAGTTTCCAACGCTGAGTTGAACTACATATGCGCGGTTTAAGTAGGAAGCACAGTTCTTTTGTTCTGAGCTAGCTCACTGTACTGGTCCTATAGGAAACACAGTAGAGTGCAAGAATGCTAGTTTCTCAAAAGCAGAGTGTTTTTCTTGCATGGCACATTAGGGCTCAGTTAAACTTCCTAAACGGAGTTGAATCACGTTCAGTTTCAAGTTCTAGCAGTAAGGGTTCATTCAGGCTAAGAAGAGCACTCTTGTGCTATTCTGGCCATACACAGTGCAAATAGCATTCGCGTCAGTTCCCAGCAACTACAGTGTATAAGACTAAAGAGAAGCTCCTGTTTTACTTAGTTTCCAATACTGAGTTGAACTAGATATGCCCCGTTTGTGTAGGAAGCACAGTTCTTTTGTTATGAGCTCACTCACTGTACTGGCCATATAGGAAACACAGTAGAGTGCAAGAATGCTCGTTTCTCAAAAGCAGAGTGTTTTTCTTGCATGGCACACTAGGGCTCAGTTAAACTTCCTAAACGGAGTTTAATCACGTTCAGTTTCTAGTTCTACCAGTAAGGGTTCATTCAGGCTAAGAAGAGCACGCTTGTGCTTTTCTGGCCACACACAGTTCAAATAGCATTCACGTCTGTTCCCAGCAAGTACAGTGTATTGGACTGAAGAGAAGCTCCTGTTTTACTTAGGTTCCAATACTGACTGAACTACATATGCGCCGTTTGTGTAGGAAGCACAGTTCTTTTGTTCTGAGCTAGCTCACTCTACTGGCCCTATAGGAAACACAGTAGAGTGCATGAATGCCCGTTTCTCAAAAGCAGAGTGTTTTTCTTGCTTGGCACACTAGGGTTCAGTTAAACGTCCTAAACGGAGTTGAATCACGTTCAGTTTCAAGTTCTAGCAGGAAGGGTTCATTCAGGCTAAGAAGAGCACTCTTGTGCTTTTCTCGCCACACACAGTTCAAATAGCATTCGCGTCTATTCCCAGCAAGTACAGTGTATTGGACTGAATTGAAGCTCCTGTTTTACTTAGTTTCCAACACTGGGTTGAAGTACATATGCGCGGTTTAAGTAGGAAGCACAGTTCTTTTGTACTGAGCTAGCTCACTGTACTGGCCCTATAGGAAACACATTATAGTGCAAGAATGCTCGTTTCTCAAAAGCAGAGTGTTTTTCTTGCATGGCACACTAGGGCTCAGTTAAACTTCCTAAACGGAGTTTAATCACGTTCAGTTTCAAGTTCTAGCAGTAAGGGTTCATTCAGCCTAAGAAGAGCACCTTTGTGCTATTCTGGCCATACACAGTGCAAATAGCATTCATGTCTGTTCCCAGCAAGTACAGTGTATTGGACTGAAGAGATGCTCCTGTTTTACTTAGTTTCCAATACTGAGTTGAACTAGATATGTCCCGTTTGTGTAGGAGGCACAGTTCTTTTGTTCTGAGCTAGCTCACTGTACTGGCCCTGTAGGAAACACAGTAGAGTGCAAGAATGCCCGTTTCTCAAAAGCAGAGTGTATTTCTTGCTTGGCACACTGGTTCAATTAAAATTCTAAACGGAGTTTAATCACGTTCAGTTTCAAGTTCCTTCAGCAAGGGTTCATTCAGGCTAAGAAGAGCACTCTTGTGCTATTCTGGCCATAAACAGTGCAAATAGCATTCGAATCTATTCCCAGCAAGTACAGTGTATTGGACCGAAGAGAAGCTCCTGTTTTACTTAGTTTCCAATACTGAGTTGAACCAGATATGCCCCGTTTGTGTAGGAAGCACAGTTCTTTTGTTCTGAGCTAGCTCACTGTACTGGCCCTATAGGAAACACAGTAGAGTGCAAGAATGCTCGTTTCTCAAAAGCAGAGTGTTTTTCTTGCATGGCACACTAGGGCTCAGTTAAACTTCCTAAACGGAGTTTAATCACGTTCAGTTTCAAGTTCTACCAGTAAGGGTTCATTCAGTCTAAGAAGAGCACGCTTGTGCTATTCTGGCCACACACAATTCAAATAGCATTCGCGTCTGTTCCCAGCAACTACAGTGTATAAGACTAAAGAGAAGTTCCTGTTTTACTTAGTTTCCAATACTGAGTTGAACTAGATATGCCCCGTTTGTGTAGGAAGCACAGTTCTTTTGTTCTGAGCTAGCTCACTGTACTGGCCCTATAGGAAACACAGTAGAGTGCAAGAATGCCCGTTTCTCAAAAGCAGAGTGTTTTTCTTGCATGGCACAATAGGGTTCAGTTAAACATCCTAAACGGAGTTGAATCACGTTCAGTTTCAAGTTCTAGCAGGAAGGGTTCATTCAGGCTAAGAAGAGCACTCTTGTGCTATTCTGGCCAACACACAGTTCAAATAGCATTCGCGTCTGTTCCCAGGAAGTACAGTGTATTGGACTGAAGAGAAGCTCCTGTTTTACTTAGGTTCCAATACTGAGGTGAACTACATATGCGCCGTTTGTGTAGGAAGCACAGTTCTTTTGTTCTGAGCTAGCTCACTGTACTGGCCCTATAAGAAACACAGTAGAGTGCATGAATGCCCGTTTCTCAAAAGCAGAGTGTTTTTCTTGCTTGGCACACTAGGGTTCACTTAAACTTCCTAAACGTAGTTGAATCACGTTCAGTTACAAGTTCTAGCAGGAAGGGTTCATTCAGGCTAAGAAGAGCACTCTTGTGCTTTTCTGGCCACACACAGTTCAAATAGCATTCGCGTCTATTCCCAGCAAGTACAGTGTATTGGACTGACGAGAAGCTCCTGTTTTACTTAGGTTCCAATACTGAGGTGAACACATATGCGCTGTTTGTTTAGGAAGCAAAGTTCTTTTGTTCTGAGCTAGGTCACTGTACTGGCCCTATAGGAAACACAGTAGAGTACAAGAATGCCCGTTTCTCAAAACAGAGTGTTTTTCTTGCTTGGCACACTAGGGTTCCATTAAAATTACTAAACGGATTTAATCACGTTCAGTTTCAAGTTCTAGCAGCAAGGGTTCATTCAGGCCAAGAAGAGCACTCTTGTGGATTCTGGCCATAAACAGTGCAAATAGCATTCGCGTCTGTTCCCAGCAAGTACAGTGTATTGGACTGAAGAGACGCTCCTGTTTTACTTAGTTTCCAATACTGAGTTGAACTAGGTATGCGCCGTTTGTGTAGGAAGCACAGTTCTTTTGTTCTGAGATAGCTCACTGTACTGGCCCTATAGGAAACACAGTAGAGTGCATGAATGCCCGTTTCTGAAAAGCAGAGTGTTTTTTTGCTTGGCACACTAGGGTTCAATTAAAATTCCTTAACGGAGTTTAATCACGTTCAGTTTCAATTTCTAACAGCAAGGGTTCATTCAGGCCAAGAAGAGCACTCTTCTGAATTCTGGCCATAAACAGTGCAAATAGCATTCGCGTCTCTTCCCAGCAACTACAGTGTATTGGACTGAAGAGAAGCTCCTGTTTTACTCAGTTTCCAATACTGAGTTGAACTAGGTATGCCCCGTTTGTGTAGGAAGAACAGTTCTTTTGTTCTGAGCTAGCTCACTGTACTGGCCCTATAGGAAACACAGTAGAGTGCATGAATGCCCGTTTCTCAAAAGCAGAGTGTTTTTCTTGCATGGCACACTAGGGCTCAGTTAAACTTCCTAAACGGAGTTTAATCACGTTCAGTTTCAAGTTCTGGCCTAAGGGTTCATTCAGGCTAAGAAGAGCACTTTGTACTATTCTGGCCATACACAGTGCAAATAGCATTCGTGTCTGTTCCCAGCAACTACAGTGTATTGGACTGAAGAACAGCTCTTGTTTTACTTAGGTTCCAATACTGAGGGGAACTACATATGCGCCGTTTGTGTAGGAAGCACAGTTCTTTTGTTCTGAGCTAGCTCACTGTACTGGCCCTATAGGAAACACAGTAGAGTGGAAGAATGCCCGTTTCAAAAGCAGAGTGTTTTTCCTGCATGGCACTCTATGGTTCATTTAAACTTCCTACACGTAGTTGAATAACTTTCAGTTTCACGTTCTACCAGCAAGGGTTCATTCAGGCTAAGAAGAGCACTCTTGTGCTATTCTGGCCATACACAGTGCAAATAGCATTCGCATCTGTTCCCAGCAAGTACAGTGTATTGGACTGAATAGAAGCTCCTGTTTTACTTAGTTTCCAACACTGGGTTGAAGTACATATGCGCGGTTTAAGTAGGAAGCACAGTTCTTTTGTTCTGAGCTAGCTCACTGTACTGGCCCTATAGGAAACACATTAGAGTACAAGAATGCTCGTTTCTCAAAAGCAGAGTGTTTTTCTTGCATGGCACACTAGGGCTCAGTTAAACTTCCTAAACGGAGTTTAATCACGTTCAGTTTCAAGTTCTAGCCGTAAGGGTTCATTCAGGCTAAGAAGAGCACCTTTGTGCTATTCTGTCCATACACAGTGCAAATAGCATTCGTGTCTGTTCCCAGCAAGTACAGTGTATTGGACTGAAGAAATGCTCCTGTTTTACTTAGTTTCCAATGCTGAGTTGAACTAGATATGACCCGTATGTGTACGAAGCACAGTTCTTTTGTTTTGAGCTAGCTCACTGTACTGGCCCTATAGGAAACACAGTAGAGTGCAAGAATGCCCGTTTCTCAAAAGCAGAGTGTATTTCTTGCTTGGCACACTGGTTCAATTAAAATTCTAAACGGAGTTTAATATCGTTCAGTTTCAAGTTTTAGCAGCAAGGGTTCATTCAGGCTAAGAAGAGCACTCTTGTGCTATTCTGGCCATACACAGTGAATAGCATTCGCGTCAGTTACCAGCAAGTACAGTGTATTGGACTGAAGAGAAGCTCCTGTTTTACTTAGTTTCCAATGCTGAGTTGAACTAGATATGACCCGTATGTGTACGAAGCACAGTTCTTTTGTTTTGAGCTAGCTCACTGTACTGGCCCTATAGGAAACACAGTAGAGTGCAAGAATGCCCGTTTCAACAGCAGAGTGTTTTTCCTGCATGGCACTCTATGGTTCATTTAAACTTCCTACACATAGTTGAATAACTTTCAGTTTCACGTTCTAGCAGCCAGGGTTCATTCAGGCTAAGAAGAGCACTCTTGTGCTATTCTGGCCAACACACAGTTCAAATAGCATTCGCGTCTGTTCCCAGCAAGTACAGTGTATTGGACTGAAGAGAAGCTCCTGTTTTACTTAGGTTCCAATACTGAGGTGAACTACATATGCGCCGTTTGTGTAGGAAGCACAGTTCTTTTGTTCTGAGCTAGCTCACTGTACTGGCCCTATAGGAAACACAGTAGAGTGCATGAATGCCCGTTTCTGAAAAGCAGAGTGTTTTTTTGCTTGGCACACTAGGGTTCAATTAAAATTCCTTAACGGAGTTTAATCACGTTCAGTTTCAATTTCTAACAGCAAGGGTTCATTCAGGCCAAGAAGAGCAATCTTCTGAATTCTGGCCATAAACAGTGCAAATAGCATTCGCGTCTGTTCCCAGCAACTACAGTGTATTGGACTGAAGAGAAGCTCCTGTTTTACTCAGTTTCCAATACTGAGTTGAACTAGGTATGCCCCGTTTGTGTAGGAAGAACAGTTCTTTTGTTCTGAGCTAGCTCACTGTACTGGCCCTATAGGAAACACAGTAGAGTGCATGAATGCCCGTTTCTCAAAAGCAGAGTGTTTTTCTTGCATGGCACACTAGGGCTCAGTTAAACTTCCTAAACGGAGTTTAATCACGTTCAGTTTCAAGTTCTGGCCTAAGGGTTCATTCAGGCTAAGAAGAGCACTTTGTACTATTCTGGCCATACACAGTGCAAATAGCATTCGTGTCTGTTCCCAGCAACTACAGTGTATTGGACTGAAGAACAGCTCTTGTTTTACTTAGGTTCCAATACTGAGGGGAACTACATATGCGCCGTTTGTGTAGGAAGCACAGTTCATTTGTTCTGAGCTAGGTCACTGTACTGGCCCTATAGGAAACACAGTAGAGTGCAAGAATGCCCGTTTCAAAAGCAGAGTGTTTTTCCTGCATGGCACTCTATGGTTCATTTAAACTTCCTACACGTAGTTGAATAACTTTCAGTTTCACGTTCTAGCAGCAAGGGTTCATTCAGGCTAAGAAGAGCACTCTTGTGCTATTCTGGCCATACACAGTGCAAATAGCATTCGCATCTGTTCCCAGCAAGTACAGTGTATTGGACTGAATAGAAGCCCCTGTTTTACTTAGTTTCCAACACTGGGTTGAAGTACATATGCGCGGTTTAAGTAGGAAGCACAGTTCTTTTGTTCTGAGCTAGCTCACTGTACTGGCCCTATAGGAAACACATTAGAGAACAAGAATGCTCGTTTCTCAAAAGCAGAGTGTTTTTCTTGCATGGCACACTAGGGCTCAGTTAAACTTCCTAAACGGAGTTTAATCACGTTCAGTTTCAAGTTCTAGCAGTAAGGGTTCATTCAGGCTAAGAAGAGCACCTTTGTGCTATTCTGGCCATACACAGTGCAAATAGCATTCGTGTCTGTTCCCAGCAAGTACAGTGTATTGGACTGAAGAGATGCTCCTGTTTTACTTAGTTTCCAATGCTGAGTTGAACTAGATATGACCCGTATGTGTACGAAGCACAGTTCTTTTGTTTTGAGCTAGCTCACTGTACTGGCCCTATAGGAAACACAGTAGAGTGCAAGAATGCCCGTTTCTCAAAAGCAGAGTGTATTTCTTGCTTGGCACACTGGTTCAATTAAAATTCTAAACGGAGTTTAATATCGTTCAGTTTCAAGTTCTAGCAGCAAGGGTTCATTCAGGCTAAGAAGAGCACTCTTGTGCTATTCTGGCCATATACAATGAATAGCATTCGCGTCAGTTACCAGCAAGTACAGTGTATTGGACTGAAGAGAAGCTCTTGTTTTACTTAGTTTCCAATGCTGAGTTGAACTAGATATGACCCGTATGTGTACGAAGCACAGTTCTTTTGTTTTGAGCTAGCTCACTGTACTGGCTCTGTAGGAAACACAGTACAGTGCAAGAATGCCCGTTTCTCAAAAGCAGAGTGTTTTTCTTGCATGGCACACTAGGATTCAGTTAAACTTCCTACAAAGAATTGAATCACGTTCAGTTTCAAGTTCTATACGCAAGGGTTCATTTAGGCTAAGAACAGCACTCTTGTCCTATTCTGGCCATACACAGTGCAAATAGCATTCGTGTCTGTTCCCAGCAAGGACAGTGTATTGGACTGAAGAGCAGCTCCTGTTTTACTTAGTTTCCAATACTGAGTTGACCTAGATAAGCCCCGTTTGTGTAGGAAGCACAGTTCTTTTGTTCTGAGCTAGCTGACTGTACTGGCCCTATCGAAACACAGTAGAGTGCAAGAATGCCCATTTCTCAAAAGCAGAGTGTTTTCCTTGCATGGCACACTAGGGTTCAATTAAAATTCCAAAATGTAGTTGAATCACGTTCAGATTCAAGTTCTAGCACCAAGGGTTCATTCAGGCTAAGAAGTGAACTCTTGTGCTTTTCTGGCCATACACAGTGCAAATAGCATTCGCGTCTGTTCCCAGAGAGTACAGTGTCTTGGACTGAAGAGACGCTCCTGTTTTACTTAGTTTCCAATCCTGAGTTGACCTAGATATGCCCCGTTTGTGTAGGAAGCACAGTTCTTTTGTTCTGAGCTAGATCACTGTATTGGCCCTCTAGGAAACACACTAGAGTGCAAGAATGCCCGTTTCTCAAAAGCAGAGTGTTTTTCTTGCATGGCACACTAGGGTTCCATTAAACTTCCTAAACGGAGTTTAATCACGTTCAGTTTCAAGTTCTAGCAGCAAGGGTTCATTCAGGCTAAGAAGAGCACTCTTGTGCTATTCTGGCCATACACAGTGCAAATAGCATTCGCGTCTGTTCCCAGCAAGCACAGTGTCTTGGACTGAAGAGAAGGTCCTGTTTTACTTATTTTCCAATACTGAGTTGAACGAGATATGCCCCGTTTGTGTAGGAAGCACAGTTCTTTTGTTCTGAGATAGCTCACTGTACTGGCCCTATAGGAAACAAGTAGTGTGCAAGAATGCTCGTTTATCTAAAGCAGAGTGTTTTTCTTGCATGGCACACTAGGGCTCAGTTAAAATTCCTAAACAGAGTTTAATCACGTTCAGTTTCAATTTCTAGCAGTAAGGGTTCATTCAGGCTAAGAAGAGCACTCTTGTGCTATTCTGGCCATACACAGTGCAAATAGCATTCGAGTTTGTTCCCAGCAAGAACAGTGTATTGGACTGAAGAGAAACTCTTGTTTTACTTAGTTTCCAATACTGAGTTGAACTAGATATGCCCCATTTGTGTAGGAAGCACAGTTCTTTTGTTCTGAGCTAGCTCACTGTACTGGCCCTATAGGAAACACAGTAGAGTGCAAGAATGCCCGTATCTCAAAAGCAGAGTGATTTTCTTGCATGGGACACTAGGGTTCAGTTAAACTTCCTACACGCAGTTGAATCACGTTCAGTTTCACGATCTAGCAGCAAGGGTTCATTCAGGCTAAGAAGAGTACTCTTGTGCTATTCTGGCCTTACACAGTGCAAATAGCATTCGCGTCTGTTCCCAGCAAGTACAGTGTATTGGACTGAAGAGAAGCTCCTGTTTTACTTAGTTTCCAACGCTGAGTTGAACTACATATGCGCGGTTTAAGTAGGAAGCACAGTTCTTTTGTTCTGAGCTAGCTCACTGTACTGGTCCTATAGGAAACACAGTAGAGTGCAAGAATGCTAGTTTCTCAAAAGCAGAGTGTTTTTCTTGCATGGCACATTAGGGCTCAGTTAAACTTCCTAAACGGAGTTGAATCACGTTCAGTTTCAAGTTCTAGCAGTAAGGGTTCATTCAGGCTAAGAAGAGCACTCTTGTGCTATTCTGGCCATACACAGTGCAAATTGCATTCGCGTCAGTTCCCAGCAACTACAGTGTATTGGACCGAAGAGATGCTCCTGTTTTACTTAGTTTCCAATACTGAGTTGAACCAGATATGCCCCGTTTGTGTAGGAAGCACAGTTCTTTTGTTCTGAGCTAGCTCACTGTACTGGCCCTATAGGAAACACAGTAGAGTGCAAGAATGCTCGTTTCTCAAAAGCAGAGTGTTTTTCTTGCATGGCACACTAGGGCTCAGTTAAACTTCCTAAACGGAGTTTAATCACGTTCAGTTTCAAGTTCTACCAGTAAGGGTTCATTCAGTCTAAGAAGAGCACGCTTGTGCTATTCTGGCCACACACAATTCAAATAGCATTCGCGTCTGTTCCCAGCAACTACAGTGTATAAGACTAAAGAGAAGCTCCTGTTTTACTTAGTTTCCAATACTGAGTTGAACTAGATATGCCCCGTTTGTGTAGGAAGCACAGTTCTTTTGTTCTGAGCTAGCTCACTGTACTGGCCCTATAGGAAACACAGTAGAGTGCAAGAATGCCCGTTTCTCAAAAGCAGAGTGTTTTTCTTGCATGGCACACTAGGGTTCAGTTAAACATCCTAAACGGAGTTGAATCACGTTCAGTTTCAAGTTCTAGCAGCAAGGGTTCATTCAGGCTAAGAAGAGCACTCTTGTGCTATTCTGGCCAACACACAGTTCAAATAGCATTGGCGTCTGTTCCCAGGAAGTACAGTGTATTGGACTGAAGAGAAGCTCCTGTTTTACTTAGGTTCCAATACTGAGGTGAACTACATATGCGCCGTTTGTGTAGGAAGCACAGTTCTTTTGTTCTGAGCTAGCTCACTGTACTGGCCCTATAAGAAACACAGTAGAGTGCATGAATGCCCGTTTCTCAAAAGCAGAGTGTTTTTCTTGCTTGGCACACTAGGGTTCAGTTAAACTTCCTAAACGTAGTTGAATCACGTTCAGTTACAAGTTCTAGCAGGAAGGGTTCATTCAGGCTAAGAAGAGCACTCTTGTGCTTTTCTGGCCACACACAGTTCAAATAGCATTCGCGTCTATTCCCAGCAAGTACAGTGTATTGGACTGACGAGAAGCTCCTGTTTTACTTAGGTTCCAATACTGAGGTGAACTACATATGCGCTGTTTGTTTAGGAAGCAAAGTTCTTTTGTTCTGAGCTAGGTCACTGTACTGGCCCTATAGGAAACACAGTAGAGTGCAAGAATGCCGTTTTCTCAAAAACAGAGTGTTTTTCTTGCTTGGCACACTAGGGTTCCATTAAAATTACTAAACGGATTTAATCACGTTCAGTTTCAAGTTCTAGCAGCAAGGGTTCATTCAGGCCAAGAAGAGCACTCTTGTGGATTCTGGCCATAAACAGTGCAAATAGCATTCGCGTCTGTTCCCAGCAAGTACAGTGTATTGGACTGAAGAAAAGCTCCTGTTTTACTTAGTTTCCAATACTGAGTTGAACTAGGTATGCGCCGTTTGTGTAGGAAGCACAGTTCTTTTGTTCTGAGATAGCTCACTGTACTGGCCCTATAGGAAACACAGTAGAGTGCATGAATGCCCGTTTCTGAAAAGCAGAGTGTTTTTTTGCTTGGCACACTAGGGTTCAATTAAAATTCCTTAACGGAGTTTAATCACGTTCAGTTTCAATTTCTAACAGCAAGGGTTCATTCAGGCCAAGAAGAGCACTCTTCTGAATTCTGGCCATAAACAGTGCAAATAGCATTCGCGTCTGTTCCCAGCAACTACAGTGTATTGGACTGAAGAGAAGCTCCTGTTTTACTCAGTTTCCAATACTGAGTTGAACTAGGTATGCCCCGTTTGTGTAGGAAGCACAGTTCTTTTGTTCTGAGCTAGCTCACTGTACTGGCCCTATAGGAAACACAGTAGAGTGCATGAATGCCCGTTTCTCAAAAGCAGAGTGTTTTTCTTGCATGGCACACTAGGGCTCAGTTAAACTTCCTAAACGGAGTTTAATCACGTTCAGTTTCAAGTTCTGGCCTAAGGGTTCATTCAGGCTAAGAAGAGCACTTTGTACTATTCTGGCCATACACAGTGCAAATAGCATTCGTGTCTGTTCCCAGCAACTACAGTGTATTGGACTGAAGAACAGCTCTTGTTTTACTTAGGTTCCAATACTGAGGGGAACTACATATGCGCCGTTTGTGTAGGAAGCACAGTTCTTTTGTTCTGAGCTAGGTCACTGTACTGGCCCTATAGGAAACACAGTAGAGTGCAAGAATGCCCGTTTCAAAAGCAGAGTGTTTTTCCTGCATGGCACTCTATGGTTCATTTAAACTTCCTACACGTAGTTGAATAACTTTCAGTTTCACGTTCTAGCAGCAAGGGTTCATTCAGGCTAAGAAGAGCACTCTTGTGCTATTCTGGCCATACACAGTGCAAATAGCATTCGCATCTGTTCCCAGCAAGTACAGTGTATTGGACTGAATAGAAGCTCCTGTTTTACTTAGTTTCCAACACTGGGTTGAAGTACATATGCGCGGTTTAAGTAGGAAGCACAGTTCTTTTGTTCTGAGCTAGCTCACTGTACTGGCCCTATAGGAAACACATTAGAGAACAAGAATGCTCGTTTCTCAAAAGCAGAGTGTTTTTCTTGCATGGCACACTAGGGCTCAGTTAAACTTCCTAAACGGAGTTTAATCACGTTCAGTTTCAAGTTCTAGCAGTAAGGGTTCATTCAGGCTAAGAAGAGCACCTTTGTGCGATTCTGGCCATACACAGTGCAAATAGCATTCGTGTCTGTTCCCAGCAAGTACAGTGTATTGGACTGAAGAGATGCTCCTGTTTTACTTAGTTTCCAATGCTGAGTTGAACTAGATATGACCCGTATGTGTACGAAGCACAGTTCTTTTGTTTTGAGCTAGCTCACTGTACTGGCCCTATAGGAAACACAGTAGAGTGCAAGAATGCCCGTTTCTCAAAAGCAGAGTGTATTTCTTGCTTGGCACACTGGTTCAATTAAAATTGTAAACGGAGTTTAATATCGTTCAGTTTCAAGTTCTAGCAGCAAGGGTTCATTCAGGCTAAGAAGAGCACTCTTGTGCTATTCTGGCCATACACAATGAATAGCATTCGCGTCAGTTACCAGCAAGTACAGTGTATTGGACTGAAGAGAAGCTCTTGTTTTACTTAGTTTCCAATGCTGAGTTGAACTAGATATGACCCGTATGTGTACGAAGCACAGTTCTTTTGTTTTGAGCTAGCTCACTGTACTGGCCCTATAGGAAACACAGTAGAGTGCAAGAATGCCCATTTCTAAAAAGAAGTGTGTTTTTTTGCATGGCACACAAGGTTTCAAATAAAATTCCTAAACGGAGTTGAATCATGATCAGATTCAAGTTCTAGCAGCAAGGGTTCATTCAGGCTAAGAAGTGCACTCTTGTGCTATTCTGGCCATACACAGTGCAAATAGCATTCGCGTCTGTTCCCAGCAAGTACAGTGTCTTGGACTGAAGAGAAGCTCCTGTTTTACTCAGTTTCCAATCCTGAGTTGAACTAGATATGCCCCGTTTGTGTATGAAGCACAGTTCTTTTGTTCTGAGCTAGCTCACTGTACTGGCTCTGTAGGAAACACAGTACAGTGCAAGAATGCCCGTTTCTCAAAAGCAGAGTGTTTTTCTTGCATGGCACACTAGGATTCAGTTAAACTTCCTACAAAGAATTGAATCACGTTCAGTTTCAAGTTCTATACGCAAGGGTTCATTCAGGCTAAGAACAGCACTCTTGTCCTATTCTGGCCATACACAGTGCAAATAGCATTCGTGTCTGTTCCCAGCAAGGACAGTGTATTGGACTGAAGAGCAGCTCCTGTTTTACTTAGTTTCCAATACTGAGTTGACCTAGATAAGCCCCGTTTGTGTAGGAAGCACAGTTCTTTTGTTCTGAGCTAGCTGACTGTACTGGCCCTATCGAAACACAGTAGAGTGCAAGAATGACCATTTCTCAAAAGCAGAGTGTTTTCCTTGCATGGCACACTAGGGTTCAATTAAAATTCCAAAATGTAGTTGAATCACGTTCAGATTCAAGTTCTAGCACCAAGGGTTCATTCAGGCTAAGAAGTGAACTCTTGTGCTTTTCTGGCCATACACAGTGCAAATAGCATTCGCGTCTGTTCCCAGAGAGTACAGTGTCTTGGACTGAAGAGACGCTCCTGTTTTACTTAGTTTCCAATCCTGAGTTGACCTAGATATGCCCCGTTTGTGTAGGAAGCACAGTTCTTTTGTTCTGAGCTAGATCACTGTATTGGCCCTCTAGGAAACACACTAGAGTGCAAGAATGCCCGTTTCTCAAAAGCAGAGTGTTTTTCTTGCATGGCACACTAGGGTTCCATTAAACTTCCTAAACGGAGTTTAATCACGTTCAGTTTCAAGTTCTAGCAGCAAGGGTTCATTCAGGCTAAGAAGAGCACTCTTGTGCTATTCTGGCCATACACAGTGCAAATAGCATTCGCGTCTGTTCCCAGCAAGCACAGTGTCTTGGACTGAAGAGAAGGTCCTGTTTTACTTATTTTCCAATACTGAGTTGAACTAGATATGCCCCGTTTGTGTAGGAAGCACAGTTCTTTTGTTCTGAGATAGCTCACTGTACTGGCCCTATAGGAAACAAGTAGTGTGCAAGAATGCTCGTTTATCTAAAGCAGAGTGTTTTTCTTGCATGGCACACTAGGGCTCAGTTAAAATTCCTAAACAGAGTTTAATCACGTTCAGTTTCAATTTCTAGCAGTAAGGGTTCATTCAGGCTAAGAAGAGCACTCTTGTGCTATTCTGGCCATACACAGTGCAAATAGCATTCGAGTTTGTTCCCAGCAAGAACAGTATATTGGACTGAAGAGAAACTCTTGTTTTACTTAGTTTCCAATACTGAGTTGAACTAGATATGCCCCATTTGTGTAGGAAGCACAGTTTTTTTGTTCTGAGCTAGCTCACTGTACTGGCCCCATAGGAAACACAGTAGAGTGCAAGAATGCCCGTATCTCAAAAGCAGAGTGATTTTCTTGCATGGGACACTAGGGTTCAGTTAAACTTCCTACACGCAGTTGAATCACGTTCAGTTTCACGATCTAGCAGCAAGGGTTCATTCAGGCTAAGAAGAGCACTCTTGTGCTATTCTGGCCTTACACAGTGCAAATAGCATTCGCGTCTGTTCCCAGCAAGTACAGTGTATTGGACTGAAGAGAAGCTCCTGTTTTACTTAGTTTCCAACGCTGAGTTGAACTACATATGCGCGGTTTAAGTAGGAAGCACAGTTCTTTTGTTCTGAGCTAGCTCACTGTACTGGTCCTATGGGAAACACAGTAGAGTGCAAGAATGCTAGTTTCTCAAAAGCAGAGTGTTTTTCTTGCATGGCACATTAGGGCTCAGTTAAACTTCCTAAACGGAGTTTAATCACGTTCAGTTTCAAGTTCTACCAGTAAGGGTTCATTCAGTCTAAGAAGAGCACGCTTGTGCTATTCTGGCCACACACAATTCAAATAGCATTCGCGTCTGTTCCCAGCAACTACAGTGTATAAGACTAAAGAGAAGCTCCTGTTTTACTTAGTTTCCAATACTGAGTTGAACTAGATATGCCCCGTTTGTGTAGGAAGCACAGTTCTTTTGTTCTGAGCTAGCTCACTGTACTGGCCCTATAGGAAACACAGTAGAGTGCAAGAATGCCCGTTTCTCAAAAGCAGAGTGTTTTTCTTGCATGGCACACTAGGGTTCAGTTAAACATCCTAAATGGAGTTGAATCACGTTCAGTTTCAAGTTCTAGCAGGAAGGGTTCATTCAGGCTAAGAAGAGCACTCTTGTGCTATTCTGGCCAACACACAGTTCAAATAGCATTCGCGTCTGTTCCCAGGAAGTACAGTGTATTGGACTGAAGAGAAGCTCCTGTTTTACTTAGGTTCCAATACTGAGGTGAACTACATATGCGCCGTTTGTGTAGGAAGCACAGTTCTTTTGTTCTGAGCTAGGTCACTGTACTGGCCCTATAGGAAACACAGTAGAGTACAAGAATGCCCGTTTCTCAAAAACAGAGTGTTTTTCTTGCTTGGCACACTAGGGTTCCATTAAAATTACTAAACGGATTTAATCACGTTCAGTTTCAAGTTCTAGCAGCAAGGGTTCATTCAGGCCAAGAAGAGCACTCTTGTGGATTCTAGCCATAAACAGTGCAAATAGCATTCGCGTCTGTTCCCAGCAAGTACAGTGTATTGGACTGAAGAAAAGCTCCTGTTTTACTTAGTTTCCAATACTGAGTTGAACTAGGTATGCGCCGTTTGTGTAGGAAGCACAGTTCTTTTGTTCTGAGATAGCTCACTGTACTGGCCCTATAGGAAACACAGTAGAGTGCATGAATGCCCGTTTCTGAAAAGCAGAGTGTTTTTTTGCTTGGCACACTAGGGTTCAATTAAAATTCCTTAACGGAGTTTAATCACGTTCAGTTTCAATTTCTAACAGCAAGGGTTCATTCAGGCCAAGAAGAGCACTCTTCTGAATTCTGGCCTTAAACAGTGCAAATAGCATTCGCGTCTGTTCCCAGCAACTACAGTGTATTGGACTGAAGAGAAGCTCCTGTTTTACTCAGTTTCCAATACTGAGTTGAACTAGGTATGCCCCGTTTGTGTAGGAAGCACAGTTCTTTTGTTCTGAGCTAGCTCACTGTACTGGCCCTATAGGAAACACAGTAGAGTGCATGAATGCCCGTTTCTCAAAAGCAGAGTGTTTTTCTTGCATGGCACACTAGGGCTCAGTTAAACTTCCTAAACGGAGTTTAATCACGTTCAGTTTCAAGTTCTGGCCTAAGGGTTCATTCAGGCTAAGAAGAGCACTTTGTACTATTCTGGCCATACACAGTGCAAATAGCATTCGTGTCTGTTCCCAGCAACTACAGTGTATTGGACTGAAGAACAGCTCTTGTTTTACTTAGGTTCCAATACTGAGGGGAACTACATATGCGCCGTTTGTGTAGGAAGCACAGTTCTTTTGTTCTGAGCTAGGTCACTGTACTGGCCCTATAGGAAACACAGTAGAGTGGAAGAATGCCCGTTTCAAAAGCAGAGTGTTTTTCCTGCATGGCACTCTATGGTTCATTTAAACTTCCTACACGTAGTTGAATAACTTTCAGTTTCACGTTCTAGCAGCAAGGGTTCATTCAGGCTAAGAAGAGCACTCTTGTGCTATTCTGGCCATACACAGTGCAAATAGCATTCGCATCTGTTCCCAGCAAGTACAGTGTATTGGACTGAATAGAAGCTCCTGTTTTACTTAGTTTCCAACACTGGGTTGAAGTACATATGCGCGGTTTAAGTAGGAAGCACAGTTCTTTTGTTCTGAGCTAGCTCACTGTACTGGCCCTATAGGAAACACATTAGAGTACAAGAATGCTCGTTTCTCAAAAGCAGAGTGTTTTTCTTGCATGGCACACTAGGGCTCAGTTAAACTTCCTAAACGGAGTTTAATCACGTTCAGTTTCAAGTTCTAGCAGTAAGGGTTCATTCAGGCTAAGAAGAGCACCTTTGTGCTATTCTGGCCATACACAGTGCAAATAGCATTCGTGTCTGTTCCCAGCAAGTACAGTGTATTGGACTGAAGAGATGCTCCTGTTTTACTTAGTTTCCAATGCTGAGTTGAACTAGATATGACCCGTAAGTGTACGAAGCACAGTTCTTTTGTTTTGAGCTAGCTCACTGTACTGGCCCTATAGGAAACACAGTAGAGTGCAAGAATGCCCGTTTCTCAAAAGCAGAGTGTATTTCTTGCTTGGCACACTGGTTCAATTAAAATTCTAAACGGAGTTTAATATCGTTCAGTTTCAAGTTCTAGCAGCAAGGGTTCATTCAGGCTAAGAAGAGCACTCTTGTGCTATTCTGGCCATACACAGTGAATAGCATTCGCGTCAGTTACCAGCAAGTACAGTGTATTGGACTGAAGAGAAGCTCTTGTTTTACTTAGTTTCCAATGCTGAGTTGAACTAGATATGACCCGTATGTGTACGAAGCACAGTTCTTTTGTTTTGAGCTAGCTCACTGTACTGGCCCTATAGGAAACACAGTAGAGTGCAAGAATGCCCGTTTCAACAGCAGAGTGTTTTTCCTGCATGGCACTCTATGGTTCATTTAAACTTCCTACACATAGTTGAATAACTTTCAGTTTCACGTTCTAGCAGCAAGGGTTCATTCAGGCTAAGAAGAGCACTCTTGTGCTATTCTGGCCAACACACAGTTCAAATAGCATTCGCGTCTGTTCCCAGCAAGTACAGTGTATTGGACTGAAGAGAAGGTCCTGTTTTACTTAGGTTCCAATACTGAGGTGAACTACATATGCGCCGTTTGTGTAGGAAGCACAGTTCTTTTGTTCTGATCTAGCTCACTGTACTGGCCCTATAAGAAACACAGTAGAGTGCAAGAATGCCCGTTTCTCAAAAGCAGAGTGTTTTTCTTGCTTGGCACACTAGGGTTAAGTTAAACTTCCTAAACGGAGTTGAATCACGTTCAGTTTCAAGTTCTAGCAGGAAGGGTTCATTCAGGCTAAGAAGAGCACTCTTGTGCTTTTCTGGCCACACACAGTTCAAATAGCATTCGCGTCTATTCCCAGCAAGTACAGTGTATTGGACTGACGAGAAGCTCCTGTTTTACTTAGGTTCCAATACTGAGGTGAACTACATATGCGCTGTTTGTTTAGGAAGCAAAGTTCTTTTGTTCTGAGCTAGGTCACTGTACTGGCCCTATAGGAAACACAGTAGAGTACAAGAATGCCCGTTTCTCAAAAACAGAGTGTTTTTCTTGCTTGGCACACTAGGGTTCCATTAAAGTTACTAAACGGATTTAATCACGTTCAGTTTCAAGTTCGAGCAGCAAGGGTTCATTCAGGCCAAGAAGAGCACTCTTGTGGATTCTGGCCATAAACAGTGCAAATAGCATTCGCGTCTGTTCCCAGCAAGTACATTGTATTGGACTGAAGAGAAGCTCCTGTTTTACTTAGTTTCCAATACTGAGTTGAACTAGGTATGCGCCGTTTGTGTAGGAAGCACAGTTCTTTTGTTCTGAGCTAGCTCACTGTACTGGCCCTATAGGAAACACAGTAGAGTGCATGAATGCCCGTTTCTGAAAAGCAGAGTGTTTTTTTGCTTGGCACACTAGGGTTCAATTAAAATTCCTTAACGGAGTTTAATCACGTTCAGTTTCAATTTCTAACAGCAAGGGTTCATTCAGGCCAAGAAGAGCACTCTTCTGAATTCTGGCCATAAACAGTGCAAATAGCATTCGCGTCTGTTCCCAGCAACTACAGTGTATTGGACTGAAGAGAAGCTCCTGTTTTACTCAGTTTCCAATACTGAGTTGAACTAGGTATGCCCCGTTTGTGTAGGAAGCACAGTTCTTTTGTTCTGAGCTAGCTCACTGTACTGGCCCTATAGGAAACACAGTAGAGTGCATGAATGCCCGTTTCTCAAAAGCAGAGTGTTTTTCTTGCATGGCACACTAGGGCTCAGTTAAACTTCCTAAACGGAGTTTAATCACGTTCAGTTTCAAGTTCTGGCCTAAGGGTTCATTCAGGCTAAGAAGAGCACTTTGTACTATTCTGGCCATACACAGTGCAAATAGCATTCGTGTCTGTTCCCAGCAACTACAGTGTATTGGACTGAAGAACAGCTCTTGTTTTACTTAGGTTCCAATACTGAGGGGAACTACATATGCGCCGTTTGTGTAGGAAGCACAGTTCTTTTGTTCTGAGCTAGCTCACTGTACTGGCCCTATAGGAAACACAGTAGAGTGGAAGAATGCCCGTTTCAAAAGCAGAGTGTTTTTCCTGCATGGCACTCTATGGTTCATTTAAACTTCCTACACGTAGTTGAATAACTTTCAGTTTCACGTTCTAGCAGCAAGGGTTCATTCAGGCTAAGAAGAGCACTCTTGTGCTATTCTGGCCATACACAGTGCAAATAGCATTCGCATCTGTTCCCAGCAAGTACAGTGTATTGGATTGAATAGAAGCTCCTGTTTTACTTAGTTTCCAACACTGGGTTGAAGTACATATGCGCGGTTTAAGTAGGAAGCACAGTTCTTTTGTTCTGAGCTAGCTCACTGTACTGGCCCTATAGGAAACACATTAGAGTACAAGAATGCTCGTTTCTCAAAAGCAGAGTGTTTTTCTTGCATGGCACACTAGGGCTCAGTTAAACTTCCTAAACGGAGTTTAATCACGTTCAGTTTCAAGTTCTAGCAGTAAGGGTTCATTCAGGCTAAGAAGAGCACCTTTGTGCTATTCTGGCCATACACAGTGCAAATAGCATTCGTGTCTGTTCCCAGCAAGTACAGTGTATTGGACTGAAGAGATGCTCCTGTTTTACTTAGTTTCCAATGCTGAGTTGAACTAGATATGACCCGTATGTGTACGAAGCACAGTTCTTTTGTTTTGAGCTAGCTCACTGTACTGGCCCTATAGGAAACACAGTAGAGTGCAAGAATGCCCGTTTCTCAAAAGCAGAGTGTTTTTCTTGCATGGCACACTAGGGTTCAGTTAAACATCCTAAACGGAGTTGAATCACGTTCAGTTTCAAGTTCAGGCAGGAAGGGTTCATTCAGGCTAAGAAGAGCACTCTTGTGCTATTCTGGCCATACACAGTGCAAATAGCATTCGCGTCTGTTCCCAGCAAGTACAGTGTATTGGACTGAAGAGAAGCTCCTGTTTTACTTAGTTTCGAATACATAGTTGAACTACATATGCGCGGTTTAAGTAGGAAGCACAGTTCTTTTGTTCTGAGCTAGCTCACTCTACTGGCCCTATAGGAAACACATTAGAGTGCAAGAATGCTCGTTTCTCAAAAGCAGAGTGTTTTTCTTGCATGGCACACTAGGGCTCAGTTAAACTTCCTAAACGGAGTTTAATCACGTTCAGTTTCAAGGTCTAGCATTAAGGGTTCATTCAGGCTAAGAAGAGCACCTTTGTGCTATTCTGGCCATACAAAGTGCAAATAGCATTCGTGTCTGTTCCCAGCAAGTACAGTGTATTGGACTGAAGAGATGCTCCTGTTTTACTTAGTTTCCAATACTGAGTTGAACTAGATATGTCCCTTTTGTGTAGGAGGCACAGTTCTTTTGTTCTGAGCTAGCTCACTGTACTGGCCGTATAGGAAACACAGTAGAGTGCAAGAATGCCCGTTTCTCAAAAGCAGAGTGTATTTCTTGCTTGGCACACTGGTTCAATTAAAATTCTAAACGGAGTTTAATCACGTTCAGTTTCAAGTTCTAGCAGCAAGGGTTCATTCAGGCTAAGAAGAGTACTCTTGTGCTATTCTGGCCATAAACAGTGCAATAGCATTCGAATCTATTCCCAGCAAGTACAGTGTATTGGACCGAAGAGAAGCTCCTGTTTTACTTAGTTTCCAATACTGAGTTGAACTAGATATGCCCCGTTTGTGTAGGAAGCACAGTTCTTTTGTTTTGAGCTAGCTCACTGTACTGGCCCTATAGGAAACACAGTAGAGTGCAAGAATGCCCGTTTCTCAAAAGCAGAGTGTTTTTCTTGCATGGCACACTAGGGCTCAGTTAAAATTCCTAAACGGAGTTGAATCACGTTCAGTTTCAAGTTCTAGCAGGAAGGGTTCATTCAGGCTAAGAAGAGCACTCTTGTGCTATTCTGGCGATACACAGTGCAAATAGCATTCGCGTCTGTTCACAGCAAATACAGTGTATTGGACTGAAGAGAAGCTCCTGTTTTACTTAGTTTCCAATACAGAGTTGAACTACATATGCGCCGTTTAAGTAGGAAGCACAGTTCTTTTGTTCTGAGCTAGCTCACTGTACTGGCCCTATAGGAAACACAGTAGAGTACAAGAATGCCCGTTTCTCAAAAGCAGAGTGTTTTTCTTGTATGGCACACTATGGTTCAATTAAAATTCCTAAACGCAGTTGAATCACGTCCAGTTTCCAGTTCTAGCAGCAAGGGTTCTTTCAGGCTAAGAAGAGCACTCTTGTGCTATTCTGGCCTTACATAGTGCAAATAGCATTCGCGTCTGTTCCCAGCAAGTACAGTGTATTGGACTGAAGAGAAGCTCCTGTTTTACTTAGTTTCCAATGCTGAGTTGAACTAGATATGCCCCGTATGTGTACGAAGCACAGTTCTTTTGTTTTGAGCTAGCTCACTGTACTGGCCCTATAGGAAACACAGTAGAGTGCAAGAATGCCCGTTTCTCAAAAGCAGAGTGTTTTTCTTGCATGGCACACTAGGGTTCAGTTAAACTTCCTACACGGAGTTGAACGACGTTCAGTTTCAAGTTCTAGCAGCAAGGGTTCATTCAGGCTAAGAAGAGCACTCTTGTCCTGGCCATACACAGTGCAAATAGCATTCGCGTCTGTTCCCAGCACGTACAGTGAATTGTACTGAAGAGAAGCTCCTGTTTTACTTAGTTTCCAACACTGAGTTGAACTATATATGCTCGGTTTAAGTAGGAAGCACAGTTCTTTTGTTCTGAGCTAGCTCACTCTACTGGCCCTATAGGAAACACAGTAGAGTGCAAGAATGCTCGTTTCTCAAAAGCAGAGTTTTTTTCTTGCATGGCACACTAGGGCTCAGTTAAACTTCCTAAACGGAGTTGAATCACGTTCAGTTTCAAGTTCTAGCACTAAGGGTTCATTCAGGCTAAGAAGAGCACTCTTGTGCTATTCTGGCCATACACAGTGCAAATAGCATTCGCGTTTGTTCCCAGCAAGTACATGTATCGGACTAAAGAGAAGCTCCTGTTTTACTTATTTTCCAATACTGAGTTGAACTAGATATGCCCCGTTTGTGTAGGAGGCACAGTTCTTTTGTTCTGAGCTAGCTCACTGTACTGACCCTATAGGAAAAACAGTACTGTGCAAGAATGCTCGTTTCTCAAAAGCAGAGTGTTTTTCTTGCATGGCACACTAGGGCTCAGTTAAAATTCCTAAACGGAGTTGAATCACGTTCAGTTTCAACTTCTAGCAGTAAGGGTTCATTCAGGCTAAGAAGAGCACTCTTGTGCTATTCTGGCCACACACAGTGCAAATAGCATTCGCGTCTGTTCCCAGCAAGTACAGTTTATTGTACGGAAGAGAAGCTCCTGTTTTACTTAGTTTCCAATACTTAGTTGAACTACATATGCGCCTTTTGAGTAGGAAGCAAAGTTCTTTTGTTCTGAGCTAGCTCACTGTACTGGCCCTATAGGAAACACAGTAGAGTGCAAGAATGCTCGTTTCTCAAAAGCAGAGTGTTTTTCTTGCATGGCACACTAGGGTTCAGTTAAACTTCATACACGGAGTTGAATCACGTTCAGTTTCACGTTCTAGCAGCAACGGTTCATTCAGGCTAAGAACAGCACTCTTGTGCTATTCTGGCCTTACACAATGCAAATAGCATTCGCGTTTGTTCCCTGCAAGTACAGTGTATTGGACTCAAGAGAAGCTCCTGTTTTACTTAGTTTCCAATCCTGAGTTGAACTAGATATGCCCCGTATGTGTACAAAGCACAGTTCTTTTGTTTTGAGCTAGCTCACTGTACTGGCCCTATAGGAAACACAGTAGAGTGCAAGAATGCCCATTTCTCAAAAGCAGAGTGTTTTTCTTGCATGGCACCCTAGGGTTCAGTTAAACTTCCTACACGGAGTTGAATCACGTTCAGTTTCAATTTCTAGCAGCAAGGGTTCATTCAGGCTAAGAAGAGCACTCTTGTGCTATTCTGTCCATACACAGTGCAAATAGCGTTCGCGTCTGTTCCCAGCAACTACAGTGTATTGGCCTGAAGAGAAGCTCCTGTTTTACTTATTTTCCAATACTGAGTTGAACTAGATATGCCCCGTTTGTGTAGGAAGCACAGTTCTTTTGTTCTGAGGTAGCTCACTGTACTGGCCCTATAGGAAACACAGTAGTGTGCAAGAATGCTCGTTTCTCAAAAGCAGAGTGTTTTCCTTGCATTGCACACTAGGGCTCAGTTAAAATTCCTAAACCGAGTTTAATCACGTTCAGTTTCAAGTTCTAGCAGTAAGGGTTCATTCAGGCTAAGAAGAACACTCTTGTGCTATTCTGGCCATACACAGTGCAAATGACATTGGCGTCTGTTCCCCGCAACTACAGTGTAACGGACTAAAGAGAAGCTCCTGTTTTACTTAGTTTCCAATACTGAGTTGAACTAGAGATGCCCCGTTTGTGTAGGAAGCACAGTTCTTTTGTTCTGAGCTAGCTCACTGTACTGGCCCTATAGGAAACACAGTAGAGTACAAGAATGCTTGTTTCTCAAAAGCAGAGTGTTTTTCTTGCATGGCACACTAGGGCTCAGTTAAACTTCTTAAACGGAGTTTAATCACGTTCAGTTTCAAGTTCTAGCAGTAAGGGTTCATTCAGGCTAAGAAGAGCACTCTTGTGCTATTCTGGCTATACTCAGTACAAATAGCATTCGCGTCTGTTCCCAGCAAGTACAGTGTATTGGACTGAAGAGAAGCTCCTGTTTTACTTAGTTTCCAATACTGAGTTGAACTAGATATACCCCATTTGTGTAGGAAGCACAGTTCTTTTGTTCTGAGCTAGGTTACTGTTCTGGCCCTATAGGAAACACAGTAGAGTGCATGAATGCCCGTTTCTCAAAAGCAGAGTGTTTTTCTTGCATGGCACACTAGGGCTCAGTTAAACTTCCTAAATGGAGTTTAATCACGTTCAGTTTCAAGTTCTGGCCTAAGGGTTCATTCAGGCTAAGAAGAGCTCTCTTGTACTATTCTGGCCATACACATTTCAAATAGCATTCGCGTCTGTTCCCAGCAACTACAGTGTATTGGACTGAAGAGCAGCTCCTGTTTTACTTAGGTTCCAATACTGAGGTGAACTACATATGCGCCGTTTGTGTAGGAAGCACAGTTCTTTTGTTCTGAGCTAGCTCACTGTACTGGCCCTATAGGAAACACATTAGATTGCAAGAATGCCCGTTTCAAAAGCAGAGTGTTTTTCCTGCATGGCACTCTATGGTTCAGTTAAACTTCCTACACGTAGATGAATCACGTTCAGTTTCAAATTCTAGCAGCAAGGGTTCACTCAGGCTAAGAAGACCACTCTTGTGCTATTCTGGCCATACACAGTGCAAATAGCATTCGCGTCTGTTCCCAGCAAGTACAGTGTATTCGACTGAAGAGAAGCTCCTGTTTTTCTTAGTTTCCAATACTGAGTTGAAGTAGATATGCCCCGTTTTTGTGCGAAGCACAGTTCTTTTGTTCTGAGCTAGCACACTGTACTGGCCCTATAGGAAACACAGTAGAGTACAAGAATGACCATTTCTCAAAAGCAAAGTGTTTTTCTTGCATGGCACACTAGGGTTCAACTTCCTAAACGGAGTTGAATCACGTTCGGTTTCAAGTTCTAGCAGCAAGGGTTCATTCAGGCTAAGAAGAGCACTCTTGTGCTATTCTGGCCATAAACAGTGCAAATAGCATTCGCATCTATTCCCAGCAAGTACAGTGTATTGGACCGAAGAGAAGCTCCTTTTTACTTAGTTTCCAATACTGATTTGAACTAGATTTGCCCCGTTTGTGTAGGAAGCACAGTTCTTTTGTTCTGAGCGAGCTCACTGTACTGGCCCTATAGGAAACACAGTAGAGTGCAAGAATGCCTGTTTCTCAAAAGCAAAGTGTTTTTCTTGCATGGCACACTAGGGTTCAGTTAAACATCCTAAACGGAGTTGAATCACGTTCAGTTTCCAGTTCTAGCAGCAAGGGTTCATTCAGGCTAAGAACAGCACTCTTGTGCTATTCTGGCCATACACAGTGCAAATAGCATTCGCGTATGTTCCCAGCATGTACAGTGTATTGCACTGAAGAGAAGCTCCTGTTTTACTTAGTTTCCAATACTGAGTTGAACTAGATATGCCCCGTATGTGTACGAAGCAGAGTTCTTTTGTTTTGAGCAAGCTCACTGTACTGGCCCTATAGGAAACACAGTAGAGTGCAAGAATGCCCGTTTCTCAAAAGCAGAGTGTTTTTCGTGCATGGCACACTAGGGTTCAGTTAAACTTCCTAAAAGGAGTTGAATCACGTTCAATTTTAAGTTCTAGCAGGAAGGGTTCATTCAGGCTAAGAAGAGCACTCTTGTGCTATTCTGGCCATACACAGTGCAAATAGCATTCGCGTCTGTTCCCAGCAAGTACAGTGTATTGGACTGAAGAGAATCTCCTGTTTTACTTAGTTTCCAACACTGAGTTGAACTACATATGCGCGGTTTAAGTAGGAAGCACAGTTCTTTTGTTCTGAGCTAGCTCACTGTACAGGCCCTGTAGGAAACACATTAGAGTGCAAGAATGCTCGTTTCTCAAAAGCAGAGTGTTTTTCTTGCATGGCACACTAGGACTCAGTTAAACTTCCTAAACGGAGTTGAATCACGTTCAGTTTCAAGTTCTAGCAGTAAGGGTTCAATCAGGCTAAGAAGAGCACTTTTGTGCTATTCTGGCCATACACAGTGCAAATAGCATTCGTGTCTGTTCCCAGCAAGTACAGTGTATTGGACTTTAGAGAAGCTCCTGTTTTACTTAGTTTCCAATCCTGAGTTGAACTAGATATGCCCCGTATGTGTACGAAGCACAGTTCTTTTGTTTTGAGCTAGCTCACTGTACTGGCCCTATAGGAATCACAGTAGAGTGCAAGAATGCCCGTTTCTCAAAAGCAGAGTGTTTTTCGTGCATGGCACACTAGGGTTCAGTTAAACTTCCTAAACGGAGTTGAATCACGTTCAGTTTCAAGTTCTAGCAGGAAGGGTTCATTCAGGCTTAGAAGAGCACTCTTGTGCTATTCTTGCCATACAGAGTGCAAATAGCATTCGCGTCTGTTCCCAGCACGTACAGTGTATTGGACTGAAGAGAAGCTCCTGTTTTACTTAGGTTCCAATACTGAGGTGAACTACATATGCGCCGTTTGTGTAGGAAGCAGATTTCTTTTGTTTTGAGCTAGCTCACTGTACTGGCCCTATAGGAAACACAGTAGAGTGCAAGAATGCCCGTTTCTCAAAAGCAGAGTGTTTTTCTTGCATGGCACACTAGCGTTCAATTAAACTTCCTAAACAGAGTTGAATCACGTTAAGTTTCAAGATCTAGCTGCAAGGGTTCATTCAGGCTAAGAATAGCACTCTTGTGCTATTCTGGCCTTACACAGTGCAAATAGCATTCGCGTCTGTTCCCAGCAAGTACAGTATATTGGACTGAAGAGAAGCTCCTGTTTTACTTAGTTTCCAATACTAAGTTGAACTACATATCCGCCGTTTGAGTAGGAAGCACAGTTCTTTTGTTCTGAGCTAGCTCAATGTACTGGCCATATAGGAAACACAGTAGAGTGCAAGAATGCCCGTTTCTCAAAAGCAGAGTGTTTTTCTTGCATGGCACACTAGGGTTCAGTTAAACTTCCTACACGGAGTTGAATCACGTTCAGTTTCAAGTTCTAGCAGCAAGGGTTCATTCAGGCTAAGAAGAGTACTCTTGTGCTATTCTGGCCATACACAGTGCAAATAGGATTCGCGTCTGTTCCCAGCAAGTACAGTGTATTGGACTGAAGAAAAGTTCCTGTTTTACTTAGTTTCCAATCCTGAGTTGAAGTAGACATGCCCCGTATGTGTACGAAGCACAGTTCTTTTGTTTTGAGCTAGCTCACTGTACTGGCCCTATAGGAAACACAGTAGAGTGCAAGAATGCTCGTTTCTCAAAAACAGAGTGTTTTTCTTGCATGGCACACTAGGGCTCAGTTAAACTTCCTAAACGGAGTTGAATCACGTTCAGTTTCAAATTCTAGCAGTAAGGGTTCATTCAGGCTAAGAAGAGCTCTCTTGTACTATTCTGGTCATACACAGTGCAAATAGCATTCGCGTCTGTTCCCAGCAACTACAGTGTATTGGACTGAAGAGCAGCTCCTGTTTTACTTAGGTTCCAATACTACGGTGAACTACATATGCGCCGTTTGTGTAGGAAGCACAGTTCTTTTGTTCTGAGCTAGCTCACTGTACTGGCCCTATAGGAAACACAGTAGAGTGCAAGAATGCCGTTTCAAAAGCAGAGTGTTTTTCCTGCATGGCACTCTGTGGTTCAGTTAAACTTCCTACACGTAGTTGAATCACGTTCAGTTTCACGTTCTAGCAGCAAGGGTTCATTCAGGCTAAGAAGAGCACTCTTGTGCTATTCTGGCCATACACAGTGCAAATAGCATTCGCATCTGTTCCCAGCAAGTACAGTGTATTCGACTGAAGAGAGGCTCCTGTTTTACTTAGTTTCCAACACTGAGTTGAACTACATATGCGCGGTTTAAGTAGGAAGCACAGTTCTTTTGTTCTGAGCTAGCTCACTGTACAGGCCCTATAGGAAACACATTAGAGTGCAAGAATGCTCGTTTCTCAAAAGCAGAGTTTTTTTCTTGCATGGCACACTAGGGCTCAGTTAAACTTCTTAAACGGAGTTTAATTACGTACAGTTTCAAGTTCTAGCAGTAAGGGTTCATTCAGGCTAAGAAGAGCACTTTTGTGCTATTCTGGCCATACACAGTGCAAATAGCATTCGCGTCTGTTCCCAGCAAGTACAGTGTATTCGACTGAAGAGAAGCTCCTGTTTTTCTTAGTTTCCAATACTGAGTTGAAGTAGATATGCCCCGTTTTTGTACGAAGCACAGTTCTTTTGTTCTGAGCTAGCACACTGTACTGGCCCTATAGGAAACACAGTAGAGTACAAGAATGACCATTTCTCAAAAGCAAAGTGTTTTTCTTGCATGGCACACTAGGGTTCAACTTCCTAAACGGAGTTGAATCACGTTCAGTTTCAATTTCTAGCAGCAAGGGTTCATTCAGGCTAAGAAGAGGACTCTTGTGCTATTCTGGCCATACACAGTGCAAATAGCATTCGCGTATGTTCCCAGCAACTACAGTGTATTGGCCTGAAGAGAAGCTCCTGTTTTACTTATTTTCCAATACTGAGTTGAACTAGATATGCCCCGTTTGTGTAGGAAGCACAGTTCTTTTGTTCTGAGGTAGCTCACTGTACTGGCCCTATAGGAAACACAGTAGTGTGCAAGAATGCTCGTTTCTCAAAAGCAGAGTGTTTTCCTTGCATTGCACACTAGGGCTCAGTTAAAATTCCTAAACGGAGTTTAATCACGTTCAGTTTCAAGTTCTAGCAGTAAGGGTTCATTCAGGCTAAGAAGAACACTCTTGTGCTATTCTGGCCATACACAGTGCAAATGGCATTGGCGTCTGTTCCCAGCAACTACAGTGTAACGGACTAAAGAGAAGCTCCTGTTTTACTTAGTTTCCAATACTGAGTTGAACTAGAGATGCCCCGTTTGTGTAGGAAGCACAGTTCTTTTGTTCTGAGCTAGCTCACTGAACTGGCCCTATAGGAAACACAGTAGAGTACAAGAATGCTTGTTTCTCAAAAGCAGAGTGTTTTTCTTGCATGGCACACTAGGGCTCAGTTAACCTTCCTAAACGGAGTTTAATCACGTTCAGTTTCAAGTTCTAGCAGTAAGGGTTCATTCAGGCTAAGAAGAGCACTCTTGTGCTATTCTGGCTATACTCAGTACAAATAGCATTCGCCTCTGTTCCCAGCAAGTACAGTGTATTGGACTGAAGAGAGGCTCCTGTTTTACTTAGTTTCCAATACTGAGTTGAACTAGATATGCCCCATTTGTGTAGGAAGCACAGTTCTTTTGTTCTGAGCTAGGTTACTGTTCTGGCCCTATAGGAAACACAGTAGAGTGCATGAATGCCCGTTTCTCAAAAGCAGAGTGTTTTTCTTGCATGGCACACTAGGGCTCAGTTAAACTTCCTAAATGGAGTTTAATCACGTTCAGTTTCAAGTTCTGGCCTAAGGGTTCATTCAGGCTAAGAAGAGCTCTCTTGTACTATTCTGGCCATACACATTTCAAATAGCATTCGCGTCTGTTCCCAGCAACTACAGTGTATTGGACTGAAGAGCAGCTCCTGTTTTACTTAGGTTCCAATACTGAGGTGAACTACATATGCGCCGTTTGTGTAGGAAGCACAGTTCTTTTGTTCTGAGCTAGCTCACTGTACTGGCCCTATAGGAAACACAGTAGAGTGCAAGAATGCCCGTTTCAAAAGCAGAGTGTTTTTCCTGCATGGCACTCTATGGTTCAGTTAAACTTCCTACACGTAGTTGAATCACGTTCAGTTTCACGTTCTAGCAGCAAGGGTTCACTCAGGCTAAGAAGACCACTCTTGTGCTATTCTGGCCATACACAGTGCAAATAGCATTCGCGTCTGTTCCCAGCAAGTACAGTGTATTCGACTGAAGAGAAGCTCCTGTTTTTCTTAGTTTCCAATACTGAGTTGAAGTAGATATGCCCCGTTTTTGTACGAAGCACAGTTCTTTTGTTCTGAGCTAGCACACTGTACTGGCCCTATAGGAAACACAGTAGAGTACAAGAATGACCATTTCTCAAAAGCAAAGTGTTTTTCTTGCATGGCACACTAGGGTTCAACTTCCTAAACGGAGTTGAATCACGTTCGGTTTCAAGTTCTAGCAGCAAGGGTTCATTCAGGCTAAGAAGAGCACTCTTGTGCTATTCTGGCCATAAACAGTGCAAATAGCATTCGCATCTATTCCCAGCAAGTACAGTGTATTGGACCGAAGAGAAGCTCCTTTTTACTTAGTTTCCAATACTGATTTGAACTAGATTTGCCCCGTTTGTGTAGGAAGCACAGTTCTTTTGTTCTGAGCGAGCTCACTGTACTGGCCCTATAGGAAACACAGTAGAGTGCAAGAATGCCTGTTTCTCAAAAGCAAAGTGTTTTTCTTGCATGGCACACTAGGGTTCAGTTAAACATCCTAAACGGAGTTGAATCACGTTCAGTTTCCAGTTCTAGCAGCAAGGGTTCATTCAGGCTAAGAACAGCACTCTTGTGCTATTCTGGCCATACACAGTGCAAATAGCATTCGCGTATGTTCCCAGCATGTACAGTGTATTGCACTGAAGAGAAGCTCCTGTTTTACTTAGTTTCCAATACTGAGTTGAACTAGATATGCCCCGTATGTGTACGAAGCAGAGTTCTTTTGTTTTGAGCAAGCTCACTGTACTGGCCCTATAGGAAACACAGTAGAGTGCAAGAATGCCCGTTTCTCAAAAGCAGAGTGTTTTTCGTGCATGGCACACTAGGGTTCAGTTAAACTTCCTAAAAGGAGTTGAATCACGTTCAATTTCAAGTTCTAGCAGGAAGGGTTCATTCAGGCTAAGAAGAGCACTCTTGTGCTATTCTGGCCATACACAGTGCAAATAGCATTCGCGTCTGTTCCCAGCAAGTACAGTGTATTGGACTGAAGAGAAGCTCCTGTTTTACTTAGTTTCCAACACTGAGTTGAACTACATATGCGCGGTTTAAGTAGGAAGCAGATTTCTTTTGTTCTGAGCTAGCTCACTGTACAGGCCCTGTAGGAAACACATTAGAGTGCAAGAATGCTCGTTTCTCAAAAGCAGAGTGTTTTTCTTGCATGGCACACTAGGACTCAGTTAAACTTCCTAAACGGAGTTGAATCATGTTCAGTTTCAAGTTCTAGCAGTAAGGGTTCAATCAGGCTAAGAAGAGCACTTTTGTGCTATTCTGGCCATACACAGTGCAAATAGCATTCGTGTCTGTTCCCAGCAAGTACAGTGTATTGGACTTTAGAGAAGCTCCTGTTTTACTTAGTTTCCAATCCTGAGTTGAACTAGATATGCCCCGTATGTGTACGAAGCACAGTTCTTTTGTTTTGAGCTAGCTCACAGTACTGGCCCTATAGGAATCACAGTAGAGTGCAAGAATGCCCGTTTCTCAAAAGCAGAGTGTTTTTCTTGCATGGCACACTAGCGTTCAATTAAACTTCCTAAACAGAGTTGAATCACGTTAAGTTTCAAGATCTAGCTGCAAGGGTTCATTCAGGCTAAGAATAGCACTCTTGTGCTATTCTGGCCTTACACAGTGCAAATAGCATTCGCGTCTGTTCCCAGCAAGTACAGTATATTGGACTGAAGAGAAGCTCCTGTTTTACTTAGTTTCCAATACTAAGTTGAACTACATATCCGCCGTTTGAGTAGGAAGCACAGTTCTTTTGTTCTGAGCTAGCTCAATGTACTGGCCATATAGGAAACACAGTAGAGTGCAAGAATGCTCGTTTCTCAAAAGCAAAGTGTTTTTCTTGCATGGCACACTAGGGTTCAGTTAAACTTCCTACACGGAGTTGAATCACGTTCAGTTTCAAGTTCTAGCAGCAAGGGTATATTCAGGCTAAGAAGAGTACTCTTGTGCTATTCTGGCCATACACAGTGCAAATAGGATTTGCGTCTGTTCCCAGCAAGTACAGTGTATTGGACTGAAGAAAAGTTCCTGTTTTACTTAGTTTCCAATCCTGAGTTGAAGTAGACATGCCCCGTATGTGTACGAAGCACAGTTCTTTTGTTTTGAGCTAGCTCACTGTACTGGCCCTATAGGAAACACAGTAGAGTGCAAGAATGCTCGTTTCTCAAAAACAGAGTGTTTTTCTTGCATGGCACACTAGGGCTCAGTTAAACTTCCTAAACGGAGTTGAATCACGTTCAGTTTCAAATTCTAGCAGTAAGGGTTCATTCAGGCTAAGAAGAGCTCTCTTGTACTATTCTGGCCATACACAGTGCAAATAGCATTCGCGTCTGTTCCCAGCAACTACAGTGTATTGGACTGAAGAGCAGCTCCTGTTTTACTTAGGTTCCAATACTACGGTGAACTACATATGCGCCGTTTGTGTAGGAAGCACAGTTCTTTTGTTCTGAGCTAGCTCACTGTACTGGCCCTATAGGAAACACAGTAGAGTGCAAGAATGCCGTTTCAAAAGCAGAGTGTTTTTCCTGCATGGCACTCTGTGGTTCAGTTAAACTTCCTACACGTAGTTGAATCACGTTCAGTTTCACGTTCTAGCAGCAAGGGTTCATTCAGGCTAAGAAGAGCACTCTTGTGCTATTCTGGCCATACACAGTGCAAATAGCATTCGCATCTGTTCCCAGCAAGTACAGTGTATTCGACTGAAGAGAGGCTCCTGTTTTACTTAGTTTCCAACACTGAGTTGAACTACATATGCGCGGTTTAAGTAGGAAGCACAGTTCTTTTGTTCTGAGCTAGCTCACTGTACAGGCCCTATAGGAAACACATTAGAGTGCAAGAATGCTCGTTTCTCAAAAGCAGAGTTTTTTTCTTGCATGGCACACTAGGGCTCAGTTAAACTTCCTAAACGGAGTTTAATTACGTACAGTTTCAAGTTCTAGCAGTAAGGGTTCATTCAGGCTAAGAAGAGCACTTTTGTGCTATTCTGGCCATACACAGTGCAAATAGCATTCGCGTCTGTTCCCAGCAAGTACAGTGTATTCGACTGAAGAGAAGCTCCTGTTTTTCTTAGTTTCCAATACTGAGTTGAAGTAGATATGCCCCGTTTTTGTACGAAGCACAGTTCTTTTGTTCTGAGCTAGCACACTGTACTGGCCCTATAGGAAACACAGTAGAGTACAAGAATGACCATTTCTCAAAAGCAAAGTGTTTTTCTTGCATGGCACACTAGGGTTCAACTTCCTAAACGGAGTTGAATCACGTTCGGTTTCAAGTTCTAGCAGCAAGGGTTCATTCAGGCTAAGAAGAGCACTCTTGTGCTATTCTGGCCATAAACAGTGCAAATAGCATTCGCATCTATTCCCAGCAAGTACAGTGTATTGGACCGAAGAGAAGCTCCTTTTTACTTAGTTTCCAATACTGATTTGAACTAGATTTGCCCCGTTTGTGTAGGAAGCACAGTTCTTTTGTTCTGAGCGAGCTCACTGTACTGGCCCTATAGGAAACACAGTAGAGTGCAAGAATGCCTGTTTCTCAAAAGCAAAGTGTTTTTCTTGCATGGCACACTAGGGTTCAGTTAAACATCCTAAACGGAGTTGAATCACGTTCAGTTTCCAGTTCTAGCAGCAAGGGTTCATTCAGGCTAAGAACAGCACTCTTGTGCTATTCTGGCCATACACAGTGCAAATAGCATTCGCGTATGTTCCCAGCATGTACAGTGTATTGCACTGAAGAGAAGCTCCTGTTTTACTTAGTTTCCAATACTGAGTTGAACTAGATATGCCCCGTATGTGTACGAAGCAGAGTTCTTTTGTTTTGAGCAAGCTCACTGTACGGGCCCTATAGGAAACACAGTAGAGTGCAAGAATGCCCGTTTCTCAAAAGCAGAGTGTTTTTCGTGCATGGCACACTAGGGTTCAGTTAAACTTCCTAAAAGGAGTTGAATCACGTTCAATTTCAAGTTCTAGCAGGAAGGGTTCATTCAGGCTAAGAAGAGCACTCTTGTGCTATTCTGGCCATACACAGTGCAAATAGCATTCGCGTCTGTTCCCAGCAAGTACAGTGTATTGGACTGAAGAGAATCTCCTGTTTTACTTAGTTTCCAACACTGAGTTGAACTACATATGCGCGGTTTAAGTAGGAAGCACAGTTCTTTTGTTCTGAGCTAGCTCACTGTACAGGCCCTGTAGGAAACACATTAGAGTGCAAGAATGCTCGTTTCTCAAAAGCAGAGTGTTTTTCTTGCATGGCACACTAGGACTCAGTTAAACTTCCTAAACGGAGTTGAATCACGTTCAGTTTCAAGTTCTAGCAGTAAGGGTTCAATCAGGCTAAGAAGAGCACTTTTGTGCTATTCTGGCCATACACAGTGCAAATAGCATTCGTGTCTGTTCCCAGCAAGTACAGTGTATTGGACTTTAGAGAAGCTCCTGTTTTACTTAGTTTCCAATCCTGAGTTGAACTAGTTATGCCCCGTATGTGTACGAAGCACAGTTCTTTTGTTTTGAGCTAGCTCACTGTACTGGCCCTATAGGAATCACAGTAGAGTGCAAGAATGCCCGTTTCTCAAAAGCAGAGTGTTTTTCTTGCATGGCACACTAGCGTTCAATTAAACTTCCTAAACAGAGTTGAATCACGTTAAGTTTCAAGATCTAGCTGCAAGGGTTCATTCAGGCTAAGAATAGCACTCTTGTGCTATTCTGGCCTTACACAGTGCAAATAGCATTCGCGTCTGTTCCCAGCAAGTACAGTATATTGGACTGAAGAGAAGCTCCTGTTTTACTTAGTTTCCAATACTAAGTTGAACTACATATCCGCCGTTTGAGTAGGAAGCACAGTTCTTTTGTTCTGAGCTAGCTCAATGTACTGGCCATATAGGAAACACAGTAGAGTGCAAGAATGCTCGTTTCTCAAAAGCAAAGTGTTTTTCTTGCATGGCACACTAGGGTTCAGTTAAACTTCCTACACGGAGTTGAATCACGTTCAGTTTCAAGTTCTAGCAGCAAGGGTATATTCAGGCTAAGAAGAGTACTCTTGTGCTATTCTGGCCATACACAGTGCAAATAGGATTTGCGTCTGTTCCCAGCAAGTACAGTGTATTGGACTGAAGAAAAGTTCCTGTTTTACTTAGTTTCCAATCCTGAGTTGAAGTAGACATGCCCCGTATGTGTACGAAGCACAGTTCTTTTGTTTTGAGCTAGCTCACTGTACTGGCCCTATAGGAAACACAGTAGAGTGCAAGAATGCTCGTTTCTCAAAAACAGAGTGTTTTTCTTGCATGGCACACTAGGGCTCAGTTAAACTTCCTAAACGGAGTTGAATCACGTTCAGTTTCAAATTCTAGCAGTAAGGGTTCATTCAGGCTAAGAAGAGCTCTCTTGTACTATTCTGGCCATACACAGTGCAAATAGCATTCGCGTCTGTTCCCAGCAACTACAGTGTATTGGACTGAAGAGCAGCTCCTGTTTTACTTAGGTTCCAATACTACGGTGAACTACATATGCGCCGTTTGTGTAGGAAGCACAGTTCTTTTGTTCTGAGCTAGCTCACTGTACTGGCCCTATAGGAAACACAGTAGAGTGCAAGAATGCCGTTTCAAAAGCAGAGTGTTTTTCCTGCATGGCACTCTGTGGTTCAGTTAAACTTCCTACACGTAGTTGAATCACGTTCAGTTTCACGTTCTAGCAGCAAGGGTTCATTCAGGCTAAGAAGAGCACTCTTGTGCTATTCTGGCCATACACAGTGCAAATAGCATTCGCATCTGTTCCCAGCAAGTACAGTGTATTCGACTGAAGAGAGGCTCCTGTTTTACTTAGTTTCCAACACTGAGTTGAACTACATATGCGCGGTTTAAGTAGGAAGCACAGTTCTTTTGTTCTGAGCTAGCTCACTGTACAGGCCCTATAGGAAACACATTAGAGTGCAAGAATGCTCGTTTCTCAAAAGCAGAGTTTTTTTCTTGCATGGCACACTAGGGCTCAGTTAAACTTCCTAAACGGAGTTTAATTACGTACAGTTTCAAGTTCTAGCAGTAAGGGTTCATTCAGGCTAAGAAGAGCACTTTTGTGCTATTCTGGCCATACACAGTGCAAATAGCATTCGCGTCTGTTCCCAGCAAGTACAGTGTATTCGACTGAAGAGAAGCTCCTGTTTTTCTTAGTTTCCAATACTGAGTTGAAGTAGATATGCCCCGTTTTTGTACGAAGCACAGTTCTTTTGTTCTGAGCTAGCACACTGTACTGGCCCTATAGGAAACACAGTAGAGTACAAGAATGACCATTTCTCAAAAGCAAAGTGTTTTTCTTGCATGGCACACTAGGGTTCAACTTCCTAAACGGAGTTGAATCACGTTCGGTTTCAAGTTCTAGCAGCAAGGGTTCATTCAGGCTAAGAAGAGCACTCTTGTGCTATTCTGGCCATAAACAGTGCAAATAGCATTCGCATCTATTCCCAGCAAGTACAGTGTATTGGACCGAAGAGAAGCTCCTTTTTACTTAGTTTCCAATACTGATTTGAACTAGATTTGCCCCGTTTGTGTAGGAAGCACAGTTCTTTTGTTTTGAGCTAGCTCACTGTACTGGCCCTATAGGAATCACAGTAGAGTGCAAGAATGCCCGTTTCTCAAAAGCAGAGTGTTTTCGTGCATGGCACACTAGGGTTCAGTTAAACTTCCTAAACGGAGTTGAATCACGTTCAGTTTCAAGTTCTAGCAGGAAGGGTTCATTCAGGCTTAGAAGAGCACTCTTGTGCTATTCTTGCCATACACAGTGCAAATAGCATTCGCGTCTGTTCCCAGCACGTACAGTGTATTGGACTGAAGAGAAGCTCCTGTTTTACTTAGGTTCCAATACTGAGGTGAACTACATATGCGCCGTTTGTGTAGGAAGCAGATTTCTTTTGTTTTGAGCTAGCTCACTGTACTGGCCCTATAGGAAACACAGTAGAGTGCAAGAATTCCCGTTTCTCAAAAGCAGAGTGTTTTTCTTGCATGGCACACTAGCGTTCAATTAAACTTCCTAAACAGAGTTGAATCACGTTAAGTTTCAAGATCTAGCTGCAAGGGTTCATTCAGGCTAAGAATAGCACTCTTGTGCTATTCTGGCCTTACACAGTGCAAATAGCATTCGCGTCTGTTCCCAGCAAGTAGAGTGTATTGGACTGAAGAGAAGCTCCTGTTTTACTTAGTTTCCAATACTAAGTTGAACTACATATCCGCCGTTTGAGTAGGAAGCACAGTTCTTTTGTTCTGAGCTAGCTCAATGTACTGGCCATATAGGAAACACAGTAGAGTGCAAAAATGCCCGTTTCTCAAAAGCAGGGTGTTTTTCTTGCATGGCACACTAGGGTTCAGTTAAACTTCCTACACGGAGTTGAATCACGTTCAGTTTCAAGTTCTAGCAGCAAGGGTTCATTCAGGCTAAGAAGAGTACTCTTGTGCTATTCTGGCCATACACAGTGCAAATAGGATTCGCGTCTGTTCTCAGCAAGTACAGTGTATTGGACTGAAGAAAAGTTCCTGTTTTACTTAGTTTCCAATCCTGAGTTGAAGTAGACATGCCCCGTATGTGTACGAAGCACAGTTCTTTTGTTTTGAGCTAGCTCACTGTACTGGCCCTATAGGAAACACAGTAGAGTGCAAGAATGCTCGTTTCTCAAAAACAGAGTGTTTTTCTTGCATGGCACACTAGGGCTCAGTTAAACTTCCTAAACGGAGTTGAATCACGTTCAGTTTCAAATTCTAGCAGTAAGGGTTCATTCAGGCTAAGAAGAGCTCTCTTGTACTATTCTGGCCATACACAGTGCAAATAGCATTCGCGTCTGTTCCCAGCAACTACAGTGTATTGGACTGAAGAGCAGCTCCTGTTTTACTTAGGTTCCAATACTACGGTGAACTACATATGCGCCGTTTGTGTAGGAAGCACAGTTCTTTTGTTCTGAGCTAGCTCACTGTACTGGCCCTATAGGAAACACAGTAGAGTGCAAGAATGCCGTTTCAAAAGCAGAGTGTTTTTCCTGCATGGCACTCTGTGGTTCAGTTAAACTTCCTACACGTAGTTGAATCACGTTCAGTTTCACGTTCTAGCAGCAAGGGTTCATTCAGGCTAAGAAGAGCACTCTTGTGCTATTCTGGCCATACACAGTGCAAATAGCATTCGCATCTGTTCCCAGCAAGTACAGTGTATTCGACTGAAGAGAGGCTCCTGTTTTACTTAGTTTCCAACACTGAGTTGAACTACATTTGCGCGGTTTAAGTAGGAAGCACAGTTCTTTTGTTCTGAGCTAGCTCACTGTACAGGCCCTATAGGAAACACATTAGAGTGCAAGAATGCTCGTTTCTCAAAAGCAGAGTTTTTCTCTTGCATGGCACACTAGGGCTCAGTTAAACTTCCTAAACGGAGTTTAATTACGTACAGTTTCAAGTTCTAGCAGTAAGGGTTCATTCAGGCTAAGAAGAGCACTTTTGTGCTATTCTGGCCATACACAGTGCAAATAGCATTCGTGTCTGTTCCCAGCAAGTACAGTGTATTGGACTTTAGAGAAGCTCCTGTTTTACTTAGTTTCCAATCCTGAGTTGAAGTAGATATGCCCCGTATGTGTACGAAGCACAGTTCTTTTGTTCTGAGCTAGCTCAATGTACTGGCCCTATAGGAAACACAGTAGAGTGCAAGAATGCTCGTTTCTCAAAAACAGAGTGTTTTTCTTGCATGGCACACTAGGGCTCAGTTATACTTCCTAAACGGAGTTGAATCACGTTCAGTTTCAAATTCTAGCAGTAAGGGTTCATTCAGGCTAAGAAGAACACTCTTGTGCTATTCTTGCCATACACAGTGCAAATAGCTTTCGCGATTGTTCCCAGCAAGTACAGTGTATTGGACTAAAGAGACGCTCCTGTTTTACTTAGTTTCCAATACTGAGTTGAACTAGATATGCCCCATTTGTGTAGGAAGCACAGTTCTTTTGTTCTGAGCTAGCTCACTGTACTGGCCCTATAGGAAACACAGTAGAGTGCAAGAATGCCCGTTTCTCAAACCAGAGTGTATTTCTTGCTTGGCACACCTGGGTTCAATTAAAATTCCTAAACGGAGTTGAATCACTTTCAGTTTCAAGTTCTAGCAGCAAGGGTTCATTCAGGCTAAGAAGAGAACTCTTGTGCTATTCTGGACATACACAGTGCAAATAGCATTCAAGTCTGTTCACAGCAAGTACAGTATAATCGACTGAAGAGAAGCTCCTGTTTTACTTAGTTTCCAACACTGAGTTGAACTATATATGCGCGGTTTAAGTAGGAAGCACAGTTCTTTTGTTCTGAGCTAGCTCACTGTACAGGCCCTATAGGAAACACAGTAGAGTGCAAGAGTGCTCGTTTCTCAAAAGCAGAGTGATTTTCTTGCATGGCACACTAGGGCTCAGTTAAACTTCCTAAACGGAGTTTAATCACGTTCAGTTTCAAGTTCTAGCAGTAAGGGTTAATTCAGGCTAAGAAGAGAACTCTTGTGCTATTCTGGCCATACACAGTGCAAATAGCATTCGCGTTTGTTCCCAGCAAGTACAGTGTATCGGACTAAAGAGAAGCTCCTGTTTTACTTATTTTCCAATACTGAGTTGAACTAGATATGCCCCGTTTGTGTAGGAAGCACAGTTCTTTTGTTCTGAGCTAGCTCACTGTACTGGCCCTACAGGAAACACAGTAGTGTGCAAGAATGCTCGTTTCTCAAAAGCAGAGTGTTTTTCTTGCATGGCACACTAGGGCTCAGTTAAACTTCCTAAACGGAGTTTAATCACGTTCAGTTTCAAGTTCTGGCCTAATGGTTCATTCAGGCTAAGAAGAGCACTCTTGTACTATTCTGGCCATACACAGTGCAAATAGTATTCGCGTCTGTTCCCAGCAACTACAGTGTATTGGACTGAAGAGCAGCTCCTGTTTTACTTAGGTTCCAATACTGAGGTGAACTACATATGCGCCGTTTGTGTAGGAAGCACAGTTCTTTTGTTCTGAGCTATCTCACTGTACTGGCCATATAGGAAACACAGTAGAGTGCAAGAATGCCCGTTTCAAAAGCAGAGTGTTTTTCCTGCATGGCACTCTGTGGTTCAGTTAAACTTCCTACACGTAGTTGAATCACGTTCAGTTTCACGTTCTAGCAGCAAGGGTTCATTCAGGCTAAGAAGAGCACTCTTGTGCTATTCTGGCCATACACAGTGCAAATAGCATTCGCGTCTGTTCCCAGCAAGTACAGTGTATTCGACTGAAGAGAGGCTCCTGTTTTACTTAGTTTCCAACACTGAGTTGAACTACATATGCTCGGTTTAAGTAGGAAGCACAGTTCTTTTGTTCTGAGCTAGCTCACTGTACAGGCCCTATAGGAAACACATTAGAGTGCAAGAATGCTCGTTTCTCAAAAGCAGAGTGTTTTTCTTGCATGGCACACTAGGGCTCAATTAAACTTCCTAAACGGAGTTTAATCACGTTCAGTTTCAAGTTCTAGCAGTAAGGGTTCATTCAGGTTAAGAAGAGCACTTTTGTGCTATTATGGCCATACACAGTGCAAATAGCATTCGTGTCTGTTCCCAGCAAGTACAGTGTATTGGACTTTAGAGAAGCTCCTGTTTTACTTAGTTTCCAATCCTGAGTTGAACTAGATATGCCCCGTATGTGTACGAAGCACAGTTCTCTTGTTTTGAGCTAGCTCACTGTACTGGCCCTATAGGAAACACAGTAGAGTGCAAGAATGCCCGTTTCTCAAAAGCAGAGTGTATTTCTTGCATGGCACACTAGGGTTCAGTTAAACTTCCTACACGGAGTTGAATCACGTTCAGTTTCACGTTCTAGCAGCAAGGGTTCATTCAGGCTAAGAAGAGCACTCTTGTGCTAATCTGGCCTTACACAGTGCAAATAGGATTCGCGTCTGTTCCCAGCAAGTACAGTGTAATGGACTGAAGAAAAGCTCCTGTTTTACTTAGTTTCCAATCCTGAGTTGAAGTAGATATGCCCCGTATGTGTACGAAGCACAGTTTTTTTGTTCTGAGCTAACTCACTGTACTGGCCCTATAGGAAACACAGTAGAGTGCAAGAATGCTCGTTTCTCAAAAACAGAGTGTTTTTCTTGCATGGCACACTAGGGCTCAGTTAAACTTCCTAAACGGAGTTGAATCACGTTCAGTTTCAAATTCTAGCAGTAAGGGTTCATTCAGGCTAAGAAAAACACTCTTGTGCTATTCTTGCCAAACACAGTGCAAATAGCATTCGCGTCTGTTCCCAGCAAGTACAGTGTATTGGACTGAAGAGACGCTCCTGTTTTACTTAGTTTCCAATACTGAGTTGAACTAGATATGCCCCATTTGTGTAGGAAGCACAGTTCTTTTGTTCTGAGCTAGCTCACTGTACTGGCCCTATAGGAAACACAGTAGAGTGCAAGAATGCCCGTTTCAAAAGCAGAGTGTTTTTCCTGCATGGCACTCTATGGTTCAGTTAAACTTCCTACACGTAGTTGAATCACGTTCAGTTTCACGTTCTAGCTGCAAGGGTTCATTCAGGCTAAGAAGAGCACTCTTGTGCTATTCTGGCCATACACAGTGCAAATAGCATTCACATCTGTTCCAAGCAATTACAGTGTATTCGACTGAAGAGAGGCTCCTGTTTTACTTAGTTTCCAACACTGAGTTGAACTACATATGCGCGGTTTAAGTAGGAAGCACAGTTCTTTTGTTCTGAGCTAGCTCACTGTACTGGCCATATAGGAAACACAGTAGAGTGCAAGAATGCCTGTTTCTCAAAAGCAGAGTGTTTTTCGTGCATGGCACACTAGGGTTCAGTTAAACTTCCTAAACGGAGTTGAATCACGTTCAGTTTCAAGTTCTAGCAGGAAGGGTTCATTCAGGCTTAGAAGAGCACTCTTGTGCTATTCTGGCCATAAACAGTGCAAATAGCATTCGAGTCTGTTCCCAGCACGTAAAGTGTATTGGACTGAAGAGAAGCTCCTGTTTTACTTAGGTTCCAATACTGAGATGAACTACATATGCGCCGTTTGTGTAGGAAGCAGATTTCTTTTGTTCTGAGCTAGCTCACTATACTGGCCCTATAGGAAACACAGTAGAGTGCAAGAATGCCCGTTTCTCAAAAGCAGAGTGTTTTTCTTGCATGGCACACTAGGGTTCAATTAAACTTCCTAAACGGAGTTGAATCACGTTAAGTTTCAAGATCTAGCTGCAAGGGTTCATTCATGCTAAGAACAGCACTCTTGTGCTATTCTGGCCTTACACAGTGCAAATAGCATTCGCGTCTGTTCCCAGCAAGTACAGTGTATTGGACTGAAGAGAAGCTCCTGTTTTACTTAGTTTCCAATACTAAGTTGAACTACATATCCGCCGTTTGAGTAGGAAGCACAGTTCTTTTGTTCTGAGCTAGCTCACTGTACTGGCCTTATAGGAAACACAGTAGAGTGCAAGAATGCCCGTTTCTCAAAAGCAGAGTGTATTTCTTGCATGGCACACTAGGGTTCAGTTAAACTTCCTACACGGAGTTGAATCACGTTCAGTTTCACGTACTAGCAGCAAGGGTTCATTCAGGCTAAGAAGAGCACTCTTGTGCTATTCTGGCCTTACACAGTGCAAATAGGATTCGCGTCTGTTCCCAGCAAGTACAGTGTATTGGACTGAAGAAAAGCTCCTGTTTTACTTAGTTTCCAATCCTGAGTTGAAGTAGATATGTCCCGTATGTATACGAAGCACAGTTCTTTTGTTCTGAGCTAGCTCACTGTACAGGCCCTATAGGAAACACAGTAGAGTGCAAGAATTATCGTTTCTCAAAAACAGAGTGTTTTTCTTGCATGGCACACTAGGGCTCAGTTAAACTTCCTAAACGGAGTTGAATCACGTTCAGTTTCAAATTCTAGCAGTAAGGGTTCATTCAGGCTAAGAAAAACACTCTTGTGCTATTCTTGCCAAACACAGTGCAAATAGCATTCACGTCTGTTCCCAGCAATACAGTGTATTGGACTGAAGAGACGCTCCTGTTTTACTTAGTTTCCAATACTGAGTTGAACTAGATATGCCCCATTTGTGTAGGAAGCACAGTTCTTTTGTTCTGAGCTAGCTCACTGTACTGGCCCTATAGGAAACACAGTAGAGTGCAAGAATGCCCGTTTCAAAAGCAGAGTGTTTTTCCTGCATGGCACTCTATGGTTCAGTTAAACTTCCTACACGTAGTTGAATCACGTTCAGTTTCACGTTCTAGCTGCAAGGGTTCATTCAGGCTAAGAAGAGCACTCTTGTGCTATTCTGGCCATACACAGTGCAAATAGCATTCACATCTGTTCCAAGCAATTACAGTGTATTCGACTGAAGAGAGGCTCCTGTTTTACTTAGTTTCCAACACTGAGTTGAACTACATATGCGCGGTTTAAGTAGGAAGCACAGTTCCTTTGTTCTGAGCTAGCTCACTGTACTGGCCATATAGGAAACACAGTAGAGTGCAAGAATGCCTGTTTCTCAAAAGCAGAGTGTTTTTCGTGCATGGCACACTAGGGTTCAGTTAAACTTCCTAAACGGAGTTGAATCACGTTCAGTTTCAAGTTCTAGCAGGAAGGGTTCATTCAGGCTTAGAAGAGCACTCTTGTGCTATTCTGGCCATACACAGTGCAAATAGCATTCGCGTCTGTTCCCAGCACGTAAAGTGTATTGGACTGAAGAGAAGCTCCTGTTTTACTTAGTTTCCAATCCTGAGTTGAAGTAGATATGCCCCGTATGTGTACGAAGCACAGTTCTTTTGTTCTGAGCTAGCTCACTGTACTGGCCCTATAGGAAACACAGTAGAGTGCAAGAATGCTCGTTTCTCAAAAACAGAGTGTTTTTCTTGGATGGCACACTAGGGCTCAGTTAAACTTCCTAAACGGAGTTGAATCACGTTCAGTTTCAAATTCTAGCAGTAAGGGTTCATTCAGGCTAAGAAGAACACTCTTGTGCTATTCTTGCCATACACAGTGCAAATAGCATTCGCGTCTGTTCCCAGCAATACAGTGTATTGGACTGAAGAGACGCTCCTGTTTTACTTAGTTTCCAATACTGTGTTGAACTAGATATGCCCCATTTGTGTAGGAAGCACAGTTCTTTTGTTCTGAGCTAGCTCACTGTACTGGCCCTATAGTAAACACAGTAGAGTGCAAGAATGCCCGTTTCTCAAACCAGAGTGTATTTCTTGCTTGGCACACCTGGGTTCAATTAAAATTCCTAAACGGAGTTGAATCACTTTCAGTTTCAAGTTCTAGCAGCAAGGGTTCATTCAGGCTAAGAAGAGAACTCTTGTGCTATTCTGGCCATACACAGTGCAAATAGCATTCGCGTCTGTTCCCAGCAAGTACAGTGTATTGGACTGAAGAGAAGCTCCTGTTTTACTTAGTTTCCAATACTGAGTTGAACTAGATATGCCCCGTTTGTGTAGGAAGCACAGTTCTTTTGTTCTGAGCTAGCTCACTGTACTGGCCCTATAGAAAACACAGTAGAGTACAAGAATTCCCATTTCTCAAAAGCAGAGTGTTTTTCTTGCATGGAACCCTAGGGTTCAACTTCCTAAACGGAGTTGAATCATGTTCAGTTTCAATTTCTAGCAGCAAGGGTTCATTCTGGCTAAGAAGAGCACTCTTGTGCTATTCTGGCCATACACAATGCAAATAGCATTCGCGTCTGTTCCCAGCAAGTACAGTGTATTGGACTGAAGAGAAGCTCCTGTTTTACTTAGTTTCCAACACTGAGTTGAACTATATATGCGCGGTTTAAGTAGGAAGCACAGTTCTTTTGTTCTGAGCTAGCTCACTGTACTGGCCCTATAGGAAACACAGTAGAGTGCAAGAGTGCTCGTTTCTCAAAAGCATAGTGATTTTCTTGCATGGCACACTAGGGCTCAGTTAAACTTCCTAAACGGAGTTTAATCACGTTCAGTTTCAAGTTCTAGCAGTAAGGGTTCATTCAGGATAAGAAGAGAACTCTTGTGCTATTCTGGCCATACACAGTGCAAATAGCATTCGCTTCTGTTCCCAGCAACTACAGTGTATCGGACTAAAGAGAAGCACCTGTTTTACTTAGTTTCAAATACTGAGTTGAACTAGGTATGCCCCGTTTGTGTAGGAAGCACAGTTCTTTTGTTCTGAGCTAGCTCACTGTTCTGGCCCTATAGGAAACACAGAAGAGTGCATGAATGCCCGTTTCTCAAAAGCAGAGTGTTTTTCGTGCATGGCACACTAGGGTTCAGTTAAACTTCCTAAACGGAGTTGAATCACGTTCAGTTTCAAGTTCTACCAGGAAGGGTTCATTCAGGCTTAGAAGAGCACTCTTGTGCTATTCTGGCCATACACAGTGCAAATAGCATTAGCGTCTGTTCCCAACACGTACAGTGTATTGGGCTGAAGAGAAGCTCCTGTTTTACTTAGGTTCCAATACTGAGGTGAACTACATATGCGCCGTTTGTGTAGGAAGCAGATTTCTTTTGTTCTGAGCTAGCTCACTGTACTGGCCCTATAGGAAACACAGTAGAGTGCAAGAATGCTCGTTTCTCAATAGCAGAGTGTTTTTCTTGCATGGCACACTAGGGTTCAATTAAACTTCCTAAACGGAGTTGAATCACGTTAAGTTTCAAGATCTAGCTGCAAGGGTTCATTCAGGCTAAGAACAGCACTCTTGTGCTATTCTGGCCTTACACAGTGCAAATAGCATTCCCGTCTGTTCCCAGCAAGTACAGTGTATTGGACTGAACAGAAGCTCCTGTTTTACTTAGTTTCCAATACTAAGTTGAAATACATATCCGCCGTTTGAGTAGGAAGCACAGTTCTTTTGTTCTGAGCTAGCTCACTGTACTGGCGCTATAGGAAACACAGTAGAGTGCAAGAATGCTTGTTTCTCAAAAGCAGAGTGTTTTTCTTGCATGGCACACTAGGGCTCATTTAAACTTCCTAAACGGAGTTTAATCACGTTCAGTTTCAAGTTCTAGCAGTAAGGGTTCATTCAGGCTAAGAAGAGCACTCTAGTGCTATTCTGGCCATACACAGTGCAAATAGCATTCGTGTCTGTTCCCAGCAAGTACAGTGTAATCGACTGAAGAGTAGCTCCTGTTTTATTTAGTTTCCAATACTGAGTTGAACTAGATATGCCCCGTTTGTGTATGAAAAACAGTTCTTTTTTTCTGAGCTCTCTCACTGTACTGGCCCTATAGGAAACACAGTAGAGTGCAAGAATGCCTGTTTCTCAAAAGCAGAGTGTTTTTTTTTTGCATGGCACACTAGGGTTCAGTTAAACTTCCTAAACGGAGTTGAATCACTTTCAGTTTCATGGTCTAGCAGCAAGGGTTCATTCAGGCTAAGAACAGCACTCTTGTGCTATTCTGGCCTTACACAGTGCAAATAGCATTCGCTTCTGTTCCCAGCAAGTACAGTGTATTGGACTGAAGAGAAGCTCCTGTTTTACTTAGGTTCCAATACTGAGGTGAACTACCTATGCGCCGTTTGTGTAGCAAGCACAGTTCTTTTGTTCTGAGCTAGTTCACTGTATTGGACCTATAGGAAACACAGTAGAGTACAAGAATGACGGTTTCTCAAAAGCAGAGTGTTTTTCTTGCATGGCACACTAGGGCTCAGTTAAACTTCCTAAACGGAGTTGAATCACGTTCAGTTTCAAATTCTAGCAGTAAGGGTTCATTCAGGCTAAGAAAAACACTCTTGTGCTATTCTTGCCAAACACAGTGCAAATAGCATTCGCGTCTGTTCCCAGCAAGTACAGTGTATTGGACTGAAGAGACGCTCCTGTTTTACTTAGTTTCCAATACTGAGTTGAACTAGATATGCCCCATTTGTGTAGGAAGCACAGTTCTTTTGTTCTGAGCTAGCTCACTGTACTGGCCCTATAGGAAACACAGTAGAGTGCAAGAATGCCCGTTTCAAAAGCAGAGTGTTTTTCCTGCATGGCACTCTATGGTTCAGTTAAACTTCCTACACGTAGTTGAATCACGTTCAGTTTCACGTTCTAGCTGCAAGGGTTCATTCAGGCTAAGAAGAGCACTCTTGTGCTATTCTGGCCATACACAGTGCAAATAGCATTCACATCTGTTCCAAGCAATTACAGTGTATTCGACTGAAGAGAGGCTCCTGTTTTACTTAGTTTCCAACACTGAGTTGAACTACATATGCGCGGTTTAAGTAGGAAGCACAGTTCCTTTGTTCTGAGCTAGCTCACTGTACTGGCCATATAGGAAACACAGTAGAGTGCAAGAATGCCTGTTTCTCAAAAGCAGAGTGTTTTTCGTGCATGGCACACTAGGGTTCAGTTAAACTTGCTAAAGGGAGTTGAATCACGTTCAGTTTCAAGTTCTAGCAGGAAGGGTTCATTCAGGCTTAGAAGAGCACTCTTGTGCTATTCTGGCCATATTCAGTGCAAATAGCATTCGCCTCTGTTCCCAGCACGTAAAGTGTATTGGACTGAAGAGAAGCTCCTGTTTTACTTAGTTTCCAATCCTGAGTTGAAGTAGATATGCCCCGTATGTGTACGAAGCACAGTTCTTTTGTTCTGAGCTAGCTCACTGTACTGGCCCTATAGGAAACACAGTAGAGTGCAAGAATGCTCGTTTCTCAAAAACAGAGTGTTTTTCTTGGATGGTACACTAGGGCTCAGTTAAACTTCCTAAACGGAGTTGAATCACGTTCAGTTTCAAATTCTAGCAGTAAGGGTTCATTCAGGCTAAGAAGAACACTCTTGTGCTATTCTTGCCATACACAGTGCAAATAGCATTCGCGTCTGTTCCCAGCAATACAGTGTATTGGACTGAAGAGACGCTCCTGTTTTACTTAGTTTCCAATACTGTGTTGAACTAGATATGCCCCATTTGTGTAGGAAGCACAGTTCTTTTGTTCTGAGCTAGCTCACTGTACTGGCCCTATAGTAAACACAGTAGAGTGCAAGAATGCCCGTTTCTCAAACCAGAGTGTATTTCTTGCTTGGCACACCTGGGTTCAATTAAAATTCCTAAACGGAGTTGAATCACTTTCAGTTTCAAGTTCTAGCAGCAAGGGTTCATTCAGGCTAAGAAGAGAACTCTTGTGCTATTCTGGCCATACACAGTGCAAATAGCATTCGCGTCTGTTCCCAGCAAGTACAGTGTATTGGACTGAAGAGAAGCTCCTGTTTTACTTAGTTTCCAATACTGAGTTGAACTAGATATGCCCCGTTTGTGTAGGAAGCACAGTTCTTTTGTTCTGAGCTAGCTCACTGTACTGGCCCTATAGAAAACACAGTAGAGTACAAGAATTCCCATTTCTCAAAAGCAGAGTGTTTTTCTTGCATGGAACACTAGGGTTCAACTTCCTAAACGGAGTTGAATCATGTTCAGTTTCAATGTCTAGCAGTAAGGGTTCATTCTGGCTAAGAAGAGCACTCTTGTGCTATTCTGGCCATACACAATGCAAATAGCATTCGCGTCTGTTCCCAGCAAGTACAGTGTATTGGACTGAAGAGAAGCTCCTGTTTTACTTAGTTTCCAACACTGAGTTGAACTATATATGCGCGGTTTAAGTAGGAAGCACAGTTCTTTTGTTCTGAGCTAGCTCACTGTACTGGCCCTATAGGAAACACAGTAGAGTGCAAGAGTGCTCGTTTCTCAAAAGCAGAGTGATTTTCTTGCATGGCACACTAGGGCTCAGTTAAACTTCCTAAACGGAGTTTAATCACGTTCAGTTTCAAGTTCTAGCAGTAAGGGTTCATTCAGGCTAAGAAGAGAACTCTTGTGCTATTCTGGACATACACAGTGCAAATAGCATTCGCGTCTGTTCCCAGCAACTACAGTGTATCGGACTAAAGAGAAGCACCTGTTTTACTTAGTTTCAAATACTGAGTTGAACTAGGTATGCCCCGTTTGTGTAGGAAGCACAGTTCTTTTGTTCTGAGCTAGCTCACTGTTCTGGCCCTATAGGAAACACAGAAGAGTGCATGAATGCCCGTTTCTCAAAAGCAGAGTGTTTTTCGTGCATGGCACACTAGGGTTCAGTTAAACTTCCTAAACGGAGTTGAATCACGTTCAGTTTCAAGTTGTAGCAGCCAGGGTTCATTCAGGCTAAGAAGAGCACTCTTGTGCTATTCTGGCCATACACAGTGCAAATAGCATTCGCGTCTGTTCCCAGGAAGTACAGTGTACTGGACAGAAGAGAAGCTCTTGTTTTACTTAGGTTCCAATACTGAGTTGAACTAGATATGCGCCATTTGTGTAGGAAGCACAGTTCTTTTGTTCTGAGCTAGCTCACTCTACTGGCCCTATAGGAAACACAGTAGAGTGCAAGAATGCCCGTTTCTCAAAAGCAGATTGTTTTTCTTGCATGGCACACTAGGGTTCAGTAAACTTCCTAAACGGAGTTGAATCACGTTCAGTTTCAAGTTCTAGCAGCAAGGGTTCATTCAGACTAAGAGGAACACTCTTGTGCTATTCTGGCCATACATAGTGCAAATAGCATTCGTGTCTGTTCCCAGCAAGTACAGTGTGTTGGACTGAAGAGAAGCTCCTGTTTTACTTAGTTTCCAATCCTGAGTTGAACTAGGTATGCCCCGTTTGTCTATGAAGCACAGTTCTTTTGTTCTGAGCTAGCTTACTGTACTGGCCCTATAGGAAACACAGTAGAGTACAAGAATGCCCGTTTCTCAAAAGCAGAGTGTTTTTCTTGCATGGCACACTAGGGTTCAATTCACCTTCCTAAACGGAGATGAATCACGTTAAGTTTCAAGATCTAGCAGCAAGTTTTCATTCAGGCTAAGAACAGCACTCTTTTGCTATTCTGGCCTTATACAGTGCAAATAGCATTTGCGTCTGTTCCCAGCAAGTACAGTGTATTGGACTGAAGAGAAGCTCCTGTTTTACTTAGTTTCCAATACTAAGTTGAACTACATATCCGGCGTTTGATTAGGAAGCACAGTTCTTTTGTTCTGAGCTTGCTCACTGTACTGGCCCTATAGGAAACACAGTAGAGTGCAAGAATGCCCGTTTCTCAAAAGCAGAGTGTTTTTCTTGCATGGCACACTAGGGTTCAGTTAAACTTCCTACACGGAGTTGAATCACGTTCAGTTTCACGTTCTAGCAGCAAGGGTTCATTCAGGCTAAGAAGAGCACTCTTGTGCTATTCTGGCCTTACACAGTACAAATAGGATTCGCGTCTGTTCCCAGCAAGTACAGTGTATTGGACTGAAGAGAATCTCCTGTTTTACTTAGTTTCCAATACTGAGTTGAACTAGATATGCCCCGTTTGTGTAGGAAGCACAGTTCTTTTGATCTGAGCTAGCTCACGGTACTGGCCCTATAGAAAACACAGTAGAGTACAAGAATGCCCATTTCTCAAAAGCAGAGTGTTTTTCTTGCATGGCACACTAGGGTTCAACTTCCTAAACGGAGTTGAATCACGTTCAGTTTCAAGTTCTAGCAGCAAGTGTTCATTCTGGCTAAGAAGAGTACTCTTGTGCTATTCTGGCCATACACAGTGCAAATAGCATTCGCGTCTGTTCCCAGCAAGTACAGTGTATTGGACTGAAGAGAAGCTCCTGTTTCACTTCGTTTCCAATACTAAGTTGAACTAGATATGCCCGGTTTGTGTAGGAAGCACAGTTCTTTTGTTCTGAGCTAGCTCACTGTACTGGCCCTATAATAAACACAGTAGAGTGCAAGAATGCCCGTTTCTCAAAAGCAGAGTGTTTTTCTTGCATGGCACACTAGTGTTCAGTTAAACTTCCTAAACGGAGTTGAATAACATTCAGTTTCAAGTTCTAGCAGGAAGGGTTCATTCAGGCTAAGAAGAGCACTCTTGTGCTATTCTGGCCATACACAGTGCAAATAGCATTCGCGTCTGTTCCCAGCAAGTACAGTGTATTGGACTGAAGAGAAGCTCCTGTTTTACTTAGGTTCCAATACTGAGGTAAACTACATATGCGCCGTTTGTGTAGGAAGCAGATTTATTTTGTTCTGAGCTAGCTCACTGTACTGGCCCTATAGGAAGCACAGTAGAGTGCAAGAATGATCGTTTCTCAAAAGCAGAGTGTTTTTCTTGAATGGCACACTACGGTTCAACTTCCTAAACGGAGTTGAATCACGTTCAGTTTCAAGTTGTAGCAGCCATGGTTCATTCAGGCTAAAAGAGCACTCTTGTGCTATTCTGGCCATACACAGTGCAAATAGCATTGGCTTCTGTTCCCAGCAAGTACAGTGTATTGGACTGAAGAGAAGCTCCTGTTTTACTTACTTTCTAATACTGAGATGTACTAGATATGCGCCATTTGTGTAAGAAGCACAGTTCTATTGTTCTGTGCTAGCTCACTCTACTGGCCCTATAGGAAACACAGTAGAGTGCAAGAATGCCCGTTTCTCAAAAGCAGAGTGTTTTTCTTGCATGGCACACTAGGGTTCAGTTAAACTTCCTAAACGGAGTTGAATCACGTTCAGATTCAAGTTCTAGCAGCAAGGGTTCATTCAGACTAAGAAGTGCACTCTTGTGCTATTCTGGCCATACACAGTGCAAATAGCATTCGCGTCTGTTCCCAGCAAGTACAGTGTATTGGACTGAAGAGAAGATCCTGTTTTACTTAGTTTCCAGTCCTGAGTTGAACTAGATATGCCCCGTATGTGTAGGAAGCACAGTTCTTTTGTTTTGAGCTAGCTCACTGTACTGGCCCTATAGGAAACACAGTAGAGTGCAAGAATGCCGTTTCAAAAGCAGAGTGTTTTTCTTGCATGGCACACTAAAGTTCAGTTAAACTTCCTACACGGAGTTGAATCACGTTCAGTTTCAAGTTCTAGCAGCAAGGGTTCATTCAGGCTAAGAAGAGCACTCTTGTGCTATTCTGGCCATACACAGTGCAAATAGCATTCGCGTCTCTTCCCAGCAAGTACAGTGTATTGGACTGAAGAGCAGTTCTTGTTTTACTTAGTTTCCAACACTGAGTTGAACTACATATGCGCGGTTTAAGTAGGAAGCACAGTTCTTTTGTTCTGAGCTAGCTCACTGTACAGGCCCTATAGGAAACACAGTAGAGTGCAAGAATGCCCGTTTCTCAAAAGCAGAGTGTTTTTCTTGCTTGGCACACTAGGGTCCAATTAAAATTACTAAAGGAAGTTTAATCACGTTCAGTTTCAATTTCTAGCAGCAAGGATTCATTCAGGTCAAGAAGAGCACTCTTGTTGATTCTGGCCATAAACAGTGGAAATAGCATTCGCGTCTGTTCCAAGCAACTACAGTGTATTGGACTGAAGAGAAGCTCCTGATTACTCAGTTTCCAATATTGAGTTGAACTAGGTATGCCCCGTCTGTGTAGGAAGCACAGTTCTTTTGTTTTGAGCTACCTCAATGTACTGGAACTATAGGAAACACAGTAGAGTACAAGAATGCCCGTTTCTTAAAAGCAGAGTGTATTTCTTGCATGGCATACTTGGGTTCAACTTCCTAAACGGAGTTGAATCACGTTCAGTTTCAAGTTCCAGCAGCAATGGTTCATTCAGGCTAAGAAGAGCACTTTTGTGCTATTCAGGCCATACACAGTGCAAATAGCATTCGCGTCTGTTCCCAACATGTACAGTGTATTGGACTGAAGAGCAGCTCCTGTTTTAATTAGTTTCCAACACTGAGGTGAACTACATATTCGCGGTTTAAGTAGGAAGCACAGTTCTTTTGTTCTGAGCTAGCTCACTGTACCTGCCCTATAGGAAACACATTAGAGTGCAAGAATGCTCGTTTCTCAAAAGCAGAGTGTTTTTCTTGCATGGCACACTAGGGCTCAGTTAAACTTCCTAAACAGAACTTAATCACGTTCAGTTTCAAGTTCTAGCAGTAAGGGTTCATTCAGGCTAAGAAGAGCACTCTTGTGCTATTCTGGCCATACACAGTGAATAGCATTCGCGTCAGTTACCAGCAAGTACAGTGTATTGGACTGAAGAGAAGCTCCTGTTTTACTTAGTTTCCAATACTAGGTTGAACTAGATATGCCCCGTTTGTGTAGGAAGCACAGTTCTTTTGTTCTGAGCTAGCTCACTGTACTGGCCCTATAGAAAACACAGTAGAGTACAAGAATGCCCGTTTCTCAAAAGCAGAGTGTTTTTCTTGCATGGCACACTAGGGTTCAACTTCATACACGGAGTTGAATCACGTTCAGTTTCAAGTTCTAGCAGCAATGGTTCATTCAGGCTAAGAAGAGCACGTTTGTGCTATTCTGTCCATACACAGTGCAAATAGCATTCGCGTCTGTTCCCAGCAAGTACAGTGTATTGGAATGAAGTGAAGCTCCTGTTTTACTTCGTTTCCAATACTGAGTTGAACTAGATATGCCCCGTTTGTGTAGGAAGCACAGTTCTTTTGTTCTGAGCTAGCTCACTGTACTGGCCCTATAGTTAACACAGTAGAGTGCATGAATGCCCGTTTCTCAAAGGCAGAGTGTTTTTCTGAATGGCACACTAGGGCTCAGTTAAACTTCTTAAACGGAGTTGAATCACGTTCAGTTTCAAGTTCTAACAGCAAGGGTTCATTCAGACTAAGAGGAACACTCTTGTGCTATTCTGGCGATACATAGTGCAAATAGCATTCACGTCTGTTCCCAGCAACTACAGTGTATCGGACTAAAGAGAAGCTCCTGTTTTACTTAGTTTCCAATACTGAGTTGAACTAGATATGCCACGTTTGTGTAGGAAGCACAGTTCTTTTGTTCTGAGCTAGCTCACTGTACTGGCCCTATAGGAAACACAGTAGAGTGCAAGAATGCTTGTTTCTCAAAAGCAGAGTGTTTTTCTTGCAGGGCACACTAGGGCTCATTTAAACTTCCTAAACGGAGTTTAATCACGTTCAGTTTCAAGTTCTAGCAGTAAGGGTTCATTCAGGCTAAGAAGAGCACTCTAGTGCTATTCTGGCCATACACAGTGCAAATAGCATTCGCGTCTGTTCCCAGCAAGTACAGTGTAATCGACTGAAGAGAAGCTCCTGTTTTACTTAGTTTCCAATACTGAGTTGAACTAGATATGCCCCGTTTGTGTAGGAAGCACAGTTCTTTTGTTCTGAGCTAGCTCACTGTACTGGCCCTATAGGAAACACAGTAGAGTGCAAGAGTGCCCGTTTCTCAAAAGCAGAGTGTTTTTCTTTCATGGCACACTAAGGTTCAGTTAAACTTCCTACACGGAGTTGAATCACGTTCAGTTTCAAGTTCTAGCAGCAAGGTTTCATTCAGGTTAACAACAGCACTCTTGTGCTATTCTGGCCATACACAGTGCAAATAGCATTCGCGTCTGTTCCCAGCAAGTACAGTGTATTGGACTGAAGAGAAGCTCCTGTTTTACTTAGTTTCCAAGACTGAGTTGAACTACATATGCGCGGTTTAAGTAGGAAGCACAGTTCTTTTGTTCTGAGCTAGCTCACTGTACTGGCCCTATAGGAAACAGAATAGAGAGCTAGAATGTCCGTTTATCAAAAGCAGAGTGTTTTTCTTGCATGGCACACTAGGGTTCAACTTCCTAAACGGAGTTGAATCAAATTCAGTTTCAAGTTCTAGCAGCAAGAGTTCATTCAGGCTAAGAAGAGCACTCTTGTGCTATTCTGGCCCTACACAGTGCAAATAGCTTTCGCGTCTGTTCGCAACAAGTACAGTGTATTGGACTGAAGTGAAGCTCCTGTTTTACTTCGTTTCCAATACTGAGTTGAACTAGATATGCCTCGTTTGTGTAGTAAGCACAGTTCTTTTGTTCTGAGCTAGCTCACTGTACTGGCCCTATAGGAAACACAGTAGATTGCAAGAATGCCCGTTTCTCAAAAGTAGAGTGTTTTTCTTCCTTGTCTCACTAGGGTCCAATTAAAATTACTAAACAGAGTTTAATCACGTTCAGTTTCATTTTCTAGTAGCAAGGGTTCATTCAGTTCAAGAAGAGTACTCGTGTGGATTCTGGCCATAAACAGTGCAAATAGCATTCGCGTCTGTTCCCAGCAACTACAGTGTCTTGGACTGAAGAAAAGCTCCTGTTTTACTTAGTTTCCAATCCTGAGTTGAACTACATATGCCCCGTTTGTGTATGAAGCACAGTTCTTTTGTTCTGAGCTAGCTCACTGTTGGCCCTATAGGAAACACAGTAGAGTTCAAGAATGCCCGTTTCTCAAAAGCAGAGTGTTTTTTTTGCATGGCACACTAGGGTTCAGTTATATTTCCTACACGTAGTTGAATCACGTTCAGTTTCACGTTCTAGCAGCAAGGGTTCATTCAGGCTAAGAAGAGAACTCTTGTGCTATTCTGGCCATACACAGTGCAAATAGCATTCGCATCTGTTCCCAGCAAGTACAGTGTATTGGACTGAAGAGCAGCTCCTATTTTACTTAGTTTCCAACACTGAGTTTAGCTAGATATGTCCCGTTTGTGTAGGAAGTACAGTTCTTTTGTTCTGAGCTAGCTCATTGTACTGGCCCTATAGGAAACACAGTAGAGTGCAAGAATGCTCGTTTCTCAAAAGCAGAGTGTTTTTCTTGCATGGCACACTAGGACTCAGTTAAACATCCTAAACGGAGTTTAATCACGTTCAGTTTCAAGTTCTGGCAGTAAGGGTTCATTCAGGCTAAGAAGAGAACTTTTGTGCTATTCTGGCCATACACACTGCAAATAGCATTCGTGTCTGTTCCCGGCAAGTACAGTGTATTGGACTGAAGAGAAGCTCCTGTTTTACTTAGTTTCCAATACTGAGTTGAACTAGATATGCCTCGTTTGTGTAGGAAGCACAGTTCTTTTGTTCTGAGCTAGCTCACTGTAATGGCCCTATAGGAAACACAGTAGAGTGCAAGAATGCCCGTTTCTCAAAAGCAGAGTGTTTTTCTTGCTAGGCACACTGGTTCAATTAAAATTCCTAAACGGAGTTTAATCACGTTCAGTTTCAAGTTCTAGCAGCAAGGTTCATTCAGGCAAAGAAGTGCACTCTTGTGCTATTCTGGCCATACACAGTGCAAATAGCATTCGCGTCTGTTCCCAGCAAGTACAGTGTATTGGACTGAAGAGAAGCTCCTGTTTTACTTAGTTTCCAATAATGAGTTTAACTAGATATGCCCCGTTTGTGTACAAAGCACAGTTCCTTTGTTCTGAGCTAGCTCACTGTACTGGCCATATAGGAAACACAGTAGAGTACAAGAATGCCCGTTTCTCAAAAGCAGAGTGTTTTTCTTGCATGGCACACTAGGGTTCAACTTCCTAAACGGAGTTGAATCACATTCAGTTTCACGTTCTATCAGCAAGGGTTCATTCAGGCTAAGAAGAGCACTCTTGTGCTACTCTGGCCATACAAAATTCAAATAGCATTCGCGTGTCTATTCCCAGCAAGTACAGTGTATTGGACTGAAGAGAAGCTCCTAAAACAGGAGCTTAGTTTCCAATACTGAGTTGAACTAGAAATGCCCTGTTTGTGTAGGAAGCACAGTTCTTTTGTTCTGAGCTAGCTCACTGTACTGGCCCTATAGGAAATACAGTAGAGTGCAAGAATGCCCGTTTCTCGACAGCAGAGTGTTTTTCTTGCATGGCACACTAGGGTTCAGTTAAACTTCCTAAACGGAGTTGAATCACGTTCAGTTTCACGTTCTAACAGCAAGGGTTCATTCAGGCTAAGAAGAGCACTCTTGTGCTATTCTGGCCATACACACTGCAAATAGCATTCGCGTCTGTTCCCAGCAAGTACAGTGTATTGGAATGAAGAGAAGCTCCTGTTTTACTTAGGTTGCAATACTGAGGTGAACTACATATGCGCCGTTTGTGTAGGAAGCACAGTTCTTTTGTTCTGAGTTAACTCACTCTACTGGCCCTGTAGGAAACACAGTAGAGTGCAAGAATGCCCGTTTCTCAAAAGCAGAGTGTTTTTCTTGCTTGGCACACTAGGGTTCAATTAAAATTCATAAACGGAGTTTAATCACGTTCAGTTTCAATTTCTAGCAGCAAGGGTTCATTCAGGTCAAGAAGAGCACTCTTGTGGATTCTGGCCATTAACAGTGGAAATAGCATTCGCATCTGTTCCAAGCATCTACAGTGTATTGGACTGAAGAGAAGCTCCTGTTTATTCAGTTTCCAACATTGAGTTGAAATAGGTATGCCCCGTTTGTGTAGGAACACAGTTCTTTTGTTTTGAGCTAGCTCACCGTACTGGCCCCAAAAGGAAACACAGTACAGTGCAAGAATGCCCGTTTCTCAAAAGCAGAGTGTTTTTCTTGCATGGCACACTAGGGTTCAGTTAAACTTCCTAAACCGAGTTGAATCACGTTCAGTTTCAATTTCTAGCAGCAGGGTTCATTCAGGCTAAGAAGTGCACTCTTGTGCTATTCTGGCCATACACAGTGCAAATAGCATTCGCGTCTGCTCCCAGCAACTACAGTGTATTGGACTGAAGAGAAGCTCCTGTTTTACTTAGTTTCCAATTCTGAGTTGAACTAGATATGCCCCGTATGTGTACGAAGCACAGTTCTTTTGTTTTGAGCTAGCTCACTGTACTGGCCCTATAGGAAACACAGTAGAGTGCAAGAATGCCCGTTTCTCAAAAGCAGAGTGTTTTCCTTGCTTGGCACACTAGGGTTCAGTTAAACTTCCTAAACGGAGTTGAATCACGTTCAGTTTCAATTTCTAGCAGCAGGGTTCATTCAGGCTAAGAAGTGCACTCTTGTGCTATTCTGGCCATACACAGTGCAAATAGCATTCGCGTCTGTTCCCAGCAACTACAGTGTATTGGACTGAAGAGAAGCTCCTGTTTTACTTAGATTCCAACACTGAGTTGAACTACATATGCGCGGTTTAAGTAGGAAGCACAGTTCTTTTGTTCTGAGCTAGCTCACTGTAGTGGCCCTATAGGAAACACAGTAGAGTGCAAGAATGCTCGTTTCTCAAAAGCAGAGTGTTTTTCTTGCATGGCACACTGGGGTTCAATTAAAATTCCTAAACGGAGTTTAATCACGTTCAGTTTCATATTCTAGCAGCAAGGGTTCATTCAGGCCAAGAAGAGCACTCTTGTGGATTCTGGCCATAAACAGTGCAAATAGCATTAGCGTCTGTTCCCAGCAAGTACAGTGTATTGGACTGAAGAGAAGCTCCTGTTTTACTCAGTTTCCAATACTGAGTTGAACTAGGTTTGCCCCGTTTGTGTAGTACGCACAGTTCTTTTGTTCTGAGCTAGCACACTGTACTGGATCTATAGGAAACACAGAGGAGTACATGAATGCCGGTTTCTCAAAAGCAGAGTGTTTTTCTTGCATGGCACACTAGGGTTCAATTGAACTTCTTAAACGGAGTTGAATCACGTTCAGTTTCAAGTTCTAGCAGCAAGTGTTCACTCAGTCTAAGAAGAGCACTCTTGTGCTATTCTGGCATACACAGCGCAAATAGCATTCGCGTCTGTTCCCAGCAAGTACAGTGTATTGGACTGAAGAGAAGCTCCTGTTTTACTTACGTTTCAATACTGAGGTGAACTATTATGCGCAGTTTGTGTAGGAAGCACAGTTCTTTTGTTCTGAGGTAGCTCACTGTACTGGCCCTATAGGAAATACAGTAGAGTGCAAGAATGCCCGTTTCTCGACAGCAGAGTGTTTTTCTTGCATGGCACACTAGGGTTCAGTTAAACTTCCTAAACGGAGTTGAATCACGTTCAGTTTCACGTTCTAACAGCAAGGGTTCATTCAGGCTAAGAAGAGCACTCTTGTGCTATTCTGGCCATACACAGTGCAAATAGCATTCACATCTGTTCCCAGCAAGTACTGTGTATTGGACTGAAGAGCAGCTCCTGTTGTACTTAGTTTCCAACACTGAGTTGAAGTACATATGGGCGGTTTAAGTAGGAAGCACAGTTCTTTTGTTCTGAGCTAGCTCACTGTACTGGCCCTATAGGAAACACATTAGAGTGCAAGAATGCTCGTTTCTCAAAAGCATAGTGTTTTTCTTGCATGGCACACTAGGGCTCAGTTAAACTTCCTAAATGGAGTTTAATCACATTCAGGTTCAAGTTCTAGCAGCAATGGTTCATTCAGTCTAAGAAGAGCACTCTTGTGCTATTCTGGCCATACACAGTGCAAATAGCATTCGTGTCTGTTCCCAGCACAACAGTGTATTGGACTGAAGAGAAGCTCCTGTTTTACTCAGTTTCCAATCCTGAGTTGAACTAGATATGCCCCGTTTGTGTAGGAAGCACAGTTCTTTTGTTCTGAGCTAGCTCACTGTACTGGCCCTATAGGAAACACAGTAGAGTGCAAGAATGCTCGTTTCTCAAAAGCACAGTGTTTTTCTTGCATGGCACACTAGGGCTCAGTTAAACTTCCTAAACGGAGTTTAATCACGTTCAGTGTCAAGTTCTAGCAGTAAGGGTTCATTCAGGCTAAGAAGAGCACTCTTGTGCTATTCTGGCCATACACAGTGCAAATAGCATTCGCGTCTGTTCCCAGCAGTACAGTGTATTGGACTGAAGAGAAGCTCCTGTTTTACTTAGTTTCCTAAACTGAGTTGAACTAGATATGCGCCATTTGTGTAGGAAGCACAGTTCTTTTGTTCTGAGCTAGCTCACTCTACTGGCCCTATAGGAAACACAGTAGAGTGCAAGAATTCCCATTTCTCAAAAGCAGAGTGTTTTTCTTGCATGGCACACTAGGGTTCAGTTCAACTTCCTAAACGACGTTGAATCACGTTCAGGTTCAATTTCTAGCAGGAAGGGTTCATTCAGGCTAAGAAGAGCACTCTTGTGCTATTCTGGCCATACACAGTACAAATAGCATTCGCGTCTGTTCCCAGCAACTACAGTCTATCGGACTAAAGAGAAGATCCTGTTTTACTTAGATTCCAATAATGAGTTGAACTAGATATGCCCCGTTTGTGTAGGAAGCACAGTTCTTTTGTTCTGAGCTAGCTCACTATACTGGCCCTATAGGAAACACAGTGGAGTGCAAGAATGCTCGTTTCTCAAAAGCACAGTGTTTTTCTTGCATGGCACACTGGGGCTCAGTTAAACTTCCTAAACGGAGTTTAATCACGTTCAGTGTCAATTTCTAGCAGTAAGGGTTCATTCAGGCTAAGAAGGGCACTCTTGTGCTATTCTGGCCATACACAGTGCAAATAGCATTCGCGTCTGTTCCCAGCAAGTACAGTGTATTGGATTGAAGAGAAGCTCCTGTTTTACTTAGTTTCCAATACTGAGTTGAACTACATATGCACTGTTTAAGTAGGAAGCACAGGTCTTTTGTTCTGAGTTAGCTCACTGTACTGGCCCTATAGGAAACACAGTAGAGTGCAAGAATGCCCGTTAATCAAAAGCAGAGTGTTTTTCTTGCTTGGCACACTGGTTCAATTAAAATTCCTAAACGGAGTTTAATCACCTTCAGTTTCAAGTTCTAGCAGCAATGGTTCATTCAGGCTATGAACAGCACTCTTATGCTATTCTGGCCATACACAGTGCAAATAGCATTGGCGTCTGTTGCCAGCAAATACAGTGTATTCGACTGATGAGAAGCTCCTGTTTTACTTAGCGTCCAATACTGAGTTGAACTAGATGTGCCCCGTTTGTGTAGGAAGCACAGTTCTTTTGTTGTGAGCTAGCTCACTGTACTGGCCCTATAGGAAAAACAGTAGAGTGCAAGAATGCCCGTTTCTCAAAAGCAGAGTGTTTTTCTTGCCGGGCACACTAGGGTTCAGTTAAACTTCCTAAACGGAGTTGAATCACGTTCAGTTTCAAGTTCTAGCAGCAAGGGTTCATTCAGGCTAAGAAGAGCACTCTTGTCTTATTCTGGCCATACACAGTGCAAATAGCATTCGCGTCTGTTCCCAGCAACTACAGTGTATTGGACTGAAGAGAAGCTCCTGTTTTACTTAGTTTCCAACACTGAGTTGAACTACATATGCGGGGTTTAAGTAGGAAGCACAGTTCTTTGTTCTGAGCTAGCTCACTATACTGGCACTATAGGAAACACAATAGAGTGCAAGAATGCCCGTTTCTCAAAAGCAGAGTGTTTTTCTTGCTTGGCACACTACGGTTCAATTAAAAATCCTAAACGGAGTTTAATCACGTTCAGTTTCAAGTTCTAGCTACAAGGGTTCATTCAGGCCAAGAAGAGCACTCTTGTGGATTCTGGCCATAAACAGTGCAAGTAGCATTCGCATCTGTTCCCAGCAACTACAGTGTATTGGACTGAAGAAAAGCTCCTGTTTTACTCAGTTTCCAATACAGAGTTGAACTAGGTAGGCCCTGTTTGTGTAGGAAGCACAGTTCTTTTGTTCTGAGCTAGCTCACTGTACTGGACCTATAGGAAACACAGTAGAGTACAAGAATGCCCGTTTCTCGAAAGCAGAGTGTTTTTCTTGCATGGCACACTAGGGTTCAGTTAAACTTCCTAAACGGAGTTGAATCACGTTCAGTTTCACGTTCTAACAGCAAGGGTTCATTCAGGCTAAGAAGAGCACTCTTGTGCTATTCTGGCCATACACAGTGCAAATAGCATTCGCATCTGTTCCCAGCAAGTACAGTGTATTGGACTGAAGAGCAGTTCTTGTTTTACTTAGTTTCCAACACTGAGTTGAACTACATATGCGCGGTTTAAGTAGGAAGCACAGTTCTTTTGTTCTGAGCTAGCTCACTGTACAGGCCCTATAAGAAACACAGTAGAGTGCAAGAATGCCCGTTTCTCAAAAGCAGAGTGTTTTTCTTGCTTGGCACACCAGGGTCCAATTAAAATTACTAAACGAAGTTTAATCACGTTCAGTTTCAATTTCTAGCAGCAAGGGTTCATTCAGGTCAAGAAGAGCACTCTTGTGGATTCTGGCCATAAACAGTGGAAATAGCATTCGCGTCTGTTCCAAGCAACTACAGTGTATTGGACTGAAGAGAAGCTCCTGATTACTCAGTTTCCAATATTGAGTTGAACTAGGTATGCCCCGTCTGTGTAGGAAGCACAGTTCTTTTGTTTTGAGCTACCTCAATGTACTGGAACTATAGGAAACACAGTAGAGTACAAGAATGCCCGTTTCTCAAAAGCAGAGTGTATTTCTTGCATGGCATACTTGGGTTCAACTTCCTAAACGGAGTTGAATCACGTTCAGTTTCAAGTTTTAGCAGCAATGGTTCATTCAGGCTAAGAAGAGCACTTTTGTGCTATTCAGGCCATACACAGTGCAAATAGCATTCGCGTCTGTTCCCAACATGTACAGTGTATTGGACTGAAGAGCAGCTCCTGTTTTAATTAGTTTCCAACACTGAGGTGAACTACATATTCGCGGTTTAAGTAGGAAGCACAGTTCTTTTGTTCTGAGCTAGCTCACTGTACCTGCACTATAGGAAACACATTAGAGTGCAAGAATGCTCGTTTCTCAAAAGCAGAGTGTTTTTCTTGCATGGCACACTAGGGCTCAGTTAAACTTCCTAAACAGAACTTAATCACGTTCAGTTTCAATTTCTAGCAGCAGGGTTCATTCAGGCTAAGAAGTGCATTCTTGTGCTATTCTGGCCATACACAGTGCAAATAGCATTCGCGTCTGTTCCCAGCAACTACAGTGTATTGGACTGAAGAGAAGCTCCTGTTTTACTTAGTTTCCAATTCTGAGTTGAACTAGATATGCCCCGTATGTGTACGAAGCACAGTTCTTTTGTTTTGAGCTAGCTCACTGTACTGGCCCTATAGGAAACACAGTAGTGTGAAGGAATGCCCGTTTCTCAAAAGCAGAGTGTTTTCATTGCTTGGCACACTAGGGTTCAGTTAAACTTCCTAAACGGAGTTGAATCACGTTCAGTTTCAATTTCTAGCAGCAGGGTTCATTCAGGCTAAGAAGTGCACTCTTGTGCTATTCTGGCCATACACAGTGCAAATAGCATTCGCGTCTGTTCCCAGCAACTACAGTGTATTGGACTGAAGAGAAGCTCCTGTTTTACTTAGTTTCCAATTCTGAGTTGAACTAGATATGCCCCGTATGTGTACGAAGCACAGTTCTTTTGTTTTGAGCTAGCTCACTGTACTGGCCCTATAGGAAACACAGTAGTGTGAAGGAATGCCCGTTTCTCAAAAGCAGAGTGTTTTCCTTGCTTGGCACACTAGGGTTCAATTAAACTTCCTAAACGGAGTTGAATCACGTTCAGTTTCAATTTCTAGCAGCAGGGTTCATTCAGGCTAAGAAGTGCACTCTTGTGCTATTCTGGCCATACACAGTGCAAATAGCATTCGCGTCTGTTCCCAGCAACTACAGTGTATTGGACTGAAGAGAAGCTCCTGTTTTACTTAGATTCCAACACTGAGTTGAACTACATATGCGCGGTTTAAGTAGGAAGCACAGTTCTTTTGTTCTGAGCTAGCTCACTGTACTGGCCCTATAGGAAACACAGTAGAGTGCAAGAATGCTCGTTTCTCAAAAGCAGAGTGTTTTTCTTGCATGGCACACTGGGGTTCAATTAAAATTCCTAAACGGAGTTTAATCACGTTCAGTTTCATATTCTAGCAGCAAAGGTTCATTCAGGCCAAGAAGAGCACTCTTGTGGATTCTGGCCATAAACAGTGCAAATAGCATTCGCGTCTGTTCCCAGCAAGTACAGTGTATTGGACTGAAGAGAAGCTCCTGTTTTACTCAGTTTCCAATACTGAGTTGAACTAGGTTTGCCCCGTTTGTGTAGTACGCACAGTTCTTTTGTTCTGAGCTAGCACACTGTACTGGATCTATAGGAAACACAGAGGAGTACATGAATGCCGGTTTCTCAAAAGCAGAGTGTTTTTCTTGCATGGCACACTAGGGCTCATTTAAACTTCCTAAACGGAGTTTAATCACGTTCAGTTTCAAGTTCTAGCAGTAAGGGTTCATTCAGGCTAAGAAGAGCACTCTTGTGCTATTCTGGCCATACACAGTGCAAATAGCATTCGCGTCTGTTCCCAGCAGTACAGTGTATTGGACTGAAGAGAAGCTCCTGTTTTACTTAGTTTCCTAAACTGAGTTGAACTAGATATGCGCCATTTGTGTAGGAAGCACAGTTCTTTTGTTCTGAGCTAGCTCACTCTACTGGCCCTATAGGAAACACAGTAGAGTGCAAGAATGCCCATTTCTCAAAAGCAGAGTGTTTTTCTTGCATGGCACACTAGGGTTCAGTTCAACTACCTAAACGACGTTGAATCACGTTCAGGTTCAATTTCTAGCAGGAAGGGTTCATTCAGGCTAAGAAGAGCACTCTTGTGCTATTCTGGCCATACACAGTACAAATAGCATTCGCGTCTGTTCCCAGCAACTACAGTGTATCAGACTAAAGAGAAGATCCTGTTTTACTTAGATTCCAATAATGAGTTGAACTAGATATGCCCCGTTTGTGTAGGAAGCACAGTTCTTTTGTTCTGAGCTAGCTTACTATACTGGCCCTATAGGAAACACAGTGGAGTGCAAGAATGCTCGTTTCTCAAAAGCACAGTGTTTTTCTTGCATGGCACACTGGGGCTCAGTTAAACTTCCTAAACGGAGTTTAATCACGTTCAGTGTCAATTTCTAGCAGTAAGGGTTCATTCAGGCTAAGAAGGGCACTCTTGTGCTATTCTGGCCATACACAGTGCAAATAGCATTCGCGTCTGTTCCCAGCAAGTACAGTGTATTGGATTGAAGAGAAGCTCCTGTTTTACTTAGTTTCCAATACTGAGTTGAACTACATATGCACTGTTTAAGTAGGAAGCACAGGTCTTTTGTTCTGAGTTAGCTCACTGTACTGGCCCTATAGGAAACACAGTAGAGTGCAAGAATGCCCGTTAATCAAAAGCAGAGTGTTTTTCTTGCTTGGCACACTGGTTCAATTAAAATTCCTAAACGGAGTTTAATCACCTTCAGTTTCAAGTTCTAGCAGCAATGGTTCATTCAGGCTATGAACAGCACTCTTATGCTATTCTGGCCATACACAGTGCAAATAGCATTGGTGTCTGTTGCCAGCAAATACAGTGTATTCGACTGATGAGAAGCTCCTGTTTTACTTAGCGTCCAATACTGAGTTGAACTAGATGTGCCCCGTTTGTGTAGGAAGCACAGTTCTTTTGTTGTGAGCTAGCTCACTGTACTGGCCCTATAGGAAAAACAGTAGAGTGCAAGAATGCCCGTTTCTCAAAAGCAGAGTGTTTTTCTTGCCGGGCACACTAGGGTTCAGTTAAACTTCCTAAACGGAGTTGAATCACGTTCAGTTTCAAGTTCTAGCAGCAAGGGTTCATTCAGGCTAAGAAGAGCACTCTTGTCCTATTCTGGCCATACACAGTGCAAATAGCATTCGCGTCTGTTCCCAGCAAGTACAGTGTATTGGACTGAAGAGAAGCTCCTGTTTTACTTAGTTTCCAACACTGAGTTGAACTACATATGCGGGGTTTAAGTAGGAAGCACAGTTCTTTGTTCTGAGCTAGCTCACTATACTGGCACTATAGGAAACACAGTAGAGTGCAAGAATGCCCGTTTCTCAAAAGCAGAGTGTTTTTCTTGCTTGGCACACTACGGTTCAATTAAAAATCCTAAACGGAGTTTAGTCACGTTCAGTTTCAAGTTCTAGCTACAAGGGTTCATTCAGGCCAAGAAGAGCACTCTTGTGGATTCTGGCCATAAACAGTGCAAGTAGCATTCGCGTCTGTTCCCAGCAACTACAGTGTATTGGACTGAAGAAAAGCTCCTGTTTTACTCAGTTTCCAATACAGAGTTGAAGTAGGTAGGCCCTGTTTGTGTAGGAAGCACAGTTCTTTTGTTCTGAGCTAGCTCACTGTACTGGACCTATAGGAAACACAGTAGAGTACAAGAATGCCCGTTTCTCGAAAGCAGAGTGTTTTTCTTGCATGGCACACTAGGGTTCAGTTAAACTTCCTAAACGGATTTGAATCACGTTCAGTTTCTGGTTCTAGCAGCAAGGGTTCATTCAGGCTAAGAACAACACTCTTGTGCTATTCTGGCCATACACAGTGCAAATAGCATTCCCGTCTGTTCCCAGAAAGTACAGTGTATTGGATTGAAGAGAAGCTCCTGTTTTACTTAGTTTCCAATACTGAGTTGTACTACATATGCGCTGTTTAAGTAGGAAGCACACGTCTTTTGTTCTGAGTTAGCTCACTGTACTGGCCCTATAGAAAACACAGTAGAGTGCAAGAATGCCCGTTTCTCAAAAGCAGAGGGTTTTTCTTGCATGGCACACTAGGGTTCAATTCAACTTCCTAAACAGAGTTTAATCACGTTCAGTTTCAAGTTCTAGCAGCAAGGGTTCATTCAGGCTAAGAAGAGCACTCTTGTGCTATTCTGGCCATACACAGTGCAAATAGCATTCGTGTCTGTTCCCAGCAAGTACAGTGTATTGGACTGAAGAGAAGCTCCTGTTTTACTTAGTTTCCAAAACTGAGTTGAACTAGATATGCCCCGTGTGTGTTTGAAGCACAGTTCTTTTGTTCTGAGCTAGCTCACTGTAGTGGCCCTATAGGAAACACAGTAGAGTGCAAGAATGCCCGTTTCTCAAAAGCCTAGTGTTTTTATTGCATGGCACACTAGGGTTCAATTAAACTTCCTAAGCGGACTTGAATCACGTTCAGTTTCAATTTCTTGCATGAAGGGTTCATTCAGGCTAAGAAGATCACACTTGTGCTATTCTGGCGATACACAGTGCAAATAGCATTCGCATCTGTTCCCAGCAAGTACAGTGTATTGGACTGAAGAGAAGCTCCTGTTTTTCTTAGGTTCCAATACTGAGTTGAACTACATATGAGCCGTTTGTGTAGGAAGCACAGTTCTTTTGTTCTGAGCTAGCTCACTGTACTGGACCTATAGGAAAAGCAGTAGAGTGCAAGAATGCCCGTTTCTCAAAAGCAGAGTGTTTTTCTTGCATGGCAAAGTAGGGTTCAGTTAAACTTCCTAAACGGAATTGAATCACGTTCATTTTCAAGTTCTATCAGCAAGTGTTCATTCAGGCTAAGAAGAGAACTCTTGTGCTATTCTGGCCATACACAGTTCAAATAGCATTCGCGTCTGTTCCCAGCAAGTACAGTGTATTGGACTGAAGAGAAGCTCCTGTTTTACTTAGGTTCCAATACTGAGGTGAACTACAAATGCGTCGTTTGTGTAGGAAGCACAGTTCTTATGTTCTAAGATAGCTCACTGTACTGGCCCAATAGGAAACACAGTAGAGTACAAGAATGCCTGTTTCTCAAAAGCAGAGTGTTTTTATTGCATGGCACACTAGTGTTCAATTAAACTTCCTAAACGGAGTTGAATCACGTTCATTTTCAAGTTCTATCAGCAAGTGTTCATTCAGGCTAAGAAGAGAACTCTTGTGCTATTCTGGCCATACACAGTTCAAATAGCATTCGCGTCTGTTCCCAGCAAGTACAGTGTATTGGACTAAAGAGAAGCTCCTGTTTTATTTGGTTTCCAAAACTGAGTTGAACTAGATATGCCCCGTGTGTGTTTGAAGCACAGTTCTTTTGTTCTGAGCTAGCTCACTGTACTGGCCCTATAGGAAACACAGTAGAGTGCAAGAATGCCCGTTTCTCAAAAGCAGAGTGTTTTTCTTGCATGTCACACTAGTGTTCAGTTAAACTTCCTCAACGGAATTGAATCACGTTCAGTTTGAAGTTCTAGCAGGAAGGGTTCATTCAGGCTAAGAAGATCACTCTTGTGCTATTCTGGCCATACACAGTGCAAATAGCATTCGCGTCTATTCCCAGCAAGTACAGTGTAATGGACTGAAGAGAAGCTCCTGTTTTTCTTAGGTTCCAATACTGAGTTGAACTACATATGCGCCGTTTGTGTAGGAAGGACAGTTCTTATGTTCTGAGCTAGCTTACTGTACTGGCCCTATAGGAAACACAGTAGAGTGCAAGAATGCCTGTTTCTCAAAAGCAGAGTGTTTTTCTTTCATTGCACACTAGGGTTCAGTTAAACTTCCTAAACGGAGTTGAATCACGTTCAGTTTCAAGTTCTAGCAGCAAGGGTTCATTCAGGCTAAGAACATAACTCTTGTGCTATTCTGGCCATACACAGTACAATTAGCATTCGCGTCTGTTCCCAGCAAGTACAGTTTATTGGACTGAAGAGAAGCTCCTGTTTTACTTAGTTTCCAATACTGAGTTGAACTACATATGCGCTGTTTAAGTAGGAAGCACAGGTCTTTTGTTCTGAGTTAGCTCACTGTACTGGCCCTATAGGAAACACAGTAGAGTGCAAGAATGCCCGTTTCTCAAAAGCAGAGTGTTTTTCTTTCATGTCACACTAGGGATAATTTAAACTTCCTAAACGGATTTGAATCACGTTCAGTTTCAAGTCCTAACAACAAGGGTTCATTCAGGCTAAGAACAACACTCTTGTGCTATTATGGCCATACACAGTGCAAATAGCATTCCCGTCTGTTCCCAGCAAGTACAGTGTATTGGATTGAAGAGAAGCTCCTGTTTTACTTAGTTTCCAATACTGAGTTGAACTACATATGTGCTGTTTAAGTAGGAAGCACAGTTCTTTTGTTCTGATCTAGCTCACTGTACTGGCCCTATAGGAAACACAGTAGAGTGCAAGAATGCCCGTTTCTCAAAAGCAGAGTGTTTTTCTTGCATGGCACACTAGGGTTTAATTAAACTTCCTAAACGGAGTTGAATCACGTTCAGTTTCAAGTTCTTGCAGGAAGGGTTCATTCAGGCTAAGAAGAGCACTCTTGTGCTATTCTGGCCATACACAGTGCAAATAGCATTCGCGTCTGTTCCCAGCAAGTACAGTGTATTGGACTGAAGATAAGCTCCTGTTTTACTTAGTTTCCAATACTGAGTTGAACTAGATATTCCCCGTTTTTTGTAGGAAGCACAGTTCTTTTGTTCTGAGCTAGCTCACTGTACTGGCCCTATAGGAAACACAGTAGAGTGCAAGAATGCCCGTTTCTCAAAAGCAGAGGGTTTTTCTTACTTGTCACACTAGGGTTCAATTAAAATTTATAAACGGAGTTTAATCACGTTCAGTTTCAAGTTCTAGCAGCAAGGGTTCATTCAGGCTAAGAACAGCACTGTTGTGCTATTCTGGACATACACAGTGTAAATAGCATTCGCGTATGTTCCCAGCACGTACAGTGTATTAGACTGAAAAGAAGCTCCTGTTTTACTCAGTTTCCCATCCTGAGTTGAACTACATATGCGCCTTTGTGTAGGAAACACAGTTCTTTTGTTCTGAGCTAGCTCTCTGTACTGGCCTTAAGGGAAATTCAGTAGAGTGCAAGAATGCCCGTTTCTCAAAAGCAGACTGTTTTTCTTTCATGGCACACTAGGGTTCAGTTAAACTTCCTAAACAGATTTGAATCACGATCAGTTTCAAGTTCTAGCAGAAAGGGTTCATTCACGCTAAGAACAACACTCTTGTGCTATTCTGGCCATACATAGTACAAATAGCATTCCCGTCTGTTCCCAGCAAGTACAGTGTATTGGATTGAAGAGAAGCCCCTGTTTTACTTAGTTTCCAATACTGAGTTGAACTACATATGCGCTGTTTAAGTAGGAAGCACAGGTCTTTTGTTCTAAGTTAGCTCACTTTACTGGTTCTATAGGAAACACAGTAGAGTGCAAGAATGCCCGTTTCTCAAAAGCAGATTATTTTTTTTTGCATGGCAAACTAGGGTTCAATTAAAATTCCTAAACGGAATTTATTCACGTTCAGTTTCAAATTCTAGCAGCAAGGGTACATTCAGGCTAAGAAGTGCACTCTTGTGCTATTCTGGCCATACACAGTGCAAATAGCTTTCGCGTCTGTTCCAAACACAAACAGTGTATTGGACTGAAGAGAAGCTCCTGTTTTACTCAGTTTCCAATACTGCGTTGAACTACATATGCGCCGTTTATGTAGGAATCACAGTTCTTTTGTTCTGAGCTACCTCACTGTACTGGCCCTATAGGAAACACACTAGAGTGCAAGAATGCCCGTTTCTCAAAAGCAGAGTGTTTTTCTTGCATGGCACACTAGGGTTCAGTTAAACTTCCTAAAGGGAGTTGAATCACGTTACTTTCAAGTTCTTGCAGGAAGGGTTCATTCAGGCTAAGAAGAGCACTCTTGTGCTATTCTGGCCATACACAGTGCAAATAGCATTCGCGTCTGTTCACAGCAAGTACAGTGTATTGGACTGAAGAGAAGCTCCTGTTTTACTCAGTTTCCAATACTGAGTTGAACTAGGTATGCCCCGTTTGTGTAGGAAGCACAGTTCTTTTGTTCTGATTAGCTCACTGTACTGCACCTATAGGAAACACAGTAGAGTACAAGAATGCCCGTTTCTCAAAAACAGAATGTTTTTCTTGCATGGCACACTAGGGTTCAGTTAAACTTCCTAAACGGAGTTGAATCACGTTCAGTTTCAAGTTCTAGCAGCAAGGGTTCATTCAGGTTAACAACAGCACTCTTGTGCTATTCTGGCTATACACAGTGCAAATAGCATTCGCGTCTGTTCCCAGCAAGTACAGTGTATTGGACTGAAGAGAAGCTCCTGTTTTACTTAGTTTCCCATCCTGAGTTGAACTACATATTCGCCGTTTGTGTAGGAAATACAGTTCTTTTGTTCTGAGCTAGCTCTCTGTACTGGCCTTATAGGAAACACAGTAGAGTGCAAGAATGCCCATTTCTCAAAAGCAGAGTGTTTTTATTGCATGGCACATTAGGGTTCAGTTAAACTTCCTAAACGGAGTTGAATCAGGTTCAGTTTCAAGTTCTAGCAGCAAGGGTTCATTCAGGCTAAGAAGAGCACTCTTGTGCTATTCTGGCCATACACAGTGCAAATAGCATTCGTGTCTGTTCCCAGCAAGTACAGTGTATTGGACTGAAGAGAAGCTCCTGTTTTACTTAGGTTCCAATACTGCGTTGAACTACATATGCGCCGTTTGTTTAGGAAGCACAGTTCTTATGTTCTGAGCTAGCTCACTGTACTGGCCCTATAGGAAACACAGTAGAGTGCAAGAATGCCCGTTTCTCAAAAGCAGAGTGTTTTTCTTGCTTGGCAAACTAGGGTTCAATGAAAATTCCTAAACGGAGTTTAATCACGTTCAGTTTCAAGTTCTAGCAGCAAGGGTTCATTCAGGCTAAGAAGAGCACTCCTGTTCTTTTCTGGCCATACACAGTGCAAATAGCATTCGCGTCTGTTCCAAACAACAACAGTGTATTGGACTGAAGAGAAGCTCCTGTTTTACTCAGTTTCCAATACTGAGTTGAACTAGATATGCCCCGTTTGTGTAGGAAGCACAGTTCTTTTGTTCTGAGCTAGCTCACTGTACTGGCACTATAGGAAACACAGTAGAGTGCAAGAATACCCGTTTCTCAAAAGCAGAGTGTTTTTATTTCATTGCACACTAGGGTTCATTTAAACTTCCTAAACGGTGTTGAATCACGTTCAGTTTCAATTTCTAGAAGCAAGGGTTCATTCAGGCTAATTACATAACTCTTGTGCTATTCTGGCCATACACAGTACAATTAGCATTCGCGTCTGTTCCCAGGAAGTACAGTGTATTGGACTGAAGAGAAGCTCCTGTTTTACTTAGTTTCCAATCCTGAGTTGAACTACATATGCGTCGTTTGTGTAGGAAGCACAGTTCTTTTGTTCTGAGCTTGCTTACTGTACTGGCCTTATCGGAAACACAGTAGAGTGCATGAATGCCCGTTTCTTAAAAGCAGAGTGTTTTTCTTGCATGGCACACTAGGGTTCAATTAAAATTCCTAAACGGAGTTTAATCACGTTCAGTTTAAAGTTCTAGCAGCAAGGGTTTATTCAGGCTAAGAAATGCACACTTGTGCTATTCTGGCCATACACAGTGCAAATAGCATTCGCGTCTGTTCCCAGCAAGTACAGTGTATTGGACTGAAGAGAAGCTCCTGTTTTACTTAGTTTCCAATCCTGAGTTGAACTACATATGCGCCGTTTGTGTAGGAAGCACAGTTCTTTTGTTCTGAGCTAGCTCACTGTACTGGCCCTATAGGAAACACAGTAGAGTGCAAGAATGACCGCTTCTCAAAAGCAGAGTGTTTTTCTTTCATTGCACACTAGGGTTCAGTTAAACTTCCTAAACGGAGTTGAATCACGTTCAGTTTCAAGTTCTTGCATGAAGGGTTCATTCAGGCTAAGAAGAGCACTCTTGTGCTATTCTGGCCATACATAGTGCAAATAGCATTCGCGTCTGTTCCCAGCAACTACAGTGTATTGGACTGAAGAGAAGCTCCTGTTTTACTCAGTTTCCAATACTGAGTTGAACTAGGTATACCCAGTTTGTGTAGGAAGCACAGTTCTTTTGTTCTGATTAGCTCACTGTACTGGCCCTATAGGAAACACAGTAGAGTGCAAGAATGCCTGTTTCTCAAAAGCAGAGGGTTTTTCAAGCATGGCACACTACGGTTCAATTAAACTTCCTAAACGGAGTTGAATCACGTTCATTTCAAAGTTCTAGCAGCAAGGGTTCGTTCAGGCTAAGAAGAGCACTCTTGTGCTATTCTGGCCATACACAGTGCAAATAGCATACGCGTCTGTTTCCAGCAAGTACAGTGTATTGGACTGAAGAGAAGCTCTTGTTTTACTTAGTTTCCAAAACTGAGTTGAACTAGATATGCCCCGTGTGTGTTTGAAGCACAGTTCTTTTTTTCTCAGCTAGCTCACTCTACTGGCCCTATAGGAAACACAGTAGAGTGCAAGAATGCTCGTTACTCAAAAGCAGAGTGTTTTTCTTGCATGGCACACTAGGGTTCAATTAAACTCTCTAAACGGAGTTGAATCAAGTTCAGTTTCAAGTTCTTGCAGGAAGGGTTCATTCAGGCTAAGAAGAGCACTCTTGTGCTATTCTGGCCATACACAGTGCAAATAGCATTCGCGTCTGTTCCCAGCAAGTACAGTGTTTTGGACTGAAGAGAAGCTCCTGTTTTACTTAGGTTCCAATACTGAGTGGAACTACATATGTGCCGTTTATGTAGGAAGCACAGTTCTTATGTTCTGAGCTAGCTCACTGTACTGGCCCTATAGAAAACACAGTAGAGTGCAAGAATGCCCGTTTCTGAAAAGCAGAGTGTTTTTCTTGCTTGGCACACTAGGGTTCAATTAAACTTCCTAAACGGAGTTGAATCACGTTCATTTTAAAGTTCTAGCAGCAAGGGTTCGTTCAGGCTAAGAAGAGCACTCTTGTGCTATTCTGGCCATACACAGTACAAATAGCTTTCCCGTATATTCCCAGCAAGTACAGTGTATTGGATGAAGAGAAGCTCCTGTTTTAGTTAGTTTCCAATGCTGAGTTGAACTAGATATGCCCAGTTTGTTTAGGAAGCACAGTTTTTTGTTCTGAGCTAGCTCACTGTACTGGCACTATAGGAAACACAGTAGAGTACAAGAATGCCCGTTTTCCAAAAGCAGAGTGTTTTTTTTCATTTCACACTAAGGTTCAGTTAAATTTCCTAAATGGATTTGAATCACGTTCAGTTTCAAGTTCTAGCAGCAAGGGTTCATTCAGGCTAAGGACAACTGTCTTGTGCTATTCTGGCCATACACAGTACAAATAGCATTCGAATCTGTTCCCAGGAAGTACAGTGTATTGTACTGAAGAGAAGCTCCTGTTTTACTCAGTTTCCCATCCTGAGTTGAACTACATATGCGCCGTTTGTGTAGGAAACACAGTTCTTTTGTTCTGAGCTAGCTCTCTGTACTGGCCTTATAGGAAACACAGTAGAGTGCAAGAATGCCCGTTTCTCAAAAGCAGAGTATTTTTATTGCATGGCACACTAGGGTTCAGTTAAATGTCCTAAACGGTGTTGAATCACGTACAATTTCAAGGTCTAGCAGCAAGGATCCATTCAGGCTAAGAAGAGCACTCTTGTGCTATTCTGGCCATACACAGTGCAAATAGCATTCGCTTCTGTTCCCAGCAAGTACAGTGTATTGGACTGAAGAGAAGCTCCTGTTTTACTTAGGTTCCAAAACTGAGTTGAACTACATATGCGCCGTTTGTTTAGGAAGCACAGTTCTTATGTTCTGAGCTAGCTCACTGTACTGGCCCTATAGGAAACACAGTAGAGTGCAAGAATGCCTGTTTCTCAAATGCAGAGTGTTTTTTTTTGCTTGGCAAACTAGGGTTCAATTAAAATTCCTAAACAGAGTTTAATCACGTTCAGTTTCAAGTTCTAGCAGCAAGGTTTCATTCAGGCTAAGAAGAGCACTCTTGTGCTTTTCTGGCCATACACAGTGCAAATAGCATTCGCGTCTGTTCCAAACAACAACAGTGTATTGGACTGAAGAGAAGGTCCTGTTTTACTCAGTTTCCAATGCTGAGTTGAACTAGATATGCCCCGTTTGTGTAGGAAGCACAGTTCTTTTGTTCTGAGCTAGGCACTGTACTTTCCCTATAGGAAACAGAGTAGAGTGCAAGAATGCCCGTTTCTCAAAAGCAGAGTGTTTTTCTTGCATGGCACACTAGGGTTCAATTAAAATTCCTAAACGGAGTTTAATCACGTTCAGTTTCAAGTTCTAGCAGGAAGGGTTCATTCAGGCTAAGAAGTGAACTCTTGTGCTATTCTGGCCATACACAGTTCAAATAGCTTTCGCGTATATTCCCAGCAAGTACAGTGTATTGGACTGAAGAGAAGCTCCTGTTTTAGTTAGTTTCCAATGCTGAGTTGAAGTAGATATGCCCAGTTTGTTTAGGAAGCACAGTTTTTTGTTCTGAGCTAGCTCACTGTACTGGCCCTATAGGAAACACAGTAGAGTACAAGAATGCCCGTTTCCCAAAAGCAGAGTGTTTTTTTTCATAGCACACTAGGGTTCAGTTAAACTTCCTAAATGGATTTGAATCACGTTCAGTTTCAAGTTCTAGCAGCAAGGGTTCATTCAGGCTAAGGACAACTCTCTTGTGCTATTCTGGCCATACACAGTACAAATAGCATTCGCGTCTGTTCCCAGGAAGTACAGTGTATTGGACTGAAGAGAAGCTCCTGTTTTACTCAGTTTCCCATCCTGAGTTGAACTACATATGCGCCGTTTGTGTAGGAAACACAGTTCTTTTGTTCTGAGCTAGCTCTCTGTACTGGCCTTATAGGAAAAACAGTAGAGTGCAAGAATGCCCGTTTCTCAAAAGCAGAGTATTTTTATTGCATGGCACACTAGGGTTCAGTTAAACGTCCTAAACAGTGTTGAATCACATACAATTTCAAGTTCTAGCAGCAAGGATCCATTCAGGCTAAGAAGAGCACTCTTTTGCTATTCTGGCCATACACAGTGCAAATAGCATTCGCTTCTGTTCCCAGCAAGTACAGTGTATTGGACTGAAGAGAAGCTCCTGTTTTACTTAGGTTCCAATACTGAGTTGAACTACATATGCGCCGTTTGTTTAGGAAGCACAGTTCTTATGTTCTGAGCTAGCTCACTGTACTGGCCCTATAGGAAACACAGTAGAGTGCAAGAATGCCCGTTTCTCAAATGCAGAGTGTTTTTTTTTTTGCTTGGCAAACTAGGGTTCAATTAAAATTCCTAAACAGAGTTTAATCACGTTCAGTTTCAAGTTCTAGCAACAAGGTTTCATTCAGGCTAAGAAGAGCACTCTTGTGCTTTTCTGGCCATACACAGTGCAAATAGCATTCGCGTCTGTTCCAAACAACAACAGTGTATTGGACTGAAGAGAAGCTCTTGTTTTACTCAGTTTCCAATACTGAGTTGAACTAGATATGCCCCGTTTGTGTAGGAAGCACAGTTCTTTTGTTCTGAGCTAGGCACTGTACTGGCCCTATAGGAAACAGAGTAGAGTGCAAGAATGCCCGTTTCTCAAAAGAAGAGTGTATTTCTTGCATGGCACACTAGGGTTCAATTAAAATTCCTAAACGGAGTTTAATCACGTTCAGTTTCAAGTTCTAGCAGGAAGGTTTCATTCAGGCTAAGAAGTGCACTCTTGTGCTATTCTGGCCATACACAGTGCAAACAGCATTCGCGTCTGTTCCAAACAACAACAGTGTATTGGACTGAAGAGAAGATCCTGTTTTACTCAGTTTCCAATACTGAGTTGAACTAAATATGCCGCGTTTGTGTGGGAAGCACAGTTCTTTTGTTCTGAGCTAGACACTGTACTGGCCCTATAGGAAACACAGTAGAGTGCAAGAATGCCCGTTTCTCAAAAGCAGAATGTTTTTCTTGCTTGGCACACTAGGGTTCAATTAAACTTCCTAAACGGAGTTGAATCACGTTCAGTTTAAAGTTCTAGCAGCAAGGGTTCATTCAGGCTAAGAAGAGCACTCTTGTGGATTCTGGCCATACACAGTGCAAGTAGCATTTGCGTCTGTTCCAAACAACAACAGTGTATTGGACTGAAGAGAATCTCCTGTTTTACTCAGTTTCCAATACTGAGTTGAACTAGATATGACCCGTTTTTGTAGGAAGCACAGTTCTTCTGTTCTGAGCTAGCTCACTGTACTGGCTCTATAGGAAACACAGTAGAGTGCAAGAATGCCGGTTTCTCAAAAGCAGAGTGTTTTTCTTTCATTGCACACTAGGGTTCAGTTAAACTTCCTAAACGGAGTTGAATCACGTTCAGTTTTAAGTTCTAGCAGCAATTGTTCATTCAGGCTAAGAACATAACTCTTGTGCTATTCTGGCCATACACAGTGCAAATAGCATTCGCGTCTGTTACCAGCAAGTACAGTGTATTGGACTGAAGAGAGGCTCCTGTTTTACTTAGTTTCCAATCCTGAGTTGAACTAGATATGCCCCGTTTGTGTAGGAAGCAGAGTTCTTTTGTTCTGAGCTAGCTCACTGTACTGGCCCTATAGGAAACACAGTAGAGTGCAAGAATGCCCGTTTCTCAAAAGCAGAGTATTTTTCTTGCATGCCACACTAGGGTTCAGTTAAACCTCCTAAACGGAGTTGAATCACGTTCAGTTTCAAGTTCTAGCAGTAAGGGTTCATTCAGGTTAACAACAGCACTCTTGTGCAATTCTGGCCATACACAGTGCAAATAGCATTCGTGTCTCTTCCCAGCAAGTACAGTGTATTGGACTGAAGAGAAGATCCTGTTTTACTTAGTTTCCCATCCTGAGTTAAACTACATATGCCCCGTTTGTGTAGGAAGCACAGTTCTTTTGTTCTGAGCTAGGCACTGTACTGGCCCTATAGGAAACAGAGTAGAGTGCAAGAATGCCCGTTTCTCAAAAGAAGAGTGTATTTCTTGCATGGCACACTAGGGTTCAATTAAAATTCCTAAACGGAGTTTAATCACGTTCAGTTTCAAGTTCTAGCAGGAAGGTTTCATTCAGGCTAAGAAGTGCACTCTTGTGCTATTCTGGCCATACACAGTGCAAACAGCATTCGCGTCTGTTCCAAACAACAACAGTGTATTGGACTGAAGAGAAGATCCTGTTTTACTCAGTTTCCAATACTGAGTTGAACTAAATATGCCGCGTTTGTGTGGGAAGCACAGTTCTTTTGTTCTGAGCTAGACACTGTACTGGCCCTATAGGAAACACAGTAGAGTGCAAGAATGCCCGTTTCTCAAAAGCAGAATGTTTTTCTTGCTTGGCACACTAGGGTTCAATTAAACTTCCTAAACGGAGTTGAATCACGTTCAGTTTAAAGTTCTAGCAGCAAGGGTTCATTCAGGCTAAGAAGAGCACTCTTGTGGATTCTGGCCATACACAGTGCAAGTAGCATTTGCGTCTGTTCCAAACAACAACAGTGTATTGGACTGAAGAGAATCTCCTGTTTTACTCAGTTTCCAATACTGAGTTGAACTAGATATGACCCGTTTTTGTAGGAAGCACAGTTCTTCTGTTCTGAGCTAGCTCACTGTACTGGCTCTATAGGAAACACAGTAGAGTGCAAGAATGCCGGTTTCTCAAAAGCAGAGTGTTTTTCTTTCATTGCACACTAGGGTTCAGTTAAACTTCCTAAACGGAGTTGAATCACGTTCAGTTTTAAGTTCTAGCAGCAATTGTTCATTCAGGCTAAGAACATAACTCTTGTGCTATTCTGGCCATACACAGTGCAAATAGCATTCGCGTCTGTTACCAGCAAGTACAGTGTATTGGACTGAAGAGAGGCTCCTGTTTTACTTAGTTTCCAATCCTGAGTTGAACTAGATATGCCCCGTTTGTGTAGGAAGCAGAGTTCTTTTGTTCTGAGCTAGCTCACTGTACTGGCCCTATAGGAAACACAGTAGAGTGCAAGAATGCCCGTTTCTCAAAAGCAGAGTATTTTTCTTGCATGCCACACTAGGGTTCAGTTAAACCTCCTAAACGGAGTTGAATCACGTTCAGTTTCAAGTTCTAGCAGTAAGGGTTCATTCAGGTTAACAACAGCACTCTTGTGCAATTCTGGCCATACACAGTGCAAATAGCATTCGTGTCTCTTCCCAGCAAGTACAGTGTATTGGACTGAAGAGAAGATCCTGTTTTACTTAGTTTCCCATCCTGAGTTAAACTACATATGCCCCGTTTGTGTAGGAAGCACAGTTCTTTTGTTCTGAGCTAGGCACTGTACTGGCCCTATAGGAAACAGAGTAGAGTGCAAGAATGCCCGTTTCTCAAAAGAAGAGTGTATTTCTTGCATGGCACACTAGGGTTCAATTAAAATTCCTAAACGGAGTTTAATCACGTTCAGTTTCAAGTTCTAGCAGGAAGGTTTCATTCAGGCTAAGAAGTGCACTCTTGTGCTATTCTGGCCATACACAGTGCAAACAGCATTCGCGTCTGTTCCAAACAACAACAGTGTATTGGACTGAAGAGAAGATCCTGTTTTACTCAGTTTCCAATACTGAGTTGAACTAAATATGCCGCGTTTGTGTGGGAAGCACAGTTCTTTTGTTCTGAGCTAGACACTGTACTGGCCCTATAGGAAACACAGTAGAGTGCAAGAATGCCCGTTTCTCAAAAGCAGAATGTTTTTCTTGCTTGGCACACTAGGGTTCAATTAAACTTCCTAAACGGAGTTGAATCACGTTCAGTTTAAAGTTCTAGCAGCAAGGGTTCATTCAGGCTAAGAAGAGCACTCTTGTGGATTCTGGCCATACACAGTGCAAGTAGCATTTGCGTCTGTTCCAAACAACAACAGTGTATTGGACTGAAGAGAATCTCCTGTTTTACTCAGTTTCCAATACTGAGTTGAACTAGATATGACCCGTTTTTGTAGGAAGCACAGTTCTTCTGTTCTGAGCTAGCTCACTGTACTGGCTCTATAGGAAACACAGTAGAGTGCAAGAATGCCGGTTTCTCAAAAGCAGAGTGTTTTTCTTTCATTGCACACTAGGGTTCAGTTAAACTTCCTAAACGGAGTTGAATCACGTTCAGTTTTAAGTTCTAGCAGCAATTGTTCATTCAGGCTAAGAACATAACTCTTGTGCTATTCTGGCCATACACAGTGCAAATAGCATTCGCGTCTGTTACCAGCAAGTACAGTGTATTGGACTGAAGAGAGGCTCCTGTTTTACTTAGTTTCCAATCCTGAGTTGAACTAGATATGCCCCGTTTGTGTAGGAAGCAGAGTTCTTTTGTTCTGAGCTAGCTCACTGTACTGGCCCTATAGGAAACACAGTAGAGTGCAAGAATGCCCGTTTCTCAAAAGCAGAGTATTTTTCTTGCATGCCACACTAGGGTTCAGTTAAACCTCCTAAACGGAGTTGAATCACGTTCAGTTTCAAGTTCTAGCAGTAAGGGTTCATTCAGGTTAACAACAGCACTCTTGTGCAATTCTGGCCATACACAGTGCAAATAGCATTCGTGTCTCTTCCCAGCAAGTACAGTGTATTGGACTGAAGAGAAGATCCTGTTTTACTTAGTTTCCCATCCTGAGTTAAACTACATATGCGCCGTTTGTGTAGGAAACACAGTTCTTTTGTTCTGAGCTAGCTCTCTGTACTGGCCTTATAGGAAAAACAGTAGAGTACAAGAATGCCGGTTTCTCAAAAGCAGAGTGTTTTTCTTGCTTGGCAAACTAGGGTTCAATTAAAATTCCTAAACGGAGTTTAATCACGTTCAGTTTAAACTTCTAGCATCAAGGTTTCATTCAGGCTAAGAAGTGCACTCTTGTGGATTCTGGCCATACACAGTGCAAATAGCATTTGTGTCTGTTCCAAACAACAACAGTGTATTGGACTGAAGAGAAGCTCTTGTTTTACTCAGTTTCCAATACTGAGTTGAACTAGATATGCCCCGTTTGTTTAGGAAGCACAGTTCTTCTGTTCTGAGCTAGCTCACTGTACTGGCCCTTTAGGAAACACAGTAGAGTGCAAGAATGCCCGTTTCTCAAAAGCAGAGTGTTTTTCTTGCATGGCACACTAGGGTTCAGTTAAACTTCCTAAACGAAATTGAATCACGTTCAGTTTTAAGTTCTAGCAGCAAGGGTTCATTCAGGCTAAGAACAGCACTATTGTGCTATTCTGCCCATACACAGTGCAAATACCATTCGTGTCTGTTCCCAGCAAGTACAGTGTATTGGACCTAAGAGAGGCTCCTGTTTTACTTAGTTTCCAATCCTGAGTTGAACTAGATATGCCCCGTTTTTGTAGGAAGCACAGTTCTTTTGTTCTGAGTTAGCTCACTGTACTGGCCCTATAGGAAACACAGTAGAGTGCAAGAATGCCCGTTTCTCAAAAGCAGAATATTTTTTTTTGCATGCCACACTAGGGTTCAGTTAAACTTCCTAAACGGAGTTGAATCACGTTCAGCTTCAAGTTCTAGCAGCAAGGGTTCATTCAGGCTAAGAAGAGCACTCTTGTGCTATTCTGGCCTAACACAGTGCAAATAGCATTCGTGTCTGTTCCCAGCAAGTACAGTGTATTGGACTGAAGAGAAGCTCCTGTTTTACCTAGGTTCCAATACTGAGTTGAACTATATATGCGTCGTTTGTGTAGGAAGCACAGTTCTTATGTTCTGAGCTAGCTCACTGTACTGGCCCTATAGGAAACACAGTAGAGTACAAGAATGCCTGTTTCCCAAAAGCAGAGTGTTTCTTTTCATAGCACACTAGGGTTCAGTTAAACTTCCTAAATGGATTTGAATCACGTTCAGTTTCAAGTTCTAGCAGCAAGGGTTCATTCAGGCTAAGGACAACTCTCTTGTGCTATTCTGGCCATACACAGTACAAATAGCATTCGCGTCTGATCCCAGGAAGTACAGTGTATTGGACTGAAGAGAAGCTCCTGTTTTACTCAGTTTCCCATCCTGAGTTGAACTAGATATGCCCCTTTTGTGTAGGAAGCACAGTTCTTTTGTTCTGAGCTAGCTCACTATACTGACCCTATAGGAAACACAGTAGAGTGCAAGAATGCCCGTTTCTCAAAAGCAGAGTGTTTTTCTTGCATTGCACACTAGGGTTCAGTTAAATTTCCTAAACGGAGTTGAATCACGTTCAGATTCAAGTTGTAGCACCAAGGGTTCATTCAGGCTAAGAACAGCACTCCTGTGCTATTCTGGCCATACACAGTGCAAAAAGCATTCGCGTCTGTTCCCAGCAAGTACAGTGTATTGGACTGAAGAGAAGCTCCTGTTTTACTTAGGTTCCAACACTGAGGTAAACTACATATGCGTCATTTGTGTAGGAAGCACAGTTCTTTGGTTCTCAGCTAGCTCACTGTACTGGCCCTATAGGAAACACAGTAGAGTGCAAGAATGCCCGTTTCTCAAAAGCAGAGTACTTTTCTTGCATGGCGCACTAGGGTTCAGTTAAACTTCCTAAAAGGAGTTGAATCACGTTCAGATTCAAGTTCTATCACCAAGGGTCCATTCAGGCTAAGAACAGCACTCCTGTGCTATTCTGGCCATACACAGTGCAAAAAGCATTCGCGTCTGTTCCCAGCAAGTACAGTGTTTTGGACTGAAGCGAAGCTCCTGTTTTACTTATGATCCAGCACTGAGGTAAACTACATATGCGTCATTTGTGTAGGAAGCACAGTTCTTTTGTTCTGAGCTAGCTCACTGAACTGGCCCTATAGGAAACACAGTAGAGTGCAAGAATGCCCGTTTCTCAAAAGCAGAGTGTTTTTCTTGCTTGGCACACTAGGGTTCAATTAAAATTCAAAAACGGAGTTGAATCACGTTCAGTTTAAAGTTCTAGCAGCAAAGGTTCATTCAGGCTAAGAAGAGCACTCTTGTGGATTCTGGCCATACACAGTGCAAATAGCATTTGTGTCTGTTCCAAACAACAACAGTGTATTGGACTGAAGAGAAGCTCCTGTTTTACTCAGTTTCCAATACTGACTTGAACTAGATATGCCCCGTTTGTGTAGGAAGCACAGTTCTTTTATTCTGAGCTAGCTCACTGTACTGGACCTATAGGAAACACAGTAGAGGGCAAGAATGCCCATTTCTCAAAAGCAGAGTGTTTTTCTTTCATTGCACACTAGAGTTCAGTTAAACTTCCTAAACGGAGTTGAATCACGTTCAGTTTTAAGTTCTAGAAGCAAGGGTTCATTCAGGCTAAGAAGATCACTCTTGTGCTATTCTGGCCATACACAGTACAAATAGCATTCGCATCTGTTCCCAGCAAGTACAGTAAATTGGATTGAAGAGAGGCTCCTGTTTTACTTAGTTTCCAATCCTGAGTTGAACTAGATATGCCCTGTTTGTGTAGGAAACAAAGTTCTTTTGTTCTGAGCTACCTCACTGTACTGGCCCTATAGGAAACACAGTAGTGTGCAAGAATGCCCGTTTCTCAAAAGCAGAGTACTTTTCTTGAAAGGCACACTAGGGTTCAGTTAAACATCCTAAATGGAGTTGAATCACGTTCAGATTCAAGTTCTAGCACCAAGGGTTCATTCAGGCTAAGAACAGCACTCCTGTGCTATTCTGGCCATACACAGTGCAAAAAGCATTCGCGTCTGTTCCCAGCAAGTACAGTGTATTGGACTGAGGAGAAGCTCCTGTTTTACTTAGGTTCCAACACTGAGGTAAACTACATATGCGTCATTTGTGCAGGAAGCACAGTTCTTTGGTTCTCAGCTAGCTCACTGTACTGGCCCTATAAAACACAGTAGAGTGCAAGAATGCCTGTTTCTCAAAAGCAGAGTGTTTTTCTTGCTTGGCACACTAGGGTTCAATTAAAATTCATAAACGGAGTTTAATCACGTTCAGTTTAAAGTTCTAGGAGCAAGGGTTTATTCAGGCTAAGAACAGAACTCTTGTGCTCTTCTGGTCATACACAGTGCAAATAGCATTCGTGTCTATTCCCAGCAAGTACAGTGTATTGGACTGAAGAGAAGCTCCTGTTTTACTTAGTTCCCAATACTGAGTTGAACTAGATATGCCCCGTTTGTGTAGGAAGCACAATTCTTTTCTTCTGAGCTACCTCACTGTTCTGGCCCTGTAGGAAACACAGAAGAGTGCAAGAATGCCCGTTTCTCAAAATCAGAGTGTTTTTCTTGCATGGCACACTAGGGTTCAGTTAAACTCTCTAAACGGAGTTGAATCACGTTCAGTTTCAAGTCCTTGCAGGAAGGGTTCATTCAGGCTAAGAAGAGCACTCTTGTGCTATTCTGGCCATACACAGTGCAAATAGCATTCGCATCTGTTCCCAGCAACTACAGTGTATTGGACTGAAGAGAAGCTCCTGTTTTACTCAGTTTCCAATTCTGAGTTGATCTAGGTAGGCCCCGTTTGTGTAGGAAGCACAGTTCTTTTGTTCTGAGCTAGCTCACTGTACTGGCCCTATAGGAATCACAGTAGAGTGCAAGAATGCCCGTTTCTCAAAAGCAGAGTGTTTTTCTTGCATGGCACACTTGGGTTCCGTTAAACTTCCTAAACGGAATTCAATCACGTTCAGTTTCAAGTTCTAGCAGCAATGGTTTATTCAGGTTAACAACAGCACTCTTGTGCTCTTCAGACCATACCCAGTGCAAAAAGCATTCGCGTCTGTTCCCAGCAAGTACAGTGTATTGGACTGAAGAGAAGCTCCTCTTTTACTTAGTTTCCAATACTGAGTTGAACTACATATGTGCCGTTTAAGTAGGAAGCACAGTGCTTTTGTTCTGAGCTAGCTCACTGTACTGGCCCTATAGGAAACACAGTAGAGTGCAAGAATGCCTGTTTCTCAAAAGCAGAGTGTTTTTGTTGTAGGGCAGACTGGGGTTCAATACAACTTCCTAAACGGAGTTGATTCACATTGAGTTTCAAGTTCTAGCATTAAGTGTTAATTCAGGGTAAGAACACCACTATTGTGCTATTCTAGCCCTAAACAGTGCAAATAGCACTCGTGTCTGTTCCCAGCAAATACAGTGTATTGGACTGAAGAGAAGCTCCTGTTTTACTTAGTTTCCAATAATGAGTTGAACTAGATATGCCCCGTTTGTGTAGGAAGCACAGTTCTCTTGTTCTGAGCTAGCTCCTTGTACTGGCACTATAGGAAACACAGTAGAGTGCAAGAGTGCCTGTTTCTCAAAAGCAGAGTGTTTTTCTTGTAAGGCCGACTAGGGTTCAATACAACTTCCTAAATGGAGTTGATTCACATTGAGTTTGAAGTTCTAGCTTTAAGTGTTAATTCAGGGTAAGAACACAACTATGGTGCTATTCTGGCCATAAACAGTGTAAATAGCACTCGCGTCTGTTCCCAGCAAATACAGTGTATTGGACTGAAGAGAAGTTCCTGTTTTACTTAGTTTCCTAAACTGAGTTGAACTACATATGCGGTGTTTAGGTGGGCAGCACAGTTGTTTTGTTCTGAGTTATCTCACTGTACTGGCCCTATAGGAAACACAGTAGAGTGCAAGAATGCCCTTTTCTCAAAAGCAGAGTGTTTTTCTTACATGGCACACTAGGGTTCAATTAAAATACCTAAACGGAGTTGAATCACGTTCAGATTCAAGTTCTAGCACCAAGGGTTCATTCAGGCTAAGAACAGCACTCCTGTGCTATTCTGGCCATACACAGTGCAAATAGCATTCGCGTCTGTTCCCAGCAAATACAGTGTATTGGAATGAAGAGAAGCTCCTTTTTACTCAGTTTCCATACTGAGTTGAACTAGATATGCCCCGATCGTTTAGGAAGCACAGTTCTTTTGTTCTGAGCTAGCTCACTGTACTGGACGTTTAAGAATCACAGTAGAGTGCAAGAATGCCCGTTTCTCAAAAGCAGAGTGTTTTTCTTGCATGGCACACTAGGGTTCAGTTAAACTTCCTAAATGGAGTTGAATCACGTTCAGTTTCAAGTTCTAGCAGCAAGGGTTCATTCAGTCTAAGAAGGGCACTCTTGTGCTATTGTGGCCATAAACAGTGCAAATAGCATTCGTGTCTCTTCTCAGCAAGTACAGAGTACTGGACTGAAGAGAAGCTCCTGTTTTACTTAGGTTCCAATACTGAGTTGAACTACATATGCACCGTTTGTGTAGGAAGCACAGTTCTTTTGTTCTGAGCTAGCTCACTGTACTGGCCCTATAGGAAACACAGTAGAGTGCAAGAATGCCCGTTTCTTAAAAGCAGAGTGTTTTTCTTGCATGGCTCACTAGGGTTCCGTTAAACTTCCTAAACGTAGTTGAATGACGTTCAGTTTCAAGTTCTAGCAGCAAGGGTTCATTCAGGTTAATAACAGCACTCTTGTGCTATTCTGGCCATACCCAGTGAAAAAAGCATTCGCGTCAGTTCCCAGCAAGTACAGTGTATTGGACTGAAGAGAAGCTCCTGTTTTACTCAGTTTCCAATACTGAGTTGAACTACATATGTGCCGTTTAAGTAGGAAGCACAGTGCTTTTGTTCTGAGCTAGCTCTCTGTACTGGCCCTATAGAAAACACAGAAGTGTGTGAGAATGCCTGTTTCTCAAAAGAAGAGTGTTTTTCATGCATGGCACACTAGGGTTCAATTAAAATTCCTAAACAGAGTTGAATCCCATTCAGTTTCAAGTTCTAGCAGCAAGGTTTCATTCAGGCTAAGAAGAGCACTCTTGTGCTATTCTGGCCATACACAGTACAAATAGTAATCGCGTCTGTTCCCAGCAAGTACAGTGTATTGGACTGAAGAGAAGCTCCTGTTTTACTTCGTTTCCAATACTGAGTTGAACTAGATATGCCCCGTTTGTGTAGGAAGCACAGTTCTTTTGTTCTGAGCTAGCTCACTGTACTGGCCAAATAGCAAACACAGTAGAGTGCAAGAATGACCGTTTTTCAAAAGCAGAGTGCTTTTCATGCATGGCACACTAGGGTTCAATTAAAATTCCTAAAAGGAGTTGAATCACGTTCAGTTTCAAGTTCTAGCAGCAAGGGGTCATTCAGGCTAAGAAGAGCACTCTTGTCCTATTCTGGCCATACACAGTGCAAATAATAATCGCGTCTGTTCCCAGCAAGTACAGTGTATTGGACTGAAGAGAAGCTCCTGTTTTACTTAGTTTCAAATCCTGAGTTGAACTAGATATGCCCCTTTTGGGTAGGAAGCACATTTCTTTTGTTCTGAGCTAGCTCACTGAACTGGCCCTATAGGAAACACAGTAGAGTGCAAGAATGCCCGTTTCTTAAAAGCAGAGTGTTTTTCTTGCATGGCACACTAGGGTTCAGTTAAACTTGTTAAACGGAGTTGAATCACGTTCAGTTTCAAGTTCTAGCAGCGAGGGTTCATTCAGGCGAAGAACAAGACTCCTGTGCTATTCTGGCCATACAAGGTTCAAATAGCATTCGCATCTGTTCCCAGCAAGTACAGTGTATTGGTCTGAAGAGAAGCTCCTTTTTTACTCAGTTTACATACTGAATTGAACTAGATATGCCCCGTTTATTTAGGAAGCACAGTTCTCTTGTTCTGAGCTAGCTCACTGTACTGGACCTTTAAGAATCACAGTAGAGTGCAAGAATGCCCGTTTCTCAAAAGCAGAGTGTTTTACTTGCATGGCACACTAGGGTTCAGTTAAACTTTCTAAATGGAGTTGAATCACGTTCAGTTTCAAGTTCTAGCAGCAAGGGTTCATTCAGTCTAAGAAGAGCACTCTTATGCTATTCTGGCCATACACAGTTTAATAGCATTCGCGTCTGTTCCCAGCAAGTACAGTGTATTGGACTGAAGAAAAGCTCCTGTTTTACTTAGTTTCCAATCCTGAGTTGAACTACATATGCGCCGTTTGTGGAGGAAGCACAGTTCTTTTGTTCTGATCTAGCTCACTGTACTGGCCCTATAGGAAACCTAGTAGAGTGCAAGAGTGCCTGTTTCTCAAAAGCAGAGTGATTTTCTTGTAAGGCCAACTGGGGTTCTATACAACTTCTAAAACGGAATTGATTCACATTGAGTTTCAAGTTCTAGCATTAAGTGTTAATTCAGGGTAAGAACACCACTATTGTGCTATTCTGGCCATAAACAGTGCAAATAGCACTCGCGTCTGTTCCCAGCAAATACAGTGTATTGGCCTGAAGAGAAGCTCCTGTTTTACTTAGTTTCCAATACTGAGTTGAACTAGATATGCCCCGTTTGTGTAGGAAGCACAGTTCTCTTGTTCTGAGCTAGCTCACTGTACGGGCCCTATAGGAAACATAGTAGAGTGCAAGAGTGCCTGTTTCTCAAAAGCAGAGTGTTTTTCTTGTAAGGCCGACTGGGGTTCAATACAACATCCTAAACGGAGTTGATTCACATTGAGTTTCAAGTTCTAGCATTAAGTGTTAATTCAGGGTAAGAACACCACTATTGTGCTATTCTGGCCATAAACAGTGCAAATAGCTCTCGCGTCTGTTCCCAGCAAATACAGTGTATTGGACTGAAGAGAATCTCCTGTTTTACTTAGTTTCCAATACTGAGTTGAACTACATATGCGCTGTTTAAGTGGGAAGCACAGTTGTTTTGTTCTGAGCTATCTCACTGTACTGTCCCTATAGGAAACACAGTAGAGTTTAAGAATGCCCGTTTCTCAAAAGCAGAGTGTTTTTCTTACATGGCACACTAGGGTTCAATTAAAATTCCTAAATGGAGTTGAATCACGTTCAGATTCAAGTTCTAGCAGCAAGTGTTCATTCAGGCTAAGAACAGCACTCCTGTGCTATTCTGGCCATACACAGTGCAAATAGCATTCGCGTCTGTTCCCACAATTACAGTGTATTGGACTGAAGAGAAGCTCCTGTTTTACTTAGTTTCCAATACTGAGTTGAACTAGATATGCCCCGTTTGTGTAGGAAGCACAGTTCTCTTGTTCTGAGCTAGCTCACTGTACTGGCCCTATAGGAAACATAGTAGAGTGCAAGAGTGCCTTTTTCTCAAAAGCAGAGTGTTTTTCTTTCATGGCACACTAGGGTTCAGTTAAACTTCCTAAACGGAGTTGAATTACGTTCAGTTTCAAGGTCTAGCAGCAAGGGTTCATTCAGGCTAAGAACAGCACTCCTGTGCTATTCTGGCCATACAAGGTGCAAATAGCATTCGCGTCTGTTCCCAGCAAGTACAGTGTATTGGTCTGAAGAGAAGCTCCTTTTTTACACAGTGTCCAGTACTGAGTTGACCCAGATATGCCCCGTTCGTTTAGGAAGCACAGTTCTCTTGTTCTTATCTAGCTCACTGTACTGGACCTTTAAGAATCACAGTAGAGTGCAAGAATGCCCGTTTCTAAAAAGCAGAGTGTTTTTTTGCATGGCACACTAGTGTTCAGTTAAGCTTCCTAAACGGAGTTGAATCACGTTCAGTTTCAAGTTCTAGCAGCAAGGGTTCATTCAGGCTAAGAACAGCACTCTTGTGCTCTTCTGGCCATACACAGTGCAAATAGCATTCCCGTCTGTTCCCAGCAAGTACAGTGTATTGGTCTGAAGAGAAGCTCCTTTTTTACTCAGTTTCCAGTACTGAGTTGAACTAGATATGCCCCGTTTGCATAGGAAGCACAGTTCTCTTATTCTTATCTAGCTCACTGTAGTGGACCTTTAAGAATCACAGTAGAGTGCAAGAATGCCCGTTTCTAAAAAGCAGAGTGTTTTTTTGCATGGCACACTAGTGTTCAGTTAAGCTTCCTAAACGGAGTTGAATCACGTTCAGTTTCAAGTTCTAGCAGCAAGGGTTCATTCAGGCTAAGAAGAGCACTCTTGTGCTATTCTGGCCATAGACAGTGCAAATAGCATTTGCGTCTGTCCCCAGCAAGTACAGTATATTGGACTGAAGAGAAGATCCTGTTTTACTTAGTTTGCAATACTGAGTTGAACTACATATGTGCCGTTAAGTACAAAGCACAGTTCTTTTGTTCTGAGCTAGCTCACTGTACTGGCCCTATAGGAAACACATTAGAGTGCAAGAATGCCCATTTCTCAAAAGCAGAGTGTTTTTCAGCATGACACACTAGGGTTCAATTAAAATTCCTAAACGCGGTTGAATCACGTTCAGTTTCAAGTTCTAGCAGCAAGTGTTCACTCAGTCTAAGAAGAGCACTCTTGTGCTATTCTGGCCATACACTCTGCAAATAGCATTCGCGTCTGTTCTCAGCAAGTACAGTGTATTGGACTGAAGAGAAGATCCTGTTTTACTTAGTTTGCAATACTGAGTTGAACTACATATGCGCCATTTGAGTAGGAAACACAGTTCTTTTGTTCTGAGCTAGCTCACTGTACTGGCCCTATAGGAAACACAGTAGAGTACAAGAAATCCTGTTTCTCAAATGCAGAGTGTTTTCATGCATGGCACACTAGGGTTCAATTAAAATTCCTTAACGGGGTTGAATCACGTTCAGATTCATGTTCTAGCAGCAAGGGTTCATTCAGGCTATGAAGTGAACTCTTGTTGTATTCTGGCCATACACAGTGCAAATAGCATTCGCGTCTGTTCCCAGCAAGTACAGTGTATTGGACTGAGGAGAAGCTCTTGTTTTACTTAGTTTCCAGTATTGAGTTGAACTAGATATGCCCCGTTTGTGTAGGAAGCACAGATCTTTTGTTCTGAGCTAGCTCACTGTACTGGCCCTATAGGAAACACAGTAGAGTGCAAGAATGCCCGTTTCTCAAAAGGAGATTGTTTTTCTTGCATGTCACACTAGGGTTCAGTTAAACTTCCAAAACGGACTTGAATCACGTTTAGGTTCAAGTTCTAGCAGCAAGTGTTCATTCAGGCTAAGAAGAACACTCTTGTGCTATTCTGGCCACACACAGTGCAAATAGCATTCCCGTCTGTTCCCAGCAAGTACAGTGTATTAGACTGAAGAGAAGCTCCGGTTTTACTTAGTTTCCAATACTGAGTTGAACTAGATATGCCCCGTTTGTGTAGGAAGCACAGTTCTTTTGTTCTGAGCTAGCTCACTGTACTTGCCCTATAGGAAACACAGTAGAGTACAAGAATGCTCGTTTCTCAAAAGCAGAGTGTTTTTCTTGCATGGCACATTAGGGTTCAGTTAAACTTCCTAAACGGAGTTGTATCACGTTCAGTTTCAAGTCTAGTAGCAAGGGTTCATTTAGGTTAACAACAGCACTCTTGTGCTATTCTGGCCATACACAGTGCAAATAGCAATCGCATCTGTTCCCAGCAAGCACAGTGTATTGGACTGAAGAGAAGCTTCTGTTTTATTTAGTTTCCAATCCTGAGTTGAACTAGATATGCCCCGTTTGTGTAGGAAGCACAGTTCTTTTGTTCTGAACTAGCTCACTCTACTGGCCCTATAGGAAACACAGTAGAGTGCAAGAATGCCCGTTTCTCAAAAGCAGAGTGTTTTTCTTGCTTGGCAAACTAGGGTTCAGTTAAAATTCCTAATCGGAGTTTAATCACGTTCAGTTTCAAGTTCTAGCTGCAAGGGTTCATTCAGGCTAAGAACATAACTCTTGTGCTATTCTGGCCATACACAGTACAATTAGGATTCGCGTCTGTTCCTAGGAAGTACAGTGTATTGGACTGAAGAGAAGCTCCTGTTTTACTTAGTTTCCAATCCTGAGTTGAACTACATATGCGCCGTTTGTGTAGGAAGCACAGTTCTTTTGTTCTGAGCTAGCTCACTGTACTTGCCCTATAGGAAACACAGTAGAGTACAAGAATGCTCGTTTCTCAAAAGCAGAGTGTTTTTCTTGCATGGCACATTAGGGTTCAGTTAAACTTCCTAAACGGAGTTGTATCACGTTCAGTTTCAGTCTAGTAGCAAGGGTTCATTTAGGTTAACAACAGCACTCTTGTGCTATTCTGGCCATACACAGTGCAAATAGCAATCGCATCTGTTCCCAGCAAGCACAGTGTATTGGACTGAAGAGAAGCTTCTGTTTTATTTAGTTTCCAATCCTGAGTTGAACTAGATATGCCCCGTTTGTGTAGGAAGCACAGTTCTTTTGTTCTGAACTAGCTCACTCTACTGGCCCTATAGGAAACACAGTAGAGTGCAAGAATGCCCGTTTCTCAAAAGCACAGTGTTTTTCTTGCATGGCAAACTAGGGTTCAATTAAAATTCCTAAACGGAGTTGAATCACATTCAGTGTCAAGTTCTAGCAGCAAGGGTTCATTCAGGTTAACAACAGCACTCTTGTGCTATTCTGGCCATACACAGTGCAAATAGCATTCGTGTCTGTTCCCAGCAAGTACAGTGTATTGGACTGAAGAGAAGCTCCTGTTTTACTTAGTTTCCAATCCTGAGTTGAACTAGATATGCCCTGTTTGTGTAGGAAGCACAGTTCTTTTGTTCTGATCTAACTCACTGTACTTGCCCTATAGGAAACACAGTAGAGTACAAGAATGCTCGTTTCTCAAAAGCTGAGTGTTTTTCTTGCATGGCACACTAGGGTTCAGTTAAACTTCCTAAACGGAGTTGTATCACGTTCAGTTTCAAGTCTAGTAGCAAGGGTTCATTCAGGTTAACAACAGCACTCTTGTGCTATTCTGTCCATACACAGTGCAAATAGCAATCGCATCTGTTCCCAGCAAGCACAGTGTATTGGACTGAAGAGAAGCTCCTGTTTTACTTAGTTTCCAATCCTGAGTTGAACTAGATATGCCCCGTTTGTGTAGGAAGCGCAGTTCTTTTATTCTGAACTAGCTCACTCTATTGGCACTATAGGAAACACAGTAGAGTGCAAGAATGCCCGTTTCTCAAAAGCACAGTGTTTTTCTTGCATGGCAAACTAGGGTTCAATTAAAATTCCTAAACGGAGTTTAATCACGTTCAGTTTCAAGTTCTAGCAGCAAGGCTTCATTCAGGCTAAGAACAGCACTCTTGTGCTATTCTGGATATACACAGTGCAAATAGCATTCACGTCTGTTCCCAACAAGTACAGTGTATTGGAATGAAGAGAAGCTCCTGTTTTACTTATTTTCCAATACTGAGTTGAACAGATATGTCCCGTTTGTGTAGGAAGCACAGTTCTTTTCTTCCGAGCAATCTCACTGTACTGGCCCTATAGGAAACACAGAAGAGTGCAAGAATTCCCGTTTCTCAAAAGCAGAGTGTTTTTCTTGCATGGCACACTAGGGTTCAGTTAAACTTCCTAAACGGAGTTGAATCACGTTCAGTTTCAAGTTCAAGCAGCAAGGGATCATTCAGTCTAGAAGAGCACTCTTTTGCTATTCTGGCCATACACAGTTTAATAGCATTCGCGTCTGTTCCCAGCAAGTACAGTAACTTGGACTGAAGAGCAGCTCCTGTTTTACTTAGTTTGCAATACTGAGTTGAACTACATATGCGCCGTTTGAATAGGAAGCACAGTTCTTTTGTTCTGAGCTAGCTCACTGTACTGGCCCTAAAGGAAACACAGAATAGTGCAAGAATGCCCGTTTCTCAAAAGCAGCGTGTTTTTCTTGCACGGCACACTAGGGTTCAGTTAAACTTCCTAAACGGAGTTGAATCACGTTCAGTTTCAAGTTCTAGCAGCAAGGGTTCATTCAGCCTAAGAACAGCACTCTTGTGCTATTCTGGATATACACAGTGCAAATAGCATTCGCGTGTGTTCCCAGGAAGTACAGTGTATTGGACTGAAGAGAAGCTCCTGTTTTACTTAGTTTCCAATACTGAATTGAACTACATATGCGCTTTTTAAGTGGGAAGCACAGTTCTTTTATTCTGAGCTATCTCACTGTACTGGCCCTATAGGAAACACACTAGAGTGCAAGAATGCCCGTTTCTCAAAAGCAGAGTGTTTTTCTTGCATGGAACACTAGGGTTCAGTTAAACTTCCTAAACGGAGTTGAATCACGTTCAGTTTCAAGTTCTAGCAGCAAGGGTTCATTCAGGTTAACAACAGCACTCTTGTGCTATTCTGGCCTTACCCAGTGCAAAAAGCATTTGCGTCAGTTCCCAGCAAGTACAGTGTCTTGGACTGAAGAGAAGCGCCTGTTTTACTGAGTTTCCAATCCTGACTTGAACTAGATATGCCCCGTTTGTGTATGAAGCACAGTTCTTTGTTCTGAGCTAGCTCACTGTACTTGCCCTATAGGAAACACAGTAGAGTGCAAGAATGCAGTTTCTCAAAAGCAGAGTATTTTTCGTGCATGGCACACTAGGGTTCAGTTAAATTTCCTAGACGGAGATGAATCACGTTCAGTTTCAAGTTCTAGCAGCAAGGGTTCATTCAGGCTAAGAAGAGCACTCTTGTGCTATTCTGGCCATACACAGTTTAATAGCATTCGCGTCTGTTCCCAGCATGTACAGTGTATTGGACTGAAGAGAAGCTCCTGTTTTACTTAGTTTCCTATACTTAGTTGAACTAGATATGCCCCGTTTGTGTAGGAGGCACAGTTCTTTTGTTCTGAGCTAGCTCACTGTACTGGCCCTATAGGAAACAAGTAGAGTGCAAGAATGCCCGTTTCTCAAAAGCAGAGTGTTTTTCTTGCATGGCACACTAGGGTTCAATTAAAATTCCTAAACGGAGTTTAATCACGTTCAGTTTCAAGTTCTAGCAGCAAGGGTTCATTCAGGCTAAGAACAGCACTCTTGTGCTATTCTGGATATACACAGTGCAAATAGCATTCACGTCTGTTCCCAACAAGTACAGCGTATTGGAATGAAGAGAAGCTCCTGTTTTACTTATTTTCCAATACTGAGTTGAACAGATATGTCCCGTTTGTGTAGGAAGCACAGTTCTTTTCTTCTGAGCAATCTCACTGTACTGGCCCTATAGGAAACACAGAAGAGTGCAAGAATTCCCGTTTCTCAAAAGCAGAGTGTTTTTCTTGCATGGCACACTAGGGTTCAGTTAAACTTCCTAAACGGAGTTGAATCACGTTCAGTTTCAAGTTCAAGCAGCAAGGGTTCATTCAGGATAAGAACAGCACTCTTGTGCTATTCTGGATATACACAGTGCAAATAGCATTCGCTTCTGTTCCCAGCAAGTACAGTGTATTGGAATGAAGAGAAGATCCTGTTTTACTTAGTTTCCAATACTGATTTGAGCAGCTATGTCCCGTTTGTGTAGGAAGCACAGTTCTTTTGTTCTGAGCATTCTCACTGTACTGTCCCTGTAGGAAACACAGAAGAGTGCAAGAATTCCCGTTTCTCAAAAGCAGAGTGTTTTTCTTGCATGGCACACTAGGGTTCAATTAAAATTCCTAAACGGAGTTGAATCACGTTCAGTTTCAAGTTCTAGCAGCAAGGGTTCATTCAGGTTAACAACAGCACTCTTGTGCTATTCTGGCCATACACAGTGCAAATAGCATTTGCGTCTGTTCCCAGCAAGTACAGTGTATTGGACTGAAGAGAAGCTCCTGTTTTACTTAGTTTCCAATCCTGAGTTGAACTAGATATGCCCCGTTTATGTAGGAAGCAAAGTTCTTTTGTTCTGAGCTAGCTCACTGTACGGGCCCTACGGGAAACACAGTAGAGTGCAAGAATGCCCGTTTCTCAAAAGCAGAGTGTTTTTCTTGCATGGAACACTAGGGATCTGTTAAACTTCCAAAACGGACTTGAATCACGTTCAGTTTCAAGTTCTAGCAGCAAGGGATCATTCAGTCTAAGAAGAGCACTCTTTTGCTATTCTGGCCATACACAGTTTAATAGCATTCGCGTCTGTTCCCAGCAAGTACAGTGTATTGGACTAAAGAGAAGCTCCTGTTTTCTTTGTTTCCAATATTCAGTTGAACTAGATATGCCCCGTTTGTGTAGGAGCACAGTTCTTTTGTTCTGAGCTAGCTCACTGTACTGGCCCTATAGGAAACACAGTAAAGTGCAAGAATGCCCATTTCTCAAAAGCAGAGTGTTTTTCTTGCATGGCACACTAGGGTTCAATTAAACTTCCTAAACGGAGTTGAATCACGTTCAGATTCAAGTTCTAGCAGCAAGGGTATATTCAGGCTAAGAAGAACACTCTTGTGCTATTCTGGCCATACACAGTACAAATAGCATTCTCGTCTGTTCCCAGCAAGTACAGTGTATTGGACTGAAGAGAAGTTCCTGTTTTACTTAGTTTCCAATACTGAGTTGAACTAGATATGCCCGGTTTGTGTAGGAAGAGCAGTTCTTTTCTTCTGAACTAGCTCACTCTACTGGCCCTATAGGAAACACAGTAGAGTGCAAGAATGCCCGTTTCTCAAAAGCAGAGTTTTTTTCTTGCATTGCACACTAGGGTTCAGTTAAACTTCCTACACGGAGTTGAATCACGTTCAGTTTCAAGTTCTAGCAGCAAGGGTTCATTCGGGCTAAGAAGAGCACTGTTGTGCTATTCTGGCCATACACAGTGCAAATAGCATTCGCGTCTGTTCCCAGCAAGTACAGTAACTTGGATTGAAGAGCAGCTCCTGTTTTAATTAGTTTGCAATACTGAGTTGAACTACATATGCGCCGTTTGAATAGGAAGCACAGTTCTTTTGTTCTGAGCTAGCTCACTGTACTGGCCCTATAGGAAACACAGAATAGTGCAAGAATGCCCGTTTCTCAAAAGCAGTGTGTTTTTCTTGCACGGCACACTAGGGTTCAGTTAAACTTCCTAAACGGAGTTGAATCACGTTCAGTTTCAAGTTCTAGCAGCAAGGGTTCATTCAGGCTAAGAACAGCACTCTTGTGCTATTCTGGATATACACAGTGCAAATAGCATTCGCGTGTGTTCCCAGCAAGTACAGTGTATTGGACTGAAGAGAAGCTCCTGTTTTACTAAGTTTCCAATACTGAATTGAACTACATATGCGCTGTTTAAGTGGGAAGCACAGTTCTTTTGTTCTGAGCTAGCTCACTGTACTGGCCCTATAGGAAACACAGTAGAGTGCAAGAATGCAGTTTCTCAAAAGCAGAGTGTTTTTCGTGCATGGCACACTAGGTTTCAGTTAAACTTCCTAAACGGAGATGAATCACGTTCAGTTTCAAGTTCTAGCAGCAAGGGTTCATTCAGGCTAAGAAGAGCACTCTTGTGCTATTCTGGCCATACACAGTTTAATAGCATTCGCGTCTGTTCCCAGCATGTACAGTGTATTGGACTGAAGAGAAGCTCCTGTTTTACTTAGTTTCCTATACTTAGTTGAACTAGATATGCCCCGTTTGTGTAGGAGGCACAGTTCTTTTGTTCTGAGCTAGCTCACTGTACTGGCCCTATAGGAAACAAGTAGAGTGCAAGAATGCCCGTTTCTCAAAAGCAGAGTGTTTTTCTTGCATGGCACACTAGGGTTCAATTAAAATTCCTAAACGGAGTTTAATCACGTTCAGGTTCAAGTTCTAGCAGCAAGGGTTCATTCAGGCTAAGAACAGCACTCTTGTGCTCTTCTGGATATACACAGTGCAAATAGCATTCACGTCTGTTCCCAACAAGTACAGTGTATTGGAATGAAGAGAAGCTCCTGTTTTACTTATTTTCCAATACTGAGTTGAACAGATATGTCCCGTTTGTGTAGGAAGCACAGTTCTTTTCTTCTGAGCAATCTCACTGTACTGGCCCTATAGGAAACACAGAAGAGTGCAAGAATTCCCGTTTCTCAAAAGCAGAGTGTTTTTCTTGCATGGCACACTAGGGTTCAGTTAAACTTCCTAAACGGAGTTGAATGACGTTCAGTTTCAAGTTCTAGCAGCATGGGTTCATTCAGGCTAAGAAGAGCACTCTTGTGCTATTCTGGCCATACACAGTGCAAATAGCATTCGCGTCTGTTCCCAGCAAGTACATTGTATTGGACTGAAGAGAAGCTCCTGTTTTACTTAGTTTCCAATACTGAGTTGAACTATATATGCTCCGTTTGTGTAGGAAGCACAGTTCTTTTGTTCTAAGCTAGCTCACTGTACTGGCCCTACGGGAAACACAGTAGAGTGCAAGAATGCCCGTTTCTCAAAAGCAGAGTGTTTTTCTTGCATGGCACACTAGGGTTCTGTTAAACTTCCTAAACGGAGTTGAATCACGTTCAGTTTCAAGTTCTAGCAGCAAGGGATCATTCAGTCTAAGAAGAGCACTCTTTTGCTATTCTGGCCATACACAGTTTAATAGCATTCGCGTCTGTTCCCAGCAAGTACAGTGTATTGGACTAAAGAGAAGCTCCTGTTTTCTTTGTTTCCAATATTCAGTTGAACTAGATATGCCCCGTTTGTGTAGGAAGCACAGTTCTTTTGTTCTGAGCTAGTTCACTTTACTGGCCCTATAGGAAACACAGTAAAGTGCAAGAATGCCGTTTCTCAAAAGCAGAGTGTTTTTCTTGCATGGCACACTAGGGTTCAATTAAACTTCCTAAACGGAGTTGAATCACGTTCAGTTTCAAGTTCTAGCAGCAAAGGTTCAATCAGGCTAAGAAGAGCACTCTTGTGCAATTCTGGCCATAGACAGTGCAAATAGCATTCTCGTCTGTTCCCAGCAAGTACAGTGTATTGGACTGAAGAGAAGTTCCTGTTTTACTTAGTTTCCAATACTGAGTTGAACTAGATATGCCCGGTTTGTGTAGGAAGAGCAGTTCTTTTGTTCTGAACTAGCTCACTCTACTGGCCCTATAGGAAACACAGTAGAGTGCAAGAATGCCCGTTTCTCAAAAGCAGAGTTTTTTTCTTGCATTGCACACTAGGGTTCAGTTAAACTTCCTACACGGAGTTGAATCACGTTCAGTTTCAAGTTCTAGCAGCAAGGGTTCATTCGGGCTAAGAAGAGCACTGTTGTGCTATTCTGGCCATACACAGTGCAAATAGCATTCGCGTCTGTTCCCAGCAAGTACAGTAACTTGGATTGAAGAGCAGCTCCTGTTTTAATTAGTTTGCAATACTGAGTTGAACTACATATGCGCCGTTTGAATAGGAAGCACAGTTCTTTTGTTCTGAGCTAGCTCACTGTACTGGCCCTATAGGAAACACAGAATAGTGCAAGAATGCCCGTTTCTCAAAAGCAGTGTGTTTTTCTTGCACGGCACACTAGGGTTCAGTTAAACTTCCTAAACGGAGTTGAATCACGTTCAGTTTCAAGTTCTAGCAGCAAGGGTTCATTCAGGCTAAGAACAGCACTCTTGTGCTATTCTGGATATACACAGTGCAAATAGCATTCGCGTGTGTTCCCAGCAAGTACAGTGTATTGGACTGAAGAGAAGCTCCTGTTTTACTTAGTTTCCAATACTGAATTGAACTACATATGCGCTGTTTAAGTGGGAAGCACAGTTCTTTTGTTCTGAGCTAGCTCACTGTACTGGCCCTATAGGAAACACAGTAGAGTGCAAGAATGCAGTTTCTCAAAAGCAGAGTGTTTTTCGTGCATGGCACACTAGGTTTCAGTTAAACTTCCTAAACGGAGATGAATCACGTTCAGTTTCAAGTTCTAGCAGCAAGTGTTCATTCAGGCTAAGAAGAGCACTCTTGTGCTATTCTGGCCATACACAGTTTAATAGCATTCGCGTCTGTTCCCAGCATGTACAGTGTATTGGACTGAAGAGAAGCTCCTGTTTTACTTAGTTTCCTATACTTAGTTGAACTAGATATGCCCCGTTTGTGTAGGAGGCACAGTTCTTTTGTTCTGAGCTAGCTCACTGTACTGGCCCTATAGGAAACAAGTAGAGTGCAAGAATGCCCGTTTCTCAAAAGCAGAGTGTTTTTCTTGCATGGCACACTAGGGTTCAATTAAAATTCCTAAACGGAGTTTAATCACGTTCAGTTTCAAGTTCTAGCAGCAAGGGTTCATTCAGGCTAAGAACAGCACTCTTGTGCTCTTCTGGATATACACAGTGCAAATAGCATTCACGTCTGTTCCCAACAAGTACAGTGTATTGGAATGAAGAGAAGCTCCTGTTTTACTTATTTTCCAATACTGAGTTGAACAGATATGTCCCGTTTGTGTAGGAAGCACAGTTCTTTTCTTCTGAGCAATCTCACTGTACTGGCCCTATAGGAAACACAGAAGAGTGCAAGAATTCCCGTTTCTCAAAAGCAGAGTGTTTTTCTTGCATGGCACACTAGGGTTCAGTTAAACTTCCTAAACGGAGTTGAATGACGTTCAGTTTCAAGTTCTAGCAGCATGGGTTCATTCAGGCTAAGAAGAGCACTCTTGTGCTATTCTGGCCATACACAGTGCAAATAGCATTCGCGTCTGTTCCCAGCAAGTACATTGTATTGGACTGAAGAGAAGCTCCTGTTTTACTTAGTTTCCAATACTGAGTTGAACTATATATGCTCCGTTTGTGTAGGAAGCACAGTTCTTTTGTTCTAAGCTAGCTCACTGTACTGGCCCTACGGGAAACACAGTAGAGTGCAAGAATGCCCGTTTCTCAAAAGCAGAGTGTTTTTCTTGCATGGCACACTAGGGTTCTGTTAAACTTCCTAAACGGAGTTGAATCACGTTCAGTTTCAAGTTCTAGCAGCAAGGGATCATTCAGTCTAAGAAGAGCACTCTTTTGCTATTCTGGCCATACACAGTTTAATAGCATTCGCGTCTGTTCCCAGCAAGTACAGTGTATTGGACTAAAGAGAAGCTCCTGTTTTCTTTGTTTCCAATATTCAGTTGAACTAGATATGCCCCGTTTGTGTAGGAAGCACAGTTCTTTTGTTCTGAGCTAGTTCACTTTACTGGCCCTATAGGAAACACAGTAAAGTGCAAGAATGCCGTTTCTCAAAAGCAGAGTGTTTTTCTTGCATGGCACACTAGGGTTCAATTAAACTTCCTAAACGGAGTTGAATCACGTTCAGTTTCAAGTTCTAGCAGCAAAGGTTCAATCAGGCTAAGAAGAGCACTCTTGTGCAATTCTGGCCATAGACAGTGCAAATAGCATTCTCGTCTGTTCCCAGCAAGTACAGTGTATTGGACTGAAGAGAAGTTCCTGTTTTACTTAGTTTCCAATACTGAGTTGAACTAGATATGCCCGGTTTGTGTAGGAAGAGCAGTTCTTTTGTTCTGAACTAGCTCACTCTACTGGCCCTATAGGAAACACAGTAGAGTGCAAGAATGCCCGTTTCTCAAAAGCAGAGTTTTTTTCTTGCATTGCACACTAGGGTTCAGTTAAACTTCCTACACGGAGTTGAATCACGTTCAGTTTCAAGTTCTAGCAGCAAGGGTTCATTCGGGCTAAGAAGAGCACTGTTGTGCTATTCTGGCCATACACAGTGCAAATAGCATTCGCGTCTGTTCCCAGCAAGTACAGTAACTTGGATTGAAGAGCAGCTCCTGTTTTAATTAGTTTGCAATACTGAGTTGAACTACATATGCGCCGTTTGAATAGGAAGCACAGTTCTTTTGTTCTGAGCTAGCTCACTGTACTGGCCCTATAGGAAACACAGAATAGTGCAAGAATGCCCGTTTCTCAAAAGCAGTGTGTTTTTCTTGCACGGCACACTAGGGTTCAGTTAAACTTCCTAAACGGAGTTGAATCACGTTCAGTTTCAAGTTCTAGCAGCAAGGGTTCATTCAGGCTAAGAACAGCACTCTTGTGCTATTCTGGATATACACAGTGCAAATAGCATTCGCGTGTGTTCCCAGCAAGTACAGTGTATTGGACTGAAGAGAAGCTCCTGTTTTACTTAGTTTCCAATACTGAATTGAACTACATATGCGCTGTTTAAGTGGGAAGCACAGTTCTTTTGTTCTGAGCTAGCTCACTGTACTGGCCCTATAGGAAACACAGTAGAGTGCAAGAATGCAGTTTCTCAAAAGCAGAGTGTTTTTCGTGCATGGCACACTAGGTTTCAGTTAAACTTCCTAAACGGAGATGAATCACGTTCAGTTTCAAGTTCTAGCAGCAAGTGTTCATTCAGGCTAAGAAGAGCACTCTTGTGCTATTCTGGCCATACACAGTTTAATAGCATTCGCGTCTGTTCCCAGCATGTACAGTGTATTGGACTGAAGAGAAGCTCCTGTTTTACTTAGTTTCCTATACTTAGTTGAACTAGATATGCCCCGTTTGTGTAGGAGGCACAGTTCTTTTGTTCTGAGCTAGCTCACTGTACTGGCCCTATAGGAAACAAGTAGAGTGCAAGAATGCCCGTTTCTCAAAAGCAGAGTGTTTTTCTTGCATGGCACACTAGGGTTCAATTAAAATTCCTAAACGGAGTTTAATCACGTTCAGTTTCAAGTTCTAGCAGCAAGGGTTCATTCAGGCTAAGAACAGCACTCTTGTGCTCTTCTGGATATACACAGTGCAAATAGCATTCACGTCTGTTCCCAACAAGTACAGTGTATTGGAATGAAGAGAAGCTCCTGTTTTACTTATTTTCCAATACTGAGTTGAACAGATATGTCCCGTTTGTGTAGGAAGCACAGTTCTTTTCTTCTGAGCAATCTCACTGTACTGGCCCTATAGGAAACACAGAAGAGTGCAAGAATTCCCGTTTCTCAAAAGCAGAGTGTTTTTCTTGCATGGCACACTAGGGTTCAGTTAAACTTCCTAAACGGAGTTGAATGACGTTCAGTTTCAAGTTCTAGCAGCATGGGTTCATTCAGGCTAAGAAGAGCACTCTTGTGCTATTCTGGCCATACACAGTGCAAATAGCATTCGCGTCTGTTCCCAGCAAGTACATTGTATTGGACTGAAGAGAAGCTCCTGTTTTACTTAGTTTCCAATACTGAGTTGAACTATATATGCTCCGTTTGTGTAGGAAGCACAGTTCTTTTGTTCTAAGCTAGCTCACTGTACTGGCCCTACGGGAAACACAGTAGAGTGCAAGAATGCCCGTTTCTCAAAAGCAGAGTGTTTTTCTTGCATGGCACACTAGGGTTCTGTTAAACTTCCTAAACGGAGTTGAATCACGTTCAGTTTCAAGTTCTAGCAGCAAGGGATCATTCAGTCTAAGAAGAGCACTCTTTTGCTATTCTGGCCATACACAGTTTAATAGCATTCGCGTCTGTTCCCAGCAAGTACAGTGTATTGGACTAAAGAGAAGCTCCTGTTTTCTTTGTTTCCAATATTCAGTTGAACTAGATATGCCCCGTTTGTGTAGGAAGCACAGTTCTTTTGTTCTGAGCTAGTTCACTTTACTGGCCCTATAGGAAACACAGTAAAGTGCAAGAATGCCGTTTCTCAAAAGCAGAGTGTTTTTCTTGCATGGCACACTAGGGTTCAATTAAACTTCCTAAACGGAGTTGAATCACGTTCAGTTTCAAGTTCTAGCAGCAAAGGTTCAATCAGGCTAAGAAGAGCACTCTTGTGCAATTCTGGCCATAGACAGTGCAAATAGCATACGCGTCTGTTCCCAGCAAGTACAGTGTATTGGAATGAAGAGAAGCTCCTGTTTTACTTAGTTTCCAATACTGAGTTGAACTAGATATGCCCCGTTTGTGTAGGAGGCACAGTTCTTTTGTTCTGAGCTAGCTCACTGTACTGGCCCTATAGGAAACACAGTAGAGTGCAAGAATGCCCATTTCTAAAAAGCAGAGTGTTTTTCTTGCATGGCAAACTAGGGTTCAATTAAACTTCCTAAAAGGAGTTGAATCACGTTCAGTTTCAAGTTCTAGAAGCAAGGGTTCATTCAGGCTAAGAACAGCACTCTTGTGCTATTCTGGATATACACAGTGCAATTAGCATTCGCGTCTGTTCCAAGCAAGTACAGTGTATTGGAATGAAGAGAAGATCCTGTTTGACTTAGTTTCCAATACTCAGTTGAACTAGATATGCCCCGTTTGTGTAGGAAGCACAGTTCTTTTGTTCTGAGCTAGCTCATTGTACTGGCCCTATAGGAAACACAGTAGAGTGCAAGAATGCAAGTTTCTCAAAAGCAGAGTGTTTTTTTGCGTGGCACACTAGGGTTCAGTTAAACTTCCTAAACGGAGTTGAATCACGTTCAGTTTCAAGTTCTAGCAGCAAGGGTATATTCAGGCTAAGAAGAACACTCTTGTGCTATTCTGGCCATAGACAGTACAAATAGCATTCGTGTCTGTTCCCAGCAAGTACAGTGTCTTGGACTGAAGAGAAGCTCCTGTTTTCCTTAGTTTCCAATACTGAGTTGAACTAGATATGCCCCGTTTGTGTAGGAAGCACAGCTGTTTTTTTCTGAGCTAGCTCACTGTACTGGCCCTATAGGAAACACAGTAGAGTGCAAGAATGCCCGTTTCTCAAAAGCAGACTGTGTTTCTTGCATGGCACACTAGGGTTCAATTAAAATTCCTAAACGGAGTTGAATGACGTACAGTTTCAAGTTCTAGCAGCATGGGTTCATTCTGGCTAAGAACAGCACTCTTGTGCTATTCTGGCCATACACAGTGCAAATAGCATTCGCGTCTGTTCCCAGCAAGTACATTGTATTGGACTGAAGAGAAGCTCCTGTTTTACTTAGTTTCCAATACTGAGTTGAACTAGATATGCTCCGTTTGTGTAGGAAGCACAGTTCTTTTGTTCTGAGCTAGCCCACTTTACTGGCCCTACGGGAAACACAGTAGAGTGCAAGAATGCCCGTTTCTCAAAAGCAGAGTGTTTTTCTTGCATGGCACACTAGGGTTCTGTTAAACTTCCTAAACGGACTTGAATCACGTTCAGTTTCAAGTTCTAGCAGCAAGGGATCATTCAGTCTAAGAAGAGCACTCTTTTGCTATTCTGGCCATACACAGTTTAATAGCATTCGCGTCTGTTCCCAGCAAATACAGTGTATTGGACTAAAGAGAAGCTCCTGTTTTCTTTGTTTCCAATATTCAGTTGAACTAGATATGCCCCGTTTGTGTAGGAAGCACAGTTCTTTTGTTCTGAGCTAGCTTACTTTACTGGCCCTATAGGAAACACAGTAGAGTGCAAGAATGCCCGTTTCTCAAAAGCAGAGTGTTTTTCTTGCATGGCAAACTAGGGTTGAGTTAAACTTCCTACACGGAGTTGAATCACGTTCAGTTTCAAGTTCAAGCAGCAAGGGTTCATTCAGGCTAAGAACAGCACTCTTGTGCTATTCTGGATATACACAGTGCAAATAGCATTTGTGTCTGTTCCCAGCAAGTACAGTGTATTGGAATGAAGAGAAGATCCTGTTTTACTTAGTTTCGAATACTGATTTGAACAGATATGTCCCGTTTGTGTAGGAAGCACAGTTCTTTTGTTCTGAGCAATCTCACTGTACTGGCCCTATAGGAAACACAGTAGAGTGCAAGAATGCCCGTTTCTCAAAAGCAGAGTGTTTTTCTTGCATGGCAACTAGGGTTGAGTTAAACTTCCTACACGGAGTTGAATCACGTTCAGTTTCAAGTTCTAGCAGCAAGGGTTCACTCAGGCTAAGAAGAGCACTCTTGTGCTATTCTGGCCATAGACAGTGCAAATAGCATTCGCGTCTGTTCCCAGCAAGTACAGTGTATTGGAGTGAAGAGAAGCTCCTGTTTTACTTAGTTTCCAATACTGAATTGAACTACATATGCGCTTTTTAAGTGGGAAGCACAGTTCTTTTGTTCTGAGCTCTCTCACTGTACTGGCCGTATAGGAAACACACTAGAGTGCAAGAATGCCCGTTTCTCAAAAGCAGAGTGTTTTTCATGCATGGCACACTAGGGTTCAATTAAAATTCGTAAACGGAGTTGAATCACGTTCAGATTCAAGTTCTAGCAGCAAGGGTTCATTCAGGCTAAGAAGAGCACTCTTGTGCTATTCTGGCCATACACAGTGCAAATAGCATTTGCGTCTGTTCCCAGGAAGTACAGTGTATTGGACTGAAGAGAAGCTCCTGTTTTACTTAGTTTCCAATACAGAGTTGAACTAGATATGCCCCGTTTATGTAGGAAGCACAGTTCTTTTTCTGAGCTAGCTCACTGTACTGGCCCTATAGGAAACACAGTAGAGTGCAAGAATGCCCGTTTCTCAAAAGCAGAGTGTTTTTCTTGCATGGCACACTAGGGTTCAGTTAAACTTCCTAAACGGAGTTGAATCACGTTCAGTTTCAAGTTCTAGCAGCAAGGGTTCATTCAGGCTAAGAACAACATTCTTCTGCTATTCTGGCCATACAGAGTACAAATAGCATTCGTGCCAGTTCCCAGAAAGTACAGTGTATTGGACTGAAGAGAAGCTACTGTTTTACTTAGTTTCCAATCATGAGTTGAACTACATATGCGCCTTTTGTGGAGGAAGCACAGTTCTTTTGTTCTGAGCTAGCTCACTGTACTGGCCTTATAGGAAACACAGTAGAGTGCAAGAATGCCCGTTTCTTAAAAGCAGAGTGTTTTTCTTGCATGGCACACTAGGGTTCAATTAAAATTCGTGAACGGAGTTTAATCACGTTCCGTTTAAAGTTCTAGCAGCAAGGGTTCATTCAGGCTAAGAAGAGCGTTCGTGTACTATTCTGGCCATACACAGTGCAAATAGCATTCGCGTCTGTTCCTTGCAAGTACAGTGTATTGGACTGAAGAGAAGCTCCTGTTTTACTTAGTTTCCTATACTTAGTTGAACTAGATATGCCCCGTTTGTGTAGGAGGCACAGTTATTTTCTTCTGAGCTAGCTTACTGTACTGGCCCTATAGGAAACACAGTAGAGTGCAAGAATGCCCGTTTCTCAAAAGCAGAGTTTTTTTCTTACATGGCACACTAGGGTTCAATTAAAATTCCTAAAAGGAGTTGAATCACGTTCAGATTCATGTTCAAGCAGCAAGGGTTCATTCAGGCTAAGAAGTGAACTCTTGTGGTATTCTGGCCGTACACAGTGCAAATAGCATTCGCGTTTGTTCCCAGCAAGTACAGTGTCTTGGACTGAAGAGAAGCTCCTGTTTTACTTACTTTCCAATCCTGAGTTGAACTAGATATGCCCCGTTTGTGTAGGAGGCACAGTTCTTTTGTTCTGAGCTAGCTCACTGTACTGGCCCTATAGGAAACACAGTAGAGTGCAAGAATGCCCGTTTCTCAAAAGCAGACTGTGTCTCTTGCATGGCACACTAGGGTTCAATTAAAATTCCTAAACGGAGTTGAATGACGTTGAATTTCAAGTTCTAGCAGCATGGGTTCATTCAGGCTAAGAACAGCACTCGTGTGCTATTCTGGCCATACACAGTGCAAATAACATTCGCGTCTGTTCCCAGCAAGTACATTGTATTGGACTGAAGAGAAGCTCCTGTTTTACTTAGTTTCCAATACTGAGTTGAACTAGATATGCTCCCTTTGTGTAGGAAGCACAGTTCTTTTGTTCTGAGCTAGGTCACTGTATTGGCCCTGCGGGAAACACAGTAGAGTGCAAGAATGCACGTTTCTCAAAAGCAGAGTGTTTTTCTTGCATGGCACACTAGGGTTCTTTTAAACTTCCTAAACGGAGTTGAATCCCGTTCAGTTTCAAGTTCTAGCAGCAAGGGATCATTCAGTCTAAGAAGAGAACTCTTTTGCTATTCTGGCCATACACAGTTTAATAGCATTCGCGTCTGTTCCCAGCAAGTACAGTGTATTGGACTAAAGAGAAGCTCCTGTTTTCTTTGATTCCAATATTCAGTTGAACTAGATATGCTCCATTTGTGTAGGAAGCACAGTTCTTTTGTTCTGAGCTAGCTCACTGTACTGGCCCTATAGGAAACACAGTAAAGTGCAAGAATGCCCGTTTCTCAAAAGCAGAGTGTTTTTCTTGCATGGCAAACTAGGGTTCAATTAAACTTCCTAAATGTAGTTGAATCACGTTCAGTTTCAAGTTCTAGAAGCAAGGGTTCATTCAGGCTAAGAACAGCACTCTTGTGCTATTCTGGATATACACAGTGCAAATAGCATTCGCGTCTGTTCCCAGCAAGTACAGTGTATTGGAATGAAGAGAAGATCCTGTTTTACTTAGTTTCCAATACTGAGTTGAACTAGATATGCCCCGTTTGTGTAGGAAGCACAGTTCTTTTGTTCTGAGCTAGCTCACTGTACTGGCCCTATAGGAAACACAGTAGAGTGCAAGAATGCCCGTTTCTCAAAAGCAGAGTGTTTTTTTTACATGGCACACTAGGGTTCAGTTAAACTTCCTACACGGAGTTGAATCACGTTCAGTTTCAAGTTCTAGCAGCAAGGGTTCATTCAGGCTAAGAAGAGCACTCTTGTGCTATTCTGGCCATACACAGTGCAAATAGCATTCGCGTCTGTTCCCAGCAAGGACAGTAACTTGGACGGAAGAGCAGCTCCTGTTTTACTTAGTTTGCAATACTGAGTTGAACTACATATGCGCCGTTTGAATAGGAAGCACAGTTCTTTTGTTCTGAGCTAGCTCACTGTACTGGCCCTATAGGAAACACAGAATAGTGCAAGAATGCCCATTTCTCAAAAGCAGTGTGTTTTTCTTGCATGGCACACTAGGGTTCAGTTAAACTTCCTAAACGGAGTTGAATCACGTTCAGTTTCAAGTTCTAGCAGCAAGGGTTCATTCAGGCTAAGAACAGCACTCTTGTGCTATTCTGGATATACACAGTGCAAATAGCATTCGCGTGTGTTCCCAGCAAGTACAGTGTATTGGACTGAAGAGAAGCTCCTGTTTTACTTAGTTTCTAATACTGAATTGAACTACATATGCGCTTTTTACGTGGGAATCACAGTTCTTTTATTCTGAGCTATCTCACTGTACTGGCCCTATAGGAAACACACTGGAGTGCAAGAATGCCCGTTTCTCAAAAGCAGAGTGTTTTTCTTGCATGGCACACTAGGGTTCAGTTAAACTTCCTAAACGGAGTTGAATCACGTTCAGTTTCAAGTTCAAGCAGCAAGGGTTCATTCAGGATAAGAACAGCACTCTTGTGCTATTCTGGATATACACAGTGCAAATAGCATTCGCTTCTGTTCCCAGCAAGTACAGTGTATTGGAATGAAGAGAAGATCCTGTTTTACTTAGTTTCCAATACTGATTTGAGCAGCTATGTCCTGTTTGTGTAGGAAGCACAGTTCTTTTGTTCTGAGCATTCTCACTGTACTGTCCCTGTAGGAAACACAGAAGAGTGCAAGAATTCCCGTTTCTCAAAAGCAGAGTGTTTTTCTTGCATGGCACACTAGGGTTCAATTAAAATTCCTAAACGGAGTTGAATCACGTTCAGTTTCAAGTTCTAGCAGCAAGGGTTCATTCAGGTTAACAACAGCACTCTTGTGCTATTCTGGCCATACACAGTGCAAATAGCATTTGCGTCTGTTCCCAGCAAGTACAGTGTATTGGACTGAAGAGAAGCTCCTGTTTTACTTAGTTTCCAATCCTGAGTTGAACTAGATATGCCCCGTTTATGTAGGAAGCACAGTTCTTTTGTTCTGAGCTAGCTCACTGTACGGGCCCTACGGGAAACACAGTAGAGTGCAAGAATGCCCGTTTCTCAAAAGCAGAGTGTTTTTCTTGCATGGAACACTAGGGATCTGTTAAACTTCCAAAACGGACTTGAATCACGTTCAGTTTCAAGTTCTAGCAGCAAGGGATCATTCAGTCTAAGAAGAGCACTCTTTTGCTATTCTGGCCATACACAGTTTAATAGCATTCGCGTCTGTTCCCAGCAAGTACAGTGTATTGGACTAAAGAGAAGCTCCTGTTTTCTTTGTTTCCAATATTCAGTTGAACTAGATATGCCCCGTTTGTGTAGGAGCACAGTTCTTTTGTTCTGAGCTAGCTCACTGTACTGGCCCTATAGGAAACACAGTAAAGTGCAAGAATGCCCATTTCTGAAGAGCAGAGTGTTTTTCTTGCATGGCACACTAGGGTTCAATTAAACTTCCTAAACGGAGTTGAATCACGTTCAGTTTCAAGTTCTAGCAGCAAGGGTATATTCAGGCTAAGAAGAACACTCTTGTGCTATTCTGGCCATACACAGTACAAATAGCATTCTCGTCTGTTCCCAGCAAGTACAGTGTATTGGACTGAAGAGAAGTTCCTGTTTTACTTAGTTTCCAATACTGAGTTGAACTAGATATGCCCGGTTTGTGTAGGAAGAGCAGTTCTTTTGTTCTGAACTAGCTCACTCTACTGGCCCTATAGGAAACACAGTAGAGTGCAAGAATGCCCGTTTCTCAAAAGCAGAGTTTTTTTCTTGCATTGCACACTAGGGTTCAGTTAAACTTCCTACACGGAGTTGAATCACGTTCAGTTTCAAGTTATAGCAGCAAGGGTTCATTCGGGCTAAGAAGAGCACTGTTGTGCTATTCTGGCCATACACAGTGCAAATAGCATTCGCGTCTGTTCCCAGCAAGTACAGTAACTTGGATTGAAGAGCAGCTCCTGTTTTAATTAGTTTGCAATACTGAGTTGAACTACATATGCGCCGTTTGAATAGGAAGCACAGTTCTTTTGTTCTGAGCTAGCTCACTGTACTGGCCCTATAGGAAACACAGAATAGTGCAAGAATGCCCGTTTCTCAAAAGCAGTGTGTTTTTCTTGCACGGCACACTAGGGTTCAGTTAAACTTCCTAAACGGAGTTGAATCACGTTCAGTTTCAAGTTCTAGCAGCAAGGGTTCATTCAGGCTAAGAACAGCACTCTTGTGCTATTCTGGATATACACAGTGCAAATAGCATTCGCGTGTGTTCCCAGCAAGTACAGTGTATTGGACTGAAGAGAAGCTCCTGTTTTACTTAGTTTCCAATACTGAATTGAACTACATATGCGCTGTTTAAGTGGGAAGCACAGTTCTTTTGTTCTGAGCTAGCTCACTGTACTGGCCCTATAGGAAACACAGTAGAGTGCAAGAATGCAGTTTCTCAAAAGCAGAGTGTTTTTCGTGCATGGCACACTAGGTTTCAGTTAAACTTCCTAAACGGAGATGAATCACGTTCAGTTTCAAGTTCTAGCAGCAAGGGTTCATTCAGGCTAAGAAGAGCACTCTTGTGCTATTCTGGCCATACACAGTTTAATAGCATTCGCGTCTGTTCCCAGCATGTACAGTGTATTGGACTGAAGAGAAGCTCCTGTTTTACTTAGTTTCCTATACTTAGTTGAACTAGATATGCCCCGTTTGTGTAGGAGGCACAGTTCTTTTGTTCTGAGCTAGCTCACTGTACTGGCCCTATAGGAAACAAGTAGAGTGCAAAAATGCCCGTTTCTCAAAAGCAGAGTGTTTTTCTTGCATGGCACACTAGGGTTCAATTAAAATTCCTAAACGGAGTTTAATCACGTTCAGTTTCAAGTTCTAGCAGCAAGGGTTCATTCAGGCTAAGAACAGCACTCTTGTGCTATTCTGGATATACACAGTACAAATAGCATTCACGTCTGTTCCCAACAAGTACAGTGTATTGGAATGAAGAGAAGCTCCTGTTTTACTTATTTTCCAATACTGAGTTGAACAGATATGTCCCGTTTGTGTAGGAAGCACAGTTCTTTTCTTCTGAGCAATCTCACTGTACTGGCCCTATAGGAAACACAGAAGAGTGCAAGAATTCCCGTTTCTCAAAAGCAGAGTGTTTTTCTTGCATGGCACACTAGGGTTCAGTTAAACTTCCTAAACGGAGTTGAATGACGTTCAGTTTCAAGTTCTAGCAGCATGGGTTCATTCAGGCTAAGAAGAGCACTCTTGTGCTATTCTGGCCATACACAGTGCAAATAGCATTCGCGTCTGTTCCCAGCAAGTACATTGTATTGGACTGAAGAGAAGCTCCTGTTTTACTTAGTTTCCAATACTGAGTTGAACTAGATATGCTCCGTTTGTGTAGGAAGCACAGTTCTTTTGTTCTAAGCTAGCTCACTGTACTGGCCCTACGGGAAACACAGTAGAGTGCAAGAATGCCCGTTTCTCAAAAGCAGAGTGTTTTTCTTGCATGGCAAACTAGGGTTCTGTTAAACTTCCTAAACGGAGTTGAATCACGTTCAGTTTCAAGTTCTAGCAGCAAGGGATCATTCAGTCTAAGAAGAGCACTCTTTTGCTATTCTGGCCATACACAGTTTAATAGCATTCGCGTCTGTTCCCAGCAAGTACAGTGTATTGGACTAAAGAGAAGCTCCTGTTTTCTTTGTTTCCAATATTCAGTTGAACTAGATATGCCCCGTTTGTGTAGGAAGCACAGTTCTTTTGTTCTGAGCTAGTTCACTTTACTGGCCCTATAGGAAACACAGTAAAGTGCAAGAATGCCGTTTCTCAAAAGCAGAGTGTTTTTCTTGCATGGCACACTAGGGTTCAATTAAACTTCCTAAACGGAGTTGAATCACGTTCAGTTTCAAGTTCTAGCAGCAAAGGTTCAATCAGGCTAAGAAGAGCACTCTTGTGCAATTCTGGCCATAGACAGTGCAAATAGCATACGCGTCTGTTCCCAGCAAGTACAGTGTATTGGAATGAAGAGAAGCTCCTGTTTTACTTAGTTTCCAATACTGAGTTGAACTAGATATGCCCCGTTTGTGTAGGAGGCACAGTTCTTTTGTTCTGAGCTATCTCACTGTACTGGCCCTATAGGAAACACAGTAGAGTGCAAGAATGCCCGTTTCTCAAAAGCAGAGTGTTTTTCTTGCATGGCAAACTAGGGTAAAATTAAACTTCCTAAAAGAGGTTGAATCACGTTCAGTTTCAAGTTCTAGAAGCAAGGGTTCATTCAGGCTAAGAACAGCACTCTTGTGCTATTCTGGATATACACAGTGCAAATAGCATTCGCGTCTGTTCCCAGCAAGTACAGTGTATTGGAATGAAGAGAAGATCCTGTTTTACTTAGTTTCCAATACTGAGTTGAACTAGATATGCCCCGTTTGTGTAGGAAGCACAGTTCTTTTGTTCTGAGCTAGCTCACTGTACTGGCCCTATAGGAAACACAGTAGAGTGCAAGAATGCCCGTTTCTCAAAAGCAGAGTGTTTTTTTTACATGGCACACTAGGGTTCAGTTAAACTTCCTACACGGAGTTGAATCACGTTCAGTTTCAAGTTCTAGCAGCAAGGGTTCATTCAGGCTAAGAAGAGCACTCTTGTGCTATTCTGGCCATACACAGTGCAAATAGCATTCGCGTCTGTTCCCAGCAAGTACAGTAACTTGGACGGAAGAGCAGCTCCTGTTTTACTTAGTTTGCAATACTGAGTTGAACTACATATGCGCCGTTTGAATAGGAAGCACAGTTCTTTTGTTCTGAGCTAGCTCACTGTACTGGCCCTATAGGAAACACAGAATAGTGCAAGAATGCCCATTTCTCAAAAGCAGTGTGTTTTTCTTGCATGGCACACTAGGGTTCAGTTAAACTTCCTAAACGGAGTTGAATCACGTTCAGTTTCAAGTTCTAGCAGCAAGGGTTCATTCAGGCTAAGAACAGCACTCTTGTGCTATTCTGGATATACACAGTGCAAATAGCATTCGCGTGTGTTCCCAGCAAGTACAGTGTATTGGACTGAAGAGAAGCTCCTGTTTTACTTAGTTTCTAATACTGAATTGAACTACATATGCGCTTTTTACGTGGGAATCACAGTTCTTTTATTCTGAGCTATCTCACTGTACTGGCCCTATAGGAAACACACTGGAGTGCAAGAATGCCCGTTTCTCAAAAGCAGAGTGTTTTTCTTGCATGGCACACTAGGGTTCAGTTAAACTTCCTAAACGGAGTTGAATCACGTTCAGTTTCAAGTTCAAGCAGCAAGGGTTCATTCAGGATAAGAACAGCACTCTTGTGCTATTCTGGATATACACAGTGCAAATAGCATTCGCTTCTGTTCCCAGCAAGTACAGTGTATTGGAATGAAGAGAAGATCCTGTTTTACTTAGTTTCCAATACTGATTTGAGCAGCTATGTCCTGTTTGTGTAGGAAGCACAGTTCTTTTGTTCTGAGCATTCTCACTGTACTGTCCCTGTAGGAAACACAGAAGAGTGCAAGAATTCCCGTTTCTCAAAAGCAGAGTGTTTTTCTTGCATGGCACACTAGGGTTCAATTAAAATTCCTAAACGGAGTTGAATCACGTTCAGTTTCAAGTTCTAGCAGCAAGGGTTCATTCAGGTTAACAACAGCACTCTTGTGCTATTCTGGCCATACACAGTGCAAATAGCATTTGCGTCTGTTCCCAGCAAGTACAGTGTATTGGACTGAAGAGAAGCTCCTGTTTTACTTAGTTTCCAATCCTGAGTTGAACTAGATATGCCCCGTTTATGTAGGAAGCACAGTTCTTTTGTTCTGAGCTAGCTCACTGTACGGGCCCTACGGGAAACACAGTAGAGTGCAAGAATGCCCGTTTCTCAAAAGCAGAGTGTTTTTCTTGCATGGAACACTAGGGATCTGTTAAACTTCCAAAACGGACTTGAATCACGTTCAGTTTCAAGTTCTAGCAGCAAGGGATCATTCAGTCTAAGAAGAGCACTCTTTTGCTATTCTGGCCATACACAGTTTAATAGCATTCGCGTCTGTTCCCAGCAAGTACAGTGTATTGGACTAAAGAGAAGCTCCTGTTTTCTTTGTTTCCAATATTCAGTTGAACTAGATATGCCCCGTTTGTGTAGGAGCACAGTTCTTTTGTTCTGAGCTAGCTCACTGTACTGGCCCTATAGGAAACACAGTAAAGTGCAAGAATGCCCATTTCTGAAGAGCAGAGTGTTTTTCTTGCATGGCACACTAGGGTTCAATTAAACTTCCTAAACGGAGTTGAATCACGTTCAGTTTCAAGTTCTAGCAGCAAGGGTATATTCAGGCTAAGAAGAACACTCTTGTGCTATTCTGGCCATACACAGTACAAATAGCATTCTCGTCTGTTCCCAGCAAGTACAGTGTATTGGACTGAAGAGAAGTTCCTGTTTTACTTAGTTTCCAATACTGAGTTGAACTAGATATGCCCGGTTTGTGTAGGAAGAGCAGTTCTTTTGTTCTGAACTAGCTCACTCTACTGGCCCTATAGGAAACACAGTAGAGTGCAAGAATGCCCGTTTCTCAAAAGCAGAGTTTTTTTCTTGCATTGCACACTAGGGTTCAGTTAAACTTCCTACACGGAGTTGAATCACGTTCAGTTTCAAGTTATAGCAGCAAGGGTTCATTCGGGCTAAGAAGAGCACTGTTGTGCTATTCTGGCCATACACAGTGCAAATAGCATTCGCGTCTGTTCCCAGCAAGTACAGTAACTTGGATTGAAGAGCAGCTCCTGTTTTAATTAGTTTGCAATACTGAGTTGAACTACATATGCGCCGTTTGAATAGGAAGCACAGTTCTTTTGTTCTGAGCTAGCTCACTGTACTGGCCCTATAGGAAACACAGAATAGTGCAAGAATGCCCGTTTCTCAAAAGCAGTGTGTTTTTCTTGCACGGCACACTAGGGTTCAGTTAAACTTCCTAAACGGAGTTGAATCACGTTCAGTTTCAAGTTCTAGCAGCAAGGGTTCATTCAGGCTAAGAACAGCACTCTTGTGCTATTCTGGATATACACAGTGCAAATAGCATTCGCGTGTGTTCCCAGCAAGTACAGTGTATTGGACTGAAGAGAAGCTCCTGTTTTACTTAGTTTCCAATACTGAATTGAACTACATATGCGCTGTTTAAGTGGGAAGCACAGTTCTTTTGTTCTGAGCTAGCTCACTGTACTGGCCCTATAGGAAACACAGTAGAGTGCAAGAATGCAGTTTCTCAAAAGCAGAGTGTTTTTCGTGGATGGCACACTAGGTTTCAGTTAAACTTCCTAAACGGAGATGAATCACGTTCAGTTTCAAGTTCTAGCAGCAAGGGTTCATTCAGGCTAAGAAGAGCACTCTTGTGCTATTCTGGCCATACACAGTTTAATAGCATTCGCGTCTGTTCCCAGCATGTACAGTGTATTGGACTGAAGAGAAGCTCCTGTTTTACTTAGTTTCCTATACTTAGTTGAACTAGATATGCCCCGTTTGTGTAGGAGGCACAGTTCTTTTGTTCTGAGCTAGCTCACTGTACTGGCACTATAGGAAACAAGTAGAGTGCAAAAATGCCCGTTTCTCAAAAGCAGAGTGTTTTTCTTGCATGGCACACTAGGGTTCAATTAAAATTCCTAAACGGAGTTTAATCACGTTCAGTTTCAAGTTCTAGCAGCAAGGGTTCATTCAGGCTAAGAACAGCACTCTTGTGCTATTCTGGATATACACAGTGCAAATAGCATTCACGTCTGTTCCCAACAAGTACAGTGTATTGGAATGAAGAGAAGCTCCTGTTTTACTTATTTTCCAATACTGAGTTGAACAGATATGTCCCGTTTGTGTAGGAAGCACAGTTCTTTTCTTCTGAGCAATCTCACTGTACTGGCCCTATAGGAAACACAGAAGAGTGCAAGAATTCCCGTTTCTCAAAAGCAGAGTGTTTTTCTTGCATGGCACACTAGGGTTCAGTTAAACTTCCTAAACGGACTTGAATGACGTTCAGTTTCAAGTTCTAGCAGCATGGGTTCATTCAGGCTAAGAAGAGCACTCTTGTGCTATTCTGGCCATACACAGTGCAAATAGCATTCGCGTCTGTTCCCAGCAAGTACATTGTATTGGACTGAAGAGAAGCTCCTGTTTTACTTAGTTTCCAATACTGAGTTGAACTAGATATGCTCCGTTTGTGTAGGAAGCACAGTTCTTTTGTTCTAAGCTAGCTCACTGTACTGGCCCTACGGGAAACACAGTAGAGTGCAAGAATGCCCGTTTCTCAAAAGCAGAGTGTTTTTCTTGCATGGCAAACTAGGGTTCTGTTAAACTTCCTAAACGGAGTTGAATCACGTTCAGTTTCAAGTTCTAGCAGCAAGGGATCATTCAGTCTAAGAAGAGCACTCTTTTGCTATTCTGGCCATACACAGTGCAAATAGCATTCGCGTCTGTTCCCAGCAAGTACAGTGTATTGGACTAAAGAGAAGCTCCTGTTTTCTTTGTTTCCAATATTCAGTTGAACTAGATATGCCCCGTTTGTGTAGGAGCACAGTTCTTTTGTTCTGAGCTAGCTCACTGTACTGGCCCTATAGGAAACACAGTAAAGTGCAAGAATGCCCATTTCTGAAGAGCAGAGTGTTTTTCTTGCATGGCACACTAGGGTTCAATTAAACTTCCTAAACGGAGTTGAATCACGTTCAGTTTCAAGTTCTAGCAGCAAGGGTATATTCAGGCTAAGAAGAACACTCTTGTGCTATTCTGGCCATACACAGTACAAATAGCATTCTCGTCTGTTCCCAGCAAGTACAGTGTATTGGACTGAAGAGAAGTTCCTGTTTTACTTAGTTTCCAATACTGAGTTGAACTAGATATGCCCGGTTTGTGTAGGAAGAGCAGTTCTTTTGTTCTGAACTAGCTCACTCTACTGGCCCTATAGGAAACACAGTAGAGTGCAAGAATGCCCGTTTCTCAAAAGCAGAGTGTTTTTCTTGCATGGCAAACTAGGGTAAAATTAAACTTCCTAAAAGAGGTTGAATCACGTTCAGTTTCAAGTTCTAGAAGCAAGGGTTCATTCAGGCTAAGAACAGCACTCTTGTGCTATTCTGGATATACACAGTGCAAATAGCATTCGCGTCTGTTCCCAGCAAGTACAGTGTATTGGAATGAAGAGAAGATCCTGTTTTACTTAGTTTCCAATACTGAGTTGAACTAGATATGCCCCGTTTGTGTAGGAAGCACAGTTCTTTTGTTCTGAGCTAGCTCACTGTACTGGCCCTATAGGAAACACAGTAGAGTGCAAGAATGCCCGTTTCTCAAAAGCAGAGTGTTTTTTTTACATGGCACACTAGGGTTCAGTTAAACTTCCTACACGGAGTTGAATCACGTTCAGTTTCAAGTTCTAGCAGCAAGGGTTCATTCAGGCTAAGAAGAGCACTCTTGTGCTATTCTGGCCATACACAGTGCAAATAGCATTCGCGTCTGTTCCCAGCAAGTACAGTAACTTGGACGGAAGAGCAGCTCCTGTTTTACTTAGTTTGCAATACTGAGTTGAACTACATATGCGCCGTTTGAATAGGAAGCACAGTTCTTTTGTTCTGAGCTAGCTCACTGTACTGGCCCTATAGGAAACACAGAATAGTGCAAGAATGCCCATTTCTCAAAAGCAGTGTGTTTTTCTTGCATGGCACACTAGGGTTCAGTTAAACTTCCTAAACGGAGTTGAATCACGTTCAGTTTCAAGTTCTAGCAGCAAGGGTTCATTCAGGCTAAGAACAGCACTCTTGTGCTATTCTGGATATACACAGTGCAAATAGCATTCGCGTGTGTTCCCAGCAAGTACAGTGTATTGGACTGAAGAGAAGCTCCTGTTTTACTTAGTTTCTAATACTGAATTGAACTACATATGCGCTTTTTACGTGGGAATCACAGTTCTTTTATTCTGAGCTATCTCACTGTACTGGCCCTATAGGAAACACACTGGAGTGCAAGAATGCCCGTTTCTCAAAAGCAGAGTGTTTTTCTTGCATGGCACACTAGGGTTCAGTTAAACTTCCTAAACGGAGTTGAATCACGTTCAGTTTCAAGTTCAAGCAGCAAGGGTTCATTCAGGATAAGAACAGCACTCTTGTGCTATTCTGGATATACACAGTGCAAATAGCATTCGCTTCTGTTCCCAGCAAGTACAGTGTATTGGAATGAAGAGAAGATCCTGTTTTACTTAGTTTCCAATACTGATTTGAGCAGCTATGTCCTGTTTGTGTAGGAAGCACAGTTCTTTTGTTCTGAGCATTCTCACTGTACTGTCCCTGTAGGAAACACAGAAGAGTGCAAGAATTCCCGTTTCTCAAAAGCAGAGTGTTTTTCTTGCATGGCACACTAGGGTTCAATTAAAATTCCTAAACGGAGTTGAATCACGTTCAGTTTCAAGTTCTAGCAGCAAGGGTTCATTCAGGTTAACAACAGCACTCTTGTGCTATTCTGGCCATACACAGTGCAAATAGCATTTGCGTCTGTTCCCAGCAAGTACAGTGTATTGGACTGAAGAGAAGCTCCTGTTTTACTTAGTTTCCAATCCTGAGTTGAACTAGATATGCCCCGTTTATGTAGGAAGCACAGTTCTTTTGTTCTGAGCTAGCTCACTGTACGGGCCCTACGGGAAACACAGTAGAGTGCAAGAATGCCCGTTTCTCAAAAGCAGAGTGTTTTTCTTGCATGGAACACTAGGGATCTGTTAAACTTCCAAAACGGACTTGAATCACGTTCAGTTTCAAGTTCTAGCAGCAAGGGATCATTCAGTCTAAGAAGAGCACTCTTTTGCTATTCTGGCCATACACAGTTTAATAGCATTCGCGTCTGTTCCCAGCAAGTACAGTGTATTGGACTAAAGAGAAGCTCCTGTTTTCTTTGTTTCCAATATTCAGTTGAACTAGATATGCCCCGTTTGTGTAGGAGCACAGTTCTTTTGTTCTGAGCTAGCTCACTGTACTGGCCCTATAGGAAACACAGTAAAGTGCAAGAATGCCCATTTCTGAAGAGCAGAGTGTTTTTCTTGCATGGCACACTAGGGTTCAATTAAACTTCCTAAACGGAGTTGAATCACGTTCAGTTTCAAGTTCTAGCAGCAAGGGTATATTCAGGCTAAGAAGAACACTCTTGTGCTATTCTGGCCATACACAGTACAAATAGCATTCTCGTCTGTTCCCAGCAAGTACAGTGTATTGGACTGAAGAGAAGTTCCTGTTTTACTTAGTTTCCAATACTGAGTTGAACTAGATATGCCCGGTTTGTGTAGGAAGAGCAGTTCTTTTGTTCTGAACTAGCTCACTCTACTGGCCCTATAGGAAACACAGTAGAGTGCAAGAATGCCCGTTTCTCAAAAGCAGAGTTTTTTTCTTGCATTGCACACTAGGGTTCAGTTAAACTTCCTACACGGAGTTGAATCACGTTCAGTTTCAAGTTATAGCAGCAAGGGTTCATTCGGGCTAAGAAGAGCACTGTTGTGCTATTCTGGCCATACACAGTGCAAATAGCATTCGCGTCTGTTCCCAGCAAGTACAGTAACTTGGATTGAAGAGCAGCTCCTGTTTTAATTAGTTTGCAATACTGAGTTGAACTACATATGCGCCGTTTGAATAGGAAGCACAGTTCTTTTGTTCTGAGCTAGCTCACTGTACTGGCCCTATAGGAAACACAGAATAGTGCAAGAATGCCCGTTTCTCAAAAGCAGTGTGTTTTTCTTGCACGGCACACTAGGGTTCAGTTAAACTTCCTAAACGGAGTTGAATCACGTTCAGTTTCAAGTTCTAGCAGCAAGGGTTCATTCAGGCTAAGAACAGCACTCTTGTGCTATTCTGGATATACACAGTGCAAATAGCATTCGCGTGTGTTCCCAGCAAGTACAGTGTATTGGACTGAAGAGAAGCTCCTGTTTTACTTAGTTTCCAATACTGAATTGAACTACATATGCGCTGTTTAAGTGGGAAGCACAGTTCTTTTGTTCTGAGCTAGCTCACTGTACTGGCCCTATAGGAAACACAGTAGAGTGCAAGAATGCAGTTTCTCAAAAGCAGAGTGTTTTTCGTGCATGGCACACTAGGTTTCAGTTAAACTTCCTAAACGGAGATGAATCACGTTCAGTTTCAAGTTCTAGCAGCAAGGGTTCATTCAGGCTAAGAAGAGCACTCTTGTGCTATTCTGGCCATACACAGTTTAATAGCATTCGCGTCTGTTCCCAGCATGTACAGTGTATTGGACTGAAGAGAAGCTCCTGTTTTACTTAGTTTCCTATACTTAGTTGAACTAGATATGCCCCGTTTGTGTAGGAGGCACAGTTCTTTTGTTCTGAGCTAGCTCACTGTACTGGCACTATAGGAAACAAGTAGAGTGCAAAAATGCCCGTTTCTCAAAAGCAGAGTGTTTTTCTTGCATGGCACACTAGGGTTCAATTAAAATTCCTAAACGGAGTTTAATCACGTTCAGTTTCAAGTTCTAGCAGCAAGGGTTCATTCAGGCTAAGAACAGCACTCTTGTGCTATTCTGGATATACACAGTGCAAATAGCATTCACGTCTGTTCCCAACAAGTACAGTGTATTGGAATGAAGAGAAGCTCCTGTTTTACTTATTTTCCAATACTGAGTTGAACAGATATGTCCCGTTTGTGTAGGAAGCACAGTTCTTTTCTTCTGAGCAATCTCACTGTACTGGCCCTATAGGAAACACAGAAGAGTGCAAGAATTCCCGTTTCTCAAAAGCAGAGTGTTTTTCTTGCATGGCACACTAGGGTTCAGTTAAACTTCCTAAACGGACTTGAATGACGTTCAGTTTCAAGTTCTAGCAGCATGGGTTCATTCAGGCTAAGAAGAGCACTCTTGTGCTATTCTGGCCATACACAGTGCAAATAGCATTCGCGTCTGTTCCCAGCAAGTACATTGTATTGGACTGAAGAGAAGCTCCTGTTTTACTTAGTTTCCAATACTGAGTTGAACTAGATATGCTCCGTTTGTGTAGGAAGCACAGTTCTTTTGTTCTAAGCTAGCTCACTGTACTGGCCCTACGGGAAACACAGTAGAGTGCAAGAATGCCCGTTTCTCAAAAGCAGAGTGTTTTTCTTGCATGGCAAACTAGGGTTCTGTTAAACTTCCTAAACGGAGTTGAATCACGTTCAGTTTCAAGTTCTAGCAGCAAGGGATCATTCAGTCTAAGAAGAGCACTCTTTTGCTATTCTGGCCATACACAGTTTAATAGCATTCGCGTCTGTTCCCAGCAAGTACAGTGTATTGGACTAAAGAGAAGCTCCTGTTTTCTTTGTTTCCAATATTCAGTTGAACTAGATATGCCCCGTTTGTGTAGGAAGCACAGTTCTTTTGTTCTGAGCTAGTTCACTTTACTGGCCCTATAGGAAACACAGTAAAGTGCAAGAATGCCGTTTCTCAAAAGCAGAGTGTTTTTCTTGCATGGCACACTAGGGTTCAATTAAACTTCCTAAACGGAGTTGAATCACGTTCAGTTTCAAGTTCTAGCAGCAAAGGTTCAATCAGGCTAAGAAGAGCACTCTTGTGCAATTCTGGCCATAGACAGTGCAAATAGCATACGCGTCTGTTCCCAGCAAGTACAGTGTATTGGAATGAAGAGAAGCTCCTGTTTTACTTAGTTTCCAATACTGAGTTGAACTAGATATGCCCCGTTTGTGTAGGAGGCACAGTTCTTTTGTTCTGAGCTAGCTCACTGTACTGGCCCTATAGGAAACACAGTAGAGTGCAAGAATGCCCATTTCTAAAAAGCAGAGTGTTTTTCTTGCATGGCAAACTAGGGTTCAATTAAACTTCCTAAAAGGAGTTGAATCACGTTCAGTTTCAAGTTCTAGAAGCAAGGGTTCATTCAGGCTAAGAACAGCACTCTTGTGCTTTTCTGGATATACACAGTGCAATTAGCATTCGCGTCTGTTCCAAGCAAGTACAGTGTATTGGAATGAAGAGAAGATCCTGTTTGACTTAGTTTCCAATACTCAGTTGAACTAGATATGCCCCGTTTGTGTAGGAAGCACAGTTCTTTTGTTCTGAGCTAGCTCATTGTACTGGCCCTATAGGAAACACAGTAGAGTACAAGAATGCAAGTTTCTCAAAAGCAGAGTGTTTTTCTTGCATGGCACACTAGGGTTCAGTTAAACTTCCTAAACGGAGTTGAATCACGTTCAGTTTCAAGTTCTAGCAGCAAGGGTATATTCAGGCTAAGAAGAACACTCTTGTGCTATTCTGGCCATACACAGTACAAATAGCATTCGTGTCTGTTCCCAGCAAGTACAGTGTCTTGGACTGAAGAGAAGCTCCTGTTTTACTTAGTTTCCAATACTGAGTTGAACTAGATATGCCCCGTTTGTGTAGGAAGCACAGCTGTTTTTTTCTGAGCTAGCTCACTGTACTGGCCATATAGGAAACACAGTAGAGTGCAAGAATGCCCGTTTCTCAAAAGCAGACTGTGTTTCTTGCATGGCACACTAGGGTTCAATTAAAATTCCTAAACGGAGTTGAATGACGTACAGTTTCAAGTTCTAGCAGCATGGGTTCATTCTGGCTAAGAACAGCACTCTTGTGCTATTCTGGCCATACACAGTGCAAATAGCATTCGCGTCTGTTCCCAGCAAGTACATTGTATTGGACTGAAGAGAAGCTCCTGTTTTACTTAGTTTCCAATACTGATTTGAACTAGATATGCTCCGTTTGTGTAGGAAGCACAGTTCTTTTGTTCTGAGCTAGCTCACTGTACTGGCCCTACGGGAAACACAGTAGAGTGCAAGAATGCCCGTTTCTCAAAAGCAGAGTGTTTTTCTTGCATGGCACACTAGGGTTCTGTTAAACTTCCTAAACGGACTTGAATCACGTTCAGTTTCAAGTTCTAGCAGCAAGGGATCATTCAGTCTAAGAAGAGCACTCTTTTGCTATTCTGGCCATACACAGTTTAATAGCATTCGCGTCTGTTCCCAGCAAGTACAGTGTATTGGACTAAAGAGAAGCTCCTGTTTTCTTTGTTTCCAATATTCAGTTGAACTAGATATGCCCCGTTTGTGTAGGAAGCACAGTTCTTTTGTTCTGAGCTAGCTTACTTTACTGGCCCTATAGGAAACACAGTAAAGTGCAAGAATGCCCGTTTCTCAAAAGCAGAGTGTTTTTCTTGCATGGCACACTAGGGTTCAATTAAACTTCCTAAACGGAGTTGAATCACGTTCAGTTTCAAGTTCTAGCAGCAAAGGTTCATTCAGGCTAAGAAGAGCACTCTTGTGCAATTCTGGCCATAGACAGTGCAAATAGCATACGCGTCTGTTCCCAGCAAGTACAGTGTATTGGAATGAAGAGAAGCTCCTGTTTTACTTAGTTTCCAATACTGAGTTGAACTAGATATGCCCCGTTTGTGTAGGAGGCACAGTTCTTTTGTTCTGAGCTAGCTCACTGTACTGGCCCTATAAGAAACACAGTAGAGTGCAAGAATGCCCGTTTCTCAAAAGCAGAGTGTTTTTCTTGCATGGCAAACTAGGGTTGAGTTAAACTTCCTACACGGAGTTGAATCACGTTCAGTTTCAAGTTCAAGCAGCAAGGGTTCATTCAGGCTAAGAACAGCACTCTTGTGCTATTCTGGATATACACAGTGCAAATAGCATTTGCGTCTGTTCCCAGCAAGTACAGTGTATTGGAATGAAGAGAAGATCCTGTTTTACTTAGTTTCGAATACTGATTTGAACAGATATGTCCCGTTTGTGTAGGAAGCACAGTTCTTTTGTTCTGAGCAATCTCACTGTACTGGCCCTATAGGAAACACAGTAGAGTGCAAGAATGCCCGTTTCTCAAAAGCAGAGTGTTTTTCTTGCATGGCAACTAGGGTTGAGTTAAACTTCCTACACGGAGTTGAATCACGTTCAGTTTCAAATTCTAGCAGCAAGGGTTCACTCAGGCTAAGAAGAGCACTCTTGTGCTATTCTGGCCATAGACAGTGCAAATAGCATTCGCGTCTGTTCCCAGCAAGTACAGTGTATTGGATTGAAGAGAAGCTCCTGTTTTACTTAGTTTCCAATACTGAATTGAACTACATATGCGCTTTTTAAGTGGGAAGCACAGTTCTTTTGTTCTGAGCTCTCTCACTGTACTGGCCGTATAGGAAACACACTAGAGTGCAAGAATGCCCGTTTCTCAAAAGCAGAGTGTTTTTCATGCATGGCACACTAGGGTTCAATTAAAATTCGTAAACGGAGTTGAATCACGTTCAGATTCAAGTTCTAGCAGCAAGGGTTCATTCAGGCTAAGAAGAGCACTCTTGTGCTATTCTGGCCATACACAGTGCAAATAGCATTTGCGTCTGTTCCCAGGAAGTACAGTTAATTGGACTGAAGAGAAGCTCCTGTTTTACTTAGTTTCCAATACAGAGTTGAACTAGATATGCCCCGTTTATGTAGGAAGCACAGTTCTTTTTCTGAGCTAGCTCACTGTACTGGCCCTATAGGAAACACAGTAGAGTGCAAGAATACCCGTTTCTCAAAAGCAGAGTGTTTTTCTTGCATGGCACACTAGGGTTCAGTTAAACTTCCTAAACGGAGTTGAATCACGTTCAGTTTCAAGTTCTAGCAGCAAGGGTTCATTCAGGCTAAGAACAACATTCTTCTGCTATTCTGGCCATACAGAGTACAAATAGCATTCGTGCCAGTTCCCAGAAAGTACAGTGTATTGGACTGAAGAGAAGCTACTGTTTTACTTAGTTTCCAATCATGAGTTGAACTACATATGCGCCTTTTGTGGAGGAAGCACAGTTCTTTTGTTCTGAGCTAGCTCACTGTACTGGCCTTATAGGAAACACAGTAGAGTGTAAGAATGCCCGTTTCTTAAAAGCAGAGTGTTTTTCTTGCATGGCACACTAGGGTTCAATTAAAATTCGTGAACGGAGTTTAATCACGTTCCGTTTAAAGTTCTAGCAGCAAGGGTTCATTCAGGCTAAGAAGATCACTCGTGTACTATTCTGGCCATACACAGTGCAAATAGCATTCGCGTCTGTTCCTTGCAAGTACAGTGTATTGGACTGAAGAGAAGCTCCTGTTTTACTTAGTTTCCTATACTTAGTTGAACTAGATATGCCCCGTTTGTGTAGGAGGCACAGTTATTTTCTTCTGAGCTAGCTCACTGTACTGGCCCTATAGGAAACACAGTAGAGTGCAAGAATGCCCGTTTCCTAAAAGCAGAGTTTTTTTCTTACATGGCACACTAGGGTTCAATTAAAATTCCTAAAGGGAGTTGAATCACGTTCAGATTCATGTTCAAGCAGCAAGGGTTCATTCAGGCTAAGAAGTGAACTCTTGTCCTATTCTGGCCATACACAGTGCAAATAGCATTCGCGTCTGTTCCCAGCAAGTACAGTGTATTGGACTGAAGAGAAGCTCCTGTTTTACTTAGTTTCCAATACTGAGTTGAACGAGATATGCCCCGTTTGTGTAGGAAGCACAGTTCTTTTTCTGAGCTAGCTCACTGTACTGGCCCTATAGGAAACACAGTAGAGTGCAAGAATACCCGTTTCTCAAAAGCAGAGTGTTTTTCTTGCATGGCACACTAGGGCTCAGTTAAACTTCCTAAACGGAGTTGAATCACGTTCAGTTTCAAGTTCTAGCAGCAAGGTTTCATTCAGGTTAACAACAGCACTCTTGTGCTATTCTGGACTTACCCAGGGCAAAAAGCATTCGCGTCTGTTCCCAGCAAGTACAGTGTCTTGTACTGAAGTGAAGCGCCTATTTTACTTAGTTTCCAATCCTGACTTGAACTAGATATGCCCCGTTTGTGTAGGAAGCACAGTTCTTTTGTTCTGAGCTAGCTCACTGTACTGGCCCTAGAGGAAATGCAGTAGAGTGCAAGAATGCCCGTTTCTCAAAAGCAGAGTGTTTTTCGTGCATGGCACACTAGGCTTCAGTTAAATTTCCTAAACGGAGTTGAATCACGTTCAGTTTCAAGTTCTAGCAGCAAGGGTTCATTCAGGCTAAGAACAACACTCTTCTGCTATTCTGGTCATACAGAGTACAAATAGCATTCGTGCCTGTTCCCAGAAAGTACAGTGTATTGGACTGAAGAGAAGCTACTGTTTTACTTAGTTTCCAATCATGAGTTGAACTACATATGCGCCTTTTGTGGAGGAAGCACAGTTCTTTTGTTCTGAGCTAGCTCACTGTACTGGCCTTATAGGAAACACAGTAGAGTGCAAGAATGCCCGTTTCTTAAAAGCAGAGTGTTTTTCTTGCATGGCACACTAGGGTTCAATTAACATTCGTGAACGGAGTTTAATCACGTTCCGTTTAAAGTTCTAGCAGCAAGGGTTCATTCAGGCTAAGAAGAGCACTCTTGTACTATTCTGGCCATACACTGTGCAAATAGCATTCGCGTCTGTTCCCTGCAAGTACAGTGTATTGGACTGAAGAGATGCTCCTGTTTTAATTAGTTTCCAATACTGAGTTGAACTACATATGCGCTGTTTAAGTGGAAAGCACAGTTCTTTTGTTCTGAGCTAGCTCACTGTACTGGCCCTATAGGAAACACTGTAGAGTGCAAGAATGCCCGTTTCTCAAAAGCAGAGTGTTTTTCTTGCATGGCACACTAGGGTTCAGTTAAACTTCCTAAACGGAGTTGAATCACGTTCAGTTTCAAGTTCTAGCAGCAAGGGTTCATTCAGGCTAAGAAGAACACTCTTGTGCTATTCCGGCCATACACAGTGCAAATAGTATTTGCGTCTGTTCCCAGCAAGTACAGTGTATTGGTCTGAAGAGAAGCTCCTTTCTTACTCAGTTTCCAATACTGAGGTGAACTAGATATGCCCCGTTCGTTTAGGAAGCACACTTCTCTTGTTCTGAACTAGCTCACTCTACTGGCCCTATAGGAAACACAGTAGAGTGCAAGAACGCCCGTTTCTCAAAAGCAGAGTGTTTTTCTTGCATGGCATACTAGGGTTCAATTAAAATTCCTAAACGGAGTTGAATCACGTTCAGATTCATGTTCTAGCAGCAAGGGTTCATTCAGGCTAAGAAGTGAACTCTTGTGGTATTCTGGCCGAACACAGTGTAAAATGCATTCGCGTCTGTTCCCAGAAAGTACAGTGTTTGGACTGGAGAAGCTCCTGTTTTACTTAGTTTCCAATCCTGACTTGAACTAGATATGCCCCGTTTGTGTATGAAGCACAGTTCTTTGTTCTCAGTTGGCTCACTGTACTGGCCATATAGGAAACACAGTAGAGTGCAAGAATGCCCGTTTCTGAAAAGCAGTGTGTTTTTCTTGCATGGCACACTAGGGTTCAGTTAAACTTCCTAAGCGGAGTTGAATCACGTTCAGTTTCAAGTTCTAGCAGCAAGGGTTCATTCAGGCTAAGAACAGCACTCTTGTGCTATTCTGGATATACACAGTGCAAATAGCATTCGCGTCTGTTCCCAGCAAGTACAGTGTATTGGACTGAAGAGAAGCTCCTGTTTTACTTAGTTTCCAATACTGAATTGAACTACATATGCGCTTTTTAAGTAGGAAGCACAGTTCTTTTGTTCTGAGCTATCTCACTGTACTGGCCCTATAGGAAACACAGTAGAGTGCAAGAATGCCCGTTTCTCAAAAGCAGAGTGTTTTTCTTGCATGGCACACTAGGGTTCAGTTAAACTTCCTAAACGGAGTTGAATCACGTTCAGTTTCAAGTTCTAGCAGCAAGGGTTCATTCAGGCTAAGAAGAGCACTCTTGTGCTATTCTGGCCATACACAGTGCAAATAGCATTCGCGTCTGTTCCCAGCAAGTACAGTAACTTGGACTGAAGAGCAGCTCCTGTTTTACTTAGTTTGCAATACTGAGTTGAACTACATATGCGCCGTTTGAATAGGAAGCACAGTTCTTTTGTTCTCAGCTAGCTCACTGTACTGGCCCTATAGGAAACACAGTATAGTGCAAGAATGCCCGTTTCTCAAAAGCAGTGTGTTTTTCTTGCATGGCACACTAGGGTTCAGTTAAACTTCCTAAACGGAGTTGAATCACGTTCAGTTTCAAGTTCTGGAAGCAAGGGTTCATTCAGGCTAAGAACAGCACTCTTGTGCTATTCTGGATATACACAGTGCAAATAGCATTCGCGTCTGTTCCCAGCAAGTACAGTGTATTGGACTGAAGAGAAGCTCCTGTTTTACTTAGTTTTCCTATACTGAATTGAAGTACATATACGCTTTTTAAGTGGGAAGCACAGTTCTTTTGTTCTGAGCTATCTCACTGTACTGGCCCTATAGGAAACACACTAGAGTGCAAGAATGCCCGTTTCTCAAAAGCAGAGTGTTTTACTTGCATGGCACACTGGGGTTCAGTTAAACTTCCTAAACGGAGTTGAATCACGTTCAGTTTCAAGTTCTAGCAGCAAGGGTTCATTCAGGTTAACAACAGCACTCTTGTGCTATTCTGGCCTTTCCCAGTGCAAAAAGCATTCGCGTCTGTTCCCAGCAAGTACAGTGTCTTGGACTGAAGAGAAGCGCGTGTTTTACTTAGTTTCCAATCCTGACTTGAACTAGATATGCCCCGTTTGTTTAGGAAGCACAGTTCTTTTGTTCTGAGCTAGCTCACTGTACTGGCCCTAGAGGAAACACAGTAGAGTGCAAGAATGCCCGTTTCTCAAAAGCAGAGTGTTTTTCTTGCATGGCACACTAGGCTTCAGTTAAATTTTCTAAACGGAGTTGAAATACGTTCAGTTTCAAGTACTAGCAGCAAGGGTTCATTCAGGGTAAGAACAACACTCTTCTGCTATTCTGGCCATACAGAGTACCAATTCCTGCCTGTTCCCAGAATGTACAGTGTATTGGACTGAAGAGAAGCTACTGTTTTACTTAGTTTCCAATCCTGAGTTGAACTACATATGCGCCTTTTGTGTAGGAAGCACAGTTTTTTTGTTCTGAGCTAGCTCACTGTACTGGCCTTATAGGAAACACAGTAGAGTGCAAGAATGCCCGTTTCTTAAAAGCAGAGTGTTTTAATTGCATGGCACACTAGGGTTCAATTAAAATTCGTGAACGTAGTTTAATGACGTTTCGTTTAAAGTTCTAACAGCAAGGGTTCATTCAGGCTAAGAAGAGCACTCTTGTACTAATCTGGCCATACACAGTGCAAATAGCATTCGCGTCTGTTCCCTGCAAGTACAGTGTATTGAACTGAAGAGACGCTCCTGTTTTACTTAGTTTCCAATACTGAGTTGAACTAGATATGCCCCGTTTGTGTAGGAGGCACAGTTCTTTTGTTCTGAGCTAGCTCACTGTACTGGCCCTATAGGAAACACAGTAGAGTGCAAGAATGCCCGTTTCTCAAAAGCAGAGTGTTTTTCTTGCATGGCAAACTAGGGTTCAATTAAACTTCCTAAAAGGAGTTGAATCACGTTCAGTTTCAAGTTCTAGAAGCAAGGGTTCATTCAGGCTAAGAACAGGATTCTTGTGCTATTCTGGATATACACAGTGCAAATAGCATTCACGTCTGTTCCCAGCAAGTACAGTGTATTGGAATGAAGAGAAGATCCTGTTTTACTTAGTTTCCAATACTCAGTTGAACTAGATATGCCCCGTTTGTGTAGCAAGCACAGTTCTTTTGTTCTGAGCTAGCTCACTGTACTGGCCTTATAGGAAACACAGTAGAGTGCAAGAATGCAAGTTTCTCAAAAGCAGAGTGTTTTTCTTGCATGGCACACTAGGGTTCAGTTAAACTTCCTAAACAGAGTTGAATCACGTTCAGTTTCAAGTTCTAGCAGCAAGGGTTCATTCAGGTTAACAACAGCACTCTTGTGCTATTCTGGCCTTTCCCAGTGCAAAAAGCATTCGCGTCTGTTCCCAGCAAGTACAGTGTCTTGGACTGAAGAGAAGCGCCTGTTTTACTTAGTTTCCAATCCTGACTTGAACTAGATATGCCCCGTTTGTGTAGGAAGCACAGTTCTTTTGTTCTGAGCTAGCTCATTGTACTGGCCCTAGAGGAAACACAGTAGAGTGCAAGAATGCCCGTTTCTCAAAAGCAGAGTGTTTTTCGTGCATGGCACACTAGGCTTCAGTTAAACTTCCTAAACGGAGTTGAATCACGTTCAGTTTCAAGTTCTAGCAGCAAGGGTTCATTCAGGCTAAGAACAGCACTCTTGTGCTATTCTGGATATACACAGTGCAAATAGCATTCGCGTCTGTTCCCAAAGTACAGTGTATTGGACTGAAGAGACGCTCCTGTTTTACTTAGTTTCCAATACTGAGTTGAACTAGATATGCCCCGTTTGTGTAGGAGGCACAGTTCTTTTGTTCTAAGCTAGCTCACTGTACTGGCCCTATAGGAAACACAGTAGAGTGCAAGAATGCCCGTTTCTCAAAAGCAGAGTGTTTTTCTTGCATGGCAAACTACGGTTCAATTAAATTTCCTAAAAGGAGTTGAATCACGTTCAGTTTCAAGTTCTAGAAGCAAGGGTTCATTCAGACTAAGAACAGCACTCTTGTGCTATTTTGGCCATATACAGTGCAAATAGCATTCGCGTCTGTTCCCAGCAAGTACAGTGTATTGCACTGACGAGAAGCTCCTGTTTTACTTAGTTTCCAATACTGAGTTCACCAGATATGCCCCGTTTGTGTAGGAAGCACAGTTCTTTTGTTCTGAGTTAGCTCACTGTACTGGCCCTATAGGAAATACAGTAGAGTCCAAGAGTGCCAGTTTCTCAAAAGCAAATATTTTTTCTTGCATGGCACACTAGGGTTCAGTTAAACTTCCTAAATGGAGTTGAATCACGTTCAGTTTCAAGTTCTAGCAGCAAGGGCTCATTCAGTCTAAGAAGAGCACTCTTGTGCTATTCTGGCCATACACACTTTAATAGCATTCGCGTCTGTTCCCAGCAAGTACAGTGTATTGGACTGAAGAGAAGCTCCTGTTTTAATTAGTTTCCAATACTGAGTTGAACCTCATATGCGCCGTTTATGTAGGAATCACAGTTCTTTTGTTCTGAGCTAGCTCACTGTACTGGCTCTATAGGAAACACAGTAGAGTGCAAGAATGCCCGTTTCTCAAAAGCAGAGTGTTTTTCTTGCATGGCACACTAGGGTTCAATTAAAATTCCTAAATGTAGTTGAATCACGTTCAGTTTCAAGTTCGAGCAGCAAGGGTTCATTAAGGTTAACAACAGCACTCTTGTGCTATTCTGGCCATACACAGTGCAAATAGCATTCGCGTCTGTTCCGAGCAAGTACAGTGTATTGGACTGAAGAGAAGCTCCTGTTTTACTTAGTTTCCAATACTGAGTTGAACTAGATATGCCCCGTTTGTGTAGGAAGCACAGTTCTTTTGTTCTGAGCTAGCTCACTGTACTGGCCCTATAGCAAACACAGTAGAGTGCAAGAATGCCCGTTTCTCAAAAGCAGAGTGTTTTTCTTGCATGGCACACTAGGGTTCAGTTAAACTTCCTAAACGGAGTTGAATCACGTTCAGATTCATGTTCTAGCAGCAAGGGTTCATTCAGGCTAAGAAGTGAACTCTTGTGGTATTCTGGCCAACACAGTGTAAATAGCATTCGCGTCTGTTCCCAGCAAGTACAGTAACTTGGACTGAAGAGCAGCTCCTGTTTTACTTAGTTTGCAATACTGAGTTGAACTACATATGCGCCGTTTGAATAGGAAGCACAGTTCTTTTGTTCTGAGCTAGCTCACAGTACTGGCCCTATAGGAAACACAGTATAGTGCAAGAATGCCCGTTTCTCAAAAGCAGTGTGTTTTTCTTGCATGGCACACTAGGGTTCAGTTAAACTTCCTAAACGGAGTTGAATCACGTTCAGTTTCAAGTTCGAGCAGCAAGGGTTCATTCAGGCTAAGAACAGCACTCTTTTGCTATTCTGGATATACACAGTGCAAATATAATTCGTGTCTGTTCCCAGCAAGTACAGTGTACTGGACTGAAGAGAAGCTCCTGTTTTACTTAGTTTCCAATACTGAATTGAACTACATATGTGCTTTTTAAGTGGGAAGCACAGTTCTTTTGTTCTGAGCTATCTCACTGTACTGGCCCTATAGGAAACACACTAGAGTGCAAGAATGCCCGTTTCTCAAAAGCAGAGTGTTTTTCTTGCATGGCACACTAGGGTTCAATTAAAATTCCTAAACGGAGTTGAATCACGTTCAGATTCAAGTTCTAGCAGCAAGGGTTCATTCAGTCTAATAAGAGCACTCTTGTGCTATTCTGGCCATACACAGTGCAAATAGCATTTGCATCTGTTCCCAGCAAGTACAGTGTATTGGTCTGAAGAGAAGCTCCTGTTTTACTTAGTTTCCAATATTGAGTTGAACTAGATATGCCCCGTTTGTGTAGGAAGCACAGTTCTTTTGTTCTGAGCTAGCTCACTGTACTGGCCCTAGAGGAAACACAGTAGAGTGCAAGAATGCCCGTTTCTAAAAGCAGAGTGTTTTTCGTGCATGGCACACTAGGCTTCAGTTAAATTTCCTAAACGGAGTTGAATCACGTTCAGTTTCAAGTTCTAGCAGCAAGGGTTCATTCAGGCTAAGAACAACACTCTTCTGCTATTCTGGCCATACAGAGTACAAATAGCATTCGTGCCTGTTCCCAGCAAGTACAGTGTATTGGATTGAAGAGAAGCTCCTGTTTTACTTAGTTTCCTATACTTAGTTGAACTAGATATGCCCCGTTTGTGTAGGAGGCACAGTTATTTTGTTCTGAGCTAGCTCACTGTACTGTCCCTATAGGAAACACTGTAGAGTGCAAGAATGCCCGTTTCTCAAAAGCAGAGTGTTTTTCTTGCATGGCACACTAGGGTTCAATTAAAATTCCTAAACGGAGTTGAATCACGTTCAGATTCAAGTTCTAGCAGCAAGGGTTCATTCAGGCTAATAAGAGCACTCTTGTGCTATTCTGGCCATACACAGTGCAAATAGCATTTGCATCTGTTCCCAGCAAGTACAGTGTATTGGTCTGAAGAGAAGCTCCTCTTTTACTTAGTTTCCAATATTGAGTTGAACTAGATATGCCCCGTTTGTGTAGGAAGCACAGTTCTTTTTCTGAGCTAGCTCACTGTACTGGCCCTATAGGAAACACAGTAGAGTGCAAGAATACCCGTTTCTCAAAAGCAGAGTGTTTTTCTTGCATGGCACACTAGGGTTCAGTTAATTTCCTAAACGGAGTTGAATCACGTTCAGTTTCAAGTTCTAGCAGCAAGGTTTCATTCAGGTTAACAACAGCACTCTTGTGCTATTCTGGCCTTTCCCAGGGCAAAAAGCATTCGCGTCTGTTCCCAGCAAGTACAGTGTCTTGTACTGAAGAGAAGCGCCTGTTTTACTTAGTTTCCAATCCTGACTTGAACTAGATATGCCCCGTTTGTGTAGGAAGCACAGTTCTTTTGTTCTGAGCTAGCTCACTGTACTGGCCCTAGAGGAAACACAGTAGAGTGCAAGAATGCCCGTTTCTCAAAAGCAGAGTGTTTTTCGTGCATGGCACACTAGGCTTCAGTTAAATTTCCTAAACGGAGTTGAATCACGTTCAGTTTCAAGTTCTAGCAGCAAGGGTTCATTCAGGCTAAGAACAACACTCTTCTGCTATTCTGGCCATACAGAGTACAAATAGCATTCGTGCCTGTTCCCAGAAAGTACAGTGTATTGGATTGAAGAGAAGCTACTGTTTTACTTAGTTTCCAATCATGAGTTGAACTACATATGCGCCTTTTGTGGAGGAAGCACAGTTCTTTTGTTCTGAGCTAGCTCACTGTACTGGCCTTATAGGAAACACAGTAGAGTGCAAGAATGCCCGTTTCTTAAAAGCAGAAAGTTTTTCTTGCAATGCACACTAGTGTTCAATTAACATTCGTGAACGGAGTTTAATCACGTTCCGTTTAAAGTTCTAGCAGCAAGGGTTCATTCAGGCTAAGAAGAGCACTCTTGTACTATTCTGGCCATACACAGTGCAAATAGCATTCGCGTCTGTTCCCTGCAAGTACAGTGTATTGGACTGAAGAGATGCTCCTGTTTTAATTAGTTTCCAATACTGAGTTGAACTACATATGCGCTGTTTAAGTGGAAAGCACAGTTCTTTTGTTCTGAGCTAGCTCACTGTACTGGCCCTATAGGAAGCACAGTAGAGTGCAAGAATGCAGTTTCTCAAAAGCAGAGTGTTTATCGTGCATGGCACACTAGGGTTCAGTTAAACTTCCTAAACAGAGTTGAATCACGTTCAGTTTCAAGTTCTAGCAGCAAGGGATCATTCAGGCTAAGAAGAGCACTCTTGTGCTATTCTGGCCATACACAGTTTAATAGCATTCGCGTCTGTTCCCAGCAAGTACAGTGTATTGGATTGAAGAGAAGCTCCTGTTTTACTTAGTTTCCTATACTTAGTTGAACTAGATATGCCCCGTTTGTGTAGGAGGCACAGTTATTTTGTTCTGAGCTAGCTCACTGTACTGTCCCTTTAGGAAACACTGTAGAGTACAAGAATGCCCGTTTCTCAAAAGCAGAGTGTTTTTCTTGCATGGCACACTAGGGTTCAGGTAAACTTCCTAAACGGAGTTGAATCACGTTCAGTTTCAAGTTCTAGCAGCAAGGGTTCATTCAGGCTAAGAAGAACACTCTTGTGCTATTCTGGCCATACACAGTGCAAATAGCATTTGCGTCTGTTCCCAGCAAGTACAGTGTATTGGTCTGAAGAGAAGCTCCTTTCTTACTCAGTTTCCAATACTGAGTTGAACTAGATATGCCCCGTTCGTTTAGGAAGCACACTTCTCTTGTTCTGAACTAGCTCACTCTACTGGCCCTATAGGAAACACAGTAGAGTGCAAGAACTCCCGTTTCTCAAAAGCAGAGTGTTTTTCTTGCATGGCATACTAGGGTTCAATTAAAATTCCTAAACGGAGTTGAATCACGTTCAGATTCATGTTCTAGCAGCAAGGGTTCATTCAGGCTAAGAAGTGAACTCTTGTGGTATTCTGGCCGAACACAGTGTAAAAAGCATTCGCGTCTGTTCCCAGCAAGTACAGTGTTTGGACTGGAGAAGCTCCTGTTTTACTTAGTTTCCAATCCTGACTTGAACTAGATATGCCCCGTTTGTGTCTGAAGCACAGTTCATTGTTCTCAGTTGGCTCACTGTACTGGCCATATAGGAAACACAGTAGAGTGCAAGAATGCCCGTTTCTGAAAAGCAGTGTGTTTTTCTTGCATGGCACACTATGGTTCAGTTAAACTTCCTAAGCGGAGTTGAATCACGTTCAGTTTCAAGTTCTAGCAGCAAGGATTCATTCAGGCTAAGAACAGCACTCTTGTGCTATTCTGGATATACACAGTGCAAATAGCATTCGCGTCTGTTCCCAGCAAGTACAGTGTATTGGACTGAAGAGAAGCTCCTGTTTTATTTAGTTTCCAATACTGAATTGAACTACATATGCGCTTTTTAAGTAGGAAGCACAATTCTTTTGTTCTGAGCTATCTCACTGTACTGGCCCTATAGGAAACACACTAGAGTGCAAGAATGCCCGTTTCTCAAAAACAGAGTGTTTTTCTTGCATGGCACACTAGGGTTCAGTTATACTTCCTAAACGGAGTTGAATCACGTTCAGTTTCAAGTTCTAGCAGCAAGGGTTCATTCAGGCTAAGAAGAGCACTCTTGTGCTATTCTGGCCATACACAGTGCAAATAGCATTCGCGTCTGTTCCCAGCAAGTACAGTGTCTTGGACTGAAGAGCAGTTCCTGTTTTACTTAGTTTGCAATACTGAGTTGAACTCCATATGCGCCGTTTGAATAGGAAGCACAGTTCTTTTGTTCTGAGCTAGCTCACTGTACTGGCCCTATAGGAAACACAGTATAGTGCAAGAATGCCCGTTTCTCAAAAGCAGTGTGTTTTTCTTGCATGGCACACTAGGGTTCAGTTAAACTTCCTAAACGGAGTTGAATCACGTTCAGTTTCAATTTCTAGCAGCAAGGGTTCATTCAGGCTAAGAACAGCACTCTTGTGCTATTCTGGATATACACAGTGCAAATAGCATTCGCATCTGTTCCCAGCAAGTACAGTGTATTGGACTGAAGAGAAACTCCTGTTTTACTTAGTTTCCAATACTGAATTGAACTACATATGCGCTTTTTAAGTGGGAAGCACAGTTCTTTTGTTCTGAGCTATCTCACTGTACTGGCCCTATAGGAAACACACTAGAGTGCAAGAATGCCCGTTTCTCAAAAGCAGAGTGTTTTTCTTGCATGGCAAAGTAGGGTTCAATTAAAATTCGTAAACGGAGTTGAATCACGTTCAGTTTCAAGTTCTAGCAGAAAGGGTTCATTCAGGCTAAGAACAGCACTCTTGTGCTATTCTGGCCATACACAGTGCAAATAGCATTCGCGTGTGTTCCCAGCAAGTACAGTGTATTGGACTGAAGAGAAGCTCCTATTTTACTTAGTTTCCAATACTGAGTTGAACTAGATATGCCCCGTTTGTGTAGGAAGCACAGTTCTTTTTCTGAGCTAGCTCACTGTACTGGCCCTATAGGAAACACAGTAGAGTGCAAGAATACCCGTTTCTCAAAAGCAGAGTGTTTTTCTTGCATGGCACACTAGGGTTCAGATAAACTTCCTAAACGGAGTTGAATCACGTTCAGTTTCAAGTTCTAGCAGCAAGGGTTCATTCAGGTTAACAACAGCACTCTTGTGCTATTCTGGCCTTATCCAGTGCAGAAAGCATTAGCGTCTGTTCCCTGCAAGTACAGTGTCTTGGACTGAAGAGAAGCACCAGTTTTACTTAGTTTCCAATCCTGACTTGAACTAGATATGCCGCTTTTGTGTATGAAGCACAGTTCTTTTGTTCTGAGATAGCTCACTGTACTGGCCCTATAGGAAACACAGTAGAGTGCAAGAATGCAAGTTTCTCAAAAGCAGAGTGTTTTTCTTGCATGGCACACTAGGGTTCAGTTAAACTTCCTAAACGGAGTTGAATCACGTTCAGTTTCAAGTTCTAGCAGCAAGGGTATATTCAGGCTAAGAAGAACACTCTTGTGCTATTCTGGCCATACACAGTACAAATAGCATTCGCGTCTGTTCCCAGCAAGTACAGTGTATTGGACTGAAGAGAATCTCCTGTTTTACTTAGTTTCCAATCCTGAGTTGAACTACATATGCGCCGTTTGAATAGGAAGCACAGTTCTTTTGTTCTGAGCTAGCTCACTGTACTGGCCCTAGAGGAAACAAAGTATAGTGCAAGAATGCCCGTTTCTCAAAAGCTGTGTGTTTTTCTTGCATGGCACACTAGGGTTCAGTTAAACTTCCTAAACGGAGTTGAATCACGTTCAGTTTCAAGTTCTAGCAGCAAGGGTTCATTCAGGCTAAGAACAGCACTCTTGTGCTATTCTGGATATACACAGTGCAAATAGCATTCGCGTCTGTTCCCAGCAAGTACAGTGTATTGGACTGAAGAGAAGCTCCTGTTTTACTTAGTTTCCAATACTGAATTGAACTACATATGCGCTTTTTAAGTGGGAAGCACAGTTCTTTTGTTCTGAGCTATCTCACTGTACTGGCCCTATAGGAAACACACTAGAGTGCAAGAATGCCCGTTTTTCAAAAGCAGAGTGTTTTTCTTGCATGGCACACTAGGGTTCAATTAAAATTCCTAAACGGAGTTGAATCACGTTCAGATTCAAGTTCTAGCAGCAAGGGTTCATTCAGGCTAATAAGAGCACTCTTGTGCTATTCTGGCCATACACAGTGCAAATAGCATTTGCATCTGTTCCCAGCAAGTACAGTGTATTGGTCTGAAGAGAAGCTCCTGTTTTACTTAGTTTCCAATACTGAGTTGAACTAGATATGCCCCGTTTGTGTAGGAAGCACAGTTCTTTTTCTGAGCTAGCTCACTGTACTGGCCCTATAGGAAACACAGTAGAGTGCAAGAATACCCGTTTCTCAAAAGCAGAGTGTTTTTCTTGCATGGCACACTAGGGTTCAGTTAAACTTCCTAAACGGAGTTGAATCACGTTCAGTTTCAAGTTCTAGCAGCAAGGTTTCATTCAGGTTAACAACAGCACTCTTGTGCTATTCTGGCCTTACCCAGGGCAAAAAGCATTCGCGTCTGTTCCCAGCAAGTACAGTGTCTTGTACTGAAGAGAAGCGCCTGTTTTACTTAGTTTCCAATCCTGACTTGAACTAGATATGCCCCGTTTGTGTAGGAAGCACAGTTCTTTTGTTCTGAGCTAGCTCACTGTACTGGCCCTAGAGGAAACACAGTAGAGTGCAAAAATGCCCGTTTCTCAAAAGCAGAGTGTTTTTCGTGCATGGCACACTAGGCTTCAGTTAAATTTCCTAAACGGAGTTGAATCACGTTCAGTTTCATGTTCTAGCAGCAAGGGTTCATTCAGGCTAAGAACAACACTCTTCTGCTATTCTGGCCATACAGAGTACAAATAGCATTCGTGCCTGTTCCCAGAAAGTACAGTGTATTGGATTGAAGAGAAGCTACTGTTTTACTTAGTTTCCAATCATGAGTTGAACTACATATGCGCCTTTTGTGGAGGAAGCACAGTTCTTTTGTTCTGAGCTAGCTCACTGTACTGGCCTTATAGGAAACACAGTAGAGTGCAAGAATGCCCGTTTCTTAAAAGCAGAGTGTTTTTCTTGCATGGCACACTAGGGTTCAATTAACATTCGTGAATGGAGTTTAATCACGTTCCGTTTAAAGTTCTAGCAGCAAGGGTTCATTCAGGCTAAGAAGAGCACTCTTGTACTATTCTGGCCATACACAGTGCAAATAGCATTCGCGTCTGTTCCCTGCAAGTACAGTGTATTGGACTGAAGAGATGCTGCTGTTTTAATTAGTTTCCAATACTGAGTTGAACTACATATGCGCTGTTTAAGTGGAAAGCACAGTTCTTTTGTTCTGAGCTAGCTAACTGTACTGGCCCTATAGGAAGCACAGTAGAGTGCAAGAATGCAGTTTCTCAAAAGCAGAGTGTTTATCGTGCATGGCACACTAGGGTTCAGTTAAACTTCCTAAACAGAGTTGAATCACGTTCAGTTTCAAGTTCTAGCAGCAAGGGATCATTCAGGCTAAGAAGAGCACTCTTGTGCTATTCTGGCCATACACAGTTTAATAGCATTCGCGTCTGTTCCCAGCAAGTACAGTGTATTGGATTGAAGAGAAGCTCCTGTTTTACTTAGTTTCCTATACTTAGTTGAACTAGATATGCCACGTTTGTGTAGGAGGCACAGTTATTTTGTTCTGAGCTAGCTCACTGTACTGTCCCTATAGGAAACACTGTAGAGTGCAAGAATGCCCGTTTCTCAAAAGCAGAGTGTTTTTCTTGCATGGCACACTAGGGTTCAGGTAAACTTCCTAAACGGAGTTGAATCACGTTCAGTTTCAAGTTCTAGCAGCAAGGGTTCATTCAGGCTAAGAAGAACACTCTTGTGCTATTCTGGCCATACACAGTGCAAATAGCATTTGCGTCTGTTCCCAGCAAGTACAGTGTATTGGTCTGAAGAGAAGCTCCTTTCTTACTCAGTTTCCAATACTGAGTTGAACTAGATATGCCCCGTTCGTTTAGGAAGCACACTTCTCTTGTTCTGAGCTAGCTCACTCTACTGGCCCTATAGGAAACACAGTAGAGTGCAAGAACTCCCGTTTCTCAAAAGCAGAGTGTTTTTCTTGCATGGCATACTAGGGTTCAATTAAAATTCCTAAACGGAGTTGAATCACGTTCAGATTCATGTTCTAGCAGCAAGGGTTCATTCAGGCTAAGAAGTGAACTCTTGTGGTATTCTGGCCGAACACAGTGTAAAAAGCATTCGCGTCTGTTCCCAGCAAGTACAGTGTTTGGACTGGAGAAGCTCCTGTTTTACTTAGTTTCCAATCCTGACTTGAACTAGATATGCCCCGTTTGTGTATGAAGCACAGTTCTTTGTTCTCAGTTGGCTCACTGTACTGGCCATATAGGAAACACAGTAGAGTGCAAGAATGCCCGTTTCTGAAAAGCAGTGTGTTTTTCTTGCATGGCACACTAGGGTTCAGTTAAACTTCCTAAGCGGAGTTTAATCAGGTTCAGTTTCAAGTTCTAGCAGCAAGGGTTCATTCAGGCTAAGAACAGCACTCTTGTGCTATTCTGGATATACACAGTGCAAATAGCATTCGCGTCTGTTCCCAGCAAGTACAGTGTATTGGACTGAAGAGAAGCTCCTGTTTTATTTAGTTTCCAATACTGAATTGAACTACATATGCGCTTTTTAAGTAGGAAGCACAGTTCTTTTGTTCTGAGCTATCTCACTGTACTGGCCCTATAGGAAACACACTAGAGTGCAAGAATGCCCGTTTCTCAAAAACAGAGTGTTTTTCTTGCATGGCACACTAGGGTTCAGTTAAACTTCCTAAACGGAGTTGAATCACGTTCAGTTTCAAGTTCTAGCAGCAAGGCTTCATTCAGGCTAAGAAGAGCACTCTTGTGCTATTCTGGCCATACACAGTGCAAATAGCATTCGCGTCTGTTCCCAGCAAGTACAGTAACTTGGACTGAAGAGCAGTTCCTGTTTTACTTAGTTTGCAATACTGAGTTGAACTCCATATGCGCCGTTTGAATAGGAAGCACAGTTCTTTTGTTCTGAGCTAGCTCACTGTACTGGCCCTATAGGAAACACAGTATAGTGCAAGAATGCCCGTTTCTCAAAAGCAGTGTGTTTTTCTTGTATGGCACACTAGGGTTCAGTTAAACTTCCTAAACGGAGTTGAATCACGTTCAGTTTCAATTTCTAGCAGCAAGGGTTCATTAAGGCTAAGAACAGCACTCTTGTGCTATTCTGGATATACACAGTGCAAATAGCATTCGCGTCTGTTCCCAGCAAGTACAGTGTATTGGACTGAAGAGAAACTCCTGTTTTACTTAGTTTCCAATACTGAATTGAACTACATATGCGCTTTTTAAGTGGGAAGCACAGTTCTTTTGTTCTGAGCTATCTCACTGTACTGGCCCTATAGGAAACACACTAGAGTGCAAGAATGCCGGTTTCTCAAAAGCAGAGTGTTTTTCTTGCATGGCAAAGTAGGGTTCAATTAAAATTCGTAAACGGAGTTGAATCACGTTCAGTTTCAAGTTCTAGCAGAAAGGGTTCATTCAGGCTAAGAACAGCACTCTTGTGCTATTCTGGCCATACACAGTGCAAATAGCATTCGCGTGTGTTCCCAGCAAGTACAGTGTATTGGACTGAAGAGAAGCTCCTATTTTACTTAGTTTCCAATACTGAGTTGAACTAGATATGCCCCGTTTGTGTAGGAAGCACAGTTCTTTTTCTGAGCTAGCTCACTGTACTGGCCCTATAGGAAACACAGTAGAGTGCAAGAATACCCGTTTCTCAAAAGCAGAGTGTTTTTCTTGCATGGCACACTAGGGTTCAGTTAAACTTCCTAAACGGAGTTGAATCACGTTCAGTTTCAAGTTCTAGCAGCAAGGGTTCATTCAGGTTAACAACAGCACTCTTGTGCTATTCTGGCCTTATCCAGTGCAGAAAGCATTAGCGTCTGTTCCCCGCAAGTACAGTGTCTTGGACTGAAGAGAAGCACCAGTTTTACTTAGTTTCCAATCCTGACTTGAACTAGATATGCCGCTTTTGTGTATGAAGCTCAGTTCTTTTGTTCTGAGATAGCTCACTGTACTGGCCCTATAGGAAACACAGTAAAGTGCAAGAATGCAAGTTTCTCAAAAGCAGAGTGTTTTTCTTGCATGGCACACTAGGGTTCAGTTAAACTTCCTAAACGGAGTTGAATCACGTTCAGTTTCAAGTTCTAGCAGCAAGGGTATATTCAGGCTAAGAAGAACACTCTTGTGCTATTCTGGCCATACACAGTACAAATAGCATTCGCGTCTGTTCCCAGCAAGTACAGTGTATTGGACTGAAGAGAAGCTCCTGTTTTACTTAGTTTCCAATCCTGAGTTGAACTACATATGCGCCGTTTGAATAGGAAGCACAGTTCTTTTGTTCTGAGCTAGCTCACTGTACTGGCCCTAGAGGAAACACAGTAGAGTGCAAGAATGCCCGTTTCTCAAAAGCAGAGTGTTTTTCGTGCATGGCACACTAGGCTTCAGTTAAATTTCCTAAACGGAGTTGAATCACGTTCAGTTTCAAGTTCTAGCAGCAAGGGTTCATTCAGGCTAAGAACAACACTCTTCTGCTATTCTGGCCATACAGAGTACAAATAGCATTCGTGCCTGTTCCCAGAAAGTACAGTGTATTGGACTGAAGAGAAGCTACTGTTTTACTTAGTTTCCAATCATGAGTTGAACTACATATGCGCCTTTTGTGGAGGAAGCACAGTTCTTTTGTTCTGAGCTAGCTCACTGTACTGGCCTTATAGGAAACACAGTAGAGTGCAAGAATGCCCGTTTCTTAAAAGCAGAGTGTTTTTCTTGCATGGCACACTAGGGTTCAATTAACATTCGTGAACGGAGTTTAATCACGTTCCGTTTAAAGTTCTAGCAGCAAGGGTTCATTCAGGCTAAGAAGAGCACTCTTGTACTATTCTGGCCATACACAGTGCAAATAGCATTCGCGTCTGTTCCCTGCAAGTACAGTGTATTGGACTGAAGAGATGCTCCTGTTTTAATTAGTTTCCAATACTGAGTTGAACTACATATGCGCTGTTTAAGTGGAAAGCACAGTTCTTTTGTTCTGAGCTATCTCACTGTACTGGCCCTATAGGAAACACAGCAGAGTGCAAGAATGCCCGTTTCTGAAAAGCAGTGTGTTTTTCTTGCATGGCACACTAGGGTTCAGTTAAACTTCCTAAACGGAGTTGAATCACGTTCAGTTTCAATTTCTAGCAGCAAGGGTTCATTCAGGCTAAGAACAGCACTCTTGTGCTATTCTGGATATACACAGTGCAAATAGCATTCGCGTCTGTTCCCAGCAAGTACAGTGTATTGGACTGAAGAGAAACTCCTGTTTTACTTAGTTTCCAATACTGAATTGAACTACATATGCGCTTTTTAAGTGGGAAGCACAGTTCTTTTGTTCTGAGCTATCTCACTGTACTGGCCCTATAGGAAACACACTAGAGTGCAAGAATGCCCGTTTCTCAAAAACAGAGTGTTTTTCTTGCATGGCACACTAGGGTTCAGTTAAACTTCCTAAACGAAGTTGAATCACGTTCAGTTTCAAGTTCTAGCAGCAAGGGTTCATTCAGGCTAAGAAGAGCACTCTTGTGCTATTCTGGCCATACACAGTGCAAATAGCATTCGCGTCTGTTCCCAGCAAGTACAGTAACTTGGAATGAAGAGCAGTTCCTGTTTTACTTAGTTTGCAATACTGAGTTGAACTACATATGCGCCGTTTGAATAGGAAGCACAGTTCTTTTGTTCTGAGCTAGCTCACTGTACTGGCCCTAAAGGAAACACAGTATAGTGCAAGAATGCCCGTTTCTCAAAAGCAGTGTGTTTTTCTTGCATGGCACACTAGGGTTCAGTTAAACTTCCTAAACGGAGTTGAATCACGTTCAGTTTCAATTTCTAGCAGCAAGGGTTCATTCAGGCTAAGAACAGCACTCTTGTGCTATTCTGGCCATACACAGTGCAAATAGCATTCGCGTGTGTTCCCAGCAAGTACAGTGTATTGGACTGAAGAGAAGCTCCTATTTTACTTAGTTTCCAATACTGAGTTGAACTAGATATGCCCCGTTTGTGTAGGAAGCACAGTTCTTTTTCTGAGCTAGCTCACTGTACTGGCCCTATAGGAAACACAGTAGAGTGCAAGAATACCCGTTTCTCAAAAGCAGAGTGTTTTTCTTGCATGGCACACTAGGGTTCAGTTAAACTTCCTAAACGGAGTTGAATCACGTTCAGTTTCAATTTCTAGCAGCAAGGGTTCATTCAGGCTAAGAACAGCACTCTTGTGCTATTCTGGATATACACAGTGCAAATAGCATTCGCGTCTGTTCCCAGCAAGTACAGTGTATTGGACTGAAGAGAAACTCCTGTTTTACTTAGTTTCCAATACTGAATTGAACTACATATGCGCTTTTTAAGTGGGAAGCACAGTTCTTTTGTTCTGAGCTATCTCACTGTACTGGCCCTATAGGAAACACACTAGAGTGCAAGAATGCCCGTTTCTCAAAAACAGAGTGTTTTTCTTGCATGGCACACTAGGGTTCAGTTAAACTTCCTAAACGGAGTTGAATCACGTTCAGTTTCAAGTTCTAGCAGCAAGGGTTCATTCAGGTTAACAACAGCAGTCTTGTGCTATTCTGGCCTTATCCAGCGCAGAAAGCATTAGCGTCTGTTCCCCGCAAGTACAGTGTCTTGGAATGAAGAGAAGCACCAGTTTTACTTAGTTTCCAATCCTGACTTGAACTAGATATGCCGCTTTTGTGTATGAAGCACAGTTCTTTTGTTCTGAGCTAGCTCACTGTACTGGCCCTAGAGGAAACACAGTAGAGTGCAAGAATGCCCGTTTTTCAAAAGCAGAGTGTTTTTCTTGCCTGGCACACTAGGGTTCAATTAAAATTCGTGAACGGAATTTAATCACATTTCGTTTAAAGTTCTAACAGCAAGGGTTCATTCAGGGTAAGAAGAGCACTCTTGTACTAATCTGGCCATACACAGTGCAAATAGCATTCGCGTCTGTTCCCTGCAAGTACAGTGTATTGGACTGAAGAGACGCTCCTGTTTTACTTAGTTTCCAATACTGAGTTGAACTAGATATGCCCCGTTTGTGTAGGAGGCACAGTTCTTTTGTTCTGAGCTAGCTCACTGTACTGGCCCTATAGGAAACACAGTAGAGTGCAAGAATGCCCGTTTCTCAAAAGCAGAGTGTTTTTCTGGCATGGCAAACTAGGGTTCAATTAAACTTCCTAAAAGGAGTTGAATCACGTTCAGTTTCAATTTCTAGAAGCAAGGGTTCATTCAGGTTAAGAACAGGATTCTTGTGCTATTCTGGATATACACAGTGCAAATAGCATTCGCGTCTGTTCTCAGCAAGTACAGTGTATTGGAATGAAGAGAAGCTCCTGTTTTACTTAGTTTCCAATACTCAGTTGAACTAGATATGCCCCGTTTGTGTAGGAAGCACAGTTCTTTTGTTCTGAGCTAGCTCACTGTACTGGCCCTATAGGAAACACAGTAGAGTGCAAGAATGCAAGTTTCTCAAAAGCAGAGTGTTTTTCTTGCATGGCACACTAGGGTTCAGTTAAACTTCCTAAACGGAGTTGAATCACGTTCAGTTTCAAGTTCTAGCAGCAAGGGTATATTCAGGCTAAGAAGAACACTCTTGTGCTATTCTGGCCATACACAGTACAAATAGCATTCGCGTCTGTTCCCAGCAAGTACAGTGTATTGGACTGAAGAGAAGCTCCTGTTTTACTTAGTTTCCAATCCTGAGTTGAACTACATATGCGCCTTTTGAATAGGAAGCACAGTTCTCTTGTTCTGAGCTAGCTCACTGTACTGGCCCTAGAGGAAACAAAGTATAGTCCAAGAATGCCCGTTTCTCAAAAGCAGTGTGTTTTTCTTGCATGGCACACTAGGGTTCAGTTAAACTTCCTAAACGGAGTTGAATCACGTTCAGTTTCAAGTTCTAGCAGCAAGGGTTCATTCAGGCTAAGAACAGCACTCTTGTGCTATTCTGGATATACATAGTGCAAATAGCATTCGCGTCTGTTCCCAGCAAATACAGTGTATTGGACTGAAGAGAAGCTCCTGTTTTACTTAGTTTCCAATACTCAGTTGAACTAGATATGCGCTTTTTAAGTGGGAAGCACAGTTCTTTTGTTCTGAGCTATCTCACTGTACTGGCCCTATAGGAAACACACTAGAGTGCAAGAATGCCCGTTTCTCAAAAGCAGATTGTTTTTCTTGCATGGCACACTAGGGTTCAATTAAAATTCCTAAACGGAGTTGAATCACGTTCAGATTCAAGTTCTAGCAGCATGGGTTCATTCAGGCTAAGAAGAGCTCTCTTGTGCTATTCTGGCCATACACAGTGCAAATAGCATTTGCGTCTGTTCCCAGCAAGTACAGTGTATTGGTCTGAAGAGAAGCTCCTGTTTTACTTAGTTTCCAATACTGAGTTGAACTAGATATGCCCCGTTTGTGTAGGAAGCACAGTTCTTTTTCTGAGCTAGCTCACTGTACTGGCCCTATAGGAAACACAGTAGAGTGCAAGAATACCCGTTTCTCAAAAGCAGAGTGTTTTTCTTGCATGGCACACTAGGGTTCAGTTAAACTTCCTAAACGGAGTTGAATCACGTTCAGTTTCAAGTTCTAGCAGCAAGGGTTCATTCAGGTTAACAACAGCACTCTTGTGCTATTCTGGCCTTTCCCAGTGCAAAAAGCATTCTCGTCTGTTCCCAGCAAGTACAGTGTCTTGGACTGAAGAGAAGCGCCTGTTTTACTTAGTTTCCAATCCTGACTTGAACTAGATATGCCCCGTTTGTGTAGGAAGCACAGTTCTTTTGTTCTGAGCTAGCTCACTGTACTGGCCGTAGAGGAAACACAGTAGAGTGCAAGAATGCCCGTTTCTCAAAAGCAGAGTGTTTTTCTTGCATGGCACACTAGGGTTCAGTTAAACTTCCTAAACGGAGTTGAATCACGTTCAGTTTCAAGTTCTAGCAGCAAGGGTATATTCAGGCTAAGAAGAACACTCTTGTGCTATTCTGGCCATACACAGTACAAATAGCATTCGCGTCTGTTCCCAGCAAGTACAGTGTATTGGACTGAAGAGAAGCTCCTGTTTTACTTAGTTTCCAATCCTGAGTTGAACTACATATGCGCCGTTTGAATAGGAAGCACAGTTCTCTTGTTCTGAGCTAGCTCACTGTACTGGGCCTAGAGGAAACAAAGTATAGTCCAAGAATGCCCGTTTCTCAAAAGCAGTGTGTTTTTCTTGCATGGCACACTAGGGTTCAGTTAAACTTCCTAAACGGAGTTGAATCACGTTCAGTTTAAGGTTCTAGCAGCAAGGGTTCATTCAGGCTAAGAACAGCACTCTTGTGCTATTCTGGATATACATAGTGCAAATAGCATTCGCGTCTGTTCCCAGCAAGTACAGTGTATTGGACTGAAGAGAAGCTCCTGTTTTACTTAGTTTCCAATACTGAATTGAACTACATATGCGCTTTTTAAGTGGGAAGCACAGTTCTTTTGTTCTGAGCTATCTCACTGTACTGGCCCTATAGGAAACACACTAGAGTGCAAGAATGCCCGTTTCTCAAAAGCAGATTGTTTTTCTTGCATGGCACACTAGGGTTCAATTAATATTCCTAAACGGAGTTGAATCACGTTCAGATTCAAGTTCTAGCAGCATGGGTTCATTCAGGCTAAGAAGAGCACTCTTGTGCTATTCTGGCCATACACAGTGCAAATAGCATTTGCGTCTGTTCCCAGCAAGTACAGTGTATTGGTCTGAAGAGAAGCTCCTGTTTTACTTAGTTTCCAATACTGAGTTGAACTAGATATGCCCCGTTTGTTTAGGAAGCACAGTTCTTTTTCTGAGCTAGCTCACTGTACTGGCCCTATAGGAAACACAGTAGAGTGCAAGAATACCCGTTTCTCAAAAGCAGAGTGTTTTTCTTGCATGGCACACTAGGGTTCAGTTAAACTTCCTAAACGGAGTTGAATCACGTTCAGTTTCAAGTTCTAGCAGCAAGGGTTCATTCAGGTTAACAACAGCACTCTTGTGCTATTCTGGCCTTTCCCAGTGCAAAAAGCATTCGCGTCTGTTCCCAGCAAGTACAGTGTCTTGGACTGAAGAGAAGCGCCTGTTTTACTTAGTTTCCAATCCTGACTTGAACTAGATATGCCCCGTTTGTGTAGGAAGCACAGTTCTTTTGTTCTGAGCTAGCTCACTGTACTGGCCCTAGAGGAAACACAGTAGAGTGCAAGAATGCCCGTTTCTCAAAAGCAGAGTGTTTTTCGTGCATGGCACACTAGGCTTCAGTTAAATTTCCTAAACGGAGTTGAATCACGTTCAGTTTCAAGTTCTAGCAGCAAGGGTTCATTCAGGCTAAGAACAACACTCTTCTGCTATTCTGGCCATACAGAGTACAAATAGCATTCGTGCCTGTTCCCAGAAAGTACAGTGTATTGGACTGAAGAGAAGCTACTGTTTTACTTAGTTTCCAATCCTGAGTTGAACTACATATTTGCCTTTTGTGGAGGAAGCACAGTTCTTTTGTTCTGAGCTAGCTCACTGTACTGGCCCTATAGGAAACACTGTATAGTGCAAGATTGCCCGTTTCTCAAAAGCAGAGTGTTTTTCTTGCATGGCACACTAGGGTTCAATTAAAATTCGTGAACGGAGTTTTAATCACGTTTCGTTTAAAGTTCTAACAGCAAGGGTTCATTCAGGCTAAGAAGAGCACTCTTGTACTAATCTGGCCATACACAGTGCAAATAGCATTCGCGTCTGTTCCCTGCAAGTACAGTGTATTAGACTGAAGAGACGCTCCTGTTTTACTTAGTTTCCAATACTGAGTTGAACTAGATATGCCCCGTTTGTGTAGGAGGCACAGTTCTTTTGTTCTGAGCTAGCTCACTGTACTGGCCCTATAGGAAACACAGTAGAGTGCAAGGATGCCCGTTTCTCAAAATGAGAGTGTTTTTCTTGCATGGCAAACTAGGGTTCAATTAAACTTCCTAAAAGGAGTTGAATCACGTTCAGTTTCAAGTTCTAGAAGCAAGGGTTCATTCAGGCTAAGAACAGGATTCTTGTGCTATTCTGGATATACACAGTTTAATAGCATTTGCGTCTGTTCCCAGCAAGTACAGTGTATTGGACTGAAGAGAAGCTCCTGTTTTACTTAGTTTCCAATACTGAGTTGAACTACATATTCGGCGTTTTTGTAGGAAGCACAGTTCTTTTTTTCTGAGCTAGCTCACTGTACTGGCCCTATAGGAAACACAGTAGAGTGCAAGAATGCCCGTTTCTCAAAAGCAGAGTGTTTTTCGTGCATGGCACACTAGGGTTCAGATAAACTTCCTAAAAGGAGTTGAATCACGTTCAGTTTCAAGTTCTAGCAGCAAGGGTTCATTCAGGTTAAGAACAGTACTCTTGTGCTATTCTGGCCATACACAGTGCAAATAGCATTTTCGTCTGTTCCCAGCAAGTACAGTGCATTGGTCTGAAGAGAAGCTCCTTTCTTACTCAGTTTCCAATACTGAGTTGAACTAGATATGCCCCGTTCGTTTAGGAAGCACACTTCTCTTGTTCTGAACTAGCTCACTCTACTGGCCCTATAGGAAACACAGTAGAGTGCAAGAACGCCCGTTTCTCAAAAGCAGAGTATTTTTCTTGCATGGCATACTAGGGTTCAATTAAAATTCCTAAATGGAGTTGAATCACGTTCAGATTCATGTTCTAGCAGCAAGGGTTCATTCAGGCTAAGAAGTGAACTCTTGTGGTATTCTGGCCATACACAGTGTAAATAGCATTCGCGTCTGTTCCCAGCAAGTAAAGTGTCTTGGACTGGAGAAGCTCCTGTTTTACTTAGTTTCCAATCCTGAGTTGAACTAGATATGCCCCGTTTGTGTAGGAAGCACAGTATTTTTGTTCTGAGCAAGCTTACTGTACTGGCCCTATAGGAAACACAGTAGAGTGCAAGAATGCCCGTTTCTCAAAAGCAGAGTGTTTTTCTTGCATGGAACACTAGAGTTCAATTAAAATTCCTAAACGGAGTTGAATCACGTTCAGATTCATGTTCTAGCAGCAAGGGTTCATTCAGGCTAAGAAGTGAACTCTTGTGGTATTCTGGCCATACACAGTGTAAATAGCATTCGCGTCTGTTCCCAGCAAGTAAAGTGTCTTGGACTGGAGAAGCTCCTGTTTTACTTAGTTTCCAATCCTGAGTTGAACTAGATATGCCCCGTTTGTGTAGGAAGCACAGTATTTTTGTTCTGAGCAAGCTTACTGTACTGGCCCTATAGGAAACACAGTAGAGTGCAAGAATGCCCGTTTCTCAAAAGCAGAGTGTTTTTCTTGCATGGAACACTAGAGTTCAATTAAAATTCCTAAACGGAGTTGAATCACGTTCAGATTCATGTTCTAGCAGCAAGGGTTCATTCAGGCTAAGAAGTGAACTCTTGTGGTATTCTGGCCATACACAGTGCAAATAGCATTCGCGTCTGTTCCCAGCAAGTACAGTGTCTTGAACTGAAGAGAAGCTCCTGTTTTACTTAGTTTCCAATACTGAGTTGAACTAGATATGCCCCGTTTGTGTAGGAGGCACAGTTCTTTTGTTCTGAGCTAGCTCACTGTACTGGCCCTATAGGAAACACAGTAGAGTGCAAGAAAGCCCGTTTCTCAAAAGCAGAGTGTTTTCTTGCATGGCAAACTAGGGTTCAATTAAACTCCCTAAACGGAGTTGAATCACGTTCAGATTCAAGTTCTTGAAGCAAGGGTTCATTCAGGCTAAGAACAGCACTCTTGTGCTATTTTGGACATATACAGTGCAAATAGCATTCGCGTCTGTTCCCAGCAAGTACAGTGTATTGCACTGAAGAGAAGCTCCTGTGTTACTTAGTTTCCAATACTGAGTTGAACAGATATGCCCTGTTCGTGTAGGAAGCACAGTTCTTTTCTTCTGATCTAGCTCACTGTACTGGCCCTATAGGAAACACAGTAGAGTCCAAGAGTGCCAGTTCTCAAAAGCAAATTGTTTTTCTTGCATGGCACACTAGGGTTCAGTTAAACTTCCTAAACGGAGTTGAATGACGTTCAGTTTCAAGTTCTAGCAGCATGGGTTCATTCAGGCTAAGAACAGCACTCTTGTGCTATTCTGGCCATACACAGTGCAAATAGCATTCGCGTCTGTTCCCAGCAAGTACATTGTATTGGACTGAAGAGAAGCTCCTGTTTTACTTAGTTTCCAATACTGAGTTGAACTAGATATGCCCCGTTTGTGTAGGAAGCACAGTTCTTTTGTTCTGAGCTAGCTCACTGTACTGGCCCTACGGGAAACACAGTAGAATGCAAGAATGCCTGTTTCTTAAAAGCAGACTGTGTTTCTTGCATGGCACAGTAGGGTTCAGTTAAACTTCCTAAACGGAGGTAAATCACGTTCAGTTTCAAGTTCTAGCAGTAAGTGTTCATTCAGGCTAAGAAAAGCACTCTTGTGCTATTCTGGCCATACACAGTGCAAATACCATTCGCGTCTGTTTCCAGCAAGTACAGTGTATTGGCCTGAAGTGAAGCTCCTGTTTTACTTAGTTTCCAATCCTGAGTTGAACTAGATATGCCCCGTTTGTGTAGAAAGCACAGTTCTTTTGTTCTGAACTAGCTCACTCTACTGGCCCTATAGGAAACACAGTAGAGTGCAAGAATACCCGTTTCTCAAAAGCAGAGTGTTTTTCTTGCATGGCACACTAGGGTTCAGTTAAACTTCCTAAACGGAGTTGAATCACGTTCAGTTTCAAGTTCTAGCAGCAAGGGATCATTCAATTTAACAAGAGCACTCTTTTGCTATTCTGGCCATACACAGTTTAATAGCATTCGCGTGTGTTCCCAGCAAGTACAGTGTAATGGACTAAAGAGAAGCTCCTGTTTTCTTTGTTTCCAATATTCAGTTGAACTAGATATGCCCCGTTTGTGTAGGAGGCACAGTTCTTTTGTTCTGAGCTAGCTCACTGTACTGGCCCTATAGGAAACACAGTAGAGTGCAAGAATGCCCGTTTCTCAAAAGCAGAGTGTTTTTCTTGCATGACAAACTAGGGTTCAATTAAACTTCCTAAACGGAATTGAATCACGTTCAGTTTCAAGTTCTAGGAGCAAGAGTTCATTCAGGCTAGGAAGAGCACTCTTGTGCTATTCTGGCCATACACAGTGCAAATAGCATTCGTGTCTGTTCCCAGCAAGTACAGTGTATTGGACTGAATAGAAGCTCCTGTTTTACTTAGTTTCCTATACTTAGTTGAACTAGATATGCCCCGTTTGTGTAGGAGGCACAGTTATTTTGTTCTGAGCTAGCTCACTGTACTGGCCCTATAGGAAACACAGTAGAGTGCAAGAATGCCCGTTTCTCAAAAGCAGAGTGTTTTTCTTGCATGACACACTAGGGTTCAGTTAAACTTCCTAAACGGAGTTGAATCACGTTCAGTTTCAAGTTCTAGCAGCAAGGGTTCATTCAGACTAAGAAGAACACTCTTGTGCTATTCTGGCCATACACAGTGCAAATAGCATTTGCGTCTGTTCCCAGCAAGTACAGTGTATTGGTCTGAAGAGAAGCTCCTTTCTTACTCAGTTTCCAATACTGAGTTGAACTAGATATGCCCCGTTCGTTTAGGAAGCACAGTTCTCTTCTTCTGAACTAGCTCACTCTACTGGCCCTATAGGAAACACAGTAGAGTGCAAGAACGCCCGTTTCTCAAAAGCAGAGTATTTTTCTTGCATGGCATACTAGGGTTCAATTAAAATTCCTAAACGGAGTTGAATCACGTTCAGATTCATGTTCTAGCAGCAAGGGTTCATTCAGGCTAAGAAGTGAACTCTTGTGGTATTCTGGCCATACACAGTGTAAATAGCATTCGCGTCTGTTCCCAGCAAGTAAAGTGTCTTGGACTGGAGAAGCTCCTGTTTTACTTAGTTTCCAATCCTGACTTGAACTAGATATGCCCCGTTTGTGTGGGAAGCACAGTTCTTTTGTTCTGAGCTAGCTTACTGTACTGGCCCTATAGGAAACACAGTAGAGTGCAAGAATGCCCGTTTCTCAAAAGCAGTGTGTTTTTCTCTCATGGCACACTAGAGTTCAATTAAAATTCCTAAACGGAGTTGAATCACGTTCAGATTCATGTTCTAGCAGCAAGGGTTCATTCAGGCTAAGAAGTGAACTCTTGTGGTATTCTGGCCATACACAGTGCAAATACCATTCACGTCTGTTCCCAGCAAGTACAGTGTCTTGAACTGAAGAGAAGCTCCTGTTTTACTTAGTTTCCAATACTGAGTTGAACTAGATATGCCCCGTTTGTGTAGGAGGCACAGTTCTTTTGTTCTGAGCTAGCTCACTGTACTGGCCCTATAGGAAACACAGTAGAGTGCAAGAAAGCCCGTTTCTCAAAAGCAGAGTGTTTTCTTGCATGGCAAACTAGGGTTCAATTAAACTCCCTAAACGGAGTTGAATCACGTTCAGTTTCAAGTTCTTGAAGCAAGGGTTCATTCAGGCTAAGAACAGCACTCTTGTGCTATTTTGGACATATACAGTGCAAATAGCATTCGCGTCTGTTCCCAGCAAGTACAGTGTATTGCACTGAAGAGAAGCTCCTGTGTTACTTAGTTTCCAATACTGAGTTGAACAGATATGCCCCGTTCGTGTAGGAAGCACAGTTCTTTTCTTCTGATCTAGCTCACTGTACTGGCCCTATAGGAAACACAGTAGAGTCCAAGAGTGCCAGTTTCTCAATTGCAAATTGTTTTTCTTGCATGGCACACTAGGGTTCAGTTAAAATTCCTAAACGGAATTGAATCACGTTCAGTTTCAAGTTCTAGGAGCAAGAGTTCATTCAGGCTAGGAAGAGCACTCTTGTGCTATTCTGGCCATACACAGTACAAATAGCAATTGCCACTGTTCCCAGCAAGTACAGTGCATTGGTCTGAAGAGAAGCTCCTTTCTTACTCAGTTTCCAATACTGAGTTGAACTAGATATGCCCCGTTCGTTTAGGAAGCACAGTTCTCTTGTTCTGAACTAGCTCACTCTACTGGCCCTATAGGAAACACAGTAGAGTGCAAGAACGCCCGTTTGTCAAAAGCAGAGTATTTTTCTTGCATGGCATACTAGGGTTCAATTAAAATTCCTAAACGGAGTTGAATCACGTTCAGATTCATGTTCTAGCAGCAAGGGTTCATTCAGGCTAAGAAGTGAACTCTTGTGGTATTCTGGCCATACACAGTGTAAATAGCATTCGCGTCTGTTCCCAGCAAGTAAAGTGTCTTGGACTGGAGAAGCTCCTGTTTTATTAGTTTCCAATCCTGACTTGAACTAGATATGCCCCGTTTGTGTAGGAAGCACAGTTCTTTTGTTCTGAGCTAGCTTACTGTACTGGCCCTATAGGAAACACAGTAGAGTGCAAGAATGCCCGTTTCTCAAAAGCAGAGTGTTTTTCTTGCATGGCACACTAGAGTTCAATTAAAATTCCTAAACGGAGTTGAATCACGTTCAGATTCATGTTCTAGCAGCAAGGGTTCATTCAGGCTAAGAAGTGAACTCTTGTGGTATTCTGGCCATACACAGTGCAAATAGCATTCACGTCTGTTCCCAGCAAATACAGTGTCTTGAACTGAAGAGAAGCTCCTGTGTTACTTAGTTTCCAATACTGAGTTGAACAGATATGCCCCGTTCGTGTAGGAAGCACAGTTCTTTTCTTCTGATCTAGCTCACTGTACTGGCCCTATAGGAAACACAGTAGAGTCCAAGAGTGCCAGTTCTCAAAAGCAAATTGTTTTTCTTGCATGGCACACTAGGGTTCAGTTAAACTTCCTAAACGGAGTTGAATGACGTTCAGTTTCAAGTTCTAGCAGCATGGGTTCATTCAGGCTAAGAACAGCACTCTTGTGCTATTCTGGCCATACACAGTGCAAATAGCATTCGCGTCTGTTCCCAGCAAGTACATTGTATTGGACTGAAGAGAAGCTCCTGTTTTACTTAGTTTCCAATACTGAGTTGAACTAGATATGCCCCGTTTGTGTAGGAAGCACAGTTCTTTTGTTCTGAGCTAGCTCACTGTACTGGCCCTACGGGAAACACAGTAGAGTGCAAGAATGCCTGTTCCTTAAAAGCAGACTGTGTTTCTTGCATGGCACAGTAGGGTTCAGTTAAACTTCCTAAACGGAGGTAAATCACGTTCAGTTTCAAGTTCTAGCAGTAAGTGTTCATTCAGGCTAAGAAAAGCACTCTTGTGCTATTCTGGCCATACACAGTGCAAATAACATTCGCGTCTGTTTCCAGCAAGTACAGTGTATTGGCCTGAAGTGAAGCTCCTGTTTTACTTAGTTTCCAATCCTGAGTTGAACTAGATATGCCCCGTTTGTGTAGAAAGCACAGTTCTTTTGTTCTGAACTAGCTCACTCTACTGGCCCTATAGGAAACACAGTAGAGTGCAAGAATACCCGTTTCTCAAAAGCAGAGTGTTTTTCTTGCATGGCACACTAGGGTTCAGTTAAACTTCCTAAACGGAGTTGAATCACGTTCAGTTTCAAGTTCTAGCAGCAAGGGATCATTCAATGTAACAAGAGCACTCTTTTGCTATTCTGGCCATACACAGTTTAATAGCATTCGCGTGTGTTCCCAGCAAGTACAGTGTAATGGACTAAAGAGAAGCTCCTGTTTTCTTTGTTTCCAATATTCAGTTGAACTAGATATGCCCCGTTTGTGTAGGAGGCACAGTTCTTTTGTTCTGAGCTAGCTCACTGTACTGGCCCTATAGGAAACACAGTAGAGTGCAAGAATGCCCGTTTCTCAAAAGCAGAGTGTTTTTCTTGCATGACAAACTAGGGTTCAATTAAACTTCCTAAACGGAATTGAATCACGTTCAGTTTCAAGTTCTAGGAGCAAGAGTTCATTCAGGCTAGGAAGAGCACTCTTGTGCTATTCTGGCCATACACAGTGCAAATAGCATTCGTGTCTGTTCCCAGCAAGTACAGTGTATTGGACTGAATAGAAGCTCCTGTTTTACTTAGTTTCCTATACTTAGTTGAACTAGATATGCCCCGTTTGTGTAGGAGGCACAGTTATTTTGTTCTGAGCTAGCTCACTGTACTGGCCCTATAGGAAACACAGTAGAGTGCAAGAATGCCCGTTTCTCAAAAGCAGAGTGTTTTTCTTGCATGACACACTAGGGTTCATTTAAACTTCCTAAACGGAGTTGAATCACGTTCAGTTTCAAGTTCTAGCAGCAAGGGTTCATTCAGGCTAAGAAGAACACTCTTGTGCTATTCTGGCCATACACAGTGCAAATAGCATTTGCGTCTGTTCCCAGCAAGTACAGTGTATTGGTCTGAAGAGAAGCTCCTTTCTTACTCAGTTTCCAAAACTGAGTTGGACTAGATATGCCCCGTTCGTTTAGGAAGCACAGGTCTTTTGTTCTGAACTAGCTCACTCTACTGGCCCTATAGGAAAAACAGTAGAGTGCAAGAACGCCCGTTTCTCAAAAGCAGAGTGTTTTTCTTGCATGGCACACTAGGGTTCAGTTAAACTTCTTACACGGAGTTGAATCACGTTCATTTTCTAGTTCTAGCAGCAAGGGTTCATTCAGGCTAAGAAGAGCACTCTTGTGCTATTCTGGCCATACACAGTGCAAATAGCATTCTCATCTGTTCCCAGCAAGTACAGTAACTTGGAACGAAGAGCAGCTCCTGTTTTACTTATTTTCCAATACTGAGTTGAACTACATATGCGCCGTTTATTTAGGAAGCACAGTTCTTTTTTTCTGAGCTAGCTCACTGTACTGGCCCTATAGGAAACACAGTAGAGTGCAAGAATGCCCGTTTCTCAAAAGCAGACTGTGTTTCTTGCATGGCACACTAGGGTTCAATTAAAATTCCTAAACGGAGTTGAATCACGTTCAGTTTCAAGTTCGAGCAGCAAGGGTTCATTCAGGCTAAGAACAGCACTCTTGTGCTATTCTGGATATACACAGTGCAAATAGCATTCGCGTCTGTTCCCAGCAAGTACAGTGTATTGGACTGAAGAGAAGCTCCTGTTTTACTTAGTTTCCAATACTGAGGTGAACTACATATGCGCTTTTAAAGTGGGAAGCACAGTTCTTTTGTTCTGAGCTTTCTCACTGTACTGGCCCTATAGGAAACACACTAGAGTGCAAGAATGCCCGTTTCTCAAAAGCAGAGTGTTTTTCTTGCATGGCACACTAGGGTTCAATTAAAATTCCTAAACGGAGTTGAATCACGTTCAGATTCAATTTCTAGAAGCAAGGGTTCGTTCAGGCAAAGAAGAGCACTCTTGTGCTATTCTGGCCATACACAGTGCAAATAGTATTTGCGTCTGTTCCCAGGAAGTACAGTGCATTGGACTGAAGAGAAGCTCCTGTTTTACTAAGTTTCCAATCCTGACTTGAACTAGATATGCCCCGTTTGTGTAGGAAGCACAGTTCCTTTGTTCTGAGCTAGCTCACTGTACTGGCCCTATAGGAAACACAGTAGAGTGCAAGAATGCCCGTTTCTCAAAAGCAGAGTGTTTTTCTTGCATGGCACACTAGGGTTTAGTTAAATTTCATAAACGGAGTTGAATCACGTTCAGTTTCAAGTTCTAGCAGCATGGGTTCATTCAGTTTAACAACAGAACTCTTGTGCTATTCTGGCCTTACACAGTGCAAAAAGAATTCGCGTCTTTTCCCAGCAAGTACAGTGTCTTGGACTGAAGAGAAGCGCCTGTTTTACTTAGTGTCCAATCCTGACTTGAACTAGATATGCCCCGTTTGTGTAGGAAGGACAATTCTTTTGTTCTGAGCTAGCTCACTGTTCTGGCCCTATAGGAAACACAGTAGAGTGCAAGAATGCACGTTTCTCAAAAGCAGAGTGTTTTTCTTGCATGGCACACTAGGGTTCAGTTAAATTTCCTAAAGGGAGTTGAATCACGTTCAGTTTCAAGTTTTAGCAGCAAGGGTTCATTCAGGCTAAGAACAACACTCTTGTGCTATTCTGGCCATACAGAGTACAAATAGCATTCGTGTCTGTTCCCAGAAAGTACAGTGTATTGGACTGAAGAGAAGCTACTGTTTTACTTAGTTTCCAATCCTGAGTTGAACTACATATTCGCCTTTTTTTTAGGAAGCACAGTTCTTTTGTTCTGAGCTAGCTCACAGTACTGGCCTTATAGGAAACACAGTAGAGTGCAAGAATGCCCGTTTCTTAAAAGCAGAGTGTTTTTCTTGCATGGCACACTAGAGTTCAATTAAAATTCATGAAAGGAGTTTAATCACGTTCCGTTTAAAGTTCTAGCAGCAAGGGTTCATTCAGTCTAAGAAGAGCACTCTTGTACTCTTCTGGCCATACACAGTGCAAATAGCATTCGTGTCTGTTCCCAGCAAGTACAGTGTCTTGGACTGAAGAGAAGCTCCTGTTTTACTTAGTTTTCAATACTGAGTTGAACTAGATATGCCCCGTTAGTGTAGGAAGCACAGTTCTTTTGTTCTGAGCTAGCTCACTTTACTGGTCCTATAGAAAACACATTAGAGTGCAAGAATGCCTCTTTCTCAAAAGCAGAGTTTTTTTTTTCCTGCATGGCACACTAGGGTTCAGTTAAATTTCCTAAACGGAATTGAATCACGTTCAGTTTCAAGTTCTAGGAGCAAGAGTTCATTCAGGCTAGGAAGAGCACTCTTGTGCTATTCTGGCCATACACAGTACAAATAGCATTGGCATCTGTTCCCAGCAAGTACAGTGCATTGGTCTGAAGAGAAGCTCCTTTCTTACTCAGTTTCCAATACTGAGTTGAACTAGATATGCCCCGTTCGTTTAGGAAGCACAGTTCTCTTGTTCTGAACTAGCTCACTCTACTGGCCCTATAGGAAACACAGTAGAGTGCAAGAACGCCCGTTTCTCAAAAGCAGACTATTTTTCTTGCATGGCATACTAGGGTTCAATTAAAATTCCTAAACGGAGTTGAATCACGTTCAGATTCATGTTCTAGCAGCAAGGGTTCATTCAGGCTAAGAAGTGAACTCTTGTGGTATTCTGGCCATACACAGTGTAAATAGCATTCGCGTCTGTTCCCAGCAAGTAAAGTGTCTTGGACTGGAGAAGCTCCTGTTTTACTTAGTTTCCAATCCTGACTTGAACTAGATATGCCCCGTTTGTGTGGGAAGCACAGTTCTTTTGTTCTGAGCTAGCTTACTGTACTGGCCCTATAGGAAACACAGTAGAGTGCAAGAATGCCCGTTTCTCAAAAGCAGTGTGTTTTTCTCTCATGGCACACTAGAGTTCAATTAAAATTCCTAAACGGAGTTGAATCACGTTCAGATTCATGTTCTAGCAGCAAGGGTTCATTCAGGCTAAGAAGTGAACTCTTGTGGTATTCTGGCCATACACAGTGCAAATACCATTCACGTCTGTTCCCAGCAAGTACAGTGTCTTGAACTGAAGAGAAGCTCCTGTTTTACTTAGTTTCCAATACTGAGTTGAACTAGATATGCCCCGTTTGTGTAGGAGGCACAGTTCTTTTGTTCTGAGCTAGCTCACTGTACTGGCCCTATAGGAAACACAGTAGAGTGCAAGAAAGCCCGTTTCTCAAAAGCAGAGTGTTTTCTTGCATGGCAAACTAGGGTTCAATTAAACTCCCTAAACGGAGTTGAATCACGTTCAGTTTCAAGTTCTTGAAGCAAGGGTTCATTCAGGCTAAGAACAGCACTCTTGTGCTATTTTGGACATATACAGTGCAAATAGCATTCGCGTCTGTTCCCAGCAAGTACAGTGTATTGCACTGAAGAGAAGCTCCTGTGTTACTTAGTTTCCAATACTGAGTTGAACAGATATGCCCCGTTCGTGTAGGAAGCACAGTTCTTTTCTTCTGATCTAGCTCACTGTACTGGCCCTATAGGAAACACAGTAGAGTCCAAGAGTGCCAGTTTCCAATTGCAAATTGTTTTTCTTGCATGGCACACTAGGGTTCAGTTAAAATTCCTAAACGGAATTGAATCACGTTCAGTTTCAAGTTCTAGGAGCAAGAGTTCATTCAGGCTAGGAAGAGCACTCTTGTGCTATTCTGGCCATACACAGTACAAATAGCAATTGCCACTGTTCCCAGCAAGTACAGTGCATTGGTCTGAAGAGAAGCTCCTTTCTTACTCAGTTTCCAATACTGAGTTGAACTAGATATGCCCGGTTCGTTTAGGAAGCACAGTTCTCTTGTTCTGAACTAGCTCACTCTACTGGCCCTATAGGAAACACAGTAGAGTGCAAGAACGCCCGTTTGTCAAAAGCAGAGTATTTTTCTTGCATGGCATACTAGGGTTCAATTAAAATTCCTAAACGGAGTTGAATCACGTTCAGATTCATGTTCTAGCAGCAAGGGTTCATTCAGGCTAAGAAGTGAACTCTTGTGGTATTCTGGCCATACACAGTGTAAATAGCATTCGCGTCTGTTCCCAGCAAGTAAAGTGTCTTGGACTGGAGAAGCTCCTGTTTTATTAGTTTCCAATCCTGACTTGAACTAGATATGCCCCGTTTGTGTAGGAAGCACAGTTCTTTTGTTCTGAGCTAGCTTACTGTACTGGCCCTATAGGAAACACAGTAGAGTGCAAGAATGCCCGTTTCTCAAAAGCAGAGTGTTTTTCTTGCATGGCACACTAGAGTTCAATTAAAATTCCTAAACGGAGTTGAATCACGTTCAGATTCATGTTCTAGCAGCAAGGGTTCATTCAGGCTAAGAAGTGAACTCTTGTGGTATTCTGGCCATACACAGTGCAAATAGCATTCGCGTCTGTTCCCAGCAAATACAGTGTCTTGAACTGAAGAGAAGCTCCTGTTTTACTTAGTTACCAATCCTGACTTGAACTAGATATGCCCCGTTCGTGTAGGAAGCACAGTTCTTTTGTTCTGATCTAGCTCACTGTACTGGCCCTATAGGAAACACAGTAGAGTCCAAGAGTGCCAGTTTCTCAAAAGCAAATGGTTTTTCTTGCATGGCACACAAGGGTTCAGTTAAACTTCCTAAATGGAGTTGAATCACGTTCAGTTTCAAGTTCTATCAGCAAGGGTTCATTCAGTCTAAGAAGAGCCCTCTTGTGCTATTCTTGCCATACACAGTTTAATAGCATTCGCGTCTGTTCCCAGCAAGTACAGTGTATTGGACTGAAGAGAAGCTCCTGTTTTACTTAGTTTCCAATACTGAGTTGAACTACATATTCGGCGTTTTTGTAGGAAGCACAGTTCTTTTTTTCTGAGCTAGCTCAGTGTACTGGCCCTATAGGAAACACAGTAGAGTGCAAAAATGCCTGTTTCTCAAAAGCAGAGTGTTTTTCGTGCATGGCACACTAGGGTTCAGATAAACTTCCTAAAAGGAGTTGAATCACGTTCAGTTTCAAGTTCTAGCAGCAAGGGTTCATTCAGGTTAAGAACAGTACTCTTGTGCTATTCTGGCCATACACAGTGCAAAAGCATTTGCATCTGTTCCCAGCAAGTACAGATTATTGGACTGAAGAGAAGCTCCTGTTTTACTTAGTTTTCAATACTGAGTTGAACTAGATATGCCCCGTTAGTGTAGGAAGCACAGTTCTTTTGTTCTGAGCTAGCTCACTTTACTGGTCCTATAGAAAACACATTAGAGTGCAAGAATGCCTCTTTCTCAAAAGCAGAGTTTTTTTTCCTGCATGGCACACTAGGGTTCAGTTAAAATTCCTAAACGGAATTGAATCACGTTCAGTTTCAAGTTCTAGGAGCAAGAGTTCATTCAGGCTAGGAAGAGCACTCTTGTGCTATTCTGACCATACACAGTACAAATAGCATTTGCATCTGTTCCCAGCAAGTACAGTGCATTGGTCTGAAGAGAAGCTCCTTTCTTACTCAGTTTCCAATACTGAGTTGAACTAGATATGCCCCGTTCGTTTAGGAAGCACAGTTCTCTTGTTCTGAACTAGCTCACTCTACTGGCCCTATAGGAATCACAGTAGAGTGCAAGAAAGCCCGTTTCTCAAAAGCAGAGTGTTTTCTTGCATGGCAAACTAGGGTTCAATTAAACTCCCTAAACGGAGTTGAATCACGTTCAGTTTCAAGTTCTTGAAGCAAGGGTTCATTCAGGCTAAGAACAGCACTCTTGTGCTATTTTGGACATATACAGTGCAAATAGCATTCGCGTCTGTTCCCAGCAAGTACAGTATATTGCACTGAAGAGAAGCTCCTGTGTTACTTAGTTTCCAATACTGAGTTTAACAGATATGCCCCGTTCGTGTAGGAAGCACAGTTCTTTTGTTCTGATCTAGCTCACTGTACTGGCCCTATAGGAAACACAGTAGAGTCCAAGAGTGCCAGTTTCTCAAAAGCAAATGGTTTTTCTTGCATGGCACACTAGGGTTCAGTTAAACTTCCTAAATGGAGTTGAATCCCGTTCAGTTTCAAGTTCTAGCAGCAAGGGTTCATTCAGTCTAAGAAGAGCCCTCTTGTGCTATTCTGGCCATACACAGTTTAATAGCATTCGCGTCTGTTCCCAGCAAGTACAGTGTATTGGACTGAAGAGAAGCTCCTGTTTTACTTAGTTTCCAATACTGAGTTGAACTACATATTCGGCGTTTTTGTAGGAAGCACAGTTCTTTTTTTCTGAGCTAGCTCACTGTACTGGCCCTATAGGAAACACAGTAGAGTGCAAGAATGCCCGTTTCTCAAAAGCAGAGTGTTTTTCTTGCATGGCACACTAGGGTTCAATTAAAATTCCAAAACAGAGTTAAATCACGTTCAGTTTCAAGTTCTAGCAGCAAGGATTCATTGAGGCAAAGAAGAGAACTATTGTGCTATTCTGGCCATACACATTTTAATAGCATTCGCGTCTGTTCCCAGCAAGTACAGTATATTGGACTGAAGAGAAGCCTCTGTTTTACTTAGTTTCCAATACTGAGTTGAACTACATATGTGCCGTTTGTGTAGGAAGCACAGTTCTTTTGTTCTGAGCTAGCTCACTCTACTGGCCCTACAGGAAACACAGTACAGCGCAAGAATGCACGTTTATCAAAAGCAGAGTGTTTTTCTTGCATGGCACACCAGGGTTAAATTAAAATTCCTAAATGGTATTTCATCACGTTCAGTTTCAAGTTCTAGCAGCAAGGGTTCATTCAGGCTAAGAAGAGCACTCTTGTGCTATTCTGGATATACACAGTGCAAATAGCATTCGCGTCTGTTCCCAACAAGTACAGTGTATTGGACTGAAGAGAAGCTCCTGCTTTACTTAGTTTCCAATCCTGAATTGAACAGATATGCCCCTTTGGTTAGGAAGCACAGTTCTTTTGTTCTGAGCAATCTCACTGTACTGTCCCTATAGGAAACACAGTAGATTGCAAGAATTCCCGTTTCTCAAAAGCAGAGTGTTTTTCTTGCATGGCAAACTAGGGTTCAGTTAAACTTCCTAAACGGAGTTGAATCACGTTCAGATTCAAGTTCTAGCAGCAAGGGTTCATTCAGGCTAAGAAGAGCACTCTTGTGCTATTCTGGCCATACACAGTGCAAATAGCATTCGCGTCTGTTCCCAGCAAGTACAGTGTATTGGACTGAAGAGAAGCTCCTGTTTTACTTAGTTTCCAATACTGAGTTGAACTCGATATGCCCCGTTTTTGTAGGAAGCACAGTTCTTTTGTTCTGAGCTAGCTCACTGTACTGGCCCTATAGGAAACACAGTAGAGTGCAAGAATGCCCGTTTCTCAAAAGCAGAGTGTTTTTCTTGCATGGCACACTACGGTTCAATTAAACTTCCTAAACAGCGTTGAATCACGTTCAGTTTCAAGTTCTAGCAGCAAGGGTTCATTCAGGCAAAGAAGAGAACTCTTGTGTTATTCTGGCCATACACAGTGCAAATAGCATTCGCGTCTGTTCCCAGCAAGTACAGTGTATTGGACTGAAGAGAAGCTTCTGTTTTACTTAGTTTCTAATACTAAGTTGAACAGATATGCCCCGTTTGTGTAGGATGCACAGTTCTTTTCTTCTGAGCAATCTCACTGTACTGGCCCTATAGGAAACACAGTAGATTACAAGAATGCCCGTTTCTCAAATGCAGAGTGTTTTTCTTGCATGGCACACTAGGGTTCAGTTAATCTTCCAAAACGGAGTTGAATCACGTTCAGTTTCAAGTTCTAGCAGCAAGGGTTCATTCAGGCTAAGAACAGCACTCTTGTGCTTATCTGGCCATACACAGTGCAAATAGCATTCGCGTCTGTTCCCAGCAAGTACAGTGTATTGGACTGAAGAGAAGCTCCTGTGTTACTAGTTTCCAATAATGAGTTGATCTAGATATGCCCCTTTTGTGTAGGAAGCACAGTTCTTTTGTTCTGAGCTATCTCACTGTACTTGCCCTATAGGAAACACAGTAGAGTGCAAGAATGCCCGTCTCTCAAAAGCAGAGTGTTTTTCTTGCATGGAACACTAGGGTTCAATTAAAATTCCTAAACGGAGATGAATCACGTTCAGATTCAAGTTCTAGCAGCAAGGGTTCATTCAGGCTAAGAAGAGCACTCTTGTGCTATTCTGCCATACACACAGTGCAAATGGCGTTCTTGTCTGTTCCCAGCAAGTACAGTGTAGTGGACTGAAGAGAAGCTCCTGTTTTACTTAGTTTCCAATCCTGAGTTGAACTAGATATGCCCCGTTTGTGTAGGAAGCACAGTTTTTTTGTTCTTCGCTAGCTCACTGTTTGGCCCTGTAGGAACCACAGTAGAGTGCAAGAATGCCCGTTTCTCAAAAGCAGAGAGTTTTTCTTGCGTGGCACACTAGGGTTCAATTAAACTTCCTAAACGGAGTTTAATCAGGTTCAGTTTCAAGTTCTAGCAGTAAGGGTTCATTCAGGCTAAGAAGAGCACTCTTGTGCTATTCTGGCCATACACAGTGCAAATAGCATTCGCGTCTGTTCCCAGCAAGTACAGTGTATTGGACTGAAGAGAAGCTCGTGTTTTACTTAGTTTCCAATACTGAGTTGAACTACATATTCGGCGTTTTTGTAGGAAGAACAGTTCTTTTTTCTGAGCTAGCTCACTTTACTGGTCCTATAGAAAACATATTAGAGTGCAAGAATGCCTCTTTCTCAAAAGCAGAGTTTTTTTCCTGCATGGCACACTAGGGTTCAGTTAAAATTCCTAAACGGAATTGAATCACGTTCAGTTTCAAGTTCTAGGAGCAAGAGTTCATTCAGGCTAGGAAGAGCACTCTTGTGCTATTCTGGCCATACTCAGTGCAAATAGCATTCGCGTCTGTTCCCAGCAGGTACAGTGTATTGGACTGAAGAGAAGCTCCTGTTTTACTTACTTTCCTATAATTAGTTGAACTAGATATGCCCTGTTTGTGTAGGAGGCACAGTTATTTTGTTCGGAGCTTGCTCACTGTACTGGCCCTATAGGAAACACAGTAGAGTGCAAGAATGCCCGTTTCTCAAAAACAGAGTGTTTTTCTTGCATGGCACACTAGGGTTCAGTTAAACTTCCTAAGCTGAGTTGAATCACGTTCAGTTTCAAGTTCTAGCAGCAAGGGTTCATTCAGGCTAAGAAGAACACTCTTGTGCTAATCTGGCCATACACAGTGCAAATAGCATTTGCGTCTGTTCCCAGCAAGTACAGTGTATTGGTCTGAAGAGAAGCTCCTTTCTTTTCAGTTTCCAAAACTGAGTTGAACTAGATATGCCCCGTTCGTTTAGGAAGCACAGTTCTCTTGTTCTGAACTAGCTCACTCTACTGGCCCTATAGGAAACACAGTAGAGTGCAAGAATGCCCGTTTCTCAAAAGCAGAGTGTTTTTCTTGCATGGCATACTAGGGTTCAATTAAAATTCCTAAACGGAGTTGAATCACGTTCAGATTCATGTTCTAGCAGCAAGGGTTCATTCAGGCTAAGAAGTGAACTCTTGTGGTATTCTGGCCATACACAGTGTAAATAGCATTCGCGTCTGTTCCCAGCAAGTACAATGTCTTGGACTGGAGAAGCTCCTGTTTTACTTAGTTTCCAATCCTGACTTGAACTAGATATGCCCCGTTTGTGTAGGAAGCACAGTTCTTTTGTTCTGAGCAATCTCACTGTACTGTCCCTATAGGAAACACAGTAGATTGCAAGAATGCCCGTTTCTCAAAAGCAGAGTGTTTTTCTTGCATGGCACACTAAGGTTCAATTAAACTTCCTAAACGGCGTTGAATCACGTTGAGTTTCAAGTTCTAGCAGCAAGGGTTAATTCAGGCAAAGAAGAGAACTCTTGTGTTATTCTGGCCATACACAGTGCAAATAGCATTCGCGTCTGTTCCCAGCAAGTACAGTGTCTTGAACTGAAGAGAAGCTCCTGTTTTACTTAGTTTCCAATCCTGAATTGAACTAGATATGCCCCGTTTGTGTGGGAAGCACAGTTCTTTTGTTCTGAGCTAGCTTACTGTACTGGCCCTATAGGAAACACAGTAGAGTGCAAGAATGCCCGTTTCTCAAAAGCAGTGTGTTTTTCTCTCATGGCACACTAGAGTTCAATTAAAATTCCTAAACGGAGTTGAATCACGTTCAGATTCATGTTCTAGCAGCAAGGGTTCATTCAGGCTAAGAAGTGAACTCTTGTGGTATTCTGGCCATACACAGTGCAAATACCATTCACGTCTGTTCCCAGCAAGTACAGTGTCTTGAACTGAAGAGAAGCTCCTGTTTTACTTAGTTTCCAATACTGAGTTGAACTAGATATGCCCCGTTTGTGTAGGAGGCACAGTTCTTTTGTTCTGAGCTAGCTCACTGTACTGGCCCTATAGGAAACACAGTAGAGTGCAAGAAAGCCCGTTTCTCAAAAGCAGAGTGTTTTCTTGCATGGCAAACTAGGGTTCAATTAAACTCCCTAAACGGAGTTGAATCACGTTCAGTTTCAAGTTCTTGAAGCAAGGGTTCATTCAGGCTAAGAACAGCACTCTTGTGCTATTTTGGACATATACAGTGCAAATAGCATTCGCGTCTGTTCCCAGCAAGTACAGTGTATTGCACTGAAGAGAAGCTCCTGTGTTACTTAGTTTCCAATACTGAGTTGAACAGATATGCCCCGTTCGTGTAGGAAGCACAGTTCTTTTCTTCTGATCTAGCTCACTGTACTGGCCCTATAGGAAACACAGTAGAGTCCAAGAGTGCCAGTTTCTCAATTGCAAATTGTTTTTCTTGCATGGCACACTAGGGTTCAGTTAAAATTCCTAAACGGAATTGAATCACGTTCAGTTTCAAGTTCTAGGAGCAAGAGTTCATTCAGGCTAGGAAGAGCACTCTTGTGCTATTCTGGCCATACACAGTACAAATAGCAATTGCCACTGTTCCCAGCAAGTACAGTGCATTGGTCTGAAGAGAAGCTCCTTTCTTACTCAGTTTCCAATACTGAGTTGAACTAGATATGCCCGGTTCGTTTAGGAAGCACAGTTCTCTTGTTCTGAACTAGCTCACTCTACTGGCCCTATAGGAAACACAGTAGAGTGCAAGAACGCCCGTTTGTCAAAAGCAGAGTATTTTTCTTGCATGGCATACTAGGGTTCAATTAAAATTCCTAAACGGAGTTGAATCACGTTCAGATTCATGTTCTAGCAGCAAGGGTTCATTCAGGCTAAGAAGTGAACTCTTGTGGTATTCTGGCCATACACAGTGTAAATAGCATTCGCGTCTGTTCCCAGCAAGTAAAGTGTCTTGGACTGGAGAAGCTCCTGTTTTATTAGTTTCCAATCCTGACTTGAACTAGATATGCCCCGTTTGTGTAGGAAGCACAGTTCTTTTGTTCTGAGCTAGCTTACTGTACTGGCCCTATAGGAAACACAGTAGAGTGCAAGAATGCCCGTTTCTCAAAAGCAGAGTGTTTTTCTTGCATGGCACACTAGAGTTCAATTAAAATTCCTAAACGGAGTTGAATCACGTTCAGATTCATGTTCTAGCAGCAAGGGTTCATTCAGGCTAAGAAGTGAACTCTTGTGGTATTCTGGCCATACACAGTGCAAATAGCATTCGCGTCTGTTCCCAGCAAATACAGTGTCTTGAACTGAAGAGAAGCTCCTGTTTTACTTAGTTACCAATCCTGACTTGAACTAGATATGCCCCGTTCGTGTAGGAAGCACAGTTCTTTTGTTCTGATCTAGCTCACTGTACTGGCCCTATAGGAAACACAGTAGAGTCCAAGAGTGCCAGTTTCTCAAAAGCAAATGGTTTTTTTGCATGGCACACAAGGGTTCAGTTAAACTTCCTAAATGGAGTTGAATCACGTTCAGTTTCAAGTTCTATCAGCAAGGGTTCATTCAGTCTAAGAAGAGCCCTCTTGTGCTATTCTTGCCATACACAGTTTAATAGCATTCGCGTCTGTTCCCAGCAAGTACAGTGTATTGGACTGAAGAGAAGCTCCTGTTTTACTTAGTTTCCAATACTGAGTTGAACTACATATTCGGCGTTTTTGTAGGAAGCACAGTTCTTTTTTTCTGAGCTAGCTCAGTGTACTGGCCCTATAGGAAACACAGTAGAGTGCAAAAATGCCTGTTTCTCAAAAGCAGAGTGTTTTTCGTGCATGGCACACTAGGGTTCAGATAAACTTCCTAAAAGGAGTTGAATCACGTTCAGTTTCAAGTTCTAGCAGCAAGGGTTCATTCAGGTTAAGAACAGTACTCTTGTGCTATTCTGGCCATACACAGTGCAAAAGCATTTGCATCTGTTCCCAGCAAGTACAGATTATTGGACTGAAGAGAAGCTCCTGTTTTACTTAGTTTTCAATACTGAGTTGAACTAGATATGCCCCGTTAGTGTAGGAAGCACAGTTCTTTTGTTCTGAGCTAGCTCACTTTACTGGTCCTATAGAAAACACATTAGAGTGCAAGAATGCCTCTTTCTCAAAAGCAGAGTTTTTTTTCCTGCATGGCACACTAGGGTTCAGTTAAAATTCCTAAACGGAATTGAATCACGTTCAGTTTCAAGTTCTAGGAGCAAGAGTTCATTCAGGCTAGGAAGAGCACTCTTGTGCTATTCTGACCATACACAGTACAAATAGCATTTGCATCTGTTCCCAGCAAGTACAGTGCATTGGTCTGAAGAGAAGCTCCTTTCTTACTCAGTTTCCAATACTGAGATGAACTAGATATGCCCCGTTCGTTTAGGAAGCACAGTTCTCTTGTTCTGAACTAGCTCACTCTACTGGCCCTATAGGAATCACAGTAGAGTGCAAGAAAGCCCGTTTCTCAAAAGCAGAGTGTTTTCTTGCATGGCAAACTAGGGTTCAATTAAACTCCCTAAACGGAGTTGAATCACGTTCAGTTTCAAGTTCTTGAAGCAAGGGTTCATTCAGGCTAAGAACAGCACTCTTGTGCTATTTTGGACATATACAGTGCAAATAGCATTCGCGTCTGTTCCCAGCAAGTACAGTATATTGCACTGAAGAGAAGCTCCTGTGTTACTTAGTTTCCAATACTGAGTTTAACAGATATGCCCCGTTCGTGTAGGAAGCACAGTTCTTTTGTTCTGATCTAGCTCACTGTACTGGCCCTATAGGAAACACAGTAGAGTCCAAGAGTGCCAGTTTCTCAAAAGCAAATGGTTTTTCTTGCATGGCACACTAGGGTTCAGTTAAACTTCCTAAATGGAGTTGAATCCCGTTCAGTTTCAAGTTCTAGCAGCAAGGGTTCATTCAGTCTAAGAAGAGCCCTCTTGTGCTATTCTGGCCATACACAGTTTAATAGCATTCGCGTCTGTTCCCAGCAAGTACAGTGTATTGGACTGAAGAGAAGCTCCTGTTTTACTTAGTTTCCAATACTGAGTTGAACTACATATTCGGCGTTTTTGTAGGAAGCACAGTTCTTTTTTTCTGAGCTAGCTCACTGTACTGGCCCTATAGGAAACACAGTAGAGTGCAAGAATGCCCGTTTCTCAAAAGCAGAGTGTTTTTCTTGCATGGCACACTAGGGTTCAATTAAAATTCCAAAACAGAGTTAAATCACGTTCAGTTTCAAGTTCTAGCAGCAAGGATTCATTGAGGCAAAGAAGAGAACTATTGTGCTATTCTGGCCATACACATTTTAATAGCATTCGCGTCTGTTCCCAGCAAGTACAGTATATTGGACTGAAGAGAAGCCTCTGTTTTACTTAGTTTCCAATACTGAGTTGAACTACATATGTGCCGTTTGTGTAGGAAGCACAGTTCTTTTGTTCTGAGCTAGCTCACTCTACTGGCCCTACAGGAAACACAGTACAGCGCAAGAATGCACGTTTATCAAAAGCAGAGTGTTTTTCTTGCATGGCACACCAGGGTTAAATTAAAATTCCTAAATGGTATTTCATCACGTTCAGTTTCAAGTTCTAGCAGCAAGGGTTCATTCAGGCTAAGAAGAGCACTCTTGTGCTATTCTGGATATACACAGTGCAAATAGCATTCGCGTCTGTTCCCAACAAGTACAGTGTATTGGACTGAAGAGAAGCTCCTGCTTTACTTAGTTTCCAATCCTGAATTGAACAGATATGCCCCTTTGGTTAGGAAGCACAGTTCTTTTGTTCTGAGCAATCTCACTGTACTGTCCCTATAGGAAACACAGTAGATTGCAAGAATTCCCGTTTCTCAAAAGCAGAGTGTTTTTCTTGCATGGCAAACTAGGGTTCAGTTAAACTTCCTAAACGGAGTTGAATCACGTTCAGATTCAAGTTCTAGCAGCAAGGGTTCATTCAGGCTAAGAAGAGCACTCTTGTGCTATTCTGGCCATACACAGTGCAAATAGCATTCGCGTCTGTTCCCAGCAAGTACAGTGTATTGGACTGAAGAGAAGCTCCTGTTTTACTTAGTTTCCAATACTGAGTTGAACTCGATATGCCCCGTTTTTGTAGGAAGCACAGTTCTTTTGTTCTGAGCTAGCTCACTGTACTGGCCCTATAGGAAACACAGTAGAGTGCAAGAATGCCCGTTTCTCAAAAGCAGAGTGTTTTTCTTGCATGGCACACTACGGTTCAATTAAACTTCCTAAACAGCGTTGAATCACGTTCAGTTTCAAGTTCTAGCAGCAAGGGTTCATTCAGGCAAAGAAGAGAACTCTTGTGTTATTCTGGCCATACACAGTGCAAATAGCATTCGCGTCTGTTCCCAGCAAGTACAGTGTATTGGACTGAAGAGAAGCTTCTGTTTTACTTAGTTTCTAATACTAAGTTGAACAGATATGTCCCGTTTGTGTAGGATGCACAGTTCTTTTCTTCTGAGCAATCTCACTGTACTGGCCCTATAGGAAACACAGTAGATTACAAGAATGCCCGTTTCTCAAATGCAGAGTGTTTTTCTTGCATGGCACACTAGGGTTCAGTTAATCTTCCAAAACGGAGTTGAATCACGTTCAGTTTCAAGTTCTAGCAGCAAGGGTTCATTCAGGCTAAGAACAGCACTCTTGTGCTTATCTGGCCATACACAGTGCAAATAGCATTCGCGTCTGTTCCCAGCAAGTACAGTGTATTGGACTGAAGAGAAGCTCCTGTGTTACTAGTTTCCAATAATGAGTTGATCTAGATATGCCCCTTTTGTGTAGGAAGCACAGTTCTTTTGTTCTGAGCTATCTCACTGTACTTGCCCTATAGGAAACACAGTAGAGTGCAAGAATGCCCGTCTCTCAAAAGCAGAGTGTTTTTCTTGCATGGAACACTAGGGTTCAATTAAAATTCCTAAACGGAGATGAATCACGTTCAGATTCAAGTTCTAGCAGCAAGGGTTCATTCAGGCTAAGAAGAGCACTCTTGTGCTATTCTGCCATACACACAGTGCAAATGGCGTTCTTGTCTGTTCCCAGCAAGTACAGTGTAGTGGACTGAAGAGAAGCTCCTGTTTTACTTAGTTTCCAATCCTGAGTTGAACTAGATATGCCCCGTTTGTGTAGGAAGCACAGTTTTTTTGTTCTTAGCTAGCTCACTGTTTGGCCCTGTAGGAACCACAGTAGAGTGCAAGAATGCCCGTTTCTCAAAAGCAGAGAGTTTTTCTTGCGTGGCACACTAGGGTTCAATTAAACTTCCTAAACGGAGTTTAATCAGGTTCAGTTTCAAGTTCTAGCAGTAAGGGTTCATTCAGGCTAAGAAGAGCACTCTTGTGCTATTCTGGCCATACACAGTGCAAATAGCATTCGCGTCTGTTCCCAGCAAGTACAGTGTATTGGACTGAAGAGAAGCTCGTGTTTTACTTAGTTTCCAATACTGAGTTGAACTACATATTCGGCGTTTTTGTAGGAAGAACAGTTCTTTTTTCTGAGCTAGCTCACTTTACTGGTCCTATAGAAAACATATTAGAGTGCAAGAATGCCTCTTTCTCAAAAGCAGAGTTTTTTTCCTGCATGGCACACTAGGGTTCAGTTAAAATTCCTAAACGGAATTGAATCACGTTCAGTTTCAAGTTCTAGGAGCAAGAGTTCATTCAGGCTAGGAAGAGCACTCTTGTGCTATTCTGGCCATACTCAGTGCAAATAGCATTCGCGTCTGTTCCCAGCAGGTACAGTGTATTGGACTGAAGAGAAGCTCCTGTTTTACTTACTTTCCTATAATTAGTTGAACTAGATATGCCCTGTTTGTGTAGGAGGCACAGTTATTTTGTTCGGAGCTTGCTCACTGTACTGGCCCTATAGGAAACACAGTAGAGTGCAAGAATGCCCGTTTCTCAAAAACAGAGTGTTTTTCTTGCATGGCACACTAGGGTTCAGTTAAACTTCCTAAGCTGAGTTGAATCACGTTCAGTTTCAAGTTCTAGCAGCAAGGGTTCATTCAGGCTAAGAAGAACACTCTTGTGCTATTCTGGCCATACACAGTGCAAATAGCATTTGCGTCTGTTCCCAGCAAGTACAGTGTATTGGTCTGAAGAGAAGCTCCTTTCTTTTCAGTTTCCAAAACTGAGTTGAACTAGATATGCCCCGTTCGTTTAGGAAGCACAGTTCTCTTGTTCTGAACTAGCTCACTCTACTGGCCCTATAGGAAACACAGTAGAGTGCAAGAATGCCCGTTTCTCAAAAGCAGAGTGTTTTTCTTGCATGGCATACTAGGGTTCAATTAAAATTCCTAAACGGAGTTGAATCACGTTCAGATTCATGTTCTAGCAGCAAGGGTTCATTCAGGCTAAGAAGTGAACTCTTGTGGTATTCTGGCCATACACAGTGTAAATAGCATTCGCGTCTGTTCCCAGCAAGTACAATGTCTTGGACTGGAGAAGCTCCTGTTTTACTTAGTTTCCAATCCTGACTTGAACTAGATATGCCCCGTTTGTGTAGGAAGCACAGTTCTTTTGTTCTGAGCAATCTCACTGTACTGTCCCTATAGGAAACACAGTAGATTGCAAGAATGCCCGTTTCTCAAAAGTAGAGTTATTTTCTTGCATGGCACACTAGGGTTCAGTTAAACTTCCAAAACGGAGTTGAATCACGTTCAGTTTCAAGTTCTAGCAGCAAGGGTTCATTCAGGCTAAGAAGAGCACTCTTGTGCTATTCTGGCCATACACAGTGCAAATAGCATTCGCGTCTGTTCCCAGCAAGTACAGTGTATTGGACTGAAGACAAGCTCCTGTGTTACTAGTTTCCAATAATGAGTGGATCTAGATATGCCCCTTTTGTGTAGGAAGCATAGTTCTTTTGTTCTGACCTATCTCACTGTACTTGCCCTATAGGAAATACAGTAGAGTGCAAGAATGCCCGTTTCTCAAAAGCAGAGTGTTTTTCTTGCATGGCACACTAGGGTTCAGTTAAACTTCCTAAACGGAGTTGAATCGCGTTCAGTTTCAAGTTCTAGCAGCAATGGTTCATTTAGGTTAAAAACAGCACTCTTGTGCTATTCTGGCCATACACAGTGCAAATAACATTCCTGTCTGTTCCCAGCAAGTACATTGTATTGGACTGAAGAAAAGCTCCTGTTTAACTTAGTTTCCAATCCTGAGTTGAACTAGATATGCTCCGTTTGTGTAGGAAGCACAGTTCTCTTGTTCTGAGCTAGCTCACTGTACTGGCCGTATAGGAAACACAGTAGAGTGCAAGAATGCCCGTTTCTCAAAAGCAGAGTGTTTTTCTTGCATGGCACACTAGGGTTCAGTTAAACTTCCTAAACAGAGTTGAATCACGTTCAGTTTCAAGTTCTAGCAGCTATGGTTCCTTCAGGCTAAGAAGAGCACTCTTGTGCTATTCTGGCCATACACACAGTTCAAATGGCGTTCTTGTCTGTTCCCAGCAAGTACAGTGTATTGGACTGAAGTGAAGCTCCTGTTTTACTTAGTTTCCAATCCTGAGTTGAACTAGATATGCCCCGTTTGTGTAGGAAGCACAGTTCTTTTGTTCTTAGCTAGCTCACTGTTTGGCCCTGTAGGAACAACAGTAGAGTGCAAGAATGCCCGTTTCTCAAAAGCAGAGTGTTTTTCTTGCGTGGCACACTAGGATTCAATTAAACTCCTAAGCGGAGTTGAATCACCTACAGTTTCAAGTTCTAGCAGCACGGGTTCATTCAGGCTAAGAAGAGCACTCTTTTGCCATTCTGGCCATAGACAGTGCAAATAGCATTAGCGTATGTTCCCAGCAAGTACAGTGTATTGGACTGAAGAGAAGCTCCTGTTTTACTTAGATTCCAGTCCTGAGTTGAACTAGATATGCCCAGTTTGTGTAGGAAGCACAGTTCTTTTGTTCTGAGCTGGCTCACTGTACTGGCCATATAGGACACAGTAGAGTGCAAGAATGCCCGTTTCTCAAAAGCAGAGTGTTTTTCTTGCATGGCACACTAGGGTTCAATTAAAATTCCTAAACGGAGTTGAATCACGTTCAGATTCAAGTTCTAGCAGCAAGGGTTCATTCAGGCTAAGAAGAGCACTCTTGTGCTATTCTGGCCATACACAGTGCAAATAGTATTCGCGTCTGTTCACAGCAAGTACAGTGTATTGGACTGAAGAGAAGCTCCTGTTTTACTTAGTTTCCAATACTGAGTTGAACTAGATATGCCCCGTTTTTGTAGGAAGCACAGTTCTTTTGTTCTGAGACAGCTCACTGTACTGGCCCTATAGGAAACACAGTACAGTGCAAGAATGCACATTTCTCAAAAGCAGAGTGTTTTTCTTGCATGGCACACTAGGGTTCAATTAAACTTCCTAAACGGAGTTGAATCACGTTCAGTTTCAACTTCTAGTAGCAAGGGTTCATTCAGGCAAAAAAGCGAACTCTTGTGTTATTCTGGCCATACACAGTGCAAATAGCATTCGCGTCTGTTCCCAGCAAGTACAGTGTCTTGGACTGAAGAGAAGCTCCTGTTTTACTTAGTTTCCAATACTGAGTTGAACTACATATGTGCCCTTTGAGTAGGAAGCACAGTTCTTTTGTTCTGAGCTAGCTCACTGTACTGGCCATATAGGAAACACAGTAGAGTGCAAGAATGCCCGTTTCTCAAAAGTGAGTGTTTTTCTTGCATGGCAGACTAGGGTTCAAATAAACTTCCTAAACGGAGTTGAATCACATTCAGTTTCAAGTTCTAGCAGCAACGGTTCATTCAGGCTAAGAACAGCACTCTTGTGCTATTCTGGCCATACACAGTGGAAATAGCATTCGAGTCTATTCCCAGCAAGTACAGTGTATTGGACTGAAGAGAAGCTCCTGTTTCACTTAGTTTCCAATACTGAGTTGAACTAGATATGCCCCGTTTGTGTAGGAATCACAGTTCTTTTGTTCTGAGCTAGCTCACTGTACTGGCCCTATAGGAAACGCAGTACAGTGCAATAATGCCCGTTTCTCAAAAGCAGAGTGTTTTTTTTGCATGGCACACTAGGGTTCAATTAAACTTCCTAAACGGAGTGGAATCACGTTCAGTTTCAAGTTCTAGCAGCAAGGGTTCATTCAGGTTAAAAACAGCACTCTTGTGCTATTCTGGCAATACAAAGTGCAAATAACATTCGCGTCTGTTCCCAGCAAGTACATTGTATTGGACTGAAGAGAAGCTCCTGTTTTACTTACTTGCCAATGCTGAGTTGAACTATATATGCCCCGTTTGTGTAGGAAGCACAGTTCTTTTTTTCTGAGCTAGCTCACTGTATTGGCCCTATGGGAAACACAGTAGAGTGCAAGAATGCCCGTTTCTCAAAAGCAGAGTGTTTTTCTTGCATGGCACACTAGGGTTCAATTGAAATTCGTAAACGGAGTTTAATCACTTACAATTTCAAGTTCTAACAGAAAGGGTTCATTCAGGCTTAGAACAGCACTCTTTTGCTATTTTGGCCATACACAGTGCAAATAGCATTCGCGTCTGTTCCCAGCAAGTACACTGTATTGAACTGAAGAGAAGCTCCTGTTTTACTTAGTTTCCAATACTGAGTTGAACTAGATATGTCCCGTTTGTGCAGGAAGCACAGTTCTTTTGTTCAGAGTTATCTCACTCTAATGGCCCTATAGGAAACACAGTAGAGTGCAAGAATGCCCATTTCTCAAAAGCAGTGTGTTTTTCTTGCATGGCACACTGGGGTTCAGTTAAAATTCCTAAACGGAGTTTAATCACATTCAGTTTCAAGTTCTAGCAGCAAGGGTTCATTCAGGCTAACAACAGCACTCTTGTGCTATCCTGGCCATAAACAGTGCAAATACCATTCACATCTGTTCCCTGCATGTACAGTAAATTGGAATGAAGAGTAGCTCCTGTTTTACTAAGTTTCCAATACTGAGTTGAACTACATATGTTCCCTTTGAGTAGGAAGCACAGTTCTTTTGTTCTGAGCTAGCTCACTGTACTGGCCCTATAGGAAACACAGTAGACTGCAAGAATGCCCATTTCTCAAAAGCAGAGTGTTTTTCTTGCATGGCACACTAGGGTTCAATTAAAATTCCTAAACAGAGTTGAAAAACGTTAAGTTTCAAGTTCTAGCAGCAAGGGTTCATTCAGGCTAAGAAGAACACTCTTGTGCTATTCTGGCCATACACTGTGCAAATAGCATTCGCGTCTGTTCCCAGCAAGTACAGTGTATTGGTCTGAAGAGAAGCTCCTTTCTTTTCAGTTTCCAAAACTGAGTTGAACTAGATATGCCCCGTTCGTTTAGGAAGCACAGTTCTCTTGTTCTGAACTAGCTCACTCTACTGGCCCTATAGGAAACACAGTAGAGTGCAAGAATGCCCGTTTCTCAAAAGCAGAGTGTTTTTCTTGCATGGCATACTAGGGTTCAATTAAAATTCCTAAACGGAGTTGAATCACGTTCAGATTCATGTTCTAGCAGCAAGGGTTCATTCAGGCTAAGAAGTGAACTCTTGTGGTATTCTGGCCATACACAGTGTAAATAGCATTCGCGTCTGTTCCCAGCAAGTACAATGTCTTGGACTGGAGAAGCTCCTGTTTTACTTAGTTTCCAATCCTGACTTGAACTAGATATACCCCGTTTGTGTAGGAAGCACAGTTCTTTTGTTCTGAGCAATCTCACTGTACTGTCCCTATAGGAAACACAGTAGATTGCAAGAATGCCCGTTTCTCAAAAGCAGAGTGTTTTTCTTGCATGGCACACTAAGGTTCAATTAAACTTCCTAAACGGCGTTGAATCACGTTGAGTTTCAAGTTCTAGCAGCAAGGGTTAATTCAGGCAAAGAAGAGAACTCTTGTGTTATTCTGGCCATACACAGTGCAAATAGCATTCGCGTCTGTTCCCAGCAAGTACAGTGTATTGGACTGAAGAGAAGCTCCTGTTTTACTTAGTTTCCAATACTGAGTTGAACAGATATGCCCCGTTTGTGTAGGATGCACAGTTCTTTTGTTCTGAGCAATCTCACTGTACTGGCCCTATAGGAAACACAGTAGATTGCAAGAATGCCCGTTTCTCAAAAGCAGAGTTATTTTCTTGCATGGCACACTAGGGTTCAGTTAAACTTCCAAAACGGAGTTGAATCACGTTCAGTTTCAAGTTCTAGGAGCAAGGGTTCATTCAGGCTAAGAAGAGCACTCTTGTGCTATTCTGGCCATACACAGTGCAAATAGCATTCGCGTCTGTTCCCAGCAAGTACAGTGTATTGGACTGAAGACAAGCTCCTGTGTTACTAGTTTCCAATAATGAGTGGATCTAGATATGCCCCTTTTGTGTAGGAAGCATAGTTCTTTTGTTCTGACCTATCTCACTGTACTTGCCCTATAGGAAATACAGTAGAGTGCAAGAATGCCCGTTTCTCAAAAGCAGAGTGTTTTTCTTGCATGGCACACTAGGGTTCAGTTAAACTTCCTAAACGGAGTTGAATCGCGTTCAGTTTCAAGTTCTAGCAGCAATGGTTCATTTAGGTTAAAAACAGCACTCTTGTGCTATTCTGGCCATACACAGTGCAAATAACATTCCTGTCTGTTCCCAGCAAGTACATTGTATTGGACTGAAGAAAAGCTCCTGTTTAACTTAGTTTCCAATCCTGAGTTGAACTAGATATGCTCCGTTTGTGTAGGAAGCACAGTTCTCTTGTTCTGAGCTAGCTCACTGTACTGGCCGTATAGGAAACACAGTAGAGTGCAAGAATGCCCGTTTCTCAAAAGCAGAGTGTTTTTCTTGCATGGCACACTAGGGTTCAGTTAAACTTCCTAAACAGAGTTGAATCACGTTCAGTTTCAAGTTCTAGCAGCTATGGTTCCTTCAGGCTAAGAAGAGCACTCTTGTGCTATTCTGGCCATACACACAGTTCAAATGGCGTTCTTGTCTGTTCCCAGCAAGTACAGTGTATTGGACTGAAGTGAAGCTCCTGTTTTACTTAGTTTCCAATCCTGAGTTGAACTAGATATGCCCCGTTTGTGTAGGAAGCACAGTTCTTTTGTTCTTAGCTAGCTCACTGTTTGGCCCTGTAGGAACAACAGTAGAGTGCAAGAATGCCCGTTTCTCAAAAGCAGAGTGTTTTTCTTGCGTGGCACACTAGGATTCAATTAAACTCCTAAGCGGAGTTGAATCACCTACAGTTTCAAGTTCTAGCAGCACGGGTTCATTCAGGCTAAGAAGAGCACTCTTTTGCCATTCTGGCCATAGACAGTGCAAATAGCATTAGCGTATGTTCCCAGCAAGTACAGTGTATTGGACTGAAGAGAAGCTCCTGTTTTACTTAGATTCCAGTCCTGAGTTGAACTAGATATGCCCAGTTTGTGTAGGAAGCACAGTTCTTTTGTTCTGAGCTGGCTCACTGTACTGGCCATATAGGACACAGTAGAGTGCAAGAATGCCCGTTTCTCAAAAGCAGAGTGTTTTTCTTGCATGGCACACTAGGGTTCAATTAAAATTCCTAAACGGAGTTGAATCACGTTCAGATTCAAGTTCTAGCAGCAAGGGTTCATTCAGGCTAAGAAGAGCACTCTTGTGCTATTCTGGCCATACACAGTGCAAATAGTATTCGCGTCTGTTCACAGCAAGTACAGTGTATTGGACTGAAGAGAAGCTCCTGTTTTACTTAGTTTCCAATACTGAGTTGAACTAGATATGCCCCGTTTTTGTAGGAAGCACAGTTCTTTTGTTCTGAGACAGCTCACTGTACTGGCCCTATAGGAAACACAGTACTGTGCAAGAATGCACATTTCTCAAAAGCAGAGTGTTTTTCTTGCATGGCACACTAGGGTTCAATTAAACTTCCTAAACGGAGTTGAATCACGTTCAGTTTCAACTTCTAGTAGCAAGGGTTCATTCAGGCAAAAAAGCGAACTCTTGTGTTATTCTGGCCATACACAGTGCAAATAGCATTCGCGTCTGTTCCCAGCAAGTACAGTGTCTTGGACTGAAGAGAAGCTCCTGTTTTACTTAGTTTCCAATACTGAGTTGAACTACATATGTGCCCTTTGAGTAGGAAGCACAGTTCTTTTGTTCTGAGCTAGCTCACTGTACTGGCCATATAGGAAACACAGTAGAGTGCAAGAATGCCCGTTTCTCAAAAGTGAGTGTTTTTCTTGCATGGCAGACTAGGGTTCAAATAAACTTCCTAAACGGAGTTGAATCACATTCAGTTTCAAGTTCTAGCAGCAACGGTTCATTCAGGCTAAGAACAGCACTCTTGTGCTATTCTGGCCATACACAGTGGAAATAGCATTCGAGTCTATTCCCAGCAAGTACAGTGTATTGGACTGAAGAGAAGCTCCTGTTTCACTTAGTTTCCAATACTGAGTTGAACTAGATATGCCCCGTTTGTGTAGGAATCACAGTTCTTTTGTTCTGAGCTAGCTCACTGTACTGGCCCTATAGGAAACGCAGTACAGTGCAATAATGCCCGTTTCTCAAAAGCAGAGTGTTTTTTTTGCATGGCACACTAGGGTTCAATTAAAATTCCTAAACGGAGTGGAATCACGTTCAGTTTCAAGTTCTAGCAGCAAGGGTTCATTCAGGTTAAAAACAGCACTCTTGTGCTATTCTGGCAATACAAAGTGCAAATAACATTCGCGTCTGTTCCCAGCAAGTACATTGTATTGGACTGAAGAGAAGCTCCTGTTTTACTTACTTGCCAATGCTGAGTTGAACTATATATGCCCCGTTTGTGTAGGAAGCACAGTTCTTTTTTTCTGAGCTAGCTCACTGTATTGGCCCTATGGGAAACACAGTAGAGTGCAAGAATGCCCGTTTCTCAAAAGCAGAGTGTTTTTCTTGCATGGCACACTAGGGTTCAATTGAAATTCCTAAACGGAGTTTAATCACTTACAATTTCAAGTTCTAACAGAAAGGGTTCATTCAGGCTTAGAACAGCACTCTTTTGCTATTTTGGCCATACACAGTGCAAATAGCATTCGCGTCTGTTCCCAGCAAGTACACTGTATTGAACTGAAGAGAAGCTCCTGTTTTACTTAGTTTCCAATACTGAGTTGAACTAGATATGTCCCGTTTGTGCAGGAAGCACAGTTCTTTTGTTCAGAGTTATCTCACTCTAATGGCCCTATAGGAAACACAGTAGAGTGCAAGAATGCCCATTTCTCAAAAGCAGTGTGTTTTTCTTGCATGGCACACTGGGGTTCAGTTAAAATTCCTAAACGGAGTTTAATCACATTCAGTTTCAAGTTCTAGCAGCAAGGGTTCATTCAGGCTAACAACAGCACTCTTGTGCTATCCTGGCCATAAACAGTGCAAATACCATTCACATCTGTTCCCTGCATGTACAGTAAATTGGAATGAAGAGTAGCTCCTGTTTTACTAAGTTTCCAATACTGAGTTGAACTACATATGTTCCCTTTGAGTAGGAAGCACAGTTCTTTTGTTCTGAGCTAGCTCACTGTACTGGCCCTATAGGAAACACAGTAGACTGCAAGAATGCCCATTTCTCAAAAGCAGAGTGTTTTTCTTGCATGGCACACTAGGGTTCAATTAAAATTCCTAAACAGAGTTGAAAAACGTTAAGTTTCAAGTTCTAGCAGCAAGGGTTCATTCAGGCTAAGAAGAACACTCTTGTGCTATTCTGGCCATACACTGTGCAAATAGCATTCGCGTCTGTTCCCAGCAAGTACAGTATATTGGACTGAAGAGAAGCTCCTGTTTTACTTTGTTTCCAATACTGAGTTGAACTAGATATGCCCTGTTTGTGTAGGAAGCACAGTTCTTTTGTTCTGAGATAGCTCACTGTACTGGCCCTATAGGAAACACAGTAGAGTGCAAGAATGCACGTTTCTCAAAAGCAGAGCGTTTTTCTTGCATGGCACACTAGGGTTCAGTTAAACTTCCTAAACCGAGTGGAATCACGTTCAGTTTCAAGTTTTAACAGCAAGGGTTCATTCAGGCTATGAAGAGAACTCTTGTGCTATTCTGGCCATACACAGTGCAAATAGCATTCGCGTCTGTTCCCAGCAAGTACAGTGTATTGGACTGAAGGGAAGCTCCTGTTTTACTTAGTTTCCAATGCTGAGTTGAACTAGATATGCCCCGTTTGTGTAGGAAGCACAGTTCTTTTGTTCTGAGCTAGCTCACTGTACTGGCCCTATAGGAAACACAGTAGAATGCAAGAATGCACGTTTCTCAAAAGTAGAGTGTTTTTCTTGCATAGCACACTAGGGTTCAGTTAAACTTCCTAAACGGAGTTGAATCACGTTCAGTTTCAAGTTCTAGCAGCAAGGGTTCATTCAGGCTAAGAATAGCACTCTTGTCCTATTCTGGCCATACACAGTGCAAATAGCATTCACGTCTTTTTTCAGCAAGTACAGTGTATTGGACTGAAGAGAAGCTCCTGTTTTACTTAGGTTCCAATACTGAGTTGAACTACATATGCGCCGTTTGTGTAGGAAGCACAGTTCTTTTGTTCTGAACTAGCTCACTGTACTGTCCCTATAGGAAACACAGTAGAGTGCAAGAATGCCCGTTTCTCAAAAGCAGAGTGTTTTTCTTGCATGGCACACTAGGGTTCAGTTAAACTTCCTAAACGGAGTTGAATCACGTTCAGTTTCAAGTTCTAGCAGCAAGGGTTCATTCAGGCTAAGAAGAGCACTCTTGTGCTATTCAGGCCATACACAGTGCAAATAGCATTCGCGTCTGTTCCCAGCAAGTACGGTGTATTGGACTGAAGAGAAGCTCCTGTTTTACTTAGTTTCCAATATTGAGTTTAAGTAGATATGCCCTGTTTGTGTAGTAAGCACAGTTCTTTTGTTCTGAGCTAGCTCACTTTACTGGCACTATAGTAAACACAGTAGAGTGCAAGAATGCCCGTTTCTGGAAAGCAGAGTGTTTTTCTTGCATGGCACACTAGGGTTCAATTAAACTTCCTAAAGGGAGTTGAATCATGTTCAGTATCAAGTTCTAGCAGCAAGGGTTCATTCAGGCTAAGAACAGCACTCTTGTCCTATTCTGGCCATACACAGTGCAAATAGCATTCGTGTCTGTTCCCAGCAAGTACAGTGTATTGGACTGAAGAGAAGCTCCTGTTTTACTTAGTTTCCAATGCTGAGTTGAACTGGATATGCCCCGTTTGTGTAGGAAGCACAGTTCTTTTGTTCTGAGCTAGCTCACTGTACTGGCCCTATAGGAAACACAGTAGAGTGCAAGAACACCCGTTTCTCAAAAGTAGAGTGTTTTTCTTGCATGGCACACTAGGGTTCAGTTAAACTTCCTAAACGGAGTTGAATCACGTTCAGTTTCAAGTTCTAGCAGCAAGGGTTCATTCAGGCTAAGAACAGCACTCTTGTCCTATTCTGGCCATACACAGTGCAAATAGCATTCGCGTCTTTTCCCAGCAAGTACAGTGTATTGGACTGAAGAGAAGCTCCTGTTTTACTTAGGTTCCAATACTGAGTTGAACTACATATGCGCCGTTTGTGTAGGAAGCACAGTTCTTTTGTTCTGAACTAGCTCACTGTACTGTCCCTATAGGAAACACAGTAGAGTGCAAGAATGCCCGTTTCTCAAAAGCAGAGTGTTTTTTTTGCATGGCACACTAGGGTTCAATTAAACTTCCCAAACGGAGTCGAATCATGTTCAGTTTCAAGTTCTAGCAGCAAGGGTTCATTCAGGCTAAGAACAGCACTCTTGTGCTATTCTGGCCATACACAGTGCAAATAGCATTCGCGTCTGGTACCAGCAAGTACAGATTATTGGACTGAAGAGAAGCTCCTGTTTTACTTAGTTTCCAATCCTGAGTTGAACTAGATATGCCCGTTTGTGTAGGAAGCACAGTTCTTTTGTTCTGAGCTAGCTCACTGTACTCTCCCTATAGGAAACACAGTAGAGTGCAAGAATGCCCGTTTCTCAAAAGCAGAGTGTTTTTCTTGCATGGCACACTAGGGTTCAGTTAAACTTCCTAAACGGAGTTGAATCACGTTCAGTTTCAAGTTCTAGCAGCAAGGGTTCATTCAGGCTAGGAACAGCACTCTTGTCCTATTCTGGCCATACACAGTGCAAATAGCATTCGCGTCTTTTCCCAGCAAGTACAGTGTATTGGACTGAAGAGAAGCTCCTGTTTTACTTAGGTTCCAATACTGAGTTGAACTACATATGCGCCATTTGGGTAGGAAGCACAGTTCTTTTGTTCTGAGCTAGCTCACTGTACTGGCCCTATAGGAAACAGTAGAGTGCAAGAATGCCCGTTTCTCAAAAGCAGAGTGTTTTTCTTTCATGGCACACTAGGGTTCAGTTAAACTTCCTAAACGGAGTTGAATCACGTTCAGTTTCAAGTTCTAGCAGTAAGGGTTCATTCAGGCTAAGAAGAGCACTCTTGTGCTATTCTGGCCATACACAGTGCAAATAGCATTCGCGTCTGTTCCCAGCAAGTACAGTGTATTGGACTGAAGAGAAGCTCCTGTTTTACGTAGTTTCCAATACTGAGTTGAACTAGATATGCCCGTTTGTGTAGCAAGCACAGTTCTTTTGTTCTGAGCTAGCTCACTGTACTGGACCTATAGGAAACACAGTAGAGTGCAAGAATGCCCGTTTCTCAAAAGCAGAGTGTTTTTCTTGCATGGAACACTAGGGTTCAGTTAAACTTCCTAAACGGAGTTGAATCACGTTCAGTTTCAAGTTCAGGAGCAGTAAGGTTTCATTCAGGCTAAGAACAGCACTCTTGTCCTATTCTGGCCATACAGAGTGCAAATAGCATTCGCGTCTGTTCCCAGCAAGTACAGTGTATTAGACTGAAGAGAAGCTCCTGTTTTACTAAGTTTCCAATACTGAGTTGAACTAGATATGCCCTGTTTGTGTAGGAAGCACAGTTCTTTTGTTCTGAGCTAGCTCACTGTACTGGCCCTATAGGAAACACAGTAGAGTGAAAGTTGCCCGTTTCTCAAAAGCAGAGTGTTTTTCTTGCAAGTCACACTAGGGTTCAGTTAAACTTCCTAAACGGAGATGAATCACTTTCAGTTTCAAGTTGTAGCAGCAAGGGTTCATTCAGGCTAAGAAGAGCACTCTTGTGCTATTCTGGCCATACACTGTGCAAATAGCACTCGCGTCTATTCCCAGCAAGTACAGTGTATTGGACTGAAGAGAAGCTCTTGTTTTACTTAGTTTCCAATGCTGAGTTTAACTAGATATGCCCCGTTTGTGTAGGAAGCACAGTTCTTTTGTTCTGAGCTAGCTCACTGTACTGGCCCTATAGGAAACACAGTAGAGTGAAAGAATACCCGTTTCTCAAAAGCAGAGTGTTTTTCTTGCATGGCACACTAGGGTTCAGTTAAACTTCCTAAACGGAGTTGAATCACGTTCAGTTTCAAGTTCTAGCAGCAAGGGTTCATTCAGGCTAAGAACAGTACTCTTGTCCTATTCTGGCCATACACAGTGCAAATAGCATTCGCGTCTGTTCCCAGCAAGTACTGTGTATTGGACTGAAGATAAGCTCCTGTTTTACTTAGTTTCCAATGCTGAGTTGAACTACACATGCCCCGTTTGTGTAGGAAGCACAGTTCTTTTGTTCTGAGCTAGCTCACTGTACTGGCCCTATAGGAAACACAGTAGAGTGCAAGAATGCCCGTTTCTCAAAAGCAGAGTGTTTTTCTTGCAAGGCACACTAGGTTTCAGTTATACTTCCTAAACGGAGTTGAATCACGTTCAGTTTCAAGTACTAGCAGGAAGGGTTCATTCAGGCTAAGAAGAGCAATCTTGTGCTATTCTGGCCATACACAGTGCAAATAGCATTCACGTCTTTTTCCAGCAAGTACAGTGTATTGGACTGAAGAGAAGCTCCTGTTTTACTTAGTTTCCTATACTGAGTTGAACTACATATGCGCCGTTTGTTTAGGAAGCACAGTTTTTTGTTCTGAGCTAGCTCACGGTACTGGACCTGTAGGAAACACAGTAGAGTGAAAGAATGCCCGTTTCTCAAAAGCAGAGTGTTTTTCTTGCATGTCACACTAGGGTTCAGTTAAACTTCCTAAACGGAGATGAATCACGTTCAGTTTCAAGTTCTAGCAGCAAGGGTTCATTCAGGGTAAGAAGAGCACTCTTGTGCTATTCTGGCCATACACTGTACAAATAGCATTCGCGTCTGTTCCCAGCAAGTACAGTGTATTGGACTGAAGAGAAGCTCCTGTTTTACTTAGGTTCTAATACTGTGTTGAACTAATATTCGCCTTTTGTGTCAGATGCACAGTTCTTTTGTTCTGAACTAGCTACTGTACTGTCCCTATAGGAAACACAGTAGAGTGCAAGAATGCCCGTTTCTCAAAACCAGAGTGTTTTTCTTGCATGGCACACTAGGGTTCAATTAACCTTCCCAAACGGAGTTGAATCATGTTCAGTTACAAGTTCTAGCAGCAAGGGTTCATTCAGTCTAAGAAGAGCACTCTTGTGCTATTCTGGCCATACACAGTGCAAATAGCATTCGCGTCTGTTCCCAGCAAGTACAGTGTATTGGACGGCAGAGAAGCTATTGTTTTACGTAGTTTCCAATGCTGAGTTGAACTAGATATGCCCCCTTTTGTAGGAAGCACAGTTCTTTAGTTCTGAGCTAGCTCACTGTACTGGCCCTATAGGAAACACAGTAGAGTGCAAGAATTCCGGTTTCTCAAAAGCAGAGTGTTTTTCTTGCAAGTCACACTAGATTTCAGTTATACTTACTAAACGGAGTTGAATCACCTTCAGTTTCAAGTACTAGCAGCAAGGGTTCATTCAGGCTAAGAAGAGCACTGTTGTCCTATTCTGGCCATACACAGTGGAAATAGCATTCACGTCTTTTTCCAGCAAGTACAGTGTATTGGACTGAAGAGAAGCTCCTGTTTTACTTAGGTTCCAATACTGAGTTGAACTACATATGCGCCGTTTGTGTAGGAAGCACAGTTTTTTGTTCTGAGCTAGCTCACGGTACTGGACCTATAGGAAACACAGTAGAGTGAAAGAATGCCAGTTTCTCAAAAGCAGAGTGTTTTTCTTGCTTGTCATACTATGGTTAAGTTAAACTTCCTAAACAGAGTTGAATCACGTTCAGTTTCAAGTTCAGGAGCAGCTAGGGTTCATTCAGGCTAAGAACAGCACTCTTGTGCTATTCTGGCCATACACTGTGCAAATAGCATTCGTGTCTGTTCCCAGCAAGTACAGTGTATTGGACTGAAGAGAAGCTCCTGTTTTACTTAGTTTCCTATACTGAGTTGAACTACGTATGCGCCGTTTGTGTAGGAAGCACAGTTCTTTTGTTCTGAGCTAGCTCACTGTACTGGCCCTATAGGAAACACAGTAGAGTGCAAGAATGCCCGTTTTCAAAAGCAGAGTGTTTTTCTTGCATGGCACACAAGGGTTCAGTTAAACGTCCTACACGGAGTTGAATCACGTTGAGTTTCAAGTTCTAGCAGCAAGGGTTCATTCAGGCTATGAAGAGAACTCTTGTGCTATTCTGGCCATACACAGTGCAAATAGCATTCGCGTCTGTTCCCAGCAAGTACAGTGTATTGGACTGAAGGGAAGCTCCTGTTTTACTTAGTTTCCAATGCTGAGTTGAACTAGATATGCCCCGTTTGTGTAGGAAGCACAGTTCTTTTGTTCTGAGCTAGCTCACTGTACTGGACCTATAGGAAACAGTAGAGTGCAAGAATGCCCGTTTCTCAAAAGCAGAGTGTTTTTCTTTCATGGCACACTAGGGTTCAGTTAAACTTCCTAAAGGGAGTTGAATCACGTTCAGTTTCAAGTTCTAGCAGTAAGGGTTCATTCAGGCTAAGAAGAGCACTCTTGTGCTATTCTGGCCATACACAGTGCAAATAGCATTCGCGTCTGTTCCCAGCAAGTACAGTGTATTGGACTGAAGAGAAGCTCCTGTTTTACTTAGTTTCCAATATTGAGTTTAACTAGATATGCCCCGTTTGTGTAGTAAGCACAGTTCTTTTGTTCTGAGCTAGCTCACTGTACTGGCACTATAGTAAACACAGTAGAGTGCAAGAATGCCCGTTTCTGGAAAGCAGAGTGTTTTTCTTGCATGGCACACTAGGGTTCAATTAAACTTCCTAAAGGGAGTTGAATCATGTTCAGTTTCAAGTTCTAGCAGCAAGGGTTCATTCAGGCTAAGAACAGCACTCTTGTCCTATTCTGGCCATACACAGTGCAAATAGCATTCGGGTCTGTTCCCAGCAAGTACAGTGTATTGGACTGAAGAGAAGCTCCTGTTTTACTTAGTTTCCAATGCTGAGTTGAACTGGATATGCCCCGTTTGTGTAGGAAGCACAGTTCTTTTGTTCTGAGCTAGCTCACTGTACTGGACCTATAGGAATCACAGTAGAGTGCAAGAATACCCGTTTCTCAAAAGTAGAGTGTTTTTCTTGCATGGCACACTAGGGTTCAGTTAAACTTCCTAAACGGAGTTGAATCACGTTCAGTTTCAAGTTCTAGCACCAAGGGTTCATTCAGGCTAAGAACAGCACTCTTGTCCTATTCTGGCCATACACAGTGCAAATAGCATTCGCGTCTTTTCCCAGCAAGTACAGTGTATTGGACTGAAGAGAAGCTCCTGTTTTACTTAGGTTCCAATACTGAGTTGAACTACATATGCGCCGTTTGTGTAGGAAGCACAGTTCTTTTGTTCTGAACTAGCTCACTGTACTGTCCCTATAGGAAACACAGTAGAGTGCAAGAATGCCCGTTTCTCAAAAGCAGAGTGTTTTTCTTGCATGGCACACTAGGGTTCAATTAAACTTCCCAAACGGAGTCGAATCATGTTCAGTTTCAAGTTCTAGCAGCAAGGGTTCATTCAGGCTAAGAACAGCACTCTTGTGCTATTCTGGCCATACACAGTGCAAATAGCATTCGCGTCTGGTCCCAGCAAGTACAGATTATTGGACTGAAGAGAAGCTCCTGTTTTACTTAGTTTCCAATCCTGAGTTGAACTAGATATGCCCGTTTGTGTAGGAAGCACAGTTCTTTTGTTCTGAACTAGCTCACTGTACTGTCCCTATAGGAAACACAGTAGAGTGCAAGAATGCCCGTTTCTCAAAACCAGAGTGTTTTTCTTGCATGGCACACTAGGGTTCAATTAACCTTCCCAAACGGAGTTGAATCATGTTCAGTTACAAGTTCTAGCAGCAAGGGTTCATTCAGTCTAAGAAGAGCACTCTTGTGCTATTCTGGCCATACACAGTGCAAATAGCATTCGCGTCTGTTCCCAGCAAGTACAGTGTATTGGACGGCAGAGAAGCTATTGTTTTACGTTGTATCCAATGCTGAGTTGAACTAGATATGCCCCCTTTTGTAGGAAGCACAGTTCTTTAGTTCTGAGCTAGCTCACTGAACTGGCCCTATAGGAAACACAGTAGAGTGCAAGAATTCCGGTTTCTCAAAAGCAGAGTGTTTTTCTTGCAAGTCACACTAGATTTCAGTTATACTTACTAAACGGAGTTGAATCACCTTCAGTTTCAAGTACTAGCAGGAAGGGTTCATTCAGGCTAAGAAGAGCACTGTTGTCCTATTCTGGCCATACACAGTGGAAATAGCATTCACGTCTTTTTCCAGCAAGTACAGTGTATTGGACTGAAGAGAAGCTCCTGTTTTACTTAGGTTCCAATACTGAGTTGAACTACATATGCGCCGTTTGTGTAGGAAGCACAGTTTTTTGTTCTGAGCTAGCTCACGGTACTGGACCTATAGGAAACACAGTAGAGTGAAAGAATGCCAGTTTCTCAAAAGCAGAGTGTTTTTCTTGCTTGTCATACTAGGGTTAAGTTAAACTTCCTAAACAGAGTTGAATCACGTTCAGTTTCAAGTTCAGGAGCAGCTAGGGTTCATTCAGGCTAAGAACAGCACTCTTGTGCTATTCTGTCCATACACTGTGCAAATAGCATTCGGGTCTGTTCCCAGCAAGTACAGTGTATTGGACTGAAGAGAAGCTCCTGTTTTACTTAGTTTCCTATACTGAGTTGAACTACGTATGCGCCGTTTGTGTAGGAAGCACAGTTCTTTTGTTCTGAGCTAGCTCACTGTACTGGCCCTATAGGAAACACAGTAGAGTGCAAGAATGCCCGTTTTCAAAAGCAGAGTGTTTTTCTTGCATGGCACACAAGGGTTCAGTTAAACGTCCTACACGGAGTTGAATCACGTTGAGTTTCAAGTTCTAGCAGCAAGGGTTCATTCAGGCTAAGAAGAGCACTCTTGTGCTATTCTGGCCATACACAGTGCAAATAGCATTCACGTCTGTTCCTCATCAAGTACAGTGTATTGGACTGAAGAGCAGCTCCTGTTTTACTTAGTTTCCTATACTGAGTTGAACTACATAACACCGTTTGTGTAGGAAGCACAGTTCTTTTGTTCTGAGCTACCTCACTGTATTGGCCCTATAGGAAACACAGTAGAGTGCAAGAATGCACGTTACTCAAAAGCAGAGTGTTTTTCTTGCATGGCACACTAGGGTTCAGTTAAACTTCCTAAACCGAGTGGAATCTCGTTCAGTTTCAAGTTCTAGCAGCAAGGGTTAATTCAGGCTATGAAGTGAACTCTTGTGCTATTCTGGCCATACACAGTGCAAATAGCATTCGCGTCTGTTCCCAGCAAGTACAGTGTATTGGACTGAAGGGAAGCTCCTGTTTTACTTAGTTTCCAATGCTGAGTTGAACTAGATATGCCCCGTTTGTGTAGGAAGCACAGTTCTTTTGTTCTGAGCTAGCTCACTGTACTGGCCCTATAGGAAACAGTAGAGTGCAAGAATGCCCGTTTCTCAAAAGCAGAGTGTTTTTCTTTCATGGCACACTAGGGTTCAGTTAAACTTCCTAAAGGGAGTTGAATCACGTTCAGTTTCAAGTTCTAGCAGTAAGGGTTCATTCAGGCTAAGAAGAGCACTCTTGTGCTATTCTGGCCATACACAGTGCAAATAGCATTCGCGTCTGTTCCCAGCAAGTACAGTGTATTGGACTGAAGAGAAGCTCCTGTTTTACTTAGTTTCCAATATTGAGTTTAACTAGATATGCCCCGTTTGTGTAGTAAGCACAGTTCTTTTGTTCTGAGCTAGCTCACTGTACTGGCACTATAGTAAACACAGTAGAGTGCAAGAATGCCCGTTTCTGGAAAGCAGAGTGTTTTTCTTGCATGGCACACTAGGGTTCAATTAAACTTCCTAAAGGGAGTTGAATCATGTTCAGTTTCAAGTTCTAGCAGCAAGGGTTCATTCAGGCTAAGAACAGCACTCTTGTCCTATTCTGGCCATACACAGTGCAAATAGCATTAGCGTCTGTTCCCAGCAAGTACAGTGTATTGGACTGAAGAGAAGCTCCTGTTTTACTTAGGTTCCAATACTGAGTTGAACTACATATGCGCCATTTGGGTAGGAAGCACAGTTCTTTTGTTCTGAGCTAGCTCACTGTACTGGCCCTATAGGAAACAGTAGAGTGCAAGAATGCCCGTTTCTCAAAAGCAGAGTGTTTTTCTTTCATGGCACACTAGGGTTCAGTTAAACTTCCTAAAGGGAGTTGAATCACGTTCAGTTTCAAGTTCTAGCAGTAAGGGTTCATTCAGGCTAAGAAGAGCACTCTTGTGCTATTCTGGCCATACACAGTGCAAATAGCATTCGCGTCTGTTCCCAGCAAGTACAGTGTATTGGACTGAAGAGAAGCTCCTGTTTTACGTAGTTTCCAATACTGAGTTGAACTAGATATGCCCGTTTGTGTAGCAAGCACAGTTCTTTTGTTCTGAGCTAGCTCACTGTACTGGACCTATAGGAAACACAGTAGAGTGCAAGAATGCCCGTTTCTCAAAAGCAGAGTGTTTTTCTTGCATGGAACACTAGGGTTCAGTTAAACTTCCTAAACGGAGTTGAATCACGTTCAGTTTCAAGTTCAGGAGCAGTAAGGTTTCATTCAGGCTAAGAAGAGCACTCTTGTCCTATTCTGGCCATACACAGTGCAAATAGGATTCGCGTCTGTTCCCAGCAAGTACAGTGTATTAGACTGAAGAGAAGCTCCTGTTTTACTAAGTTTCCAATACTGAGTTGAACTAGATATGCCCTGTTTGTGTAGGAAGCACAGTTCTTTTGTTCTGAGCTAGCTCACTGTACTGGCCCTATAGGAAACACAGTAGAGTGAAAGTTGCCCGTTTCTCAAAAGCAGAGTGTTTTTCTTGCATGTCACCCTAGGGTTCAGTTAAACTTCCTAAACGGAGATGAATCACTTTCAGTTTCAAGTTCTAGCAGCAAGGGTTCATTCAGGCTAAGAAGAGCACGCTTGTCCTATTCTGGCCATACACAGTGCAAATAGCATTCGCGTCTGTTCCCAGCAAGTACAGTGTATTGGACTGAAGATAAGCTCCTGTTTTACTTAGTTTCCAATGCTGAGTTGAACTACACATGCCCCGTTTGTGTAGGAAGCACAGTTCTTTTGTTCTGAGCTAGCTCACTGTACTGGCCCTATAGGAAACACAGTAGAGTGCAAGAATGCCCGTTTTTCAAAAGCAGAGTGTTTTTCTTGCAAGGCACACTAGGTTTCAGTTATACTTCCTAAACGGAGTTGAATCACGTTCAGTTTCAAGTACTAGCAGGAAGGGTTCATTCAGGCTAAGAAGAGCAATCTTGTCCTATTCTGGCCATACACAGTGCAAATAGCATTCACGTCTTTTTCCAGCAAGTACAGTGTATTGGACTGAAGAGAAGCTCCTGTTTTACTTAGTTTCCTATACTGAGTTGAACTACATATGCGCCGTTTGTGTAGGAAGCACAGCTTTTTTCTGAGCTAGCTCACGGTACTGGACCTGTAGGAAACACAATAGAGTGAAAGAATGCCCGTTTCTCAAAAGCAGAGTGTTTTTCTTGCATGTCACACTAGGGTTCAGTTAAACTTCCTAAACGGAGATGAATCACGTTCAGTTTCAAGTTCTAGCAGCAAGGGTTAATTCAGGCTATGAAGAGAACTCTTGTGCTATTCTGGCCATACACAGTGCAAATAGCATTCGCGTCTGTTCCCAGCAAGTACAGTGTATTGGACTGAAGGGAAGCTCCTGTTTTACTTAGTTTCCAATGCTGAGTTGAACTAGATATGCCCCGTTTGTGTAGGAAGCACAGTTCTTTTGTTCTGAGCTAGCTCACTGTACTGGCCCTATAGGAAACAGTAGAGTGCACGAATGCCCGTTTCTCAAAAGCAGAGTGTTTTTCTTTCATGGCACACTAGGGTTCAGTTAAACTTCCTAAAGGGAGTTGAATCACGTTCAGTTTCAAGTTCTAGCAGTAAGGGTTCATTCAGGCTAAGAAGAGCACTCTTGTGCTATTCTGGCCATACACAGTGCAAATAGCATTCGCGTCTGTTCCCAGCAAGTACAGTGTATTGGACTGAAGAGAAGCTCCTGTTTTACGTAGTTTCCAATAATGAGTTGATCTAGATATGCCCGGTTGTGTAGCAAGCACAGTTCTTTTGTTCTGAGCTAGCTCACTGTACTGGACCTATAGGAAACACAGTAGAGTGCAAGAATGCCCGTTTCTCAAAAGCAGAGTGTTTTTCATGCATGGAACACTAGGGTTCAGTTAAACTTCCTAAACGGTGTTGAATCACGTTCAGTTTCAAGTTCAGGAGCAGTAAGGTTTCATTCAGGCTAAGAAGAGCACTCTTGTCCTATTCTGGCAATACACAGTGCAAATAGCATTCGCGTCTGTTCCCAGCAAGTACAGTGTATTAGACTGAAGAGAAGCTCCTGTTTTACTAAGTTTCCAATACTGAGTTGAACTAGATATGCCCTGTTTGTGTAGGAAGCACAGTTCTTTTGTTCTGAGCTAGCTCACTGTACTGGCCCTATAGGAAACACAGTAGAGTGAAAGTTGCCCGTTTCTCAAAAGCAGAGTGTTTTTCTTGCATGTCACACTAGGGTTCAGTTAAACTTCCTAAACGGAGATGAATCACTTTCAGTTTCAAGTTGTAGCAGCAAGGGTTCATTCAGGCTAAGAAGAGCACTCTTGTGCTATTCTGGCCATACACTGTGCAAATAGCATTCGCGTATGTTCCCAGCAAGTACAGTGTATTGGACTGAAGAGAAGCTCTTGTTTTACTTAGTTTCCAATGCTGAGTTGAACTAGATATGCCCCGTTTGTGTAGGAAGCACAGTTCTTTTGTTCTGAGCTAGCTCACTGTACTGGCCCTATAGGAAACACAGTAGAGTGAAAGAATACCCGTTTCTCAAAAGCAGAGTGTTTTTCTTGCATGGCACACTAGGGTTCAGTTAAACTTCCTAAACGGAGTTGAATCACGTTCAGTTTCAAGTTCTAGCAGCAAGGGTTCATTCAGGCTAAGAACAGTACTCTTGTCCTATTCTGGCCATACACAGTGCAAATAGCATTCGCGTCTGTTCCCAGCAAGTACAGTGTATTGGACTGAAGATAAGCTCCTGTTTTACTTAGTTTCCAATGCTGAGTTGAACTACACATGCCCCGTTTGTGTAGGAAGCACAGTTCTTTTGTTCTGAGCTAGCTCACTGTACTGGCCCTATAGGAAACACAGTAGAGTGCAAGAATGCCCGTTTCTCAAAAGCAGAGTGTTTTTCTTGCAAGGCACACTAGGTTTCAGTTATACTTCCTAAACGGAGTTGAATCACGTTCAGTTTCAAGTACTAGCAGGAAGGGTTCATTCAGGCTAAGAAGAGCAATCTTGTGCTATTCTGGCCATACACAGTGCAAATAGCATTCACGTCTTTTTACAGCAAGTACAGTGTATTGGACTGAAGAGAAGCTCCTGTTTTACTTAGTTTCCTATACTGAGTTGAACTACATATGCGCCGTTTGTGAAGGAAGCACAGTTTTTTGTTCTGAGCTAGCTCACGGTACTGGACCTGTAGGAAACACAGTAGAGTGCAAGAATGCCCGTTTCTCAAAAGCAGAGTGTTTTTCTTGCATGTCACACTAGGGTTCAGTTAAACTTCCTAAACGGAGATGAATCACGTTCAGTTTCAAGTTCTAGCAGCAAGGGTTCATTCAGGCTAAGAAGAGCACTCTTGTGCTATTCTGGCCATACACTGTACAAATAGCATTCGCGTCTGTTCCCAGCAAGTACAGTGTATTGGACTGAAGAGAAGCTCCTGTTTTACTTAGGTTCTAATACTGTGTTGAACTAATATTCGCCTTTTGTGTCAGAAGCACAGTTCTTTTGTTCTGAACTAGCTACTGTACTGTCCCTATAGGAAACACAGTAGAGTGCAAGAATGCCCGTTTCTCAAAACCAGCGTGTTTTTCTTGCATGGCACACTAGGGTTCAATTAACCTTCCCAAACGGAGTTGAATCATGTTCAGTTACAAGTTCTAGCAGCAAGGGTTCATTCAGTCTAAGAAGAGCACTCTTGTGCTATTCTGGCCATACACAGTGCAAATAGCATTCGCGTCTGTTCCCAGCAAGTACAGTGTATTGGACGGCAGAGAAGCTATTGTTTTACGTAGTTTCCAATGCTGAGTTGAACTAGATATGCCCCCTTTTGTAGGAAGCACAGTTCTTTAGTTCTGAGCTAGCTCACTGTACTGGCCCTATAGGAAACACAGTAGAGTGCAAGAATTCCGGTTTTTCAAAAGCAGAGTGTTTTTCTTGCAAGTCACACTAGATTTCAGTTATACTTACTAAACGGAGTTGAATCACCTTCAGTTTCAAGTACTAGCAGGAAGGGTTCATTCAGGCTAAGAAGAGCACTGTTGTCCTATTCTGGTTATACACAGTGGAAATAGCATTCACGTCTTTTTCCAGCAAGTACAGTGTATTGGACTGAAGAGAAGCTCCTGTTTTACTTAGGTTCCAATACTGAGTTGAACTACATATGCGCCGTTTGTGTAGGAAGCACAGTTTTTTGTTCTGAGCTAGCTCACGGTACTGGACCTATAGGAAACACAGTAGAGTGAAAGAATGCCAGTTTCTCAAAAGCAGAGTGTTTTTCTTACTTGTCATACTAGGGTTAAGTTAAACTTCCTAAACAGAGTTGAATCACGTTCAGTTTCAAGTTCAGGAGCAGCTAGTGTTCATTCAGGCTAAGAACAGCACTCTTGTGCTATTCTGGCCATACACTGTGCAAATAGCATTCGCGTCTGTTCCCAGCAAGTACAGTGTATTGGACTGAAGAGAAGCTCCTGTTTTACTTAGTTTCCTATACTGAGTTGAACTACGTATGCGCCGTTTGTGTAGGAAGCACAGTTCTTTTGTTCTGAGCTAGCTCACTGTACTGGCCCTATAGGAAACACAGTAGAGTGCAAGAATGCCCGTTTTCAAAAGCAGAGTGTTTTTCTTGCATGGCACACAAGGGTTCAGTTAAACGTCCTACACGGAGTTGAATCACGTTGAGTTTCAAGTTCTAGCAGCAAGGGTTCATTCAGGCTAAGAAGAGCACTCTTGTGCTATTCTGGCCATACACAGTGCAAATAGCATTCACGTCTGTTCCTCATCAAGTACAGTGTATTGGACTGAAGAGCAGCTCCTGTTTTACTTAGTTTCCTATACTGAGTTGAACTACATATGCACCGTTTGTGTAGGAAGCACAGTTCTTTTGTTCTGAGCTAGCTCACTGTATTGGCCCTATAGGAAACACAGTAGAGTGCAAGAATGCACGTTACTCAAAAGCAGAGTGTTTTTCTTGCATGGCACACTAGGGTTCAGTTAAACTTCCTAAACCGAGTGGAATCACGTTCAGTTTCAAGTTCTAGCAGCAAGGGTTCATTCTGGCTATGAAGAGAACTCTTGTGCTATTCTGGCCATACACAGTGCAAATAGCATTCGCGTCTGTTCCCAGCAAGTACAGTGTATTGGACTGAAGGGAAGCTCCTGCTTTACTTAGTTTCCAATGCTGAGTTGAACTAGATATGCCCCGTTTGTGTAGGAAGCACAGTTCTTTTGTTCTGAGCTAGCTCACTGTACTGGCCCTATAGGAAACACAGTAGAGTGCAAGAATGCACGTTTCTCAAAAGTACAGTGTTTTTCTTGCATGGCACACTAGGGTTCAGTTAAACTTCCTAAACGGAGTTGAATCACGTTCAGTTTCAAGTTCTAGCAGCAAGGGTTCATTCAGGCTAAGAACAGCACTCTTGTCCTATTCTGGCCATACACAGTGCAAATAGCATTCGCGTCTTTTCCCAGCAAGTACAGTGTATTGGACTGAAGAGAAGCTCCTGTTTTACTTAGGTTCCAATACTGAGTTGAACTACATATGCGCCGTTTGTGTAGGAAGCACAGTTCTTTTGTTCTGAACTAGCTCACTGTACTGTCCCTATAGGAAACACAGTAGAGTGCAAGAATGCCCGTTTCTCAAAAGCAGAGTGTTTTTCTTGCATGGCACACTAGGGTTCAGTTAAACTTCCTAAACGGAGTTGAATCAAGTTCAGTTTCAAGTTCTAGCAGCAAGGGTTCATTCAGGCTAAGAAGAGCACTCTTGTGCTATTCTGGCCATACACAGTGCAAATAGCATTCGCGTCTGTTCCCAGAAAGTACAATGTATTGGACTGAAGAGAAGCTCCTGTTTTACTTAGGTTCCAATACTGAGTTGAACTACATATGCGCCGTTTGTGTAGGAAGCACAGTTTTTTGTTCTGAGCTAGCTCACCGTACTGGACCTGTAGGAAACACAGTAGAGTGAAAGAATGCCAGTTTCTCAAAAGCAGAGTGTTTTTCTTGCTTGGCACACTAGGGTTCAGTTAAACTTCCTAAACAGAGTTGAATCACGTTCAGTTTCAAGTTCAGGAGCAGCAAGGGTTCATTCAGGCTAAGAACAGCACTCTTGTGCTATTCTGGACATACACAGTGCAAATAGCATTCGCGTCTGTTCCCAGCAAGTACAGTGTATTGGACTGAAGAGAAGCTCCTGTTTTACTTAGTTTCCAATGCTGACTTGAACTAGATATGCCCCGTTTGTGTAGGAAGCACAGTTCTTTTGTTCTGAGCTAGCTCACTGTACTGGCCCTAGAGGAAACACAGTAGAGTGAAAGAATGCCCGTTTCTCAAAAGCAGAGTGTTTTTCTTGTATGGCACACTAGGGTTCAGTTAAACTTCCTAAACGGAGTTGAATCACGTTCAGTTTCAAGTTCTAGCAGCAAGGGTTCATTCAGGCTAGGAACAGCACTCTTGTCCTATTCTGGCCATACATAGTGCAAATAGCATTCGCCTCTTTTCCCAGCAAGTACAGTGTATTGGACTGAAGAGAAGCTCATGTTTTACTTAGGTTCCAATACTGAGTTGAACTACATATGCGCCATTTCGGTAGGAAGCACAGTTCCTTTGTTCTGAGCTAGCTCACTGTACTGGCCATGTAGGAAACACAGTAGAGTTCAAGAATGCCCGTTTCACAAAAGCAGAGTGTTTTTCTTGCATGGCACACTAGGGTTCAATTAACCTTCCCAAACGGAGTTGAATCATGTTCAGTTACAAGTTCTAGCAGCAAGGGTTCATTCAGTCTAAGAAGAGCACTCTTGTGCTTAACTGGCCATACACAGTGCAAATAGCATTCGCGTCTGTTCCCAGCAAGTACAGTGTATTGGACGGCAGAGAAGCTATTGTTTTACTTAGTTTCCAATGCTGAGTTGAACTAGATATGCCCCCTTTGTGTAGGAAGCACAGTTCTTTTCTTCTGAAATAGCTCACTGTACTGTCCCTATAGGAAACACAGTAGAGTGCAAGAATGCCGGTTTCTCAAAAGCACAGTGTTTTTCTTGCAAGGCACACTAGGTTTCAGTTATACTTCCTAAACGGAGTTGAATCACGTTCAGTTTCAAGTACTAGCAGGAAGGGTTCATTCAGGCTAAGAAGAGCACTGTTGTCCTATTCTGGCCATACACAGTGGAAATAGCATTCACGTCTTTTTCCAGCAAGTACAGTGTATTGGACTGAAGAGAAGCTCCTGTTTTACTTAGGTTCCAATACTGAGTTGAACTACATATGCGCCGTTTGTGTAGGAAGCACAGTTTTTTGTTCTGAGCTAGCTCACGGTACTGGACCTATAGGAAACACAGTAGAGTGAAAGAATGCCAGTTTCTCAAAAGCAGAGTGTTTTTCTTGCATGGCACACTAGGGTTCAGTTAAACTTCCTAAACAGAGTTGAATCACGTTCAGTTTCAAGTTCAGGAGCAGCTAGGGTTCATTCAGGCTATGAAGAGAACTCTTGTGCTATTCTGGCCATACACAGTGCAAATAGCATTCGCGTCTGTTCCCAGCAAGTACAGTGTATTGGACTGAAGGGAAGCTCCTGTTTTACTTAGTTTCCAATGCTGAGTTGAACTAGATATGCCCCGTTTGTGTAGGAAGCACAGTTCTTTTGTTCTGAGCTAGCTCACTGTACTGGCCCTATAGGAAACACAGTAGAGTGCAAGAATGCACGTTTCTCAAAAGTAGAGTGTTTTTCTTGCATGGCACACTAGGGTTCAGTTAAACTTCCTAAACGGAGTTGAATCACGTTCACTTTCAAGTTCTAGCAGCAAGGGTTCATTCAGGCTAGGAACAGCACTCTTGTCCTATTCTGGCCATACACAGTGCAAATAGCATTCGCGTCTTTTCCCAGCAAGTACAGTGTATTGGACTGAAGAGAAGCTCCTGTTTTACTTAGGTTCCAATACTGAGTTGAACTACATATGCGCCATTTGGGTAGGAAGCACAGTTCTTTTGTTCTGAGCTAGCTCACTGTACTGGCCCTATAGGAAACAGTAGAGTGCAAGAATGCCCGTTTCTCAAAAGCAGAGTGTTTTTCTTTCATGGCACACTACGGTTCAGTTAAACTTCCTAAAGGGAGTTGAATCACGTTCAGTTTCATGTTCTAGCAGTAAGGGTTCATTCAGGCTAAGAAGAGCACTCTTGTGCTATTCTGGCCATACACAGTGCAAATAGCATTCGCGTCTGTTCCCAGCAAGTACAGTGTATTGGACTGAAGAGAAGCTTCTGTTTTACTTAGTTTCCAATCCTGATTTGAACTAGTATAGGCCAGTTTGTGTAGGAAGCACAGTTCTTTTGTTCTGAGCTAGCTCACTGTCCTGGACCTATAGGAAACACAGTAGAGTGCAAGAATGCCCGTTTCTCAAAAGCAGAGTGTTTTTCTTGCATGGAACACTAGGGTTCAGTTAAACTTCCTAAACGGAGTTGAATCACGTTCAGTTTCAAGTTCAGGAGCAGTAAGGTTTCATTCAGGCTAAGAAGAGCAGGCTTGTCCTATTCTGGCCATACACAGTGCAAATAGCATTCGCGTCTGTTCCCAGCAAGTACAGTGTATTGGACTGAAGAGAAGCTCCTGTTTTACTTAGTTTCCAATGCTGAGTTGAACTACACATGCCCCGTTTGTGTAGGAAGCACAGTTCTTTTGTTCTGAGCTAGCTCACTGTACTGGCCCTATAGGAAACACAGTAGAGTGCAAGAATGCCCGTTTTTCAAAAGCAGAGTGTTTTTCTTGCAAGGCACACTAGGTTTCAGTTATACTTCCTAAACGGAGTTGAATCACGTTCAGTTTCAAGTACTAGCAGGAAGGGTTCATTCAGGCTAAGAAGAGCAATCTTGTCCTATTCTGGCCATACACAGTGCAAATAGCATTCACGTTTTTTTCCAGCAAGTACAGTGTATTGGACTGAAGAGAAGCTCCTGTTTTACTTAGTTTCCTATACTGAGTTGAACTACATATGCGCCGTTTGTGTAGGAAGCACAGCTTTTTTCTGAGCTAGCTCACGGTACTGGACCTGTAGGAAACACAATAGAGTGAAAGAATGCCCGTTTCTCAAAAGCAGAGTGTTTTTCTTGCATGTCACACTAGGGTTCAGTTAAACTTCCTAAACGGAGATGAATCACGTTCAGTTTCAAGTTCTAGCAGCAAGGGTTCATTCAGGCTAAGAAGAGCACTCTTGTGCTATTCTGGCCATACACTGTACAAATAGCATTCGCGTCTGTTCCCAGCAAGTACAGTGTATTGGACTGAAGAGAAGCTCCTGTTTTACTTAGGTTCCAATACTGAGTTGAACTACATATGTGCCGTTTGTGTAGGAAGCACAGTTCTTTTGTTCTGAACTAGCTCACTGTACTGTCCGTATAGGAAACACAGTAGAGTGCAAGAATGCCCGTTTCTCAAAAGCAGAGTGTTTTTCTTGCATGGCACACTATGGTTCAGTTAAACTTCCTAAACGGAGTTGAATCACGTTCAGTTTCAAGTTCTAGCAGCAAGGGTTCTTTCAGGCTAAGAAGAGCACTCTTGTGCTCTCTGGCCATACACAGTGCAAATAGCATTCGCGTCTGTTCCCAGAAAGTACAGTGTATTGGACTGAAGAGAAGCTCCTGTTTTACTTAGGTTCCAATACTGAGTTGAACTACATATGCGCCGTTTGTGTAGGAAGCACAGTTTTTTGTTCTGAGCTAGCTCACGGTACTGGACCTGTAGGAAACACAGTAGAGTGAAAGAATGCCCGTTTCTCAAAAGCAGAGTGTTTTTCTTGCTTGGCACACTAGGGTTCAGTTAAACTTCCTAAACAGAGTTGAATCACGTTCAGTTTCAAGTTCAGGAGCAGCAAGGGTTCATTCAGGCTAAGAACAGCACTCTTGTGCTATTCTGGCCATACACTGTGCAAATAGCATTCGCGTCTGTTCCCAGCAAGTACAGTGTATTGGACTGAAGAGAAGCTCCTGTTTTACTTAGTTTCCAATGCTGAGTTGAACTAGATATGCCCCGTTTGTGTAGGAAGCACAGTTCTTTTGTTCTAAGCTAGCACACTGTACTGGCCCTATAGAAAACACAGTAGAGTGAAAGAATGCCCGTTTCTCAAAAGCAGAGTGTTTTTCTTGCATGTCACACTAGGGTTCAGTTAAACTTCCTAAACGGAGATGAATCACGTTCAGTTTCAAGTTCTAGCAGCAAGGGTTCATTCATGCTAAGAAGAGCACTCTTGTGCTATTCTGGCCATACACTGTGCAAATAGCATTCGCGTCTGTTCCCAGCAAGTACAGTGTATTGGACGGCAGAGAAGCTATTGTTTTACTTAGGTTCTAATACTGAGTTGAACTAATATTCGCCTTTTGTGTCAGAAGCACAGTTCTTTTGTTCTGAACTAGCTACTGTACTGTCCCTATAGGAAACACAGTAGAGTGCAAGAATTCCGGTTTCTCAAAAGCAGAGTGTTTTTCTTGCAAGTCACAGTAGATTTCAGTTATACTTACTAAACGGAGTTGAATCACGTTCAGTTTCAAGTACTAGCAGGAAGGGTTCATTCAGGCTAAGAAGAGCACTGTTGTCCTATTCTGGCCATACACAGTGGAAATAGCATTCACGTCTTTTTCCAGCAAGTACAGTGTATTGGACTGAAGAGAAGCTCCTGTTTTACTTAGTTTCCTATACTGAGTTGAACTACGTATGCGCCGTTTGTGTAGGAAGCACAGTTCTTTTGTTCTGAGCTAGCTCACTGTACTGGCCCTATAGGATACACAGTAGAGTGCAAGAATGCCCGTTTTCAAAAGCAGAGTGTTTTTCTTGCATGGCACACTAGGGTTCAGTTAAACGTCCTACACGGAGTTGAATCACGTTCAGTTTCAAGTTCTAGCAGCAAGGGTTCATTCAGTCTAAGAAGAGCACTCTTGTACTATTCTGGCCATACACAGTGCAAATAGCATTCATGTCTGTTCCTCATCAAGTACAGTGTATTGGACTGAAGAGAAGCTCCTGTTTTACTTAGTTTCCAATCCTGAGTTGAACTAGATATGCCCCGTTTGTGTAGTAAGCACAGTTCTTTTGTCCTGAGCTAGCTCACTGTACTGGCACTGTAGGAAACACAGTAGAGTGCAAGAATGCCTGTTTCTCAAAAGCAGAGTGTTTAACTTTCACGGTACAATAGGTTTCAATTAAAATTCCTAAACGGAGTTTAATCACGTTCAATTTCAATTTCTAGCAGCAAGGGATCATTCAGGCTAAGAAGAGCACTCTTGTCCTATTCTGGCCATACACAGTGCAAATAGCATTCGCGTCTGTTCCCAGCAAGTACAGTGTATTGCACTGAAGAGAAGCTCCTGTTTTACTTAGTTTCCAATACTGAGTTGACCTAGATATGCCCGGTTTGTGTAGGAAGCACAGTTCATTTGTTCTGAGCTAGCTCACTGTAATGGCCCTATAAAAAACACAGTAGAGTACAAGAATGTCCGTTTCTCAAAAGCAGAGTTTTTTCTTGCATGGCACACTATGGTTTAATTAAATTCCCTAAACAGAGTTGAATCATGTTCAGTTTCAAGTTCTAGCAGCAAGGGTTCATTCAGGCTAAGAAGAGCACTCTTGTGCTATTCTGGCCATTCACAGTACAAATAGCATTCGCGTCTGTTCCCAGCAAGTACAGTGTATTGGACTGAAGAGAAGCTCTTGTTTTACTTAGTTTCCAATGCTGAGCTGAGCAAGATATGCCCCGTTTGTGTAGGCAGCACAGTTCTTTTGTTCTGAGCTAGCTCACTGTACTGGCCCTATAGGAAACACAGTAGAGTGCAAGAATACCCGTTTCTCAAAAGCAGAGTGTTTTTCTTGCATGGCACACTAGGGTTCAGTTAAACTTCGTAAACGGAGTTGAATCACGTTCAGTTTCAAGTTCTAGCAGCAAGGGTTCATTCAGTCTAAGAAGAGCACTCTTGTGCTATTCTGGCCATACACAGTGCAAATAGCATTCGCGTCTGTTGCCAGCAAGTACAGTGTATTGGACTGAAGAGAACCTCCTGTTTTACTTAGGTTCGAATACTGAGTTGAACTACATATGCGCCGTTTGTGTAGGAAGCACAGTTCTTTTGTTCTGAACTAGCTCACTGTACTGTCCCTATAGGAAACACAGTAGAGTGCAAGAATGCCCGTTTCTCAAAAGCAGTGTGTTTCACTTGCATGGCACACTAGGGTTCAGTTAAACTTCCTAAACGGGGTTGAATCACGTTCAGTTTCAAGTAATAGCAGCAAGGGTTCATTCAGACTAACAACAGCAATCTTGTGCTATTCTGGCCATACACAGTGCAAATAGCATTCATGTCTGTTCCCAGCAAGTACAGTATATTGGAATGAAGAGTAGCTCCTGTTTTACTTAGTTTCCAATTCTGAGTAGAACTACATATGCGCCCTTTGAGTAAGAAGCATAGTTCTTTTGTTTTGAGCTAGCTCACTGTAATGGCCCTATAGGAAACACAGTAGAGGGCAAGAATGCCCGTTTCCCAAAAGCAGAGTGTTTTTCTTGCATGGCACACTAGCGTTCATTTAAAATTTCTAAACGGAGTTGAATTACGTTCACATTCAAGTTCTAGCAGCAAGAGTTCTTTCAGGCTATGAAGAGCACTCTTGTGCTATTCTGGCCATACACAGTGCAAATAGCATTCGCGTCTGTTCCCAGCAAGTACAGTGTCTTGGACTGAATAGAAGCTCTTGTTTTGCTCAATTTCCAATCGTGAGTTGAACTAGATATGCCCCGTTTGTTTAGGAAGCACAGTTCTTTTGTTCTGAGCTAGCTCACTGTACTGGCCCTATAGGAAACACAGTAGAGTGCATGAATACCCGTTTCTCAAAAGCAGAGTGTTTTTCTTGCATGGCACACTAGGGTTCAATTAAACTTCCTAAACGGAGTTGAATCAGGTTCAGTTTCAAGTTCTAGCAGCAAGAGTTCATTCAGGCTAAGAAGAGCACTCTTGTCCTATTCTGGCCAAACACAGTGCAAATAGCATTCGCGTCTTGTCCCTGCAAGTACAGTGTATTGGACTGAAGAGAAGCTCCTGTTTTACTAGTTTCCAATAATGAGTTGAACTAGATATGCCCCGTTTGTGTAGGAAGCACAGTTCTTTTGTTCTGAGCTAGCTCACTGTACTGGCCCTATAGGAAACACAGTAGAGTGCAAGAATGCCCGTTTCTCAAAAGCAGAGTGATTTTCTGGCATGGCACACTACGGTTCAATTAAACTTCCTAAACGGAATTGAATCACGTTCAGTTTCTAGTTCTAGCAGGAAGGGTTCATTCAGGCTAAGAAGAGCACTCTTGTCCTATTCTGGCCAAACACAGTGCAAATAGCATTCGCGTCTTGTCCCAGCAAGTACAGTGTATTGGACTGAAGAGAAGCTCCTGTTTTATTAGTTTCCAATAATGAGTTGATCTAGATATGCCCCGTTTGTGTAGGAAGCACAGTTCTTTTGTTCTGAGCTAGCTCACTGTACTGGCCCTATAGGAAACACAGTAGAGTGCAAGAATGCCCGTTTCTCAAAAGCAGAGTGATTTTCTTGCATGGCACACTAGGGTTCAATTAAACTTCCTAAACGGAATTGAATCATGTTCAGTTTCAAGTTCTAGCAGCAAGGTTTCATTCAGGCTAAGAAGAGCACTCTTGTGCTATTCTGGCCATATACAGTGCAAATAGCATTCGCGTCTGTTCCCAGCAAGTACAGTGTATTGGACTGAAGAGAAGCTCCTGTTTTACTTAGTTTCCAATACTGAGTTGAACTACATATGCGCCGTTTGTGTAGGAAGCACAGTTCTTTTGTTCTGAGCTATCTCACTGTACTGGCCCTATAGGAAACCCTTTAGAGTGCAAGAATGCCCGTTTCTCAAAAGCAGAGTGTTTTTCTTGCATGGCACACTAGCGTTCATTTAAAATTCCTAAACGGAGTTGAATCACGTTCACAATCAAGTTCTAGCAGCAAGAGTTCATTCAGGCTAAGAGCACTCTTTTGCTATTCTGGCCATACACAGTGCAAATAGCATTCGCGTCTGTTCCCAGCAAGTACAGTGTCTTGGACTGAATAGAAGCTCCTGTTTTGCTCAGTTTGCAATCCTGAGTTGAACTAGATATGCCCCGTTTGTGTAGGAAGTACAGTTCTTTTGTTCTGAGCTAGCTCACTGTACTGGCCCTATAGGAAACACAGTAGAGTGCAAGAATGCCCGTTTCTCAAAAGCAGAGTGTTTTTCTTGCATGGCACACTAGGTTTCAATTAAACTTCCTAAAGGGAGTTGAATCAGGTTCAGTTTCAAGTTCTAGCAGTAAGGGTTCATTCAGGCTAAGAAGAGCACTCTTGTGCTATTCTGGCCATACACAGTGCAAATAGCATTCGCGTCTGTTCCCAGCAAGTACAGTGTATTGGACTGAAGAGAAGCTCCTGTTTTACTTAGTTTCCAATACTGAGTTGAACTAGATATGCCCCGTTTGTGTAGGAAGCACAGTTCTTTTGTTCTGAGCTAGCTCACTGTACTGGCCCTGTAGGAAACAAAGTAGAGTGCAAGAATGCCCGTTTCTCAAAAACAGAGTGATTTTCTTGCATGACACACTAGGGTTCAATTAAACTTCCTAAACCGAGTTGAATCACGTTCAGTTTCAAGTTCTAGCAGCAAGGGTTCATTCAGGCTAAGAAGAGCACTCTTGTGCTATGCTGGCCATACACAGTGCAAATAGCATTCACGTCTGTTCCCAGCAAGTACAGTGTATTGGACTGAAGAGAAGCTCCTGTTTTACTTAGTTTCCAATACTGAGTTGAACTACATATGCGCCGTTTGTGTAGGAAGCACAGTTGGTTTGTTCTGAGCTATCTCACTGTACTGGCCCTATAGGAAAACCGGTAGAGTGCAAGAATGCCCGTTTCTCAAAAGCAGAGTGTTTTTCTTGCATGGCTCACTAGGGTTCAGTTAAACTTCCTAAAAGGAGTTGAATCACGTTCAGTTTCAAGTTCTAGCAGGAAGGGTTCATTCAGGCTAAGAAGAGCACTCTTGTCCTATTCTGGCCAAACACAGTGCAAATAGCATTCGCGTCTGTTCCCAGCAAGTACAGTGTATTGGACTGAAGAGAAGCTCCTGTTTTACTTAGTTTCCAATCCTGAGTTGAACTAGATATGCCCCGTTTGTGTAGGAAGCACAGTTCTTTTGTTCTGAGCTAGCTCACTGTACTGGCACTGTAGGAAACACAGTGGAGTGCAAGAATGCCCGTTTCTCAAAAGCAGAGTGTTTTTCTTTCACGGTACACTAGGGTTCAATTAAAATTCCTAAACGGAGTTTAATCACGTTCAATTTCAATTTCTAAGAGCAAGGGATCATTCAGGCTAAGAGCAGCACTCTTGTGGTATTCTGGCCATATACAGTGCAAATAGCATTCACGTCTGTTCCCAGCCAGTACAGTGTATTGGACTGAAGAGAAGCTCCTGTTTTACTTAGTTTCCAATACTGAGTTGACCTAGATATGCCCGGTTTGTATAGGAAGCACAGTTCATTTGTTCTGAGCTAGCTCACTTTACTGGCCCTATAGGAAACACAGTAGAGTGCAAGAATGCCCGTTTCTCAAAAGAAGAGTGTTTTTCTTGCATGGCTCACTAGGGTTCAGTTAAACTTCCTAAACGGAGTTTAATCACGTTCAGTTTCAAGTTCTTGCAGCAAGGGTTCATTAAGTCTAAGAAGAGTACTCTTGTGCTATTCTGGTCATACACAGTGCAAATAGCATTCACATCTGTTCCCAGCAAGTACAGTGTATTCGACTGAAGAGAAGCTCCTGTTTTACTTTGTTTCCAATACTGAGTTGAACTAGATAAGCCCCGTTTGTTTAGGAAGCACAGTTCTTTTGTTCTGAGCTAGCTCACTGTACTGGCCCTGTAGGAAACACAGTGGAGTGCAAGAATGCCCGTTTCTCAAAAGCAGAGTGTTTTTCTTTCACGGTACACTAGGGTTCAATTAAAATTCCTAAACGGAGTTTAATCACGTTCAATTTCAATTTCTAGCAGCAAGGGATCATTCAGGCTAAGAAGAGCACTCTTGTGCTATCCTGGCCATACACAGTGCAAATAGCTTTCGCGTCTTGTCCCAGCAAGTACAATGTATTGGACTGAAGAGAAGCTCCTGTTTAACTTAGTTTACAATACTCAGTTGAACTAGATATGCCCTGTTTGTTTAGGAAATACAGTTCTATTGTTCTGAGCTATCTCACTGTACTGGCCATATAGGAAACCCAGTAGAGTGCAAGAATGCCCGTTTCTCAAAAGCAGAGTGTTTTTTTGCATGGCACACTAGGGTTCAGTTAAACTTCCTAATTGGAGTTGAATCACGTTCAGTTTCAAGTTCTAGCAGCAAGGGTTCATTCAGGCTAAGAAGAGCACTCTTGTGCTATTATGGCCATACACAGTGCAAATAGCATTCGCGTCTGTTCCCAGCAGTACAGTGTATTGGACTGAAGAGAAGTTCCTGTTTTACTTAGTTTCTTATACTGAGTTGAACTACATATGCGCCGTTTGTGTAGGAAGCACAGTTCTTTTGTTCTGAGCTAGCTCACTGTACTGGCCCTATAGGAAACAAAGTAGAGTGCAAGAATGCCCGTTTCTAAAAAGCAGAGTGATTTTCTTGCATGGCACACTAGGGTTCAATTAAACTTCCTAAACCGAGTTGAATCACGTTCAGTTTCAAGTTCTAGCAGCAAGGGTTCATTCAGGCTAAAAAGAGCAGTCTTGTCCTATTCTGGCCAAACACAGTGCAAATAGCATTCGCGTCTGTTCCCAGCAAGTACAGTGTATTGGACTGAAGAGAAGCTCCTGTTTTACTAGTTTCCAATCCTGAGTTGAACTAGATATGCCCCGTTTGTGTAGGAAGCACAGTTCTTTTGTTCTGAGCTAGCTCACTGTACTGGCACTGTAGGAAACACAGTGGAGTGCAAGAATGCCCGTTTCTCAAAAGCAGAGTGTTTTTCTTTCACGGTACACTAGGGTTCAATTAAAATTCCTAAACGGAGTTTAATCACGTTCAATTTAAATTTCTAAGAGCAAGGGATCATTCAGGCTAAGAGCAGCACTCTTGTGCTATTCTGGCCATACACAGTGCAAATAGCATTCGCGTCTGTTCCCAGCCAGTACAGTGTATTGGACTGAAGAGAAGCTCCTGTTTTACTTAGTTTCCAATACTGAGTTGACCTAGATATGTCCGTTTGTGTAGGAAGCACATTTCATTTGTTCTGAGCTAGCTCACTGTACTGGCCCTATAGGAAACACAGTAGAGTGCAAGAATGCCCGTTTCTCAAAAGAAGAGTGTTTTTATTGCATGGCTCACTAAGGTTCAGTTAAACTTCCTAAACGGAGTTTAATCACGTTCATGTTCAAGTTCTTGCAGCAAGCGTTCATTAAGTCTAAGAAGAGTACTCTTGTGCTATTCTGGTCATACACAGTGCAAATAGCATTCGCGTCTGTTCCCAGCAAGTACAGTGTATTGGACTGAAGAGAAGCTCCTGTTTTACTAGTTTCCAATAATGAGTTGAACTAGATATGCCCCGTTTGTGTAGGAAGCACAGTTCTTTTGTTCTGAGCTAGCTCACTGTACTGGCCCTATAGGAAACACAGTAGAGTGCAAGAATGCCCGTTTCTCAAAAGCAGAGTGATTTTCTTGCATGGCACACTAGGGTTCAATTAAACTTCCTAAACGGAGTTGAATCATGTTCAGTTTCAAGTTCTAGCAGCAAGGGTTCATTCAGGCTAAGAAGAGCACTCTTGTGCTATTCTGGCCATACACAGTGCAAATAGCATTCACGTCTGTTCCCAGCCAGTACAGTGTATTGGACTGAATAGAAGCTCCGGTTTTATTTAGTTTCCAATACTGAGTTGAACTACATATGCGCCGTTTGTGTAGGAAGCACAGTTCTTTTTTTCTGAGCTATCTCACTGTACTGGCCCTATAGGAAACCCAGTAGAGTGCAAGAATGCCCGTTTCTCAAAAGCAGAGTGTTTTTCTTGCATGGCTCACTAGGGTTCAGTTAAACTTCCTAAACGGAGTTGAATCAAGTTCAGTTTCAAGTTCTAGCTGCAAGGGTTCATTCAATCTAAGAAGAACACTCTTGTGCTATTCTGGCCATACACAGTTTAATAGCATTTATGTCTGTTTCCAGCAAGTACAGTGTATTTGACTGAAGAGAAGCTCCTGTTTTACTTAGTTTCCAATACTGAGTTGAACTAGATATGCACCGTTTGTTTAGGAAGCACAGTTCTTTTGTTCTGAGCTAGCTCATTGTACTGGCCTGATAGGAAACACAGTAGAGTGCAAGAATGCCCATTCTCAAAAGCAGATAATTTTTCTTGCATGGCACACTAGGGTTCAGTTAATCTTCCTAAACGGAGTTGAATCACGTTCAGATTTAAGTTCTAGCAGCAAGGGTTCATTCAGGCTAAGAAGTGCACTCTTGTGCTATTCTGACCATACACAGATCAAATAGCATTCACGTCTGTTCCCAGCAAGTACAGTGTCTTGGACTGAAGAGAAGCTCCTGTTTTACTTAGTTTCCAATACTGAGTTGAACTAGATATGCCCGTTTGTGCAGGATGCACAGTTCTTTTGTTCTGAGCTAGCTCACTGTACTGGCCCCATAGGAAACACAGTAGAGTGCAAGAATGCCCGTTTCTCAAAAGCAGAGTGTTTTTCTTGCATGGCACACTAGGTTTCAATTAAAATTCCTAAACGGAGTTTAATCACGTAAAATTTCAAGTTCTAGCAGCAAGGGTTCATTCAGGCTAAGAACAACACTCTTGTGCTATTCTGGCAATACACAGTGCAAATAGCATTCGCGTCTGTTCCCAGCAAGTACAGTGTATTGGACTGAAGAGAAGCTCCTGTTTTACTTAGTTTCCAATACTGAGTTGAACTAGATATGCCCCGTTTGTGTAGGAAATACAGTTCTATTGTTCTGAGCTATCTCATTGTACTGGCCCTATAGGAAACACAGTAGAGTGCAAGAATGCCCATTTCTCAAAAGCAGAGTGTTTTTCTTGCATGGCACACTAGGGTTCAGTTAAACTTCCTAATCGGAGTTGAATCACGTTCAATTTCAATTTCTAGAAGCAAGGGTTCTTTCAGGCTAAGAAGAGCACTCTTGTGCTATTCTGACCATACATTGTGCAAATAGCATTCTCGTATGTTCTCAGCAAGTACAGTGTATTGGACTGAAGAGAAGCTCCTGTTTTACTAAGTTTCCAATCCTGAGTTGACCTAGATATGCCCCGTTTGTGTAGGAAGCACATTTCTTTTGTTCTGAGCTACCTCACTGTACTGGCCCTATAGGAACACAGTAGAGTGCAAGAATGCCCGTTTCTCAAAAGCAGAGTGTTTTTCTTGCATGCCACACTAGGGTTCAGTTAAACTTCCTTAACATAGTTGAATCACGTTCAGTTTCAAGATCTAGCAGCAAGGTTTCATTCAGGCTAAGAACAGCACTCTTGTGCAATTCTGGCCATACACAGTGCAAATAGCATTCGCATCTGTTCCCTGCAAGTACAGTGTATTGGACTGAAGAGAAGCTCCTGTTTTACTTAGTTTCCAATACTGAGTTGAACTGGATATGCCCTATTTGTGTAGGAAGCACAGTTCTTTTGTTCTGAGCTAGCTCACTGTACTGGCCCTATAGGAAACACAGTAGAGTGCAAGAATGCCCGTTTCTCAAAAGCAGAGTGTTTTTCTTGCATGGCACACTAGGGTTCAGTTAAACTTCCTAAACGGAGTTTTATCATGTTCAGTTTCAAGTTCTAGCAGCAAGGGTTCTTTCAGGCTAAGATGAGCACTCATGTGCTATTCTGGCCAAACACAGTGCAAATGGCATTCGCGTCTGTTCCCAGCAAGTGCAGTGTATTGGACTGAAGAGAAGCTCCTGTTTTACTTAGATTCCAATACGGAGTTGAACTGGATATGCCTTGTTTGTGTAGGGAGCACAGTTCTTTTGTTCTGAGCTAGCTCACTGTACTGGCCCTATAGGAAACACAGTAGAGTGCAAGAATGCACGTTTCTCAAAAGCAGAGTGTTTTTCTTGCATGTCACAGTAGGGTTCAGTTAAGCTTCCTAAACGGAGTTGAATCACGTTCAGTTTCAAGTTCTAGCAGCAAGGGTTCATTCAGGCTAAGAAGAGCACTCTTGTGCTCTTCTGGCCATACACAGTTCAAATAGCATTCGCGTCTGTTCCCAGCAAGTACAGTGTATTGGACTGAGTAGAATCTCCTGTTTTACTTACTTTCCAATACTGAGTTGAACTACATATGCGCCGTATGTGTAGGAAGCACAGTTCTTTTGTTCTGAGCTAGCTCACTGTATTGGCCATGTAGGAAACATAGTAGAGTGCAAGAATGCCCATTCTCAAAATCAGAGTGTTTTTTTTTTTTTTTAGGTACACTAGGGTTCAGTTAAACTTCCTAAACGGAGTTGATCACGTTCAGTTTCACGTTCTTGCAGGAAGGGTTCATTCAGTCTAAAAGAGCACTCTTTTGCTATTCTGGCCATACACAGTTTAGTAGCATTCGCGTCTGTTTCCACCAAGTACAGTGTATTGGACTGAAGAGAAGCTCCTGTTTTACTTACTTTCCAATATTGAGTTGAACTAGATATGCCCCGTTTGTATGGGAAGCGCAGTTCTTATGTTCTGAGCTATCTAACTGTACTGGCCCTATATGAAACACAGTAGAGTGTAAGAATGCCCGTTTCTCAAAAGCAGAGTGTTTTTCTTGCATGGCACACTAGTGTTCAGTTAAACTTCCTAAACAGAGTTGAATCACGTTTAGTTTCAAGTTCAAGCAGCAAGGGTTCATTGAGCCTAAGAACAGCACTCTTGTGCTATTCTGGCCATACACAGTGCAAATAGCATACGCGTCTCTTCCCAGCAAGTACAGTGTATTGGACTGAAGGGAAGCTCCTGTTTTACTTAGTTTCCAATATTGAGTTGAACTAGATATGCCCCGTTTGTGTAGGAAGCACAGTTCTTTTGTTCTGAGCTAGCTCACTGTACTGGCCCTATAGGAAACACAGTAGAGTGCAAGAATGCCCGTTTCTCAAAAGCAGAGTGTTTTTCGTGCATGGCACACTAGGGTTCAGTTAAACTTCCTAAACAGAGTTGAATCACGTTCAGTTTCAAGTCTTGCTGGAAGGGTTCATTCAGGATAAGAACAACACTCTTGTGCTATTCTGGCCATACATAGTGCAAATAGCATTCGCGTCTGATTCCAGCAAGTACATTGTATTGGACTGAAGAGAAGCTCCTGTTTTACTTAGTTTCCAATACTGAGTTGAACTAGATATGCCTCGTTTGTGTCGGAAGCACAGTTCTTTTGTTCTGTGCTAGCTCACTGTACTGGCTCTATAGGAAACACAGTAGAGTGCAAGAATGCCTGTTTCTCAAAAGCAGAGTGTTTTTCTAGTATGGCACACTAGGGATCAGTTAAACTTCCTAAACGGAGTTGAATCACATTCAGTTTCAAGATTTTACAGGAAGGGTTCATTCAGGCTAAGAGAGCACTCTTGTGCTATTCTGGCCATACACAGTACAAATATCATTCGCGTCTGTTCCCAGCAAGTACAGTGTATAGGACTGAAGAGAAGCTCCTGTTTTACCTAGTTTCCAATACTGAGTTGAACTAGATATGCCCCGTTTGTGTAGGAAGCACAGTTCTTTTGTTCTGAGCTAGCTCACTGTACTGGCCCTATAGGAAACACAGTAGAGTGCAAGAATGCCCGTTTCTCAAAAGCAGAGTGTTTTCTTTCATGGCACACTAGGGTTCAGTTAAACTTCCTAAATTGAGTTGAATCACGTTCAGTTTCAAGTTCTAGCAGCAAGGGTTCATTCAGGCTAAGAAGTGCACTCTTGTGCTATTCTGGCCATACACAGTGCAAATACCATTCACGTCTGTTCCCAGCAAGTACAGTGTCTTGGACTGAAGAGAAGCTCCTGTTTTACTTAGTTTCCAATACTGAGTTGAACTAGATATGCCCGTTTGTGCAGGATGCACAGTTCTTTTGTTCTGAGCTAGCTCACTGTACTGGCCCCATAGGAAACACAGTAGAGTGCAAGAATGCCCGTTTCTCAAAAGCAGAGTGTTTTTCTTGCATGGCACACTAGGTTTCAATTAAAATTCCTAAACGGAGTTTAATCACGTAAAATTTCAAGTTCTAGCAGCAAGGGTTCATTCAGGCTAAGAACAACACTCTTGTGCTATTTTGGCAATACACAGTGCAAATAGCATTCGCGTCTGTTCCCAGCAAGTACAGTGTATTGGACTGAAGAGAAGCTCCTGTTTTACTTAGTTTCCAATACTGAGTTGAACTAGATATGCCCCGTTTGTGTAGGAAATACAGTTCTATTGTTCTGAGCTATCTCATTGTACTGGCCCTATAGGAAACACAGTAGAGTGCAAGAATGCCCATTTCTCAAAAGCAGAGTGTTTTTCTTGCATGGCACACTAGGGTTCAGTTAAACTTCCTAATCGGAGTTGAAAAACCTTCAGTTTCAATTTCTAGAAGCAAGGGTTCTTTCAGGCTAAGAAGAGCACTCTTGTGCTATTCTGACCATACATTGTGCAAATAGCATTCTCGTATGTTCTCAGCAAGTACAGTGTATTGGACTGAAGAGAAGCTCCTGTTTTACTAAGTTTCCAATCCTGAGTTGACCTAGATATGCCCCGTTTTTGTAGGAAGCACATTTCTTTTGTTCTGAGCTACCTCACTGTACTGGCCCTATAGGAACACAGTAGAGTGCAAGAATGCCCGTTTCTCAAAAGCAGAGTGTTTTTCTTGCATGCCACACTAGGGTTCAGTTAAACTTCCTTAACATAGTTGAATCACGTTCAGTTTCAAGATCTAGCAGCAAGGTTTCATTCAGGCTAAGAACAGCACTCTTGTGCAATTCTGGCCATACACAGTGCAAATAGCTTTCGCATCTGTTCCCAGCAAGTACAGTGTATTGGACTGAAGAGAAGCTCCTGTTTTACTTAGTTTCCAATACTGAGTTGAACTGGATATGCCCTATTTGTGTAGGAAGCACAGTTCTTTTGTTCTGAGCTAGCTCACTCTATTGGCCCTATAGGAAACACAGTAGAGTGCAAGAATGCCCGTTTCTCAAAAGCAGAGTGTTTTTCTTGCATGGCACACTAGGGTTCAGTTAAACTTCCTAAACGGAGTTTTATCATGTTCAGTTTCAAGTTCTAGCAGCAAGGGTTCTTTCAGGCTAAGATGAGCACTCATGTGCTATTCTGGCCAAACACAGTGCAAATGGCATTCGCGTGTGTTCCCAGCAAGTGCAGTGTATTGGACTGAAGAGAAGCTCCTGTTTTACTTAGATTCCAATACGGAGTTGAACTGGATATGCCCCGTTTGTGTAGGAAGCACAGTTCTTTTGTTCTGAGCTAGCTCACTGTACTGGCCCTATAGGAAACACAATAGAGTGTAAGAATGCCCGTTTCTCAAAAGCAGAGTGTTTTTCTTGCATGGCACACTAGGGTTCAGTTAAGCTTCCTAAACGGAGTTGAATCACGTTCAGTTTCAAGTTCTAGCAGCAAGGGTTCATTCAGGCTAAGAAGAGCACTCTTGTGCTCTTCTGGCCATACACAGTTCAAATAGCATTCGCGTCTGTTCCCAGCAAGTACAGTGTATTGGACTGAGTAGAATCTCCTGTTTTACTTACTTTCCAATACTGAGTTGAACTACATATGCGCCGTTTGTGTAGGAAGCACAGTTCTTTTGTTCTGAGCTAGCTCACTGTATTGGCCATGTAGGAAACATAGTAGAGTGCAAGAATGCCCATTCTCAAAATCAGAGTGTTTTTTTTTTTGTATGGTACACTAGGGTTCAGTTAAACTTCCTAAACGGAGTTGATCACGTTCAGTTTCACGTTCTTGCAGGAAGGGTTCATTCAGTCTAAAAGAGCACTCTTTTGCTATTCTGGCCATACACAGTTTAGTAGCATTCGCGTCTGTTTCCAGCAAGTACAGTGTATTGGACTGAAGAGAAGCTCCTGTTTTACTTACTTTCCAATATTGAGTTGAACTAGATATGCCCCGTTTGTATGGGAAGCGCAGTTCTTATGTTCTGAGCTATCTAACTGTACTGGCCCTATAGGAAACACAGTAGAGTGCAAGAATGCCCGTTTCTCAAAAGCAGAGTGTTTTTCTTGCATGGCACACTAGTGTTCAGTTAAACTTCCTAAACAGAGTTGAATCACGTTTAGTTTCAAGTTCAAGCAGCAAGGGTTCATTGAGCCTAAGAACAGCACTCTTGTGCTATTCTGGCCTTACAAAGTGCAAATAGCATACGCGTCTCTTCCCAGCAAGTACAGTGTATTGGACTGAAGAGAAGCTCCTGTTTAACTTAGTTTCCAATATTGAGTTGAACTAGATATGCCCCGTTTGTGTAGGAAGCACAGTTCTTTTGTTCTGAGCTAGCTCACTGTACTGGCCCTATAGGAAACACAGTAGAGTGCAAGAATGCCCGTTTCTCAAAAGCAGAGTGTTTTCTTTCATGGCACACTAGGGTTCAGTTAAACTTCCTAAATTGAGTTGAATCACGTTCAGTTTCAAGTTCTAGCAGCAAGGGTTCATTCAGGCTAAGAAGAGCACTCTTGTGCTATTCTGGCCATACACAGTTTAACAGCATTTACGTCTGTTTCCAGCAAGTATAGTGTATTGGACTGAAGAGAAGCACCTGTTTTACTTAGTTTCCAATATTGAGTTGAACCTGATATGCCCCGTTTGTGTAGGAAGCACAATCTTTTGTTCTGAGCCAGCTCACTGTACTGGCCCTATATGAAACACAGTAGAGTGCAAGAATGCCAATTCTCAAAAGCAGAGTATTTTTCTTGCATGGCACACTAGGGTTAAGTTAAACTTCCGAAACAGAGTTGAATCACGTACAGTTTCAAGTTCTAGCAGCAAGGGTTCATTCAGTCTAAGAAGAGAACTCTTGTGCTATTCTGGCCATACACTGTGCAAATAGCATTCGCGTCTGTTCTCAGCAAGTACAGTGTATTGTACTGAGTAGAATCTCCTGTTTTACTTAGTTTCCAATACTGAGTTGAACTAGATATGCGCCTTTTGTGTAGGAAGCACAGTTCTTTTGTTCTGAGCTAGCTCACTGTACTGGCCCTATAGGAAACACAGTAGAGTGCAAGAATGCCCGTTTCTCATAAGCAGAGTGTTTTTCTTGCATGGCACACTAGGGTTCAGTTAAACTTCAGAAAGGGAGTTGAATCACGTTCAGTTTCAAGTTCTAGCAGCAAGGGTTCATTCAGGCTAAGAAGAGCACTCTTGTGCTATTCTGGCCATACACCGTGCAAATGGCATTCGCGTCGGTTCCCAGCAAGTACAGTGTATTGGACGGAATAGAAGCTCCTGTTTTACTTAGTTTCCAATTCTGAGTTGAACTAGATATGCCCCGTTTGTGTAGGAAGCACAGTTCTTTTGTTCTGAGCTAGCTCACTGTACTGGCCCTATAGGAAACACAGTAGAGTGCAAGAATGCCTGTTTCTCAAAAGCAGAGTGTTTTTCTTGCAATGCACACTAGGGTTCAGTTAAACTTCCTAAACGGAGTTGATTCACGGTAAGTTTCAAGTTCTAGCAGCAAGGGTTCTTTCAGGCTAAGAAGAGCACTCTTGTGCTATTCTGGCCATACACAGTGCAAATGGCATTCGCGTCTGTTCCCAGCAAGTGCAGTGTATTGGACAGAAGAGAAGCTCCTGTTTTACTTAGTTTCCAATCCTGAGGTGAAGTAGATATGCCCTGTTTGTTTAGGAAGCACAGTTCTTTTGTTCTGAGCTAGCTCACTGTACTGGCCCTATAGGAAACACAGTAGAGTGCCAGAATGCCCGTTTCACAAAAGCAGAGTGTTTTCCTTGCATGGCACACTAGGGTTCAGTTAAACTTCCTAAACGGAGTTGAATCACGTTCAGTTTCAAGTTCTAGCAGCAAGTGTTAATTCAGGCTAAGAACAGCGTTCTTGTGCTATTCTGGCCATACACAGTGCAATTAGCATTCGCGTCTGTTCCCAGCAAGTACAGTGTATTGGAATGAATAAAAGCTCCTGTTTTACTTAGTTTCCAATACTGAGTTGAACTAGATATGGCCCGTTTGTGTAGGAAGCACAGTTTTTTTGTTCTGAGCTAGCTCACTGTACTGGCCCTATAGGAAACACAGTAGAATGCACGATTGCCAATTTCTCAAAAGCAGAGTGTTTTTCTTGCATGGTGCACTAGGGTTCAGTTAAACTTCCTAAACGGAGTTGAATCACGTTCAGTTTCAAGTTCTAGCAGCAAGTGTTCATTCAGGCTAAGAAGAACACTCTTGTGCTATTCAGGCCATACACAGTGCAATTAGCATTCGCCTCTGTTCCCAGCAAGTACAGTGTATTGGATAGAAGAGAAGCTCCTGTTTTACTTAGTTTCCAATACTGAGTTGAACTAGATATGCCCCGTTTGTGTAGGAAGCACAGTTCTTTTGTTCTGAGCTAGCTCACTGTACTGGCCCTTTAGGAAACAAAGTAGAGTGCAAGAATGCCCGTTTCTAAAAAGCAGAGTGATTTTCTTGCATGGCACACTAGGGTTCAATTAAACTTCCTAAATGGAGTTGAATCACGTTCAGTTTCACGTTCTAGCAGCAAGGGTTCATTCAGGCTAAAAAGAGCACTCTTGTCCTATTCTGGCCAAACACAGTGTAAATAGCATTCGCGTCTGTTCCCAGCAAGTATAGTGTATTGGACTGAAGAGAAGCTCCTGTTTTACTAGTTTCCAATCCTGAGTTGAACTAGATATGCCCCGTTTGTGTAGGAAGCACAGTTCTTTTGTTCTGAGCTAGCTCACTCTACTGGCACTGTAGGAAACACAGTGGAGTGCAAGAATGCCCGTTTCTCAAAAGCAGAGTGTTTTTCTTTCACGGTACACTAGGATTCAATTAAAATTCCTAAACGGAGTTTAATCACGTTCAATTTCAATTTCTAGCAGCAAGGGATCATTCAGGCTAAGAACAGCACTCTTGTGCTATTCTGGCCAAACACAGTGCAAATAGCATTCGCGTCTGTTCCCAGCAAGTACAGTGTATTGGACTGAAGAGAAGCTCCTGTTTTACTTAGTTTCCAATCCTGAGTTGAACTAGATATGCCCCGTTTGTGTAGTAAGCACAGTTCTTTTGTTCTGAGCTAGCTCACTGTACTGGCACTGTAGGAAACACAGTAGAGTGCAAGAATGCCCGTTTCTCAAAAGCAGAGTGTTTTTCTTTCACGGTACACTAGGGTTCAATTAAAATTCCTAAACGGAGTTTAATCACGTTCAATTTCAATTTCTAAGAGCAAGGGATCATTCAGGCTAAGAGCAGCACTCTTGTGCTATTCTGGCCATACACAGTGCAAATAGCATTCGCGTCTGTTCCCAGCCAGTACAGTGTATTGGACTGAAGAGAAGCTCCTGTTTTACTTAGTTTCCAATACTGAGTTGACCTAGATATGCCCGGTTTGTGTAGGAAGCACATTTCATTTGTTCTGAGCTATCTCACTGTACTGGCCCTATAGGAAACCCAGTAGAGTGCAAGAATGCCCGTTTCTCAAAAGCAGAGTGTTTTTCTTGCATGGCTCACTAGGGTTCAGTTAAACTTCCTAAACGGAGTTGAATCACGTTCAGTTTCAAGTTCTAGCAGGAAGGGTTCATTCAGGCTAAGAAGAGCACTCTTGTCCTATTCTGGCCAAACACAGTGCAAATAGCATTCGCGTCTGTTCCCAGCAAGTACAGTGTATTGGACTGAAGAGAAGCTCCTGTTTTACTTAGTTTCCAATCCTGAGTTGAACTAGATATGCCCCGTTTGTGTAGGAAGCACAGTTCTTTTGTTCTGAGCTAGCTCACTGTACTGGCACTGTAGGAAACACAGTGGAGTGCAAGAATGCCCGTTTCTCAAAAGCAGAGTGTTTTTCTGCATGGCACACTAGGGTTCAGTTAAACTTCCTAATCGGAGTTGAATCACGTTCAGTTTCATGTTCTAGCAGCAAGGGTTCATTCAGGCTAAGAAGAGCACTCTTGTGCTATTATGGCCATACACAGTGCAAATAGCATTCGCGTCTGTTCCCAGCAAGTACAGTGTATTGGACTGAAGAGAAGCTCCTGTTTTACTTAGTTTCTTATAATGAGTTGAACTACATATGCGCCGTTTGTGTAGGAAGCACAGTTCTTTTGTTCTGTGCATTCTCACTGTACTGGCCCTATAGGAAACACAGTAGAGTGCAAGAATGCCCGTTTCTCAAAAGCAGAGTGTTTTTCTTGAATGGCAAACTAGGGTTCAATTAAAATTCCTAAATGGAGTTGAATCACGTTCAGAATCAAGTTCTAGCAGCAAGACTTCATTCAGGATAAGTAGAGCACTCTTGTGCTCTTCTGGCCATATACAGTGCAAATAGCATTCACGTCTGTTCCCAGCAAGTACAGTGTATTGGACTGAAGAGAAGCTCCTGTTTTACTAGTTTCCAATAATGAGTTGAACTAGATATGCCCCGATTGTGTAGGAAGCACAGTTCTTTTGTTCTGAGCTAGCTCACTGTACTGGCCCTATAGGAAACAAAGTAGAGTGCAAGAATGCCCGTTTCTAAAAAGCAGAGTGATTTTCTTGCATGGCACACTAGGGTTCAATTAAACTTCCTAAACCGAGTTGAATCACGTTCAGTTTCAAGTTCTAGCAGCAAGGGTTCATTCAGGCTAAGAAGCGCACTCTTGTGCTATTCTCGCCATACACAGTGCAAATAGCATTCACGTCTGTTCCCAGCAAGTACAGTGTATTGGACTGAAGGGAAGCTCCTGTTTTAATTAGTTTCCAATACTGAGTTGAACTAGATATGCCCCGTATGTGTAGAAAGCACAGTTCATTTGTTCTGAGCTACCTCACTGTACTGGCCCTATAGGAAACACAGTAGAATGCAAGAATGCCCGTTTCTCAAAATAAGAGTGTTTTTCTTTCATGGCACACTAGGGTTCAGTTAAACTTCCTAAATGGAGTTGAATCATGTTCAGTTTCAAGTTCTAGCAGCAAGGGTTCATTCAGGCCAAGAAGAGCACTCTTGTGCTATTCTGGCCATACACAGTGCAAATAGCATTCGAGTCTGTTCCCAGCAAGTCCAGTGTATTGGACTGAAGAGAAGCTCCTGTTTTACTCAGTTTCCAATGCTGAGTTGAACTAGATATGCCCCGTTTGTGTAGGAAGCACAGTTCTTTTGTTCTGAGCTAGCTCACTGTACTGGCCCTATAGGAAACACAGTAGAGTGCATGATTGCCAGTTTCTCAAAAGAAGAGTGATTTTCTTTCATGGCACAGTAGGGTTCAGTTAAACTTCCTAAACGGAGTTGAATCACGTTCAGTTTCAATTTCTAGCAGTAAGGGTTCATTCAGGATAAGAAGAGCACTCTTGTTCTATTCTGGCCATACCGTGCAAATAGCATTCGCGTCTGTTCCCAGCAAGTACAGTGTTTTGGACTGAAGAGAAGCTCCTGTTTTACTTAGTTTCCAATACTGAGTTGAACTAGATATGCCCCGTTTGTGTAGGAAGCACAGTTTTTTGTTCTGAGCTAGCTCACTGTACTGGCCCTATAGGAAACCCAGTAGAGTACAAGAATGCCCGTTTCTCAAAAGCAGAGTATTTTTCTTGCATGGCACACTAGGGTTTAATTAAACTTCCTAAACGGAGTTGAATCATGTTCAGTTTCAAGTTCTAGCAGCAAGGGTTCATTCAGGCCAAGAAGAGCACTCTTGTGCTATTCTGGCCATACACAGTGCAAATAGTATTCGAGTCTGTTCCCAGCAAGTACAGTATTTTGGAATGAAGAGTAGCTCCTGTTTTACTTAGTTTCCAATACTGAGTTGAACTACATATGTGCCCTTAGAGTAGGAAGCACAGTTCTTTTGTTCTGAGCTAGTTCACTCTACTGGCCCTATAGGAAACACAGTAGAGTGCAAGAAGGCCCGTTTCTCAAAAGCAGTGTTTTTTTCTTGCATGGCACACTAGGGTTCATTTAAAATTTCTAAACGGAGTTGAATAACGTTCACATTCAAGTTCTAGCAGCAAGGCTTCATTCTGTCTAAGAAGAGCACTCTTGTGCTATTCTGGCCATATACAGTGCAAATAGCATTCCCGTCTGTTCCCAGCAAGTACAGTGTATTGGACTGAAGAGAAGCTCCTGTTTTACTTAGTTTCCAATACTGAGTTGAACTAGATATGCCCCGTTTGTGTAGAAAGCACAGTTCTTTTGTTCTGAGCTAGCTCACTGTACTGGCCCTATAGGAAACACAGTAGAGTGCAAGAATGCCCGTGTCTCAAAAGCAGAGTGTTTTTCTTGCAAGGCAAACTAGGGTTCAGTTAAACTTCCTAATCGGTGTTGAATCATGTTCAGTTTCAAGTTCTAGCAGCAAGGGTTCATTAAGGCTAAGAACAGCACTCTTGTGCTATTCTGGCCATACACAGTGCAAATAGCATTCGCGTCTGTTCCCAGCAAGTACAGTATATTGGACTGAAGAGTAGCTCATGTTTTACTTAGTTTCCAATACTGAGTTTAACTCCATATGCGCCCTTTGAGTAGGAAGAACAATTCTTTTGTTCTGAGCTAGCACACTTTACTGGCCCTATAGGAAACACAGTAGAGTGCAAGAATGCCCGTTTCTCAAAAGCAGAGTGTTTTACTTGCATGGCACACTAGGGTTCAGTTAAACTTCCTAAACGGAGTTTAATCATGTTCAGTTTCAAATTCTAGCAGCAATGGTTCATTCCGTCTAATATCAGCACTCTTGTGCTATTCTGGATATACATAGTGCAGATAGCATTCGCGTCTGTTCCCAGCAAGTACAGTGTATTGGCCTGAAGAGAAGCTCCTGTTTTACTTAGTTTCCAATCCTGAGTTGAACTAGATATGCCCCGTTTGTGTAGGAAGCACAGTTCTTTTGTTCTGAGCTAGCTCACTGTACTGGCCCTATAGGAAACACAGTAGAGTGCAAGAATGCCCGTTTCTCAAAATCAGAGTGTTTTTTTTTTTTTTTGTATGGTACACTTGGGTTCAGTTAAACTTCCTAAACGGAGTTCATCACGTTCAGTTTCACGTTCTTGCAGGAAGGGTTCATTCAGTCTAAGAAGACCACTCTTGTGCTAATCTGGCCATACACAGTTTAATATCATTCGCGTCTGTTTCCAGCAAGTACAGTGTATTGGACTGAAGAGAAGCTCCTGTTTTACTTACTTTAATATTAAGTTGAACTAGATATGCCCCGTTTGTGTGGGAAGCACAGTTCTTTTGTTCTGAGCTAGCTCACTGTACTGGCCCGATAGGAAACACAGTAGAGTGCAAGCATGCCCATTCTCAAAAGCAGATAATTTTTCTTGCATGGCACACTAGGGTTAAGTTAAACTTCCGAAAAGGAGTTGAATCACGTTAGGTTTCAACTTCTAGCAGCAAGGGTTCATTCAGTCTAAGAACAGAACTCTTGTGCTATTCTGGCCATACACTGTGCAAATAGCATTCGCATCTCTTCTCGGCAAGTACAGTGTATTGGACTGAAGAGAAGCTCCTGTTTTACTTAGTTTCCAATCTTGAGTTGAACTAGATATGCCCCGTTTGTGTAGGAAGCACAGTTTTTTTCTTCTGAGCTAGCTCACTGTACTGGCCCCATAGGAAAAAAAGTAGAGTGCAAGAATGCCCGTTTCTCAAAAGCAGAGTGTTTTTCTTGCATGGCACACTAGGGTTCAGTTAAACTTTCTAAACGGAGTTGAATCACGTTTAGTTTCAAGTTCCAGCAGCAAGGGTTCATTGAGGCTAAGAACAGCACTCTTGTGCTAGTCTGGCCATACATAGTGCAAATAGCATTCGTGTCTGTTCCCAGCAAGTACAGTGTATTGGACTGAAGAGAAGCTCCTGTTTTACTTAGTTTCCAATCCTGAGTTGAACTAGATATGCCCCGTTTGTTTAGGAAGCACAGTTCTTTTTTTCTGAGCTAGCTCACTGTACTGGCCCTATAGGAAACACAGTAGAGTGCAAGAATGCCCGTTTCTCAAAAGCAGAGTGTTTTTCTTGCATGGCACACTAGGGTTCAGTTAAACTTCCTAAACGGAGTTCAAGCGGTTCAGTTTCAAGATTTTGCAGGAAGGGTTCATTGAGGCTAAGAGAGCACTCTTGTGCTATTCTGGCCATACACAGTACAAATAGCATTCGCGTCTGTTCCCAGCAAGTACAGTGTATTGGACTGAAGAGAAGCTCCTCTTTTACTTAGTTTCCAATACTGAGATGAACTAGATATGCCCCGTTTGTGTAGGAAGCACAGTTCTTTTGTTCTGAGCTAGCACACTGTACTGGCCTTATAGGAAACACAGTAGAGTGCAAGAATGCCCGTTTCTCAAAAGCAGAGTGTTTTTCTTGCATGGCACACTAGGGTTCAGATAAACTTCCTTAACATAGTTGAATCACGTTCAGTTTCAATTTCTAGCAGCAAGGGTTCATTCAGTCTAAGAAGAGCACTCTTGTGCTATTCTGGCCATACACAGTTTAATAGAATTTATGTCTGTTTCCAGCAAGTACAGTGTATTTGACTGAATAGAAGCTCCTGTTTTACTTAGTTTCCAATATTGAGTTGAACTAGATATGCCCCGTTTGTGTAGGAAGCACAGTTCTTTTGTTCTGAGCTAGCTCACTGTACTGGCCCGTTAGGAAACACAGTAGAGTGCAAGAATGCCCATTGTCAAAAGCAGAGAATTTTTCTTGCATGGCACACTAGGGTTAAGTTAAAATCATAAACGGAGTTAAATCACGTTCCGTTTCAAGTTCTAGCAGCAAGGGTTCATTCAGTCTAAGAAGAGCTCTCTTGTGCTATTCCGGCCATACACTGTGCAAATAGCATTCGTGTCTGTTCTCAGCAAGTACAGTGTATTAGACTGAAGAGAAGCGCCTGTTTTACTTAGTTTCCAATACTGAGTTGAACTAGATATTTGCCGTTTGTGTAGGAAGCACAGTTCATTTGTTCTGAGCTAGCTCACTGTACTGGCCCTATAGGAAACACAGTAGTGTGCAAGAATGCCCGTTTCTCAAAAGCAGAGTGATTTTCTTGCATGGCACACTAGGGTTCAGTTAAACTTCATAAATGGAGTTGAATCACGTTCAGTTTCAAGTTCTAGCAGCAAGGGTTCATTCAGGCTAAGAAGAACACTCTTGTGCTATTCTGGCCATACTCAGTGCAAATAGCATTCGCATCTGTTCCCAGCACGTACAGTGTATTGGACTGAAGAGAAGCTCCTGTTTTACTTTGTTTCCAATACTGAGTTGAACTTGATATGCCCCGTTTGTGTAGGAAGCACAGCTCTTTTGTTCTGAGCTAGCTCACTGTATTGGCCCTATAGGAAACACAGTAGAGTGCAAGAATACCCGATTCTCAAAAGCAGAGTGTTTTTCTTGCATGGCACACTAGTGTTCAGTTAAAGTTCCTAAACGGAGTTGTATCATGTTCAGTTTCAAGTTCTAGCAGCAAGGGTTCTTTCAGGCTAAGATGAGCACTCATGTGCTAATCTGGCCATACACAGTTCAAATGGCATTCGCGTCTGTTCCCAGCAAGTGCAGTATATTGGACTGAAGAGAAGCTCCCGTTTTACTTAGATTCCAATACGGAGTTGAACTGGATATGCCCCGTTTGTGTAGGAAGCACAGTTCTTTTGTTCGGAGTTAGCTCACTGTACTGGCCCTATAGGAAACACAGTAGAGTGTAAGAATGCCTGTTTCTCAAAAGCAGAGTGTTTTTCTTGCATGGCACACTAGGGTTCAGTTAAGCTTCCTAAACGGAGTTGAATCACGTTCAGTTTCAAGTTCTAGCAGCAAGGGTTCATTCAGCCTAAGAAGAGCACTCTTGTGCTCTTCTGGCCATACACAGTGCAAATAGCATTCGCGTCTGTTCCCAGCAAGTACAGTGTATTGTACTGAGTAGAATCTCCTGTTTTACTTACTTTCCAATACTGAGTTTAACTGGATATGCCCCGTTTGTGTAGGAAGCACAGTTCTTTTCTTCTGAGCTAGCTCAGTGTACTGGCTCTATAGGAAACACAGTAGAGTGCAAGAATGCCCGTTTCTCAAAAGCAGAGTGTTTTTTTTGCATGGCACACTATGGTTCAATTAAACTTCCTAAAAGAGTTGAATCATGTTGAGTTTCAAGTTCTAGCAGCAAGGGTTCTTTCAGGCTAAGAAGAGCACTCTTGTGCTATTCTGGCCATACACAGTGCAAATGGCATTCGCGTCTGTTCCCAGCAAGTACAGTGTATTGGACTGAAGAGAAGCTCCAGTTTTACTTAGTTTCCAATACTGAGTTGAACTGGATATGCCCCGTTTTTGTAGGAAGCACAGTTCTTTTGTTCTGAGCTAGCTCACTGTATTGGCCCTATAGGAAACACAGTAGAGTGCAAGAATACCCGTTTCTCAAAAGCAGAGTGTTTTTCTTGCATGGCACACTAGGGTTCAGTTAAACTTCCTAAACGGAGTTGTATCATGTTCAGTTTCAAGTTATAGCAGCAAGGGTTCTTTCAGGCTAAGATGAGCACTCATGTGCTATTCTGGCCATACACAGTGCAAATGGCATTCGCGTCTGTTCCCAGCAAGTGCTGTGTATTGGACTGAAGAGAAGCTCCTGTTTTACTTAGATTCCAATACGGAGTTGAACTGGATATGCCCCGTTTGTGTAGGAAGTACAGTTCTTTTGTTCTGAGCTAGCTCACTGTACTGGCCCTATAGGAAACACAATAGAGTGTAAGAATGCCCGTTTCTCAAAAGCAGAGTGTTTTTCTTGCATGGCACACTAGGGTTCAGTTAAGCTTCCTAAACGGAGTTGAATCACGTTCAGTTTCAAGTTCTAGCAGCAAGGGTTCATTCAGGCTAAGAAGAGCACTCTTGTGCTCTTCTGGCCATACACAGTGCAAATAGCATTCGCGTCTGTTCCCAGCAAGTACAGTGTATTGGACTGAGTAGAATCTCCTGTTTTACTTACTTTCCAATACTGAGTTGAACTACATATGCGCCGTATGTGTAGGAAGCACAGTTCTTTTGTTCTGAGCTAGCTCACTGTATTGGCCATGTAGGAAACAAAGTAGAGTGCAAGAATGCCCATTCTCAAAATCAGAGTGTTTTTTTTTGTATGGTACACTAGGGTTCAGTTAAACTTCCTAAACGGAGTTGATCACGTTCAGTTTCACGTTCTTGCAGGAAGGGTTCATTCAGTCTAAAAGAGCACTCTTTTGCTATTCTGGCCATACACATTTTAGTAGCAATTCGCGTCTGTTTCCAGCAAGTACAGTGTATTGGACTGAATAGAAGCTCCTGTTTTACTTACTTTCCAATATTGAGTTGAACTAGATATGCCCCGTTTGTATGGGAAGCGCAGTTCTTATGTTCTGAGCTATCTAACTGTACTGGCCCTATAGGAAACACAGTAGAGTGCAAGAATGCCCGTTTCTCAAAAGCAGAGTGTTTTTCTTGCATGGCACACTAGTGTTCAGTTAAACTTCCTAAACGGAGTTGAATCACGTTTAGTTTCAAGTTCAAGCAGCAAGGGTTCATTGAGCCTAAGAACAGCACTCTTGTGCTATTCTGGCCATACACAGTGCAAATAGCATACGCGTCTCTTCCCAGCAAGTACAGTGTATTGGACTGAAGAGAAGCTCCTGTTTTACTTAGTTTCCAATATTGAGTTGAACTAGATATGCCCCGTTTGTGTAGGAAGCACAGTTCTTTTGTTCTGAGCTAGCTCACTGTACTGGCCCTATAGGAAACACAGTAGAGTGCAAGAATGCCCGTTTCTCAAAAGCAGAGTGTTTTTCGTGCATGGCACACTAGGGTTCAGTTAAACTTCCTAAACAGAGTTGAATCACGTTCAGTTTCAAGTCTTGCTGGAAGGGTTCATTAAGGCTAACAACAACACTCTTGTGCTATTCTGGCCATACATAGTGCAAATAGCATTCGCGTCTGATTCCAGCAAGTACAGTGTATTGGACTGAAGAGAAGCTCCTGTTTTACTTAGTTTCCAATCCTGAGTTGAACTAGATATGCCCCGTTTGTGTAGGAAGCACCGTCTTTTGTTCTGAGCTAGCTCACTGTACTGGCCCTATAGGAAACACAGTAGAGTGCAAGAATGCCCGTTTCTCAAAAGCAGAGTGTTTTTCTTGCATGGCACACTAGGGTTCAGTTAAACTTCCTAAACGGAGTTCAAGCACGTTCAGTTTCAAGATTTTGCAGGAAGGGTTCATTGAGGCTAAGAGAGCACTCTTGTGCTATTCTGGCCATACACAGTACAAATAGCATTCGCGTCTGTTCCCAGCAAGTACAGTGTATTGGACTGAAGAGAAGCTCCAGTTTTACTTAGTTTCCAATACTGAGTTGAACTAGATATGCCCCGTTTGTGTAGGAAGCACAGTTCTTTTGTTCTGAGCTAGCACACTGTACTGGCCTTATAGGAAACACAGTAGAGTGCAAGAATGCCCGTTTCTCAAAAGCAGAGTGTTTTTCTTGCAATGCACACTAGGGTTCAGTTAAACTTCCTAAACGGAGTTGATTCACGGTAAGTTTCAAGTTCTAGCAGCAAGGGATCTTTCAGGCTAAGAAGAGCACTCTTGTGCTATTCTGGCCATACACAGTGCAAATGGCATTCGCGTCTGTTCCCAGCAAGTGCAGTGTATTAGACAGAAGAGAAGCTCCTGTTTAACTTAGTTTCCAATCCTGAGGTGAAGTAGATATGCCCTGTTTGTTTAGGAAGCACAGTTCTTTTGTTCTGAGCTAGCTCACTGTACTGGCCCTATAGGAAACACAGTAGAGTGCCAGAATGCCCGTTTCTCAAAAGCAGAGTGTTTTCTTGCATGGCACACTAGGGTTCAGTTAAACTTCCTAAAGGGAGTTGAATCCCGTTCAGTTTCAAGTTCTAGCAGCAAGTGTTAATTCAGCCTAAGAACAGAACTCTTGTGCTATTCTGGCCATACACAGTGCAATTAGCATTCGCGTCTGTTCCCAGCAAGTTCAGTGTATTGGAATGAATAAAAGCTCCTGTTTTACTTAGTTTCCAATACTGAGTTGAACTAGATATGGCCCGTTTGTGTAGGAAGCACAGTTTTTTTGTTCTGAGCTAGCTCACTGTACTGGCCCTATAGGAAACACAGTAGAATGCAAGATTGCCAATTTCTCAAAAGCAGAGTGTTTTTCTTGCATGGTGCACTAGGGTTCAGTTAAACTTCCTAAACGGAGTTGAATCACGTTCAGTTTCAAGTTCTAGCAGCAAGTGTTCATTCAGGCTAAGAAGAAAACTCTTGTGCTATTCAGGCAATACACAGTGCAATTAGCATTCGCCTCTGTTCCCAGCAAGTACAGTGTATTGGATAGAAGAGAAGCTCCTGTTTTTACTTAGTTTCCAATCCTGAGTTGAACTAGATATGCCCCGTTTGTGTAGGAAGCACAGTTCTTTTGTTCTGAACTCGCTCACTATACTGGCCCTATAGGAAACACAGTAGAGTGCAAGAATACCCGATTCTCAAAAGCAGAGTGTTTTTCTTTCATGGCATACTAGGGTTCAGTTAAACTTCCTAAACGGAGTTGAACACGTTCAGTTTCACGTTCTAACAGCAAGGGTTCATTCAGGCTAAGAAGAGCACTCTTGTGCTATTCTGGCCATACATAGTGAAAATAGCATTCGCGTCTGTTTCCAGCTAGTACAGTGTATTGGACTGAAGAGAAGCTCATGTTTTACTTAGTTTCCAATCCTGAGTTGAACTAGATATGCCCCGTTTGTGTAGGAAGCACAGTTCTTTTGTTCTGAGCTAGCTCACTGTACTGGCCCTATAGGAAACACAGTAGAGTGCAAGAATGCCTGTTTCTCAAAAGCAGAGTGTTTTTCTTGCATGGCACACTAGGGTTCAGTTAAACTTCCTAAACGGAGTTGAATCACGTTCAGTTTCAAGATTTTACAGGAAGGGTTCATTCAGGCTAAGAGAGAACTCTTGTGCTATTCTGGCCATATACAGTACAAACAGCATTCGCGTCAGTTCCCAGCCAGTACAGTGTATTGGACTGAAGAGAAGCTCCTGTTTTACTTAGTTTCCAATACTGAGTTGAACTAGATATGCCCCGTTTGTGTAGGAAGCACAGTTCTTTTATTCTGAGCTAGCTCACTGTACTGGCCCTATAGGAAACACAGTAGAATGCAAGAATGCCCGTTTCTCAAAAGCAGAGTGTTTTCTTTCATGGCACACTAGGGTTCAGTTAAAATTCCTAAACAGAGCTGAATCACGTTCAGTTTCAATTTCTAGCAGCAAGGGTTCTTTCAGGCTAAGAAGAGCACTCTTGTGCTATTTTGGCCATACACAGTGCAAAAAGCATTCGCATCTGTTCCCAGCAAGTACACTGTATTGGACTGAAGAGAAGCTCCTGTTTTACTTAGTTTCCTATACTGAGTTGAACTACATATGCGCCATTTAAGTAGGAAGCACAGTTCTTTTGTTCCGAGCTAGCTCACTGTACTGGCCCTATAGGAAACACAGTAGAGTGCAGGAATGCCCGTTTCTCAAAAGCAGAGTGTTTTTCTTGCATGGCACACTAGGGTTCAGTTAACCTTCCTAAATGGAGTTGAATCAAGTTCAGTTTCAAGTTCTAGCAGCAAGGGTTCATTCAGGCTAAGAAGAGCACTCTTGTGCTATTCTGGCCATACACAGTTTAATAGCATTTACGTCTGTTTCCAGCAAATACAGTGTATTGGACTGAAGAGAAGATCCTGTTTCACTTAGTTTCCAATATTGAGTTGAACTAGATAAGACCCGTTTGTGTAGGAAGCACAATCTTTTGTTCTGAGCCAGCTCACTGTACTGGCCCTATATGAAACACAGTAGAGTGCAAGAATGCCAATTCTCAAAAGCAGAGAATTTTTCTTGCATGGGACACTAGGGTTAAGTTAAACTTCCGAAACAGAGTTGAATCACGTACAGTTTCAAGTTCTAGCAGCAAGGGTTCATTCAGTCTAAGAAGAGAACTCTTGTGCTATTCTGCCATACACTGTGAAAGTAGCATTCGCATCTGTTCGCAGCAAGTACAGTGTATTGTACTGATTAGAATCTCCTGTTTTACTTAGTTTCCAATACTGAGTTGAACTAGATATGCGCCTTTTGTGTAGGAAGCACAGTTCTTTTGTTCTGAGCTAGCTCACTGTACTGGCCCTATAGGAAACACAGTAGAGTGCAAGAATGCCCGTTTCTCATAAGCAGAGTGTTTTTCTTGCATGGCACACTAGGGTTCAGTTAAACTTCCGAAAGGGAGTTGAATCACGTTCAGTTTCAAATTCTAGCAGCAAGGGTTCATTCAGGCTAAGAAGAGCACTCTTGTGCTATTCTGGCCATACACCGTGCAAATGGCATTCGCGTCGGTTCCCAGCAAGTACAGTGTATTGGACGGAATAGAAGCTCCTGTTTTACTTAGTTTCCAATACTGAGTTGAACTAGATATGCCCCGTTTGTGTAGGAAGCACAGTTCTTTTGTTCTGAGCTAGCTCACTGTACTGGCCCTATAGGAAACACAGTAGAGTGCAAGAATGCCTGTTTCTCAAAAGCAGAGTGTTTTTCTTGCAATGCACACTAGGGTTCAGTTAAACTTCCTAAACGGAGTTGATTCACGGTAAGTTTCAAGTTCTAGCAGCAAGGGTTCTTTCAGGCTAAGAAGAGAACTCTTGTGCTATTCTGGCCATTCACAGTGCAAATGGCATTCGCGTCTGTTCCCAGCAAGTGCAGTGTATTGGACAGAAGAGAAGCTCCTGTTTTACTTAGTTTCCAATCCTGAGGTGAAGTAGATATGCCCTCTTTGTTTAGGAAGCACAGTTCTTTTGTTCTGAGCTAGCTCACTGTACTGGCCCTATAGGAAACACAGTAGAGTGCCAGAATGCCCGTTTCTCAAAAGCAGAGTGTTTTCCTTGCATGGCACACTAGGGTTCAGTTAAACTTCCTAAACGGAGTTGAATCACGTTCAGTTTCAAGTTCTAGCAGCAAGTGTTAATTCAGGCTAAGAACAGCACTCTTGTGCTATTCTGGCCATACACAGTGCAATTAGCATTCGTGTCTGTTCCCAGCAAGTACAGTGTATTGGACTGAATAGAAGCTCATGTTTTACTTAGTTTCCAATACTGAGTTGAACTAGATATGGCCCGTTTGTGTAGGAAGCACAGTTTTTTTGTTCTGAGCTAGCTCACTGTACTGGCCCTATAGGAAACACAGTAGAATGCAAGATTGCCAATTTCTCAAAAGCAGAGTGTTTTTCTTGCATGGTGCACTAGGGTTCAGTTAAACTTCCTAAACGGAGTTGAATCACGTTCAGTTTCAAGTTCTAGCAGCAAGTGTTCATTCAGGCTAAGAAGAACACTCTTGTGCTATTCAGGCCATACACAGTGCAATTAGCATTCGCCTCTGTTTCCAGCAAGTATAGTGTATTGGACTGAAGAGAAGCTCCTGTTTTACTTATTTTCCAATCCTGAGGTGAACTAGATATGCCCCGTTTGTGTAGGAAGCACAGTTCTTTTGTTCTGAACTAGCTCACTGTACTGGCCCTATAGGAAACACAGTAGAGTGCAAGAAAGGCCGTTTCTCAAAACCACAGTGTTTTCCATGCAGGGCATACTAGGGTTCAGTTAAACTTCCTAAACGGAGTTGAATCACGTTCAGTTTCAAGTTCTAGCAGCAAGGGTTCTTTCAGGCTAAGAACAGCACTCTTGTGCTATTCTGGCCATACACAGTGCAAATAGCATTCACGTCTGTTCCCAGCAAGTGCAGTGTATTGGACTGAAGACAAGCTCCTGTTTTACTTAGTTTCCAATACTGAGTTGAACTAAATATGCCCCGTTTGTGTAGGAAGCACAGTTCTTTTGTTCTGAGCTAGCTCACTGTACTGGCCCTATAGGAAATACAGTCGAGTGCAAGAATGCCCGTTTCTCAAAAGCAGAGTGTTTTTCGTGCATGGTACACTAGGGTTCAGTTAAACTTCCTAAACTGAGTTGAAACACATTCAGTTTCAAGTTCTAGCAGCAAGGGTTCATTTAGGCTAAGAAGAGCACTCTTGTGCTATTCTGGCCATACACAGTTCAAATAGCATTCGCGTCTATTCCCAGCAAGTACAGTGTATTGGACTGAAGAGAAGCTCCTGTTTTACTTAGTTTCCAATACTGAGTTGAACGGGATTTGCCCCGTTTGTGTAGGAAGCACAGTTCTTTTGTTCTGAGCTAGCTCACTGTACTGGCCCTATAGGAAACACAGTAGAGTGCAAGAATGCCTGTTTCTCATAAGCAGAGTGTTTTTCTTGCATGGAACACTAGGGTTCAGTTAAACTTCCGAAACGGAGTTGAATCACGTTCAGTTTCATTCTACCAGCAATAGTTCATTCAGGCTAAGAAGAGCACTCTTGTGCTATTCTGGCCATACACAGTTCAAATAGCATTCGCGTCTGTTCCCAGCAAGTACAGTGTATTGGACTGAATAGAAGCTCATGTTTTACTTAGTTTCCAATACTGAGTTGAACTGGATATGCCCCGTTTGTGGAGGAAGCACAGTTCTTTTGTTCTTAGCTAGCTCACTGTACTGGCCCTATAGGAAACACAGTAGAATGCAAGATTGCCAATTTCTCAAAAGCAGAGTGTTTTTCTTGCATGGTGCACTAGGGTTCAGTTAAACTTCCTAAACGGAGTTGAATCACGTTCAGTTTCAAGTTCTAGCAGCAAGTGTTCATTCAGGCTAAGAAGAACACTCTTGTGCTATTCAGGCCATACACAGTGCAATTAGCATTCGCCTCTGTTCCCAGCAAGTACAGTGTATTGGAATGAAGAGAAGCTCCTGTTTTACTTAGTTTCCAATACTGAGTTGAACTAGATATGCCCCGTTTTTGTAGGAAGCACAGTTCTTTTGTTCTGAGCTAGCTCACTGTACTGGCCCTATAGGAAACACAGTAGAGTGCAAGAATGCCCGTTTCTCAAAAGCAGAGTGCTTTCCTTCCATGGCACACTAGGGTTAAGTTAAACTTCCTAAACGGAGTTGAATCTCGTTCAGTTTCAAGTTCTACCAGCAAGGGTTCGTTCAGGCTAAGAACAGCACTCTTGTGCTATTCTGGCCATACACAGTGCAATTAGCATTCGCGTCTATTCCCAGCAAGTACAGTGTATTGGACTGAAGAGAAGCTCCTGTTTTACTTAGTTTCCAAAACTGAGTTGAACTAGATATGCCCAGTTTGTGTAGGAAGCACAGTTCTTTTGTTCTGAGCTAGCTCACTGTACTGGCCCTATAGGAAAAAAAGTAGAGTGCAAGAATGCCCGTTTCTCAAAAGCAGAGTGTTTTCCTTGCAGGGCATATAGGGTTCAGTTAAACTTCCTAAACGGAGTTGAATCACGTTCAGTTTCAAGTTCTAGCAGCAAGGGTTCATTCAGGCTAAGAACAGCACTCTTGTGCTATTCTGGCCATACACAGTGCAATTAGCATTCGCATCTATTCCCAGCAAGTACAGTGTATTGGACTGAAGACAAGCTCCTGTTTTACTTAGTTTCCAATACTGAGTTGAACTACATATGCGCCGTATGTGTAGGAAGCACAGTTCTTTTGTTCTGAGCTAGCTCACTGTATTGGCCATGTAGGAAACATAGTAGAGTGCAAGAATGCCCATTCTCAAAATCAGAGTGTTTTTTTTTTGTATGGTACACTAGGGTTCAGTTAAACTTCCTAAACGGAGTTGATCACATTCAGTTTCACGTTCTTGCGGGAAGGGTTCATTCAGTCTAATAGAGCACTCTTTTGCTATTCTGGCCATACACAGTTTAGTAGCATTCGCGTCTGTTTCCAGCAAGTACAGTGTATTGGACTGAAGAGAAGCTCCTGTTTTACTTATTTTCCAATATTGAGTTGAGCTAGATATGCCCCGTTTGTATGGGAAGCACAGTTCTTATGTTCTGAGCTATCTAACTGTACTGGCCCTATAGGAAACACAGTAGAGTGCAAGAATGCCCGTTTCTCAAAAGCAGAGTGTTTTTCTTGCATGGCACTCTAGTGTTCAGTTAAACTTCCTAAACGGAGTTGAATCACGTTCAGTTTCAAGTTCCAGCAGCAAGGGTTCATTGAGCCTAAGAACAGCACTCTTGTGCTATTCTGGCCATACACAGTGCAAATAGCATACCCGTCTGTTTCCAGCAAGTACAGTGTATTGGACTGAAGAGAAGCTCCTGTTTTACTTAATTTCCAATACTGAGATGAACTAGATATGCCTCGTTTGTGAAGGAAGCACAGTTATTTGTTCTGAGCTAGCTCACTGTACTGGCCCTATAGGAAACACAGTAGAGTGCAAGAATGCCTGTTTCTCAAAAGCAGAGTGTTTTTCTAGTATGGCACACTAGGGATCAGTTAAACTTCCTAAACGGAGTTGAATCACGTTCAGTTTCAAGATTTTACAGGAAGGGTTCATTCAGGCTAAGAGAGTACTCTTGTGCTATTCTGGCCATACACAGTACAAATATCATTCGCGTATGTTCCCAGCAAGTACAGTGTATTGGACTGAAGAGAAGCTCCTGTTTTACCTAGTTTCCAATACTGAGTTGAACTAGATATGCCCCGTTTGTGTAGGAAGCACAGTTCTTTTGTTCTGAGCTAGCTCACTCTACTGGCCCTATAGGAAGCACAGTAGAGTGCAAGAATGCCCGTTTCTCAAAAGCAGAGTGTTTTCTTGCATGGCACACTAGGGTTCAGTTAAACTTCCTAAACGGAGTTGAATCACGTTCAGTTTCAAGTTCTAGCAGCAAGGGTTCATTCAGGCTAAGAAGAGCACTCTTGTGTTATTTTGGCCATACACAGTGCAAATAGCATTCGCATTTCTTCCCAGCAAGTACAGTGTATTGGACTGAAGAGAAGCTCCTGTTTTACTTAGTTTCCTATACTGAGTTGAACTACATATGCGCCATTTATGTAGGAAGCACAGTTCTTTTGTTCCGAGCTAGCTCACTGTACTGTCCCTATAGGAAACTCAGTAGAGTGCAAGAATGCCCGTTTCTCAAAAGCAGAGTGTTTTTCTTGCATGGCACACTAGGGTTCAGTTAAACTTCCTAAACGGAGTTGAATCACGTTCAGTTTCAAGTTCTAGCAGCAAGGGTTCATTCAGGCTAAAAAGAGCACTCTTGTGCTATTCTGGCCATACACAGTTTAATAGCATTTACGTCTGTTTCCAGCAAGTACAGTGTATTGGACTGAAGAGAAGCTCCTGTTTTACTTAGTTTCCAATATTGAGTTGACCTAGATATGCCCCGTTTGTGTAGGAAGCACAGTTCTTTTGTTCTGAGCTAGCTCACTGTACTGGCCGTATAGGAAACACAGTAGAGTGCAAGAATGCCCGTTATTCAAAAGCAGAGTGTTTTTCTTGCATGGCACACTAGGGTTCAGTTAAACTTCCTAAACGGAGTTGAATCACGTTCAGTTTCAAGATTTTACAGGAAGGGATCATTCAGGCTAAGAGAGCACTCTTGTGCTATTCTGGCCATACACAGTACAAATATCATTCGCGTATGTTCCCAGCAAGTACAGTGTATTGGACTGAAGAGAAGCTCCTGTTTTACCTAGTTTCCAATACTGAGTTGAACTAGATATGCCCTGTTTGTGGAGGAAGCACAGATCTTTTGTTCTGAGCTAGCTCACTGTACTGGCCCTATAGGAAACACAGTAGAGTGCAAGAATGCCCGTTACTCGAAAGCAGAGTGTTTTCCTTGCATGGCACACTAGGGTTCAGTTAAACTTCCTAAACAGAGTTGAATCACGTTCAGTTTCAAGTTCTAGCAGCAAGGGTTCATTCAGGCTAAGAACAGCACTCTTGTGCTATTCTGGCCATACACAGTTTAATAGCATTTACGTCTGTTTCCAGCAAGTACAGTGTATTGGACTGAAGAGAAGCTCCTGATTTACTTAGTTTCCAATATTGAGTTGAACTAGATATGCCCCGTTTGTGTAGGAAGCACAGTTCTATTGTTCTGAGCTAGCTCACTGTACTGGCCCTATAGGAAACACAGTAGAGTGCAAGAATGCCCGTTATTCAAAAGCAGAGTGTTTTTCTTGCATGGCACACTAGGGTTCAGTTAAACTTCCTAAACGGAGTTGAATCACGTTCAGTTTCAAGATTTTACAGGAAGGGTTCATTCAGGCTAAGAGAGCACTCTTGTGCTATTCTGGCCATAAAAAGTACAAACAGCATTCGCGTCTGTTCCCAGCAAGTACAGTGTATTGGACTGAAGAGAAGCTCCTGTTTTACTTAGTTTCCAATACTGAGTTGAACTAGATATGCCCCGTTTGTGTAGGAAGCACAGTTCTTTTGTTCTGAGCTAGCTCACTGTACTGGCCCTATAGGAAACACAGTAGAGTGCAAGAATGCCCGTTTCTCAAAAGCAGAGTGTTTTCTTGCATGGCACACTAGGGTTCAGTTAAACTTCCTAAACAGAGCTGAATCACGTTAAGTTTCAATTTCTAGCAGCAAGGGTTCATTCAGGCTAAGAAGAGCACTCTTGTGCTATTTTGGCCATACACAGTGCAAACAGCATTCGCATCTGTTCCCAGCAAGTACAGTGTATTGGACTGAAGAGAAGCTCCTGTTTTACTTAGTTTCCTATAGTGAGTTGAACTACATATGCGCCATTTAAGTAGGAAGCACAGTTCTTTTGTTCCGAGCTAGCTCACTGTACTGGCCCTATAGGAAACACAGTAGAGTGCAAGAATTCCCGTTTCTCAAAAGCAGAGTGTTTTCCTTGCATGGCACACTAGGGTTCAGTTAAACTTCCTAAACGGAGTTGAATCACGTTCAGTTTCAAGTTCTAGCAGCAAGGGTTCTTTCAGGCTAAGAACAGCACTCTTGTGCTATTCTGGCAATACACAGTGCAAATAGCATTCGCGTCTGTTCCCAGCAAGTGCAGTGTATTGGACTGAAGACAAGCTCTGTTTTACTTAGTTTCCAATACTGAGTTGAACTAAATATGCCCCGTTTGTGTAGGAAGCACAGTTCTTTTGTTCTGAGCTAGCTCACTGTACTGGCCCTATAGGAAATACAGTCGAGTGCAAGAATGCCCGTTTCTCAAAAGCAGAGTGTTTTTCGTGCATGGTACACTACGGTTCAGTTAAACTTTCTAAACTGAGTTGAAACACATTCAGTTTCAAGTTCTAGCAGCAAGGGTTCATTTAGGCTAAGAAGAGCACTCTTGTGCTATTCTGGCCATACACAGTTCAAATAGCATTCGCGTCTATTCCCAGCAAGTACAGTGTATTGGACTGAAGAGAAGCTCCTGTTTTACTTAGTTTCCAATACTGAGTTGAACTGGATATGCCCCGTTTGTGTAGGAAGCACAGTTCTTTTGTTCTGAGCTAGCTCACTGTACTGGCCCTATAGGAAACACAGTAGAGTGCAAGAATGCCTGTTTCTCATAAGCAGAGTGTTTTTCTTGCATGGAACACTAGGGTTCAGTTAAACTTCCGAAACGGAGTTGAATCACGTTCAGTTTCATTCTAACAGCAATGGTTCATTCAGGCTAAGAAGAGCAACCTTGTGCTATTCTGGCCATACACAGTTCAAATAGCATTCGCGTCTGTTCCCAGCAAGTACAGTGTATTGGACTGAATAGAAGCTCATGTTTTACTTAGTTTCCAATACTTAGTTGAAATGGATATGCCCCGTTTGTGGAGGAAGCACAGTTCTTTTGTTCTGAGCTAGCTCACTGTACTGGCCCTATAGGAAACACAGTAGAGTGCAAGAATGCCCGTTTCTCAAAAGCAGAGTGTTTTTCTTGCATGGCACACTAGGGTTCAATTAAACTTCCTAAACGGAGTTGAATCACGTTCAGTTTCAAGTTCTAGCAGCAAGGGTTCATTCAGGCTAAGAAGAGTACTCTTGTGCTATTCTGGCCATACACAGTGCATGTAGCATTCGCGTCTGTTCCCAGCAAGTACAGTGTATTGGACTGAATAGAAGCTCCTGTTTTACTTGGTTTCCTATACTGAGTTGAATTAGATATGCCCCGTTTGTGTAGGAAGCACAGTTCTTTTGTTCTGAGCTAGCTCACTGTACTGGCCCTATAGGAAACACAGTAGAGTGCAAGAATGCCCGTTTCTCAAAAGCAGAGTGTTTTTCCTGCATGGAACACTAGGGTTCAATTAAAATTACTAAATGGAGTTGAATAACGTTCAGTTTCAAGTTCTAGCAGCAAGGGTTCATTCAGGCTAAGAAGAGTACTCTTGTGCTATTCTGGCGATACACAGTGCAAATAGCATTCGCGTCTGTTCCCAGTAAGTACAGTGTATTGGAGTGAATAGAAGCTCCTGTTTTACTTAGTTTCCTATACCGAGTTGAATTAGATATGCCCCGTTTGTGTAGGAAGCACAGTTCTTTTGTTCTGAGCTAGCTCTCTGTACTGGCCCTATAGGAAACACAGTAGAGTGCAAGAATGCCCGTTTCTCAAAAGCAGAGTGTTTTTCTGCATGGCACACTAGGGTTCAGTTAAACTTCCGAAACGGAGTTGAATCACGTTCAGTTTCAAGTTCTAGCAGCAAGGGTTCATTCAGGCTAAGAAGAGCACTCTTGTGCTATTCTGGCCATACATACTGCAAATAGCATTCGCGTCTGTTTCCAGCTAGTACAGTGTATTGTACTGAAGAGAAGCTCCTGTTTTACTTAGTTTCCAATCCTGAGTTGAACTAGATATGCCCCGTTTGTGTAGGAAGCACAGTTCTTTTGTTCTGAGCTAGCTCACTGTACTGGCCCTATAGGAAACATAGTAGAGTGCAAGAATGCCTGTTTCTCAAAAGCAGAGTGTTTTTCTTCCATGGCACACTAGGGTTCAGTTAAACTTCCTAAACGGAGTTGAATCACGTTCAGTTTCAAGATTTTACAGGAAGGGTTCATTCAGGCTAAGAGAGTACTCTTGTGCTATTCTGGCCATAAACAGTACGAACAGCATTCGCGTCTGTTCCGAGCAAGTACAGTGTATTGGACTGAATAGAAGCTCCTGTTTTACTTGGTTTCCTATACTGAGTTGAATTAGATATGCCCCGTTTGTGTAGGAAGCACAGTTCTTTTGTTCTGAGCTAGCTCACTGTACTGGCCCTATAGGAAACACAGTAGAGTGCAAGAATGCCCGTTTCTCAAAAGCAGAGTGCTTTCCTTGCATGGCACAATAGGGTTCAGTTAAACTTCATAAACGGAGTTGAATCTCGTTCAGTTTCAAGTTCTACCAGCAAGGGTTCGTTCAGCCTAAGAACAGCACTCTTGTGCTATTCTGGCCATACACAGTGCAATTAGCATTCGCGTCTATTCCCAGCAAGTACAGTGTATTGGACTGAAGAGAAGCTCCTGTTTTACTTAGTTTCCAAAACTGAGTTGAACTAGATATGCCCAGTTTGTGTAGGAAGCACAGTTCTTTTGTTCTGAGCTAGCTCACTGTACTGGCCCTATAGGAAACACAGTAGAGTGCAAGAATGCCCGTTTCTCAAAAGCAGATTGTTTTCCTTGCAGGGCATATAGGGTTCAGTTAAACTTCCAAACGGAGTTGAATCACATTCAGTTTCAAGTTCTAGCAGCAAGGATTCTTTCAGGCTAAGAACAGCACTCTTGTGTTATTCTGGCCATACACAGTGCAAATAGCATTCGCGTCTGTTCCCAGCAAGTACAGTGTATTGGACTGAAGAGAAGCTCCTGTTTTACTTAGTTTCCAATACTGAGTGAACTAGATATGCCCCGTTTGTGTAGGAAGCACATTTCTTTTGTTCTGAGCTAGCTCACGGTACTGGCCCTATAGGAAATACAGTAGAGTGCAAGAATGCCTGTTTCTCAAAAGCAGAGTGTTTTTCATGCATGGTACACAAGGGTTCAGTTAAACTTCCTAAACGGAGTTGAATCCCGTTCAGTTTCAAGTTCTAGCAGCAAGGGTTCATTCAGGCTAAGAACAGCACTCTTGTGCTATTCTGGCCATACACAGTGCAATTAGCATTCGCATCTATTCCCAGCAAGTACAGTGTATTGGACTGAAGACAAGCTCCTGTTTTACTTAGTTTCCAATACCGAGTTGAACTACATATGCGCCGTATGTGTAGGAAGCACAGTTCTTTTGTTCTGAGCTAGCTCACTGTATTGGCCATGTAGGAAACATAGTAGAGTGCAAGAATGCCCATTCTCAAAATCAGAGTGTTTTTTTTTTTTGTATGGTACACTAGGGTTCAGTTAAACTTCCTAAACGGAGTTGATCACATTCAGTTTCACGTTCTTGCAGGAAGGGTTCATTCAGTCTAATAGAGCACTCTTTTGCTATTCTGGCCATACACAGTTTAGTAGCATTCGCGTCTGTTTCCAGCAAGTACAGTGTATTGGACTGAAGAGAAGCTCCTGTTTTACTTATTTTCCAATATTGAGTTGAGCTAGATATGCCCCGTTTGTATGGGAAGCACAGTTCTTATGTTCTGAGCTATCTAACTGTACTGGCCCTATAGGAAACACAGTAGAGTGCAAGAATGCCCGTTTCTCAAAAGCAGAGTGTTTTTCTTGCATGGCACTCTAGTGTTCAGTTAAACTTCCGAAACGGAGTTGAATCACGTTCAGTTTCAAGTTCCAGCAGCAAGGGTTCATTGAGCCTAAGAACAGCACTCTTGTGCTATTCTGGCCATACACAGTGCAAATAGCATACCCGTCTGTTTCCAGCAAGTACAGTGTATTGGACTGAAGAGAAGCTCCTGTTTTACTTAATTTCCAATACTGAGATGAACTAGATATGCCTCGTTTGTGAAGGAAGCACAGTTATTTGTTCTGAGCTAGCTCACTGTACTGGCACTATAGGAAACACAGTAGAGTGGAAGAATGCCTGTTTCTCAAAAGCAGAGTGTTTTTCTAGTATGGCACACTAGGGATCAGTTAAACTTCCTGAACGGAGTTGAATCACGTTCAGTTTCAAGATTTTACAGGAAGGGTTCATTCAGGCTAAGAGAGCACTCTTGTGCTATTCTGGCCATACACAGTACAAATATCATTCGCGTATGTTCCCAGCAAGTACAGTGTATTGGACTGAAGAGAAGCTCCTGTTTTACCTAGTTTCCAATACTGAGTTGAACTAGATATGCCCTGTTTGTATAGGAAGCACAGTTCTTTTGTTCTGAGCTAGCTCACTGTACTGGCCGTATAGGAAACACAGTAGAGTGCAAGAATGGCCGTTTCTCAAAAGCAGAGTGTTTTCCTTGCAGGTCATACTAGGGTTCAGTTAAACTTCCTAAACGGAGTTGAATCACGTTCAGTTTCAAGTTCTAGCAGCAAGGGTTCTTTCAGGCTAAGAACAGCACTCTTGTGCTATTCTGGCCATATACAGTGCAAATAGCATTCGCGTCTGTTCCCAGCAAGTGCAGTGTATTGGACTGAAGACAAGCTCCTGTTTTACTTAGTTTCCAATACTGAGTTGAACTAAATATGCCCCGTTTGTGTAGGAAGCACAGTTCTTTTGTTCTGAGCTAGCTCACTGTACTGGCCCTATAGGAAATACAGTCGAGTGCAAGAATGCCCGTTTCTGAAAAGCAGAGTGTTTTTCGTGCATGGAACACTAGGCTTCAGTTAAATTTCCGAAACGGAGTTGAATCACGTTCAGTTTCATTCTACCAGCAATGGTTCATTCAGGCTAAGAAGAGCACTCTTGTGCTATTCTGGCCATACACAGTTCAAATAGCATTCGCGTCTGTTCCCAGCAAGTACAGTGTATTGGACTGAATAGAAGCTCATGTTTTACTTAGTTTCCAATACTGAGTTGAACTGGATATGCCCCGTTTGTGGAGGAAGCACAGATCTTTTGTTCTGAGCTAGCTCACTGTACTGGCCCTATAGGAAACACAGTAGAGTGCAAGAATGCCCGTTACTCAAAAGCAGAGTGTTTTCCTTGCATGGCACACTAGGGTTCAGTTAAACTTCCTAAACAGAGTTGAATCACGTTCAGTTTCAAGTTCTATCAGCAAGGGTTCATTCAGGCTAAGAACAGCACTCTTGTGCTATTCTGGCCATACACAGTTTAATAGCATTTACGTCTGTTTCCAGCAAGTACAGTGTATTGGACTGAAGAGAAGCTCCTGATTTACTTAGTTTCCAATATTGAGTTGAACTAGATATGCCCCGTTTGTGTAGGAAGCACAGTTCTTTTGTTCTGAGCTAGCTCACTGTACTGGCCCTATAGGAAATACAGTCGAGTGCAAGAATGCCCGTTTCTCAAAAGCAGAGTGTTTTTCGTGCATGGTACACTACGGTTCAGTTAAACTTTCTAAACTGAGTTGAAACACATTCAGTTTCAAGTTCTAGCAGCAAGGGTTCATTTAGGCTAAGAAGAGCACTCTTGTGCTATTCTGGCCATACACAGTTCAAATAGCATTCGCGTCTATTCCCAGCAAGTACAGTGTATTGGACTGAAGAGAAGCTCCTGTTTTACTTAGTTTCCAATACTGAGTTGAACTGGATATGCCCCGTTTGTGTAGGAAGCACAGTTCTTTTGTTCTGAGCTAGCTCACTGTACTGGCCCTATAGGAAACACAGTAGAGTGCAAGAATGCCTGTTTCTCATAAGCAGAGTGTTTTTCTTGCATGGAACACTAGGGTTCAGTTAAACTTCCGAAACGGAGTTGAATCACGTTCAGTTTCATTCTAACAGCAATGGTTCATTCAGGCTAAGAAGAGCAACCTTGTGCTATTCTGGCCATACACAGTTCAAATAGCATTCGCGTCTGTTCCCAGCAAGTACAGTGTATTGGACTGAATAGAAGCTCATGTTTTACTTAGTTTCCAATACTTAGTTGAAATGGATATGCCCCGTTTGTGGAGGAAGCACAGTTCTTTTGTTCTGAGCTAGCTCACTGTACTGGCCCTATAGGAAACACAGTAGAGTGCAAGAATGCCCGTTTCTCAAAAGCAGAGTGTTTTTCTTGCATGGCACACTAGGGTTCAGTTAAACTTCCTAAACGGAGTTGAATCACGTTCAGTTTCAAGATTTTACAGGAAGGGTTCATTCAGGCTAAGAGAGTACTCTTGTGCTATTCTGGCCATAAACAGTACGAACAGCATTCGCGTCTGTTCCGAGCAAGTACAGTGTATTGGACTGAATAGAAGCTCCTGTTTTACTTGGTTTCCTATACTGAGTTGAATTAGATATGCCCCGTTTGTGTAGGAAGCACAGTTCTTTTGTTCTGAGCTAGCTCACTGTACTGGCCCTATAGGAAACACAGTAGAGTGCAAGAATGCCCGTTTCTCAAAAGCAGAGTGCTTTCCTTGCATGGCACAATAGGGTTCAGTTAAACTTCATAAACGGAGTTGAATCTCGTTCAGTTTCAAGTTCTACCAGCAAGGGTTCGTTCAGCCTAAGAACAGCACTCTTGTGCTATTCTGGCCATACACAGTGCAATTAGCATTCGCGTCTATTCCCAGCAAGTACAGTGTATTGGACTGAAGAGAAGCTCCTGTTTTACTTAGTTTCCAAAACTGAGTTGAACTAGATATGCCCAGTTTGTGTAGGAAGCACAGTTCTTTTGTTCTGAGCTAGCTCACTGTACTGGCCCTATAGGAAACACAGTAGAGTGCAAGAATGCCCGTTTCTCAAAAGCAGATTGTTTTCCTTGCAGGGCATATAGGGTTCAGTTAAACTTCCAAACGGAGTTGAATCACATTCAGTTTCAAGTTCTAGCAGCAAGGATTCTTTCAGGCTAAGAACAGCACTCTTGTGTTATTCTGGCCATACACAGTGCAAATAGCATTCGCGTCTGTTCCCAGCAAGTACAGTGTATTGGACTGAAGAGAAGCTCCTGTTTTACTTAGTTTCCAATACTGAGTGAACTAGATATGCCCCGTTTGTGTAGGAAGCACATTTCTTTTGTTCTGAGCTAGCTCACGGTACTGGCCCTATAGGAAATACAGTAGAGTGCAAGAATGCCTGTTTCTCAAAAGCAGAGTGTTTTTCATGCATGGTACACAAGGGTTCAGTTAAACTTCCTAAACGGAGTTGAATCCCGTTCAGTTTCAAGTTCTAGCAGCAAGGGTTCATTCAGGCTAAGAACAGCACTCTTGTGCTATTCTGGCCATACACAGTGCAATTAGCATTCGCATCTATTCCCAGCAAGTACAGTGTATTGGACTGAAGACAAGCTCCTGTTTTACTTAGTTTCCAATACCGAGTTGAACTACATATGCGCCGTATGTGTAGGAAGCACAGTTCTTTTGTTCTGAGCTAGCTCACTGTATTGGCCATGTAGGAAACATAGTAGAGTGCAAGAATGCCCATTCTCAAAATCAGAGTGTTTTTTTTTTTTGTATGGTACACTAGGGTTCAGTTAAACTTCCTAAACGGAGTTGATCACATTCAGTTTCACGTTCTTGCAGGAAGGGTTCATTCAGTCTAATAGAGCACTCTTTTGCTATTCTGGCCATACACAGTTTAGTAGCATTCGCGTCTGTTTCCAGCAAGTACAGTGTATTGGACTGAAGAGAAGCTCCTGTTTTACTTATTTTCCAATATTGAGTTGAGCTAGATATGCCCCGTTTGTATGGGAAGCACAGTTCTTATGTTCTGAGCTATCTAACTGTACTGGCCCTATAGGAAACACAGTAGAGTGCAAGAATGCCCGTTTCTCAAAAGCAGAGTGTTTTTCTTGCATGGCACTCTAGTGTTCAGTTAAACTTCCTAAACGGAGTTGAATCACGTTCAGTTTCAAGTTCCAGCAGCAAGGGTTCATTGAGCCTAAGAACAGCACTCTTGTGCTATTCTGGCCATACACAGTGCAAATAGCATACCCGTCTGTTTCCAGCAAGTACAGTGTATTGGACTGAAGAGAAGCTCCTGTTTTACTTAATTTCCAATACTGAGATGAACTAGATATGCCTCGTTTGTGAAGGAAGCACAGTTATTTGTTCTGAGCTAGCTCACTGTACTGGCACTATAGGAAACACAGTAGAGTGGAAGAATGCCTGTTTCTCAAAAGCAGAGTGTTTTTCTAGTATGGCACACTAGGGATCAGTTAAACTTCCTGAACGGAGTTGAATCACGTTCAGTTTCAAGATTTTACAGGAAGGGTTCATTCAGGCTAAGAGAGCACTCTTGTGCTATTCTGGCCATACACAGTACAAATATCATTCGCGTATGTTCCCAGCAAGTACAGTGTATTGGACTGAAGAGAAGCTCCTGTTTTACCTAGTTTCCAATACTGAGTTGAACTAGATATGCCCTGTTTGTATAGGAAGCACAGTTCTTTTGTTCTGAGCTAGCTCACTGTACTGGCCGTATAGGAAACACAGTAGAGTGCAAGAATGGCCGTTTCTCAAAAGCAGAGTGTTTTCCTTGCAGGTCATACTAGGGTTCAGTTAAACTTCCTAAACGGAGTTGAATCACGTTCAGTTTCAAGTTCTAGCAGCAAGGGTTCTTTCAGGCTAAGAACAGCACTCTTGTGCTATTCTGGCCATATACAGTGCAAATAGCATTCGCGTCTGTTCCCAGCAAGTGCAGTGTATTGGACTGAAGACAAGCTCCTGTTTTACTTAGTTTCCAATACTGAGTTGAACTAAATATGCCCCGTTTGTGTAGGAAGCACAGTTCTTTTGTTCTGAGCTAGCTCACTGTACTGGCCCTATAGGAAATACAGTCGAGTGCAAGAATGCCCGTTTCTGAAAAGCAGAGTGTTTTTCGTGCATGGAACACTAGGCTTCAGTTAAATTTCCGAAACGGAGTTGAATCATGTTCAGTTTCATTCTACCAGCAATGGTTCATTCAGGCTAAGAAGAGCACTCTTGTGCTATTCTGGCCATACACAGTTCAAATAGCATTCGCGTCTGTTCCCAGCAAGTACAGTGTATTGGACTGAATAGAAGCTCATGTTTTACTTAGTTTCCAATACTGAGTTGAACTGGATATGCCCCGTTTGTGGAGGAAGCACAGATCTTTTGTTCTGAGCTAGCTCACTGTACTGGCCCTATAGGAAACACAGTAGAGTGCAAGAATGCCCGTTACTCAAAAGCAGAGTGTTTTCCTTGCATGGCACACTAGGGTTCAGTTAAACTTCCTAAACAGAGTTGAATCACGTTCAGTTTCAAGTTCTATCAGCAAGGGTTCATTCAGGCTAAGAACAGCACTCTTGTGCTATTCTGGCCATACACAGTTTAATAGCATTTACGTCTGTTTCCAGCAAGTACAGTGTATTGGACTGAAGAGAAGCTCCTGATTTACTTAGTTTCCAATATTGAGTTGAACTAGATATGCCCCGTTTGTGTAGGAAGCACAGTTCTTTTGTTCTGAGCTAGCTCACTGTACTGGCCCTATAGGAAACACAGTAGAGTGCAAGAATGCCCGTTATTCAAAAGCAGAGTGTTTTTCATGCATGGCACACTAGGGTTCAGTTAAACTTCCTAAACGGAGTTGAATCACGTTCAGTTTCAAGATTTTACAGGAAGGGTTCATTCAGGCTAAGAGAGCACTCTTGTGCTATTCTGGCCATAAAAAGTACTAACAGCATTCGCGTCTGTTCCCAGCAAGTACAGTGTATTGGACTGAAGAGAAGCTCCTGTTTTACTTAGTTTCCAATACTGAGTTGAACTAGATATGCCCCGTTTGTGTAGGAAGCACAGTTCTTTTGTTCTGAGCTAGCTCACTGTACTGGCCCTATAGGAAACACAGTAGAGTGCAAGAATGCCCGTTTCTCAAAAGCAGAGTGTTTTCTTGCATGGCACACTAGGGTTCAGTTAAACTTCCTAAACAGAGCTGAATCACGTTAAGTTTCAATTTCTAGCAGCAAGGGTTCATTCAGGCTAAGAAGAGCACTCTTGTGCTATTTTGGCCATACACAGTGCAAAAAGCATTCGCATCTGTTCCCAGGAAGTACAGTGTATTGGACTGAAGAGAAGCTCCTGTTTTACTTAGTTTCCTATAGTGAGTTGAACTACATATGCGCCATTTAAGTAGGAAGCACAGTTCTTTTGTTCCGAGCTAGCTCACTGTACTGGCCCTATAGGAAACACAGTAGAGTGCAAGAATGCCCGTTTCTCAAAAGCAGAGTGTTTTCCTTGCAGGGCATACTAGGGTTCAGTTAAACTTCCAAACGGAGTTGAATCACGTTCAGTTTCAAGTTCTACCAGCAAGGATTCTTTCAAGCTAAGAACAGCACTCTTGTGCTATTCTGGCCATACACAGTGCAAATAGCATTCACGTCTTTTCCCAGCAAGTACAGTGTATTGGACTGAAGAGAAGCTCCTGTTTTACTTAGTTTCCAATACTGAGTGAACTAGATATGCCCCGTTTGTGTAGGAAGCACAGTTCTTTTGTTCTGAGCTAGCTCACGGTACTGGCCCTATAGGAAATACAGTAGAGTGCAAGAATGCCTGTTTCTCAAAAGCAGAGTGTTTTTCATGCATGGTACACAAGGGTTCAGTTAAACTTCCTAAACGGAGTTGAATCACGTTCAGTTTCAAGTTCTAGCAGCAAGGGTTCATTCAGGCTAAGAACAGCACTCATGTGCTATTCTGGCCATACACAGTGCAATTAGCATTCGAATCTGTTCCCAGCAAGTACATTGTATTGTACTAAAGTGAAGCTCCTGTTTTACTTAGTTTCCAATCCTGAGTTGAACTAGATATGCCCTGTTTGTGTAGGAAGCACAGTTCTTTAGTTCTGAGCTAGCTCACTGTACTGGCCCTATAGGAAACACAGTAGAGTGCAAGAATGGCCGTTTCTCAAAAGCAGAGTGTTTTCCTTGCAGGTCATACTAGGGTTCAGTTAAACTTCCTAAACGGAGTTGAATCACGTTCAGTTTCAAGTTCTATCAGCAAGGGTTCTTTCAGGCTAAGAACAGAACTCTTGTGCTATTCTGGCCCTATACAGTGCAAATAGCATTCGCGTCTGTTCCCAGCAAGTGCAGTGTATTGGACTGAAGACAAGCTCCTGTTTTACTTTGTTTCCAATACTGAGTTGAACTAAATATGCCCCGTTTGTGTAGGAAGCACAGTTCTTTTGTTCTGAGCTAGCTCACTGTACTGGCCCTATAGGAAATACAGTCGAGTGCAAGAATGCCCGTTTCTAAAAAGCAGAGTGTTTTTCGTGCATGGTACACTAGGGTTCAGTTAAACTTCCTAAACTGAGTTGAAACACATTCAGTTTCAAGTTCTAGCAGCAAGGGTTCATTTAGGCTAAGAACAGCACTCTTGTGCTATTCTGGCCATACACAGTTCAAATAGCATTCGCGTCTATTCCCAGCAAGTACAGTGTATTGGACTGAAGAGAAGCTCCTGTTTTACTTAGTTTCCAATACTGAATTGAACTGGATATGCCCCGTTTGTGTAGGAAGCACAGTTCTTTTGTTCTGAGCTAGCTCACTGTACTGGCCCTATAGGAAACACAGTAGAGTGCAAGAATGCCTGTTTCTCATAAGCAGAGTGTTTTTCTTGCATGGAACACTAGGGTTCAGTTAAACTTCCAAAACGGAGTTAAATCACGTTCAGTTTCATTCTACCAGCAATGGTTCATTCAGGCTAAGAAGAGCACTCTTGTGCTATTCTGGCCATACACAGTTCAAATAGCATTCGCGTCTGTTCCCAGCAAGTACAGTGTATTGGACTGAATAGAAGCTCATGTTTTACTTAGTTTCCAATACTGAGTTGAACTGGATATGACCCGTTTGTGGAGGAAGCACAGTTCTTTTGTTCTGAGCTAGCTCACTGTACTGGCCCTATAGGAAACACAGTAGAGTGCAAGAATGCCCGTTACTCAAAAGCACAGTGTTTTCCTTGCATGGCACACTAGGGTTCAGTTAAACTTCCTAAACGGAGTTGAATCACGTTCAGTTTCAAGTTCTAGCAGCAAGTGTTAATTCAGGCTAAGAACAGCACTCTTGTGCTATTCTGGCCATACACAGTGCAATTAGCATTCGCGTCTGTTCCCAGCAAGTACAGTGTATTGGAATGAATAAAAGCTCCTGTTGTACTTAGTTTCCAATACTGAGTTGAACTAGATATGGCCCGTTTGTGTAGGAAGCACAGTTTTTTTGTTCTGAGCTAGCTCACTGTACTGGCCCTATAGGAAACACAGTAGAATGCAAGATTGCCAATTTCTCAAAAGCAGAGTGTTTTTCTTGCATGGTGCACTAGGGTTCAGTTAAACTTCCTAAACGGAGTTGAATCACGTTCAGTTTCAAGTTCTAGCAGCAAGTGTTCATTCAGGCTAAGAAGAACACTCTTGTGCCTTTCAGGCCATAAACAGTGCAATTAGCATTCGCCTCAGTTCCCAGCAAGTACAGTGTATTGGAATGAAGAGAAGCTCCTGTTTTACTTAGTTTCCAATACTGAGTTGAACTAGATATGCCCCGTTTTTGTAGGAAGCACAGTTCTTTTGTTCTGAGCTAGCTCACTGTACTGGCCCTATAGGAAACACAGTAGAGTGCAAGAATGCCCGTTTCTCAAAAGCAGAGTGCTTTCCTTGCATGGCACAATAGGGTTCAGTTAAACTTCATAAACGGAGTTGAATCTCGTTCAGTTTCAAGTTCTACCAGCAAGGGTTCGTTCAGCCTAAGAACAGCACTCTTGTGCTATTCTGGCCATACACAGTGCAATTAGCATTCGCGTCTATTCCCAGCAAGTACAGTGTATTGGACTGAAGAGAAGCTCCTGTTTTACTTAGTTTCCAAAACTGAGTTGAACTAGATATGCCCAGTTTGTGTAGGAAGCACAGTTCTTTTGTTCTGAGCTAGCTCACTGTACTGGCCCTATAGGAAACACAGTAGAGTGCAAGAATGCCCGTTTCTCAAAAGCAGATTGTTTTCCTTGCAGGGCATATAGGGTTCAGTTAAACTTCCAAACGGAGTTGAATCACGTTCAGTTTCAAGTTCCGCAGCAAGGGTTCATTGAGCCTAAGAACAGCACTCTTGTGCTATTCTGGCCATACACAGTGCAAATAGCATACCCGTCTGTTTCCAGCAAGTACAGTGTATTGGACTGAAGAGAAGCTCCTGTTTTACTTAATTTCCAATACTGAGATGAACTAGATATGCCTCGTTTGTGAAGGAAGCACAGTTATTTGTTCTGAGCTAGCTCACTGTACTGGCCCTATAGGAAACACAGTAGAGTGCAAGAATGCCTGTTTCTCAAAAGCAGATTGTTTTTCTAGTATGGCACACTAGGGATCAGTTAAACTTCCTAAACGGAGTTGAATCACGTTCAGTTTCAAGATTTTACAGGAAGGGTTCATTCAGGCTAAGAGAGTACTCTTGTGCTATTCTGGCCATACACAGTACAAATATCATTCGCGTATGTTCCCAGCAAGTACAGTGTATTGGACTGAAGAGAAGCTCCTGTTTTACCTAGTTTCCAATACTGAGTTGAACTAGATATGCCCCGTTTGTGTAGGAAGCACAGTTCTTTTGTTCTGAGCTAGCTCACTCTACTGGCCCTATAGGAAGCACAGTAGAGTGCAAGAATGCCCGTTTCTCAAAAGCAGAGTGTTTTCTTGCATGGCACACTAGGGTTCAGTTAAACTTCCTAAACGGAGTTGAATCACGTTCAGTTTCAAGTTCTAGCAGCAAGGGTTCATTCAGGCTAAGAAGAGCACTCTTGTGTTATTTTGGCCATACACAGTGCAAATAGCATTCGCATTTCTTCCCAGCAAGTACAGTGTATTGGACTGAAGAGAAGCTCCTGTTTTACTTAGTTTCCTATACTGAGTTGAACTACATATGCGCCATTTATGTAGGAAGCACAGTTCTTTTGTTCCGAGCTAGCTCACTGTACTGTCCCTATAGGAAACTCAGTAGAGTGCAAGAATGCCCGTTTCTCAAAAGCAGAGTGTTTTTCTTGCATGGCACACTAGGGTTCAGTTAAACTTCCTAAACGGAGTTGAATCACGTTCAGTTTCAAGTTCTAGCAGCAAGGGTTCATTCAGGCTAAAAAGAGCACTCTTGTGCTATTCTGGCCATACACAGTTTAATAGCATTTACGTCTGTTTCCAGCAAGTACAGTGTATTGGACTGAAGAGAAGCTCCTGTTTTACTTAGTTTCCAATATTGAGTTGACCTAGATATGCCCCGTTTGTGTAGGAAGCACAGTTCTTTTGTTCTGAGCTAGCTCACTGTACTGGCCCTATAGGAAACACAGTAGAGTGCAAGAATGCCCGTTATTCAAAAGCAGAGTGTTTTTCTTGCATGGCACACTAGGGTTCAGTTAAACTTCCTAAACGGAGTTGAATCACGTTCAGTTTCAAGATTTTACAGGAAGGGTTCATTCAGGCTAAGAGAGCACTCTTGTGCTATTCTGGCCATAAAAAGTACAAACAGCATTCGCGTCTGTTCCCAGCAAGTACAGTGTATTGGACTGAAGAGAAGCTCCTGTTTTACTTAGTTTCCAATACTGAGTTGAACTAGATATGCCCCGTTTGTATAGGAAGCACAGTTCTTTTGTTCTGAGCTAGCACACTGTACTGGCCCTATAGGAAACACAGTAGAGTGCAAGAATGCCCGTTTCTCAAAAGCAGAGTGTTTTCTTGCATGGCACACTAGGGTTCAGTTAAACTTCCTAAACAGAGCTGAATCACGTTAAGTTTCAATTTCTAGCAGCAAGGGTTCATTCAGGCTAAGAAGAGCACTCTTGTGCTATTTTGGCCATACACAGTGCAAACAGCATTCGCATCTGTTCCCAGGAAGTACAGTGTATTGGACTGAAGAGAAGCTCCTGTTTTACTTAGTTTCCTATAGTGAGTTGAACTACATATGCGCCATTTAAGTAGGAAGCACAGTTCTTTTGTTCCGAGCTAGCTCACTGTACTGGCCCTATAGGAAACACAGTAGAGTGCAAGAATGCCCGTTTCTCAAAAGCAGAGTGTTTTCCTTGCAGGGCATACTAGGGTTCAGTTAAACTTCCAAACGGAGTTGAATCACGTTCAGTTTCAAGTTCTAGCAGCAAGGATTCTTTCAAGCTAAGAACAGCACTCTTGTGCTATTCTGGCCATACACAGTGCAAATAGCATTCACGTCTTTTCCCAGCAAGTACAGTGTATTGGACTGAAGAGAAGCTCCTGTTTTACTTAGTTTCCAATACTGAGTTGAACTAGATATGCCCCGTTTGTGTAGGAAGCACAGTTCTTTTGTTCTGAGCTAGCTCACGGTACTGGCCCTATAGGAAATACAGTAGAGTGCAAGAATGCCTGTTTCTCAAAAGCAGAGTGTTTTTCATGCATGGTACACAAGGGTTCAGTTAAACTTCCTAAACGGAGTTGAATCACGTTCAGTTTCAAGTTCTAGCAGCAAGGGTTCATTCAGGCTAAGAACAGCACTCATGTGCTATTCTGGCCATACACAGTGCAATTAGCATTCGAATCTGTTCCCAGCAAGTACATTGTATTGTACTAAAGTGAAGCTCCTGTTTTACTTAGTTTCCAATCCTGAGTTCAACTAGATATGCCCTGTTTGTGTAGGAAGCACAGTTCTTTTGTTCTGAGCTAGCTCACTGTACTGGCCCTATAGGAAACACAGTAGAGTGCAAGAATGGCCGTTTCTCAAAAGCAGAGTGTTTTCCTTGCAGGTCATACTAGGGTTCAGTTAAACTTCCTAAACGGAGTTGAATCACGTTCAGTTTCAAGTTCTATCAGCAAGGGTTCTTTCAGGCTAAGAACAGCACTCTTGTGCTATTCTGGCCCTATACAGTGCAAATAGCATTCGCGTCTGTTCCCAGCAAGTGCAGTGTATTGGACTGAAGACAAGCTCCTGTTTTACTTTGTTTCCAATACTGAGTTGAACTAAATATGCCCCGTTTGTGTAGGAAGCACAGTTCTTTTGTTCTGAGCTAGCTCACTGTACTGGCCCTATAGGAAATACAGTCGAGTGCAAGAATGCCCGTTTCTAAAAAGCAGAGTGTTTTTCGTGCATGGTACACTAGGGTTCAGTTAAACTTCCTAAACTGAGTTGAAACACATTCAGTTTCAAGTTCTAGCAGCAAGGGTTCATTTAGGCTAAGAACAGCACTCTTGTGCTATTCTGGCCATACACAGTTCAAATAGCATTCGCGTCTATTCCCAGCAAGTACAGTGTATTGGACTGAAGAGAAGCTCCTGTTTTACTTAGTTTCCAATACTGAATTGAACTGGATATGCCCCGTTTGTGTAGGAAGCACAGTTCTTTTGTTCTGAGCTAGCTCACTGTACTGGCCCTATAGGAAACACAGTAGAGTGCAAGAATGCCTGTTTCTCATAAGCAGAGTGTTTTTCTTGCATGGAACACTAGGGTTCAGTTAAACTTCCAAAACGGAGTTAAATCACGTTCAGTTTCATTCTACCAGCAATGGTTCATTCAGGCTAAGAAGAGCACTCTTGTGCTATTCTGGCCATACACAGTTCAAATAGCATTCGCGTCTGTTCCCAGCAAGTACAGTGTATTGGACTGAATAGAAGCTCATGTTTTACTTAGTTTCCAATACTGAGTTGAACTGGATATGACCCGTTTGTGGAGGAAGCACAGTTCTTTTGTTCTGAGCTAGCTCACTGTACTGGCCCTATAGGAAACACAGTAGAGTGCAAGAATGCCCGTTTCTCAAAAGCAGAGTGCTTTCCTTGCATGGCACAATAGGGTTCAGTTAAACTTCATAAACGGAGTTGAATCTCGTTCAGTTTCAAGTTCTACCAGCAAGGGTTCGTTCAGCCTAAGAACAGCACTCTTGTGCTATTCTGGCCATACACAGTGCAATTAGCATTCGCGTCTATTCCCAGCAAGTACAGTGTATTGGACTGAAGAGAAGCTCCTGTTTTACTTAGTTTCCAAAACTGAGTTGAACTAGATATGCCCAGTTTGTGTAGGAAGCACAGTTCTTTTGTTCTGAGCTAGCTCACTGTACTGGCCCTATAGGAAACACAGTAGAGTGCAAGAATGCCCGTTTCTCAAAAGCAGAGTGTTTTCCTTGCAGGGCATACTAGGGTTCAGTTAAACTTCCAAACGGAGTTGAATCACGTTCAGTTTCAAGTTCTACCAGCAAGGATTCTTTCAAGCTAAGAACAGCACTCTTGTGCTATTCTGGCCATACACAGTGCAAATAGCATTCACGTCTTTTCCCAGCAAGTACAGTGTATTGGACTGAAGAGAAGCTCCTGTTTTACTTAGTTTCCAATACTGAGTGAACTAGATATGCCCCGTTTGTGTAGGAAGCACAGTTCTTTTGTTCTGAGCTAGCTCACGGTACTGGCCCTATAGGAAATACAGTAGAGTGCAAGAATGCCTGTTTCTCAAAAGCAGAGTGTTTTTCATGCATGGTACACAAGGGTTCAGTTAAACTTCCTAAACGGAGTTGAATCACGTTCAGTTTCAAGTTCTAGCAGCAAGGGTTCATTCAGGCTAAGAACAGCACTCATGTGCTATTCTGGCCATACACAGTGCAATTAGCATTCGAATCTGTTCCCAGCAAGTACATTGTATTGTACTAAAGTGAAGCTCCTGTTTTACTTAGTTTCCAATCCTGAGTTGAACTAGATATGCCCTGTTTGTGTAGGAAGCACAGTTCTTTAGTTCTGAGCTAGCTCACTGTACTGGCCCTATAGGAAACACAGTAGAGTGCAAGAATGGCCGTTTCTCAAAAGCAGAGTGTTTTCCTTGCAGGTCATACTAGGGTTCAGTTAAACTTCCTAAACGGAGTTGAATCACGTTCAGTTTCAAGTTCTATCAGCAAGGGTTCTTTCAGGCTAAGAACAGAACTCTTGTGCTATTCTGGCCCTATACAGTGCAAATAGCATTCGCGTCTGTTCCCAGCAAGTGCAGTGTATTGGACTGAAGACAAGCTCCTGTTTTACTTTGTTTCCAATACTGAGTTGAACTAAATATGCCCCGTTTGTGTAGGAAGCACAGTTCTTTTGTTCTGAGCTAGCTCACTGTACTGGCCCTATAGGAAATACAGTCGAGTGCAAGAATGCCCGTTTCTAAAAAGCAGAGTGTTTTTCGTGCATGGTACACTAGGGTTCAGTTAAACTTCCTAAACTGAGTTGAAACACATTCAGTTTCAAGTTCTAGCAGCAAGGGTTCATTTAGGCTAAGAACAGCACTCTTGTGCTATTCTGGCCATACACAGTTCAAATAGCATTCGCGTCTATTCCCAGCAAGTACAGTGTATTGGACTGAAGAGAAGCTCCTGTTTTACTTAGTTTCCAATACTGAATTGAACTGGATATGCCCCGTTTGTGTAGGAAGCACAGTTCTTTTGTTCTGAGCTAGCTCACTGTACTGGCCCTATAGGAAACACAGTAGAGTGCAAGAATGCCTGTTTCTCATAAGCAGAGTGTTTTTCTTGCATGGAACACTAGGGTTCAGTTAAACTTCCAAAACGGAGTTAAATCACGTTCAGTTTCATTCTACCAGCAATGGTTCATTCAGGCTAAGAAGAGCACTCTTGTGCTATTCTGGCCATACACAGTTCAAATAGCATTCGCGTCTGTTCCCAGCAAGTACAGTGTATTGGACTGAATAGAAGCTCATGTTTTACTTAGTTTCCAATACTGAGTTGAACTGGATATGACCCGTTTGTGGAGGAAGCACAGTTCTTTTGTTCTGAGCTAGCTCACTGTACTGGCCCTATAGGAAACACAGTAGAGTGCAAGAATGCCCGTTACTCAAAAGCACAGTGTTTTCCTTGCATGGCACACTAGGGTTCAGTTAAACTTCCTAAACGGAGTTGAATCACGTTCAGTTTCAAGTTCTAGCAGCAAGTGTTAATTCAGGCTAAGAACAGCACTCTTGTGCTATTCTGGCCATACACAGTGCAATTAGCATTCGCGTCTGTTCCCAGCAAGTACAGTGTATTGGAATGAATAAAAGCTCCTGTTGTACTTAGTTTCCAATACTGAGTTGAACTAGATATGGCCCGTTTGTGTAGGAAGCACAGTTTTTTTGTTCTGAGCTAGCTCACTGTACTGGCCCTATAGGAAACACAGTAGAATGCAAGATTGCCAATTTCTCAAAAGCAGAGTGTTTTTCTTGCATGGTGCACTAGGGTTCAGTTAAACTTCCTAAACGGAGTTGAATCACGTTCAGTTTCAAGTTCTAGCAGCAAGTGTTCATTCAGGCTAAGAAGAACACTCTTGTGCCTTTCAGGCCATAAACAGTGCAATTAGCATTCGCCTCAGTTCCCAGCAAGTACAGTGTATTGGAATGAAGAGAAGCTCCTGTTTTACTTAGTTTCCAATACTGAGTTGAACTAGATATGCCCCGTTTTTGTAGGAAGCACAGTTCTTTTGTTCTGAGCTAGCTCACTGTACTGGCCCTATAGGAAACACAGTAGAGTGCAAGAATGCCCGTTTCTCAAAAGCAGAGTGCTTTCCTTGCATGGCACAATAGGGTTCAGTTAAACTTCATAAACGGAGTTGAATCTCGTTCAGTTTCAAGTTCTACCAGCAAGGGTTCGTTCAGCCTAAGAACAGCACTCTTGTGCTATTCTGGCCATACACAGTGCAATTAGCATTCGCGTCTATTCCCAGCAAGTACAGTGTATTGGACTGAAGAGAAGCTCCTGTTTTACTTAGTTTCCAAAACTGAGTTGAACTAGATATGCCCAGTTTGTGTAGGAAGCACAGTTCTTTTGTTCTGAGCTAGCTCACTGTACTGGCCCTATAGGAAACACAGTAGAGTGCAAGAATGCCCGTTTCTCAAAAGCAGATTGTTTTCCTTGCAGGGCATATAGGGTTCAGTTAAACTTCCAAACGGAGTTGAATCACGTTCAGTTTCAAGTTCCGCAGCAAGGGTTCATTGAGCCTAAGAACAGCACTCTTGTGCTATTCTGGCCATACACAGTGCAAATAGCACACCCGTCTGTTTCCAGCAAGTACAGTGTATTGGACTGAAGAGAAGCTCCTGTTTTACTTAATTTCCAATACTGAGATGAACTAGATATGCCTCGTTTGTGAAGGAAGCACAGTTATTTGTTCTGAGCTAGCTCACTGTACTGGCCCTATAGGAAACACAGTAGAGTGCAAGAATGCCTGTTTCTCAAAAGCAGATTGTTTTTCTAGTATGGCACACTAGGGATCAGTTAAACTTCCTAAACGGAGTTGAATCACGTTCAGTTTCAAGATTTTACAGGAAGGGTTCATTCAGGCTAAGAGAGTACTCTTGTGCTATTCTGGCCATACACAGTACAAATATCATTCGCGTATGTTCCCAGCAAGTACAGTGTATTGGACTGAAGAGAAGCTCCTGTTTTACCTAGTTTCCAATACTGAGTTGAACTAGATATGCCCCGTTTGTGTAGGAAGCACAGTTCTTTTGTTCTGAGCTAGCTCACTCTACTGGCCCTATAGGAAGCACAGTAGAGTGCAAGAATGCCCGTTTCTCAAAAGCAGAGTGTTTTCTTGCATGGCACACTAGGGTTCAGTTAAACTTCCTAAACGGAGTTGAATCACGTTCAGTTTCAAGTTCTAGCAGCAAGGGTTCATTCAGGCTAAGAAGAGCACTCTTGTGTTATTTTGGCCATACACAGTGCAAATAGCATTCGCATTTCTTCCCAGCAAGTACAGTGTATTGGACTGAAGAGAAGCTCCTGTTTTACTTAGTTTCCTATACTGAGTTGAACTACATATGCGCCATTTATGTAGGAAGCACAGTTCTTTTGTTCCGAGCTAGCTCACTGTACTGTCCCTATAGGAAACTCAGTAGAGTGCAAGAATGCCCGTTTCTCAAAAGCAGAGTGTTTTTCTTGCATGGCACACTAGGGTTCAGTTAAACTTCCTAAACGGAGTTGAATCACGTTCAGTTTCAAGTTCTAGCAGCAAGGGTTCATTCAGGCTAAAAAGAGCACTCTTGTGCTATTCTGGCCATACACAGTTTAATAGCATTTACGTCTGTTTCCAGCAAGTACAGTGTATTGGACTGAAGAGAAGCTCCTGTTTTACTTAGTTTCCAATATTGAGTTGACCTAGATATGCCCCGTTTGTGTAGGAAGCACAGTTCTTTTGTTCTGAGCTAGCTCACTGTACTGGCCCTATAGGAAACACAGTAGAGTGCAAGAATGCCCGTTATTCAAAAGCAGAGTGTTTTTCTTGCATGGCACACTAGGGTTCAGTTAAACTTCCTAAACGGAGTTGAATCACGTTCAGTTTCAAGATTTTACAGGAAGGGTTCATTCAGGCTAAGAGAGCACTCTTGTGCTATTCTGGCCATAAAAAGTACAAACAGCATTCGCGTCTGTTCCCAGCAAGTACAGTGTATTGGACTGAAGAGAAGCTCCTGTTTTACTTAGTTTCCAATACTGAGTTGAACTAGATATGCCCCGTTTGTATAGGAAGCACAGTTCTTTTGTTCTGAGCTAGCACACTGTACTGGCCCTATAGGAAACACAGTAGAGTGCAAGAATGCCCGTTTCTCAAAAGCAGAGTGTTTTCTTGCATGGCACACTAGGGTTCAGTTAAACTTCCTAAACAGAGCTGAATCACGTTAAGTTTCAATTTCTAGCAGCAAGGGTTCATTCAGGCTAAGAAGAGCACTCTTGTGCTATTTTGGCCATACACAGTGCAAACAGCATTCGCATCTGTTCCCAGGAAGTACAGTGTATTGGACTGAAGAGAAGCTCCTGTTTTACTTAGTTTCCTATAGTGAGTTGAACTACATATGCGCCATTTAAGTAGGAAGCACAGTTCTTTTGTTCCGAGCTAGCTCACTGTACTGGCCCTATAGGAAACACAGTAGAGTGCAAGAATGCCCGTTTCTCAAAAGCAGAGTGTTTTCCTTGCAGGGCATACTAGGGTTCAGTTAAACTTCCAAACGGAGTTGAATCACGTTCAGTTTCAAGTTCTAGCAGCAAGGATTCTTTCAAGCTAAGAACAGCACTCTTGTGCTATTCTGGCCATACACAGTGCAAATAGCATTCACGTCTTTTCCCAGCAAGTACAGTGTATTGGACTGAAGAGAAGCTCCTGTTTTACTTAGTTTCCAATACTGAGTTGAACTAGATATGCCCCGTTTGTGTAGGAAGCACAGTTCTTTTGTTCTGAGCTAGCTCACGGTACTGGCCCTATAGGAAATACAGTAGAGTGCAAGAATGCCTGTTTCTCAAAAGCAGAGTGTTTTTCATGCATGGTACACAAGGGTTCAGTTAAACTTCCTAAACGGAGTTGAATCACGTTCAGTTTCAAGTTCTAGCAGCAAGGGTTCATTCAGGCTAAGAACAGCACTCATGTGCTATTCTGGCCATACACAGTGCAATTAGCATTCGAATCTGTTCCCAGCAAGTACATTGTATTGTACTAAAGTGAAGCTCCTGTTTTACTTAGTTTCCAATCCTGAGTTCAACTAGATATGCCCTGTTTGTGTAGGAAGCACAGTTCTTTTGTTCTGAGCTAGCTCACTGTACTGGCCCTATAGGAAACACAGTAGAGTGCAAGAATGGCCGTTTCTCAAAAGCAGAGTGTTTTCCTTGCAGGTCATACTAGGGTTCAGTTAAACTTCCTAAACGGAGTTGAATCACGTTCAGTTTCAAGTTCTATCAGCAAGGGTTCTTTCAGGCTAAGAACAGCACTCTTGTGCTATTCTGGCCCTATACAGTGCAAATAGCATTCGCGTCTGTTCCCAGCAAGTGCAGTGTATTGGACTGAAGACAAGCTCCTGTTTTACTTTGTTTCCAATACTGAGTTGAACTAAATATGCCCCGTTTGTGTAGGAAGCACAGTTCTTTTGTTCTGAGCTAGCTCACTGTACTGGCCCTATAGGAAATACAGTCGAGTGCAAGAATGCCCGTTTCTAAAAAGCAGAGTGTTTTTCGTGCATGGTACACTAGGGTTCAGTTAAACTTCCTAAACTGAGTTGAAACACATTCAGTTTCAAGTTCTAGCAGCAAGGGTTCATTTAGGCTAAGAACAGCACTCTTGTGCTATTCTGGCCATACACAGTTCAAATAGCATTCGCGTCTATTCCCAGCAAGTACAGTGTATTGGACTGAAGAGAAGCTCCTGTTTTACTTAGTTTCCAATACTGAATTGAACTGGATATGCCCCGTTTGTGTAGGAAGCACAGTTCTTTTGTTCTGAGCTAGCTCACTGTACTGGCCCTATAGGAAACACAGTAGAGTGCAAGAATGCCTGTTTCTCATAAGCAGAGTGTTTTTCTTGCATGGAACACTAGGGTTCAGTTAAACTTCCAAAACGGAGTTAAATCACGTTCAGTTTCATTCTACCAGCAATGGTTCATTCAGGCTAAGAAGAGCACTCTTGTGCTATTCTGGCCATACACAGTTCAAATAGCATTCGCGTCTGTTCCCAGCAAGTACAGTGTATTGGACTGAATAGAAGCTCATGTTTTACTTAGTTTCCAATACTGAGTTGAACTGGATATGACCCGTTTGTGGAGGAAGCACAGTTCTTTTGTTCTGAGCTAGCTCACTGTACTGGCCCTATAGGAAACACAGTAGAGTGCAAGAATGCCCGTTTCTCAAAAGCAGAGTGCTTTCCTTGCATGGCACAATAGGGTTCAGTTAAACTTCATAAACGGAGTTGAATCTCGTTCAGTTTCAAGTTCTACCAGCAAGGGTTCGTTCAGCCTAAGAACAGCACTCTTGTGCTATTCTGGCCATACACAGTGCAATTAGCATTCGCGTCTATTCCCAGCAAGTACAGTGTATTGGACTGAAGAGAAGCTCCTGTTTTACTTAGTTTCCAAAACTGAGTTGAACTAGATATGCCCAGTTTGTGTAGGAAGCACAGTTCTTTTGTTCTGAGCTAGCTCACTGTACTGGCCCTATAGGAAACACAGTAGAGTGCAAGAATGCCCGTTTCTCAAAAGCAGATTGTTTTCCTTGCAGGGCATATAGGGTTCAGTTAAACTTCCAAACGGAGTTGAATCACGTTCAGTTTCAAGTTCTAGCAGCAAGGATTCTTTCAGGCTAAGAACAGCACTCTTGTGTTATTCTGGCCATACACAGTGCAAATAGCATTCGCGTCTGTTCCCAGCAAGTACAGTGTATTGTACTGAAGAGAAGCTCCTGTTTTACTTAGTTTCCAATACTGAGTGAACTAGATATGCCCCGTTTGTGTAGTAAGCACATTTCTTTTGTTCTGAGCTAGCTCACGGTACTGGCCCTATAGGAAATACAGTAGAGTGCAAGAATGCCTGTTTCTCAAAAGCAGAGTGTTTTTCATGCATGGTACACAAGGGTTCAGTTAAACTTCCTAAACGGAGTTGAATCACGTTCAGTTTCAATTTCTAGCAGCAAGGGTTCATTCAGGCTAAGAACAGCACTCTTGTGCTATTCTGGCCATACACAGTGCAATTAGCATTCGCATCTATTCCCAGCAAGTACAGTGTATTGGACTGAAGACAAGCTCCTGTTTTACTTAGTTTCCAATACCGAGTTGAACTACATATGCGCCGTATGTGTAGGAAGCACAGTTCTTTTGTTCTGAGCTAGCTCACTGTATTGGCCATGTAGGAAACATAGTAGAGTGCAAGAATGCCCATTCTCAAAATCAGAGTGTTTTTTTTTTTTGTATGGTACACTAGGGTTCAGTTAAACTTCCTAAACGGAGTTGATCACATTCAGTTTCACGTTCTTGCAGGAAGGGTTCATTCAATCTAATAGAGCACTCTTTTGCTATTCTGGCCATACACAGTTTAGTAGCATTCGCGTCTGTTTCCAGCAAGTACAGTGTATTGGACTGAAGAGAAGCTCCTGTTTTACTTATTTTCCAATATTGAGTTGAGCTAGATATGCCCCGTTTGTATGGGAAGCACAGTTCTTATGTTCTGAGCTATCTAACTGTACTGGCCCTATAGGAAACACAGTAGAGTGCAAGAATGCCCGTTTCTCAAAAGCAGAGTGTTTTTCTTGCATGGCACTCTAGTGTTCAGTTAAACTTCCTAAACGGAGTTGAATCACGTTCAGTTTCAAGTTCCAGCAGCAAGGGTTCATTGAGCCTAAGAACAGCACTCTTGTGCTATTCTGGCCATACACAGTGCAAATAGCATACCCGTCTGTTTCCAGCAAGTACAGTGTATTGGACTGAAGAGAAGCTCCTGTTTTACTTAATTTCCAATACTGAGATGAACTAGATATGCCTCGTTTGTGAAGGAAGCACAGTTATTTGTTCTGAGCTAGCTCACTGTACTGGCACTATAGGAAACACAGTAGAGTGGAAGAATGCCTGTTTCTCAAAAGCAGAGTGTTTTTCTAGTATGGCACACTAGGGATCAGTTAAACTTCCTGAACGGAGTTGAATCACGTTCAGTTTCAAGATTTTACAGGAAGGGTTCATTCAGGCTAAGAGAGCACTCTTGTGCTATTCTGGCCATACACAGTACAAATATCATTCGCGTATGTTCCCAGCAAGTACAGTGTATTGGACTGAAGAGAAGCTCCTGTTTTACCTAGTTTCCAATACTGAGTTGAACTAGATATGCCCTGTTTGTGGAGGAAGCACAGATCTTTTGTTCTGAGCTAGCTCACTGTACTGGCCCTATAGGAAACACAGTAGAGTGCAAGAATGCCCGTTACTCGAAAGCAGAGTGTTTTCCTTGCATGGCACACTAGGGTTCAGTTAAACTTCCTAAACAGAGTTGAATCACGTTCAGTTTCAAGTTCTAGCAGCAAGGGTTCATTCAGGCTAAGAACAGCACTCTTGTGCTATTCTGGCCATACACAGTTTAATAGCATTTACGTCTGTTTCCAGCAAGTACAGTGTATTGGACTGAAGAGAAGCTCCTGATTTACTTAGTTTCCAATATTGAGTTGAACTAGATATGCCCGGTTTGTGTAGGAAGCACAGTTCTTTTGTTCTGAGCTAGCTCACTGTACTGGCCCTATAGGAAACACAGTAGAGTGCAAGAATGCCCGTTATTCAAAAGCAGAGTGTTTTTCTTGCATGGCACACTAGGGTTCAGTTAAACTTCCTAAACGGAGTTGAATCACGTTCAGTTTCAAGATTTTACAGGAAGGGTTCATTCAGGCTAAGAGAGCACTCTTGTGCTATTCTAGCCATAAAAAGTACAAACAGCATTCGCGTCTGTTCCCAGCAAGTACAGTGTATTGGACTGAAGAGAAGCTCCTGTTTTACTTAGTTTCCAATACTGAGTTGAACTAGATATGCCCCGTTTGTGTAGGAAGCACAGTTCTTTTGTTCTGAGCTAGCTCACTGTACTGGCCCTATAGGAAACACAGTAGAGTGCAAGAATGCCCGTTTCTCAAAAGCAGAGTGTTTTCTTGCATGGCACACTAGGGTTCAGTTAAACTTCCTAAACGGAGTTGAATCACATTCAGTTTCAAGTTCTAGCAGCAAGGGTTCATTCAGGCTAAGAACAGCACTCTTGTGCTATTCTGGCCATACACAGTGCAATTAGCATTCGCATCTATTCCCAGCAAGTACAGTGTATTGGACTGAAGACAAGCTCCTGTTTTACTTAGTTTCCAATACCGAGTTGAACTACATATGCGCCGTATGTGTAGGAAGCACAGTTCTTTTGTTCTGAGCTAGCTCACTGTATTGGCCATGTAGGAAACATAGTAGAGTGCAAGAATGCCCATTCTCAAAATCAGAGTGTTTTTTTTTTTTGTATGGTACACTAGGGTTCAGTAAAACTTCCTAAACGGAGTTGATCACATTCAGTTTCACGTTCTTGCAGGAAGGGTTCATTCAGTCTAATAGAGCACTCTTTTGCTATTCTGGCCATACACAGTTTAGTAGCATTCGCGTCTGTTTCCAGCAAGTACAGTGTATTGGACTGAAGAGAAGCTCCTGTTTTACTTATTTTCCAATATTGAGTTGAGCTAGATATGCCCCGTTTGTATGGGAAGCACAGTTCTTATGTTCTGAGCTATCTAACTGTACTGGCCCTATAGGAAACACAGTAGAGTGCAAGAATGCCCGTTTCTCAAAAGCAGAGTGTTTTTCTTGCATGGCACTCTAGTGTTCAGTTAAACTTCCTAAACGGAGTTGAATCACGTTCAGTTTCAAGTTCCAGCAGCAAGGGTTCATTGAGCCTAAGAACAGCACTCTTGTGCTATTCTGGCCATACACAGTGCAAATAGCATACCCGTCTGTTTCCAGCAAGTACAGTGTATTGGACTGAAGAGAAGCTCCTGTTTTACTTAATTTCCAATACTGAGATGAACTAGATATGCCTCGTTTGTGAAGGAAGCACAGTTATTTGTTCTGAGCTAGCTCACTGTACTGGCACTATAGGAAACACAGTAGAGTGGAAGAATGCCTGTTTCTCAAAAGCAGAGTGTTTTTCTAGTATGGCACACTAGGGATCAGTTAAACTTCCTGAACGGAGTTGAATCACGTTCAGTTTCAAGATTTTACAGGAAGGGTTCATTCAGGCTAAGAGAGCACTCTTGTGCTATTCTGGCCATACACAGTACAAATATCATTCGCGTATGTTCCCAGCAAGTACAGTGTATTGGACTGAAGAGAAGCTCCTGTTTTACCTAGTTTCCAATACTGAGTTGAACTAGATATGCCCTGTTTGTGGAGGAAGCACAGATCTTTTGTTCTGAGCTAGCTCACTGTACTGGCCCTATAGGAAACACAGTAGAGTGCAAGAATGCCCGTTACTCGAAAGCAGAGTGTTTTCCTTGCATGGCACACTAGGGTTCAGTTAAACTTCCTAAACAGAGTTGAATCACGTTCAGTTTCAAGTTCTAGCAGCAAGGGTTCATTCAGGCTAAGAACAGCACTCTTGTGCTATTCTGGCCATACACAGTTTAATAGCATTTACGTCTGTTTCCAGCAAGTACAGTGTATTGGACTGAAGAGAAGCTCCTGATTTACTTAGTTTCCAATATTGAGTTGAACTAGATATGCCCCGTTTGTGTAGGAAGCACAGTTCTTTTGTTCTGAGCTAGCTCACTGTACTGGCCCTATAGGAAACACAGTAGAGTGCAAGAATGCCCGTTATTCAAAAGCAGAGTGTTTTTCTTGCATGGCACACTAGGGTTCAGTTAAACTTCCTAAACGGAGTTGAATCACGTTCAGTTTCAAGATTTTAAAGGAAGGGTTCATTCAGGCTAAGAGAGCACTCTTGTGCTATTCTGGCCATAAAAAGTACAAACAGCATTCGCGTCTGTTCCCAGCAAGTACAGTGTATTGGACTGAAGAGAAGCTCCTGTTTTACTTAGTTTCCAATACTGAGTTGAACTAGATATGCCCCGTTTGTGTAGGAAGCACAGTTCTTTTGTTCTGAGCTAGCTCACTGTACTGGCCCTATAGGAAACACAGTAGAGTGCAAGAATGCCCGTTTCTCAAAAGCAGAGTGTTTTCTTGCATGGCACACTAGGGTTCAGTTAAACTTCCTAAACAGAGCTGAATCACGTTAAGTTTCAATTTCTAGCAGCAAGGGTTCATTCAGGCTAAGAAGAGCACTCTTGTGCTATTTTGGCCATACACAGTGCAAACAGCATTCGCATCTGTTCCCAGCAAGTACAGTGTATTGGACTGAAGAGAAGCTCCTGTTTTACTTAGTTTCCTATAGTGAGTTGAACTACATATGCGCCATTTAAGTAGGAAGCACAGTTCTTTTGTTCCGAGCTAGCTCACTGTACTGGCCCTATAGGAAACACAGTAGAGTGCAAGAATTCCCGTTTCTCAAAAGCAGAGTGTTTTCCTTGCATGGCACACTAGGGTTCAGTTAAACTTCCTAAACGGAGTTGAATCACGTTCAGTTTCAAGTTCTAGCAGCAAGGGTTCTTTCAGGCTAAGAACAGCACTCTTGTGCTATTCTGGCCATACACAGTGCAAATAGCATTCGCGTCTGTTCCCAGCAAGTGCAGTGTATTGGACTGAAGACAAGCTCTGTTTTACTTAGTTTCCAATACTGAGTTGAACTAAATATGCCCCGTTTGTGTAGGAAGCACAGTTCTTTTGTTCTGAGCTAGCTCACTGTACTGGCCCTATAGGAAATACAGTCGAGTGCAAGAATGCCCGTTTCTCAAAAGCAGAGTGTTTTTCGTGCATGGTACACTACGGTTCAGTTAAACTTCCTAAACTGAGTTGAAACACATTCAGTTTCAAGTTCTAGCAGCAAGGGTTCATTTAGGCTAAGAAGAGCACTCTTGTGCTATTCTGGCCATACACAGTTCAAATAGCATTCGCGTCTATTCCCAGCAAGTACATTGTATTGGACTGAAGAGAAGCTCCTGTTTTACTTAGTTTCCAATACTGAGTTGAACTGGATATGCCCCGTTTGTGTAGGAAGCACAGTTCTTTTGTTCTGAGCTAGCTCACTGTACTGGCCCTATAGGAAACACAGTAGAGTGCAAGAATGCCTGTTTCTCATAAGCAGAGTGTTTTTCTTGCATGGAACACTAGGGTTCAGTTAAACTTCCGAAACGGAGTTGAATCACGTTCAGTTTCATTCTAACAGCAATGGTTCATTCAGGCTAAGAAGAGCAACCTTGTGCTATTCTGGCCATACACAGTTCAAATAGCATTCGCGTCTGTTCCCAGCAAGTACAGTGTATTGGACTGAATAGAAGCTCATGTTTTACTTAGTTTCCAATACTTAGTTGAAATGGATATGCCCCGTTTGTGGAGGAAGCACAGTTCTTTTGTTCTGAGCTAGCTCACTGTACTGGCCCTATAGGAAACACAGTAGAGTGCAAGAATGCCCGTTTCTCAAAAGCAGAGTGTTTTTCTTGCATGGCACACTAGGGTTCAATTAAACTTCCTAAACGGAGTTGAATCACGTTCAGTTTCAAGTTCTAGCAGCAAGGGTTCATTCAGGCTAAGAAGAGTACTCTTGTGCTATTCTGGCCATACACAGTGCATGTAGCATTCGCGTCTGTTCCCAGCAAGTACAGTGTATTGGACTGAATAGAAGCTCCTGTTTTACTTGGTTTCCTATACTGAGTTGAATTAGATATGCCCCGTTTGTGTAGGAAGCACAGTTCTTTTGTTCTGAGCTAGCTCACTGTACTGGCCCTATAGGAAACACAGTAGAGTGCAAGAATGCCCGTTTCTCAAAAGCAGAGTGTTTTTCCTGCATGGAACACTAGGGTTCAATTAAAATTACTAAATGGAGTTGAATAACGTTCAGTTTCAAGTTCTAGCAGCAAGGGTTCATTCAGGCTAAGAAGAGTACTCTTGTGCTATTCTGGCGATACACAGTGCAAATAGCATTCGCGTCTGTTCCCAGTAAGTACAGTGTATTGGAGTGAATAGAAGCTCCTGTTTTACTTAGTTTCCTATACCGAGTTGAATTAGATATGCCCCGTTTGTGTAGGAAGCACAGTTCTTTTGTTCTGAGCTAGCTCTCTGTACTGGCCCTATAGGAAACACAGTAGAGTGCAAGAATGCCCGTTTCTCAAAAGCAGAGTGTTTTTCTGCATGGCACACTAGGGTTCAGTTAAACTTCCGAAACGGAGTTGAATCACGTTCAGTTTCAAGTTCTAGCAGCAAGGGTTCATTCAGGCTAAGAAGAGCACTCTTGTGCTATTCTGGCCATACATACTGCAAATAGCATTCGCGTCTGTTTCCAGCTAGTACAGTGTATTGTACTGAAGAGAAGCTCCTGTTTTACTTAGTTTCCAATCCTGAGTTGAACTAGATATGCCCCGTTTGTGTAGGAAGCACAGTTCTTTTGTTCTGAGCTAGCTCACTGTACTGGCCCTATAGGAAACACAGTAGAGTGCAAGAATGCCCGTTATTCAAAAGCAGAGTGTTTTTCTTGCATGGCACACTAGGGTTCAGTTAAACTTCCTAAACGGAGTTGAATCACGTTCAGTTTCAAGATTTTACAGGAAGGGTTCATTCAGGCTAAGAGAGCACTCTTGTGCTATTCTGGCCATAAAAAGTACAAACAGCATTCGCGTCTGTTCCCAGCAAGTACAGTGTATTGGACTGAAGAGAAGCTCCTGTTTTACTTAGTTTCCAATACTGAGTTGAACTAGATATGCCCCGTTTGTGTAGGAAGCACAGTTCTTTTGTTCTGAGCTAGCTCACTGTACTGGCCCTATAGGAAACACAGTAGAGTGCAAGAATGCCCGTTTCTCAAAAGCAGAGTGTTTTCTTGCATGGCACACTAGGGTTCAGTTAAACTTCCTAAACAGAGCTGAATCACGTTCAGTTTCAAGTTCTAGCAGCAAGGGTTCTTTCAGGCTAAGAACAGCACTCTTGTGCTATTCTGGCCATACACAGTGCAAATAGCATTCGCGTCTGTTCCCAGCAAGTGCAGTGTATTGGACTGAAGACAAGCTCTGTTTTACTTAGTTTCCAATACTGAGTTGAACTAAATATGCCCCGTTTGTGTAGGAAGCACAGTTCTTTTGTTCTGAGCTAGCTCACTGTACTGGCCCTATAGGAAATACAGTCGAGTGCAAGAATGCCCGTTTCTCAAAAGCAGAGTGTTTTTCGTGCATGGTACACTACGGTTCAGTTAAACTTCCTAAACTGAGTTGAAACACATTCAGTTTCAAGTTCTAGCAGCAAGGGTTCATTTAGGCTAAGAAGAGCACTCTTGTGCTATTCTGGCCATACACAGTTCAAATAGCATTCGCGTCTATTCCCAGCAAGTACATTGTATTGGACTGAAGAGAAGCTCCTGTTTTACTTAGTTTCCAATACTGAGTTGAACTGGATATGCCCCGTTTGTGTAGGAAGCACAGTTCTTTTGTTCTGAGCTAGCTCACTGTACTGGCCCTATAGGAAACACAGTAGAGTGCAAGAATGCCTGTTTCTCATAAGCAGAGTGTTTTTCTTGCATGGAACACTAGGGTTCAGTTAAACTTCCGAAACGGAGTTGAATCACGTTCAGTTTCATTCTAACAGCAATGGTTCATTCAGGCTAAGAAGAGCAACCTTGTGCTATTCTGGCCATACACAGTTCAAATAGCATTCGCGTCTGTTCCCAGCAAGTACAGTGTATTGGACTGAATAGAAGCTCATGTTTTACTTAGTTTCCAATACTTAGTTGAAATGGATATGCCCCGTTTGTGGAGGAAGCACAGTTCTTTTGTTCTGAGCTAGCTCACTGTACTGGCCCTATAGGAAACACAGTAGAGTGCAAGAATGCCCGTTTCTCAAAAGCAGAGTGTTTTTCTTGCATGGCACACTAGGGTTCAATTAAACTTCCTAAACGGAGTTGAATCACGTTCAGTTTCAAGTTCTAGCAGCAAGGGTTCATTCAGGCTAAGAAGAGTACTCTTGTGCTATTCTGGCCATACACAGTGCATGTAGCATTCGCGTCTGTTCCCAGCAAGTACAGTGTATTGGACTGAATAGAAGCTCCTGTTTTACTTGGTTTCCTATACTGAGTTGAATTAGATATGCCCCGTTTGTGTAGGAAGCACAGTTCTTTTGTTCTGAGCTAGCTCACTGTACTGGCCCTATAGGAAACACAGTAGAGTGCAAGAATGCCCGTTTCTCAAAAGCAGAGTGTTTTTCCTGCATGGAACACTAGGGTTCAATTAAAATTACTAAATGGAGTTGAATAACGTTCAGTTTCAAGTTCTAGCAGCAAGGGTTCATTCAGGCTAAGAAGAGTACTCTTGTGCTATTCTGGCGATACACAGTGCAAATAGCATTCGCGTCTGTTCCCAGTAAGTACAGTGTATTGGAGTGAATAGAAGCTCCTGTTTTACTTAGTTTCCTATACCGAGTTGAATTAGATATGCCCCGTTTGTGTAGGAAGCACAGTTCTTTTGTTCTGAGCTAGCTCTCTGTACTGGCCCTATAGGAAACACAGTAGAGTGCAAGAATGCCCGTTTCTCAAAAGCAGAGTGTTTTTCTGCATGGCACACTAGGGTTCAGTTAAACTTCCGAAACGGAGTTGAATAACGTTCAGTTTCAAGTTCTAGCAGCAAGGGTTCATTCAGGCTAAGAAGAGCACTCTTGTGCTATTCTGGCCATACATACTGCAAATAGCATTCGCGTCTGTTTCCAGCTAGTACAGTGTATTGTACTGAAGAGAAGCTCCTGTTTTACTTAGTTTCCAATCCTGAGTTGAACTAGATATGCCCCGTTTGTGTAGGAAGCACAGTTCTTTTGTTCTGAGCTAGCTCACTGTACTGGCCCTATAGGAAACACAGTAGAGTGCAAGAATGCCTGTTTCTCAAAAGCAGAGTGTTTTTCTTCCATGGCACACTAGGGTTCAGTTAAACTTCCTAAACGGAGTTGAATCACGTTCAGTTTCAAGATTTTACAGGAAGGGTTCATTCAGGCTAAGAGAGTACTCTTGTGCTATTCTGGCCATAAACAGTACAAACAGCATTCGCGTCTGTTCCGAGCAAGTACAGTGTATTGGACTGAATAGAAGCTCCTGTTTTACTTGGTTTCCTATACTGAGTTGAATTAGATATGCCCCGTTTGTGTAGGAAGCACAGTTCTTTTGTTCTGAGCTAGCTCACTGTACTGGCCCTATAGGAAACACAGTAGAGTGCAAGAATGCCCGTTTCTCAAAAGCAGAGTGTTTTTCCTGCATGGCACACTAGGATTCAATTAAAATTACTAAATGGAGTTGAATAACGTTCAGTTTCAAGTTCTAGCAGCAAGGGTTCATGCAGGCTAAGAAGAACACTCTTGTGCCTTTCAGGCCATAAACAGTGCAATTAGCATTCGCCTCAGTTCCCAGCAAGTACAGTGTATTGGAATGAAGAGAAGCTCCTGTTTTACTTAGTTTCCAATACTGAGTTGAACTAGATATGCCCCGTTTTTGTAGGAAGCACAGTTCTTTTGTTCTGAGCTAGCTCACTCTACTGGCCCTATAGGAAACACAGTAGAGTGCAAGAATGCCCGTTTCTCAAAAGCAGAGTGCTTTCCTTGCATGGCACAATAGGGTTCAGTTAAACTTCATAAACGGAGTTGAATCTCGTTCAGTTTCAAGTTCTACCAGCAAGGGTTCGTTCAGCCTAAGAACAGCACTCTTGTGCTATTCTGGCCATACACAGTGCAATTAGCATTCGCGTCTATTCCCAGCAAGTACAGTGTATTGGACTGAAGAGAAGCTCCTGTTTTACTTAGTTTCCAAAACTGAGTTGAACTAGATATGCCCAGTTTGTGTAGGAAGCACAGTTCTTTTGTTCTGAGCTAGCTCACTGTACTGGCCCTATAGGAAACACAGTAGAGTGCAAGAATGCCCGTTTCTCAAAAGCAGATTGTTTTCCTTGCAGGGCATATAGGGTTCAGTTAAACTTCCAAACGGAGTTGAATCACATTCAGTTTCAAGTTCTAGCAGCAAGGATTCTTTCAGGCTAAGAACAGCACTCTTGTGTTATTCTGGCCATACACAGTGCAAATAGCATTCGCGTCTGTTCCCAGCAAGTACAGTGTATTGGACTGAAGAGAAGCTCCTGTTTTACTTAGTTTCCAATACTGAGTGAACTAGATATGCCCCGTTTGTGTAGGAAGCACATTTCTTTTGTTCTGAGCTAGCTCACGGTACTGGCCCTATAGGAAATACAGTAGAGTGCAAGAATGCCTGTTTCTCAAAAGCAGAGTGTTTTTCATGCATGGTACACAAGGGTTCAGTTAAACTTCCTAAACGGAGTTGAATCACGTTCAGTTTCAAGTTCTAGCAGCAAGGGTTCATTCAGGCTAAGAACAGCACTCTTGTGCTATTCTGGACATACACAGTGCAATTAGCATTCGCATCTATTCCCAGCAAGTACAGTGTATTGGACTGAAGACAAGCTCATGTTTTACTTAGTTTCCAATACCAAGTTGAACTACATATGCGCCGTATGTGTAGGAAGCACAGTTCTTTTGTTCTGAGCTAGCTCACTGTATTGGCCATGTAGGAAACATAGTAGAGTGCAAGAATGCCCATTCTCAAAATCAGAGTGTTTTTTTTTTTTGTATGGTACACTAGGGTTCAGTTAAACTTCCTAAACGGAGTTGATCACATTCAGTTTCACGTTCTTGCAGGAAGGGTTCATTCAGTCTAATAGAGCACTCTTTTGCTATTCTGGCCATACACAGTTTAGTAGCATTCGCGTCTGTTTCCAGCAAGTACAGTGTATTGGACTGAAGAGAAGCTCCTGTTTTACTTATTTTCCAATATTGAGTTGAGCTAGATATGCCCCGTTTGTATGGGAAGCACAGTTCTTATGTTCTGAGCTATCTAACTGTACTGGCCCTATAGGAAACACAGTAGAGTGCAAGAATGCCCGTTTCTCAAAAGCAGAGTGTTTTTCTTGCATGGCACTCTAGTGTTCAGTTAAACTTCCTAAACGGAGTTGAATCACGTTCAGTTTCAAGTTCCAGCAGCAAGGGTTCATTGAGCCTAAGAACAGCACTCTTGTGCTATTCTGGCCATACACAGTGCAAATAGCATACCCGTCTGTTTCCAGCAAGTACAGTGTATTGGACTGAAGAGAAGCTCCTGTTTTACTTAATTTCCAATACTGAGATGAACTAGATATGCCTCGTTTGTGAAGGAAGCACAGTTATTTGTTCTGAGCTAGCTCACTGTACTGGCACTATAGGAAACACAGTAGAGTGGAAGAATGCCTGTTTCTCAAAAGCAGAGTGTTTTTCTAGTATGGCACACTAGGGATCAGTTAAACTTCCTGAACGGAGTTGAATCACGTTCAGTTTCAAGATTTTACAGGAAGGGTTCATTCAGGCTAAGAGAGCACCTTGTGCTATTCTGGCCATACACAGTACAAATATCATTCGCGTATGTTCCCAGCAAGTACAGTGTATTGGACTGAAGAGAAGCTCCTGTTTTACCTAGTTTCCAATACTGAGTTGAACTAGATATGCCCTGTTTGTATAGGAAGCACAGTTCTTTTGTTCTGAGCTAGCTCACTGTACTGGCCGTATAGGAAACACAGTAGAGTGCAAGAATGGCCGTTTCTCAAAAGCAGAGTGTTTTCCTTGCAGGTCATACTAGGGTTCAGTTAAACTTCCTAAACGGAGTTGAATCACGTTCAGTTTCAAGTTCTAGCAGCAAGGGTTCTTTCAGGCTAAGAACAGCACTCTTGTGCTATTCTGGCCATATACAGTGCAAATAGCATTCGCGTCTGTTCCCAGCAAGTGCAGTGTATTGGACTGAAGACAAGCTCCTGTTTTACTTAGTTTCCAATACTGAGTTGAACTAAATATGCCCCGTTTGTGTAGGAAGCACAGTTCTTTTGTTCTGAGCTAGCTCACTGTACTGGCCCTATAGGAAATACAGTCGAGTGCAAGAATGCCCGTTTCTGAAAAGCAGAGTGTTTTTCGTGCATGGAACACTAGGCTTCAGTTAAATTTCCGAAACGGAGTTGAATCACGTTCAGTTTCATTCTACCAGCAATGGTTCATTCAGGCTAAGAAGAGCACTCTTGTGCTATTCTGGCCATACACAGTTCAAATAGCATTCGTGTCTGTTCCCAGCAAGTACAGTGTATTGGACTGAATAGAAGCTCATGTTTTACTTAGTTTCCAATACTGAGTTGAACTGGATATGCCCCGTTTGTGGAGGAAGCACAGATCTTTTGTTCTGAGCTAGCTCACTGTACTGGCCCTATAGGAAACACAGTAGAGTGCAAGAATGCCCGTTACTCAAAAGCAGAGTGTTTTCCTTGCATGGCACACTAGGGTTCAGTTAAACTTCCTAAACAGAGTTGAATCACGTTCAGTTTCAAGTTCTAGCAGCAAGGGTTCATTCAGGCTAAGAACAGCACTCTTGTGCTATTCTGGCCATACACAGTTTAATAGCATTTACGTCTGTTTCCAGCAAGTACAGTGTATTGGACTGAAGAGAAGCTCCTGATTTACTTAGTTTCCAATATTGAGTTGAACTAGATATGCCCCGTTTGTGTAGGAAGCACAGTTCTTTTGTTCTGAGCTAGCTCACTGTACTGGCCCTATAGGAAACACAGTAGAGTGCAAGAATGCCCGTTATTCAAAAGCAGAGTGTTTTTCATGCATGGCACACTAGGGTTCAGTTAAACTTCCTAAACGGAGTTGAATCACGTTCAGTTTCAAGATTTTACAGGAAGGGTTCATTCAGGCTAAGAGAGCACTCTTGTGCTATTCTGGCCATAAAAAGTACAAACAGCATTCGCGTCTGTTCCCAACAAGTACAGTGTATTGGACTGAAGAGAAGCTCCTGTTTTACTTAGTTTCCAATACTGAGTTGAACTAGATATGCCCCGTTTGTGTAGGAAGCACAGTTCTTTTGTTCTGAGCTAGCTCACTGTACTGGCCCTATAGGAAACACAGTAGAGTGCAAGAATGCCTGTTTCTCATAAGCAGAGTGTTTTTCTTGCATGGAACACTAGGGTTCAGTTAAACTTCCGAAACGGAGTTGAATCACGTTCAGTTTCATTCTAACAGCAATGGTTCATTCAGGCTAAGAAGAGCAACCTTGTGCTATTCTGGCCATACACAGTTCAAATAGCATTCGCGTCTGTTCCCAGCAAGTACAGTGTATTGGACTGAATAGAAGCTCATGTTTTACTTAGTTTCCAATACTTAGTTGAAATGGATATGCCCCGTTTGTGGAGGAAGCACAGTTCTTTTGTTCTGAGCTAGCTCACTGTACTGGCCCTATAGGAAACACAGTAGAGTGCAAGAATGCCCGTTTCTCAAAAGCAGAGTGTTTTTCTTGCATGGCACACTAGGGTTCAATTAAACTTCCTAAACGGAGTTGAATCACGTTCAGTTTCAAGTTCTAGCAGCAAGGGTTCATTCAGGCTAAGAAGAGTACTCTTGTGCTATTCTGGCCATACACAGTGCATGTAGCATTCGCGTCTGTTCCCAGCAAGTACAGTGTATTGGACTGAATAGAAGCTCCTGTTTTACTTGGTTTCCTATACTGAGTTGAATTAGATATGCCCCGTTTGTGTAGGAAGCACAGTTCTTTTGTTCTGAGCTAGCTCACTGTACTGGCCCTATAGGAAACACAGTAGAGTGCAAGAATGCCCGTTTCTCAAAAGCAGAGTGTTTTTCCTGCATGGAACACTAGGGTTCAATTAAAATTACTAAATGGAGTTGAATAACGTTCAGTTTCAAGTTCTAGCAGCAAGGGTTCATTCAGGCTAAGAAGAGTACTCTTGTGCTATTCTGGCGATACACAGTGCAAATAGCATTCGCGTCTGTTCCCAGTAAGTACAGTGTATTGGAGTGAATAGAAGCTCCTGTTTTACTTAGTTTCCTATACCGAGTTGAATTAGATATGCCCCGTTTGTGTAGGAAGCACAGTTCTTTTGTTCTGAGCTAGCTCTCTGTACTGGCCCTATAGGAAACACAGTAGAGTGCAAGAATGCCCGTTTCTCAAAAGCAGAGTGTTTTTCTGCATGGCACACTAGGGTTCAGTTAAACTTCCGAAACGGAGTTGAATCACGTTCAGTTTCAAGTTCTAGCAGCAAGGGTTCATTCAGGCTAAGAAGAGCACTCTTGTGCTATTCTGGCCATACATACTGCAAATAGCATTCGCGTCTGTTTCCAGCTAGTACAGTGTATTGTACTGAAGAGAAGCTCCTGTTTTACTTAGTTTCCAATCCTGAGTTGAACTAGATATGCCCCGTTTGTGTAGGAAGCACAGTTCTTTTGTTCTGAGCTAGCTCACTGTACGTGCCCTATAGGAAACACAGTAGAGTGCAAGAATGCCCGTTATTCAAAAGCAGAGTGTTTTTCTTGCATGGCACACTAGGGTTCAGTTAAACTTCCTAAACGGAGTTGAATCACGTTCAGTTTCAAGATTTTACAGGAAGGGTTCATTCAGGCTAAGAGAGCACTCTTGTGCTATTCTGGCCATAAAAAGTACAAACAGCATTCGCGTCTGTTCCCAGCAAGTACAGTGTATTGGACTGAAGAGAAGCTCCTGTTTTACTTAGTTTCCAATACTGAGTTGAACTAGATATGCCCCGTTTGTGTAGGAAGCACAGTTCTTTTGTTCTGAGCTAGCTCACTGTACTGGCCCTATAGGAAACACAGTAGAGTGCAAGAATGCCCGTTTCTCAAAAGCAGAGTGTTTTCTTGCATGGCACACTAGGGTTCAGTTAAACTTCCTAAACAGAGCTGAATCACGTTAAGTTTCAATTTCTAGCAGCAAGGGTTCATTCAGGCTAAGAAGAGCACTCTTGTGCTATTTTGGCCATACACAGTGCAAACAGCATTCGCATCTGTTCCCAGCAAGTACAGTGTATTGGACTGAAGAGAAGCTCCTGTTTTACTTAGTTTCCTATAGTGAGTTGAACTACATATGCGCCATTTAAGTAGGAAGCACAGTTCTTTTGTTCCGAGCTAGCTCACTGTACTGGCCCTATAGGAAACACAGTAGAGTGCAAGAATTCCCGTTTCTCAAAAGCAGAGTGTTTTCCTTGCATGGCACACTAGGGTTCAGTTAAACTTCCTAAACGGAGTTGAATCACGTTCAGTTTCAAGTTCTAGCAGCAAGGGTTCTTTCAGGCTAAGAACAGCACTCTTGTGCTATTCTGGCCATACACAGTGCAAATAGCATTCGCGTCTGTTCCCAGCAAGTGCAGTGTATTGGACTGAAGACAAGCTCTGTTTTACTTAGTTTCCAATACTGAGTTGAACTAAATATGCCCCGTTTGTGTAGGAAGCACAGTTCTTTTGTTCTGAGCTAGCTCACTGTACTGGCCCTATAGGAAATACAGTCGAGTGCAAGAATGCCCGTTTCTCAAAAGCAGAGTGTTTTTCGTGCATGGTACACTACGGTTCAGTTAAACTTCCTAAACTGAGTTGAAACACATTCAGTTTCAAGTTCTAACAGCAAGGGTTCATTTAGGCTAAGAAGAGCACTCTTGTGCTATTCTGGCCATACACAGTTCAAATAGCATTCGCGTCTATTCCCAGCAAGTACATTGTATTGGACTGAAGAGAAGCTCCTGTTTTACTTAGTTTCCAATACTGAGTTGAACTGGATATGCCCCGTTTGTGTAGGAAGCACAGTTCTTTTGTTCTGAGCTAGCTCACTGTACTGGCCCTATAGGAAACACAGTAGAGTGCAAGAATGCCTGTTTCTCATAAGCAGAGTGTTTTTCTTGCATGGAACACTAGGGTTCAGTTAAACTTCCGAAACGGAGTTGAATCACGTTCAGTTTCATTCTAACAGCAATGGTTCATTCAGGCTAAGAAGAGCAACCTTGTGCTATTCTGGCCATACACAGTTCAAATAGCATTCGCGTCTGTTCCCAGCAAGTACAGTGTATTGGACTGAATAGAAGCTCATGTTTTACTTAGTTTCCAATACTTAGTTGAAATGGATATGCCCCGTTTGTGGAGGAAGCACAGTTCTTTTGTTCTGAGCTAGCTCACTGTACTGGCCCTATAGGAAACACAGTAGAGTGCAAGAATGCCCGTTTCTCAAAAGCAGAGTGTTTTTCTTGCATGGCACACTAGGGTTCAATTAAACTTCCTAAACGGAGTTGAATCACGTTCAGTTTCAAGTTCTAGCAGCAAGGGTTCATTCAGGCTAAGAAGAGTACTCTTGTGCTATTCTGGCCATACACAGTGCATGTAGCATTCGCGTCTGTTCCCAGCAAGTACAGTGTATTGGACTGAATAGAAGCTCCTGTTTTACTTGGTTTCCTATACTGAGTTGAATTAGATATGCCCCGTTTGTGTAGGAAGCACAGTTCTTTTGTTCTGAGCTAGCTCACTGTACTGGCCCTATAGGAAACACAGTAGAGTGCAAGAATGCCCGTTTCTCAAAAGCAGAGTGTTTTTCCTGCATGGAACACTAGGGTTCAATTAAAATTACTAAATGGAGTTGAATAACGTTCAGTTTCAAGTTCTAGCAGCAAGGGTTCATTCAGGCTAAGAAGAGTACTCTTGTGCTATTCTGGCGATACACAGTGCAAATAGCATTCGCGTCTGTTCCCAGTAAGTACAGTGTATTGGAGTGAATAGAAGCTCCTGTTTTACTTAGTTTCCTATACCGAGTTGAATTAGATATGCCCCGTTTGTGTAGGAAGCACAGTTCTTTTGTTCTGAGCTAGCTCTCTGTACTGGCCCTATAGGAAACACAGTAGAGTGCAAGAATGCCCGTTTCTCAAAAGCAGAGTGTTTTTCTGCATGGCACACTAGGGTTCAGTTAAACTTCCGAAACGGAGTTGAATCACGTTCAGTTTCAAGTTCTAGCAGCAAGGGTTCATTCAGGCTAAGAAGAGCACTCTTGTGCTATTCTGGCCATACATACTGCAAATAGCATTCGCGTCTGTTTCCAGCTAGTACAGTGTATTGTACTGAAGAGAAGCTCCTGTTTTACTTAGTTTCCAATCCTGAGTTGAACTAGATATGCCCCGTTTGTGTAGGAAGCACAGTTCTTTTGTTCTGAGCTAGCTCACTGTACTGGCCCTATAGGAAACACAGTAGAGTGCAAGAATGCCCGTTTCTCAAAAGCAGATTGTTTTCCTTGCAGGGCATATAGGGTTCAGTTAAACTTCCAAACGGAGTTGAATCACATTCAGTTTCAAGTTCTAGCAGCAAGGATTCTTTCAGGCTAAGAACAGCACTCTTGTGTTATTCTGGCCATACACAGTGCAAATAGCATTCGCGTCTGTTCCCAGCAAGTACAGTGTATTGGACTGAAGAGAAGCTCCTGTTTTACTTAGTTTCCAATACTGAGTGAACTAGATATGCCCCGTTTGTGTAGGAAGCACATTTCTTTTGTTCTGAGCTAGCTCACGGTACTGGCCCTATAGGAAATACAGTAGAGTGCAAGAATGCCTGTTTCTCAAAAGCAGAGTGTTTTTCATGCATGGTACACAAGGGTTCAGTTAAACTTCCTAAACGGAGTTGAATCACGTTCAGTTTCAAGTTCTAGCAGCAAGGGTTCATTCAGGCTAAGAACAGCACTCTTGTGCTATTCTGGACATACACAGTGCAATTAGCATTCGCATCTATTCCCAGCAAGTACAGTGTATTGGACTGAAGACAAGCTCATGTTTTACTTAGTTTCCAATACCAAGTTGAACTACATATGCGCCGTATGTGTAGGAAGCACAGTTCTTTTGTTCTGAGCTAGCTCACTGTATTGGCCATGTAGGAAACATAGTAGAGTGCAAGAATGCCCATTCTCAAAATCAGAGTGTTTTTTTTTTTTGTATGGTACACTAGGGTTCAGTTAAACTTCCTAAACGGAGTTGATCACATTCAGTTTCACGTTCTTGCAGGAAGGGTTCATTCAGTCTAATAGAGCACTCTTTTGCTATTCTGGCCATACACAGTTTAGTAGCATTCGCGTCTGTTTCCAGCAAGTACAGTGTATTGGACTGAAGAGAAGCTCCTGTTTTACTTATTTTCCAATATTGAGTTGAGCTAGATATGCCCCGTTTGTATGGGAAGCACAGTTCTTATGTTCTGAGCTATCTAACTGTACTGGCCCTATAGGAAACACAGTAGAGTGCAAGAATGCCCGTTTCTCAAAAGCAGAGTGTTTTTCTTGCATGGCACTCTAGTGTTCAGTTAAACTTCCTAAACGGAGTTGAATCACGTTCAGTTTCAAGTTCCAGCAGCAAGGGTTCATTGAGCCTAAGAACAGCACTCTTGTGCTATTCTGGCCATACACAGTGCAAATAGCATACCCGTCTGTTTCCAGCAAGTACAGTGTATTGGACTGAAGAGAAGCTCCTGTTTTACTTAATTTCCAATACTGAGATGAACTAGATATGCCTCGTTTGTGAAGGAAGCACAGTTATTTGTTCTGAGCTAGCTCACTGTACTGGCACTATAGGAAACACAGTAGAGTGGAAGAATGCCTGTTTCTCAAAAGCAGAGTGTTTTTCTAGTATGGCACACTAGGGATCAGTTAAACTTCCTGAACGGAGTTGAATCACGTTCAGTTTCAAGATTTTACAGGAAGGGTTCATTCAGGCTAAGAGAGCACCTTGTGCTATTCTGGCCATACACAGTACAAATATCATTCGCGTATGTTCCCAGCAAGTACAGTGTATTGGACTGAAGAGAAGCTCCTGTTTTACCTAGTTTCCAATACTGAGTTGAACTAGATATGCCCTGTTTGTATAGGAAGCACAGTTCTTTTGTTCTGAGCTAGCTCACTGTACTGGCCGTATAGGAAACACAGTAGAGTGCAAGAATGGCCGTTTCTCAAAAGCAGAGTGTTTTCCTTGCAGGTCATACTAGGGTTCAGTTAAACTTCCTAAACGGAGTTGAATCACGTTCAGTTTCAAGTTCTAGCAGCAAGGGTTCTTTCAGGCTAAGAACAGCACTCTTGTGCTATTCTGGCCATATACAGTGCAAATAGCATTCGCGTCTGTTCCCAGCAAGTGCAGTGTATTGGACTGAAGACAAGCTCCTGTTTTACTTAGTTTCCAATACTGAGTTGAACTAAATATGCCCCGTTTGTGTAGGAAGCACAGTTCTTTTGTTCTGAGCTAGCTCACTGTACTGGCCCTATAGGAAATACAGTCGAGTGCAAGAATGCCCGTTTCTGAAAAGCAGAGTGTTTTTCGTGCATGGAACACTAGGCTTCAGTTAAATTTCCGAAACGGAGTTGAATCACGTTCAGTTTCATTCTACCAGCAATGGTTCATTCAGGCTAAGAAGAGCACTCTTGTGCTATTCTGGCCATACACAGTTCAAATAGCATTCGCGTCTGTTCCCAGCAAGTACAGTGTATTGGACTGAATAGAAGCTCATGTTTTACTTAGTTTCCAATACTGAGTTGAACTGGATATGCCCCGTTTGTGGAGGAAGCACAGATCTTTTGTTCTGAGCTAGCTCACTGTACTGGCCCTATAGGAAACACAGTAGAGTGCAAGAATGCCCGTTACTCAAAAGCAGAGTGTTTTCCTTGCATGGCACACTAGGGTTCAGTTAAACTTCCTAAACAGAGTTGAATCACGTTCAGTTTCAAGTTCTAGCAGCAAGGGTTCATTCAGGCTAAGAACAGCACTCTTGTGCTATTCTGGCCATACACAGTTTAATAGCATTTACGTCTGTTTCCAGCAAGTACAGTGTATTGGACTGAAGAGAAGCTCCTGATTTACTTAGTTTCCAATATTGAGTTGAACTAGATATGCCCCGTTTGTGTAGGAAGCACAGTTCTTTTGTTCTGAGCTAGCTCACTGTACTGGCCCTATAGGAAACACAGTAGAGTGCAAGAATGCCCGTTATTCAAAAGCAGAGTGTTTTTCATGCATGGCACACTAGGGTTCAGTTAAACTTCCTAAACGGAGTTGAATCACGTTCAGTTTCAAGATTTTACAGGAAGGGTTCATTCAGGCTAAGAGAGCACTCTTGTGCTATTCTGGCCATAAAAAGTACAAACAGCATTCGCGTCTGTTCCCAACAAGTACAGTGTATTGGACTGAAGAGAAGCTCCTGTTTTACTTAGTTTCCAATACTGAGTTGAACTAGATATGCCCCGTTTGTGTAGGAAGCACAGTTCTTTTGTTCTGAGCTAGCTCACTGTACTGGCCCTATAGGAAATACAGTCGAGTGCAAGAATGCCCGTTTCTCAAAAGCAGAGTGTTTTTCGTGCATGGTACACTACGGTTCAGTTAAACTTCCTAAACTGAGTTGAAACACATTCAGTTTCAAGTTCTAGCAGCAAGGTTTCATTTAAGCTAAGAAGAGCACTCTTGTGCTATTCTGGCCATACACAGTTCAAATAGCATTCGCGTCTATTCCCAGCAAGTACATTGTATTGGACTGAAGAGAAGCTCCTGTTTTACTTAGTTTCCAATACTGAGTTGAACTGGATATGCCCCGTTTGTGTAGGAAGCACAGTTCTTTTGTTCTGAGCTAGCTCACTGTACTGGCCCTATAGGAAACACAGTAGAGTGCAAGAATGCCTGTTTCTCATAAGCAGAGTGTTTTTCTTGCATGGAACACTAGGGTTCAGTTAAACTTCCGAAACGGAGTTGAATCACGTTCAGTTTCATTCTAACAGCAATGGTTCATTCAGGCTAAGAAGAGCAACCTTGTGCTATTCTGGCCATACACAGTTCAAATAGCATTCGCGTCTGTTCCCAGCAAGTACAGTGTATTGGACTGAATAGAAGCTCATGTTTTACTTAGTTTCCAATACTTAGTTGAAATGGATATGCCCCGTTTGTGGAGGAAGCACAGTTCTTTTGTTCTGAGCTAGCTCACTGTACTGGCCCTATAGGAAACACAGTAGAGTGCAAGAATGCCCGTTTCTCAAAAGCAGAGTGTTTTTCTTGCATGGCACACTAGGGTTCAATTAAACTTCCTAAACGGAGTTGAATCACGTTCAGTTTCAAGTTCTAGCAGCAAGGGTTCATTCAGGCTAAGAAGAGTACTCTTGTGCTATTCTGGCCATACACAGTGCATGTAGCATTCGCGTCTGTTCCCAGCAAGTACAGTGTATTGGACTGAATAGAAGCTCCTGTTTTACTTGGTTTCCTATACTGAGTTGAATTAGATATGCCCCGTTTGTGTAGGAAGCACAGTTCTTTTGTTCTGAGCTAGCTCACTGTACTGGCCCTATAGGAAACACAGTAGAGTGCAAGAATGCCCGTTTCTCAAAAGCAGAGTGTTTTTCCTGCATGGAACACTAGGGTTCAATTAAAATTACTAAATGGAGTTGAATAACGTTCAGTTTCAAGTTCTAGCAGCAAGGGTTCATTCAGGCTAAGAAGAGTACTCTTGTGCTATTCTGGCGATACACAGTGCAAATAGCATTCGCGTCTGTTCCCAGTAAGTACAGTGTATTGGAGTGAATAGAAGCTCCTGTTTTACTTAGTTTCCTATACCGAGTTGAATTAGATATGCCCCGTTTGTGTAGGAAGCACAGTTCTTTTGTTCTGAGCTAGCTCTCTGTACTGGCCCTATAGGAAACACAGTAGAGTGCAAGAATGCCCGTTTCTCAAAAGCAGAGTGTTTTTCTGCATGGCACACTAGGGTTCAGTTAAACTTCCGAAACGGAGTTGAATCACGTTCAGTTTCAAGTTCTAGCAGCAAGGGTTCATTCAGGCTAAGAAGAGCACTCTTGTGCTATTCTGGCCATACATACTGCAAATAGCATTCGCGTCTGTTTCCAGCTAGTACAGTGTATTGTACTGAAGAGAAGCTCCTGTTTTACTTAGTTTCCAATCCTGAGTTGAACTAGATATGCCCCGTTTGTGTAGGAAGCACAGTTCTTTTGTTCTGAGCTAGCTCACTGTACTGGCCCTATAGGAAACACAGTAGAGTGCAAGAATGCCCGTTATTCAAAAGCAGAGTGTTTTTCTTGCATGGCACACTAGGGTTCAGTTAAACTTCCTAAACGGAGTTGAATCACGTTCAGTTTCAAGATTTTACAGGAAGGGTTCATTCAGGCTAAGAGAGCACTCTTGTGCTATTCTGGCCATAAAAAGTACAAACAGCATTCGCGTCTGTTCCCAGCAAGTACAGTGTATTGGACTGAAGAGAAGCTCCTGTTTTACTTAGTTTCCAATACTGAGTTGAACTAGATATGCCCCGTTTGTGTAGGAAGCACAGTTCTTTTGTTCTGAGCTAGCTCACTGTACTGGCCCTATAGGAAACACAGTAGAGTGCAAGAATGCCCGTTTCTCAAAAGCAGAGTGTTTTCTTGCATGGCACACTAGGGTTCAGTTAAACTTCCTAAACAGAGCTGAATCACGTTAAGTTTCAATTTCTAGCAGCAAGGGTTCATTCAGGCTAAGAAGAGCACTCTTGTGCTATTTTGGCCATACACAGTGCAAACAGCATTCGCATCTGTTCCCAGCAAGTACAGTGTATTGGACTGAAGAGAAGCTCCTGTTTTACTTAGTTTCCTATAATGAGTTGAACTACATATGCGCCATTTAAGTAGGAAGCACAGTTCTTTTGTTCCGAGCTAGCTCACTGTACTGGCCCTATAGGAAACACAGTAGAGTGCAAGAATTCCCGTTTCTCAAAAGCAGAGTGTTTTCCTTGCATGGCACACTAGGGTTCAGTTAAACTTCCTAAACGGAGTTGAATCACGTTCAGTTTCAAGTTCTAGCAGCAAGGGTTCTTTCAGGCTAAGAACAGCACTCTTGTGCTATTCTGGCCATACACAGTGCAAATAGCATTCGCGTCTGTTCCCAGCAAGTGCAGTGTATTGGACTGAAGACAAGCTCTGTTTTACTTAGTTTCCAATACTGAGTTGAACTAAATATGCCCCGTTTGTGTAGGAAGCACAGTTCTTTTGTTCTGAGCTAGCTCACTGTACTGGCCCTATAGGAAATACAGTCGAGTGCAAGAATGCCCGTTTCTCAAAAGCAGAGTGTTTTTCGTGCATGGTACACTACGGTTCCGTTAAACTTCCTAAACTGAGTTGAAACACATTCAGTTTCAAGTTCTAGCAGCAAGGGTTCATTTAGGCTAAGAAGAGCACTCTTGTGCTATTCTGGCCATACACAGTTCAAATAGCATTCGCGTCTATTCCCAGCAAGTACATTGTATTGGACTGAAGAGAAGCTCCTGTTTTACTTAGTTTCCAATACTGAGTTGAACTGGATATGCCCCGTTTGTGTAGGAAGCACAGTTCTTTTGTTCTGAGCTAGCTCACTGTACTGGCCCTATAGGAAACACAGTAGAGTGCAAGAATGCCTGTTTCTCATAAGCAGAGTGTTTTTCTTGCATGGAACACTAGGGTTCAGTTAAACTTCCGAAACGGAGTTGAATCACGTTCAGTTTCATTCTAACAGCAATGGTTCATTCAGGCTAAGAAGAGCAACCTTGTGCTATTCTGGCCATACACAGTTCAAATAGCATTCGCGTCTGTTCCCAGCAAGTACAGTGTATTGGACTGAATAGAAGCTCATGTTTTACTTAGTTTCCAATACTTAGTTGAAATGGATATGCCCCGTTTGTGGAGGAAGCACAGTTCTTTTGTTCTGAGCTAGCTCACTGTACTGGCCCTATAGGAAACACAGTAGAGTGCAAGAATGCCCGTTTCTCAAAAGCAGAGTGTTTTTCTTGCATGGCACACTGGGGTTCAATTAAACTTCCTAAACGGAGTTGAATCACGTTCAGTTTCAAGTTCTAGCAGCAAGGGTTCATTCAGGCTAAGAAGAGTACTCTTGTGCTATTCTGGCCATACACAGTGCATGTAGCATTCGCGTCTGTTCCCAGCAAGTACAGTGTATTGGACTGAATAGAAGCTCCTGTTTTACTTGGTTTCCTATACTGAGTTGAATTAGATATGCCCCGTTTGTGTAGGAAGCACAGTTCTTTTGTTCTGAGCTAGCTCACTGTACTGGCCCTATAGGAAACACAGTAGAGTGCAAGAATGCCCGTTTCTCAAAAGCAGAGTGTTTTTCCTGCATGGAACACTAGGGTTCAATTAAAATTACTAAATGGAGTTGAATAACGTTCAGTTTCAAGTTCTAGCAGCAAGGGTTCATTCAGGCTAAGAAGAGTACTCTTGTGCTATTCTGGCGATACACAGTGCAAATAGCATTCGCGTCTGTTCCCAGTAAGTACAGTGTATTGGAGTGAATAGAAGCTCCTGTTTTACTTAGTTTCCTATACCGAGTTGAATTAGATATGCCCCGTTTGTGTAGGAAGCACAGTTCTTTTGTTCTGAGCTAGCTCTCTGTACTGGCCCTATAGGAAACACAGTAGAGTGCAAGAATGCCCGTTTCTCAAAAGCAGAGTGTTTTTCTGCATGGCACACTAGGGTTCAGTTAAACTTCCGAAACGGAGTTGAATCACGTTCAGTTTCAAGTTCTAGCAGCAAGGGTTCATTCAGGCTAAGAAGAGCACTCTTGTGCTATTCTGGCCATACATACTGCAAATAGCATTCGCGTCTGTTTCCAGCTAGTACAGTGTATTGTACTGAAGAGAAGCTCCTGTTTTACTTAGTTTCCAATCCTGAGTTGAACTAGATATGCCCCGTTTGTGTAGGAAGCACAGTTCTTTTGTTCTGAGCTAGCTCACTGTACTGGCCCTATAGGAAACACAGTAGAGTGCAAGAATACCTGTTTCTCAAAAGCAGAGTGTTTTTCTTCCATGGCACACTAGGGTTCAGTTAAACTTCCTAAACGGAGTTGAATCACGTTCAGTTTCAAGATTTTACAGGAAGGGTTCATTCAGGCTAAGAGAGTACTCTTGTGCTATTCTGGCCATAAACAGTACAAACAGCATTCGCGTCTGTTCCGAGCAAGTACAGTGTATTGGACTGAATAGAAGCTCCTGTTTTACTTGGTTTCCTATACTGAGTTGAATTAGATATGCCCCGTTTGTGTAGGAAGCACAGTTCTTTTGTTCTGAGCTAGCTCACTGTACTGGCCCTATAGGAAACACAGTAGAGTGCAAGAATGCCCGTTTCTCAAAAGCAGAGTGTTTTTCCTGCATGGCACACTAGGATTCAATTAAAATTACTAAATGGAGTTGAATAACGTTCAGTTTCAAGTTCTAGCAGCAAGGGTTCATGCAGGCTAAGAAGAACACTCTTGTGCCTTTCAGGCCATAAACAGTGCAATTAGCATTCGCCTCAGTTCCCAGCAAGTACAGTGTATTGGAATGAAGAGAAGCTCCTGTTTTACTTAGTTTCCAATACTGAGTTGAACTAGATATGCCCCGTTTTTGTAGGAAGCACAGTTCTTTTGTTCTGAGCTAGCTCACTCTACTGGCCCTATAGGAAACACAGTAGAGTGCAAGAATGCCCGTTTCTCAAAAGCAGAGTGCTTTCCTTGCATGGCACAATAGGGTTCAGTTAAACTTCATAAACGGAGTTGAATCTCGTTCAGTTTCAAGTTCTACCAGCAAGGGTTCGTTCAGCCTAAGAACAGCACTCTTGTGCTATTCTGGCCATACACAGTGCAATTAGCATTCGCGTCTATTCCCAGCAAGTACAGTGTATTGGACTGAAGAGAAGCTCCTGTTTTACTTAGTTTCCAAAACTGAGTTGAACTAGATATGCCCAGTTTGTGTAGGAAGCACAGTTCTTTTGTTCTGAGCTAGCTCACTGTACTGGCCCTATAGGAAACACAGTAGAGTGCAAGAATGCCCGTTTCTCAAAAGCAGATTGTTTTCCTTGCAGGGCATATAGGGTTCAGTTAAACTTCCAAACGGAGTTGAATCACATTCAGTTTCAAGTTCTAGCAGCAAGGATTCTTTCAGGCTAAGAACAGCACTCTTGTGTTATTCTGGCCATACACAGTGCAAATAGCATTCGCGTCTGTTCCCAGCAAGTACAGTGTATTGGACTGAAGAGAAGCTCCTGTTTTACTTAGTTTCCAATACTGAGTGAACTAGATATGCCCCGTTTGTGTAGGAAGCACATTTCTTTTGTTCTGAGCTAGCTCACGGTACTGGCCCTATAGGAAATACAGTAGAGTGCAAGAATGCCTGTTTCTCAAAAGCAGAGTGTTTTTCATGCATGGTACACAAGGGTTCAGTTAAACTTCCTAAACGGAGTTGAATCACGTTCAGTTTCAAGTTCTAGCAGCAAGGGTTCATTCAGGCTAAGAACAGCACTCTTGTGCTATTCTGGACATACACAGTGCAATTAGCATTCGCGTCTATTCCCAGCAAGTACAGTGTATTGGACTGAAGACAAGCTCATGTTTTACTTAGTTTCCAATACCAAGTTGAACTACATATGCGCCGTATGTGTAGGAAGCACAGTTCTTTTGTTCTGAGCTAGCTCACTGTATTGGCCATGTAGGAAACATAGTAGAGTGCAAGAATGCCCATTCTCAAAATCAGAGTGTTTTTTTTTTTTTGTATGGTACACTAGGGTTCAGTTAAACTTCCTAAACGGAGTTGATCACATTCAGTTTCACGTTCTTGCAGGAAGGGTTCATTCAGTCTAATAGAGCACTCTTTTGCTATTCTGGCCATACACAGTTTAGTAGCATTCGCGTCTGTTTCCAGCAAGTACAGTGTATTGGACTGAAGAGAAGCTCCTGTTTTACTTATTTTCCAATATTGAGTTGAGCTAGATATGCCCCGTTTGTATGGGAAGCACAGTTCTTATGTTCTGAGCTATCTAACTGTACTGGCCCTATAGGAAACACAGTAGAGTGCAAGAATGCCCGTTTCTCAAAAGCAGAGTGTTTTTCTTGCATGGCACTCTAGTGTTCAGTTAAACTTCCTAAACGGAGTTGAATCACGTTCAGTTTCAAGTTCCAGCAGCAAGGGTTCATTGAGCCTAAGAACAGCACTCTTGTGCTATTCTGGCCATACACAGTGCAAATAGCATACCCGTCTGTTTCCAGCAAGTACAGTGTATTGGACTGAAGAGAAGCTCCTGTTTTACTTAATTTCCAATACTGAGATGAACTAGATATGCCTCGTTTGTGAAGGAAGCACAGTTATTTGTTCTGAGCTAGCTCACTGTACTGGCACTATAGGAAACACAGTAGAGTGGAAGAATGCCTGTTTCTCAAAAGCAGAGTGTTTTTCTAGTATGGCACACTAGGGATCAGTTAAACTTCCTGAACGGAGTTGAATCACGTTCAGTTTCAAGATTTTACAGGAAGGGTTCATTCAGGCTAAGAGAGCACCTTGTGCTATTCTGGCCATACACAGTACAAATATCATTCGCGTATGTTCCCAGCAAGTACAGTGTATTGGACTGAAGAGAAGCTCCTGTTTTACCTAGTTTCCAATACTGAGTTGAACTAGATATGCCCTGTTTGTATAGGAAGCACAGTTCTTTTGTTCTGAGCTAGCTCACTGTACTGGCCGTATAGGAAACACAGTAGAGTGCAAGAATGGCCGTTTCTCAAAAGCAGAGTGTTTTCCTTGCAGGTCATACTAGGGTTCAGTTAAACTTCCTAAACGGAGTTGAATCACGTTCAGTTTCAAGTTCTAGCAGCAAGGGTTCTTTCAGGCTAAGAACAGCACTCTTGTGCTATTTTGGCCATACACAGTGCAAACAGCATTCGCATCTGTTCCCAGCAAGTACAGTGTATTGGACTGAAGAGAAGCTCCTGTTTTACTTAGTTTCCTATAATGAGTTGAACTACATATGCGCCATTTAAGTAGGAAGCACAGTTCTTTTGTTCCGAGCTAGCTCACTGTACTGGCCCTATAGGAAACACAGTAGAGTGCAAGAATTCCCGTTTCTCAAAAGCAGAGTGTTTTCCTTGCATGGCACACTAGGGTTCAGTTAAACTTCCTAAACGGAGTTGAATCACGTTCAGTTTCAAGTTCTAGCAGCAAGGGTTCTTTCAGGCTAAGAACAGCACTCTTGTGCTATTCTGGCCATACACAGTGCAAATAGCATTCGCGTCTGTTCCCAGCAAGTGCAGTGTATTGGACTGAAGACAAGCTCTGTTTTACTTAGTTTCCAATACTGAGTTGAACTAAATATGCCCCGTTTGTGTAGGAAGCACAGTTCTTTTGTTCTGAGCTAGCTCACTGTACTGGCCCTATAGGAAATACAGTCGAGTGCAAGAATGCCCGTTTCTCAAAAGCAGAGTGTTTTTCGTGCATGGTACACTACGGTTCAGTTAAACTTCCTAAACTGAGTTGAAACACATTCAGTTTCAAGTTCTAGCAGCAAGGGTTCATTTAGGCTAAGAAGAGCACTCTTGTGCTATTCTGGCCATACACAGTTCAAATAGCATTCGCGTCTATTCCCAGCAAGTACATTGTATTGGACTGAAGAGAAGCTCCTGTTTTACTTAGTTTCCAATACTGAGTTGAACTGGATATGCCCCGTTTGTGTAGGAAGCACAGTTCTTTTGTTCTGAGCTAGCTCACTGTACTGGCCCTATAGGAAACACAGTAGAGTGCAAGAATGCCTGTTTCTCATAAGCAGAGTGTTTTTCTTGCATGGAACACTAGGGTTCAGTTAAACTTCCGAAACGGAGTTGAATCACGTTCAGTTTCATTCTAACAGCAATGGTTCATTCAGGCTAAGAAGAGCAACCTTGTGCTATTCTGGCCATACACAGTTCAAATAGCATTCGCGTCTGTTCCCAGCAAGTACAGTGTATTGGACTGAATAGAAGCTCATGTTTTACTTAGTTTCCAATACTTAGTTGAAATGGATATGCCCCGTTTGTGGAGGAAGCACAGTTCTTTTGTTCTGAGCTAGCTCACTGTACTGGCCCTATAGGAAACACAGTAGAGTGCAAGAATGCCCGTTTCTCAAAAGCAGAGTGTTTTTCTTGCATGGCACACTGGGGTTCAATTAAACTTCCTAAACGGAGTTGAATCACGTTCAGTTTCAAGTTCTAGCAGCAAGGGTTCATTCAGGCTAAGAAGAGTACTCTTGTGCTATTCTGGCCATACACAGTGCATGTAGCATTCGCGTCTGTTCCCAGCAAGTACAGTGTATTGGACTGAATAGAAGCTCCTGTTTTACTTGGTTTCCTATACTGAGTTGAATTAGATATGCCCCGTTTGTGTAGGAAGCACAGTTCTTTTGTTCTGAGCTAGCTCACTGTACTGGCCCTATAGGAAACACAGTAGAGTGCAAGAATGCCCGTTTCTCAAAAGCAGAGTGTTTTTCCTGCATGGAACACTAGGGTTCAATTAAAATTACTAAATGGAGTTGAATAACGTTCAGTTTCAAGTTCTAGCAGCAAGGGTTCATTCAGGCTAAGAAGAGTACTCTTGTGCTATTCTGGCGATACACAGTGCAAATAGCATTCGCGTCTGTTCCCAGTAAGTACAGTGTATTGGAGTGAATAGAAGCTCCTGTTTTACTTAGTTTCCTATACCGAGTTGAATTAGATATGCCCCGTTTGTGTAGGAAGCACAGTTCTTTTGTTCTGAGCTAGCTCTCTGTACTGGCCCTATAGGAAACACAGTAGAGTGCAAGAATGCCCGTTTCTCAAAAGCAGAGTGTTTTTCTGCATGGCACACTAGGGTTCAGTTAAACTTCCGAAACGGAGTTGAATCACGTTCAGTTTCAAGTTCTAGCAGCAAGGGTTCATTCAGGCTAAGAAGAGCACTCTTGTGCTATTCTGGCCATACATACTGCAAATAGCATTCGCGTCTGTTTCCAGCTAGTACAGTGTATTGTACTGAAGAGAAGCTCCTGTTTTACTTAGTTTCCAATCCTGAGTTGAACTAGATATGCCCCGTTTGTGTAGGAAGCACAGTTCTTTTGTTCTGAGCTAGCTCACTGTACTGGCCCTATAGGAAACACAGTAGAGTGCAAGAATACCTGTTTCTCAAAAGCAGAGTGTTTTTCTTCCATGGCACACTAGGGTTCAGTTAAACTTCCTAAACGGAGTTGAATCACGTTCAGTTTCAAGATTTTACAGGAAGGGTTCATTCAGGCTAAGAGAGTACTCTTGTGCTATTCTGGCCATAAACAGTACAAACAGCATTCGCGTCTGTTCCGAGCAAGTACAGTGTATTGGACTGAATAGAAGCTCCTGTTTTACTTGGTTTCCTATACTGAGTTGAATTAGATATGCCCCGTTTGTGTAGGAAGCACAGTTCTTTTGTTCTGAGCTAGCTCACTGTACTGGCCCTATAGGAAACACAGTAGAGTGCAAGAATGCCCGTTTCTCAAAAGCAGAGTGTTTTTCCTGCATGGCACACTAGGATTCAATTAAAATTACTAAATGGAGTTGAATAACGTTCAGTTTCAAGTTCTAGCAGCAAGGGTTCATGCAGGCTAAGAAGAACACTCTTGTGCCTTTCAGGCCATAAACAGTGCAATTAGCATTCGCCTCAGTTCCCAGCAAGTACAGTGTATTGGAATGAAGAGAAGCTCCTGTTTTACTTAGTTTCCAATACTGAGTTGAACTAGATATGCCCCGTTTTTGTAGGAAGCACAGTTCTTTTGTTCTGAGCTAGCTCACTCTACTGGCCCTATAGGAAACACAGTAGAGTGCAAGAATGCCCGTTTCTCAAAAGCAGAGTGCTTTCCTTGCATGGCACAATAGGGTTCAGTTAAACTTCATAAACGGAGTTGAATCTCGTTCAGTTTCAAGTTCTACCAGCAAGGGTTCGTTCAGCCTAAGAACAGCACTCTTGTGCTATTCTGGCCATACACAGTGCAATTAGCATTCGCGTCTATTCCCAGCAAGTACAGTGTATTGGACTGAAGAGAAGCTCCTGTTTTACTTAGTTTCCAAAACTGAGTTGAACTAGATATGCCCAGTTTGTGTAGGAAGCACAGTTCTTTTGTTCTGAGCTAGCTCACTGTACTGGCCCTATAGGAAACACAGTAGAGTGCAAGAATGCCCGTTTCTCAAAAGCAGATTGTTTTCCTTGCAGGGCATATAGGGTTCAGTTAAACTTCCAAACGGAGTTGAATCACATTCAGTTTCAAGTTCTAGCAGCAAGGATTCTTTCAGGCTAAGAACAGCACTCTTGTGTTATTCTGGCCATACACAGTGCAAATAGCATTCGCGTCTGTTCCCAGCAAGTACAGTGTATTGGACTGAAGAGAAGCTCCTGTTTTACTTAGTTTCCAATACTGAGTGAACTAGATATGCCCCGTTTGTGTAGGAAGCACATTTCTTTTGTTCTGAGCTAGCTCACGGTACTGGCCCTATAGGAAATACAGTAGAGTGCAAGAATGCCTGTTTCTCAAAAGCAGAGTGTTTTTCATGCATGGTACACAAGGGTTCAGTTAAACTTCCTAAACGGAGTTGAATCACGTTCAGTTTCAAGTTCTAGCAGCAAGGGTTCATTCAGGCTAAGAACAGCACTCTTGTGCTATTCTGGACATACACAGTGCAATTAGCATTCGCGTCTATTCCCAGCAAGTACAGTGTATTGGACTGAAGACAAGCTCATGTTTTACTTAGTTTCCAATACCAAGTTGAACTACATATGCGCCGTATGTGTAGGAAGCACAGTTCTTTTGTTCTGAGCTAGCTCACTGTATTGGCCATGTAGGAAACATAGTAGAGTGCAAGAATGCCCATTCTCAAAATCAGAGTGTTTTTTTTTTTTTGTATGGTACACTAGGGTTCAGTTAAACTTCCTAAACGGAGTTGATCACATTCAGTTTCACGTTCTTGCAGGAAGGGTTCATTCAGTCTAATAGAGCACTCTTTTGCTATTCTGGCCATACACAGTTTAGTAGCATTCGCGTCTGTTTCCAGCAAGTACAGTGTATTGGACTGAAGAGAAGCTCCTGTTTTACTTATTTTCCAATATTGAGTTGAGCTAGATATGCCCCGTTTGTATGGGAAGCACAGTTCTTATGTTCTGAGCTATCTAACTGTACTGGCCCTATAGGAAACACAGTAGAGTGCAAGAATGCCCGTTTCTCAAAAGCAGAGTGTTTTTCTTGCATGGCACTCTAGTGTTCAGTTAAACTTCCTAAACGGAGTTGAATCACGTTCAGTTTCAAGTTCCAGCAGCAAGGGTTCATTGAGCCTAAGAACAGCACTCTTGTGCTATTCTGGCCATACACAGTGCAAATAGCATACCCGTCTGTTTCCAGCAAGTACAGTGTATTGGACTGAAGAGAAGCTCCTGTTTTACTTAATTTCCAATACTGAGATGAACTAGATATGCCTCGTTTGTGAAGGAAGCACAGTTATTTGTTCTGAGCTAGCTCACTGTACTGGCACTATAGGAAACACAGTAGAGTGGAAGAATGCCTGTTTCTCAAAAGCAGAGTGTTTTTCTAGTATGGCACACTAGGGATCAGTTAAACTTCCTGAACGGAGTTGAATCACGTTCAGTTTCAAGATTTTACAGGAAGGGTTCATTCAGGCTAAGAGAGCACCTTGTGCTATTCTGGCCATACACAGTACAAATATCATTCGCGTATGTTCCCAGCAAGTACAGTGTATTGGACTGAAGAGAAGCTCCTGTTTTACCTAGTTTCCAATACTGAGTTGAACTAGATATGCCCTGTTTGTATAGGAAGCACAGTTCTTTTGTTCTGAGCTAGCTCACTGTACTGGCCGTATAGGAAACACAGTAGAGTGCAAGAATGGCCGTTTCTCAAAAGCAGAGTGTTTTCCTTGCAGGTCATACTAGGGTTCAGTTAAACTTCCTAAACGGAGTTGAATCACGTTCAGTTTCAAGTTCTAGCAGCAAGGGTTCTTTCAGGCTAAGAACAGCACTCTTGTGCTATTCTGGCCATATACAGTGCAAATAGCATTCGCGTCTGTTCCCAGCAAGTGCAGTGTATTGGACTGAAGACAAGCTCCTGTTTTACTTAGTTTCCAATACTGAGTTGAACTAAATATGCCCCGTTTGTGTAGGAAGCACAGTTCTTTTGTTCTGAGCTAGCTCACTGTACTGGCCCTATAGGAAATACAGTCGAGTGCAAGAATGCCCGTTTCTGAAAAGCAGAGTGTTTTTCGTGCATGGAACACTAGGCTTCAGTTAAATTTCCGAAACGGAGTTGAATCACGTTCAGTTTCATTCTACCAGCAATGGTTCATTCAGGCTAAGAAGAGCACTCTTGTGCTATTCTGGCCATACACAGTTCAAATAGCATTCGCGTCTGTTCCCAGCAAGTACAGTGTATTGGACTGAATAGAAGCTCATGTTTTACTTAGTTTCCAATACTGAGTTGAACTGGATATGCCCCGTTTGTGGAGGAAGCACAGATCTTTTGTTCTGAGCTAGCTCACTGTACTGGCCCTATAGGAAACACAGTAGAGTGCAAGAATGCCCGTTACTCAAAAGCAGAGTGTTTTCCTTGCATGGCACACTAGGGTTCAGTTAAACTTCCTAAACAGAGTTGAATCACGTTCAGTTTCAAGTTCTAGCAGCAAGGGTTCATTCAGGCTAAGAACAGCACTCTTGTGCTATTCTGGCCATACACAGTTTAATAGCATTTACGTCTGTTTCCAGCAAGTACAGTGTATTGGACTGAAGAGAAGCTCCTGATTTACTTAGTTTCCAATATTGAGTTGAACTAGATATGCCCCGTTTGTGTAGGAAGCACAGTTCTTTTGTTCTGAGCTAGCTCACTGTACTGGCCCTATAGGAAACACAGTAGAGTGCAAGAATGCCCGTTATTCAAAAGCAGAGTGTTTTTCATGCATGGCACACTAGGGTTCAGTTAAACTTCCTAAACGGAGTTGAATCACGTTCAGTTTCAAGATTTTACAGGAAGGGTTCATTCAGGCTAAGAGAGCACTCTTGTGCTATTCTGGCCATAAAAAGTACAAACAGCATTCGCGTCTGTTCCCAACAAGTACAGTGTATTGGACTGAAGAGAAGCTCCTGTTTTACTTAGTTTCCAATACTGAGTTGAACTAGATATGCCCCGTTTGTGTAGGAAGCACAGTTCTTTTGTTCTGAGCTAGCTCACTGTACTGAACCTATAGGAAACACAGTAGAGTGCAAGAATGCCCGTTTCTCAAAAGCAGAGTGTTTTCTTGCATGGCACACTAGGGTTCAGTTAAACTTCCTAAACAGAGCTGAATCACGTTAAATTTCAATTTCTAGCAGCAAGGGTTCATTCAGGCTAAGAAGAGCACTCTTGTGCTATTTTGGCCATACACAGTGCAAACAGCATTCGCATCTGTTCCCAGCAAGTACAGTGTATTGGACTGAAGAGAAGCTCCTGTTTTACTTAGTTTCCTATAGTGAGTTGAACTAAATATGCCCCGTTTGTGTAGGAAGCACAGTTCTTTTGTTCTGAGCTAGCTCACTGTACTGGCCCTATAGGAAATACAGTCGAGTGCAAGAATGCCCGTTTCTCAAAAGCAGAGTGTTTTTCGTGCATGGTACACTACGGTTCAGTTAAACTTCCTAAACTGAGTTGAAACACATTCAGTTTCAAGTTCTAGCAGCAAGGGTTCATTTAGGCTAAGAAGAGCACTCTTGTGCTATTCTGGCCATACACAGTTCAAATAGCATTCGCGTCTATTCCCAGCAAGTACATTGTATTGGACTGAAGAGAAGCTCCTGTTTTACTTAGTTTCCAATACTGAGTTGAACTGGATATGCCCCGTTTGTGTAGGAAGCACAGTTCTTTTGTTCTGAGCTAGCTCACTGTACTGGCCCTATAGGAAACACAGTAGAGTGCAAGAATGCCTGTTTCTCATAAGCAGAGTGTTTTTCTTGCATGGAACACTAGGGTTCAGTTAAACTTCCGAAACGGAGTTGAATCACGTTCAGTTTCATTCTAACAGCAATGGTTCATTCAGGCTAAGAAGAGCAACCTTGTGCTATTCTGGCCATACACAGTTCAAATAGCATTCGCGTCTGTTCCCAGCAAGTACAGTGTATTGGACTGAATAGAAGCTCATGTTTTACTTAGTTTCCAATACTTAGTTGAAATGGATATGCCCCGTTTGTGGAGGAAGCACAGTTCTTTTGTTCTGAGCTAGCTCACTGTACTGGCCCTATAGGAAACACAGTAGAGTGCAAGAATGCCCGTTTCTCAAAAGCAGAGTGTTTTTCTTGCATGGCACACTAGGGTTCAATTAAACTTCCTAAACGGAGTTGAATCACGTTCAGTTTCAAGATTTTACAGGAAGGGTTCATTCAGGCTAAGAGAGCACTCTTGTGCTATTCTGGCCATAAAAAGTACAAACAGCATTCGCGTCTGTTCCCAGCAAGTACAGTGTATTGGACTGAAGAGAAGCTCCTGTTTTACTTAGTTTCCAATACTGAGTTGAACTAGATATGCCCCGTTTGTGTAGGAAGCACAGTTCTTTTGTTCTGAGCTAGCACACTGTACTGGCCCTATAGGAAACACAGTAGAGTGCAAGAATGCCCGTTTCTCAAAAGCAGAGTGTTTTCTTGCATGGCACACTAGGGTTCAGTTAAACTTCCTAAACAGAGCTGAATCACGTTAAGTTTCAATTTCTAGCAGCAAGGGTTCATTCAGGCTAAGAAGAGCACTCTTGTCCTTTTTGGCCATACACAGTGCAAACAGCATTCGCATCTGTTCCCAGGAAGTACAGTGTATTGGACTGAAGAGAAGCTCCTGTTTTACTTAGTTTCCTATAGTGAGTTGAACTACATATGGGCCATTTAAGTAGGAAGCACAGTTCTTTTGTTCCGAGCTAGCTCACTGTACTGGCCCTATAGGAAACACAGTAGAGTGCAAGAATGCCCGTTTCTCAAAAGCAGAGTGTTTTCCTTGCAGGGCATACTAGGGTTCAGTTAAACTTCCAAACGGAGTTGAATCACGTTCAGTTTCAAGTTCTAGCAGCAAGGATTCTTTCAAGCTAAGAACAGCACTCTTGTGCTATTCTGGCCATACACAGTGCAAATAGCATTCACGTCTTTTCCCAGCAAGTACAGTGTATTGGACTGAAGAGAAGCTCCTGTTTTACTTAGTTTCCAATACTGAGTTGAACTAGATATGCCCCGTTTGTGTAGGAAGCACAGTTCTTTTGTTCTGAGCTAGCTCACGGTACTGGCCCTATAGGAAATACAGTAGAGTGCAAGAATGCCTGTTTCTCAAAAGCAGAGTGTTTTTCATGCATGGTACACAAGGGTTCAGTTAACCTTCCTAAACGGAGTTGAATCACGTTCAGTTTCAAGTTCTAGCAGCAAGGGTTCATTCAGGCTAAGAACAGCACTCATGTGCTATTCTGGCCATACACAGTGCAATTAGCATTCGAATCTGTTCCCAGCAAGTACATTGTATTGTACTAAAGTGAAGCTCCTGTTTTACTTAGTTTCCAATCCTGAGTTCAACTAGATATGCCCTGTTTGTGTAGGAAGCACAGTTCTTTTGTTCTGAGCTAGCTCACTGTACTGGCCCTATAGGAAACACAGTAGAGTGCAAGAATGGCCGTTTCTCAAAAGCAGAGTGTTTTCCTTGCAGGTCATACTAGGGTTCAGTTAAACTTCCTAAACGGAGTTGAATCACGTTCAGTTTCAAGTTCTATCAGCAAGGGTTCTTTCAGGCTAAGAACAGCACTCTTGTGCTATTCTGGCCCTATACAGTGCAAATAGCATTCGCGTCTGTTCCCAGCAAGTGCAGTGTATTGGACTGAAGACAAGCTCCTGTTTTACTTTGTTTCCAATACTGAGTTGAACTAAATATGCCCCGTTTGTGTAGGAAGCACAGTTCTTTTGTTCTGAGCTAGCTCACGGGACTGGCCCTATAGGAAATACAGTCGAGTGCAAGAATGCCCGTTTCTAAAAAGCAGAGTGTTTTTCGTGCATGGTACACTAGGGTTCAGTTAAACTTCCTAAACTGAGTTGAAACACATTCAGTTTCAAGTTCTAGCAGCAAGGGTTCATTTAGGCTAAGAAGAGCACTCTTGTGCTATTCTGGCCATACACAGTTCAAATAGCATTCGCGTCTATTCCCAGCAAGTACAGTGTATTGGACTGAAGAGAAGCTCCTGTTTTACTTAGTTTCCAATACTGAATTGAACTGGATATGCCCCGTTTGTGTAGGAAGCACAGTTCTTTTGTTCTGAGCTAGCTCACTGTACTGGCCCTATAGGAAACACAGTAGAGTGCAAGAATGCCTGTTTCTCATAAGCAGAGTGTTTTTCTTGCATGGAACACTAGGGTTCAGTTAAACTTCCAAAACGGAGTTAAATCACGTTCAGTTTCATTCTACCAGCAATGGTTCATTCAGGCTAAGAAGAGCACTCTTGTGCTATTCTGGCCATACACACTTCAAATAGCATTCGCGTCTGTTCCCAGCAAGTACAGTGTATTGGACTCTACAGAAGCTCATGTTTTACTTAGTTTCCAATACTGAGTTGAACTGGATATGACCCGTTTGTGGAGGAAGCACAGTTCTTTTGTTCTGAGCTAGCTCACTGTACTGGCCCTATAGGAAACACAGTAGAGTGCAAGAATGCCCGTTACTCAAAAGCACAGTGTTTTCCTTGCATGGCACACTAGGGTTCAGTTAAACTTCCTAAACGGAGTTGAATCACGTTCAGTTTCAAGTTCTAGCAGCAAGTGTTAATTCAGGCTAAGAACAGCACTCTTGTGCTATTCTGGCCATACACAGTGCAATTAGCATTCGCGTCTGTTCCCAGCAAGTACAGAGTATTGGAATGAATAAAAGCTCCTGTTTTACTTAGTTTCCAATACTGAGTTGAACTAGATATGGCCCGTTTGTGTAGGAAGCACAGTTTTTTTGTTCTGAGCTAGCTCACTGTACTGGCCCTATAGGAAACACAGTAGAATGCAAGATTGCCAATTTCTCAAAAGCAGAGTGTTTTTCTTGCATGGTGCACTAGGGTTCAGTTAAACTTCCTAAACGGAGTTGAATCACGTTCAGTTTCAAGTTCTAGCAGCAAGTGTTCATTCAGGCTAAGAAGAACACTCTTGTGCCTTTCAGGCCATAAACAGTGCAATTAGCATTCGCCTCAGTTCCCAGCAAGTACAGTGTATTGGAATGAAGAGAAGCTCCTGTTTTACTTAGTTTCCAATACTGAGTTGAACTAGATATGCCCCGTTTTTGTAGGAAGCACAGTTCTTTTGTTCTGAGCTAGCTCACTGTACTGGCCCTATAGGAAACACAATAGAGTGCAAGAATGCCCGTTTCTCAAAAGCAGAGTGCTTTCCTTGCATGGCACAATAGGGTTCAGTTAAACTTCATAAACGGAGTTGAATCTCGTTCAGTTTCAAGTTCTACCAGCAAGGGTTCGTTCAGCCTAAGAACAGCACTCTTGTGCTATTCTGGCCATACACAGTGCAATTAGCATTCGCGTCTATTCCCAGCAAGTACAGTGTATTGGACTGAAGAGAAGCTCCTGTTTTACTTAGTTTCCAAAACTGAGTTGAACTAGATATGCCCAGTTTGTGTAGGAAGCACAGTTCTTTTGTTCTGAGCTAGCTCACTGTACTGGCCCTATAGGAAACACAGTAGAGTGCAAGAATGCCCGTTTCTCAAAAGCAGATTGTTTTCCTTGCAGGGCATATAGGGTTCAGTTAAACTTCCAAACGGAGTTGAATCACGTTCAGTTTCAAGTTCTAGCAGCAAGGATTCTTTCAGGCTAAGAACAGCACTCTTGTGTTATTCTGGCCATACACAGTGCAAATAGCATTCGCGTCTGTTCCCAGCAAGTACAGTGTATTGGACTGAAGAGAAGCTCCTGTTTTACTTAGTTTCCAATACTGAGTGAACTAGATATGCCCCGTTTGTGTAGTAAGCACATTTCTTTTGTTCTGAGCTAGCTCACGGTACTGGCCCTATAGGAAATACAGTAGAGTGCAAGAATGCCTGTTTCTCAAAAGCAGAGTGTTTTTCATGCATGGTACACAAGGGTTCAGTTAAACTTCCTAAACGGAGTTGAATCACGTTCAGTTTCAATTTCTAGCAGCAAGGGTTCATTCAGGCTAAGAACAGCACTCTTGTGCTATTCTGGCCATACACAGTGCAATTAGCATTCGCATCTATTCCCAGCAAGTACAGTGTATTGGACTGAAGACAAGCTCCTGTTTTACTTAGTTTCCAATACCGAGTTGAACTACATATGCGCCGTATGTGTAGGAAGCACAGTTCTTTTGTTCTGAGCTAGCTCACTGTATTGGCCATGTAGGAAACATAGTAGAGTGCAAGAATGCCCATTCTCAAAATCAGAGTGTTTTTTTTTTTTGTATGGTACACTAGGGTTCAGTTAAACTTCCTAAACGGAGTTGATCACATTCAGTTTCACGTTCTTGCAGGAAGGGTTCATTCAGTCTAATAGAGCACTCTTTTGCTATTCTGGCCATACACAGTTTAGTAGCATTCGCGTCTGTTTCCAGCAAGTACAGTGTATTGGACTGAAGAGAAGCTCCTGTTTTACTTATTTTCCAATATTGAGTTGAGCTAGATATGCCCCGTTTGTATGGGAAGCACAGTTCTTATGTTCTGAGCTATCTAACTGTACTGGCCCTATAGGAAACACAGTAGAGTGCAAGAATGCCCGTTTCTCAAAAGCAGAGTGTTTTTCTTGCATGGCACTCTAGTGTTCAGTTAAACTTCCTAAACGGAGTTGAATCACGTTCAGTTTCAAGTTCCAGCAGCAAGGGTTCATTGAGCCTAAGAACAGCACTCTTGTGCTATTCTGGCCATACACAGTGCAAATAGCATACCCGTCTGTTTCCAGCAAGTACAGTGTATTGGACTGAAGAGAAGCTCCTGTTTTACTTAATTTCCAATACTGAGATGAACTAGATATGCCTCGTTTGTGAAGGAAGCACAGTTATTTGTTCTGAGCTAGCTCACTGTACTGGCACTATAGGAAACACAGTAGAGTGGAAGAATGCCTGTTTCTCAAAAGCAGAGTGTTTTTCTAGTATGGCACACTAGGGATCAGTTAAACTTCCTGAACGGAGTTGAATCACGTTCAGTTTCAAGATTTTACAGGAAGGGTTCATTCAGCCTAAGAGAGCACTCTTGTGCTATTCTGGCCATACACAGTACAAATATCATTCGCGTATGTTCCCAGCAAGTACAGTGTATTGGACTGAAGAGAAGCTCCTGTTTTACCTAGTTTCCAATACTGAGTTGAACTAGATATGCCCTGTTTGTGGAGGAAGCACAGATCTTTTGTTCTGAGCTAGCTCACTGTACTGGCCCTATAGGAAACACAGTAGAGTGCAAGAATGCCCGTTACTCGAAAGCAGAGTGTTTTCCTTGCATGGCACACTAGGGTTCAGTTAAACTTCCTAAACAGAGTTGAATCACGTTCAGTTTCAAGTTCTAGCAGCAAGGGTTCATTCAGGCTAAGAACAGCACTCTTGTGCTATTCTGGCCATACACAGTTTAATAGCATTTACGTCTGTTTCCAGCAAGTACAGTGTATTGGACTGAAGAGAAGCTCCTGATTTACTTAGTTTCCAATATTGAGTTGAACTAGATATGCCCCGTTTGTGTAGGAAGCACAGTTCTATTGTTCTGAGCTAGCTCACTGTACTGGCCCTATAGGAAACACAGTAGAGTGCAAGAATGCCCGTTATTCAAAAGCAGAGTGTTTTTCTTGCATGGCACACTAGGGTTCAGTTAAACTTCCTAAACGGAGTTGAATCACGTTCAGTTTCAAGATTTTACAGGAAGGGTTCATTCAGGCTAAGAGAGCACTCTTGTGCTATTCTGGCCATAAAAAGTACAAACAGCATTCGCGTCTGTTCCCAGCAAGTACAGTGTATTGGACTGAAGAGAAGCTCCTGTTTTACTTAGTTTCCAATACTGAGTTGAACTAGATATGCCCCGTTTGTGTAGGAAGCACAGTTCTTTTGTTCTGAGCTAGCTCACTGTACTGGCCCTATAGGAAACACAGTAGAGTGCAAGAATGCCCGTTTCTCAAAAGCAGAGTGTTTTCTTGCATGGCACACTAGGGTTCAGTTAAACTTCCTAAACAGAGCTGAATCACGTTAAGTTTCAATTTCTAGCAGCAAGGGTTCATTCAGGCTAAGAAGAGCACTCTTGTGCTATTTTGGCCATACACAGTGCAAACAGCATTCGCATCTGTTCCCAGCAAGTACAGTGTATTGGACTGAAGAGAAGCTCCTGTTTTACTTAGTTTCCTATAGTGAGTTGAACTACATATGCGCCATTTAAGTAGGAAGCACAGTTCTTTTGTTCCGAGCTAGCTCACTGTACTGGCCCTATAGGAAACACAGTAGAGTGCAAGAATTCCCGTTTCTCAAAAGCAGAGTGTTTTCCTTGCATGGCACACTAGGGTTCAGTTAAACTTCCTAAACGGAGTTGAATCACGTTCAGTTTCAAGTTCTAGCAGCAAGGGTTCTTTCAGGCTAAGAACAGCACTCTTGTGCTATTCTGGCCATACACAGTGCAAATAGCATTCGCGTCTGTTCCTAGCAAGTGCAGTGTATTGGACTGAAGACAAGCTCTGTTTTACTTAGTTTCCAATACTGAGTTGAACTAAATATGCCCCGTTTGTGTAGGAAGCACAGTTCTTTTGTTCTGAGCTAGCTCACTGTACTGGCCCTATAGGAAATACAGTCGAGTGCAAGAATGCCCGTTTCTCAAAAGCAGAGTGTTTTTCGTGCATGGTACACTACGGTTCAGTTAAACTTCCTAAACTGAGTTGAAACACATTCAGTTTCAAGTTCTAGCAGCAAGGGTTCATTTAGGCTAAGAAGAGCACTCTTGTGCTATTCTGGCCATACACAGTTCAAATAGCATTCGCGTCTATTCCCAGCAAGTACATTGTATTGGACTGAAGAGAAGCTCCTGTTTTACTTAGTTTCCAATACTGAGTTGAACTGGATATGCCCCGTTTGTGTAGGAAGCACAGTTCTTTTGTTCTGAGCTAGCTCACTGTACTGGCCCTATAGGAAACACAGTAGAGTGCAAGAATGCCTGTTTCTCATAAGCAGAGTGTTTTTCTTGCATGGAACACTAGGGTTCAGTTAAACTTCCGAAATGGAGTTGAATCACGTTCAGTTTCATTCTAACAGCAATGGTTCATTCAGGCTAAGAAGAGCAACCTTGTGCTATTCTGGCCATACACAGTTCAAATAGCATTCGCGTCTGTTCCCAGCAAGTACAGTGTATTGGACTGAATAGAAGCTCATGTTTTACTTAGTTTCCAATACTTAGTTGAAATGGATATGCCCCGTTTGTGGAGGAAGCACAGTTCTTCTGTTCTGAGCTAGCTCACTGTACTGGCCCTATAGGAAACACAGTAGAGTGCAAGAATGCCCGTTTCTCAAAAGCAGAGTGTTTTTCTTGCATGGCACACTAGGGTTCAATTAAACTTCCTAAACGGAGTTGAATCACGTTCAGTTTCAAGTTCTAGCAGCAAGGGTTCATTCAGGCTAAGAAGAGTACTCTTGTGCTATTCTGGCCATACACAGTGCATGTAGCATTCGCGTCTGTTCCCAGCAAGTACAGTGTATTGGACTGAATAGAAGCTCCTGTTTTACTTGGTTTCTTATACTGAGTTGAATTAGATATGCCCCGTTTGTGTAGGAAGCACAATTCTTTTGTTCTGAGCTAGCTCACTGTACTGGCCCTATAGGAAACACAGTAGAGTGCAAGAATGCCCGTTTCTCAAAAGCAGAGTGTTTTTCCTGCATGGCACACTAGGGTTCAATTAAAATTACTAAATGGAGTTGAATAACGTTCAGTTTCAAGTTCTAGCAGCAAGGGTTCATTCAGGCTAAGAAGAGTACTCTTGTGCTATTCTGGCGATACACAGTGCAAATAGCATTCGCGTCTGTTCCCAGTAAGTACAGTGTATTGGACTGAAGAGAAGCTCCTGTTTTACTTAGTTTCCTATACCGAGTTGAATTAGATATGCCCCGTTTGTTTAGGAAGCACAGTTCTTTTGTTCTGAGCTAGCTCTCTGTACTGGCCCTATAGGAAACACAGTAGAGTGCAAGAATGCCCGTTTCTCAAAAGCAGAGTGTTTTTCTTCATGGCACACTAGGGTTCAGTTAAACTTCCGAAACGGAGTTGAATCACGTTCAGTTTCAAGTTCTAGCAGCAAGGGTTCATTCAGGCTAAGAAGAGCACTCTTGTGCTATTCTGGCCATACATACTGCAAATAGCATTCGCGTCTGTTTCCAGCTAGTACAGTGTATTGTACTGAAGAGAAGCTCCTGTTTTACTTAGTTTCCAATCCTGAGTTGAACTAGATATGCCCCGTTTGTGTAGGAAGCACAGTTCTTTTGTTCTGAGCTAGCTCACTGTACTGGCCCTATAGGAAACACAGTAGAGTGCAAGAATGCCTGTTTCTCAAAAGCAGAGTGTTTTTCTTCCATGGCACACTAGGGTTCAGTTAAACTTCCTAAACGGAGTTGAATCACGTTCAGTTTCAAGATTTTACAGGAAGGGTTCATTCAGGCTAAGAGAGTACTCTTGTGCTATTCTGGCCATAAACAGTACAAACAGCATTCGCGTCTGTTCCGAGCAAGTACAGTGTATTGGACTGAATAGAAGCTCCTGTTTTACTTGGTTTCCTATACTGAGTTGAATTAGATATGCCCCGTTTGTGTAGGAAGCACAGTTCTTTTGTTCTGAGCTAGCTCACTGTACTGGCCCTATAGGAAACACAGTAGAGTGCAAGAATGCCCGTTTCTCAAAAGCAGAGTGTTTTTCCTGCATGGCACACTAGGATTCAATTAAAATTACTAAATGGAGTAGAATAACGTTCAGTTTCAAGTTCTAGCAGCAAGGGTTCATTCAGGCTAAGAAGAGTACTCTTATGCTATTCTGGCCATACACAGTGCAAATAGCATTCGCGTCTGTTCCCAGTAAGTACAGTGTATTGGAGTGAATAGAAGCTCCTGTTTTACTTAGTTTCCTATACCGAGTTGAATTAGATATGCCCCGTTTGTGTAGGAAGCACAGTTCTTTTGTTCTGAGCTAGCTCTCTGTACTGGCCCTATAGGAAACACAGTAGAGTGCAAGAATGCCCATTTCTCAAAAGCAGAGTGTTTTCCTTGCATGGCACACTAGGGTTCAGTTAAACTTCCTAAACGGAGTTGAATCACGTTCAGTTTCAATTTCTAGCAGCAAGGGTTCATTCAGGCTAAGAAGAGCACTCTTGTGCTATTTTGGCCATACACAGTGCAAACAGCATTCGCATCTGTTCCCAGCAAGTACAGTGTATTGGAGTGAATAGAAGCTCCTGTTTTACTTAGTTTCCTATAGTGAGTTGAACTACATATGCGCCATTTAAGTAGGAAGCACAGTTCTTTTGTTCCGAGCTAGCTCACTGTACTGGCCCTATAGGAAACACAGTAGAGTGCAAGAATTCCCGTTTCTCAAAAGCAGAGTGTTTTCCTTGCATGGCACACTAGGGTTCAGTTAAACTTCCTAAACGGAGTTGAATCATGTTAAGTTTCAAGTTAGCAGCAAGGGTTCTTTCAGGCTAAGGACAGCACTCTTGTGCTATTCTGGCCATACACAGTGCAAATAGCATTCGCGTCTGTTCCCAGCAAGTTCAGTGTATTGGACTGAAGACAAGCTCCTGTTTTACTTAGTTTCCAATACTGAGTTGAACTAAATATGCCCCGTTTTTGTAGGAAGCACAGTTCTTTTGTTCTGAGCTAGCTCACTGTACTGGCCCTATAGGAAATACAGTCGAGTGCAAGAATGCCCGTTTCTCAAAAGCAGAGTGTTTTTCGTGCATGGTACACTACGGTTCAGTTAAACTTCCTAAACTGAGTTGAAACACATTCAGTTTCAAGTTCTAGCAGCAAGGGTTCATTTAGGCTAAGAAGAGCACTCTTGTGCTATTCTGGCCATACACAGTTCAAATAGCATTCGCGTCTATTCCCAGCAAGTACATTGTATTGGACTGAAGAGAAGCTCCTGTTTTACTTAGTTTCCAATACTGAGTTGAACTGGATATGCCCCGTTTGTGTAGGAAGCACAGTTCTTTTGTTCTGAGATAGCTCACTGTACTGGCCCTATAGGAAACACAGTAGAGTGCAAGAATGCCTGTTTCTCATAAGCAGAGTGTTTTTCTTGCATGGAACACTAGGGTTCAGTTAAACTTCCGAAACGGAGTTGAATCACGTTCAGGTTCATTCTAACAGCAATGGTTCATTCAGGCTAAGAAGAGCACTCTTGTGCTATTCTGGCCATACACAGTTCAAATAGCATTCACGTCTGTTCCCAGCAAGTACAGTGTATTGGACTGAATAGAAGCTCCTGTTTTACTTAGTTTCCAATACTGAGTTGAACTGGATATGCCCCGTTTGTGGAGGAAGCACAGTTCTTTTGTTCTGAGCTAGCTCACTGTACTGGCCCTATAGGAAACACAGTAGAGTGCAAGAATTCCCGTTTCTCAAAAGCAGAGTGTTTTTCTTGCATGGCACACTAGGGTTCAATTAAACTTCCTAAACGGAGTTGAATCACGTTCAGTTTCAAGTTCTAGCAGCAAGGGTTCATTCAGGCTAAGAAGAGTACTCTTGTGCTATTCTGGCCATACACAGTCCATGTAGCATTCGCGTCTGTTCCCAGCAAGTACAGTGTATTGGACTGAATAGAAGCTCCTGTTTTACTTGGTTTCCTATACTGAGTTGAATTAGATATGCCCCGTTTGTGTAGGAAGCACAGTTCTTTTGTTCTGAGCTAGCTCACTGTACTGGCCCTATAGGAAACACAGTAGAGTGCAAGAACGCCCGTTTCTCAAAAGCAGAGTGTTTTTCTTGCATGCCACACTAGGGTTCAGTTAAACTTCCTAAACGGAGTTGAATCACGTTCAGTTTCAAGATCTAGCAGCAAGGTTTCATTCAGGCTAAGAACAGCACTCTTGTGCAATTCTGGCCATACACAGTGCAAATAGCATTCGCATCTGTTCCCAGCAAGTACAGTGTATTGGACTGAAGAGAAGCTCCTGTTTTACTTAGTTTAGAATACTGAGTTGAACTAGATATGCCCCGTTTGTATGGGAAGCACAGTTCTTATGTTCTGAGCTATCTAACTGTACTGGCCCTATAGGAAACACAGTAGAGTGCAAGAATGCCCGTTTCTCAAAAGCAGAGTGTTTTTCTTTCATGCCACACTAGGGTTCAGTTAAACTTCATAAATGGAGTTGAATCACGTTCAGTTTCAATTTCTAGCCGCAAGGGTTCATTCAGGCTAAGAAGAACACTCTTGTGGTATTCTGGCCATACACTGTACAAATAGCATTCTCGTCTGTTCCCAGCAAGTACAGTGTATTGGACTGAATAGAAGCTCCTGTTTTACTTAGTTTCCAATCCTGAGTTGAACTGGATATGCCCCGTTTGTGTAGGAAGCACAGTTCTTTTGTTCTGAGCTAGCTCACTGTACTGGCCCTATTGGAAACACAGTAGAGTGCAAGAATGCCCGTTTCACAAAAGCAGAGAGTTTTTCTAGCATGCACACTAGGGTTCAATTAAACTTCCTATACGGAGTTGAATTACGTTCAGTTTCAGGTTCTAGCAGCAAGGGTTCATTCAGGCTAAGAACAGCACTCTTGTGCTATTCTGGCCATACACAGTGCAAATATAATTCGCGTCTGTTCCCAGCAAGTACAGTGTATTGGACTGAATAGAAGCTCCTGTTTTACTTAGTTTCCAATCCTGAGTTGAACTAGATATTCCCCGTTTGTGTAGGAAGCACAGTTCTTTTGTTCTGAGCTAGCTCACTGTACTGGCCCTATAGGAAACACAGTAGAGTGCAAGAATGCCCGTTTCTCAAAAGCAGAGTGTTTTTCTTGCATGGCACACTAGGGTTCAGTTAAACTTCATAAATGGAGTTGAATCACGTTCAGTTTCAATTTCTAGCAGCAAGGGTTCATTCAGGCTAAGAAGAACACTCTTGTGCTATTCTGGTCATACACAGTACATATAGCATTCGCGTCTGTTCCCAGCAAGTACAGTGTATTGGACTGAATAGAAGCTCCTGTTTTACTTGGTTTCCTATACTGAGTTGAATTAGATATGCCCCGTTTGTGTAGGAAGCACAGTTCTTTTGTTCTGAGCTAGCTCACTGTACTGGCCCTATAGGAAACACAGTAGAGTGCAAGAATGACCGTTTCTCAAAAGTAGAGTGTTTTTCCTGCATGGCACACTAGGGTTCAATTAAAATTACTAAATGGAGATGAATAACATTCAGTTTCAAGTTCTAGCAGCAAGGGTTCATTCAGGCTAAGAAGAGTACTCTTGTGCTATTCTGGCCAACACAGTGCAAATAGCATTCGCGTCTGTTCCAGGTAAGTACAGTGTATTGGACTGAATAGAAGCTCCTGTTTTACTTAGTTTCCTATACAGAGTTGAATTAGATATGCCCCGTTTGTGTAGGAAGCACAGTTCTTTTGTTCTGAGCTAGCTCTCTGTACTGGCCCTATAGGAAACACAGTAGAGTGCAAGAATGCCCGTTTCTCAAAAGCAGAGTGTTTTCCTTGCATGGCACACTAGGGTTCAGTTAAACTTCCTAAACGGAGTTGAATCACGTTCAGTTTCAAGTTCTAGCAGCAAGGGTTCATTCAGGCTAAGAAGAACACTCTTGTGCTATTCAGGCCATACACAGTGCAATTAGCATTCGCCTCTGTTCCCAGCAAGTACAGTGTATTGGAATGAAGAGAAGCTCCTGTTTTACTTAGATTCCAATACTGAGTTGAACTAGATATGCCCCGTTTTTGTAGGAAGCACAGTTCTTTTGTTCTGAGCTAGCTCACTGTACTGGCCCTATAGGAAACACAGTAGAGTGCAAGAATGCACGTTTCTCAAAAGCAGAGTGCTTTCCTTGCATGGCACACTAGGGTTCAGTTAAACTTCCTAAACGGAGTTGAATCTCGTTCAGTTTCAAGTTCTAGCAGCAAGGGTTCGTTCAGGCTAAGAACAGCACTCTTGTGCTATTCTGGCCATACACAGTGCAATTAGCATTCTCGTCTATTCCAAGCAAGTACAGTGTATTGGAATGAAGAGAAGCTCCTGTTTTACTTAGTTTCCAATACTGAGTTGAACTAGATATGCCCAGTTTGTGTAGGAAGCACAGTTCTTTTGTTCTGAGCTAGCTCACTGTACTGGCCCTATAGGAAACACAGTAGAGTGCAAGAATGCCCGTTTCTCAAAAGCAGAGTGTTTTCCTTGCAGGGCATACTAGGGTTCAGTTAAACTTCCAAACGGAGTTGAATCACGTTCAGTTTCAAGTTCTAGCAGCAAGGATTCTTTCAGGCTAAGAACAGCACTCTTGTGCTATTCTGGCCATACACAGTGCAAATAGCATTCGCGTCTGTTCCCAGCAAGTACAGTGTATTGGACTGAAGAGAAGCTCCTGTTTTACTTAGTTTCCAATACTGAGTGAACTAGAAATGCCCCGTATGTGTACGAAGCACAGTTCTTTTGTTCTGAGCTAGCTCACGGTACTGGCCCTATATGAAATACAGTAGAGTGCAAGAATGCCTGTTTCTCAAAAGCAGAGTGTTTTTCATGCATGGTACACAAGGGTTCAGTTACACTTCCTAAACGGAGTTGAATCACGTTCAGTTTCAAGTTCTAGCAGCAAGGGTTCATTCACGCTAAGAACAGCACTCTTGTGCTATTCTGGCCATACACAGTGCAATTAGCATTCGCCTCTGTTCCCAGCAAGTACAGTGTATTGGATTGAAGAGAAGCTCCTGTTTTACTTAGTTTCCAATACTGAGTTGAACTAGATATGCCCCGTTTCTGTAGGAAGCACAGTTCTTTTGTTCTGAGCTAGCTCACTGTACTGGCCCTATAGGAAACACATTAGAGTGCAAGAATGCCCGTTTCTCAAAAGCACAGTGTTTTTCTTGCATGGCACACTAGGGTTCAGTTAAATTTCCTAAACAGAGTTGAATCTCGTTCAGGTTCAAGTTCCAGCAGCAAGGGTTCATTCAGTCTAAGAAGAGCACTCTTGTGCTATTCTGGCCATACACTCTGTGCAAATAGCATTCGCGTCTGTTTTCAGCAAGTACAGTGTATTGGACTGAAGAGAAGCTCCTGTTTTACTAAGTTTCCAATATTGAGTTGAACTAGATATGCCCCGTTTGTGTAGGAAGCACATTTCTTTTGTTCTGAGCTACCTCACTGTACTGGCCCTATAGGAACGCATTAGAGTGCAAGAATGCCCGTTTCTCAAAAGCACAGTGTTTTTCTTGCATGCCACACTAGGGTTCAGTTAAACTTCCTAAACGGAGTTGAATCACGTTCAGTTTCAAGATCTAGCAGCAAGGTTTCATTCAGGCTAAGAACAGCACTCTTGTGCAATTCTGGCCATACACAGTGCAAATAGCATTCGCATCTGTTCCCAGCAAGTACAGTGTATTGGACTGAAGAGAAGCTCCTGTTTTACTTAGTTTAGAATACTGAGTTGAACTAGATATGCCCCGTTTGTGTAGGAAGCACAGTTCTTTTGTTCTGAGCTAGCTCACTCTACTGGCCCTATAGGAAACACAGTAGAGGGCAAGAATGCCCATTCTCAAAAGCAGAGAATTTTTCTTGCATGGCACACTAGGGTTAATTTAAACCTCCGAAACGGAGTTGAATCACGTTCAGTTTCAAGTTCTAGCAGCAAGGGTTCATTCAGTCTAAGAAGAGCACTCTTGAGCTATTCTGGCCTTACACTGTGCAAATAGAATTCGCCTCAGTTCCCAGCAAGTACAGTGTATGGGACTGAAGAGAAGCTCCTGTTTTACTTAGTTTCCTATACTGAGTTGAATTATATATGCCCCGTTTGTGTAGGAAGCACAGTTCTTTTGATCTGAGCTAGCTCACCGTACTGGCCCTATAGGAAACACATTAGAGTGCAAGAATGCCCGTTTCTCAAAAGCATAGTGTTTTTCTTGCATGGCACACTAGGGTTCAGTTAAACATCCTAAACGGAGTTGAATCACGTTCAGTTTCACGTTCTTGCAGGAAGGGTTCATTCAGGCTAAGAAGAGCACTCTTGTGCTATTCTGGCCATACACAGTTCAAGTAGCATTCTCCTCTGTTACCAGCAAGTACAGTGTATTAGACTGAAGACGAGCTCCTGTTTTACTTCGTTTTCAATCCTGAGTTGAACTAGATATGCCCCGTTTGTGTAGGAAGCACAGTTCTTTTGTTCTGAGCTAGCTCACTGTATTGGCCCTATAGGAAACACAGTAGAGTGCGAGAATGCCCGTTTCTCAAAAGCAGAGTGTTTTTCTTTCATGCCTGACTAGGGTTCAGTTAAACTTCATAAATGGAGTTGAATCACGTTCAGTTTCAAGTTCTAGCAGCAAGGGGTCATTCAGGCTAAGAAGAACACTCTTGTGCTATTCTGGCCATACACTGTACAAATAGCATTCTCGTCTGTTCCCAGCAAGTACAGTGTATTGGACTGAATAGAAGCTCCTGTTTTTCTTAGTTTCCAATCCTGAGTTGAACTGGATATGCCCCGTTTGTGTAGGAAGCACAGTTCTTTTGTTCTGAGCTAGCTCACTGTACTGGCCCTATTGGAAACACAGTAGAGTGCAAGAATGCCCGTTTCACAAAAGCAGAGAGTTTTTCTAGCATGGTACACTAGGGTTCAATTAAACTTCCTATAGGGAGTTGAATTACGTTCAGTTTCAGGTTCTAGCAGCAAGGGTTCATTCAGGCTAAGAACAGAACTCTTGTGCTATTCTGGCCATACACAGTGCAAATAGAATTCGCGTCTGTTCCCAGCAAGTACAGTGTATTGGACTGAATAGAAGCTCCTGTTTTACTTAGTTTCCAATCCTGAGTTGAACTAGATATGCCCCGTTTGTGTAGGAAGCACAGTTCTTTTGTTCTGAGCTAGCTCACTGTACTGGCACTATAGAAACACAGTAGAGTGCAAGAATGCCCGTTTCTCAAAAGCAGAGTGTTTTTCTTGCATGGCACACTAGGGTTCAGTTAAACTTCATAAATGGAGTTGAATCACGTTCAGTTTCAATTTCTAGCAGCAAGGGTTCATTCAGGCTAAGAAGAACACTCTTGTGCTATTCTGGTCATACACAGTACAAATAGCATTCCCGTCTGTTCCCAGCATGTACAGTGTATTGGACTGAAGTGAAGCTCCTGTTTAACTTAGTTTCCAATCCTGAGTTGAACTGGATATGCCCGGTTTGTGGAGGAAGCACAGTTCTTTTGTTCTTAGCTAGCTCACTGTACTGGCCCTATAGGAAACACAGTAGAGTGCAAGAATGCCCGTTTCTCAAAAGCAGAGTGTTTTTCTTGCATGGCACACTAGGGTTCAATTAAACTTCCTAAACGGAGTTGAATTACGTTCAGTTTCAAGTTCTAGCAGCAAGGGTTCTTTCAGGCTAAGAACAGCACTCTTGTGCTATTCTGGCCATACACAGTGCAAATAGCATTCGCGTCTGTTCCCAGCACGTACAGTGTATTGTACTGAAGAGAAGCTCCTTTTTTACTTAGTTTCCAATACTGAGTTGAACTAGATATGCCCCGTTTGTGTAGGAAGCACAGTTCTTTTGTTCTGAGCTAGGTCACTGGACTGGCCTTATAGGACACAGTAGAGTGCAAGAATGCCCGTTTCTCAAAAGCAGAGTGTTTTTCTTGCATGGCACACTATGGTTCAGTTAAACTTCATAAATGGAGTTGAATCACGTTCAGTTTCAAGTTCTAGCAGCAAGGGTTCACTCAGGATAAGAAGAACACTCTTGTGCTTTTCTGGCCATACACAGTGCAAATAGCATTCGCGTCTCTTCCCAGCAAGTACAGTGTATTGGACTGAATAGAAGCTCCTGTTTTACTTAGTTTTCAATACTGAGTAGAACTAGATATGCCACGTTTGTGTAGGAAGCACAGTTCTTTTGTTCTGAGCTAGGACACTGTACTGGCCCTATAGGAAACACATTAGAGTGCAAGAATGCCCATTCTCAAAAGCAGAGAATTTTTCATGCAGGTCACAATAGGGTTCAGTTAAATTTCCTAAACGGAGTTGAATCACGTTCAGTTTCAAGATCTATCAGCAAGGTTTCATTCAGGCTAAGAACAGCACTCTTGTCCAATTCTGGCCATTCACAGTGCAAATAGCATTCACATCTGTTCCCAGCAAGTACAGTGTATTAGACTGAAGAGAAGCTCCTGTTTTACTTAGTTTCCAATACTGAGTTGAACTAGATATGCCCCGTTTGTGTAGGGAGCACAGTTTTTTGGTTTTGAGCTAGCTCACTCTACTGGCCCTATAGGAAACACAGTAGAGTGCAAGAATGCCCGTTTCTCAAAAGCAGAGTGTTTTTCTTGCATGGCACACTAGGGTTCAGTTAAACTTCCTAATGGAGTTGAATCACGTTCAGTTTCAAGTTCTAGCAGTAAGGGTTCATTCAGTCTAAGAAGAGCACTCTTGTGCTATTCTGGCCATACACAATACAAATAGCATTCGCGTCTGTTCCCAGAAAGCAGAGTGTATTGGACTGAAGTGAAGCTCCTGTTTAACTTAGTTTCCAATCCTGAGTTGAACTGGATATGCCCCGTTTGTGTAGGAAGCAAAGTTCTTTTGTTCTGAGCTAGCTCACTGTACTGGCCCTATTGGAAACACAGTAGAGTGCAAGAATGCCCGTTTCTCAAAAGCAGAGTGTTTTTCTTGCATGGCACACTAGGGTTCAGTTAAACTTCCTAAACGGAGTTGAATCACGCTCAGTTTCACGTTCTAGCAGCAAGGGTTCATTCAGGCTATTAAGAGCACTTTTGTGCTATTCTGGCCATACACAGTGCAAATGGCATTCGCGTCTGTTCCCAGCAAGTACAGTGTATTGGACAGAATAGAAGCTCCTGTTTTACTTAGTTTCCAATACTGAGTTGAACTAGATATGCCCCGTTTGTGTAGGAAGCACAGTTCTTTTGTTCTGAGCTAGCTCACTGTACTGGCCCTATATGAAACACAGTAGAGTGCAAGAATGCCCGTTTCTCAAAAGCAGAGTGTTTTACTTGCATGGCACACTATGGTTCAGTTAAACTTCATAAATGGAGTTGAATCACGTTCAGTTTCAAGTTCTAGCAGCAAGGGTTCATTCAGGCTAAGAAGAACACTCTTGTGCTATTCTGGCCATACACAGTGCAAATGGTATTCGCGTCTGTTCCCAGCAAGTACAGTTAATTGGAAAGAAGAGAAGCTCCTGTTTTACTTTGTTTCCAATACTGAGTTGAACAGGATATGCCCCGTTTGTGTAGGAGGCACAGTTCTTTTGTTCAGAGCTAGCTCACTGTACTGGCCCTATAGGAAACACAGTAGAGTGAAAGAATGCCCGTTTCTCATAAGCAGAGTGTTTTTCTTGCATGGCACACTAGGGTTCAGTTAAACTTCCGAAACGGAGTTGAATCACGTTCAGTTTCAAGTTCTAGCAGCAAGGGTTCATTCAGGCTAAGAAGAGCACTCTTGTGTTATTCTGGCTATACACAGTGCACATAGCATTCGCGTCTGTTCCCAGCAAGTAACGTGTATTGGAATGAATAGAAGCTCCTGTATTACTTAGTTTCCAATCCTGAGTTGAACTAGATATGCCCCGTTTGTGTAGGAAACAAAGTTCTTTTGTTCTGAGCTAGCTCACTGTGTTGGGCCTATAGGAAACACAGTAGAGTGCTAGAATGCCCGTTTCTCAAAAGCACAGTGTTTTTCTTGCATGGCACACTAGTGTTCAGTTAAACTTCCTAAACGGCGTGGAATCACGTCCAGTTTCAAGTTCTAACAGCAAGGGTTCTTTCAGGTTAAGAAGAGCACTCTTGTGCTATTCTAGCCATACACAGTGCAAATGGTATTCGCGTCAGTTCCCAGCAAGTACAGTGTATTGGATAGAAGAGAAGCTCCTGTTTTGCTTAGTTTCCAATACTGAGTTGAATTAGATATGCCCCGTTTGTGTAGGAAGCACAATTCTTATGTTCTGAGCTAGCTCACTGTACTGGCCCTATAGGAAACACAGTAGAGTGGAAGAATGCCCGTTTCTCAAAAGCAGAGTGTTTTTCCTGCATGACACATTAGGGTTCAATTAAAATTCCTAAATGGAGTTGAATAACTTTCAGTTTCAAGTTCAAGCAGCAAGCGTTCATTCAGGTTAAGAAGAGCACTCTTGTGCTATTCTGGCCACACACAGTACAAATAGCATTCGCATCTGTTCCCAGCAAGTACAGTGTATTGGACTGAAGAGAAGCTCCTTTTTTACTTAGTTTCCAATACTGAGTTGAACTAGATATGCCCCGTTTGTGTAGGAAGCACAGTTCTTTTGTTTTGAGATAGCTCACTGTACTGGCCCTATAGGAAACACAGTTGAGTGCAAGAATGCCCATTCTCAAAATCAGAGTGTTTTTTTTTTTTTGTATGGTACACTAGGGTTCAGTTAAACTTCCTGAACGGAGTTGATCACGTTCAGTTTCACGTTCTTGCAGGAAGGTTTCATACAGTCTAAGAAGAGCACTCTTGTGCTATTCTGGCCATATACAGTTTAATAGAATTCGCATCTGTTTCCAGCAAGTACAGTGTATTGGACTGAAGAGAAGCTCCTGTTTTACTTACTTTCCAATATTGAGTTGAACTACATATGCCCCTTTTTTTTTGGGGAAGCACAGTTCTTTGGTTCTGAGCTAGCTACTGTACTGCCCTGTGGGAAACACAGTAAAGTGCAAGAATGCCCATTCTCAAAAGCAGAGAATTTTTCTTGCATGGCACACTAGGGTTCAGTTAAACTTCCTAAACGGAGTTGAATCAACTTCAGTTTCAAGTTCTAGCAGCAAGGGTTCATTCAGGCTAAGAAGAGCACTCTTGTGATATTCTGGCCATACACTGTGCAAATAGCATTCGCGTCTGTTCTCGGCAAGTACAGGGTATTTGATTGAATAGAAGCTCCTGTTTTACTTAGTTTCCAATACTGAGTTGAACTAGATATGCCCCGTTTGTGTAGGAAGCACAGTTCTTTTGTTCTGAGCTAGCACACTGTACTGGCCCTATAGTAAACACAGTAGAGTGCAAGAATGCCCGTTTCTCAAAAGCAGAGTGTTTTTCTTGCATGGCACACTAGGGTTCAATTAAACTTCCTAAACGGAGTTGAATCACGTTCAGTTTCAAGTTCTAGCAGCAAGGGTTCATTCAGGCTAAGAAGAGCACTCTTGTGCTATTCTGGCCAAACACAGTGCAAATAGCATTCGCGTCTGTTCCCAGCAAGTACAGTGTATTGGACTGAAGTGAAGCTCCTTTTTTACTTAGTTTCCAATCCTGAGTTGAACTGGATATGCCCTGTTTGTGTAGGAAGCACAGTCTTTTGTTCTGAGCTAGCTCACTGTACTGGCCCTGTAGGAAACACAGTAGAGTGCAAGAATGCCCGTTTCTCAAAAGCAGAGTGTTTTTCTTGCATGTCACACTAGGGTTCAGTTAAACTTCCTAAATGGAGTTGAATCACGTTCAGTTTCAAGTTCTAGCAGTAAGGGTTCATTCAGTATAAGAAGAGCACTCTTGTGCTATTCTGGCCATACACAGTTTAATAGCATTTATGTCTGTTTCCAGCAAGTACAGTGTATTTGACTGAAGAGAAGCTCCTGTTTTACTTAGTTTCCAATATTGAGTTGAACTAGATATGCCCCGTTTGTGTAGGAAGCACAGTTCTTTTGTTCTGAGCTAGCTCACTGTACTGGCCCTATAGGAAACACAGTAGAGTGCAAGAAAGCCCATTCTCAAAAGCAGAGAATTTTTCTTGCATGGCATACTAGGGTTAAGTTAAACTTCGGAAACTGAGTTGAATCACGTTCAGTTTCAAGTTCAAGCAGCAAGGGTTCATTAGGCCAAAGAAGAGAACTCTTGTGCTATTCTGGCCATAAACTGTGCAAATAGCATTCGCGTCTGTTCTCAGCAAGTACAGTGTATTGGACTGAAGAGAAGCTCCTGTTTTACTTAATTTCCAATCCTGAGTTGAACTAGATATGCCCCGTTTGTGTAGGAAGCACAGTTCTTTTGTTTTGAGCAAGCTCACTGTACTGGCCCTATAGGAAACACATTAGAGTGAAAGAATGACTGTTTCTCAAAAGCAGAGTGTTTTTCTTGCATGACACACTAGGGTCCAGTTAAACTTCCTAAACGGAGTTGAATCACGTTCAGTTTCAAGTTATAGCAGCAAGGGTTCATTCAGGCTAAGAACAGCCCTCCTGTGCTATTCTGGCCATACAGAGTACAAATAGCATTCGCGTCTGTTCCCAGCAAGTAACGTGTATTGGAATGAATAGAAGCTCCTGTATTACTTAGTTTCCAATCCTGAGTTGAACTAGGTATGCCCCGTTTGTGTAGGAAGCAAAGTTCTTTTGTTCTGAGGTAGCTCACTGTGCTGGGCCTATAGGAAAAACAGTGGAGTGCTAGAATGCCGGTTTCTCAAAAGCAGAGAGTTTTTCGTGCATGGCACACTAGTGTTCAGTTAAACTTCCTAAACGGAGTTGAATCACGTTCAGTTTCAAGTTCTAGCAGCAAGGGTTCTTTCAGGTTAAGAAGAGCACTCTTGTGCTATTCTGGCCATACACAGTGCAAATGGTATTCGCGTCTGTTCCCAGCAAGTACAGTGTATTGGATAGAAGAGAAGCTCCTGTTTTACTTAGTTTCCAATACTGAGTTGAACTAGATATGCACCGTTTGTGTAGGAGGCACAGTTCTTTTGTTCTGAGCTAGCTCACTGTACTGGTCCTATAGGAAACACAGTAGAGTGCCAGAATGCCCGTTTCTCAAAAGCAGAGTGTTTTTCTTGCATGGCACTCTAGGGTTCAGTTAAACTTCCTAAACGCAGTTGAAAGACGTTCAATTTCAAGTTCTAGCAACAAGGGTTCATTCAGGCTAAGAACAGCACTCTTGTGCTATTCTGGCCATACGCAGTGCAATTAGCATTCTCGTCTGTTCCCAGCAGGTACAGTGTATGGGACTGAATAGAAGTTCCTGTTTTACTTAGTTTCCAATACTGAGTTGAACTAGATATGCCCTGTTTGTGTAGGAAGCACAGTTCTTTTGTTCTGAGATAGCTCACTGTACTGGCCCTATAGGAAACACAGTGGAGTGCAAGAATGCCCGTTTCTCAAAAGCATAGTGTTTTTCTTGCATGGCACACTAGGGTTCAGTTAAACTTCATAAACGGAGTTGAATCACGTTCAGTTTCAAGTTCTAGCAGCAAGGGTTCATTCAGGCTAAGAAGAACACTCTTGTGCTATTCTGGCCATACACAGTGCAAATAGCATTCGCGTCTGTTCCCAGCAAGTACAGTGTATTGGACTGAAGTGAAGGTCCGGTTTAACTTAGTTTCCAATCCTGAGTTGAACTACATATGCGCCGTTTGTGTAGGAAGAACAGTTCTTTTGTTCTGAGCTAGCTCACTGTGCTGGGCCTATAGGAAACACAGTAGAGTGCTAGAATGCCCGTTTCTCAAAAGCAGAGAGTTTTTCTTGCATGGCACACTCATGTTCAGTTAAACTTCCTAAACGGAGTTGAATCACGTTCAGTTTCAAGTTCTAGCAGCAAGGGTTCTTTCAGGTTAAGAAGAGCACTCTTGTGCTATTCTGGCGATACACAGTGCAAATGGTATTCGCGTCTGTTCCCAGCAAGTACAGTGTATTGGATAGAAGAGAAGCTCCTGTTTTACTTAGTTTCCAATACTGAGTTGAACTAGATATGCCCCGTTTGTATAGGAGGCACAGTTGTTTTGTTCTGAGCTAGCTCACTGTACTGGCCCTATAGGAAACACAGTAGAGTGCAAGAATGCCCGTTTCTCAAAAGCAGAGTGTTTTTCTTGCATGGCACACTAGGGTTCAGTTAAACTTCCTAAACGGAGTTGAATCACGTTCAGTTTCAAGTTCTAGCAGCAAGGGTTCATTCAGTCTAAGATGAGCACTCTTGTGCTATTCTGGCCATATACAGTTTAATAGCATTCGCGTCTGTTTCCATCAAGTACAGTGTATTGGACGGAAGAGGAGCTCCTGTTTTACTTAGGTTCCAATTCTGAGTTGAACTACATATGCCCCGTTTGTGTAGGAAGCACAGTTCTTTTGTTCTGAGCTAGCTCACTGTACTGGCCCTATAGGAAACACAGTAGAGTGCAAGAATGCCCGTTTCTCAAAAGCAGAGTGTTTTTCTTGGATGCCACACTAGGGTTCAGTTAAACTTCCTAAACGGAGTTGAATCACGTTCAGTTTCAAGTTATAGCAGCAAGGGTTCATTCAGGCTAAGAACAGCCCTCCTGTGCTATTCTGGCCATACAGAGTACAAATAGCTTTCGCGTCTGTTCCCAGCAAGTACAGTGTATTGGACTGAAGTGAAGGTCCTGTTTAACTTAGTTTCCAATCCTGAGTTGAACTACATATGCGCCGTTTGTGTAGGAAGAACAGTTCTTTTGTTCTGAGCTAGCTCACTGTGCTGGGCCTATAGGAAACACAGTAGAGTGCTAGAATGCCCGTTTCTCAAAAGCAGAGAGTTTTTCTTGCATGGCACACTCATGTTCAGTTAAACTTCCTAAACGGAGTTGAATCACGTTCAGTTTCAAGTTCTAGTAGCAAGGGTTCTTTCAGGTTAAGAGGAGCACTCTTGTACTATTCTGGCCATACACAGTGCAAATGGTATTCATGTCGTTCCCAGCAAAAACAGTGTATTGGATAGAAGAGAAGCTCCTGTTTTACTTAGTTTCCAATCCTGAGTTGAACTAGATATGCCCCGTTTGGGTAGGAAGCAAAGTTCTTTTGTTCTGAGCTAGCTCACTCTACGGGCCGTATAATAAACACAGTAGTGTGCCAGAATGCCCGTTTCTCAAAAGCAGAGTGTTTTCCTTGCATGGCACACGAAGGTTCAGTTAAACTTTCTAAACGGAGTTGAATCACGTTCAGTTTCAAGTTCTAGCAGCAAGGGTTCTTTCAGGTTAAGAAGAGCACTCTTGTGCTATTCTGGCGATAAAGAGTGCAAATGGTATTCGCGTCTGTTCCCAGCAAGTACAGTGTATTGGAAGAAGAGAAGCTCCTGTTTTACTTAGTTTCCAATACTGAGTTGAACTAGATATGCCCCGTTTGTATAGGAGGCACAGTTGTTTTGTTCTGAGCTAGCTCACTGTACTGGCCCTATAGGAAACACAGTAGAGTGCAAGAATGCCCGTTTCTCAAAAGCAGAGTGTTTTTCTTGCATGGCACACTAGGGTTCAGTTAAACTTCCTAAACGGAGTTGAATCACGTTCAGTTTCAAGTTCTAGCAGCAAGGATTCTTTCAGGTTAAGAGGAGCACTCTTGTGCTATTCTGGACATACACAGTGCAAATGGTATTCGCGTCTGTTCCCAGCAAGTACAGTGTATTGGATAGAAGAGAAGCTCCTGTTTTACTTAGTTTCCAATACTGAGTTGAACTAGATATGCCCGTTTGTGTAGGAGGCACAGTTCTTTTGTTCTGAACTAGCTCACTGTACTGGCCCTATAGGAAACACAGTAGAGTGCCAGAATGCCCGTTTCTCAAAAGCAGAGTGTTTTTCTTGCATGGCACACGAGGGTTCAGTTAAACTTCCTAAACGGAGTTGAAAGTCGTTCAGTTTCAAGTTCTAGCAACAAGGGTTCATTCAGGGTAAGAACAGCACTCTTGTTCTATTCTGGCCATACGCAGTGCAATTAGCATTCGCGTCTGTTCCCAGCAAGTACAGTGTATTGGAATGAAGAGAAGCTCCTGATTTACTTAGTTTCCAATCCTGATTTGAACTGGATATGCCCCGTTTGTGTAGGAAGCACAGTTCTTTTGTTCTGAGCTAGCTCACTGTACTGGCCCTATAGGAAACAATGTAGAGTGCAAGAATGCCCGTTTCCCATAAGCAGAGTGTTTTTGTTGCATGGCACACTAGGGTTCAATTAAACTTCCGAAACGGAGTTGAATCACGTTCAGTTTCAAGTTCTAGCAGCAAGGGTTCATTCAGGCTATTAAGAGCACTTTTGTGCTATTCTGGCCATACACAGTGCAAATGGCATTCGCGTCTGTTCCCAGCAGGTACAGTGTATGGGACTGAATAGAAGTTCCTGTTTTACTTAGTTTCTAATACTGAGTTGAACTAGATATGCCCTGTTTGTGTAGGAAGCACAGTTCTTTTGTTCTGAGATAGCTCACTGTACTGGCCCTGTAGGAAACACAGTAGAGTACAAGAATGCCCGTTTCTCAAAAGCAGAGTGTTTTTCTTGCATGGCACACTAGGGTTCAGTTAAACTTCATAAACGGAGTTGAATCACGTTCAGTTTCAAGTTCAAGCAACAAGGGATAATTCAGGCTAAGAACAGCACTCTTGTGCTATTCTGGCCATACACAGTGCAATTAGCATTCGCGTCTGTTCCCAGCAAGTACAGTGTATTGGACTGAATAGAAGCTCCTGTTTTACTTAGTTTCCAATCCTGAGTTGAACTACATATGACCCGTTTGTGTAGGAAGCACAGTTCTTTTGTTCTGAGATAGCTCACTGTACTGGCCCTGTAGGAAACACAGTAGAGTACAAGAATGCCCGTTTCTCAAAAGCAGAGTGTTTTTCTTGCATGGCACACTAGGGTTCAGTTAAACTTCATAAACGGAGTTGAATCACGTTCAGTTTCAAGTTCTAGCAGCAAGGGTTCATTCAGGCTAAGAAGAACACTCTTGTGCTATTCTGGCCATACACAGTGCAAATAGCATTCGCGTCTGTTCCCAGCAAGTACAGTGTATTGGACTGAAGTGAAGGTCCTGTTTAACTTAGTTTCCAATCCCGAGTTGAACTACATATGCGCCGTTTGTGTAGGAAGCACAGTTCTTTTGTTCTGAGCTCGCTCCCTTTGCTGGGCCTATAGGAAACACAGTAGAGTGCTAGAATGCCCGTTTCTCAAACGCAGAGAGTTTTTCTTGCATGGCACACTCATGTTCAGTTAAACTTCCTAAACGGAGTTGAATCACGTTCAGTTTCAAGTTCTAGCAGCAAGGGTTCTTTCAGGTTAAGAAGAGCACTCTTGTGCTATTCTGGCGATACACAGTGCAAATGGTATTCGCGTCTGTTCCCAGCAAGTACAGTGTATTGGATAGAAGAGAAGCTCCTGTTTTACTTAGTTTCCAATACTGAGTTGAACTAGATATGCCCCGTTTGTATAGGAGGCACAGTTCTTTTGTTCTGATATAGCTCACTGTACTGGCCCTATAGGAAACAGAGTAGAGTGCAAGAATGCCCGTTTCTCAAAAGCAGAGTGTTTTTCTTGCATGGCACACTAGGGTTCAGTTAAACTTCCTAAACGAAGTTGAATCATGTTCAGTTTCAAGTTCTAGCAGCAAGGGTTCTTTCAGGTTAAGAAGAGCACTCTTGTGCTATTCTGGCCATACACAGTGCAAATGGTATTCGCTTCTGTTCCCAGCAAGTACAGTGTATTGGATAGAAGAGAAGCTCCTGTTTTACTTAGTTTCCAATACTGAGTTGAACTAGATATGCCCCGTTTGTGTAGGAGGCACAGTTCTTTTGTTCTGAACTAGCTCACTGTACTGGCCCTATAGGAAACACAGTAGAGTGCCAGAATGCCCGTTTCTCAAAAGCAGAGTGTTTTTCTTGCATGGCACACTAGGGTTGAGTTAAACTTCCTAAACGGAGTCGAAAGACGTTCAGTTTCAAGTTCAAGCAACAAGGGATAATTCAGGCTAAGAACAGCACTCTTGTGCTATTCTGGCCATACACAGTGCAATTAGCATTCGCGTCTGTTCCCAGCAAGTACAGTGTATTGGACTGAATAGAAGCTCCTGTTTTACTTAGTTTCCAATCCTGAGTTGAACTACATATGCCCCGTTTGTGTAGGAAGCACAGTTCTTTTGTTCTGAGCTAGCTCACTGTACTGGCCCTATAGGAAACACAGTAGAGTGCAAGAATGCCCGTTTCTCAAAAGCAGAGTGTTTTTCTTGCATGGCACACTAGGGTTCAGTTAAACTTCCTAAATGGATTTGTATCACGTTCAGTTTGAAGTTCTAGCAGCAAGGGTTCATTCAGTCTAAGAAGAGCACTCTTGTGCTATTCTGGCCATACATAGTTAAATAGCATTTACGTCTGTTTCCAGCAAGTACAGTGTATTGGACTGAAGAGAAGCTCCTGTTTTACTTAGTTTCCAATACTGAGTTGAACTGGATATGCCCCCGTTTGTGTAGGAAGCACAGTTCTTTTGTTCTGAGCTAGCTCACTGTACTGGCCCTATAGGAAACGCAGTAGAGTGCAAGAATGCCCGTTTCTCAGAAGCAGAGTGTTTTTCTTGCATGGCACACTAGGGTTCAATTAAACTTCCTAAACAGAGTTGAATCACGTTGAGTTTCAAGTTCTAGCAGCAAGGGTTCTTTCAGGCTAAGAAGAGTACTCTTGTGCTATTCTGGCCATACACAGTTTAGTAGCATTCGCTTCTGTTTCCAGCAAGTACAGTGTATTGGACAGAAGAGAAGCTCCTGTTTTACTTACTTTCCAATATTGAGTTGAACTAGATATGCCCCGTTTGTGTGGGAAGCACAGTTCTTTTGTTCTGAGCTATCTAACTGTACTGGCCCTATAGGAAACACAGTAGAGTGTAAGAATGCCCATTCTGAACAGCAGAGTGTTTTTCTTGCATGGCACACTAGGGTTCAGTTAAACTTCCTAAACGGAGTTGAATCACGTTCAGTTTGAAGTTCTAACAGCAAGGGTTCATTCAGGCTAAGAAGAGCACTCTGGTGCTATTCTGGCCATACACAGTGCAAATGGCATTCGCGTCTGTTGCCAGCAAGTACAGTGTATTGGACTGAAGAGAAGCTCCTGTTTTACTAAGTTTCCAATACTGAGTTGAACTAGATATGCCGCGTTTGTTTAGGAAGCACAGTTCTTTTGTTCGGAGCTAGCTCTGTGTACTGGCCCTATAGGAAACACAGTAGAGTGCAAGAATGCCCGTTTCTCAAAAGCACAGTGTTTTTCTTGCATGGCACACTAGGGTTCAATTAAAATTCCTATACGGATTTGAATCAAGTTCAGTTTCAAGTTATAGCTGCAAGGGTTCATTCAGGCTAAGAAGAGCACTCTTGTGCTATTCTGGCCATACACAGAGCAAATAGCATTCGCGACTGTTCCCAGGAAGTTCAGTGTATTGGACTGAAGAGAAGCTCCTGTTTTGCTTAGTTTCCAATCCTGAGTTGAACTAGATATGCCCCGTTTGTGTAGGAAGCACAGTTCTTTTGTTCTGAGCTAGCTCACTGTACTGGCCCTACAGGAAACACCGTAGAGTGCAAGAATGCCCGTTTCTCAAAATCAGAGTGTTATTCTTGCATGGCACACTAGGGTTCAGTTAAACTTCCTAAACGGAGTTGAATCACGTTAAGTTTCAAGTTCTAACAGCAAGGGATTATTCAGGCTAAAAAGAGCACTCTTGTGCTATTCTGGCCATACACAATGCAAATGGCATTCTTGTCTGGTCCCAGCAAGTACAGTGTATTGGACTGAAGAGAAGCTCCTGTTTTACTTAGTTTCCAATAATGAGTTGAGACAAATATGCCCCATTTGTGTAGGAAGCACAGTTCTTTTGTTCAGATCTAGCTCTGTGTACTGGCCCTATAGGAAACACAGTAGAGTGCAAGAATGCCCGTTTCTCAAAAGCAGAGTGTTTTTCTTGCATGGCACACTAGGGTCCAGTTAAACTTCCTAAACGGAGTTGAATCACGTTCAGTTTCTAAGTTCCAGCAGCAAGGGTTCATTCAGGCTAAGAAGAGCACTCTTGTGCTATTCTGGCCATACACAGTGTAAATAGCATTCGCGTCTGTTCCCAGCAAGTACAGTGTATTGGACTGAAGAGAAGCTCCTGTTTTATTAAGTTTCCAATACTGAGTTGAACTAGATATGCCCCGTTTGTGTAGGAAGCACACTTCTTTTTTTTTGAGCTATCTCTGTGTACTGGACCTATAGGAAACACAGTAGAGTGCAAGAATGCCCATTTCTCAAAACTGAGTGTTTTTCTTGCATGGCACACTAGGGTTCAATTAAAATTCCTAAATGGAGTTGAATCACGTTCAGTTTCAAGTTATAGCTGCAAGGGTTCATTCAGGCTAAGAACAGCACTCTTGTGCTATTCTGGCCATACACAGTGCAAATAGCATTTGCGACTGTTCCCAGCAAGTTTAGTGAATTGGACTGAAGAGAAGCTCCTGTTTTACTTAGTTTACAATCCTGAGTTGAACTAGATATGCCCCGTTTGTGTAGGAAGCACAGTTATTTTGTTCTGAGCTAGCTCACTGTACTGGCCCTATAGCAAACACAGTACAGTGCAAGAATGCCCGTTTCTCAAAAGCAGAATGTTTTTCTGGCATGGCACACTACGGTTCAGTTAAACTTCCTAAAAGGAGTTGAATCACGTTCAGTTTCAAGTTCCAGCAGCAGGGTTCATTCAGGATAAGAACAGCACTCTTGTGCTATTCTGGCCATACACAGTGCAAATAGCATTCACGTCTGTTCCCAGCAAGTACAGTGTATTTGACTGAAGAGAAGCTCCTGTTTTACTTAGTTTCCAATACTGAGTTTAACTACATATGCCCTGTTTGTGTAGGAAGCACAGTTCTTTTGTTCTGATCTACCTCACTGTACTGGCCCTATAGGAAACATAGTAGAGTGAAATAATGCACGTTTCTCAAAAGCAGAGTGTTTTTCTTGCATGGCACACTAGGGTTCAGTTAAACTTCCTAAACGGAGTTGAATCACGTTCAGTTTCAAGTTCTAACAGCAAGGGTTCATTCAGGATAAGAAGAGCACTCTTGTGCTATTCTGGCCATAAACAGTGCAAATAGCATTCGCGTCTGTTTCAAGCAAGTACAGTGTATTTGACTGAAGAGAAGCTCCTGTTTTACTTAGTTTCCAATACTGAGTTGAACTACATATGCCCTGTTTGTGTAGGAAGCACAGTTCTTTTGTTCTGATCTACCTCACTGTACTAGCCCTATAGGAAACATAGTAGAGTGCAAGAATGCCCGTTTCTCAAAAGCAGAGTGTTTTTCTTGCATGGCACACTAGGGTTCAATTAAACTTCCTAAACGGAGTTGAATCACGTTCAGTTTGAAGTTCTAACAGCTAGGGTTCATTCAGGCTAAGAAGAGCACTCTGGTGCTATTCTGGCCATACACAGTGCAAATGGCATTCGCGTCTGTTGCCAGCAAGTACAGTGTATTGGACTGAAGAGAAGCTCCTGTTTTACTAAGTTTCCAATACTGAGTTGAACTAGATATGCCGCGTTTGTTTAGGAAGCACAGTTCTTATGTTCGGAGCTAGCTCTGTGTACTGGCCCTATAGGAATCACAGTAGAGTGCAAGAATGCCCGTTTTTCAAAAGCACAGTGTTTTTCTTGCATGGCACACTAGGGTTCAATTAAAATTCCTAAACGGAGTTGAATCACGTTCAGTTTCAAGTTATAGCTGCAAGGGTTCATTCAGGCTAAGAAGAGCACTCTTGTGCTATTCTGGCCATACACAGTGCAAATAGCATTCGCGACTCTTTCAGGAAGTTCAGTGTATTGGACTGAAGAGAAGCTCCTGTTTTACTTAGTTTCCAATCCTGAGTTGAACTAGATATGCCCCGTTTGTGTAGGAAGCACAGTTGTTTTGTTCTGAACTAGCTCACTGTATTGGCCCTATAGGAAACACAGTATAGTGCAAGATGCCCCTTTCTCAAATGCAGAGTGTTTTTTTGCATGGCACACTAGGGTTCAGGTAAACTTCCTAAACGGAGTTGAGTCACGTTCATTTTCAAGTTCTAGAAGCAAGGGTTCATTCAGGATAAGAAGAGCACTCTTGTGCTATTCTGGCCATACACAGTGCAAATAGCGTTCGCGTCTGTTTCAAGCAAGTACAGTGTATTTGACTGAAGAGAAGCCCCTGTTTTACTTAGTTTCCAATACTGAGTTGAACTACATATGCCCTGTTTGTGTAGGAAGCACAGTTCTTTTGTTCTGATCTACCTCACTGTACTGGCCCTATAGGAAACATAGTAGAGTGCAAGAATGCCCGTTTCTCAAAAGCAGAGTGTTTTTCTTGCATGGCACACTAGGGTTCAGTTAAACTTCCTAAACGGAGTTGAATCACGTTCAGTTTGAAGTTCTAACAGCAAGGGTTCATTCAGGCTAAGAAGAGAACTCTGGTGCTATTCTGGCCATACACAGTGCAAATGGCATTCGCGTCTGTTGCCAGCAAGTACAGTGTATTGGACTGAAGAGAAGCTCCTGTTTTACTAAGTTTCCAATACTGAGTTGAACTAGATATGCCGCGTTTTTTTAGGAAGCACAGTTCTTTTGTTCGGAGCTAGCTCTGTGTACTGGCCCTATAGGAAACACAGTAGAGTGCAAGAATGCCCGTTTCTCAAAAGCACAGTGTTTTTCTTGCATGGCACACTAGGGTTCAATTAAAATTCCTAAACAGAGTTGAATCACGTTCAGTTTCAAGTTATAGCTGCAAGGGTTCATTCAGGCTAAGAAGAGCACTCTTGTGCTATTCTGGCCATACACAGTGCAAATAGCATTCGCGACTGTTCCCAGGAAGTTCAGTGTATTGGACTGAAGAGAAGCTCCTGTTTTACTTAGTTTCCAATACTGAGTTGAACTAGATATGCCCCGTTTGTGTAGGAAGCACAGTTCTTTTGTTCTGAGCTAGCTCACTGTACTGGCCCTATAGGAAACACAGTAGAGTGCAAGAATGCCCGTTTCTAAAAGCAGAGTGTTTTTCTTGCATGGCACACTAGAGTTCAGTTAAACTTCCTAAACGGAGTTGAATCACGTTCAGTTTCAAGTTCTAGCAGCAGGGTTCATTCAGGCTAAGAACAGCACTCTTGTGCTATTCTGGCCATACACAGTGCAAATAGCATTCGTGTCTGTTCCCAGCATGTACAGTGTATTGGACTGAAGAGAAGCTCCTGTTTTACTTAGTTTCCAATACTGAGTTGAACTAGATATGCCCCGTTTGTATAGGAAGCACAGTTGTTAATTCTGAGCGAGCTCATTGTACTGGCCCTATGGGAAACACAGTAGAGTGCAAGAATGCCCGTTTCTCAAAATAAGAGTGTGTTTCTTGCATGGCACAGTAGGGTTCAGTTAAACTTCCTAAACGGATTTGAATCACGTTCAATTTCTAAGTTCCAGCAGCAAGGGTTCATTCAGGCTAAGAAGAGCACTCTTGTGCTATTCTGGCCATACACAGTGCAAATAGCATTTGCATCTGTTCCCAGCAAGTACACTGTTTTGGACTGAAGAGAAGCTCATGTTTTACTAAGTTTCCAATACTGAGTTGAACTAGATATGCCCCGTTTGTGTAGGAAGCACAGTTCTTTTGTTCTGAGCTAGCTCTGTGTACTGGCCCTATAGGAAACACAGTAGAGTGCAAGAATGCCCGTTTCTCAAAAGCAGAGTGTTTTTCTTGCATGGCACACTAGAGTTCAGTTAAACTTCCTAAACGGAGTTGAATCACGTTCAGTTTCAGGATTGGTAGCAAGGGTTCATGCAGGCTAAGAAGAGCACTCTTGTGCTATTCTGGCCATACACAGAGCAAATAGCATTCGCGTCTGTTCCCAGCAAGTACAGTGTATTGGACTGAAGAGAAGCTCCTGTTTTACTTAGTTTCCAATACTGAGTTGAACTAGATATGCCCCGTTTGTGTAGGAAGCACAGTTCTTTTGTTCTGAGCTTTCTCCCTGTACTGGCCCTATAGGAAACACAGTAGACTGAAAGAATGCCCGTTTCTAAAAATCAGAGTGTTTTTCTTGCATGGCACACTAGGGTTCAGTTAAACTTCCTAAACGGAGTTGAATCACGTTCAGTTTCTAAGTTCCAGTAGCAAGGTTTCATTCAGGCTAAGAAGAGCACTCTTGTGCTAGTCTGGCCATGCACAGTACAAATAGCATTCGCCTCTGTTCCCAGCAAGTACAGTGTATTGGACTGAAGAGAAGCCCCTGTTTTACTGAGTTTCCAATACTGAGTTGAACTAGATATGCCCCGTTTCTGTAGGAAGCACAGTTCTTTTGTTCTGAGGTAGCTCTGTGTACTGGCCCTATAGGAAACACAGTAGAGTGCAAGAATGCCCGTTTCTCAAAATCAGAGTGTTTTTCTTGCATGGCACACTAGGGTTCAATTAAAATTCCTAAACGGAGTTGAATCACGTTCAGTTTCAAGTTATAGCTGCAAGGGTTCATTCAGGCTAAGAACAGCACTCCTGTGCTATTCTGGCCATACACAGTGCAAATAGCATTCCCGACTGTTCCCAGCAAGTTCAGTGTATTGGACTGAAGAGAAGCTCCTGTTTTACTTAGTTTCCAATCCTGAGTTTAAATAGATATGCCCCGTTTGTGTAGGAAGCATAGTTCTTTTGTTCTGAACTAGCGCACTGTATTGGCCCTATAGGAAACACAGTAGACTGTAAGAATGCCCGTTTCTCAAAAGCAGAGTGTTTTTCTTGCATGGCACACTAGAGTTCAGTTAAACTTCCTAAACGGAGTTGAATCACGTTCAGTTTCAAGTTCTAGCAGCAAGGGTTCATTCAGGCTAAGAACAGCACTCTTGTGCTATTCTGGTCATACACAGAGCAAATAGCATTCGCGTCTGTTCCCAGCAAGTACCGTGTATTGGACTGAAGAGAAGCTCCTCTTTTACTTAGTTTCCAATACTGAGTTGAACTAGATATGCCCCGTTTGTGTAGGAAGCACAGTTCTTTTGTTCTGAGGTAGCTCTGTGTACTGGCCCTATAGGAAACACAGTAGAGTGCAAGATACCCCTTTCTCAAATGCAGAGTGTTTTTCTTGCATGGCACACTAGGGTTCAGGTAAACTTCCTAAACGGAGTTGAGTCACGTTCATTTTCAAGTTCTAGAAGCAAGGGTTCATTCAGGATAAGAAGAGCACTCTTGTGCTATTCTGGCCATACACAGTGCAAATAGCGTTCGCGTCTGTTTCAAGCAAGTACAGTGTATTTGACTGAAGAGAAGCTCCTGTTTTACTTAGTTTCCAATACTGAGTTGAACTACATATGCCCTGTTTGTGTAGGAAGCACAGTTCTTATGTTCTGATCTACCTCACTGTACTGGCCCTATAGGAAACATAGTAGAGTGCAAGAATGCCCGTTTCTCAAAAGCAGAGTGTTTTTCTTGCATGGCACACTAGGGTTCAGTTAAACTTCCTAAACGGAGTTGAATCACGTTCAGTTTGAAGTTCTAACAGCAAGGGTTCATTCAGGCTAAGAAGAGCACTCTGGTGCTATTCTGGCTATACACAGTGCAAATGGCATTCTTGTCTGGTCCCAGCAAGTACATTGTATTGGACTGAAGAGAAGCTCCTGTTTTACTAAGTTTCCAATACTGAGTTGAACAAGATATGCCGCGTTTGTTTAGGAAGCACAGTTCTTTTGTTCGGAGCTAGCTCTGTGTACTGGCCCTATAGGAAACACAGTAGAGTGCAAGAATGCCCGTTTCTCAAAAGCACAGTGTTTTTCTTGCATGGCATACTAGGGTTCAATTAAAATTCCTATACGGATTTGAATCACGTTCAGTTTCAAGTTATAGCTGCAAGGGTTCTTTCAGGCTAAGAAGAGCACTCTTGTGCTATTCTGGCCATACACAGTGCAAATAGCATTCGCGTCTGTTCCAAGCAAGTACAGTGTATTGGACTGAAGTGAAGCTCCTGTTTTAGTTAGTTTCCAATCCTGAGTTGAACTCGATATGCCCCGTTTTTGTAGGAAGCACAGTTCTTTTGTTCTGAGCTAGCTCACTGTACTGGCCCTATAGGAAACACAGTAGAGTGCAAGAATGCACGTTTCTCAAAAGCAGAGTGCTTTCCTTGCATGGCACACTAGGGTTCAGTTAAACTTCCTAAACGGAGTTGAATCTCGTTCAGTTTCAAGTTCTAGCAGCAAGGATTCTTTCAGGCTAAGAACAGCACTCTTGTGCTATTCTGGCCATACACAGTGCAATTAGCATTCGCGTCTATTCCCAGAAAGTACAGTGTATTGGAATGAAGAGAAGCTCCTGTTTTACTTAGTTTCCAATACTGAGTTGAACTAGATATGCCCAGTTTGTGTAGGAAGCACAGTTCTTTTGTTCTGAGCTAGCTCACTGTACTGGCCCTATAGGAAACACAGTAGAGTGCAAGAATGCCCGTTTCTCAAAAGCAGAGTGTTTTCCTTGCAGGGCATACTAGGGTTCAGTTAAACTTCCAAACGGAGTTGAATCACGTTCAGTTTCAAGTTCTAGCAGCAAGGATTCTTTCAGGCTAAGAACAGCACTCTTGTGCTATTCTGGCCATACACAGTGCAAATAGCATTCGCGTCTGTTCCCAGCAAGTACAGTGTATTGGACTGAAGAGAAGCTCCTGTTTTACTTAGTTTCCAATACTGAGTGAACTAGAAATGCCCCGTATGTGTACGAAGCACAGTTCTTTTGTTCTGAGCTAGCTCACGGTACTGGCCCTATAGGAAATACAGTAGAGTGCAAGAATGCCTGTTTCTCAAAAGCAGAGTGTTTTTCATGCATGGTACACAAGGGTTCAGTTAAACTTCCTAAACGGAGTTGAATCACGTTCAGTTTCAAGTTCTAGCAGCAAGGGTTCATTCACGCTAAGAACAGCACTCTTGTGCTATTCTGGCCATACACAGTGCAATTAGCATTCGCCTCTGTTCCCAGCAAGTACAGTGTATTGGATTGAAGAGAAGCTCCTGTTTTACTTAGTTTCCAATACTGAGTTGAACTAGATATGCCCCGTTTCTGTAGGAAGCACAGTTCTTTTGTTCTGAGCTAGCTCACTGTACTGGCCCTATAGGAAACACATTAGAGTGCAAGAATGCCCGTTTCTCAAAAGCACAGTGTTTTTCTTGCATGGCACACTAGGGTTCAGTTAAATTTCCTAAACAGAGTTGAATCTCGTTCAGGTTCAAGTTCCAGCAGCAAGGGTTCATTCAGTCTAAGAAGAGCACTCTTGTGCTATTCTGGCCATACACTCTGTGCAAATAGCATTCGCGTCTGTTTTCAGCAAGTACAGTGTATTGGACTGAAGAGAAGCTCCTGTTTTACTAAGTTTCCAATATTGAGTTGAACTAGATATGCCCCGTTTGTGTAGGAAGCACATTTCTTTTCTTCTGAGCTACCTCACTGTACTGGCCCTATAGGAACGCATTAGAGTGCAAGAATGCCCGTTTCTCAAAAGCACAGTGTTTTTCTTGCATGCCACACTAGGGTTCAGTTAAACTTCCTAAACGGAGTTGAATCACGTTCAGTTTCAAGATCTAGCAGCAAGGTTTCATTCAGGCTAAGAACAGCACTCTTGTGCAATTCTGGCCATACACAGTGCAAATAGCATTCGCATCTGTTCCCAGCAAGTACAGTGTATTGGACTGAAGAGAAGCTCCTGTTTTACTTAGTTTAGAATACTGAGTTGAACTAGATATGCCCCGTTTGTGTAGGAAGCACAGTTCTTTTGTTCTGAGCTAGCTCACTCTACTGGCCCTATAGGAAACACAGTAGAGGGCAAGAATGCCCATTCTCAAAAGCAGAGAATTTTTCTTGCATGGCACACTAGGGTTAATTTAAACTTCCGAAACGGAGTTGAATCACGTTCAGTTTCAAGTTCTAGCAGCAAGGGTTCATTCAGTCTAAGAAGAGCACTCTTGAGCTATTCTGGCCTTACACTGTGCAAATAGAATTCGCCTCAGTTCCCAGCAAGTACAGTGTATGGGACTGAAGAGAAGCTCCTGTTTTACTTAGTTTCCTATACTGAGTTGAATTATATATGCCCCGTTTGTGTAGGAAGCACAGTTCTTTTGATCTGAGCTAGCTCACCGTACTGGCCCTATAGGAAACAAAGTAGAGTGCAAGAATGCCCGTTTCTCAAAAGCATAGTGTTTTTCTTGCATGGCACACTAGGGTTCAGTTAAACATCCTAAACGGAGTTGAATCACGTTCAGTTTCACGTTCTTGCAGGAAGGGTTCATTCAGGCTAAGAAGAGCACTCTTGTGCTATTCTGGCCATACACAGTTCAAGTAGCATTCTCCTCTGTTACCAGCAAGTACAGTGTATTAGACTGAAGACGAGCTCCTGTTTTACTTCGTTTTCAATCCTGAGTTGAACTAGATATGCCCCGTTTGTGTAGGAAGCACAGTTCTTTTGTTCTGAGCTAGCTCACTGTATTGGCCCTATAGGAAACACAGTAGAGTGCGAGAATGCCCGTTTCTCAAAAGCAGAGTGTTTTTCTTTCATGCCTGACTAGGGTTCAGTTAAACTTCATAAATGGAGTTGAATCACGTTCAGTTTCAAGTTCTAGCAGCAAGGGTTCATTCAGGCTAAGAAGAACACTCTTGTGCTATTCTGGCCATACACTGTACAAATAGCATTCTCGTCTGTTCCCAGCAAGTACAGTGTATTGGACTGAATAGAAGCTCCTGTTTTTCTTAGTTTCCAATCCTGAGTTGAACTGGATATGCCCCGTTTGTGTAGGAAGCACAGTTCTTTTGTTCTGAGCTAGCTCACTGTACTGGCCCTATTGGAAACACAGTAGAGTGCAAGAATGCCCGTTTCACAAAAGCAGAGAGTTTTTCTAGCATGGCACACTAGGGTTCAATTAAACTTCCTATAGGGAGTTGAATTACGTTCAGTTTCAGGTTCTAGCAGCAAGGGTTCATTCAGGCTAAGAACAGAACTCTTGTGCTATTCTGGCCATACACAGTGCAAATAGAATTCGCGTCTGTTCCCAGCAAGTACAGTGTATTGGACTGAATAGAAGCTCCTGTTTTACTTAGTTTCCAATCCTGAGATGAACTAGATATGCCCCGTTTGTGTAGGAAGCACAGTTCTTTTGTTCTGAGCTAGCTCACTGTACTGGCACTATAGAAACACAGTAGAGTGCAAGAATGCCCGTTTCTCAAAAGCAGAGTGTTTTTCTTGCATGGCACACTAGGGTTCAGTTAAACTTCATAAATGGAGTTGAATCACGTTCAGTTTCAATTTCTAGCAGCAAGGGTTCATTCAGGCTAAGAAGAACACTCTTGTGCTATTCTGGTCATACACAGTACAAATAGCATTCCCGTCTGTTCCCAGCATGTACAGTGTATTGGACTGAAGTGAAGCTCCTGTTTAACTTAGTTTCCAATCCTGAGTTGAACTGGATATGCCCGTTTGTGGAGGAAGCACAGTTCTTTTGTTCTAGCTAGCTCACTGTACTGGCCCTATAGGAAACACAGTAGAGTGCAAGAATGCCCGTTTCTCAAAGCAGAGTGTTTTTCTTGCATGGCACACTAGGGGTTCAATTAAACTTCCTAAACGGAGTTGAATTACGTTCAGTTTTCAAGTTCTAGCAGCAAGGGTTCTTTCAGGCTAAGAACAGCACTCTTGTGCTATTCTGGCCATACACAGTGCAAATAGCATTCGCGTCTGTTCCCAGCACGTACAGTGTATTGTACTGAAGAGAAGCTCCTTTTTTACTTAGTTTCCAATACTGAGTTGAACTAGATATGCCCCGTTTGTGTAGGAAGCACAGTTCTTTTGTTCTGAGCTAGGTCACTGGACTGGCCTTATAGGAAACACAGTAGAGTGCAAGAATGCCCGTTTCTCAAAAGCAGAGTGTTTTTCTTGCATGGCACACTATGGTTCAGTTAAACTTCATAAATGGAGTTGAATCACGTTCAGTTTCAAGTTTCTAGCAGCAAGGGTTCACTCAGGATAAGAAGAACACTCTTGTGCTTTTCTGGCCATACACAGTGCAAATAGCATTCGCGTCTCTTCCCAGCAAGTACAGTGTATTGGACTGAATAGAAGCTCCTGTTTTACTTAGTTTTCAATACTGAGTAAACTAGATATGCCACGTTTGTGTAGGAAGCACAGTTCTTTTGTTCTGAGCTAGGACACTGTACTGGCCTATAGGAAACACATTAGAGTGCAAGAATGCCCATTCTCAAAAGCAGAGAATTTTTCATGCAGGTCACAATAGGGTTCAGTTAAATTTCCTAAACGGAGTTGAATCACGTTCAGTTTCAAGATCTATCAGCAAGGTTTCATTCAGGCTAAGAACAGCACTCTTGTCCAATTCTGGCCATTCACAGTGCAAATAGCATTCACATCTGTTCCCAGCAAGTACAGTGTATTAGACTGAAGAGAAGCTCCTGTTTTACTTAGTTTCCAATACTGAGTTGAACTAGATATGCCCCGTTTGTGTAGGGAGCACAGTTTTTTGGTTTTGAGCTAGCTCACTCTACTGGCCCTATAGGAAACACAGTAGAGTGCAGAATGCCCGTTTCTCAAAAGCAGAGTGTTTTTCTTGCATGGCACACTAGGGTTCAGTTAAACTTCCTAATGGAGTTGAATCACGTTCAGTTTCAAGTTCTAGCAGTAAGGGTTCATTCAGTCTAAGAAGAGCACTCTTGTGCTATTCTGGCCATACACAATACAAATAGCATTCGCGTCTGTTCCCAGAAAGCAGAGTGTATTGGACTGAAGTGAAGCTCCTGTTTAACTTAGTTTCCAATCCTGAGTTGAACTGGATATGCCCCGTTTGTGTAGGAAGCAAAGTTCTTTTGTTCTGAGCTAGCTCACTGTACTGGCCCTATTGGAAACACAGTAGAGTGCAAGAATGCCCGTTTCTCAGAAGCAGAGTGTTTTTCTTGCATGGCACACTAGGGTTCAGTTAAACTTCCTAAACGGAGTTGAATCACGCTCAGTTTCACGTTCTAGCAGCAAGGGTTCATTCAGGCTATTAAGAGCACTTTTGTGCTATTCTGGCCATACACAGTGCAAATGGCATTCGCGTCTGTTCCCAGCAAGTACAGTGTATTGGACAGAATAGAAGCTCCTGTTTTACTTAGTTTCCAATACTGAGTTGAACTAGATATGCCCCGTTTGTGTAGGAAGCACAGTTCTTTTGTTCTGAGCTAGCTCACTGTACTGGCACTATAGAAACACAGTAGAGTGCAAGAATGCCCGTTTCTCAAAAGCAGAGTGTTTTTCTTGCATGGCACACTAGGGTTCAGTTAAACTTCATAAATGGAGTTGAATCACGTTCAGTTTCAATTTCTAGCAGCAAGGGTTCATTCAGGCTAAGAAGAACACTCTTGTGCTATTCTGGTCATACACAGTACAAATAGCATTCCCGTCTGTTCCCAGCATGTACAGTGTATTGGACTGAAGTGAAGCTCCTGTTTAACTTAGTTTCCAATCCTGAGTTGAACTGGATATGCCCGGTTTGTGGAGGAAGCACAGTTCTTTTGTTCTTAGCTAGCTCACTGTACTGGCCCTATAGGAAACACAGTAGAGTGCAAGAATGCCCGTTTCTCAAAAGCAGAGTGTTTTTCTTGCATGGCACACTAGGGTTCAATTAAACTTCCTAAACGGAGTTGAATTACGTTCAGTTTCAAGTTCTAGCAGCAAGGGTTCTTTCAGGCTAAGAACAGCACTCTTGTGCTATTCTGGCCATACACAGTGCAAATAGCATTCGCGTCTGTTCCCAGCACGTACAGTGTATTGTACTGAAGAGAAGCTCCTTTTTTACTTAGTTTCCAATACTGAGTTGAACTAGATATGCCCCGTTTGTGTAGGAAGCACAGTTCTTTTGTTCTGAGCTAGGTCACTGGACTGGCCTTATAGGAAACACAGTAGAGTGCAAGAATGCCCGTTTCTCAAAAGCAGAGTGTTTTTCTTGCATGGCACACTATGGTTCAGTTAAACTTCATAAATGGAGTTGAATCACGTTCAGTTTCAAGTTCTAGCAGCAAGGGTTCACTCAGGATAAGAAGAACACTCTTGTGCTTTTCTGGCCATACACAGTGCAAATAGCATTCGCGTCTCTTCCCAGCAAGTACAGTGTATTGGACTGAATAGAAGCTCCTGTTTTACTTAGTTTTCAATACTGAGTAGAACTAGATATGCCACGTTTGTGTAGGAAGCACAGTTCTTTTGTTCTGAGCTAGGACACTGTACTGGCCCTATAGGAAACACATTAGAGTGCAAGAATGCCCATTCTCAAAAGCAGAGAATTTTTCATGCAGGTCACAATAGGGTTCAGTTAAATTTCCTAAACGGAGTTGAATCACGTTCAGTTTCAAGATCTATCAGCAAGGTTTCATTCAGGCTAAGAACAGCACTCTTGTCCAATTCTGGCCATTCACAGTGCAAATAGCATTCACATCTGTTCCCAGCAAGTACAGTGTATTAGACTGAAGAGAAGCTCCTGTTTTACTTAGTTTCCAATACTGAGTTGAACTAGATATGCCCCGTTTGTGTAGGGAGCACAGTTTTTTGGTTTTGAGCTAGCTCACTCTACTGGCCCTATAGGAAACACAGTAGAGTGCAAGAATGCCCGTTTCTCAAAAGCAGAGTGTTTTTCTTGCATGGCACACTAGGGTTCAGTTAAACTTCCTAATGGAGTTGAATCACGTTCAGTTTCAAGTTCTAGCAGTAAGGGTTCATTCAGTCTAAGAAGAGCACTCTTGTGCTATTCTGGCCATACACAATACAAATAGCATTCGCGTCTGTTCCCAGAAAGCAGAGTGTATTGGACTGAAGTGAAGCTCCTGTTTAACTTAGTTTCCAATCCTGAGTTGAACTGGATATGCCCCGTTTGTGTAGGAAGCAAAGTTCTTTTGTTCTGAGCTAGCTCACTGTACTGGCACTATAGAAACACAGTAGAGTGCAAGAATGCCCGTTTCTCAAAAGCAGAGTGTTTTTCTTGCATGGCACACTAGGGTTCAGTTAAACTTCATAAATGGAGTTGAATCACGTTCAGTTTCAATTTCTAGCAGCAAGGGTTCATTCAGGCTAAGAAGAACACTCTTGTGCTATTCTGGTCATACACAGTACAAATAGCATTCCCGTCTGTTCCCAGCATGTACAGTGTATTGGACTGAAGTGAAGCTCCTGTTTAACTTAGTTTCCAATCCTGAGTTGAACTGGATATGCCCGGTTTGTGGAGGAAGCACAGTTCTTTTGTTCTTAGCTAGCTCACTGTACTGGCCCTATAGGAAACACAGTAGAGTGCAAGAATGCCCGTTTCTCAAAAGCAGAGTGTTTTTCTTGCATGGCACACTAGGGTTCAATTAAACTTCCTAAACGGAGTTGAATTACGTTCAGTTTCAAGTTCTAGCAGCAAGGGTTCTTTCAGGCTAAGAACAGCACTCTTGTGCTATTCTGGCCATACACAGTGCAAATAGCATTCGCGTCTGTTCCCAGCACGTACAGTGTATTGTACTGAAGAGAAGCTCCTTTTTTACTTAGTTTCCAATACTGAGTTGAACTAGATATGCCCCGTTTGTGTAGGAAGCACAGTTCTTTTGTTCTGAGCTAGGTCACTGGACTGGCCTTATAGGAAACACAGTAGAGTGCAAGAATGCCCGTTTCTCAAAAGCAGAGTGTTTTTCTTGCATGGCACACTATGGTTCAGTTAAACTTCATAAATGGAGTTGAATCACGTTCAGTTTCAAGTTCTAGCAGCAAGGGTTCACTCAGGATAAGAAGAACACTCTTGTGCTTTTCTGGCCATACACAGTGCAAATAGCATTCGCGTCTCTTCCCAGCAAGTACAGTGTATTGGACTGAATAGAAGCTCCTGTTTTACTTAGTTTTCAATACTGAGTAGAACTAGATATGCCACGTTTGTGTAGGAAGCACAGTTCTTTTGTTCTGAGCTAGGACACTGTACTGGCCCTATAGGAAACACATTAGAGTGCAAGAATGCCCATTCTCAAAAGCAGAGAATTTTTCATGCAGGTCACAATAGGGTTCAGTTAAATTTCCTAAACGGAGTTGAATCACGTTCAGTTTCAAGATCTATCAGCAAGGTTTCATTCAGGCTAAGAACAGCACTCTTGTCCAATTCTGGCCATTCACAGTGCAAATAGCATTCACATCTGTTCCCAGCAAGTACAGTGTATTAGACTGAAGAGAAGCTCCTGTTTTACTTAGTTTCCAATACTGAGTTGAACTAGATATGCCCCGTTTGTGTAGGGAGCACAGTTTTTTGGTTTTGAGCTAGCTCACTCTACTGGCCCTATAGGAAACACAGTAGAGTGCAAGAATGCCCGTTTCTCAAAAGCAGAGTGTTTTTCTTGCATGGCACACTAGGGTTCAGTTAAACTTCCTAATGGAGTTGAATCACGTTCAGTTTCAAGTTCTAGCAGTAAGGGTTCATTCAGTCTAAGAAGAGCACTCTTGTGCTATTCTGGCCATACACAATACAAATAGCATTCGCGTCTGTTCCCAGAAAGCAGAGTGTATTGGACTGAAGTGAAGCTCCTGTTTAACTTAGTTTCCAATCCTGAGTTGAACTGGATATGCCCCGTTTGTGTAGGAAGCAAAGTTCTTTTGTTCTGAGCTAGCTCACTGTACTGGCCCTATTGGAAACACAGTAGAGTGCAAGAATGCCCGTTTCTCAGAAGCAGAGTGTTTTTCTTGCATGGCACACTAGGGTTCAGTTAAACTTCCTAAACGGAGTTGAATCACGCTCAGTTTCACGTTCTAGCAGCAAGGGTTCATTCAGGCTATTAAGAGCACTTTTGTGCTATTCTGGCCATACACAGTGCAAATGGCATTCGCGTCTGTTCCCAGCAAGTACAGTGTATTGGACAGAATAGAAGCTCCTGTTTTACTTAGTTTCCAATACTGAGTTGAACTAGATATGCCCCGTTTGTGTAGGAAGCACAGTTCTTTTGTTCTGAGCTAGCTCACTGTACTGGCACTATAGAAACACAGTAGAGTGCAAGAATGCCCGTTTCTCAAAAGCAGAGTGTTTTTCTTGCATGGCACACTAGGGTTCAGTTAAACTTCATAAATGGAGTTGAATCACGTTCAGTTTCAATTTCTAGCAGCAAGGGTTCATTCAGGCTAAGAAGAACACTCTTGTGCTATTCTGGTCATACACAGTACAAATAGCATTCCCGTCTGTTCCCAGCATGTACAGTGTATTGGACTGAAGTGAAGCTCCTGTTTAACTTAGTTTCCAATCCTGAGTTGAACTGGATATGCCCGGTTTGTGGAGGAAGCACAGTTCTTTTGTTCTTAGCTAGCTCACTGTACTGGCCCTATAGGAAACACAGTAGAGTGCAAGAATGCCCGTTTCTCAAAAGCAGAGTGTTTTTCTTGCATGGCACACTAGGGTTCAATTAAACTTCCTAAACGGAGTTGAATTACGTTCAGTTTCAAGTTCTAGCAGCAAGGGTTCTTTCAGGCTAAGAACAGCACTCTTGTGCTATTCTGGCCATACACAGTGCAAATAGCATTCGCGTCTGTTCCCAGCACGTACAGTGTATTGTACTGAAGAGAAGCTCCTTTTTTACTTAGTTTCCAATACTGAGTTGAACTAGATATGCCCCGTTTGTGTAGGAAGCACAGTTCTTTTGTTCTGAGCTAGGTCACTGGACTGGCCTTATAGGAAACACAGTAGAGTGCAAGAATGCCCGTTTCTCAAAAGCAGAGTGTTTTTCTTGCATGGCACACTATGGTTCAGTTAAACTTCATAAATGGAGTTGAATCACGTTCAGTTTCAAGTTCTAGCAGCAAGGGTTCACTCAGGATAAGAAGAACACTCTTGTGCTTTTCTGGCCATACACAGTGCAAATAGCATTCGCGTCTCTTCCCAGCAAGTACAGTGTATTGGACTGAATAGAAGCTCCTGTTTTACTTAGTTTTCAATACTGAGTAGAACTAGATATGCCACGTTTGTGTAGGAAGCACAGTTCTTTTGTTCTGAGCTAGGACACTGTACTGGCCCTATAGGAAACACATTAGAGTGCAAGAATGCCCATTCTCAAAAGCAGAGAATTTTTCATGCAGGTCACAATAGGGTTCAGTTAAATTTCCTAAACGGAGTTGAATCACGTTCAGTTTCAAGATCTATCAGCAAGGTTTCATTCAGGCTAAGAACAGCACTCTTGTCCAATTCTGGCCATTCACAGTGCAAATAGCATTCACATCTGTTCCCAGCAAGTACAGTGTATTAGACTGAAGAGAAGCTCCTGTTTTACTTAGTTTCCAATACTGAGTTGAACTAGATATGCCCCGTTTGTGTAGGGAGCACAGTTTTTTGGTTTTGAGCTAGCTCACTCTACTGGCCCTATAGGAAACACAGTAGAGTGCAAGAATGCCCGTTTCTCAAAAGCAGAGTGTTTTTCTTGCATGGCACACTAGGGTTCAGTTAAACTTCCTAATGGAGTTGAATCACGTTCAGTTTCAAGTTCTAGCAGTAAGGGTTCATTCAGTCTAAGAAGAGCACTCTTGTGCTATTCTGGCCATACACAATACAAATAGCATTCGCGTCTGTTCCCAGAAAGCAGAGTGTATTGGACTGAAGTGAAGCTCCTGTTTAACTTAGTTTCCAATCCTGAGTTGAACTGGATATGCCCCGTTTGTGTAGGAAGCAAAGTTCTTTTGTTCTGAGCTAGCTCACTGTACTGGCCCTATTGGAAACACAGTAGAGTGCAAGAATGCCCGTTTCTCAAAAGCAGAGTGTTTTTCTTGCATGGCACACTAGGGTTCAGTTAAACTTCCTAAACGGAGTTGAATCACGCTCAGTTTCACGTTCTAGCAGCAAGGGTTCATTCAGGCTATTAAGAGCACTTTTGTGCTATTCTGGCCATACACAGTGCAAATGGCATTTGCGTCTGTTCCCAGCAAGTACAGTGTATTGGACAGAATAGAAGCTCCTGTTTTACTTAGTTTCCAATACTGAGTTGAACTAGATATGCCCCGTTTGTGTAGGAAGCACAGTTCTTTTGTTCTGAGCTAGCTCACTGTACTGGCCCTATATGAAACACAGTAGAGTGCAAGAATGCCCGTTTCTCAAAAGCAGAGTGTTTTTCTTGCATGGCACACTATGGTTCAGTTAAACTTCATAAATGGAGTTGAATCACGTTCAGTTTCAAGTTCTAGCAGCAAGGGTTCATTCAGGCTAAGAAGAACACTCTTGTGCTATTCTGGCCATAGACAGTGCAAATGGTATTCGCGTCTGTTCCCAGCAAGTACAGTTAATTGGAAAGAAGAGAAGCTCCTGTTTTACTTTGTTTCCAATACTGAGTTGAACAGGATATGCCCCGTTTGTGTAGGAGGCACAGTTCTTTTGTTCAGAGCTAGCTCACTGTACTGGCCCTATAGGAAACACAGTAGAGTGAAAGAATGCCCGTTTCTCATAAGCAGAGTGTTTTTCTTGCATGGCACACTAGGGTTCAGTTAAACTTCCGAAACGGAGTTGAATCACGTTCAGTTTCAAGTTCTAGCAGCAAGGGTTCATTCAGGCTAAGAAGAGCACTCTTGTGTTATTCTGGCTATACACAGTGCACATAGCATTCGCGTCTGTTCCCAGCAAGTAACGTGTATTGGAATGAATAGAAGCTCCTGTATTACTTAGTTTCCAATCCTGAGTTGAACTAGATATGCCCCGTTTGTGTAGGAAACAAAGTTCTTTTGTTCTGAGCTAGCTCACTGTGTTGGGCCTATAGGAAACACAGTAGAGTGCTAGAATGCCCGTTTCTCAAAAGCAGAGAGTTTTTCTTGCATGGCACACTAGTGTTCAGTTAAACTTCCTAAACGGCGTGGAATCACGTCCAGTTTCAAGTTCTAGCAGCAAGGGTTCTTTCAGGTTAAGAAGAGCACTCTTGTGCTATTCTAGCCATACACAGTGCAAATGGTATTCGCGTCAGTTCCCAGCAAGTACAGTGTATTGGATAGAAGAGAAGCTCCTGTTTTGCTTAGTTTCCAATACTGAGTTGAATTAGATATGCCCCGTTTGTGTAGGAAGCACAATTCTTATGTTCTGAGCTAGCTCACTGTACTGGCCCTATAGGAAACACAGTAGAGTGCAAGAATGCCCGTTTCTCAAAAGCAGAGTGTTTTTCCTGCATGACACATTAGGGTTCAATTAAAATTCCTAAATGGAGTTGAATAACTTTCAGTTTCAAGTTCAAGCAGCAAGCGTTCATTCAGGTTAAGAAGAGCACTCTTGTGCTATTCTGGCCACACACAGTACAAATAGCATTCGCATCTGTTCCCAGCAAGTACAGTGTATTGGACTGAAGAGAAGCTCCTTTTTTACTTAGTTTCCAATACTGAGTTGAACTAGATATGCCCCGTTTGTGTAGGAAGCACAGTTCTTTTGTTTTGAGATAGCTCACTGTACTGGCCCTATAGGAAACACAGTTGAGTGCAAGAATGCCCATTCTCAAAATCAGAGTGTTTTTTTTTTTGTATGGTACACTAGGGTTCAGTTAAACTTCCTGAACGGAGTTGATCACGTTCAGTTTCACGTTCTTGCAGGAAGGTTTCATACAGTCTAAGAAGAGCACTCTTGTGCTATTCTGGCCATATACAGTTTAATAGCATTCGCATCTGTTTCCAGCAAGTACAGTGTATTGGACTGAAGAGAAGCTCCTGTTTTACTTACTTTCCAATATTGAGTTGAACTACATATGCCCCTTTTTTTTTGGGGAAGCACAGTTCTTTGGTTCTGAGCTAGTACTGTACTGCCCTGTGGGAAACACAGTAAAGTGCAAGAATGCCCATTCTCAAAAGCAGAGAATTTTTCTTGCATGGCACACTAGGGTTCAGTTAAAATTCCTAAACGGAGTTGAATCAACTTCAGTTTCAAGTTCTAGCAGCAAGGGTTCATTCAGGCTAAGAACAGCACTCTTGTGATATTCTGGCCATACACTGTGAAAATAGCATTCGCGTCTGTTCTCGGCAAGTACAGGGTATTTGATTGAATAGAAGCTCCTGTTTTACTTAGTTTCCAATACTGAGTTGAACTAGATATGCCCCGTTTGTGTAGGAAGCACAGTTCTTTTGTTCTGAGCTAGCACACTGTACTGGCCCTATAGTAAACACAGTAGAGTGCAAGAATGCCCGTTTCTCAAAAGCAGAGTGTTTTTCTTGCATGGCACACTAGGGTTCAATTAAACTTCCTAAACGGAGTTGAATCACGTTCAGTTTCAAGTTCTAGCAGCAAGGGTTCATTCAGGCTAAGAAGAGCACTCTTGTGCTATTCTGGCCAAACACAGTGCAAATAGCATTCGCGTCTGTTCCCAGCAAGTACAGTGTATTGGACTGAAGTGAAGCTCCTGTTTTACTTAGTTTCCAATCCTGAGTTGAACTGGATATGCCCTGTTTGTGTAGGAAGCACAGTCTTTTGTTCTGAGCTAGCTCACTGTACTGGCCCTGTAGGAAACACAGTAGAGTGCAAGAATGCCCGTTTCTCAAAAGCAGAGTGTTTTTCTTGCATGGCACACTAGGGTTCAATTAAACTTCCTAAACAGAGTTGAATCACGTTGAGTTTCAAGTTCTAGCAGCAAGGGTTCTTTCAGGCTAAGAAGAGTACTCTTGTGCTATTCTGGCCATACACAGTTTAGTAGCATTCGCTTCTGTTTCCAGCAAGTACAGTGTATTGGACAGAAGAGAAGCTCCTGTTTTACTTACTTTCCAATATTGAGTTGAACTAGATATGCCCCGTTTGTGTGGGAAGCACAGTTCTTTTGTTCTGAGCTATCTAACTGTACTGGCCCTATAGGAAACACAGTAGAGTGTAAGAATGCCCATTCTGAACAGCAGAGTGTTTTTCTTGCATGGCACACTAGGGTTCAGTTAAACTTCCTAAACGGAGTTGAATCACGTTCAGTTTGAAGTTCTAACAGCAAGGGTTCATTCAGGCTAAGAAGAGCACTCTGGTGCTATTCTGGCCATACACAGTGCAAATGGCATTCGCGTCTGTTGCCAGCAAGTACAGTGTATTGGACTGAAGAGAAGCTCCTGTTTTACTAAGTTTCCAATACTGAGTTGAACTAGATATGCCGCGTTTGTTTAGGAAGCACAGTTCTTTTGTTCGGAGCTAGCTCTGTGTACTGGCCCTATAGGAAACACAGTAGAGTGCAAGAATGCCCGTTTCTCAAAAGCACAGTGTTTTTCTTGCATGGCACACTAGGGTTCAATTAAAATTCCTATACGGATTTGAATCAAGTTCAGTTTCAAGTTATAGCTGCAAGGGTTCATTCAGGCTAAGAAGAGCACTCTTGTGCTATTCTGGCCATACACAGAGCAAATAGCATTCGCGACTGTTCCCAGGAAGTTCAGTGTATTGGACTGAAGAGAAGCTCCTGTTTTGCTTAGTTTCCAATCCTGAGTTGAACTAGATATGCCCCGTTTGTGTAGGAAGCACAGTTCTTTTGTTCTGAGCTAGCTCACTGTACTGGCCCTACAGGAAACACCGTAGAGTGCAAGAATGCCCGTTTCTCAAAATCAGAGTGTTATTCTTGCATGGCACACTAGGGTTCAGTTAAACTTCCTAAACGGAGTTGAATCACGTTAAGTTTCAAGTTCTAACAGCAAGGGATTATTCAGGCTAAAAAGAGCACTCTTGTGCTATTCTGGCCATACACAATGCAAATGGCATTCTTGTCTGGTCCCAGCAAGTACAGTGTATTGGACTGAAGAGAAGCTCCTGTTTTACTTAGTTTCCAATAATGAGTTGAGACAAATATGCCCCATTTGTGTAGGAAGCACAGTTCTTTTGTTCAGATCTAGCTCTGTGTACTGGCCCTATAGGAAACACAGTAGAGTGCAAGAATGCCCGTTTCTCAAAAGCAGAGTGTTTTTCTTGCATGGCACACTAGGGTCCAGTTAAACTTCCTAAACGGAGTTGAATCACGTTCAGTTTCTAAGTTCCAGCAGCAAGGGTTCATTCAGGCTAAGAAGAGCACTCTTGTGCTATTCTGGCCATACACAGTGTAAATAGCATTCGCGTCTGTTCCCAGCAAGTACAGTGTATTGGACTGAAGAGAAGCTCCTGTTTTATTAAGTTTCCAATACTGAGTTGAACTAGATATGCCCCGTTTGTGTAGGAAGCACACTTCTTTTTTTTTGAGCTATCTCTGTGTACTGGACCTATAGGAAACACAGTAGAGTGCAAGAATGCCCATTTCTCAAAACTGAGTGTTTTTCTTGCATGGCACACTAGGGTTCAATTAAAATTCCTAAATGGAGTTGAATCACGTTCAGTTTCAAGTTATAGCTGCAAGGGTTCATTCAGGCTAAGAACAGCACTCTTGTGCTATTCTGGCCATACACAGTGCAAATAGCATTTGCGACTGTTCCCAGCAAGTTTAGTGAATTGGACTGAAGAGAAGCTCCTGTTTTACTTAGTTTACAATCCTGAGTTGAACTAGATATGCCCCGTTTGTGTAGGAAGCACAGTTATTTTGTTCTGAGCTAGCTCACTGTACTGGCCCTATAGCAAACACAGTACAGTGCAAGAATGCCCGTTTCTCAAAAGCAGAATGTTTTTCTGGCATGGCACACTACGGTTCAGTTAAACTTCCTAAAAGGAGTTGAATCACGTTCAGTTTCAAGTTCTAGCAGCAGGGTTCATTCAGGATAAGAACAGCACTCTTGTGCTATTCTGGCCATACACAGTGCAAATAGCATTCACGTCTGTTCCCAGCAAGTACAGTGTATTTGACTGAAGAGAAGCTCCTGTTTTACTTAGTTTCCAATACTGAGTTTAACTACATATGCCCTGTTTGTGTAGGAAGCACAGTTCTTTTGTTCTGATCTACCTCACTGTACTGGCCCTATAGGAAACATAGTAGAGTGAAATAATGCACGTTTCTCAAAAGCAGAGTGTTTTTCTTGCATGGCACACTAGGGTTCAGTTAAACTTCCTAAACGGAGTTGAATCACGTTCAGTTTCAAGTTCTAACAGCAAGGGTTCATTCAGGATAAGAAGAGCACTCTTGTGCTATTCTGGCCATAAACAGTGCAAATAGCATTCGCGTCTGTTTCAAGCAAGTACAGTGTATTTGACTGAAGAGAAGCTCCTGTTTTACTTAGTTTCCAATACTGAGTTGAACTACATATGCCCTGTTTGTGTAGGAAGCACAGTTCTTTTGTTCTGATCTACCTCACTGTACTAGCCCTATAGGAAACATAGTAGAGTGCAAGAATGCCCGTTTCTCAAAAGCAGAGTGTTTTTCTTGCATGGCACACTAGGGTTCAATTAAACTTCCTAAACGGAGTTGAATCACGTTCAGTTTGAAGTTCTAACAGCTAGGGTTCATTCAGGCTAAGAAGAGCACTCTGGTGCTATTCTGGCCATACACAGTGCAAATGGCATTCGCGTCTGTTGCCAGCAAGTACAGTGTATTGGACTGAAGAGAAGCTCCTGTTTTACTAAGTTTCCAATACTGAGTTGAACTAGATATGCCGCGTTTGTTTAGGAAGCACAGTTCTTATGTTCGGAGCTAGCTCTGTGTACTGGCCCTATAGGAATCACAGTAGAGTGCAAGAATGCCCGTTTTTCAAAAGCACAGTGTTTTTCTTGCATGGCACACTAGGGTTCAATTAAAATTCCTAAACGGAGTTGAATCACGTTCAGTTTCAAGTTATAGCTGCAAGGGTTCATTCAGGCTAAGAAGAGCACTCTTGTGCTATTCTGGCCATACACAGTGCAAATAGCATTCGCGACTCTTTCAGGAAGTTCAGTGTATTGGACTGAAGAGAAGCTCCTGTTTTACTTAGTTTCCAATCCTGAGTTGAACTAGATATGCCCCGTTTGTGTAGGAAGCACAGTTGTTTTGTTCTGAACTAGCTCACTGTATTGGCCCTATAGGAAACACAGTATAGTGCAAGATGCCCCTTTCTCAAATGCAGAGTGTTTTTTTGCATGGCACACTAGGGTTCAGGTAAACTTCCTAAACGGAGTTGAGTCACGTTCATTTTCAAGTTCTAGAAGCAAGGGTTCATTCAGGATAAGAAGAGCACTCTTGTGCTATTCTGGCCATACACAGTGCAAATAGCGTTCGCGTCTGTTTCAAGCAAGTACAGTGTATTTGACTGAAGAGAAGCCCCTGTTTTACTTAGTTTCCAATACTGAGTTGAACTACATATGCCCTGTTTGTGTAGGAAGCACAGTTCTTTTGTTCTGATCTACCTCACTGTACTGGCCCTATAGGAAACATAGTAGAGTGCAAGAATGCCCGTTTCTCAAAAGCAGAGTGTTTTTCTTGCATGGCACACTAGGGTTCAGTTAAACTTCCTAAACGGAGTTGAATCACGTTCAGTTTGAAGTTCTAACAGCAAGGGTTCATTCAGGCTAAGAAGAGAACTCTGGTGCTATTCTGGCCATACACAGTGCAAATGGCATTCGCGTCTGTTGCCAGCAAGTACAGTGTATTGGACTGAAGAGAAGCTCCTGTTTTACTAAGTTTCCAATACTGAGTTGAACTAGATATGCCGCGTTTTTTTAGGAAGCACAGTTCTTTTGTTCGGAGCTAGCTCTGTGTACTGGCCCTATAGGAAACACAGTAGAGTGCAAGAATGCCCGTTTCTCAAAAGCACAGTGTTTTTCTTGCATGGCACACTAGGGTTCAATTAAAATTCCTAAACAGAGTTGAATCACGTTCAGTTTCAAGTTATAGCTGCAAGGGTTCATTCAGGCTAAGAAGAGCACTCTTGTGCTATTCTGGCCATACACAGTGCAAATAGCATTCGCGACTGTTCCCAGGAAGTTCAGTGTATTGGACTGAAGAGAAGCTCCTGTTTTACTTAGTTTCCAATACTGAGTTGAACTAGATATGCCCCGTTTGTGTAGGAAGCACAGTTCTTTTGTTCTGAGCTAGCTCACTGTACTGGCCCTATAGGAAACACAGTAGAGTGCAAGAATGCCCGTTTCTAAAAGCAGAGTGTTTTTCTTGCATGGCACACTAGAGTTCAGTTAAACTTCCTAAACGGAGTTGAATCACGTTCAGTTTCAAGTTCTAGCAGCAGGGTTCATTCAGGCTAAGAACAGCACTCTTGTGCTATTCTGGCCATACACAGTGCAAATAGCATTCGTGTCTGTTCCCAGCATGTACAGTGTATTGGACTGAAGAGAAGCTCCTGTTTTACTTAGTTTCCAATACTGAGTTGAACTAGATATGCCCCGTTTGTATAGGAAGCACAGTTGTTAATTCTGAGCGAGCTCATTGTACTGGCCCTATGGGAAACACAGTAGAGTGCAAGAATGCCCGTTTCTCAAAATAAGAGTGTGTTTCTTGCATGGCACAGTAGGGTTCAGTTAAACTTCCTAAACGGATTTGAATCACGTTCAATTTCTAAGTTCCAGCAGCAAGGGTTCATTCAGGCTAAGAAGAGCACTCTTGTGCTATTCTGGCCATACACAGTGCAAATAGCATTTGCATCTGTTCCCAGCAAGTACACTGTTTTGGACTGAAGAGAAGCTCATGTTTTACTAAGTTTCCAATACTGAGTTGAACTAGATATGCCCCGTTTGTGTAGGAAGCACAGTTCTTTTGTTCTGAGCTAGCTCTGTGTACTGGCCCTATAGGAAACACAGTAGAGTGCAAGAATGCCCGTTTCTCAAAAGCAGAGTGTTTTTCTTGCATGGCACACTAGAGTTCAGTTAAACTTCCTAAACGGAGTTGAATCACGTTCAGTTTCAGGATTGGTAGCAAGGGTTCATGCAGGCTAAGAAGAGCACTCTTGTGCTATTCTGGCCATACACAGAGCAAATAGCATTCGCGTCTGTTCCCAGCAAGTACAGTGTATTGGACTGAAGAGAAGCTCCTGTTTTACTTAGTTTCCAATACTGAGTTGAACTAGATATGCCCCGTTTGTGTAGGAAGCACAGTTCTTTTGTTCTGAGCTTTCTCCCTGTACTGGCCCTATAGGAAACACAGTAGACTGAAAGAATGCCCGTGTCTAAAAATCAGAGTGTTTTTCTTGCATGGCACACTAGGGTTCAGTTAAACTTCCTAAACGGAGTTGAATCACGTTCAGTTTCTAAGTTCCAGTAGCAAGGTTTCATTCAGGCTAAGAAGAGCACTCTTGTGCTAGTCTGGCCATACACAGTACAAATAGCATTCGCCTCTGTTCCCAGCAAGTACAGTGTATTGGACTGAAGAGAAGCCCCTGTTTTACTGAGTTTCCAATACTGAGTTGAACTAGATATGCCCCGTTTCTGTAGGAAGCACAGTTCTTTTGTTCTGAGGTAGCTCTGTGTACTGGCCCTATAGGAAACACAGTAGAGTGCAAGAATGCCCGTTTCTCAAAATCAGAGTGTTTTTCTTGCATGGCACACTAGGGTTCAATTAAAATTCCTAAACGGAGTTGAATCACGTTCAGTTTCAAGTTATAGCTGCAAGGGTTCATTCAGGCTAAGAACAGCACTCCTGTGCTATTCTGGCCATACACAGTGCAAATAGCATTCCCGACTGTTCCCAGCAAGTTCAGTGTATTGGACTGAAGAGAAGCTCCTGTTTTACTTAGTTTCCAATCCTGAGTTTAAATAGATATGCCCCGTTTGTGTAGGAAGCATAGTTCTTTTGTTCTGAACTAGCGCACTGTATTGGCCCTATAGGAAACACAGTAGACTGTAAGAATGCCCGTTTCTCAAAAGCAGAGTGTTTTTCTTGCATGGCACACTAGAGTTCAGTTAAACTTCCTAAACGGAGTTGAATCACGTTCAGTTTCAAGTTCTAGCAGCAAGGGTTCATTCAGGCTAAGAACAGCACTCTTGTGCTATTCTGGTCATACACAGAGCAAATAGCATTCGCGTCTGTTCCCAGCAAGTACCGTGTATTGGACTGAAGAGAAGCTCCTCTTTTACTTAGTTTCCAATACTGAGTTGAACTAGATATGCCACGTTTGTGTAGGAAGCACAGTTCTTTTGTTCTGAGGTAGCTCTGTGTACTGGCCCTATAGGAAACACAGTAGAGTGCAAGATACCCCTTTCTCAAATGCAGAGTGTTTTTCTTGCATGGCACACTAGGGTTCAGGTAAACTTCCTAAACGGAGTTGAGTCACGTTCATTTTCAAGTTCTAGAAGCAAGGGTTCATTCAGGATAAGAAGAGCACTCTTGTGCTATTCTGGCCATACACAGTGCAAATAGCGTTCGCGTCTGTTTCAAGCAAGTACAGTGTATTTGACTGAAGAGAAGCTCCTGTTTTACTTAGTTTCCAATACTGAGTTGAACTACATATGCCCTGTTTGTGTAGGAAGCACAGTTCTTATGTTCTGATCTACCTCACTGTACTGGCCCTATAGGAAACATAGTAGAGTGCAAGAATGCCCGTTTCTCAAAAGCAGAGTGTTTTTCTTGCATGGCACACTAGGGTTCAGTTAAACTTCCTAAACGGAGTTGAATCACGTTCAGTTTGAAGTTCTAACAGCAAGGGTTCATTCAGGCTAAGAAGAGCACTCTGGTGCTATTCTGGCTATACACAGTGCAAATGGCATTCTTGTCTGGTCCCAGCAAGTACATTGTATTGGACTGAAGAGAAGCTCCTGTTTTACTAAGTTTCCAATACTGAGTTGAACAAGATATGCCGCGTTTGTTTAGGAAGCACAGTTCTTTTGTTCGGAGCTAGCTCTGTGTACTGGCCCTATAGGAAACACAGTAGAGTGCAAGAATGCCCGTTTCTCAAAAGCACAGTGTTTTTCTTGCATGGCATACTAGGGTTCAATTAAAATTCCTATACGGATTTGAATCACGTTCAGTTTCAAGTTATAGCTGCAAGGGTTCTTTCAGGCTAAGAAGAGCACTCTTGTGCTATTCTGGCCATACACAGTGCAAATAGCATTCGCGTCTGTTCCAAGCAAGTACAGTGTATTGGACTGAAGTGAAGCTCCTGTTTTAGTTAGTTTCCAATCCTGAGTTGAACTCGATATGCCCCGTTTTTGTAGGAAGCACAGTTCTTTTGTTCTGAGCTAGCTCACTGTACTGGCCCTATAGGAAACACAGTAGAGTGCAAGAATGCACGTTTCTCAAAAGCAGAGTGCTTTCCTTGCATGGCACACTAGGGTTCAGTTAAACTTCCTAAACGGAGTTGAATCTCGTTCAGTTTCAAGTTCTAGCAGCAAGGATTCTTTCAGGCTAAGAACAGCACTCTTGTGCTATTCTGGCCATACACAGTGCAATTAGCATTCGCGTCTATTCCCAGAAAGTACAGTGTATTGGAATGAAGAGAAGCTCCTGTTTTACTTAGTTTCCAATACTGAGTTGAACTAGATATGCCCAGTTTGTGTAGGAAGCACAGTTCTTTTGTTCTGAGCTAGCTCACTGTACTGGCCCTATAGGAAACACAGTAGAGTGCAAGAATGCCCGTTTCTCAAAAGCAGAGTGTTTTCCTTGCAGGGCATACTAGGGTTCAGTTAAACTTCCAAACGGAGTTGAATCACGTTCAGTTTCAAGTTCTAGCAGCAAGGATTCTTTCAGGCTAAGAACAGCACTCTTGTGCTATTCTGGCCATACACAGTGCAAATAGCATTCGCGTCTGTTCCCAGCAAGTACAGTGTATTGGACTGAAGAGAAGCTCCTGTTTTACTTAGTTTCCAATACTGAGTGAACTAGAAATGCCCCGTATGTGTACGAAGCACAGTTCTTTTGTTCTGAGCTAGCTCACGGTACTGGCCCTATAGGAAATACAGTAGAGTGCAAGAATGCCTGTTTCTCAAAAGCAGAGTGTTTTTCATGCATGGTACACAAGGGTTCAGTTAAACTTCCTAAACGGAGTTGAATCACGTTCAGTTTCAAGTTCTAGCAGCAAGGGTTCATTCACGCTAAGAACAGCACTCTTGTGCTATTCTGGCCATACACAGTGCAATTAGCATTCGCCTCTGTTCCCAGCAAGTACAGTGTATTGGATTGAAGAGAAGCTCCTGTTTTACTTAGTTTCCAATACTGAGTTGAACTAGATATGCCCCGTTTCTGTAGGAAGCACAGTTCTTTTGTTCTGAGCTAGCTCACTGTACTGGCCCTATAGGAAACACATTAGAGTGCAAGAATGCCCGTTTCTCAAAAGCACAGTGTTTTTCTTGCATGGCACACTAGGGTTCAGTTAAATTTCCTAAACAGAGTTGAATCTCGTTCAGGTTCAAATTCCAGCAGCAAGGGTTCATTCAGTCTAAGAAGAGCACTCTTGTGCTATTCTGGCCATACACTCTGTGCAAATAGCATTCGCGTCTGTTTTCAGCAAGTACAGTGTATTGGACTGAAGAGAAGCTCCTGTTTTACTAAGTTTCCAATATTGAGTTGAACTAGATATGCCCCGTTTGTGTAGGAAGCACATTTCTTTTCTTCTGAGCTACCTCACTGTACTGGCCCTATAGGAACGCATTAGAGTGCAAGAATGCCCGTTTCTCAAAAGCACAGTGTTTTTCTTGCATGCCACACTAGGGTTCAGTTAAACTTCCTAAACGGAGTTGAATCACGTTCAGTTTCAAGATCTAGCAGCAAGGTTTCATTCAGGCTAAGAACAGCACTCTTGTGCAATTCTGGCCATACACAGTGCAAATAGCATTCGCATCTGTTCCCAGCAAGTACAGTGTATTGGACTGAAGAGAAGCTCCTGTTTTACTTAGTTTAGAATACTGAGTTGAACTAGATATGCCCCGTTTGTGTAGGAAGCACAGTTCTTTTGTTCTGAGCTAGCTCACTCTACTGGCCCTATAGGAAACACAGTAGAGGGCAAGAATGCCCATTCTCAAAAGCAGAGAATTTTTCTTGCATGGCACACTAGGGTTAATTTAAACTTCCGAAACGGAGTTGAATCACGTTCAGTTTCAAGTTCTAGCAGCAAGGGTTCATTCAGTCTAAGAAGAGCACTCTTGAGCTATTCTGGCCTTACACTGTGCAAATAGAATTCGCCTCAGTTCCCAGCAAGTACAGTGTATGGGACTGAAGAGAAGCTCCTGTTTTACTTAGTTTCCTATACTGAGTTGAATTATATATGCCCCGTTTGTGTAGGAAGCACAGTTCTTTTGATCTGAGCTAGCTCACCGTACTGGCCCTATAGGAAACAAAGTAGAGTGCAAGAATGCCCGTTTCTCAAAAGCATAGTGTTTTTCTTGCATGGCACACTAGGGTTCAGTTAAACATCCTAAACGGAGTTGAATCACGTTCAGTTTCACGTTCTTGCAGGAAGGGTTCATTCAGGCTAAGAAGAGCACTCTTGTGCTATTCTGGCCATACACAGTTCAAGTAGCATTCTCCTCTGTTACCAGCAAGTACAGTGTATTAGACTGAAGACGAGCTCCTGTTTTACTTCGTTTTCAATCCTGAGTTGAACTAGATATGCCCCGTTTGTGTAGGAAGCACAGTTCTTTTGTTCTGAGCTAGCTCACTGTATTGGCCCTATAGGAAACACAGTAGAGTGCGAGAATGCCCGTTTCTCAAAAGCAGAGTGTTTTTCTTTCATGCCTGACTAGGGTTCAGTTAAACTTCATAAATGGAGTTGAATCACGTTCAGTTTCAAGTTCTAGCAGCAAGGGTTCATTCAGGCTAAGAAGAACACTCTTGTGCTATTCTGGCCATACACTGTACAAATAGCATTCTCGTCTGTTCCCAGCAAGTACAGTGTATTGGACTGAATAGAAGCTCCTGTTTTTCTTAGTTTCCAATCCTGAGTTGAACTGGATATGCCCCGTTTGTGTAGGAAGCACAGTTCTTTTGTTCTGAGCTAGCTCACTGTACTGGCCCTATTGGAAACACAGTAGAGTGCAAGAATGCCCGTTTCACAAAAGCAGAGAGTTTTTCTAGCATGGCACACTAGGGTTCAATTAAACTTCCTATAGGGAGTTGAATTACGTTCAGTTTCAGGTTCTAGCAGCAAGGGTTCATTCAGGCTAAGAACAGAACTCTTGTGCTATTCTGGCCATACACAGTGCAAATAGAATTCGCGTCTGTTCCCAGCAAGTACAGTGTATTGGACTGAATAGAAGCTCCTGTTTTACTTAGTTTCCAATCCTGAGATGAACTAGATATGCCCCGTTTGTGTAGGAAGCACAGTTCTTTTGTTCTGAGCTAGCTCACTGTACTGGCACTATAGAAACACAGTAGAGTGCAAGAATGCCCGTTTCTCAAAAGCAGAGTGTTTTTCTTGCATGGCACACTAGGGTTCAGTTAAACTTCATAAATGGAGTTGAATCACGTTCAGTTTCAATTTCTAGCAGCAAGGGTTCATTCAGGCTAAGAAGAACACTCTTGTGCTATTCTGGTCATACACAGTACAAATAGCATTCCCGTCTGTTCCCAGCATGTACAGTGTATTGGACTGAAGTGAAGCTCCTGTTTAACTTAGTTTCCAATCCTGAGTTGAACTGGATATGCCCGGTTTGTGGAGGAAGCACAGTTCTTTTGTTCTTAGCTAGCTCACTGTACTGGCCCTATAGGAAACACAGTAGAGTGCAAGAATGCCCGTTTCTCAAAAGCAGAGTGTTTTTCTTGCATGGCACACTAGGGTTCAATTAAACTTCCTAAACGGAGTTGAATTACGTTCAGTTTCAAGTTCTAGCAGCAAGGGTTCTTTCAGGCTAAGAACAGCACTCTTGTGCTATTCTGGCCATACACAGTGCAAATAGCATTCGCGTCTGTTCCCAGCACGTACAGTGTATTGTACTGAAGAGAAGCTCCTTTTTTACTTAGTTTCCAATACTGAGTTGAACTAGATATGCCCCGTTTGTGTAGGAAGCACAGTTCTTTTGTTCTGAGCTAGGTCACTGGACTGGCCTTATAGGAAACACAGTAGAGTGCAAGAATGCCCGTTTCTCAAAAGCAGAGTGTTTTTCTTGCATGGCACACTATGGTTCAGTTAAACTTCATAAATGGAGTTGAATCACGTTCAGTTTCAAGTTCTAGCAGCAAGGGTTCACTCAGGATAAGAAGAACACTCTTGTGCTTTTCTGGCCATACACAGTGCAAATAGCATTCGCGTCTCTTCCCAGCAAGTACAGTGTATTGGACTGAATAGAAGCTCCTGTTTTACTTAGTTTTCAATACTGAGTAGAACTAGATATGCCACGTTTGTGTAGGAAGCACAGTTCTTTTGTTCTGAGCTAGGACACTGTACTGGCCCTATAGGAAACACATTAGAGTGCAAGAATGCCCATTCTCAAAAGCAGAGAATTTTTCATGCAGGTCACAATAGGGTTCAGTTAAATTTCCTAAACGGAGTTGAATCACGTTCAGTTTCAAGATCTATCAGCAAGGTTTCATTCAGGCTAAGAACAGCACTCTTGTCCAATTCTGGCCATTCACAGTGCAAATAGCATTCACATCTGTTCCCAGCAAGTACAGTGTATTAGACTGAAGAGAAGCTCCTGTTTTACTTAGTTTCCAATACTGAGTTGAACTAGATATGCCCCGTTTGTGTAGGGAGCACAGTTTTTTGGTTTTGAGCTAGCTCACTCTACTGGCCCTATAGGAAACACAGTAGAGTGCAAGAATGCCCGTTTCTCAAAAGCAGAGTGTTTTTCTTGCATGGCACACTAGGGTTCAGTTAAACTTCCTAATGGAGTTGAATCACGTTCAGTTTCAAGTTCTAGCAGTAAGGGTTCATTCAGTCTAAGAAGAGCACTCTTGTGCTATTCTGGCCATACACAATACAAATAGCATTCGCGTCTGTTCCCAGAAAGCAGAGTGTATTGGACTCAAGTGAAGCTCCTGTTTAACTTAGTTTCCAATCCTGAGTTGAACTGGATATGCCCCGTTTGTGTAGGAAGCAAAGTTCTTTTGTTCTGAGCTAGCTCACTGTACTGGCCCTATTGGAAACACAGTAGAGTGCAAGAATGCCCGTTTCTCAGAAGCAGAGTGTTTTTCTTGCATGGCACACTAGGGTTCAGTTAAACTTCCTAAACGGAGTTGAATCACGCTCAGTTTCACGTTCTAGCAGCAAGGGTTCATTCAGGCTATTAAGAGCACTTTTGTGCTATTCTGGCCATACACAGTGCAAATGGCATTCGCGTCTGTTCCCAGCAAGTACAGTGTATTGGACAGAATAGAAGCTCCTGTTTTACTTAGTTTCCAATACTGAGTTGAACTAGATATGCCCCGTTTGTGTAGGAAGCACAGTTCTTTTGTTCTGAGCTAGCTCACTGTACTGGCACTATAGAAACACAGTAGAGTGCAAGAATGCCCGTTTCTCAAAAGCAGAGTGTTTTTCTTGCATGGCACACTAGGGTTCAGTTAAACTTCATAAATGGAGTTGAATCACGTTCAGTTTCAATTTCTAGCAGCAAGGGTTCATTCAGGCTAAGAAGAACACTCTTGTGCTATTCTGGTCATACACAGTACAAATAGCATTCCCGTCTGTTCCCAGCATGTACAGTGTATTGGACTGAAGTGAAGCTCCTGTTTAACTTAGTTTCCAATCCTGAGTTGAACTGGATATGCCCGGTTTGTGGAGGAAGCACAGTTCTTTTGTTCTTAGCTAGCTCACTGTACTGGCCCTATAGGAAACACAGTAGAGTGCAAGAATGCCCGTTTCTCAAAAGCAGAGTGTTTTTCTTGCATGGCACACTAGGGTTCAATTAAACTTCCTAAACGGAGTTGAATTACGTTCAGTTTCAAGTTCTAGCAGCAAGGGTTCTTTCAGGCTAAGAACAGCACTCTTGTGCTATTCTGGCCATACACAGTGCAAATAGCATTCGCGTCTGTTCCCAGCACGTACAGTGTATTGTACTGAAGAGAAGCTCCTTTTTTACTTAGTTTCCAATACTGAGTTGAACTAGATATGCCCCGTTTGTGTAGGAAGCACAGTTCTTTTGTTCTGAGCTAGGTCACTGGACTGGCCTTATAGGAAACACAGTAGAGTGCAAGAATGCCCGTTTCTCAAAAGCAGAGTGTTTTTCTTGCATGGCACACTATGGTTCAGTTAAACTTCATAAATGGAGTTGAATCACGTTCAGTTTCAAGTTCTAGCAGCAAGGGTTCACTCAGGATAAGAAGAACACTCTTGTGCTTTTCTGGCCATACACAGTGCAAATAGCATTCGCGTCTCTTCCCAGCAAGTACAGTGTATTGGACTGAATAGAAGCTCCTGTTTTACTTAGTTTTCAATACTGAGTAGAACTAGATATGCCACGTTTGTGTAGGAAGCACAGTTCTTTTGTTCTGAGCTAGGACACTGTACTGGCCCTATAGGAAACACATTAGAGTGCAAGAATGCCCATTCTCAAAAGCAGAGAATTTTTCATGCAGGTCACAATAGGGTTCAGTTAAATTTCCTAAACGGAGTTGAATCACGTTCAGTTTCAAGATCTATCAGCAAGGTTTCATTCAGGCTAAGAACAGCACTCTTGTCCAATTCTGGCCATTCACAGTGCAAATAGCATTCACATCTGTTCCCAGCAAGTACAGTGTATTAGACTGAAGAGAAGCTCCTGTTTTACTTAGTTTCCAATACTGAGTTGAACTAGATATGCCCCGTTTGTGTAGGGAGCACAGTTTTTTGGTTTTGAGCTAGCTCACTCTACTGGCCCTATAGGAAACACAGTAGAGTGCAAGAATGCCCGTTTCTCAAAAGCAGAGTGTTTTTCTTGCATGGCACACTAGGGTTCAGTTAAACTTCCTAATGGAGTTGAATCACGTTCAGTTTCAAGTTCTAGCAGTAAGGGTTCATTCAGTCTAAGAAGAGCACTCTTGTGCTATTCTGGCCATACACAATACAAATAGCATTCGCGTCTGTTCCCAGAAAGCAGAGTGTATTGGACTGAAGTGAAGCTCCTGTTTAACTTAGTTTCCAATCCTGAGTTGAACTGGATATGCCCCGTTTGTGTAGGAAGCAAAGTTCTTTTGTTCTGAGCTAGCTCACTGTACTGGCCCTATTGGAAACACAGTAGAGTGCAAGAATGCCCGTTTCTCAAAAGCAGAGTGTTTTTCTTGCATGGCACACTAGGGTTCAGTTAAACTTCCTAAACGGAGTTGAATCACGCTCAGTTTCACGTTCTAGCAGCAAGGGTTCATTCAGGCTATTAAGAGCACTTTTGTGCTATTCTGGCCATACACAGTGCAAATGGCATTTGCGTCTGTTCCCAGCAAGTACAGTGTATTGGACAGAATAGAAGCTCCTGTTTTACTTAGTTTCCAATACTGAGTTGAACTAGATATGCCCCGTTTGTGTAGGAAGCACAGTTCTTTTGTTCTGAGCTAGCTCACTGTACTGGCCCTATATGAAACACAGTAGAGTGCAAGAATGCCCGTTTCTCAAAAGCAGAGTGTTTTTCTTGCATGGCACACTATGGTTCAGTTAAACTTCATAAATGGAGTTGAATCACGTTCAGTTTCAAGTTCTAGCAGCAAGGGTTCATTCAGGCTAAGAAGAACACTCTTGTGCTATTCTGGCCATAGACAGTGCAAATGGTATTCGCGTCTGTTCCCAGCAAGTACAGTTAATTGGAAAGAAGAGAAGCTCCTGTTTTACTTTGTTTCCAATACTGAGTTGAACAGGATATGCCCCGTTTGTGTAGGAGGCACAGTTCTTTTGTTCAGAGCTAGCTCACTGTACTGGCCCTATAGGAAACACAGTAGAGTGAAAGAATGCCCGTTTCTCATAAGCAGAGTGTTTTTCTTGCATGGCACACTAGGGTTCAGTTAAACTTCCGAAACGGAGTTGAATCACGTTCAGTTTCAAGTTCTAGCAGCAAGGGTTCATTCAGGCTAAGAAGAGCACTCTTGTGTTATTCTGGCTATACACAGTGCACATAGCATTCGCGTCTGTTCCCAGCAAGTAACGTGTATTGGAATGAATAGAAGCTCCTGTATTACTTAGTTTCCAATCCTGAGTTGAACTAGATATGCCCCGTTTGTGTAGGAAACAAAGTTCTTTTGTTCTGAGCTAGCTCACTGTGTTGGGCCTATAGGAAACACAGTAGAGTGCTAGAATGCCCGTTTCTCAAAAGCAGAGAGTTTTTCTTGCATGGCACACTAGTGTTCAGTTAAACTTCCTAAACGGCGTGGAATCACGTCCAGTTTCAAGTTCTAGCAGCAAGGGTTCTTTCAGGTTAAGAAGAGCACTCTTGTGCTATTCTAGCCATACACAGTGCAAATGGTATTCGCGTCAGTTCCCAGCAAGTACAGTGTATTGGATAGAAGAGAAGCTCCTGTTTTGCTTAGTTTCCAATACTGAGTTGAATTAGATATGCCCCGTTTGTGTAGGAAGCACAATTCTTATGTTCTGAGCTAGCTCACTGTACTGGCCCTATAGGAAACACAGTAGAGTGCAAGAATGCCCGTTTCTCAAAAGCAGAGTGTTTTTCCTGCATGACACATTAGGGTTCAATTAAAATTCCTAAATGGAGTTGAATAACTTTCAGTTTCAAGTTCAAGCAGCAAGCGTTCATTCAGGTTAAGAAGAGCACTCTTGTGCTATTCTGGCCACACACAGTACAAATAGCATTCGCATCTGTTCCCAGCAAGTACAGTGTATTGGACTGAAGAGAAGCTCCTTTTTTACTTAGTTTCCAATACTGAGTTGAACTAGATATGCCCCGTTTGTGTAGGAAGCACAGTTCTTTTGTTTTGAGATAGCTCACTGTACTGGCCCTATAGGAAACACAGTTGAGTGCAAGAATGCCCATTCTCAAAATCAGAGTGTTTTTTTTTTTGTATGGTACACTAGGGTTCAGTTAAACTTCCTGAACGGAGTTGATCACGTTCAGTTTCACGTTCTTGCAGGAAGGTTTCATACAGTCTAAGAAGAGCACTCTTGTGCTATTCTGGCCATATACAGTTTAATAGCATTCGCATCTGTTTCCAGCAAGTACAGTGTATTGGACTGAAGAGAAGCTCCTGTTTTACTTACTTTCCAATATTGAGTTGAACTACATATGCCCCTTTTTTTTTGGGGAAGCACAGTTCTTTGGTTCTGAGCTAGTACTGTACTGCCCTGTGGGAAACACAGTAAAGTGCAAGAATGCCCATTCTCAAAAGCAGAGAATTTTTCTTGCATGGCACACTAGGGTTCAGTTAAAATTCCTAAACGGAGTTGAATCAACTTCAGTTTCAAGTTCTAGCAGCAAGGGTTCATTCAGGCTAAGAACAGCACTCTTGTGATATTCTGGCCATACACTGTGAAAATAGCATTCGCGTCTGTTCTCGGCAAGTACAGGGTATTTGATTGAATAGAAGCTCCTGTTTTACTTAGTTTCCAATACTGAGTTGAACTAGATATGCCCCGTTTGTGTAGGAAGCACAGTTCTTTTGTTCTGAGCTAGCACACTGTACTGGCCCTATAGTAAACACAGTAGAGTGCAAGAATGCCCGTTTCTCAAAAGCAGAGTGTTTTTCTTGCATGGCACACTAGGGTTCAATTAAACTTCCTAAACGGAGTTGAATCACGTTCAGTTTCAAGTTCTAGCAGCAAGGGTTCATTCAGGCTAAGAAGAGCACTCTTGTGCTATTCTGGCCAAACACAGTGCAAATAGCATTCGCGTCTGTTCCCAGCAAGTACAGTGTATTGGACTGAAGTGAAGCTCCTGTTTTACTTAGTTTCCAATCCTGAGTTGAACTGGATATGCCCTGTTTGTGTAGGAAGCACAGTCTTTTGTTCTGAGCTAGCTCACTGTACTGGCCCTGTAGGAAACACAGTAGAGTGCAAGAATGCCCGTTTCTCAAAAGCAGAGTGTTTTTCTTGCATGTCACACTAGGGTTCAGTTAAACTTCCTAAATGGAGTTGAATCACGTTCAGTTTCAAGTTCTAGCAGTAAGGGTTCATTCAGTATAAGAAGAGCACTCTTGTGCTATTCTGGCCATACACAGTTTAATAGCATTTATGTCTGTTTCCAGCAAGTACAGTGTATTTGACTGAAGAGAAGCTCCTGTTTTACTTAGTTTCCAATATTGAGTTGAACTAGATATGCCCCGTGTGTGGAGGAAGCACAGTTCTTTTGTTCTGAGCTAGCTCACTGTACTGGCCCTATAGGAAACACAGTAGAGTGCAAGAAAGCCCATTCTCAAAAGCAGAGAATTTTTCTTGCATGGCATACTAGGGTTAAGTTAAACTTCGGAAACTGAGTTGAATCACGTTCAGTTTCAAGTTCTAGCAGCAAGGGTTCATTAGGCCAAAGAAGAGAACTCTTGTGCTATTCTGGCCATAAACTGTGCAAATAGCATTCGCGTCTGTTCTCAGCAAGTACAGTGTATTGGACTGAAGAGAAGCTCCTGTTTTACTTAATTTCCAATCCTGAGTTGAACTAGATATGCCCCGTTTGTGTAGGAAGCACAGTTCTTTTGTTTTGAGCAAGCTCACTGTACTGGCCCTATAGGAAACACATTAGAGTGAAAGAATGACTGTTTCTCAAAAGCAGAGTGTTTTTCTTGCATGACACACTAGGGTCCAGTTAAACTTCCTAAACGGAGTTGAATCACGTTCAGTTTCAAGTTATAGCAGCAAGGGTTCATTCAGGCTAAGAACAGCCCTCCTGTGCTATTCTGGCCATACAGAGTACAAATAGCATTCGCGTCTGTTCCCAGCAAGTAACGTGTATTGGAATGAATAGAAGCTCCTGTATTACTTAGTTTCCAATCCTGAGTTGAACTAGGTATGCCCCGTTTGTGTAGGAAGCAAAGTTCTTTTGTTCTGAGGTAGCTCACTGTGCTGGGCCTATAGGAAAAACTGTGGAGTGCTAGAATGCCGGTTTCTCAAAAGCAGAGAGTTTTTCTTGCATGGCACACTAGTGTTCAGTTAAACTTCCTAAACGGAGTTGAATCACGTTCAGTTTCAAGTTCTAGCAGCAAGGGTTCTTTCAGGTTAAGAAGAGCACTCTTGTGCTATTCTGGCCATACACAGTGCAAATGGTATTCGCGTCTGTTCCCAGCAAGTACAGTGTATTGGATAGAAGAGAAGCTCCTGTTTTACTTAGTTTCCAATACTGAGTTGAACTAGATATGCACCGTTTGTGTAGGAGGCACAGTTCTTTTGTTCTGAGCTAGCTCACTGTACTGGTCCTATAGGAAACACAGTAGAGTGCCAGAATGCCCGTTTCTCAAAAGCAGAGTGTTTTTCTTGCATGGCACTCTAGGGTTCAGTTAAACATCCTAAACGCAGTTGAAAGACGTTCAATTTCAAGTTCTAGCAACAAGGGTTCATTCAGGCTAAGAACAGCACTCTTGTGCTATTCTGGCCATACGCAGTGCAATTAGCATTCTCGTCTGTTCCCAGCAGGTACAGTGTATGGGACTGAATAGAAGTTCCTGTTTTACTTAGTTTCCAATACTGAGTTGAACTAGATATGCCCTGTTTGTGTAGGAAGCACAGTTCTTTTGTTCTGAGATAGCTCACTGTACTGGCCCTATAGGAAACACAGTGGAGTGCAAGAATGCCCGTTTCTCAAAAGCATAGTGTTTTTCTTGCATGGCACACTAGGGTTCAGTTAAACTTCATAAACGGAGTTGAATCACGTTCAGTTTCAAGTTCTAGCAGCAAGGGTTCATTCAGGCTAAGAAGAACACTCTTGTGCTATTCTGGCCATACACAGTGCAAATAGCATTCGCGTCTGTTCCCAGCAAGTACAGTGTATTGGACTGAAGTGAAGGTCCGGTTTAACTTAGTTTCCAATCCTGAGTTGAACTACATATGCGCCGTTTGTGTAGGAAGAACAGTTCTTTTGTTCTGAGCTAGCTCACTGTGCTGGGCCTATAGGAAACACAGTAGAGTGCTAGAATGCCCGTTTCTCAAAAGCAGAGAGTTTTTCTTGCATGGCACACTCATGTTCAGTTAAACTTCCTAAACGGAGTTGAATCACGTTCAGTTTCAAGTTCTAGCAGCAAGGGTTCTTTCAGGTTAAGAAGAGCACTCTTGTGCTATTCTGGCGATACACAGTGCAAATGGTATTCGCGTCTGTTCCCAGCAAGTACAGTGTATTGGATAGAAGAGAAGCTCCTGTTTTACTTAGTTTCCAATACTGAGTTGAACTAGATATGCCCCGTTTGTATAGGAGGCACAGTTGTTTTGTTCTGAGCTAGCTCACTGTACTGGCCCTATAGGAAACACAGTAGAGTGCAAGAATGCCCGTTTCTCAAAAGCAGAGTGTTTTTCTTGCATGGCACACTAGGGTTCAGTTAAACTTCCTAAACGGAGTTGAATCACGTTCAGTTTCAAGTTCTAGCAGCAAGGGTTCATTCAGGCTAAGAAGAGCACTCTTGTGCTATTCTGGCTATACACAGTGCAAATAGCATTCGCGTCTGTTCCCAGCAAGTAACGTGTATTGGAATGAATAGAAGCTCCTGTATTACTTAGTTTCCAATCCTGAGTTGAACTAGATATGTTCCGTTTGTGTAGGAAGCAAAGTTCTTTTGTTCTGAGCTAGCTCACTGTACTGGCCCTATAGGAAACACAGTTGAGTGCAAGAATGCCCATTCTCAAAATCAGAGTGTTTTTTTTTTTTTGTATGGTACACTAGTGTTCAGTTAAACTTCCTAAACGGAGTTGATCACGTTCAGTTTCACGTTCTTGCAGGAAGGGTTCATTCAGTCTAAGAAGAGCACTCTTGTGCTATTCTGGCCATATACAGTTTAATAGCATTCGCGTCTGTTTCCATCAAGTACAGTGTATTGGACGGAAGAGGAGCTCCTGTTTTACTTAGTTTCCAATTCTGAGTTGAACTACATATGCCCCGTTTGTGTAGGAAGCACAGTTCTTTTGTTCTGAGCTAGCTCACTGTACTGGCCCTATAGGAAACAGAGTAGAGTGCAAGAATGCCCGTTTCTCAAAAGCAGAGTGTTTTTCTTGGATGCCACACTAGGGTTCAGTTAAACTTCCTAAACGGAGTTGAATCACGTTCAGTTTCAAGTTATAGCAGCAAGGGTTCATTCAGGCTAAGAACAGCCCTCCTGTGCTATTCTGGCCATACAGAGTACAAATAGCTTTCGCGTCTGTTCCCAGCAAGTACAGTGTATTGGACTGAAGTGAAGGTCCTGTTTAACTTAGTTTCCAATCCTGAGTTGAACTACATATGCGCCGTTTGTGTAGGAAGAAAAGTTCTTTTGTTCTGAGCTAGCTCACTGTGCTGGGCCTATAGGAAACACAGTAGAGTGCTAGAATGCCCGTTTCTCAAAAGCAGAGAGTTTTTCTTGCATGGCACACTCATGTTCAGTTAAACTTCCTAAACGGAGTTGAATCACGTTCAGTTTCAAGTTCTAGTAGCAAGGGTTCTTTCAGGTTAAGAGGAGCACTCTTGTGCTATTCTGGACATACACAGTGCAAATGGTATTCGCGTCTGTTCCCAGCAAGTACAGTGTATTGGAATGAAGAGAAGCTCCTGATTTACTTAGTTTCCAATCCTGATTTGAACTGGATATGCCCCGTTTGTGTAGGAAGCACAGTTCTTTTGTTCTGAGCTAGCTCACTGTACTGGCCCTATAGGAAACAATGTAGAGTGCAAGAATGCCCGTTTCCCATAAGCAGAGTGTTTTTGTTGCATGGCACACTAGGGTTCAATTAAACTTCCGAAACGGAGTTGAATCACGTTCAGTTTCAAGTTCTAGCAGCAAGGGTTCATTCAGGCTATTAAGAGCACTTTTGTGCTATTCTGGCCATACACAGTGCAAATGGCATTCGCGTCTGTTCCCAGCAGGTACAGTGTATGGGACTGAATAGAAGTTCCTGTTTTACTTAGTTTCTAATACTGAGTTGAACTAGATATGCCCCGTTTGTGTAGGAAGCACAGTTCTTTTGTTCTGAGATAGCTCACTGTACTGGCCCTGTAGGAAACACAGTAGAGTACAAGAATGCCCGTTTCTCAAAAGCAGAGTGTTTTTCTTGCATGGCACACTAGGGTTCAGTTAAACTTCATAAACGGAGTTGAATCACGTTCAGTTTCAAGTTCAAGCAACAAGGGATAATTCAGGCTAAGAACAGCACTCTTGTGCTATTCTGGCCATACACAGTGCAATTAGCATTCGCGTCTGTTCGCAGCAAGTACAGTGTATTGGACTGAATAGAAGCTCCTGTTTTACTTAGTTTCCAATCCTGAGTTGAACTACATATGCCCCGTTTGTGTAGGAAGCACAGTTCTTTTGTTCTGAGATAGCTCACTGTACTGGCCCTGTAGGAAACACAGTAGAGTACAAGAATGCCCGTTTCTCAAAAGCAGAGTGTTTTTCTTGCATGGCACACTAGGGTTCAGTTAAACTTCATAAACGGAGTTGAATCACGTTCAGTTTCAAGTTCTAGCAGCAAGGGTTCATTCAGGCTAAGAAGAACACTCTTGTGCTATTCTGGCCATACACAGTGCAAATAGCATTCGCGTCTGTTCCCAGCAAGTACAGTGTATTGGACTGAAGTGAAGGTCCTGTTTAACTTAGTTTCCAATCCCGAGTTGAACTACATATGCGCCGTTTGTGTAGGAAGCACAGTTCTTTTGTTCTGAGCTCGCTCCCTGTGCTGGGCCTATAGGAAACACAGTAGAGTGCTAGAATGCCCGTTTCTCAAACGCAGAGAGTTTTTCTTGCATGGCACACTCATGTTCAGTTAAACTTCCTAAACGGAGTTGAATCACGTTCAGTTTCAAGTTCTAGCAGCAAGGGTTCTTTCAGGTTAAGAAGAGCACTCTTGTGCTATTCTGGCGATACACAGTGCAAATGGTATTCGCGTCTGTTCCCAGCAAGTACAGTGTATTGGATAGAAGAGAAGCTCCTGTTTTACTTAGTTTCCAATACTGAGTTGAACTAGATATGCCCCGTTTGTATAGGAGGCACAGTTCTTTTGTTCTGATATAGCTCACTGTACTGGCCCTATAGGAAACAGAGTAGAGTGCAAGAATGCCCGTTTCTCAAAAGCAGAGTGTTTTTCTTGCATGGCACACTAGGGTTCAGTTAAACTTCCTAAACGGAGTTGAATCATGTTCAGTTTCAAGTTCTAGCAGCAAGGGTTCTTTCAGGTTAAGAAGAGCACTCTTGTGCTATTCTGGCCATACACAGTGCAAATGGTATTCGCTTCTGTTCCCAGCAAGTACAGTGTATTGGATAGAAGAGAAGCTCCTGTTTTACTTAGTTTCCAATACTGAGTTGAACTAGATATGCCCCGTTTGTGTAGGAGGCACAGTTCTTTTGTTCTGAACTAGCTCACTGTACTGGCCCTATAGGAAACACAGTAGAGTGCCAGAATGCCCGTTTCTCAAAAGCAGAGTGTTTTTCTTGCATGGCACACTAGGGTTGAGTTAAACTTCCTAAACGGAGTCGAAAGACGTTCAGTTTCAAGTTCAAGCAACAAGGGATAATTCAGGCTAAGAACAGCACTCTTGTGCTATTCTGGCCATACACAGTGCAATTAGCATTCGCGTCTGTTCCCAGCAAGTACAGTGTATTGGACTGAATAGAAGCTCCTGTTTTACTTAGTTTCCAATCCTGAGTTGAACTACATATGCCCCGTTTGTGTAGGAAGCACAGTTCTTTTGTTCTGAGCTAGCTCACTGTACTGGCCCTATAGGAAACACAGTAGAGTACAAGAATGCCCGTTTCTCAAAAGCAGAGTGTTTTTCTTGCATGGCACACTAGGGTTCAGTTAAACTTCCTAAATGGATTTGTATCACGTTCAGTTTGAAGTTCTAGCAGCAAGGGTTCATTCAGTCTAAGAAGAGCACTCTTGTGCTATTCTGGCCATACATAGTTAAATAGCATTTACGTCTGTTTCCAGCAAGTACAGTGTATTGGACTGAAGAGAAGCTCCTGTTTTACTTAGTTTCCAATATTGAGTTGAACTAGATATGCCCCGTTTGTGTAGGAGGCACAGTTCTTTTGTTCTGAGCTAGCTCACTGTACTGGCCCTATATGAAACACAGTAGAGTGCAAGAATGCCCATTCTCAAAAGCAGAGTGTTTTTCTTGCATGGCACACTAGGGTTCAGTTAAACTTCCTAAACGGAGTTGAATGACGTTCAATTTCAAGTTCTAGCAACAAGGGTTCATTCAGGCTAAGAACAGCACTCGTGTGCTATTCTGGCCATACACAGTGCAATTAGCATTCGTGTCTGTTCCCAGCAAGTACAGTGTATTGGACTGAAGAGAAGCTCCTGTTTTACTTAGTTTCCAATACTGAGTTGAACTGGATATGCCCCCGTTTGTGTAGGAAGCACAGTTCTTTTGTTCTGAGCTAGCTCACTGTACTGGCCCTATAGGAAACGCAGTAGAGTGCAAGAATGCCCGTTTCTCAGAAGCAGAGTGTTTTTCTTGCATGGCACACTAGGGTTCAATTAAACTTCCTAAACAGAGTTGAATCACGTTGAGTTTCAAGTTCTAGCAGCAAGGGTTCTTTCAGGCTAAGAAGAGCACTCTTGTGCTATTCTGGCCATACACAGTTTAGTAGCATTCGCTTCTGTTTCCAGCAAGTACAGTGTATTGGACAGAAGAGAAGCTCCTGTTTTACTTACTTTCCAATATTGAGTTGAACTAGATATGCCCCGTTTGTGTGGGAAGCACAGTTCTTTTGTTCTGAGCTATCTAACTGTACTGGCCCTATAGGAAACACAGTAGAGTGTAAGAATGCCCATTCTGAACAGCAGAGTGTTTTTCTTGCATGGCACACTAGGGTTCAGTTAAACTGCCTAAACGGAGTTGAATCACGTTCAGTTTGAAGTTCTAACAGCAAGGGTTCATTCAGGCTAAGAAGAGCACTCTTGTGCTATTCTGGCCATACACAGTGCAAATGGCATTCGCGTCTGTTGCCAGCAAGTACAGTGTATTGGACTGAAGAGAAGCTCCTGTTTTACTAAGTTTCCAATACTGAGTTGAACTAGATATGCCGCGTTTGTTTAGGAAGCACAGTTCTTTTGTTCGGAGCTAGCTCTGTGTACTGGCCCTATAGGAAACACAGTAGAGTGCAAGAATGCCCGTTTCTCAAAAGCACAGTGTTTTTCTTGCATGGCACACTAGGGTTCAATTAAAATTCCTATACGGATTTGAATCACGTTCAGTTTCAAGTTATAGCTGCAAGGGTTCATTCAGGCTAAGAAGAGCACTCTTGTGCTATTCTGGCCATACACAGTACAAATAGCATTCGAGACTGTTCCCAGGAAGTTCAGTGTATTGGACTGAAGAGAAGCTCCTGTTTTGCTTAGTTTCCAATCCTGAGTTGAACTAGATATGCCCCGTTTGTGTAGGAAGCACAGTTCTTTTGTTCTGAGCTAGCTCACTGTACTGGCCCTACAGGAAACACCGTAGAGTGCAAGAATGCCCGTTTCTCAAAATCAGAGTGTTATTCTTGCATGGCACACTAGGGTTCAGTTAAACTTCCTAAACGGAGTTGAATCACGTTAAGTTTCAAGTTCTAACAGCAAGGGATTATTCAGGCTAAAAAGAGCACTCTTGTGCTATTCTGGCCATACACAATGCAAATGGCATTCTTGTCTGGTCCCAGCAAGTACAGTGTATTGGACTGAAGAGAAGCTCCTGTTTTACTTAGTTTCCAATAATGAGTTGAGACAAATATGCCCCATTTGTGTAGGAAGCACAGTTCTTTTGTTCAGATCTAGCTCTGTGTACTGGCCCTATAGGAAACACAGTAGAGTGCAAGAATGCCCGTTTCTCAAAAGCAGAGTGTTTTTCTTGCATGGCACACTAGGGTCCAGTTAAACTTCCTAAACGGAGTTGAATCACGTTCAGTTTCTAAGTTCCAGCAGCAAGGGTTCATTCAGGCTAAGAAGAGCACTCTTGTGCTATTCTGGCCATACACAGTGTAAATAGCATTCGCGTCTGTTCCCAGCAAGTACAGTGTATTGGACTGAAGAGAAGCTCCTGTTTTATTAAGTTTCCAATACTGAGTTGAACTAGATATGCCCCGTTTGTGTAGGAAGCACACTTCTTTTTTTTTTGAGCTATCTCTGTGTACTGGACCTATAGGAAACACAAGAGTGCAAGAATGCCCATTTCTCAAAACTGAGTGTTTTTCTTGCATGGCACACTAGGGTTCAATTAAAATTCCTAAATGGAGTTGAATCACGTTCAGTTTCAAGTTATAGCTGCAAGGGTTCATTCAGGCTAAGAACAGCACTCTTGTGCTATTCTGGCCATACACAGTGCAAATAGCATTTGCGACTGTTCCCAGCAAGTTTAGTGAATTGGACTGAAGAGAAGCTCCTGTTTTACTTAGTTTACAATCCTGAGTTGAACTAGATATGCCCCGTTTGTGTAGGAAGCACAGTTATTTTGTTCTGAGCTAGCTCACTGTACTGGCCCTATAGCAAACACAGTACAGTGCAAGAATGCCCGTTTCTCAAAAGCAGAATGTTTTTCTGGCATGGCACACTACGGTTCAGTTAAACTTCCTAAAAGGAGTTGAATCACGTTCAGTTTCAAGTTCTAGCAGCAGGGTTCATTCAGGATAAGAACAGCACTCTTGTGCTATTCTGGCCATACACAGTGCAAATAGCATTCACGTCTGTTCCCAGCAAGTACAGTGTATTTGACTGAAGAGAAGCTCCTGTTTTACTTAGTTTCCAATACTGAGTTTAACTACATATGCCCTGTTTGTGTAGGAAGCACAGTTCTTTTGTTCTGAGCTAGCTCACTGTACTGGCCCTATAGGAAACATAGTAGAGTGAAATAATGCACGTTTCTCAAAAGCAGAGTGTTTTTCTTGCATGGCACACTAGGGTTCAGTTAAACTTCCTAAACGGAGTTGAATCACGTTCAGTTTCAAGTTCTAACAGCAAGGGTTCATTCAGGATAAGAAGAGCACTCTTGTGCTATTCTGGCCATAAACAGTGCAAATAGCATTCGCGTCTGTTTCAAGCAAGTACAGTGTATTTGACTGAAGAGAAGCTCCTGTTTTACTTAGTTTCCAATACTGAGTTGAACTACATATGCCCTGTTTGTGTAGGAAGCACAGTTCTTTTGTTCTGATCTACCTCACTGTACTAGCCCTATAGGAAACATAGTAGAGTGCAAGAATGCCCGTTTCTCAAAAGCAGAGTGTTTTTCTTGCATGGCACACTAGGGTTCAATTAAACTTCCTAAACGGAGTTGAATCACGTTCAGTTTGAAGTTCTAACAGCTAGGGTTCATTCAGGCTAAGAAGAGCACTCTGGTGCTATTCTGGCCATACACAGTGCAAATGGCATTCGCGTCTGTTGCCAGCAAGTACAGTGTATTGGACTGAAGAGAAGCTCCTGTTTTACTAAGTTTCCAATACTGAGTTGAACTAGATATGCCGCGTTTGTTTAGGAAGCACAGTTCTTTTGTTCGGAGCTAGCTCTGTGTACTGGCCCTATAGGAATCACAGTAGAGTGCAAGAATGCCCGTTTTTCAAAAGCACAGTGTTTTTCTTGCATGGCACACTAGGGTTCAATTAAAATTCCTAAACGGAGTTGAATCACGTTCAGTTTCAAGTTATAGCTGCAAGGGTTCATTCAGGCTAAGAAGAGCACTCTTGTGCTATTCTGGCCATACACAGTGCAAATAGCATTCGCGACTCTTTCAGGAAGTTCAGTGTATTGGACTGAAGAGAAGCTCCTGTTTTACTTAGTTTCCAATCCTGAGTTGAACTAGATATGCCCCGTTTGTGTAGGAAGCACAGTTGTTTTGTTCTGAACTAGCTCACTGTATTGGCCCTATAGGAACCACAGTAGAGTGCAAGATGCCCCTTTCTCAAATGCAGAGTGTTTTTTTGCATGGCACACTAGGGTTCAGGTAAACTTCCTAAACGGAGTTGAGTCACGTTCATTTTCAAGTTCTAGAAGCAAGGGTTCATTCAGGATAAGAAGAGCACTCTTGTGCTATTCTGGCCATACACAGTGCAAATAGCGTTCGCGTCTGTTTCAAGCAAGTACAGTGTATTTGACTGAAGAGAAGCCCCTGTTTTACTTAGTTTCCAATACTGAGTTGAACTACATATGCCCTGTTTGTGTAGGAAGCACAGTTCTTTTGTTCTGATCTACCTCACTGTACTGGCCCTATAGGAAACATAGTAGAGTGCAAGAATGCCCGTTTCTCAAAAGCAGAGTGTTTTTCTTGCATGGCACACTAGGGTTCAGTTAAACTTCCTAAACGGAGTTGAATCACGTTCAGTTTGAAGTTCTAACAGCAAGGGTTCATTCAGGCTAAGAAGAGAACTCTGGTGCTATTCTGGCCATACACAGTGCAAATGGCATTCGCGTCTGTTGCCAGCAAGTACAGTGTATTGGACTGAAGAGAAGCTCCTGTTTTACTAAGTTTCCAATACTGAGTTGAACTAGATATGCCGCGTTTGTTTAGGAAGCACAGTTCTTTTGTTCGGAGCTAGCTCTGTGTACTGGCCCTATAGGAAACACAGTAGAGTGCAAGAATGCCCGTTTCTCAAAAACACAGTGTTTTTCTTGCATGGCACACTAGGGTTCAATTAAAATTCCTAAACGGAGTTGAATCACGTTCAGTTTCAAGTTATAGCTGCAAGGGTTCATTCAGGCTAAGAAGAGCACTCTTGTGCTATTCTGGCCATACACAGTGCAAATAGCATTCGCGACTGTTCCCAGCATGTACAGTGTATTGGACTGAAGAGAAGCTCCTGTTTTACTTAGTTTCCAATACTGAGTTGAACTAGATATGCCCCGTTTGTATAGGAAGCACAGTTCTTAATTCTGAGCGAGCTCATTGTACTGGCCCTATGGGAAACACAGTAGAGTGCAAGAATGCCCGTTTCTCAAAATCAGAGTGTGTTTCTTGCATGGCACAGTAGGGTTCAGTTAAACTTCCTAAACGGATTTGAATCACGTTCAATTTCTAAGTTCCAGCAGCAAGGGTTCATTCAGGCTAAGAAGAGCACTCTTGTGCTATTCTGGCCATACACAGTGCAAATAGCATTTGCATCTGTTCCCAGCAAGTACACTGTTTTGGACTGAAGAGAAGCTCATGTTTTACTAAGTTTCCAATACTGAGTTGAACTAGATATGCCCCGTTTGTGTAGGAAGCACAGTTCTTTTGTTCTGAGCTAGCTCTGTGTACTGGCCCTATAGGAAACACAGTAGAGTGCAAGAATGACCGTTTCTCAAAAGCAGAGTGTTTTTCTTGCATGGCACACTAGAGTTCAGTTAAACTTCCTAAACGGAGTTGAATCACGTTCAGTTTCAGGATTGGTAGCAAGGGTTCATTCAGGCTAAGAAGAGCACTCTTGTGCTATTCTGGCCATACACAGAGCAAATAGCATTCGCGTCTGTTCCCAGCAAGTACAGTGTATTGGACTGAAGAGAAGCTCCTGTTTTACTTAGTTTCCAATACTGAGTTAAACTAGATATGCCCCGTTTGTGTAGGAAGCACAGTTCTTTTGTTCTGAGCTTTCTCCCTGTACTGGCCCTATAGGAAACACAGTAGACTGAAAGAATGCCCGTTTCTAAAAATCAGAGTGTTTTTCTTGCATGGCACACTAGGGTTCAGTTAAACTTCCTAAACGGAGTTGAATCACGTTCAGTTTCTAAGTTCCAGTAGCAAGGTTTCATTCAGGCTAAGAAGAGCACTCTTGTGCTATTCTGGCCATACACAGTACAAATAGCATTCGCCTCTGTTCCCAGCAAGTACAGTGTATTGGACTGAAGAGAAGCCCCTGTTTTACTGAGTTTCCAATACTGAGTTGAACTAGATATGCCCCGTTTCTGTAGGAAGCACAGTTCTTTTGTTCTGAGGTAGCTCTGTGTACTGGCCCTATAGGAAACACAGTAGAGTGCAAGAATGCCCGTTTCTCAAAAGCAGAGTGTTTTTCTTGCATGGCACACTAGGGTTCAGTTAAACTTCCTAAACGGAGTTGAATCACGTTCAATTTGAAGTTCTAACAGCAAGGGTTCATTCAGGCTAAGAAGAGCACTCTGGTGCTATTCTGGCTATACACAGTGCAAATGGCATTCTTGTCTGGTCCCAGCAAGTACATTGTATTGGACTGAAGAGAAGCTCCTGTTTTACTAAGTTTCCAATACTGAGTTGAACTAGATATGCCGCGTTTGTTTAGGAAGCACAGTTCTTTTGTTCGGAGCTAGCTCTGTGTACTGGCCCTATAGGAAACACAGTAGAGTGCAAGAATGCCCGTTTCTCAAAAGCACAGTGTTTTTCTTGCATGGCATACTAGGGTTCAATTAAAATTCCTATACGGATTTGAATCACGTTCAGTTTCAAGTTATAGCTGCAAGGGTTCTTTCAGGCTAAGAAGAGCACTCTTGTGCTATTCTGGCCATACACAGTGCAAATAGCATTCGCGTCTGTTCCAAGCAAGTACAGTGTATTGGACTGAAGTGAAGCTCCTGTTTTAGTTAGTTTCCAATCCTGAGTTGAACTCGATATGCCCCGTTTGTGTAGGAAGCACAGTTCTTTTGTTCTGAGCTAGCTCTCTGTACTGGCCCTATAGGAAACCCAGTAGAGTGCAAGAATGCCCGTTTCTCAAAAGCAGAGTGTTTTTCTTGCATGGCACTCTAGAGTTCAGTTAAACTTCCTAAACGGAGTTGAATCACGTTCAGTTTCAAGTTCTAGCAGTAAGGGTTCATTCAGGCTAAGAAGAATACTCTTGTGCTATTCTGGCCATACACAGAGCAAATAGCATTGCTGTCTGTTTCCAGCAAGTACAGTGTATTGGACTGAAGAGAAGCTCCTGTTTTACTTAGTTTCCAATCCTGAGTTGAACTAGATATGCCCCGTTTGTGTAAGAAGCACAGTTCTTTTGTTCTGAGCTAGCTCACTGTACTGGCCCTATAGGAAACACAGTAGAGTGCAAGAATGCCCGTTTCTCAAAAGCAGAGTGTTTTTCTTGCATGGCACACTAGGGTTCAGTTAAACTTCCTAAACGGAGTTGAATCCCGTTCAGTTTCAAGTTCTAACAGCAAGGGTTCATTCAGGCTAAGAAGAGAACTCTTGTGCTATTCTGGCCATACACAGTGCAAATGGCATTCGCGTCTGTTCCCAGCAAGTACAGTGTATTGGACTGAAGAGAAGCTCCTGTTCTACTAAGTTTCCATTACTGAGTTGAACGAGATATGCCCCGTTTGTGTCGGAAGCACAGTTCTTTTCTTCTGAGCTACCTCACTGTACTGGTCGTATAGGAAACACAGTAGAGGGCAAGAATGCCTGATCCTGAAAAGCAGAGTGTTTTTCATGCATGACACACTAGGGTTCAGTTAAACTTACTAAACAGAGTTGAATCACGTTCAGTTTTAAGTTCTAGCAGCAAGGGTTCATTCAGGCTAAGAAGAGCACTCTTGTGCTATTCTGGCCATACACACTGCAAATGGCATTCGCGTCTGTTCCCAGCAAGTACAGTGTATTGGACTGAAGAGAAGCTCCTGTTTTACTTAATTTCCAATAATGAGTTGAGCTAGATGTGCCCCGTTTGTGTAGGAAGCACACTTCTTTTGTTCTGAGCTAGATCACTGTACTGGCCCTATAGGAAACACAGTAGAGTGCAAGAATGCCCGTTTCTCAAATGCAGAGTGCTTTTCTTGCATGGCACACTAGAGTTGTGTTAAACTTCCTAAACGGATTTGAATCACGTTCAGTTTCAAGTTCTAGCAGCAAGGGTTCATTCAGGCTACGAAGAGCACTCTTGTGCTATTCTGGCCATACACAGTGCAAATAGCATTCGTGTCTGTTCCCAGCAAGTACCATGTATTGGACTGAAGAGAAGCTCCTGCTTTACTTAGTTTCCAATCATGAGTTGAAGTAGATATGCCCCGTTTGTGTAGGAAGCACAGTTCTTTTGTTCTGAGCTAGCTCACTGTACTGGCACTCTAGGAAACACAGTAGAGTGCAAGAATGCCCGATTCTGAAAAGGAGAGTGTTTTTCTTGCATGGCACACTAGAGTTGTGTTAAACTTCCTAAACGGAGGTGAATCACGTTCAGTTTCAAGTTCTAGCAGCAAGGGTTCTTTCAGGCTAAGAAGAGCACTCTTGTGCTATTCTGTCCTTACACAGTGCAAATAGCATTCGCATCTGTTCCAAGCAAGCACAGTGTATTGGACTGAAGAGAAGCTCCTGTTTTACTTAGTTTCCTATACTGAGATGAACTAGATATGGCCCGTTTATGTAGGAAGCACAGTTCTTTTGTTCTGAGCTAGCTCACTGTACTGGCCCTATAAGAAACACAGTAGAGTACAAGAATGCCCGTTTCTCAAAAGCAGAGAATTTTTCTTTCATGCACACTAGTGTTCAGTTAAACTTCCTAAACGGAGTTGAATCACGTTCAGTTTCAAGTTCAAGCAGCAAGGGTTCATTCAGGCTAAGAAGAGCACTCTTGTGCTATTCTGGCCATAAACAGTGCAAATAGCATTCGCGACTGTTTCAAGCAAGTACAGTGTATTGGACTGAAGAGAAGCTCCTGTTTTACTAAGTTTCCAATGCTGAGTTGAACTAGATATGCCCTGTTTGTGTAGGAAGCACAGTTCATTTGTTCTGATCTATCTCACTGTACTGGCCCTATAGGAAACATAGTAGAGTGCAAGAATGCCCGTTTCTCAAAAGCAGAGTGTTTTTCTTGCATGGCACACTAGGGTTCAGTTATACTTCCTAAACGGAGTTGAATCACGTTCAGTTTCAAGTTCTAACAGCAAGGGTTCATTCAGGCTAAGAAGAGCACTCTTGTGCTATTCTGGCCATACACACTGCAAATGGCATTCGCTTCTGTTCCCAGCAAGTACAGTGTATTGGACTGAAGAGAAGCTCCTGTTTTACTAAGTTTCCATTACTGAGTTGAACTAGATATGCCCCGTTTGTGTCGGAAGCACAGTTCTTTTGTTCTGAGCTGGCTCACTGTACTGGCCATATAGGAAACACAGTAGAGTGCAAGAATGCCCATTCTCAAAAGGAGATAATTTTTCTTGCATGGCACACTAGGGTTAAGTTAAACTTCTGAAACGGAGTTGAATCATGTTCAGTTTCAAGTTCTAGCAGCAAGGGTTCATTCAGGCTAAGAAGAGCACTCTTGTGCTATTCTGGCCATACACAGTGCAAATAGCATTCACGTTTGTTTCAAGCAAGTACAGTGTATTGGATTGGAGATGCTCCTGTTTTACTTAGTTTCCAATACTGAGTTGAACAAGATATGCCCTGTTTGTGTAGGAAGCACAGTTCTTTTGTTCTGATCTGGTTCACTGTACTGGCCCTATAGGAAACATAGTAGAGTACAAGAATGCCCGTTTCTCAAAAGCAGAGTGTTTTTCTTGCATGGCACTCTAGGGTTCAGTTAAACTTCCTAATCGGAGTTGAATCACGTTCAGTTTCAAGTTCTAACAGCAAGGGTTCATTCAGGCTAAGAACAGCACTCTTGTGCTATTCTGGCCATACACAGTGCAAATGGCATTCGCGTCTGTTCCCAGCAAGTACAGTGTATTGGACTGAAGAGAAGCTCCTGTTCTACTAAGTTTCCATTACTGAGTTGAACGAGATATGCCCCGTTTGTGTCGGAAGCACAGTTCTTTTCTTCTGAGCTACCTCACTGTACTGGTCGTATAGGAAACACAGTAGAGGGCAAGAATGCCTGATCCTGAAAAGCAGAGTGTTTTTCATGCATGACACACTAGGGTTCAGTTAAACTTACTAAACAGAGTTGAATCACGTTCAGTTTTAAGTTCTAGCAGCAAGGGTTCATTCAGGCTAAGAAGAGCACTCTTGTGCTATTCTGGCCATACACACTGCAAATGGCATTCGCGTCTGTTCCCAGCAAGTACAGTGTATTGGACTGAAGAGAAGCTCCTGTTTTACTTAATTTCCAATAATGAGTTGAGCTAGATGTGCCCCGTTTGTGTAGGAAGCACACTTCTTTTGTTCTGAGCTAGATCACTGTACTGGCCCTATAGGAAACACAGTAGAGTGCAAGAATGCCCGTTTCTCAAATGCAGAGTGCTTTTCTTGCATGGCACACTAGAGTTGTGTTAAACTTCCTAAACGGATTTGAATCACGTTCAGTTTCAAGTTCTAGCAGCAAGGGTTCATTCAGGCTACGAAGAGCACTCTTGTGCTATTCTGGCCATACACAGTGCAAATAGCATTCGTGTCTGTTCCCAGCAAGTACAGTGTATTGGACTGAAGAGAAGCTCCTGCTTTACTTAGTTTCCAATCATGAGTTGAAGTAGATATGCCCCGTTTGTGTAGGAAGCACAGTTCTTTTGTTCTGAGCTAGCTCACTGTACTGGCACTCTAGGAAACACAGTAGAGTGCAAGAATGCCCGATTATCAAAAGGAGAGTGTTTTTCTTGCATGGCACACTAGAGTTGTGTTAAACTTCCTAAACGGAGGTGAATCACGTTCAGTTTCAAGTTCTAGCAGCAAGGGTTCTTTCAGGCTAAGAAGAGCACTCTTGTGCTATTCTGGCCTTACACAGTGCAAATAGCATTCGCGTCTGTTCCAAGCAAGCACAGTGTATTGGACTGAAGAGAAGCTCCTGTTTTACTTAGTTTCCTATACTGAGTTGAACTAGATATGGCCCGTTTATGTAGGAAGCACAGTTCTTTTGTTCTGAGCTAGCTTACTGTACTGGCCCTATAAGAAACACAGTACAGTACAAGAATGCCCGTTTCTCAAAAGCAGAGAATTTTTCTTTCATGCACACTAGTGTTCAGTTAAACTTCCTAAACGGAGTTGAATCACGTTCAGTTTCAAGTTCAAGCAGCAAGGGTTCATTCAGGCTAAGAAGAGCACTCTTGTGCTATTCTGGCCATAAACAGTGCAAATAGCATTCGCGACTGTTTCAAGCAAGTACAGTGTATTGGACTGAAGAGAAGCTCCTATTTTACTAAGTTTCCAATGCTGAGTTGAACTAGATATGCCCTGTTTGTGTAGGAAGCACAGTTCATTTGTTCTGATCTATCTCACTGTACTGGCCCTATAGGAAACATAGTAGAGTGCAAGAATGCCCGTTTCTCAAAAGCAGAGTGTTTTTCTTGCATGGCACACTAGAGTTCAGTTAAACTTCCTAAACGGAGTTGAATCACGTTCAGTTTCAGGATTGGTAGCAAGGGTTCATTCAGGCTAAGAAGAGCACTCTTGTGCTATTCTGGCCATACACAGAGCAAACAGCATTCGCGTCTGTTCCCAGCAAGTACAGTGTATTGGACTGAAGAGAAGCTCCTGTTTTACTTAGTTTCCAATACTGAGTTGAACTAGATATGCCCCGTTTGTGTAGGAAGCACAGTTCTTTTGTTCTGAGCTTTCTCCCTGTACTGGCCCTATAGGAAACACAGTAGACTGAAAGAATGCCCGTTTCTAAAAATCAGAGTGTTTTTCTTGCATGGCACACTAGGGTTCAGTTAAACTTCCTAAACGGAGTTGAATCACGTTCAGTTTCTAAGTTCCAGTAGCAAGGTTTCATTCAGGCTAAGAAGAGCACTCTTGTGCTATTCTGGCCATACACAGTACAAATAGCATTCGCCTCTGTTCCCAGCAAGTACAGTGTATTGGACTGAAGAGAAGCCCCTGTTTTACTGAGTTTCCAATACTGAGTTGAACTAGATATGCCCCGTTTCTGTAGGAAGCACAGTTCTTTTGTTCTGAGGTAGCTCTGTGTACTGGCCCTATAGGAAACACAGTAGAGTGCAAGAATGCCCGTTTCTCAAAATCAGAGTGTTTTTCTTGCATGGCACACTAGGGTTCAATTAAAATTCCTAAACGGAGTTGAATCACGTTCAGTTTCAAGTTATAGCTGCAAGGGTTCATTCAGGCTAAGAACAGCACTCCTGTGCTATTCTGGCCATACACAGTGCAAATAGCATTCCCGACTGTTCCCAGCAAGTTCAGTGTATTGGACTGAAGAGAAGCTCCTGTTTTACTTAGTTTCCAATCCTGAGTTTAAATAGATATGCCCCGTTTGTGTAGGAAGCAAAGTTCTTTTGTTCTGAACTAGCGCACTGTACTGGCCCTATAGGAAACACAGTAGACTGTAAGAATGCCCGTTTCTCAAAAGCAGAGTGTTTTTCTTGCATGGCACACTAGAGTTCAGTTAAACTTCCTAAACGGAGTTGAATCACGTTCAGTTTCAAGTTCTAGCAGCAAGGGTTCATTCAGGCTAAGAACAGCACTCTTGTGCTATTCTGGTCATACACAGTGCAAATAGCATTCGCGTCTGTTCCCAGCAAGTACCGTGTATTGGACTGAAGAGAAGCTCCTCTTTTACTTAGTTTCCAATACTGAGTTGAACTACATATGCCCTGTTTGTGTAGGAAGCACAGTTCTTTTGTTCTGAGGTAGCTCTGTGTACTGGCCCTATAGGAAACACAGTAGAGTGCAAGATACCCCTTTCTCAAATGCAGAGTGTTTTTCTTGCATGGCACACTAGGGTTCAGGTAAACTTCCTAAACGGAGTTGAGTCACGTTCATTTTCAAGTTCTAGAAGCAAGGGTTCATTCAGGATAAGAAGAGCACTCTTGTGCTATTCTGGCCATACACAGTGCAAATAGCGTTCGCGTCTGTTTCAAGCAAGTACAGTGTATTTGACTGAAGAGAAGCTCCTGTTTTACTTAGTTTCCAATACTGAGTTGAACTACATATGCCCTGTTTGTGTAGGAAGCACAGTTCTTATGTTCTGATCTACCTCACTGTACTGGCCCTATAGGAAACATAGTAGAGTGCAAGAATGCCCGTTTCTCAAAAGCAGAGTGTTTTTCTTGCATGGCACACTAGGGTTCAGTTAAACTTCCTAAACGGAGTTGAATCACGTTCAGTTTGAAGTTCTAACAGCAAGGGTTCATTCAGGCTAAGAAGAGCACTCTGGTGCTATTCTGGCTATACACAGTGCAAATGGCATTCTTGTCTGGTCCCAGCAAGTACATTGTATTGGACTGAAGAGAAGCTCCTGTTTTACTAAGTTTCCAATACTGAGTTGAACTAGATATGCCGCGTTTGTTTAGGAAGCACAGTTCTTTTGTTCGGAGCTAGCTCTGTGTACTGGCCCTATAGGAAACACAGTAGAGTGCAACAATGCCCGTTTCTCAAAAGCACAGTGTTTTTCTTGCATGGCACACTAGGGTTCAATTAAAATTCCTATACGGATTTGAATCACGTTCAGTTTCAAGTTATAGCTGCAAGGGTTCTTTAGGGCTAAGAAGAGCACTCTTGTGCTATTCTGGCCATACACAGTGCAAATAGCATTCGCGTCTGTTCCAAGCAAGTACAGTGTATTGGACTGAAGTGAAGCTCCTGTTTTAGTTAGTTTCCAATCCTGAGTTGAACTCGATATGCCCCGTTTGTGTAGGAAGCACAGTTCTTTTGTTCTGAGCTAGCTCTGTGTACTGGCCCTATAGGAAACCCAGTAGAGTGCAAGAATGCCCGTTTCTCAAAAGCAGAGTGTTTTTCTTGCATGGCACACTAGAGTTCAGTTAAACTTCCTAAACGGAGTTGAATCACGTTCAGTTTCAAGTTCTAGCAGTAAGGGTTCATTCAGGCTAAGAAGAATACTCTTGTGCTATTCTGGCCATACACAGAGCAAATAGCATTGCCGTCTGTTTCCAGCAAGTACAGTGTATTGGACTGAAGAGAAGCTCCTGTTTTACTTAGTTTCCAATCCTGAGTTGAACTAGATATGCCCCGTTTGTGTAAGAAGCACAGTTCTTTTGTTCTGAGCTAGCTCACTGTACTGGCCCTATAGGAAACACAGTAGAGTGCAAGAATGCCCGTTTCTCAAAAGCAGAGTGTTTTTCTTGCATGGCACACTAGGGTTCAGTTAAACTTCCTAAACGGAGTTGAATCCCGTTCAGTTTCAAGTTCTAACAGCAAGGGTTCATTCAGGCTAAGAAGAGAACTCTTGTGCTATTCTGGCCATACACAGTGCAAATGGCATTCGCGTCTGTTCCCAGCAAGTACAGTGTATTGGACTGAAGAGAAGCTCCTGTTCTACTAAGTTTCCATTACTGAGTTGAACGAGATATGCCCCGTTTGTGTCGGAAGCACAGTTCTTTTCTTCTGAGCTACCTCACTGTACTGGTCGTATAGGAAACACAGTAGAGGGCAAGAATGCCTGATCCTGAAAAGCAGAGTGTTTTTCATGCATGACACACTAGGGTTCAGTTAAACTTACTAAACAGAGTTGAATCACGTTCAGTTTTAAGTTCTAGCAGCAAGGGTTCATTCAGGCTAAGAAGAGCACTCTTGTGCTATTCTGGCCATACACACTGCAAATGGCATTCGCGTCTGTTCCCAGCAAGTACAGTGTATTGGACTGAAGAGAAGCTCCTGTTTTACTTAATTTCCAATAATGAGTTGAGCTAGATGTGCCCCGTTTGTGTAGGAAGCACACTTCTTTTGTTCTGAGCTAGATCACTGTACTGGCCCTATAGGAAACACAGTAGAGTGCAAGAATGCCCGTTTCTCAAATGCAGAGTGCTTTTCTTGCATGGCACACTAGAGTTGTGTTAAACTTCCTAAACGGATTTGAATCACGTTCAGTTTCAAGTTCTAGCAGCAAGGGTTCATTCAGGCTACGAAGAGCACTCTTGTGCTATTCTGGCCATACACAGTGCAAATAGCATTCGTGTCTGTTCCCAGCAAGTACAGTGTATTGGACTGAAGAGAAGCTCCTGCTTTACTTAGTTTCCAATCATGAGTTGAAGTAGATATGCCCCGTTTGTGTAGGAAGCACAGTTCTTTTGTTCTGAGCTAGCTCACTGTACTGGCACTCTAGGAAACACAGTAGAGTGCAAGAATGCCCGATTCTCAAAAGGAGAGTGTTTTTCTTGCATGGCACACTAGAGTTGTGTTAAACTTCCTAAACGGAGGTGAATCACGTTCAGTTTCAAGTTCTAGCAGCAAGGGTTCTTTCAGGCTAAGAAGAGCACTCTTGTGCTATTCTGGCCTTACACAGTGCAAATAGCATTCGCATCTGTTCCAAGCAAGCACAGTGTATTGGACTGAAGAGAAGATCCTGTTTTACTTAGTTTCCTATACTGAGTTGAACTAGATATGGCCCGTTTATGTAGGAAGCACAGTTCTTTTGTTCTGAGCTAGCTCACTGTACTGGCCCTATAAGAAACACAGTAGAGTACAAGAATGCCCGTTTCTCAAAAGCAGAGAATTTTTCTTTCATGCACACTAGTGTTCAGTTAAACTTCCTAAACGGAGTTGAATCACGTTCAGTTTCAAGTTCAAGCAGCAAGGGTTCATTCAGGCTAAGAAGAGCACTCTTGTGCTATTCTGGCCATAAACAGTGCAAATAGCATTCGCGACTGTTTCAAGCAAGTACAGTGTATTGGACTGAAGAGAAGCTCCTGTTTTACTAAGTTTCCAATGCTGAGTTGAACTAGATATGCCCTGTTTGTGTAGGAAGCACAGTTCATTTGTTCTGATCTATCTCACTGTACTGGCCCTATAGGAAACATAGTAGAGTGCAAGAATGCCCGTTTCTCAAAAGCAGAGTGTTTTTCTTGCATGGCACACTAGGGTTCAGTTATACTTCCTAAACGGAGTTGAATCACGTTCAGTTTCAAGTTCTAACAGCAAGGGTTCATTCAGGCTAAGAAGAGCACTCTTGTGCTATTCTGGCCATACACACTGCAAATGGCATTCGCTTCTGTTCCCAGCAAGTACAGTGTATTGGACTGAAGAGAAGCTCCTGTTTTACTAAGTTTCCATTACTGAGTTGAACTAGATATGCCCCGTTTGTGTCGGAAGCACAGTTCTTTTGTTCTGAGCTGGCTCACTGTACTGGCCATATAGGAAACACAGTAGAGTGCAAGAATGCCCATTCTCAAAAGGAGATAATTTTTCTTGCATGGCACACTAGGGTTAAGTTAAACTTCTGAAACGGAGTTGAATCATGTTCAGTTTCAAGTTCTAGCAGCAAGGGTTCATTCAGGCTAAGAAGAGCACTCTTGTGCTATTCTGGCCATACACAGTGCAAATAGCATTCACGTTTGTTTCAAGCAAGTACAGTGTATTGGATTGGAGATGCTCCTGTTTTACTTAGTTTCCAATACTGAGTTGAACAAGATATGCCCTGTTTGTGTAGGAAGCACAGTTCTTTTGTTCTGATCTGGTTCACTGTACTGGCCCTATAGGAAACATAGTAGAGTACAAGAATGCCCGTTTCTCAAAAGCAGAGTGTTTTTCTTGCATGGCACTCTAGGGTTCAGTTAAACTTCCTAATCGGAGTTGAATCACGTTCAGTTTCAAGTTCTAACAGCAAGGGTTCATTCAGGCTAAGAACAGCACTCTTGTGCTATTCTGGCCATACACAGTGCAAATGGCATTCGCGTCTGTTCCCAGCAAGTACAGTGTATTGGACTGAAGAGAAGCTCCTGTTCTACTAAGTTTCCATTACTGAGTTGAACGAGATATGCCCCGTTTGTGTCGGAAGCACAGTTCTTTTCTTCTGAGCTACCTCACTGTACTGGTCGTATAGGAAACACAGTAGAGGGCAAGAATGCCTGATCCTGAAAAGCAGAGTGTTTTTCATGCATGACACACTAGGGTTCAGTTAAACTTACTAAACAGAGTTGAATCACGTTCAGTTTTAAGTTCTAGCAGCAAGGGTTCATTCAGGCTAAGAAGAGCACTCTTGTGCTATTCTGGCCATACACACTGCAAATGGCATTCGCGTCTGTTCCCAGCAAGTACAGTGTATTGGACTGAAGAGAAGCTCCTGTTTTACTTAATTTCCAATAATGAGTTGAGCTAGATGTGCCCCGTTTGTGTAGGAAGCACACTTCTTTTGTTCTGAGCTAGATCACTGTACTGGCCCTATAGGAAACACAGTAGAGTGCAAGAATGCCCGTTTCTCAAATGCAGAGTGCTTTTCTTGCATGGCACACTAGAGTTGTGTTAAACTTCCTAAACGGATTTGAATCACGTTCAGTTTCAAGTTCTAGCAGCAAGGGTTCATTCAGGCTACGAAGAGCACTCTTGTGCTATTCTGGCCATACACAGTGCAAATAGCATTCGTGTCTGTTCCCAGCAAGTACAGTGTATTGGACTGAAGAGAAGCTCCTGCTTTACTTAGTTTCCAATCATGAGTTGAAGTAGATATGCCCCGTTTGTGTAGGAAGCACAGTTCTTTTGTTCTGAGCTAGCTCACTGTACTGGCACTCTAGGAAACACAGTAGAGTACAAGAATGCCCGATTCTCAAAAGGAGAGTGTTTTTCTTGCATGGCACACTAGAGTTGTGTTAAACTTCCTAAACGGAGGTGAATCACGTTCAGTTTCAAGTTCTAGCAGCAAGGGTTCTTTCAGGCTAAGAAGAGCACTCTTGTGCTATTCTGGCCTTACACAGTGCAAATAGCATTCGCGTCCGTTCCAAGCAAGCACAGTGTATTGGACTGAAGAGAAGCTCCTGTTTTACTTAGTTTCCTATACTGAGTTGAACTAGATATGGCCCGTTTATGTAGGAAGCACAGTTCTTTTGTTCTGAGCTAGCTCACTGTACTGGCACTATAAGAAACACAGTAGAGTTCAAGAATGCCCGTTTCTCAAAAGCAGAGAATTTTTCTTTCATGCACACTAGTGTTCAGTTAAACTTCCTAAACGGAGTTGAATCACGTACAGTTTCAAGTTATAGCTGCAAGGGTTCATTCAGGCTAAGAACAGCACTCTTGTTCTATTCTGGCCATACACAGTGCAAATAGCATTCGTGTCTGTTCCCAGCAAGTTCAGTGTATTGGACTGAAGAGAAGCTCCTGTTTTACTTACTTTCCAATCCTGAGATGAACTAGATATGCCCCGTTTGTGTAGGAAGCACAGTTCTTTTGTTCTTAACTAGCTCACTGTACTGGCCCTATGGGAAACCCAGTAGAGTGCAAGAATGCCCGTTTCTCAAAAGCAGAGTGTTTTTCTTGCATGGCACACTAGAGTTCAGTTAAACTTCCTAAACGGAGTTGAATCACGTTCACTTTCAAGTTCTAGTAGCATGGGTTCACTCAGGCTAAGAAGAGTACTCTTGTGCTAATCTGGCCATACACAGAGCAAATAGCATTCCCGTCTGTTCCCAGCAAGTACAGTGTATTGGACTGAAGAGAAGCTCCTGTTTACTTAGTTTCCAATACTGAGTTGAACTAGATATGCCCCGTTTGTGTAGGAAGCACAGTTCTTTTGTTCTGATCTAGCTCACTGTACTGGCCCTATAGGAAACACAGTAGAGTGCAAGAATGCCCGTTTCTCAAAAGCAGAGTGTTTTTCTTGCCTGGCACACTAGGGTTCATTTAAACTTCCTAAACGGAGTTGAATCCCGTTCAGTTTCAATTTCTAGCAGCAAGGGTTCATTCAGGCTAAGAAGAGCACTCTTGTGCTATTCTGGCCATACACAGTGCAAATGGCATTCGCATCTGTTCCCAGCAAGTACAGTGTATTGGACTGAAGAGAAGCTCCTGTTTTACTAAGTTTCCATTACTGAGTTGAACTAGATATGCCCCGTTTGTGTCGGAAGCACAGTTCTTTTGTTCTGAGCTCGCTCACTGTACTGGCCCTATAGGAAACACAGTAGAGTGCAAGAATGCCCATTCTCAAAAGCAGATAATTTTTCTTGCATGGCACACTATGGTTAAGTTAAACTTCCGAAACGGAGTTGAATCACGTTCAGTTTCAAGTTCTAGCAGCAAGGGTTCATTCAGGCTAAGAAGAGCACTCTTGTGCTATTATGGCCATACACAGTGCAAATGGCATTCGCGTCTGTTGCCAGCAAGTACAGCGTATTGGACTGAAGAGAAGCTCCTGTTTTACTAAGTTTCCAATACTGAGTTTAACTATATAAGCCCCGTTTGTGTAGGAAGCACAGTTCTTTTGTTCTGAGCTAGCTCTGTGTACTGGCCCTATAGGAAACACAGTAGAGTGCAAGAATGCCCGTTTCTCAAAAGCACAGTGTTTTTCTTGCATGGCACACTAGGGTTCAATTAAAATTCCTAAACGTAGTTGAATCACGTTCAGTTTCAAGTTATAGCTGCAAGGGTTCATTCAGGCTAAGAACAGCACTCTGTGCTATTCTGGCCATACACAGTGCAAATAGCATTCGCGTCTGTTCCCAGCAAGTACAGTGTATTGTACTGAAGAGTAGCTCCTGTTTTACTTAGTTTCCAATACTGAGTTGAACTAGATAATCCCCGTTTGTGTAGGAAGCACAGTTCTTTTGTTCTGAGCTAGCTCTCTGTACTGGCCCTACAGGAGACACAGAAGAGTTCAAGAATGCCCGTTTCTCAAAAGCAGAGTGGTTTTTTTGCATGGCACACTAGGATTCTATTAAAATTCCTAAACGGAGTTGAATCACGTTCAGTTTCAAGTTCTAACAGCAAGGGTTCATTCAGGCTAAGAAGAGCACTCTTGTGCTATTCTGGCCATACACAGTGCAAATGGCATTCGCGTCTGTTGCCAGCAAGTACAGTGTATTGGAATGAAGAGAAGCTCCTGTTTTACTAAGTTTCCAATGCTGAGTTTAACTAGATATGCCCCGTTTGTGTAGGAAGCACAGTTCTTTTGTTCTGAGCTAGCTCTGTGTACTGGCCCTATAGGAAACACAGTAGAGTGCAAGAATGCCCGTTTCTCAAAAGCAGAGTGCTTTTCTTGCATGGCACACTAGAGTTGTGGTAAACTTCCTAAACGGAGTTGAATCACGTTCAGTTTCAAGTTCTAGCAGTAAGGGTTCATTCAGGCTACGAAGAGCACTCTAGTGCTATTCTGGCCATACACAGTACAAATAGCATTCGCATCTGTTCCCAGCAAGTACAGTGTATTGGACTGAAGAGAAGCTCCTGTTTTACTTAGTTACCAATTCTGAGTTGAACTAGATATGCCCCGTTTGTGTAGGAAGCACAGTTCTTTTGTTCTGAGCTAGCTCACTGTACTGGCCCTACAGGAAACACAGTAGAGTGCAAGAATGCCCGTTTCTCAAAAGCAGAGTGTTTTTCTTGCATGGCACACTAGGGTTCAGTTAAACTTCCTAAACGGAGTTGAATCACGTTCAGATTCAAGTTCTAGCAGCAAGGGTTCATTCAGGCTAAGCAGAGCACTCTTGTGCTATTCTGGCCATACACAGTGCAAATAGCATTCGCGTCTGTTTCACGCAAGTACAGTGTATTGGACTGAAGAGAAGCTCCTGTTTTACTTAGTTTCCAATACTGAGTTGAACTACATATGCCCTGTTTGTGTAGGAAGCACAGTTCTTTTGTTCTGATCTACCTCACTGTACTGGCCCTATAGGAAACATAGTTGAGTGCAAGAATGCCCTTTTCTCAAAAGCAGAGTGTTTTTCTTGCATGGCACACTAGGGTTCATTTAAACTTCCTAAACGGAGTTGAATCACGTTCAGTTTCAAGTTCTAACAGCAAGGGTTCATTCAGGCTAAGAAGAGCACTCTTGTGCTATTCTGGCCATACACAGTGCAAATGGCATTCGCGTCTGTTGCCAGCAAGTATAGTGTATTGGAATGAAGAGAAGCTCCTGTTTTACTAAGTTTCCAATACTGAGTTTAACTAGATATGCCCCGTTAGTGTAGGAAGCACAGTTCTTTTGTTCTGAGCTAGCTCTGTGTACTGGCCCTATAGGAAACACAGTAGAGTGCAAGAATGCCCGTTTCTCAAAAGCACAGTGTTTTTCTTGCATGGCACACTAGGGTTCAATTAAAATTCCTAAATGGAGTTGAATCACGTTCAGTTTCAAGTTATAGCTGCAAGGGTTCATTCAGGCTAAGAACAGCACTCTTGTGCTATTCTGGCCATACACAGTGCAAATAGCATTCGGGTCTGTTCTCAGCAAGTTCAGTGTATTGGACTGAAGAGAAGCTCCTGTTTTACTTAGTTTCCAATCCTGAGTTGAACAGGATATGCCCCGTTTGTGTAGGAAGCAGAGTTATTTTGTTCTGAGCTACCTCACTGTACTGGCCCTTTAGGAAACACAGTAGAGTGCAAGAATGCCCGTTTCTCAAAAGCAGATTGTGTTTCTTGCTTGGCACACTAGGGTTCAGTTACACTTCCTAAATGGAGTTGAATCACGTTCAGTTTCAAGTTCTAGCAGCAAGGGTTCATTCAGGCTAAGAAGAATACTCTTGTGCTATTCTGGCCATACTCAGAGCAAATAGCATTCGCGTCTGTTTCAAGCAAGTACATTGTATTGGACTGGAGAGGCTCCTGTTTTACTTAGTTTCCAATACTGAGTTGAACTAGATATGCCCTGTTTGTGTAGGAAGCACAGTTCTTTTGTTCTGATCTGGCTCACTGTACTGGCCCTATAGGAAACATAGTAGAGTGCAAGAATGCCCGTTTCTCAAAAGCAGAGTGTTTTTCTTGCATGGCACACTAGGGTTCAGTTAACCTTCCTAAACGGAGTTGAATCACGTTCAATTTCAAGTTCTAACAGCAAGGGTTCATTCAGGCTAAGAAGAGCACTCTTGTGCTATTCTGAGATACACAGTGCAAATGGCATTCGCGTTTGTTGCCAGCAAGTACAGTGTATTGGACTGAAGAGAAGCTCCTGTTTTACTAAGTTTCCAATACTGAGTTTAACTAGATATGCCCCGTTTGTGTAGGAAGCACAGTTCTTTTGTTCTGAGCTAGCTCTGTGTACTGGCCCAATAGGAAACACAGTATAGTGCAAGAATGCCCGTTTCTCAAAAGCACAGTGATTTTCTTGCATGGCACACTAGGGTTCAATTAAAATTCCTAAACGGAGTTTAATCACGTTCAGTTTCAAGTTCTAGCAGCAAGGGTTCATTCAGGCTAAGAAGAGCACTCTTGTGCTATTCTGGCCATACACAGTGCAAATAGCATTCGCAACTGTTCCCAGGAAGTTCAGTGTATTGGACTGAAGAGAAGCTCCTGTTTTACTTAGTTTCCAATCCTGAGTTGAACTAGATATTCCCCGTTTGTGTAGGAAGCACAGTTCTTTTGTTCTGAACTAGCTCACTGTACTGGCCCTAAGGGAAACCCAGTAGAGTGCAAGAATGCCCGTTTCTAAAAGCAGAGTGTTTTTCTTGCATGGCACACTAGAGTTCAGTTAAACTTCCTAAACGGAGCTGAATCACGTTCAGATTCAACTTCTAGCAGCAAGGGTTCATTCAGGCTAAGAAGAGCACTCTTGTGCTATTCTGGCCATACACAGTGCAAATAGCTTTCGCGTCTGTTCCAAGCAAGTACAGTGTATTGGACTGAAGAGAAGCTCCTGTTTTAGTTAGTTTCCAATCCTGAGTTGAACTAGATATGCCCCGTTTGTGTAGGAAGCACAGTTCTTTTGTTCTGAGCTAGCTCTGTGTACTGGCCCTATAGGAAACCCAGTAGAGTGCAAGAATGCCCGTTTCTCAAAAGCAGAGTGTTTTTCTTGCATGGCACACTAGAGTTCAGTTAAACTTCCTAAACGGAGTTGAATCACGTTCAGTTTCAAGTTCTAGCAGTAAGGGTTCATTCAGGCTAAGAAGAGTACTCTTGTGCTATTCTGGCCATACACAGAGCAAATAGCATTCCCGTCTGTTTCCAGCAAGTACAGTGTATTGGACTGAAGAGAAGCTCTTGTTTTACTAAGTATCCATTACTGAGTTGAACTAGATATGCCCCGTTTGTGTTGGAAGCACAGTTCTTTTGTTCTGAGCTAGCTCACTGTACTGGTCGTATAGGAAACACAGTAGAGGGCAAGAATTCCTGTTCCTGAAAAGCAGAGTGTTTTTCTTGCATGACACACTAGGGTTCAGTTAAACTTCCTAATCGGAGTTGAATCACGTTCAGTTTCAAGATCTAACAGCAAGGGTTCATTCAGGCTAAGAAGAGCACTCTTGTGCTATTCTGGCCATACACAATGCAAATGGCATTCGTGTCTCTTCCCAGCAAGTACAGTGTATTGGACTGAAGAGAAGCTCCTGTTTTACTTAATTTCCAATAATGAGTTGAGACAAATGTGCCCCGTTTGTGTAGGAAGCACAGTTCTTTTGTTCAGATCTAGCTCTGTGTACTGGCACTATAGGAAACACAGTAGAGTGCAAGAATGCCTGTTTCTAAAAGCAGAGGGTTTTTCTTGCATGGCACACTAGGGTCCAGTTAAACTTCCAAAACGGAGTTGAATCACGTTCAGTTTCTAAGTTCCAGCAGCAAGGGTTCATTCAGGCTAAGAAGAGCACTCTTGTGCTATTCTGGCCATACACAGAGCAAATAGCATTCGCGTCTGTTCCCAGCAAGTACAGTGTATTGGACTGAAGAGAAGTTCCTGTTTTACTTAATTTCCAATACTGAGTTGAACTAGATATGCCCCGTTTGTGCAGGAAGCACAGTTCTTTAGTTCTGAGCTAGCTCACTGTACTGGCCCTATAGCAAACACAGAAGAGTGCAAGAATGCCCGTTTCTCAAAAGGAGAATGTTTTTCTGGCATGGCACACTACTGTTCAGTTAAACTTCCTAAAAGGAGTTGAATCACGTTCAGTTTCAAGTTCTAGCAGAAAGGGTTCATTCAGGCTAAGAAGAGCACTCTTGTGATATTCTGGCCATACACAGTGCAAATAGCATTCGCGTCTGTTCCCAGCAAGTACAGTGTATTGGACTGAAGAGAAGCTCCTGTTTTACTTAGTTTCCAATACTGAGTTGAACTAGATATGCCCCGTTTCTGTACGAAGCACAGTTCTTTTGTTCTGAGCTAGCTCACTGTACTGGCCCCATAGGAAACACAGTAGAGTGCAAGAATGCCCGTTTCTCAAAAGCAGAATGTTTTTCTTGCATGGCACACTAGGGTTCAGTTAAACTTCCTAAACGGAGTTGAATCACGTTAAGTTTCAAGTTCTAACAGCAAGGGATTATTCAGGCTAAAAAGAGCACTCTTGTGCTATTCTGGCCATACACAATGCAAATGGCATTCTTGTCTGTTCCCAGCAAGTACAGTGTATTGGACTGAAGAGAAGCTCCTGTTTTACTTATTTTCCAATACTGAGTTGAACTAGATATGCCCCGTTTGTGTAGGAAGCACAGTTCTTTTGTTCTGAGCTAGCTCACTGTACTGGCCCTGTAGGAAACACAGTAGAGTGCAAGACTGCCCGTTTCACAAAAGCAGAGTGTTTTTCATGCATGGCACACTTGAGTTCAGTTAAAGTTCCTAAATGGAGTTGAATCACGTTCAGTTTCAAGTTCTAGCAATAAGGGTTCATCCAGGGTAATTAGAGCACTCTTGTGCTATTCTGGCCATACACAGAGCAAATAGCATTCGAGTCTGTTCACAGCAAGTACAGAGTATTGGAATGAAGAGAAGCTCCTGTTTTACTTAGTTTCCTATACTGAGTTGAACTAGATATTCCCCGTTTGTGTAGGAAGCACAGTTCTTTTGTTCTGAGCTAGCTCTGTGTACTGACCCTACAGAAGACACAGGAGAGTTCAAGAATGCCCGATTCTCAAAAGCAGAGTGTTTTTCTTGCATGGCACACTAGGGTTAAGTTAAACTTCCTAAACGGAGTTGAATCACGTTCAGTTTCAAGTTCTAACAGCAAGGGTTCATTCAGGCTAAGAAGAGCACTCTTGTGCTATTCTGGCCATACCCAATGCAAATGGCATTCGTGTCTCTTCACAGCAAGTACAGTGTATTGGACTGAAGAGAAGCTCCTGTTTTACTTAGTTTCCAATAATGAGTTGAGACAAATATGCCCCATTTGTGTAGGAAGCACAGTTCTTTTGTTCAGATCTAGCTCTGTGTACTGGCCCTATAGGAAACACAGTAGAGTGCAAGAATGCCCGTTTCTCAAAAGCAGAGTGTTTTTCTTGCATGGCACACTAGGGTCCAGTTAAACTTCCTAAACGGAGTTGAATCACGTTCAGTTTCTAAGTTCCAGCAGCAAGGGTTCATTCAGGCTAAGAAGAGCACTCTTGTGCTATTCTGGCCATACACAGTGCAAATAGCATTCGCGTCTGTTCCCAGCAAGTACAGTGTATTGGACTGAAGAGAAGCTCCTGTTTTACTAAGTTTCCAATACTGAGTTGAACTAGATATGCCCCGTTTGTGTAGGAAGCGCAGTTCTTTTTTTTTTAGCTATCTCTGTGTACTGGCCCTATAGGAAACACAGTAGAGTGCAAGAATGCCCGTTTCTCAAAACAGAGTGTTTTTCTTGCATGGCACACTAGGGTTCAATTAAAATTCCTAAATGGAGTTGAATCACGTTCAGTTTCAAGTTATAGCTGCAAGGGTTCATTCAGGATAAGAACAGAACTCTTGTGCTATTCTGGCCATACACAGTGCAAATAGCATTTGCGACAGTTCCCAGCAAGTTCAGTGAATTGGACTGAAGAGAAGCTCCTGTTTTACTTAATTTCCAATCCTGAGTTGAACTAGATATGCCTCGTTTGTGTAGGGAGCACATTTCTTTTGTTCTGAACTAGCTCACTTTACTGGACCTATGGGAAACACAGTAGAGTGCAAGAATGCCCCCTTCTCAAAAGCAGAGTGTTTTTCTTGCATGGCACAATAGGGTTCAGTTAAACTTCCTAAACGGAGTTGAATCACGTTCAGTTTCAAAGTTCCAGCAGCAAGGGTTCATTCAGGCTAAGAAGAGCACTCTTGTGCTATTCTGGCCATACACAGTGAAAATAGCATTCGCGTCTGTTCCCAGCAATTACAGTGTATTGGACTGAAGAGAAGCTCCTGTTTTACTAAGTTTCCAATACTGAGTTGAACTAGATATGCCCCGTTTGTGTAGGAAGCACAGATCTTTTGTTCTGAGGTAGCTCTGTGTACTGGCCCTATAGGAAACACAGTAGAGTGCAAGAATGCCCATTTCTCAAAAGCAGAGTGTTTTTCTTGCATGGCACACTAGGGTTCAATTAAAATTCCTAAACTTAGTTGAATCACATTCAGTTTCAAGTTATAGCTGCAAGGGTTCATGAAGGCTAAAATGAGCACTATTGTGCTATTCTGGCCATACACAGTGGGAATAGCATTCTCGACTGTTCCCAGCAAGTTCAGTGTATTGGACTGAGGAGAAGCTCCTGTTTTACTTAGTTTCCAATCCTGAGTTGAACTAGATATTCCTCGTTTGTGTAGGAAGCACAGTTCTTTTGTTCTGAGCTAGCTCACTGTACTGGCCCTATTTGAAACACAGTACAGTGCAAGAATGCCCATTTCTCAAAAGCAGAGTGTTTTTCTTGCATGGCATTCTAGAGTTCAGTTAAACTTCGTAAAAGGAGTTGAATCACGTTCATTTTAAAGTTCTAGCAGCAAGGGTTCATTCAGGCTAAGAAGAGCACTCTTGTGCTATCCTGGCCATACACAGAGCAAATAGCATTTGCGTCTGTTCCCAGCAAGTACAGTGTATTGGACTGAAGAGAAGCTCCTGTTTTACTTAGTTTCCAATACTGAGTTGAACTAGATATGCCCCGTTTTTGTAGGAAGCACAGTTCTTTTGTTCAGATCTAGCTCTGTGTACTGGCACTATAGGAAACACAGTAGAGTGCAAGAATGCCCGTTTCTCAAAAGCAGAGTGTTGTTCTTGCATGGCACACTAGGGTCCAGTTAAACTTCCAAAACGGAGTTGAATCACGTTCAGTTTCTAAGTTCCCGCAGCAAGGGTTCATTCAGGCTAAGAAGAGCACTCTTGTGCTATTCTGGCCATACACAGAGCAAATAGCATTCGCGTCTGTTCCCAGCAAGTACAGTGTATTGGACTGAAGAGAAGTTCCTGTTTTACTTAATTTCCAATACTGAGTTGAACTAGATATGCCCCGTTTGTGCAGGAAGCACAGTTCTTTAGTTCTGAGCTAGCTCACTGTACTGGCCCTATAGCAAACACAGAAGAGTGCAAGAATGCCTGTTTCTCAAAAGCAGAATGTTTTTCTGGCATGGCACACTACTGTTCAGTTAAACTTCCTAAAAGGAGTTGAATCACGTTCAGTTTCAAGTTCTAGCAGAAAGGGTTCATTCAGGCTAAGAAAAGCACTCTCGTGCTATTCTGGCCATACACAGTGCAAATAGCATTCGCGTCTGTTCACAGCAGGTACAGTGTATTGGACTGAAGAGAAGCTCCTGTTTTACTTAGTTTCCAATCCTGAGTTGAACTAGATATGCCCCGTTTGTGTAGGAAGCACAGTTCTTTTGTTCTGAGCTAGCTCACTGTACTGGCCCTGTAGGAAACACAGTAGAGTGCAAGAATGCCCGTTTCACAAAAGCAGAGTGTTTTTCATGCATGGCACACTTGAGTTCAGTTAAAGTTCCTAAATGGAGTTGAATCATGTTCAGTTTCAAGTTCTAGCAATAAGGGTTCATCCAGGGTAATTAGAGCACTCTTGTGCTATTCTGGCCATACACAGAGCAAATAGCATTCGAGTCTGTTCACAGCAAGTACAGAGTATTGGAATGAAGAGAAGCTCCTGTTTTATTTAGTTTCCTATACTGAGTTGAACTAGATATTCCCCGTTTGTGTAGGAAGCACAGTTCTTTTGTTCTGAGCTAGCTCTGTGTACTGACCCTACAGAAGACACAGGAGAGTTCAAGAATGCCCGATTCTCAAAAGCAGAGTGTTTTTCTTACATGGCACACTAGGGTTAAGTTAAACTTCCTAAACGGAGTTGAATCACGTTCAGTTTCAAGTTCTAACAGCAAGGGTTCATTCAGGCTAAGAAGAGCACTCTTGTGCTATTCTGGCCATACCCAATGCAAATGGCATTCGTGTCTCTTCCCAGCAAGTACAGTGTATTGGACTGAAGAGAAGCTCCTGTTTTACTTAGTTTCCAATAATGAGTTGAGACAAATATGCCCCATTTGTGTAGGAAGTACAGTTCTTTTGTTCAGATCTAGCTCTGTGTACTGGCCCTATAGGAAACACAGTAGAGTGCAAGAATGCCCGTTTCTCAAAAGCAGAGTGTTTTTCTTGCATGGCACACTAGGGTCCAGTTAAACTTCCAAAACGGAGTTGAATCACGTTCAGTTTCTAAGTTCCAGCAGCAAGGGTTCATTCAGGCTAAGAAAAGCACTCTTGTGCTATTCTGGCCATACACAGTGCAAATAGCATTCGCGTCTGTTCCCAGCAAGTACAGTGTATTGGACTGAAGAGAAGCTCCTGTTTTACTAAGTTTCCAATACTGAGTTGAACTAGATATGCCCCGTTTGTGTAGGAAGCACAGTTCTTTTTTTTTGAGCTATCTCTGTGTACTGGCCCTATAGGAAATACAGTAGAGTGCAAGAATGCCCGTTTCTCAAAACAGAGTGTTTTTCTTGCATGGCACACTAGGGTTCAATTAAAATTCCTAAATGGAGTTGAATCACGTTCAGTTTCAAGTTATAGCTGCAAGGGTTCATTCAGGCTAAGAACAGCACTCTTGTGCTATTCTGGCCATACACAGTGCAAATAGCATTTGCGACTGTTCCAAGCAAATTCAGTGAATTGGACTGTAGAGAAGCTCCTGTTTTACTTAGTTTACAATCCTGAGTTGAACTAGATATGCCCCGTTTGTGTAGGAAGCACAGTTATTTTGTTCTGAGCTAGCTCACTGTACTGGCCCTATACTAAACACAGTAGAGTGCAAGAATGCCCGTTTCTCAAAAGCAGAATGTTTTTCTGGCATGGCACACTACGGTTCAGTTAAACTTCCTAAAAGGAGTTGAATCACGTTCAGTTTCAAGTTCTAGCAGCAGGGTTCATTCAGGATAAGAACAGCACTCTAGTGCTATTCTGGCCATACACAGTGCAAATAGCATTCACGTCTGTTCCCAGCAAGTACAGTGTATTGGACTGAAGAGAAGATCCTGTTTTACTTAGTTTCCAATACTGAGTTGAACTAGATATGCCCCGTTTGTGTAGGAAGCACAGTTCTTTTGTTCTGAGCTAGCTCACTGTACTGGCCCTATAGGAAACACAGTAGAGTGCAAGAATGCCCGTTTCTCAAAAGCAGAGTGTTATTCTTGCATGGCACACCAGGGTTCAGTTAAACTTCCTAAACGGAGTTGAATCACATTAAGTTTCAAGTTCTAACAGCAAGGGATTATTCAGGCTAAAAAGAGCACTCTTGTGCTATTCTGGCCATACACAATGCAAATAGCATTCGCGTCTGTTCCCAGCAAGTACAGTGTATTGGACTGAAGAGTGGCTCCTGTTTTACTTAGTTTCCAATCCTTAGTTGAACTAGATATGCCCCGTTTGTGTAGGAAGCACAGTTCTTTTGTTCTGAGCTAGCTCACTGTACTGGCCCTGTAGGAAACACAGTAGAGTGCAAGAATGCCCGTTTCTTAAAAGCAGAGTATTATTCTTGCATGGCACACTAGTGTTCAATTAAAATTCCTAAACGGAGTTGACTCACGTTCAGTTTCAAGTTATAGCTGCAAGGGTTCATTCAGGCTAAGAAGAGCACTCTTGTGCTATTCTGGCCATACACAGTGCAAATAGCATTCGCGACTGTTCCCAACAATTACAGTGTATTTGACTGAAGAGAAGCTCCTGTTTTACTTAGTTTCCAATACTGAGTTTAACTACATATGCCCTGTTTGTGTAGGAAGCACAGTTCTTTTGTTCTGATCTACCTCACTGTACTGGCCCTATAGGAAACATAGTAGAGTGAAATAATGCCCGTTTCTCAAAAGCAGAGTGTTTTTATTGAATGGCACACTAGGGTTCAGTTAAACTTCCTAAACGGAGTTGAATCACGTTCAGTTTCAAGTTCTAACAGCAAGGGTTCATTCAGGCTAAGAAGAGCACTCTTGTGCTATTCTGGCCATAAACAGTGCAAATGGCATTCGCGTCTGTTGCCAGCAAGTACAGTGTATTGGACTGAAGAGAAGCTCCTGTTTTACTAAGTTTCCAATACTGAGTTGAACTAGATATGCCCCGTTTGTGTAGGAAGCACAGTTATTTTGTTCGGAGCTAGCCCTGTGTACTGGCCCTATAGGAAACACAGTAGAGTGCAAGAATGCCCGTTTCTCAAAAGCACAGTGTTTTTCTTGCATGGCACACTAGGGTTCAATTAAAATTCCTAAACGGAGTTGAATCACGTTCAGTTTCAAGTTATAGCTGCAAGGGTTCATTAAGGCTAAGAACAGCACTCTTGTGCTATTCTGGCCATACACAGTGCAAATAGCATTCGCGACTGTTCCCAGGAAGTTCAGTGTATTGGACTGAAGAGAAGCTCCTGTTTTACTTAGTTTCCAATCCTGAGTTGAACTAGATATGCCCCGTTTGTGTAGGAAGCACAGTTCTTTTGTTCTGAGCTACCTCACTGTACTGGCCCTATAGGAAACACAGTAGAGTGCAAGAATGTCTGTTTCTCAAAAGAAGAGTGTTTTTTTTGCATGGCACACTAGGGTTCAGTTAAACTTCCTAAACGGAGTTGAGTCACGTTCATTTTCAAGTTCTAGAAGCAAGGGTTCATTCAGGATAAGAAGAGCACTCTTGTGCTATTCTGGCCATACACAGTGCAAATAGCATTCGCGTCTGTTTCAAGCAAGTACAGTGTATTTGACTGAAGAGAAGCTCCTGTTTTACTTAGTTTCCAATACTGAGTTGAACTACATATGCCCTGTTTGTGTAGGAAGCACAGTTGTTTTGTTCTGATCTACCTCACTGTACTGGCCCTATAGGTAACATAGTAGAGTGCAAGAATGCCCGTTTCTCAAAAGCAGAGTGTTTTTCTTGCATGGCACACTAGTGTTCAGTTAAACTTCCTAAACGGAGTTGAATCACGTTCAGTTTGAAGTTCTAACAGCAAGGGTTCATTCAGGCTAAGAAGAGCACTCTGGTGCTATTCTGGCCATACACAGTGCAAATGGCATTCGCGTCTGTTGCCAGCAAGTACAGTGTATTGGACTGAAGAGAAGCTCCTGTTTTACTAAGTTTCCAATACTGAGTTGAACTAGATATGCCGCGTTTCTTTAGGAAGCACAGTTCTTTTGTTCGGAGCTAGCTCTGTGTACTGGCCGTATAGGAAACACAGTAGAGTGCAAGAATGCCCGTTTCTCAAAAGCACAGTGTTTTTCTTGCATGGCACACTAGGATTCAATTAAAATTCCTAAACGGAGTTGAATCACGTTCAGTTTCAAGTTATAGCTGCAAGGGTTCATTCAGGCTAAGAAGAGCACTCTTGTGCTATTCTGGGCATACACAGTGCAAATAGCATTCGCGACTGTTCCCAGGAAGTTCAGTGCATTGGACTGAAGAGAAGCTCCTGTTTTACTTAGTTTCCAATCCTGAGTTGAACTAGATATGCCCCGTTTGTGTAGGAAGCACAGTTCTTTTGTTCTGAACTAGCTCACTGTACTGGCCCTAAGGGAAACCCAGTAGAGTGCAAGAATGCCCGTTTCTAAAAGCAGAGTTTTTTGTTTGCATGGCACACTAGAGTTCAGTTAAACTTCCTAAACGGAGTTGAATCACGTTCAGTTTCAAGTTATAGCAGCAAGGGTTAATTCAGGCTAAGAAGAGCACTGTTGTGCTATTCTGGCCATACACAGTTCAAATAGCATTCGCGTATGTTCCAAGCAAGTACAGTGTATTGGACTGAAGAGAATCTCCTGTTTTAGTTAGTTTCCAATCCTGAGTTGAACTAGATATGCCCCGTTTGTGTAGGAAGCACAGTTCTTTTGTTCTGAGCTAGCTCTGTGTACTGGCCCTATAGGAAACCCAGTAGAGTGCAAGAATGCCCGTTTCTCAAAAGCAGAGTGTTTTTCTTGCATGGCACACTAGAGTTCAGTTAAACTTCCTAAACGGAGTTGAATCACGTTCAGTTTCAAGTTCTAGCAGAAAGGGTTCATTCAGGCTAAGAAGAATACTCTTGTGCTATTCTGGCCATACACAGAGCAAATAGCATTCCCGTCTGTTTCCAGCAAGTACAGTGTATTGGACTGAAGAGAAGCTCCTGTTTTACTTAGTTTCCAATCCTGAGTTGAACTAGATATGCCCCATTTGTGTAGGAAGCACAGTTCTTTTGTTCTGAGCTAGCTCACTGCACTGGCCCTATAGGAAACACAGTAGAGTGCAAGAATGCCCTTTTCTCAAAAGCAGAGTGTTTTTCTTGCATGGCACACTAGGGTTATGTTAAACTTCCTAAACGGAGTTGATTCCCGTTCAGTTTCAAGTTCTAACAGCAAGGGTTCATTCAGGCTAAGAAGAGAACTCTTGTGCTATTCTGGCCGTACACAGTGCAAATGGCATTCGCGTCTGTTGCCAGCAAGTACAGTGTATTGGAATGAAGAGAAGCTCCTGTTTTACTAAGTTTCCAATACTGAGTTTAACTAGATATGCCCCGTTTGTGTAGGAAGCACAGTTCTTTTGTTCTGAGCTAGCTCTGTGTTCTGGCCCTATAGGAAACACAGTAGAGTGCAAGAATGCCCGTTTCTGAAAAGCACAGTGTTTTTCTTGCATGGCACACTAGGGTTCAGTTAAACTTCCTAAACGGAGTTGAATCCCGTTCAGTTTCAATTTCTAGCAGCAAGGGTTCATTCAGGCTAAGAAGAGCACTCTTGTGCTATTCTGGCCATACACAGTGCAAATGGCATTCGCGTCTGTTCCCAGCAAGTACAGTGTATTGGACTGAAGAGAAGCTCCTGTTTTACTAAGTTTCCATTACTGAGTTGAACTAGATATGCCCGGTTTGTGTCGGAAGCACAGTTCTTTTGTTCTGAGCTAGCTCACTGTAATGGCCCTATAGGAAACACAGTAGAGTGCAAGAATGCCCATTCTCAAAAGCAGATAATTTTTCTTGCATGGCACACTAGGGTTAAGTTAAACTTCCGAAACGGAGTTGAATCACGTTCAGTTTCAAGTTCTAGCAGCAAGGGTTCATTCAGGCTAAGAAGAGGACTCTTGTGCTATTCTGGCCATTCACAGTGCAAATAGCATTCACGTCTGTTTCCAGCAAGTACAGTGTATTGGACTGAAGAGAAGCTCCTGTTTTACTAAGTTTCCAATACTGAGTTGAACTAGATATGCCCCGTTTGTGTAGGAAGCACAGTTATTTTGTTCTGAGCTAGCTCACTGTACTGGCCCTATAGCAAACACAGTAGAATGCAAGAATGCCCGTTTATCAAAAGCACAGTGTTTTTCTTGCATGGCACACTAGGGTTCAGTTAATCGTCCTAAACGGAGTGGAATCACGTTCAGTTTCAAGTTCTAGCAGCAAGGGTTCATTCAGGCTAAGAAGAGAACTCTTGTGCTATTTTGGCCATACACAGAGCAAATAGCATTCGCGTCTTTTTCTAGCAAGTACAGTGTATTGGACTGAAGAGAAGCTCCGGTTTTACTTTGTTTCCAATCCTGAGTTGAACTAGATATGCCCCGTTTGTGTAGGAAGCACAGTTCCTTTGTTCTGAGCTAGCTCACTGTACTGGTCCTATAGGAAACACAGTAGATGGCAAGAATGCCTGTTTCTGAGAAGCAGAGTGTTTTTAGTGCATGACACACTAGGGTTCAGTTAAACTTACTAAACAGAGTTGAATCATGTTCAGTTTCAAGTTCTAGCAGCAAGGGTTCATTCAGGCTAAGAAGAACACTCTTGTGCTATTTTGGCCATACACAGTGCAAATGGCATTCGCGTCTGTTTCCAGCAAGTACAGTGTATTGGACTGAAGAGAAGCTCCTGTTTTACTTAATTTCCAATAATGAGTTGAGCTAGATGTGCCCCGTTTGTGTAGGAAGCACACTTCTTTTGTTCTGAGCTAGATCACTGTTCTGGCCCTATAGGAAACACAGTAGAGTGCAAGAATGCCCGTTTCTCAAAAGCAGAGTGCTTTTCTTGCATGGCACACTAGGGTTGTGGTATACTTCCTAAACGGAGTTGAATCACGTTCAGTTTCAAGTTCTAGCAGTAAGGGTTCATTCAAGCTAAGAAGAGCACTCTTGTGCTATTCTGGCCATACACAGTGCAAATAGCATTCGCGTCTGTTTCCAGCAAGTACAGTGTATTGGACTGAAGAGAAGCTCCTGTTTTACTTAGTTTCCTATACTGAGTTGAACTAGATATGCCCCGTTTGTGTAGGATGCACAGTTCTTTTGTTCTGAGCTAGCTCACTGTACTGGCCCTATAGGAAACCCAGTAGAGTGCAAGAATGCCCGTTTCTAAAAAGCAGAGTGTTTTTCTTGCATGGCACACTAGGGTTCAGTTAAACTTCCTAAACGGAGTTGAATCACGTTCAGATTCAAGTTCTAGCAGCAAGGGTTCATTCAGGCTAAGAAGAGCACTCTTGTGCTATTCTGGCCATACACAGTGCAAATAGCATTCGCGTCTGTTTCAAGCAAGTACAGTGTATTTTACTGAAGAGAAGCTCCTGTTTTACTTAGTTTCCAATACTGAGTTGAACTAGATATGCCCTGTTTGTGTAGGAAGCACAGTTCTTTTGTTCTGATCTAGCTCACTGTACTGGCCCTATAGGAAACACTGTAGATTGCAAGAATGCCCGTTTCTCAAAAGCAGAGTGTTTTTCTTGCATGGCACACTAGGGTTCAGTTAAACTTCCTAAACGGAGTTGAATCACGTTCAGTTTCAAGTTCTAACAGCAAGGGTTCATTCAGGCTAGGAGAGCACTCTTGTGCTATTCTGGCCATACACAGTGCAAATGGCATTCGTGTCTGTTGCCAGCAAGTACAGTGTATTGGAATGAAGAGAAGCTCCTGTTTTACTAAGTTTCCAATACTGAGTTTAACTAGATATGCCCCGTTTGTGTAGGAAGCACAGTTCTTTTGTTCTGAGCTAGCTCTGTGTACTGGCCCTATAGGAAACACAGTAGAGTGCAAGAATGCCCGTTTCTCAAAAGCAGAGTGTTTTTCTTGCATGGCACACTAGGGTTCAATTAAAATTCATAAACGGAGTTGAATCACGTTCAGTTTCAAGTTATAGCTGCAAGGGATCATTCAGGCTAAGAAAAGAACTCTTGTGCTATTCTGGCCATACACAGTGCAAATAGCATTCGCGTCTGTTCTCAGCAAGTTCAGTGTATTGGACTGAAGAGAAGCTCCTGTTTTACTTAGTTTCCAATCCTGAGTTGAACTAGATATTCCCCCTTTTCTGTAGGAAGCACAGTTATTTTGTTCTGAGCTTCCTCACTGTACTGGCCCTATAGGAAACACAGTAGAGTGCAAGAATGCCCGTTTCTCAAAAGCAGATTGTTTTTCTTGCTTGGCACACTAGGGTTCAGTTAAACTGCCTAAATGGAGTTGAATCGCGTTCAGTTTCAAGTTCTAGCAGCAAGGGTTCATTCAGGCTGATAAGATCACTCTTGTGCTTTTCTGGCCATACACAGAGCAAATAGCATTCGCGTCTGTTCCCAGCAAGTACAGTGTATTGGACAGAAGAGAAGCTCATGTTTTACTTAGTTTCCTATACTGAGTTGAACTAGATATGCCCCGTTTGTGTAGGAAGCACAGTTCTTTTGTTCTGAGCTAGCTCACTCTACTGGCCCTATAGGAAACATAGTAGAGTGCAAGAATGCCCGTTTTTCAAAAGCAGAGTGCTTTTCTTGCATGGCACACTAGAGTTGTGGTAAACTTCCTAAACGGAGTTGAATCACGTTCAGTTTCAAGTTCTAGCAGTAAGGGTTCATTCAGGCTAAGAAGAGCACTCTTGTGCTATTCTGGCCATACACAGTGCAAATAGCATTCCCGTCTGTTCCCAGCAAGTACAGTGTATTGGACTGAAGAGAAGCTCCTGTTTTACTTAGTTTCCTATACTGAGTTGAACTAGATATGCCCCGTTTGTGTAGGATGCACAGTTATTTTGTTCTGAGCTACCTCACTGTACTGGCCCTATAGGAAACACAGTAGAGTGCAAGAATGCCCGTTTCTCAAAAGCAGATTGTTTTTCTTGCTTGGCACACTAGGGTTCAGTTAAACTGCCTAAATGGAGTTGAATCGCGTTCAGTTTCAAGTTCTAGCAGCAAGGGTTCATTCAGGCTGATAAGATCACTCTTGTGCTTTTCTGGCCATACACAGAGCAAATAGCATTCGCGTCTGTTCCCAGCAAGTTCAGTGTATTGGACAGAAGAGAAGCTCATGTTTTACTTAGTTTCCTATACTGAGTTGAACTAGATATGCCCCGTTTGTGTAGGAAGCACAGTTCTTTTGTTCTGAGCTAGCTCAGTTTACTGGCCCTATAGGAAACACAGTAGAGTGCAAGAATGCCCGTTTCTCAAAAGCAGAGTGTTTTTCTTGCGAGGCACACTAGGGTTTAGTTAAACTTCCTAAACAGAGTTGAATTACGTTCAGTTTCAAGTTCCAGCAGCAAGGGTTCATTCAGGCTAAGAAGAGCACTCTTGTGCTATTCTGGCCATACACAGTGCAAATAGCATTCGCGTCTGTTCCCAGCAAGTACAGTGTATTGGACTGAAGTGTAGCTCCTGTTTTACTTAGTTTCCAATACTGAGTTGAACTAGATATTCCCCGTTTGTGTAGGAAGCACAGTTCTTTTGTTCTGAGCTAGCTCTGTGTACTGGCCCTACAGGAGACACAGTAGAGTTCAAGAATGCCCTTTTCTCAAAAGCAGAATATTTTTTTTGCATGGCACACTAGGGTTCAATTAAAATTCCTAAACGGAGTTGAATCACGTTCAGTTTCAACTACTAGCAGCAAGGGTTCATTCAGGCTAAGAACAGAACTCTTGTGCTATTCTGGACATACACAGTGCAAATAGCATTCGCGACTGTTCCCCACACGTACAGTGTATTGGACTGAAGAGAAGCTCCTGTTTTACTTAGTTTCCAGTCCTGAGTTGAACTAGATATGCCCCGTTTGTGTAGAAAGCACAGTTCTTTTTTTCTGAGCTAGCTCACTCTACTGGCCCTATAGGAAACATAGTAGAGTGCAAGAATGCCCGTTTCTCAAAAGCAGAGTGTTTTTCTTGCATGGCACACTAGGGTTCAGTTAAACTTCCTAAACGGAGTTGAATCACGTTCAGTTTCAAGTTCTAACAGCAAGGGTTCATTCAGGCGAAAAACAGCACTCTTGTGCTATTCTGGCCATACACAGTACAAATGGCATTCGCGTCTGTTGGCAGCAATTACAGTGTATTGGACTGAAGAGAAGCTCCTGTTTTACTAAGTTTCCAATACTGAGTTTAACTATATATGCCCCGTTTGTGTAGGAAGCACAGTTCTTTTGTTCTGAGCTAGCTCTGTGTACTGGCCCTATAGGAAACACAGTAGAGTGCAAGAATGCCCGTTTCTCAAAAGCACAGTGTTTTTCTTGCATGGCACACTAGGGTTCAATTAAAATTCCTAAACGGAGTTGAATCACGTTCAGTTTCAAGTTCTAGCAGCAAGGGTTCATTCAGGCTAAGAACAGCACTCTTGTGCTATTCTGGACATACACAGTGCAAGTAGCATTCGCGACTGTTCCCAACAAGTACAGTGTATTGGACTGAAGAGAAGCTCCTGTTTTACTTAGTTTCCAATCCTGAGTTGAACTAGATATGCCCCGTTTGTGTAGGAAGCACAGTTCTTTTGTTCTGAGGTAGCTTACTGGACTGTCCCTATAGGAAAAACAGTACAGTGCAAGAATGCCCGTTTATCAAAAGCACAGTGTTTTTCTTGCATGGCACACTAGGGTTCAGTTAAACGTCCTAAACGGAGTGGAATCACGTTCAGTTTCAAGTTCTGGCAGCAAGGGTTCATTCAGGCTAAGAAGAGCACTCTTGTGGTATTTTGGCCATACACAGAGCAAATAGCATTCGCGTCTTTTTCCAGCAAGTACAGTGTATTGGACTGAAGAGAAGCTCCTGTTTTACTTAATTTCCAATAATGAGTTGAGCTAGATGTGCCCCGTTTGTGTAGGAAGCACACTTCTTTTGTTCTGAGCTAGATCACTGTACTGGCCCTATAGGAAACACAGTAGAGTGCAAGAATGCCCGTTTCTCAAAAGCAGAGTGCTTTTCTTGCATGGCACACTAGAGTTGTGGTAAACTTCCTAAACGGAGTTGAATCACGTTCAGTTTCAAGTTCTAGCAGTAAGGGTTCATTGAGGCTACGAAGAGCACTCTTGTGCTATTCTGGCCATACACAGTACAAATAGCATTCGCATCTGTTCCCAGCAAGTACAGTGTATTGGACTGAAGAGAAGCTCCTGTTTTACTTAGTTTCCTATACTGAGTTGAACTAGATATGCCCCGTTTGTGTAGGAAGCACAGTTCTTTTGTTCTGAGCTAGCTCACTGTACTGGCCCTATTGGAAACACAGTAGAGTGCAAGAATGCCCGTTTCTCAAAAGCAGAGTGTTTTTCTTGCATGGCACACTAGGGTTCAGTTAAACTTCCTAAACGGAGTTGAATCACGTTCAGATTCAAGTTCTAGCAGCAAGGGTTCATTCAGGCTAAGAAGAGCACTCTTGTGCTATTCTGGCCATACACAGTGCAAATGGCATTCGCGTCTGTCGCCAGCAAGTACAGTGTATTGGAATGAAGAGAAGCTCATGTTTTACTAAGTTTCCAATACTGAGTTTAACTAGATATGCCCCGTTTGTGTAGGAAGCACAGTTCTTTTGTTCTGAGCTAGCTCTGTGTACTGGCCCTATAGGAAACACAGTAGAGTGCAAGAATGCCCGTTTCTCAAAAGCACAGTGTTTTTCTTGCATGGCACACTAGGGTTCAATTAAAATTCCTAAATGGAGTTGAATCACGTTCAGTTTCAAGTTATAGCTGCAAGGGTTCATTCAGGCTAAGAACAGCACTCTTGTGCTATTCTGGCCATACACAGTGCAAATAGCATTCGCGTCTGTTCTCAGCAAGTTCAGTGTATTGGACTGAAGAGAAGCTCCTGTTTTACTTAGTTTCCAATCCTGAGTTGAACAGGATATGCCCCGTTTGTGTAGGAAGCACAGTTATTTTGTTCTGAGCTACCTCACTGTACTGGCCCTATAGGAAACACAGTAGAGTGCAAGAATGCCCGTTTCTCAAAAGCAGATTGTTTTTCTTGCTTGGCACACTAGGGTTCAGTTAAACTTCCTAAATGGAGTTGAATCACGTTCAGTTTCAAGTTCTAGCAGCAAGGGTTCATTCAGTCTGATAAGATCACTCTTGTGCTATTCTGGACATACACAGAGCAAATAGCATTCGCGTCTGTTCCCAGCAAGTACAGTGTATTGGACTGAAGAGAAGCTCCTGTTTAACTTAGTTTCCTATACTGAGTTGAACTAGATATGCACCGTTTGTGTAGGAAGCACAGTTCTTTTGTTCTGAGCTAGCTCACTGTACTGGCAATATAGGAAACACTGTAGAGTGCAAGAATGCCCGTTTCTCAAAAGCAGAATGTTTTTTGGCATGGCACACTACGTTTCAGTTAAACATCCTAAACGGAGGTGACTCACGTTCAGTTTCAAGTTCTAGCAGCAAGGGTTCATTCAGGCTAAGAACAGCACTCTTGTGCTATTCTGGCCGTACACAGAGCAAATAGCATTCGCGTCTGTTCCCGGCAAGTACAGTGAATTGGACTGAAGAGAAGCTCCTGTTTTACTTAGTTTCCTATACTGAGTTTAACTAGATATGGCCCGTTTTTGTAGGAAGCACAGTTCTTTTGTTCTGAGCTAGCTCAGTTTACTGGCCCTATAGGAAACACAGTAGAGTGCAAGAATGCCCGTTTCTCAAAAGCAGAGTGTTTTCCTTGCGTGGCACACTAGGGTTTAGTTAAACTTCCTAAACAGAGTTGAATCACGTTCAGTTTCAAGTTCCAGCAGCAAGGGTTCATTCAGGCTAAGAACAGCACTCTTGTGCTATTCTGGCCATACACAGTGCAAATAGCATTCGCGTCTGTTCCCAGCAAGTACAGTGTATTGGACTGAAGAGAAGCTACTGTTTTAGTTAGTTTCCAATCCTTATTTGAACTAGATATGCCCCGTTTGTGTAGGAAGCACAGTTCTTTTGTTCTGAGCTAGCTCACTGTACTGGCCCTATAGGAAACACAGTAGAGTGCAAGAAAGCCCATTCTCAAAAGCAGATAATTTTTCTTGCATGGCACACTAGGGTTAAGTTAAACTTCCGAAACGGAGTTGAATCACTTTCAGTTTCAAGTTCTAGCAGCAAGGGTTCATTCAGGCTAAGAAGAGCACTCTTGTGCTATTCTGGCCATACATAGTGCAAATAGCATTCGCGTCTGTTTCAAGCAAGTACAGTGTATTGGAATGAAAAGAAGCTCCTGTTTTACTAAGTTTCCAATACTGAGTTGAACTAGATATTCCTCGTTTGTGTAGGAAGCACAGTTCTTTTGTTCTGAGCTAGCTCTCTGTACTGGCCCTACAGGAGACACAGAAGAGTTCAAGAATGCCCGTTTCTCAAAAGCAGAGTGTTTTTTTTTTGCATGGCACACTAGGATTCTATTAAAATTCCTAAACGGAGTTGAATCACGTTCAGTTTCAAGTTCTAGCAGCAAGGGTTCATTGAGGCTAAGAAGAACACTCTTGTGCTATTCTGGCCATACACAGTGCAAATGGCATTCGCGTCTGTTTCCAGCAAGTACACTGTATTGGACTGAAGAGAAGCTCCTGTTTTACTAAGTTTCCAATACTGAGTTTAACTATATATGCCCCGTTTGTGTAGGAAGCACAGTTCTTTTGTTCTGAGCTAGCTCTGTGTACTGGCCCTATAGGAAACACAGTAGAGTGCAAGAATGCCCGTTTCTCAAAAGCACAGTGTTTTTCTTGCATGGCACACTAGGGTTCAATTAAAATTCCTAAACGGAGTTGAATCACGTTCAGTTTCAAGTTCTAGCAGCAAGGGTTCATTCAGGCTAAGAACAGCACTCTTGTGCTATTCTGGACATACACAGTGCAAGTAGCATTCGCGACTGTTCCCAAAAAGTACAGTGTATTGGACTGAAGAGAAGCTCCTGTTTTACTTAGTTTCCAATCCTGAGTTGAACTAGATATGCCCCGTTTGTGTAGGAAGCACAGTTCTTTTGTTCTGAGGTACCTCACTGGACTGTCCCTATAGGAAACACAGTACAGTGCAAGAATGCCCGTTTATCAAAAGCACAGTGTTTTTCTTGCATGGCACACTAGGGTTCAGTTAATCGTCCTAAACGGAGTGGAATCACGTTCAGTTTCAAGTTCTAGCAGCAAGGGTTCATTCAGGCTAAGAAGAGAACTCTTGTGCTATTTTGGCCATACACAGAGCAAATAGCATTCGCGTCTTTTTCTAGCAAGTACAGTGTATTGGACTGAAGAGAAGCTCCGGTTTTACTTTGTTTCCAATCCTGAGTTGAACTAGATATGCCCCGTTTGTGTAGGAAGCACAGTTCCTTTGTTCTGAGCTAGCTCACTGTACTGGTCCTATAGGAAACACAGTAGATGGCAAGAATGCCTGTTTCTGAGAAGCAGAGTGTTTTTAGTGCATGACACACTAGGGTTCAGTTAAACTTACTAAACAGAGTTGAATCATGTTCAGTTTCAAGTTCTAGCAGCAAGGGTTCATTCAGGCTAAGAAGAACACTCTTGTGCTATTTTGGCCATACACAGTGCAAATGGCATTCGCGTCTGTTTCCAGCAAGTACAGTGTATTGGACTGAAGAGAAGCTCCTGTTTTACTTAATTTCCAATAATGAGTTGAGCTAGATGTGCCCCGTTTGTGTAGGAAGCACACTTCTTTTGTTCTGAGCTAGATCACTGTTCTGGCCCTATAGGAAACACAGTAGAGTGCAAGAATGCCCGTTTCTCAAAAGCAGAGTGCTTTTCTTGCATGGCACACTAGGGTTGTGGTATACTTCCTAAACGGAGTTGAATCACGTTCAGTTTCAAGTTCTAGCAGTAAGGGTTCATTCAAGCTAAGAAGAGCACTCTTGTGCTATTCTGGCCATACACAGTGCAAATAGCATTCGCGTCTGTTTCCAGCAAGTACAGTGTATTGGACTGAAGAGAAGCTCCTGTTTTACTTAGTTTCCTATACTGAGTTGAACTAGATATGCCCCGTTTGTGTAGGATGCACAGTTCTTTTGTTCTGAGCTAGCTCACTGTACTGGCCCTATAGGAAACACAGTAGAGTGCAAGAATGCCCGTTTCTAAAAAGCAGAGTGTTTTTCTTGCATGGCACACTAGGGTTCAGTTAAACTTCCTAAACGGAGTTGAATCACGTTCAGATTCAAGTTCTAGCAGCAAGGGTTCATTCAGGCTAAGAAGAGCACTCTTGTGCTATTCTGGCCATACACAGTGCAAATAGCATTCGCGTCTGTTTCAAGCAAGTACAGTGTATTTTACTGAAGAGAAGCTCCTGTTTTACTTAGTTTCCAATACTGAGTTGAACTAGATATGCCCTGTTTGTGTAGGAAGCACAGTTCTTTTGTTCTGATCTAGCTCACTGTACTGGCCCTATAGGAAACACTGTAGATTGCAAGAATGCCCTTTTCTCAAAAGCAGAGTGTTTTTCTTGCATGGCACACTAGGGTTCAGTTAAACTTCCTAAACGGAGTTGAATCACGTTCAGTTTCAAGTTCTAACAGCAAGGGTTCATTCAGGCTAGGAGAGCACTCTTGTGCTATTCTGGCCATACACAGTGCAAATGGCATTCGTGTCTGTTGCCAGCAAGTACAGTGTATTGGAATGAAGAGAAGCTCCTGTTTTACTAAGTTTCCAATACTGAGTTTAACTAGATATGCCCCGTTTGTGTAGGAAGCACAGTTCTTTTGTTCTGAGCTAGCTCTGTGTACTGGCCCTATAGGAAACACAGTAGAGTGCAAGAATGCCCGTTTCTCAAAAGCAGAGTGTTTTTCTTGCATGGCACACTAGGGTTCAATTAAAATTCATAAACGGAGTTGAATCACGTTCAGTTTCAAGTTATAGCTGCAAGGGATCATTCAGGCTAAGAAAAGAACTCTTGTGCTATTCTGGCCATACACAGTGCAAATAGCATTCGCGTCTGTTCTCAGCAAGTTCAGTGTATTGGACTGAAGAGAAGCTCCTGTTTTACTTAGTTTCCAATCCTGAGTTGAACTAGATATTCCCCCTTTTCTGTAGGAAGCACAGTTATTTTGTTCTGAGCTTCCTCACTGTACTGGCCCTATAGGAAACACAGTAGAGTGCAAGAATGCCCGTTTCTCAAAAGCAGATTGTTTTTCTTGCTTGGCACACTAGGGTTCAGTTAAACTGCCTAAATGGAGTTGAATCGCGTTCAGTTTCAAGTTCTAGCAGCAAGGGTTCATTCAGGCTGATAAGATCACTCTTGTGCTTTTCTGGCCATACACAGAGCAAATAGCATTCGCGTCTGTTCCCAGCAAGTACAGTGTATTGGACAGAAGAGAAGCTCATGTTTTACTTAGTTTCCTATACTGAGTTGAACTAGATATGCCCCGTTTGTGTAGGAAGCACAGTTCTTTTGTTCTGAGCTAGCTCACTCTACTGGCCCTATAGGAAACATAGTAGAGTGCAAGAATGCCCGTTTTTCAAAAGCAGAGTGCTTTTCTTGCATGGCACACTAGAGTTGTGGTAAACTTCCTAAACGGAGTTGAATCACGTTCAGTTTCAAGTTCTAGCAGTAAGGGTTCATTCAGGCTAAGAAGAGCACTCTTGTGCTATTCTGGCCATACACAGTGCAAATAGCATTCCCGTCTGTTCCCAGCAAGTACAGTGTATTGGACTGAAGAGAAGCTCCTGTTTTACTTAGTTTCCTATACTGAGTTGAACTAGATATGCCCCGTTTGTGTAGGATGCACAGTTATTTTGTTCTGAGCTACCTCACTGTACTGGCCCTATAGGAAACACAGTAGAGTGCAAGAATGCCCGTTTCTCAAAAGCAGATTGTTTTTCTTGCTTGGCACACTAGGGTTCAGTTAAACTGCCTAAATGGAGTTGAATCGCGTTCAGTTTCAAGTTCTAGCAGCAAGGGTTCATTCAGGCTGATAAGATCACTCTTGTGCTTTTCTGGCCATACACAGAGCAAATAGCATTCGCGTCTGTTCCCAGCAAGTTCAGTGTATTGGACAGAAGAGAAGCTCATGTTTTACTTAGTTTCCTATACTGAGTTGAACTAGATATGCCCCGTTTGTGTAGGAAGCACAGTTCTTTTGTTCTGAGCTAGCTCAGTTTACTGGCCCTATAGGAAACACAGTAGAGTGCAAGAATGCCCGTTTCTCAAAAGCAGAGTGTTTTTCTTGCGAGGCACACTAGGGTTTAGTTAAACTTCCTAAACAGAGTTGAATTACGTTCAGTTTCAAGTTCCAGCAGCAAGGGTTCATTCAGGCTAAGAAGAGCACTCTTGTGCTATTCTGGCCATACACAGTGCAAATAGCATTCGCGTCTGTTCCCAGCAAGTACAGTGTATTGGACTGAAGTGTAGCTCCTGTTTTACTTAGTTTCCAATACTGAGTTGAACTAGATATTCCCCGTTTGTGTAGGAAGCACAGTTCTTTTGTTCTGAGCTAGCTCTGTGTACTGGCCCTACAGGAGACACAGTAGAGTTCAAGAATGCCCTTTTCTCAAAAGCAGAATATTTTTTTTGCATGGCACACTAGGGTTCAATTAAAATTCCTAAACGGAGTTGAATCACGTTCAGTTTCAACTTCTAGCAGCAAGGGTTCATTCAGGCTAAGAACAGAACTCTTGTGCTATTCTGGACATACACAGTGCAAATAGCATTCGCGACTGTTCCCCACACGTACAGTGTATTGGACTGAAGAGAAGCTCCTGTTTTACTTAGTTTCCAGTCCTGAGTTGAACTAGATATGCCCCGTTTGTGTAGAAAGCACAGTTCTTTTTTTCTGAGCTAGCTCACTCTACTGGCCCTATAGGAAACATAGTAGAGTGCAAGAATGCCCGTTTCTCAAAAGCAGAGTGTTTTTCTTGCATGGCACACTAGGGTTCAGTTAAACTTCCTAAACGGAGTTGAATCACGTTCAGTTTCAAGTTCTAACAGCAAGGGTTCATTCAGGCGAAAAACAGCACTCTTGTGCTATTCTGGCCATACACAGTACAAATGGCATTCGCGTCTGTTGGCAGCAATTACAGTGTATTGGACTGAAGAGAAGCTCCTGTTTTACTAAGTTTCCAATACTGAGTTTAACTATATATGCCCCGTTTGTGTAGGAAGCACAGTTCTTTTGTTCTGAGCTAGCTCTGTGTACTGGCCCTATAGGAAACACAGTAGAGTGCAAGAATGCCCGTTTCTCAAAAGCACAGTGTTTTTCTTGCATGGCACACTAGGGTTCAATTAAAATTCCTAAACGGAGTTGAATCACGTTCAGTTTCAAGTTCTAGCAGCAAGGGTTCATTCAGGCTAAGAACAGCACTCTTGTGCTATTCTGGACATACACAGTGCAAGTAGCATTCGCGACTGTTCCCAACAAGTACAGTGTATTGGACTGAAGAGAAGCTCCTGTTTTACTTAGTTTCCAATCCTGAGTTGAACTAGATATGCCCCGTTTGTGTAGGAAGCACAGTTCTTTTGTTCTGAGGTAGCTTACTGGACTGTCCCTATAGGAAAAACAGTACAGTGCAAGAATGCCCGTTTATCAAAAGCACAGTGTTTTTCTTGCATGGCACACTAGGGTTCAGTTAAACGTCCTAAACGGAGTGGAATCACGTTCAGTTTCAAGTTCTAGCAGCAAGGGTTCATTCAGGCTAAGAAGAGCACTCTTGTGGTATTTTGGCCATACACAGAGCAAATAGCATTCGCGTCTTTTTCCAGCAAGTACAGTGTATTGGACTGAAGAGAAGCTCCTGTTTTACTTAATTTCCAATAATGAGTTGAGCTAGATGTGCCCCGTTTGTGTAGGAAGCACACTTCTTTTGTTCTGAGCTAGATCACTGTACTGGCCCTATAGGAAACACAGTAGAGTGCAAGAATGCCCGTTTCTCAAAAGCAGAGTGCTTTTCTTGCATGGCACACTAGAGTTGTGGTAAACTTCCTAAACGGAGTTGAATCACGTTCAGTTTCAAGTTCTAGCAGTAAGGGTTCATTGAGGCTACGAAGAGCACTCTTGTGCTATTCTGGCCATACACAGTACAAATAGCATTCGCATCTGTTCCCAGCAAGTACAGTGTATTGGACTGAAGAGAAGCTCCTGTTTTACTTAGTTTCCTATACTGAGTTGAACTAGATATGCCCCGTTTGTGTAGGAAGCACAGTTCTTTTGTTCTGAGCTAGCTCACTGTACTGGCCCTATAGGAAACACAGTAGAGTGCAAGAATGCCCGTTTCTCAAAAGCAGAGTGTTTTTCTTGCATGGCACACTAGGGTTCAGTTAAACTTCCTAAACGGAGTTGAATCACGTTCAGATTCAAGTTCTAGCAGCAAGGGTTCATTCAGGCTAAGAAGAGCACTCTTGTGCTATTCTGGCCATACAAAGTGCAAATAGCATTCGCGTCTGTTTCACGCAAGTACAGTGTATTGGACTGAAGAGAAGCTCCTGTTTTACTTAGTTTCCAATACTGAGTTGAACTAGATATGCCCTGTTTGTGTAGGAAGCACAGTTCTTTTGTTCTGATCTAGCTCACTGTACTGGCCCTATAGGAAACATAGTTGATTGCAAGAATGCCCTTTTCTCAAAAGCAGAGTGTTTTTCTTGCATGGCACACTAGGGTTCAGTTAAACTTCCTAAACGGAGTTGAATCACGTTCAGTTTCAAGTTCTAACAGCAAGGGTTCATTCAGGCTAAGAAGAGCACTCTTGTGCTATTCTGACCATACACAGTGCAAATGGCATTCGCGTCTGTTGCCAGCAAGTACAGTTTATTGGAATGAAGAGAAGCTCCTGTTTTACTTAGTTTCCAATCCTGAGTTGAACAGGATATGCCCCGTTTGTGTAGGAAGCACAGTTATTTTGTTCTGAGCTACCTCACTGTACTGGCCCTATAGGAAACACAGTAGAGTGCAAGAATGCCCGTTTCTCAAAAGCAGATTGTTTTTCTTGCTTGGCACACTAGGGTTCAGTTAAACTTCCTAAATGGAGTTGAATCACGTTCAGTTTCAAGTTCTAGCAGCAAGGGTTCATTCAGGCTGATAAGATCACTCTTGTGCTATTCTGGACATACACAGAGCAAATAGCATTCGCGTCTGTTCCCAGCAAGTACAGTGTATTGGAATGAAGAGAAGCTCCTGTTTTACTTAGTTTCCTATACTGAGTTGAACTAGATATGCACCGTTTGTGTAGGAAGCACAGTTCTTTTGTTCTGAGCTAGCTCACTGTACTGGCAATATAGGAAACACTGTAGAGTGCAAGAATGCAAGTTTCTCAAAAGCAGAGTGATTTTCTTGCATGGCACACTACGTTTCAGTTAAACATCCTAAACGGAGGTGACTCACATTCAGTTTCAAGTTCTAGCAGCAAGGGTTCATTCAGGCTAAGAACAGCACTCTTGTGCTATTCTGGCCGTACACAGAGCAAATAGCATTCGCGTCTGTTCCCGGCAAGTACAGTGAATTGGACTGAAGAGAAGCTCCTGTTTTACTTAGTTTCCTATACTGAGTTGAACTAGATATGGCCCGTTTGTGTAGGAAGCACAGTTCTTTTGTTCTGAGCTAGCTCAGTTTACTGGCCCTATAGGAAACACAGTAGAGTGCAAGAATGCCCGTTTCTCAAAAGCAGAGTGTTTTCCTTGCGTGGCACACTAGGGTTTAGTTAAAATTCCTAAACAGAGTTGAATCACGTTCAGTTTCAAGTTCCAGCAGCAAGGGTTCATTCAGGCTAAGAACAGCACTCTTGTGCTATTCTGGCCATACACAGTGCAAATAGCATTCGCGTCTGTTCCCAGCAAGTACAGTGTATTGGACTGAAGAGAAGCTCCTGTTTTACTTAGTTTCCAATCCTTATTTGAACTAGATATGCCCCGTTTGTGTAGGAAGCACAGTTCTTTTGTTCTGAGCTAGCACTGTGTACTGGCCCTACAGAAGACACAGTAGAGTTCAAGAATGCCCTTTTCTCAAAAGCAGAATATTTTTTTTGCATGGCACACTAGGGTTCAATTAAACTTCCTAAACGGTGTTGAATCACGTCCAGTTTCAAGTTCCACCAGCAAGGGTTCATTCAGGCTAAGAACAGCACTCTTGTGCCTTCTGGCCATACACAGTGCAAATAGTATTCGCGTTTGTTCCCAGCAAGTACAGTGTATTGGACTGAAGATAAGCTCCTGTTTTACTTAGTTTCCAATACTGAGTTGAACTAGATTTGCCCCGTTTGTGTAAGAAGCACAGTTCTTTTATTCTGAGCTACATCTCTGTACTGGCCCTATAGGACACAAAGTAGAGTGCAAGAATACCCGTTTCTCAAAAGCAGAGTGTTTTTCTTGCATGGCACACTAGGGTTCAATTAAAATTCCTAAACGGAGTTGAATCACGTTTAGTTTCAAGTTATAGCTGCAAGGGTCATTCAGACTAAGAACAGCACTCTTGTGGTATTCTGGCCATACACAGTGCAAATAGCATTCGCGACTGTTCCCAGCAAGTACACTGTATTGGACTGAAGAGAAGCTCCGGTTTTACTTAGTTGATAATACAGAGTTGAACTAGACATGCCTCGTTTGTGTAGGAAGCACAATTCTTTTGTTCTGAGCTAGCTCACTGTACTGGCCCTATAGGAAACACAGTAGAGTGCATGAATGCCCGTTTCTCAAAAGCAGAGTGTTTTTCTTGCATGGCACACTAGGGTTCAGTTAAACTTCCTAAACGGAGTTGAATCACCTTCAGTTTCAAGTTATAGCTGCAAGGGTCATTCAGACTAAGAACAGCACTCTTGTGCTATTCTGGCCATACACAGTGCAAATAGCATTCGCGACTGTTCCCAGCAATTACAGTGTATTGGACTGAAGAGAAGCTCCTGTTTTACTTAGTTTCCAATCCTGAGTTGAACTAGATATTCCCCATTTGTGTAGGAAGCACGACTGTTCCCAACAAGTACAGTGTATTGGACTGAAGAGAAGCTCCTGTTTTACTTAATTTCCAATAATGAGTTGAGCTAGATGTGCCCCGTTTGTGTAGGAAGCACACTTCTTTTGTTCTGAGCTAGATCACTGTACTGGCCCTATAGGAAACACAGTAGAGTGCAAGAATGCCCGTTTCTAAAAAGAAGAGTGCTTTTCTTGCATGGCACACTAGAGTTGTGTTCAAATTCCTAAACGGAGTTGAATCACGTTCAGTTTCAACTTCTAGCAGCAAGGGTTCATTCAGGCTACGAAGAGCACTCTTGTGCTATTCTGGCCATACACAGTGCAAATAGCATTCGCGTCTGTTCCCAGCAAATACAGTGTATTGGACTGAAGAGTAGCTCCTGTTTTACTTAGTTTCCAATACTGAGTTGAACTAGATATGCCCCGTTTGTGTAGGAAGCACAGTTCTTTTGTTCTGAGCTAGCTCACTGTACTGTCACTATAGGAAACACAGTACAGTGCAAGAATGCCCGTTTATCAAAAGCACAGTGTTTTTCTTGCATGGCACACTAGAGTTCAGTTAAACGTCCTAAACGGAGTTGAATCACGTTCAGTTTCAAGTTCTAGCAGCAAGGGTTCATTCAAGCTAAGAAGAGCACTCTTGTGCTATTTTGGCCATACACAGAGCAAATAGCATTCGCGTCTTTTTCCAGCAAGTACAGTGTATTGGACTGAAGAGAAGCTCCGGTTTTACTTAGTTTCCAATCCTGAGTTGAACTAGATATGCCCCGTTTGTGTAGGAAGCACAGTTTCTTTGTTCTGAGCTAGCTCACTGTACTGGCCCTATAGGAAACAGTAGAGTGCAAGAATGCCCGTTTCTCAAAAGCAGAGTGTTTTTCTTGCATGGCACACTAAGGTTCAGTTAAAGTCCCTAAACGGAGTTGAATCACGTTCAGTTTCAATTCTAGCAGCAAGGGTTCATTCAGTCTAAGAACAGCACTCTTGTGCTATTCTGGCCATACACAGTGCAAATAGCATTCGCGTTTGTTCCCAGCAAGTACAGTGTATTGGACTGAAGATAAGATCCTGTTTTACTTAGTTTCCAATACTGAGTTGAACTAGATTTGCCCCGTTTGTGTAAGAAGCACAGTTCTTTTATTCTGAGCTAGATCTCTGTACTGGCCCTATAGGACACAAAGTAGAGTGCAAGAATACCCGTTTCTCAAAAGCAGAGTGTTTTTCTTGCATGGCACACTAGGGTTCAATTAAAATTCCTAAACGGAGTTGAATCACGTTTAGTTTCAAGTTATAGCTGCAAGGGTCATTCAGACTAAGAACAGCACTCTTGTGCTATTCTGGCCATACACAGTGCAAATAGCATTCGCGACTGTTCCCAGCAAGTACACTGTATTGGACTGAAGAGAAGCTCCGGTTTTACTTAGTTTATAATACAGAGTTGAACTAGACATGCCCCGTTTGTGTAGGAAGCACAGTTCTTTTGTTCTGAGCTAGCTCACTGTACTGGCCCTATAGGAAACACAGTAGAGTGCAAGAATGCCCGTTTCTCAAAAGCAGAGTGTTTTTCTTGCATGGCACACTAGGGTTCAGTTAAACTTCCTAAACGGAGTTGAATCACGTTCAGTTTCAAGTTATAGCTGCAAGGGTCATTCAGACTAAGAACAGCACTCTTGTGCTATCTGGCCATACACAGTGCAAATAGCATTCGCGACTGTTCCCAGCAATTACAGTGTATTGGACTGAAGAGAAGCTCCTGTTTTACTTAGTTTCCAATCCTGAGTTGAACTAGTTATGCCCCGTTTGTGTAGGAAGCACAGTTCTTTTGTTCTGAGCTAGCTCACTGTACTGGCCCTATAGGAAACACAGTAGAGTGCAAGAATGATCGTTTCTCAAAAGCAGAGTGTTTTTCTTGCATGGCACACTAGGGTTCAGTTAAACTTCCTAAACGGAGTTGAATCCCGTTCAGTTTCAAGTTCTAACAGCAAGGGTTCATTCAGACTAAGAAGAGCACTCTTGTGCTAATCTGGCCATAAACAGTGCAAATGGCATTCGCGTCTGTTCCCAGCAAGTACAGTGTATTGGAATGTAGAGAAGCTCCTGTTTTACTAAGTTTCCATTACTGAGTTGAACTAGATATGCCCCGTTTATTTCGGAAGCACAGTTCTTTTCTTCTGAGCTACCTCACTGTACTGGTCGTATAGGAAACACAGTAGAGGGCAAGAATGCCTGTTTCTGTAAAGCAGAGTGTTTTTCGTGCATGACACACTAGGGTTCATTTAAACTTACTAAACAGAGTTGAATCACGTTCAGTTTCAAGTTCTAGCAGCAAGGGTTCATTCAGGCTAAGAAGAGCACTCTTGTGCTATTCTGGCCATAAACAGTGCAAATGGCATTCGCGTCTGTTCCCAGCAAGTACAGTGGATTGGACTGAAGAGAAGCTCCTGTTTTACTTAATTTCCAATAATGAGTTGAGCTAGATGTGCCCCGTTTGTGTAGGAAGCACACTTCTTTTGTTCTGAGCTAGATCACTGTACTGGCCCTATAGGAAACACAGTAGAGTGCAAGAATGCCCGTTTCAAAAAAGAAGAGTGCTTTTCTTGCATGGCACACTAGAGTTGTGTTCAACTTCCTAAACGGAGTTGAATCACATTCAGTTTCAAGTTCTAGCAGCAAGGGTTCATTCAGGCTACGAAGAGCACTCTTGTGCTATTCTGGCCATACACAGTGCAAATAGCATTCGTGTCTGTTCCCAGCAAATACAGTGTATTGGACTGAAGAGTAGCTCCTGTTTTACTTAGTTTCCAATACTGAGTTGAACTAGATATGCCCCGTTTGTGTAGGAAGCACAGTTCTTTTGTTCTGAGCTAGCTCACTGTACTGTCACTATAGGAAACACAGTATAGTGCAAGAATGCCCGTTTATCAAAAGCACAGTGTTTTTCTTGCATGGCACACTAGAGGTCAGTTAAACGTCCTAAACGGAGTTGAATCACGTTCAGTTTCAAGTTCTAGCAGCAAGGGTTCATTCAGGCTAAGAAGAGCACTCTTGTGCTATTTTGGCCATACACAGAGCAAATAGCATTCGCGTCTTTTTGCAGCAAATACAGTGTATTGGACTGAAGAGAAGCTCCGGTTTTACTTAGTTTCCAATCCTGAGTTGAACTAGATATGCCCCGTTTGTTTAGGAAGCACAGTTTCTTTGTTCTGAGCTAGCTCACTGTACTGGCCCTATAGGAAACAGTAGAGTGCAAGAATGCCCGTTTCTCAAAAGCAGAGTGTTTTTCTTGCATGGCACACTAGGGTTCAGTTAAACTTCCTAAACGGAGTTGAATCACGTTCAGTTTCAAGTTCTAGCAGCAAGGGTTCATTCAGGCTAAGAACAGCACTCTTGTGCTATTCTGGCCGTACACAGTGCAAATGGCATTCGCGTCTGTTGCCAGCAAGTACAGTGTATTGGACTGAAGAGAAGCTCCTGTTTTACTAAGTTTCCAATACTGAGTTTAACTATATATGCCCCGTTTGTGTACGAAGGACAGTTCTTTTGTTCTGAGCTAGCTCTCTGTACTGGCCCTATAGGAAACACAGTAGAGTGCACGAATGCCCGTTTCTCAAAAGCACAGTGTTTTTCTTGCATGGCACACTAGGGTTCAATTAAAATTCCTAAACAGAGTTGAATCACGTTCAGTTTCAAGTTATAGCTGCATGGGTTCATTCAGGCTAAGAACAGCACTCTTGTGCTATTCTGGCCATACACAGTGCAAATAGCATTCCCGTCTATTCCCAGCAAGTACAATGTATTGTACTGAAGAGTAGCTGCTGTTTTACTTAGTTTCCAATACTGAGTTTAACTAGATATTCCCCGTTTGTGTAGGAAGCCCAGTTCTTTTGTTCTGAGCTAGCTCTCTGTACTGGCCCTACAGGAGACACAGAAGAGTTCAAGAATGCCCGTTTCTCAAAAGCAGAATATTTTTTTTGCATGGCACACTAGGGTTCTATTAAAATTCCTAAACGGAGTTGAATCACGTTCACTTTCAAGTTCTAGCAGCAAGGGTTCATTCAGGCTAAGAACAGCACTCTTGTGCTATTCTGGCCATACAAGGAGCAAATAGCATTCGCGTCTTTTTCCAGCAAGTACAGTGTATTGGACTGAAGAGAAGCTCCGGTTTTACTTAGTTTCCAATACTGAGTTCAACTAGATATGCCCCGTTTGTGTAGGAAGCACAGTTCTTTGTTCTGAGCTAGCTCACTGTACTGGCCCTTTAGGAAACAGTAGAGTGCAAGAATGCCCGTTTCTCAAAAGCAGAGTGTTTTTCTTGCATGGCACACTAGGGTTCAGTTCAACTTCCTAAACGGAGTTGAATCACGTTCAGTTTCAATTCTAGCAGCAAGGGTTCATTCAGTCTAAGAACAGCACTCTTGTGCTATTCTGGCCATACACAGTGCAAATAGCATTCGCGTTTGTTCCCAGCAAGTACAGTGTATTGGACTGAAGATAAGATCCTGTTTTACTTAGTTTCCAATACTGAGTTGAACTAGATTTGCCCCGTTTGTGTAAGAAGCACAGTTCTTTTATTCTGAGCTAGATCTCTGTAATGGCCCTATAGGACACAAAGTAGAGTGCAAGAATACCCGTTTCTCAAAAGCAAAGTGTTTTTCTTGCATGGCACACTAGGGTTCAATTAAAAGTCCTAAACGGAGTTGAATCACGTTTAGTTTCAAGTTATAGCTGCAAGGGTCATTCAGACTAAGAACAGCACTCTTGTGCTATTCTGGCCATACACAGTGCAAATAGCATTTGCGACTGTTCCCAGGAAGTACACTGTATTGGACTGAAGAGAAGCTCCGGTTTTACTTAGTTTATAATACAGAGTTGAACTAGACATGTCCCGTTTGTGTAGGAAGCACAGTTCTTTTGTTCTGAGCTAGCTCACTGTACTGGCCCTATAGGATACACAGTAGAGTGCAAGAATGCCCGTTTCTCAAAAGCAGAGTCTTTTTCTTGCATGGCACACTAGGGTTCAGTTAAACTTCCTAAACGGAGTTGAATCACGTTCAGTTTCAAGTTATAGCTGCAAGGGTCATTCAGACTAAGAACAGCACTCTTGTGCTATCTGGCCATACACAGTGCAAATAGCATTCGCGACTGTTCCCAGCAATTACAGTGTATTGGACTGAAGAGAAGCTCCTGTTTTACTTAGTTTCCAATCCTGAGTTGAATTAGTTATGCCCCGTTTGTGTAGGAAGCACAGTTCTTTTGTTCTTAGCTAGCTCACTGTACTGGCCCTATAGGAAACACAGTAGAGTGCAAGAATGCCCGTTTCTCAAAAGCAGAGTGTTTTTCTTGCATGGCACACTAGGGTTCAGTTAAACTTCCTAAACGGAGTTGAATACCGTTCAGTTTCAAGTTCTAACAGCAAGGGTTCATTCAGACTAAGAAGAGCACTCTTGTGCTATTCTGGCCATAAACAGTGCAAATGGCATTCGCGTCTGTTCCCAGCAAGTACAGTGTATTGGAATGAAGAGAAGCTCCTGTTTTACTAAGTTTCCATTACTGAGTTGAACTAGATATGCCCCGTTTATGTCAGAAGCACAGTTCTTTTCTTCTGAGCTACCTCACTGTACTGGTCGTATAGGAAACACAGTAGAGTGCAAGAATACCCTTTTCTCAAAAGCAGAGTGTTTTTCTTGCATGGCACACTAGGGTTCAATTAAACTTCCTAAACGGAGTTGAATCACGTTCATTTTCAAGTTATAGCTGCAAGGGTCATTCAGACTAAGAACAGCACTCTTGTGCTATTCTGGCCATACACAGTGCAAATAGCATTCGCGACTGTTCCCAGCAATTACAGTGTATTGGACTGAAGAGAAGTTCCTGTTTTACTTAGTTTCCAATCCTGAGTTGAACTAGTTATGCCCCGTTTGTGTAGGAAGCACAGTTCTTTTGTTCTGAGTTAGCTCAGTTTACTGGCCCTATAGGAAACACAGTAGAGTGCAAGAATGATCGTTTCTCAAAAGCAGAGTGTTTTTCTTGCATGGCACACTAGGGTTCAGTTCAACTTCCTAAACGGGGTTGAATCACGTTCAGTTTCAAGTTCTAGCAGCAAGGGTTCATTCAGGCTAAGAAGAGCACTCTTGTGCTACTCTGGCCATACACAGTGCAAATGGCATTCGCGTCTGTTCCCAGCAAGTACAGTGTATTGGACTGAAGAGAAGCTCCTGTTTACTTAGTTTCCAATCCTGAGTTGAACTAGATATGCCCCGTTTGTGTAGGAAGCACAGTTCCTTTGTTCTGAGCTAGCTCACTGTACTGCCCCTATAGGAAACACAGTACAGTGCAAGAATGCCCGTTTATCAAAAGCAGAGTGTTTTTCTTGCATGGCACACTAGAGTTCAGTTAAACGTCCTAAAAGGAGTTGAATCACGTTCAGTTTCAAGTTCTAGCAGCCAGGGTTCATTCAGGCTAAGAAGAGAACTCTTGTGCTACTCTGGCCATAAACAGAGCAAATAGCATTCGCGTCTTTTTCCAGCAAGTACAGTGTATTGGACTGAAGAGAAGCTCCTGTTTTACTAAGTTTCCAATACTGAGTTGAACTAGATATTCCCCGTTTGTGTAGGAAGTGCAGTTCTTTTGTGCTGAGCTAGCTCACTCTACTGGCCCTACAGGAAACACAGTAGAGTGAAAGAATGCCCGATTCTCAAAAGCAGAGTGCATTTCTTGCATGGAAATCTTGGGTTCAGTTAAACTTCTTAAACGGAGTTGAATCACGTTCAGTTTCAAGTTCCACCAGCAAGGGTTCATTCAGGCTAAGAAGAGCACTCTTGTGCTATTCTGGCCATACACAGTGCAAAAAGCATTCGCGTCTGTTACCAGCAAGTACAGTGTATTGGACTGAAGAGTAGCTCCTGTTTAATTTAGTTTCCAATACTGAGTTGAACTAGATATTCCCCGTTTGTGTAGGAAGTACAGTTCTTTTTTTTCTGAGCTAGCTCACTGTACTGGCCCTATAGGAAACACAGTAGACTGCAAGAATGCCCGTTTCTCAAAAGCAGAGTGTTTTTCTTGCATGGCAAACTAGAGTTGTGTTAAACTTCCCAATCGGAGTTGAATCACGTTCAGTTTCAAGTTCTAGCAGCAAGGGTTCATTCAGGCTAAGAAGAGCACTCTTGTGCTATTCAGGCCATACAGAGTGCAAATAGCATTTGCGTCTGTTACCAGCAAGTACAGTGTATTGGACTGAAGAGAAGCTCCTGTTTTACTAAGTTTCCAATACTGAGTTTAACTAGATATGCCCCGTTTGTGTAGGAAGCACAGTTCTTTTGTTCTGAGCTAGCTCACTGTACTGGCTCTATAGGAAACACAGTAGAGTGCAAGAATGCCCTATTCTCAAAAGCAGTGTGTTTTTCTTGCATGGCACACTTGGGTTCAGTTAAACTTCCTAAACGGAGTTGAATCACGTTCAGTTTTAAATTCTAGAAGCAAGGGTTCATTCAGGCTAAGAAGAGCACTCTTGTGCTATTCTGGCCATACACAATGCAAATAGCATTCTTGTCTGTTTCAAGCAAGTACAGTGTATTGGACTGAAGAGAAGCTCCTGTTTTACTTAGTTTCCAATACTGAGTTGAACTAGATATTCCCCGTTTGTGTAGGAAGCACAGTTCTTTTCTTCTGAGCTAGCTCTTTGTACTGGCCCTTTAGGAAACATAGTAGAGTGTAAGAATGCCCGTTTCTCAAAATCAGAGTGTTTTTCTTGCACGGCACACTAGGGTTCAGTTAAACTTCCTAAATGGTGTTGAATCACGTTCAGTTTTAAATTCTAGCAGCAAGGGTTCATTCAGGCAAAGAAGAGCACTCTTGTGCTATTCTGGCCATACACAGTGCAAATAGCATTCGCGTCTGTTCCCAGCAAGTACAGTAAATTGGACTGAACAAAAGCTCCCCTTTTACTTAGTTTCCAATACTCAGTTGAACTAGATATGCCCCGTTTGTGTAGGAAGCACAGTTCTTTTGTTCTGAGCTAGCTCACTGTACTGGCCTTATAGGAAACACAGTAGAGTGCAAGAATGCCCGTTTCTCAAAAGCAGAGTGTTTTTTGGCATGAAACACTAGGGTTCAGTTAAACTTCCTAAACGGAGTTGAATCACGTTCAGATTCAAGTTCTAGCAGCAAGGGTTCATTCATGCTAAGAACAGCACTCTTGTGCTCTTCTGGCCATACACAGTGCAAATAGCATTCGCGTCTGTTCCCAGCAAGTACAGTGTATTGGACTGAAGAGAAGCTCCTTTTTTACTTAGTTTCCTATACTGAGTTGAAGTAGATATGCCCCGTTTGTGTAGGAAGCACAGTTCTTTTGTTGTGAGCTGGCTCATTGTACTGGCCCTATAGGAAACACAGTAGAGTGCAAGAATGCCAGTTTCTCAAAAGCAGAGTGTTTTTCTTGCGGGGCACACTAGGGTTCAGTTAAACTTCCTTAACAGTGTTGAATCACGTTCAGTTTCAAGTTCCAGCAGCAAGGGTTCATTCAGGCTAAGAAGAGAACTCTTGTGCTATTTTGGCCATACACAGTGCAAATAGCATTCGCGTCTGTTACCAGCAAGTACAGTGTATTGGACTGAAGAGAAGCTCCTGTTTTACTTAGTTTCCAATCCTGAGTTGAACTAGGTACGCCCCGTTTGTGTAGGAAGCACAGTTCTTTTGTTCTGAGCTAGCTCACTGTACTGGCCTTATAGGAAACACAGTAGAGTGCAAGAATGCCCGTTTCTCAAAAGGAGAATGTTTTTCTGGCATGGGACACTTGGGTTCAATTCAAATTTCTAAACGGAGTTGAATCACGTTTAGTTTCAAGTTATAGCTGCAAGGGTTCATTCAGCCTAAGAACAGCACTCTTGTGCTATTCTGTCCATACAGAGTGCAAATAGCATTCGCGACTGTTCCCAGCAAGTACAGTGTATTGGACTGAAGAGAAGCTCTTGTTTTACTGAGTTTCCAATCCTGAGTTGAACTAGATATGACCCGTTTGTGTAGGAAGTACAGTTCTTTTGTTCTGAGCTAGCTCACTGTACTGGCCCTACAGGAGACACAGGAGAGTTCAAGAATGCCCGTTTATCAAAAGCAGAGTGTTTTTCTTGCATGGCACACTAGGGTTCAGTTAAACTTCCTAAACGGAGATGAATCACGTTCAGTTTCAAGTTCTAACAGCAAGGGTTCATTCAGGCTAAGAACAGCACTCTTGTGCTATTCTGGCCATACACAGTGCAAATAGCATTCCCGTCTGTTCCCAGCAAGTACAGTGTATTGGACTGAAGAGAAGCTCCTGTTTTACTCAGTTTCCAATACTGAGTTGAACTAGATATGCCCCGTTTGTGTAGGAAGCACAGTTCTTTTGTTCTGAGCTAGCTCACTGTACTGGCCTTATAGGAAACACAGTAGAGTGCAAGAATGCCCGTTTCTCAAAAGGAGAATGTTTTTCTGGCGTGGGACACTAGGGTTCAATTCAAATTTCTAAACGGAGTTGAATCACGTTTAGTTTCAAGTTATAGCTGCAGGGGTTCATTCAGGCTAAGAACAGCACTCTTGTGCTATTCTGTCCATACAGAGTGCAAATAGCATTCGGGACTGTTCCCACCAGGTACAGTGTATTGGACTGAAGAGAAGCTCTTGTTTTACTGAGTTTCCAATCCTGAGTTGAACTAGATATGCGCCGTTTGTGTAGGAAGCACAGTTCTTTTGTTCTGAGCTAGCTCGGTGTACTGCCCGTATAGGAAACAGAGTAGAGTGCAAGAATGCCCGTTTCTCAAAATCAGAGTGTTTTTCTTGCACGGCACACTAGGGTTCAGTTAAACTTCCTAAATGGTGTTGAATCACGTTCAGTTTTAAGTTCTAGCAGCAAGGGTTCATTCAGGCTAAGAACAGCACTCTTGTGCTATTCTGGCCATACATAGTGCAAATAGCATTCGCGTCTGTTCCCAGCAAGTACAGTGTATTGGACTGAAGAAAAGATCCCCTTTTACTTAGATTCCAATACTGAGTTGAACTAGATATGCCCCGTTTGTGTAGGAAGCACATTTCTTTTGTTCTGAGCTAGCTCAATGTACTGGCCCAATAGGAAAAACAGTAGAGTGCAAGAATGCCTGTTTCTCAAAAGCAGAGTGTTTTTCAGGCATGAAACACTAGGGTTCAGTTAAACTTCCTAAACGGAGTTGAATCACGTTCAGTTTCAAGTTCTAGCAGCAAGGGTTCATTCATGCTAAGAACAGCTCTCTTGTGCTATTCTGGCCATACACAGTGCAAATAGCATTCCCGTCTGTTCCCAGCTAGTATAGTGTAATGGACTGAAGAGAAGCTCCTTTTTTACTTAGTTTCCTATACTGAGTTGAACTAGATATTCCCCGTTTGTGTAGGAAGCACAGTTCTTTTGTTCTGAGCTACCTCAGTGTACTGGCCCTATAGGAAACACAGTAGAGTGCAAGATTGCCAGTTTCTCAAAAGCAGAGTGTTTTTCTTGCGTGGCACACTAGGGTTCAGTTAAACTTCCTTAACACTGTTGAATCACGTTCAGTTTCAAGTTCCAGCAGCAAGGGTTCATTCAGGCTAAGAAGAGCACTCTTGTGCTATTTTGGCCATACACAGTGCAAATAGCATTCGCGTCTGTTCCCAGCATGTATAGTGTATTGGACTGAAGAGAAGCTCCTGTTTTACTTAGTTGCCAATACTGAGTTGAACTAGATATTCCCCGTTTGTGTAGGAAGCACAGTTCTTTTGTTCTGAGCTAGTTCATTTTACTGCCCCTATAGGAGACACGTTAGAGTGCAAGAATGCCCGTTTCTAAAAAGCAGAGTATTTTTCTTGCGTGGCACACTAGGGTTTAGTTAAACTTCCTAAACAGAGTTGAATCACGTTCAGTTTCAAGTTCCAGCAGCAAGGGTTCATTCAGGCTAAGAAGAGCACCCTTGTGCTATTCTGGCCATACACAATGCAAATAGCATTCCCGTATGTTGCCAGCTAGTACAGTGTATTGGACTGAAGAGTAGCTCCTGTTTCACTTAGTTTCCAATACTGAGTTGAACTAGATATTCCCCGTTAGTGTAGGAAGTACAGTTCTTTTGTGCTGAGCTAGCTCACTCTACTGGCACTATAGGAAACACAGTAGAGTGAAAGAATGCCCGTTTCTCAAAAACAGAGTGCTTTTCTTGCATGGAAAACTTGGGTTCAGTTAAACTTCTTAAACGGAGTTGAATCACGTTCAGTTTCAAGTTCCACCAGCAAGGGTTCATTCAGGCTAAGAAGAGCACTCTTGTGCTACTCTGGCCATACACAGTGCAAATGGCATTCGCGTCTGTTCCCAGCAAGTACAGTGTATTGGACTGAAGAGAAGCTCCTGTTTACTTAGTTTCCAATCCTGAGTTGAACTAGATATGCCCCGTTTGTGTAGGAAGCACAGTTCCTTTGTTCTGAGCTAGCTCACTGTACTGTCCCTATAGGAAACACAGTACAGTGCAAGAATGCCCGTTTATCAAAAGCAGAGTGTTTTTCTTGCATGGCACACTAGAGTTCAGTTAAACGTCCTAAAAGGAGTTGAATCACGTTCAGTTTCAAGTTCTAGCAGCCAGGGTTCATTCAGGCTAAGAAGAGAACTCTTGTGCTACTCTGGCCATAAACAGAGCAAATAGCATTCGCGTCTTTTTCCAGCAAGTACAGTGTATTGGACTGAAGAGAAGCTCCTGTTTTACTAAGTTTCCAATACTGAGTTGAACTAGATATTCCCCGTTTGTGTAGGAAGTGCAGTTCTTTTGTGCTGAGCTAGCTCACTCTACTGGCCCTACAGGAAACACAGTAGAGTGAAAGAATGCCCGATTCTCAAAAGCAGAGTGCATTTCTTGCATGGAAATCTTGGGTTCAGTTAAACTTCTTAAACGGAGTTGAATCACGTTCAGTTTCAAGTTCCACCAGCAAGGGTTCATTCAGGCTAAGAAGAGCACTCTTGTGCTATTCTGGCCATACACAGTGCAAAAAGCATTCGCGTCTGTTACCAGCAAGTACAGTGTATTGGACTGAAGAGTAGCTCCTGTTTAATTTAGTTTCCAATACTGAGTTGAACTAGATATTCCCCGTTTGTGTAGGAAGTACAGTTCTTTTTTTTCTGAGCTAGCTCACTGTACTGGCCCTATAGGAAACACAGTAGACTGCAAGAATGCCCGTTTCTCAAAAGCAGAGTGTTTTTCTTGCATGGCAAACTAGAGTTGTGTTAAACTTCCCAATCGGAGTTGAATCACGTTCAGTTTCAAGTTCTAGCAGCAAGGGTTCATTCAGGCTAAGAAGAGCACTCTTGTGCTATTCAGGCCATACAGAGTGCAAATAGCATTTGCGTCTGTTACCAGCAAGTACAGTGTATTGGACTGAAGAGAAGCTCCTGTTTTACTAAGTTTCCAATACTGAGTTTAACTAGATATGCCCCGTTTGTGTAGGAAGCACAGTTCTTTTGTTCTGAGCTAGCTCACTGTACTGGCTCTATAGGAAACACAGTAGAGTGCAAGAATGCCCTATTCTCAAAAGCAGTGTGTTTTTCTTGCATGGCACACTTGGGTTCAGTTAAACTTCCTAAACGGAGTTGAATCACGTTCAGTTTTAAATTCTAGAAGCAAGGGTTCATTCAGGCTAAGAAGAGCACTCTTGTGCTATTCTGGCCATACACAATGCAAATAGCATTCTTGTCTGTTTCAAGCAAGTACAGTGTATTGGACTGAAGAGAAGCTCCTGTTTTACTTAGTTTCCAATACTGAGTTGAACTAGATATTCCCCGTTTGTGTAGGAAGCACAGTTCTTTTCTTCTGAGCTAGCTCTTTGTACTGGCCCTTTAGGAAACATAGTAGAGTGTAAGAATGCCCGTTTCTCAAAATCAGAGTGTTTTTCTTGCACGGCACACTAGGGTTCAGTTAAACTTCCTAAATGGTGTTGAATCACGTTCAGTTTTAAATTCTAGCAGCAAGGGTTCATTCAGGCAAAGAAGAGCACTCTTGTGCTATTCTGGCCATACACAGTGCAAATAGCATTCGCGTCTGTTCCCAGCAAGTACAGTATATTGGACTGAACAAAAGCTCCCCTTTTACTTAGTTTCCAATACTCAGTTGAACTAGATATGCCCCGTTTGTGTAGGAAGCACAGTTCTTTTGTTCTGAGCTAGCTCACTGTACTGGCCTTATAGGAAACACAGTAGAGTGCAAGAATGCCCGTTTCTCAAAAGCAGAGTGTTTTTTGGCATGAAACACTAGGGTTCAGTTAAACTTCCTAAACGGAGTTGAATCACGTTCAGATTCAAGTTCTAGCAGCAAGGGTTCATTCATGCTAAGAACAGCACTCTTGTGCTCTTCTGGCCATACACAGTGCAAATAGCATTCGCGTCTGTTCCCAGCAAGTACAGTGTATTGGACTGAAGAGAAGCTCCTTTTTTACTTAGTTTCCTATACTGAGTTGAAGTAGATATGCCCCGTTTGTGTAGGAAGCACAGTTCTTTTGTTGTGAGCTGGCTCATTGTACTGGCCCTATAGGAAACACAGTAGAGTGCAAGAATGCCAGTTTCTCAAAAGCAGGGTGTTTTTCTTGCGGGGCACACTAGGGTTCAGTTAAACTTCCTTAACAGTGTTGAATCACGTTCAGTTTCAAGTTCCAGCAGCAAGGGTTCATTCAGGCTAAGAAGAGAACTCTTGTGCTATTTTGGCCATACACAGTGCAAATAGCATTCGCGTCTGTTACCAGCAAGTACAGTGTATTGGACTGAAGAGAAGCTCCTGTTTTACTTAGTTTCCAATCCTGAGTTGAACTAGGTACGCTCCGTTTGTGTAGGAAGCACAGTTCTTTTGTTCTGAGCTAGCTCACTGTACTGGCCTTATAGGAAACACAGTAGAGTGCAAGAATGCCCGTTTCTCAAAAGGAGAATGTTTTTCTGGCATGGGACACTTGGGTTCAATTCAAATTTCTAAACGGAGTTGAATCACGTTTAGTTTCAAGTTATAGCTGCAAGGGTTCATTCAGCCTAAGAACAGCACTCTTGTGCTATTCTGTCCATACAGAGTGCAAATAGCATTCGCGACTGTTCCCAGCAAGTACAGTGTATTGGACTGAAGAGAAGCTCTTGTTTTACTGAGTTTCCAATCCTGAGTTGAACTAGATATGACCCGTTTGTGTAGGAAGTACAGTTCTTTTGTTCTGAGCTAGCTCACTGTACTGGCCCTACAGGAGACACAGGAGAGTTCAAGAATGCCCGTTTATCAAAAGCAGAGTGTTTTTCTTGCATGGCACACTAGGGTTCAGTTAAACTTCCTAAACGGAGATGAATCACGTTCAGTTTCAAGTTCTAACAGCAAGGGTTCATTCAGGCTAAGAACAGCACTCTTGTGCTATTCTGGCCATACACAGTGCAAATAGCATTCCCGTCTGTTCCCAGCAAGTACAGTGTATTGGACTGAAGAGAAGCTCCTGTTTTACTCAGTTTCCAATACTGAGTTGAACTAGATATGCCCCGTTTGTGTAGGAAGCACAGTTCTTTTGTTCTGAGCTAGCTCACTGTACTGGCCTTATAGGAAACACAGTAGAGTGCAAGAATGCCCGTTTCTCAAAAGGAGAATGTTTTTCTGGCGTGGGACACTAGGGTTCAATTCAAATTTCTAAACGGAGTTGAATCACGTTTAGTTTCAAGTTATAGCTGCAGGGGTTCATTCAGGCTAAGAACAGCACTCTTGTGCTATTCTGTCCATACAGAGTGCAAATAGCATTCGGGACTGTTCCCACCAGGTACAGTGTATTGGACTGAAGAGAAGCTCTTGTTTTACTGAGTTTCCAATCCTGAGTTGAACTAGATATGCGCCGTTTGTGTAGGAAGCACAGTTCTTTTGTTCTGAGCTAGCTCGGTGTACTGCCCGTATAGGAAACAGAGTAGAGTGCAAGAATGCCCGTTTCTCAAAATCAGAGTGTTTTTCTTGCACGGCACACTAGGGTTCAGTTAAACTTCCTAAATGGTGTTGAATCACGTTCAGTTTTAAGTTCTAGCAGCAAGGGTTCATTCAGGCTAAGAACAGCACTCTTGTGCTATTCTGGCCATACATAGTGCAAATAGCATTCGCGTCTGTTCCCAGCAAGTACAGTGTATTGGACTGAAGAAAAGATCCCCTTTTACTTAGATTCCAATACTGAGTTGAACTAGATATGCCCCGTTTGTGTAGGAAGCACATTTCTTTTGTTCTGAGCTAGCTCAATGTACTGGCCCAATAGGAAAAACAGTAGAGTGCAAGAATGCCTGTTTCTCAAAAGCAGAGTGTTTTTCAGGCATGAAACACTAGGGTTCAGTTAAACTTCCTAAACGGAGTTGAATCACGTTCAGTTTCAAGTTCTAGCAGCAAGGGTTCATTCATGCTAAGAACAGCTCTCTTGTGCTATTCTGGCCATACACAGTGCAAATAGCATTCCCGTCTGTTCCCAGCTAGTATAGTGTAATGGACTGAAGAGAAGCTCCTTTTTTACTTAGTTTCCTATACTGAGTTGAACTAGATATTCCCCGTTTGTGTAGGAAGCACAGTTCTTTTGTTCTGAGCTACCTCAGTGTACTGGCCCTATAGGAAACACAGTAGAGTGCAAGATTGCCAGTTTCTCAAAAGCAGAGTGTTTTTCTTGCGTGGCACACTAGGGTTCAGTTAAACTTCCTTAACACTGTTGAATCACGTTCAGTTTCAAGTTCCAGCAGCAAGGGTTCATTCAGGCTAAGAAGAGCACTCTTGTGCTATTTTGGCCATACACAGTGCAAATAGCATTCGCGTCTGTTCCCAGCATGTATAGTGTATTGGACTGAAGAGAAGCTCCTGTTTTACTTAGTTGCCAATACTGAGTTGAACTAGATATTCCCCGTTTGTGTAGGAAGCACAGTTCTTTTGTTCTGAGCTAGTTCATTTTACTGCCCCTATAGGAGACACGTTAGAGTGCAAGAATGCCCGTTTCTAAAAAGCAGAGTATTTTTCTTGCGTGGCACACTAGGGTTTAGTTAAACTTCCTAAACAGAGTTGAATCACGTTCAGTTTCAAGTTCCAGCAGCAAGGGTTCATTCAGGCTAAGAAGAGCACCCTTGTGCTATTCTGGCCATACACAATGCAAATAGCATTCCCGTATGTTGCCAGCTAGTACAGTGTATTGGACTGAAGAGTAGCTCCTGTTTCACTTAGTTTCCAATACTGAGTTGAACTAGATATTCCCCGTTAGTGTAGGAAGTACAGTTCTTTTGTGCTGAGCTAGCTCACTCTACTGGCACTATAGGAAACACAGTAGAGTGAAAGAATGCCCGTTTCTCAAAAACAGAGTGCTTTTCTTGCATGGAAATCTTGGGTTCAGTTAAACTTCTTAAACGGAGTTGAATCACGTTCAGTTTCAAGTTCCACCAGCAAGGGTTCATTCAGGCTAAGAACAGCACTCTTGTGCCTTCTGGCCATACACAGTGCAAATAGCATTCGCGTTTGTTCCCAGCAAGTACAGTGTATTGGACTGAAGAAAAGCTCCTGTTTTACTTAGTTTCCAATGCTGAGTTGAACTAGATATGCCCCGTTTGTGTAGGAAGCACAGTTCTTTTGTTCTGAGCTAGCTCACTGTACTGGCCCTATAGGAAACATAGTAGAGTGCAAGAATGCCCGTTTCTCAAAAGCAGAGTGTTTTTCTTGCATGGCACACTAGAGTTGTGTTAAACTTCCTAAACGGAGTTGAATCACGTTCAGTTTCAAGTTCTAGCAGCAAGGGTTCATTCAGGCTAAGAAGAGCACTCTTGTGCTATTCTGGCCATACACAGTGCAAATAGCATTCGCGTCTGTTTCAAGATAGTACAGTGTATTGGACTGAAGAGAAGCTCCTGTTTTACTTAGTTTCCAATACTGAGTTGAACTAGATATTCCCCGTTTGTGTAGGAAGCACAGTTCTTTTCTTCTGAGCTAGCTCTGTGTACTGTCCCTATAGGAAACACAGTAGAGTGCAAGAATGCCCGTTTCTCAAAATCAGAGTGTTTTTCTTGCACGGCACACTAGGGTTCAGTTAAACTTCCTAAATGGTGTTGAATCACGTTCAGTTTTAAGTTCTAGCAGCAAGGGTTCATTCAGGCTAAGAACAGCACTCTTGTGCTATTCTGGCCATACACAGTGCAAATAGCATTCGCGTCTGTTCCCACCAAGTACAGTGTAATGGACTGAAGAGAAGCTCCTTTTTTACTTAGTTTCCTATACTGAGTTGAACTAGATATTCCCCGTTTGTGTAGGAAGCACAATTCTTTTGTTCTGAGCTACCTCAATGTACTGGCCCTATAGGAAACACAGTAGAGTGCAAGATTGCCAGTTTCTCAAAAGCAGAGTGTTTTTCTTGCGTGGCACACTAGGGTTCAGTTAAACTTCCTTAACACTGTTGAATCACGTTCAGTTTCAAGTTCCAGCAGCAAGGGTTCATTCAGGCTAAGAAGAGCACTCTTGTGCTATTTTGGCCATACACAGTGCAAATAGCATTCGCGTCTCTTCCCAGCATGTATAGTGTATTGGACTGAAGAGAAGCTCCTGTTTTACTTAGTTGCCAATACTGAGTTGAACTAGATATTCCCCGTTTGTGTAGGAAGCACAGTTCTTTTGTTCTGAGCTAGCTCACTGTACTGGCCCTACAGGAGACTCAGGAGAGTTCAAGAATGCCCGTTTCTCAAAAGCAGAGTGTTTTTTTTGCATGGCACACTAGGGTTCAATTAAAATTCCTAAACGGATTTGAGTCACGTTCAGTTTCAAGTTATAGCTGCAAGGGTTCATTCAGGCTAAGAACAGCACTCTCGTGCTATTCTGGCCATACACAGTTCAAATAGGATTCGCGTCTGTTCCCAGCAGGTACAGTGTATTGGACTGAAGAGAAGCTCCTGTTTTACTTAGTTTCCAATCCTGAGTTGAACTAGTTATGCCCCGTTTGTGTAGGAAGCACAGTTCTTTTGTTCTGAGCTAGCTCACTGTACTGGCCCTTTAAGAAACACAGTAGAGTGCAAGAATTCCTGTTTCTCAAAATCAGAGTGTTTTTCTGGCATGGAACACTAGGGTTCAGTTAAACTTCATAAACGGAGTTGAATCACGTTCAGTTTCAAGTTATAGCTGCAAGGGTTCATTCAGGCTAAGAACAGGACTCTTGTGCTATTCTGGCCATACACAGTGCAAATAGCATTGGCCACTGTTCCCAGCAAGTTCAGTGTATTGGACTGAAGAGAAGCTCCTGTTTTACTTAGTTTCCAGTCCTGAGTTGAACTAGATATGCCCCGTTTGTGTAGGAAGCACAGTACTTTTGTTCTTAACTAGCTTACTGTACTGGCCCTATGGGAAACCCAGTAGAGTGCAAGAATGCCCGTTTCTAAAAGCAGAGTGTTTTTCTTGCATGGCACACTAGAGTTCAGTTAAACTTCCTAAACGGAGTTGAATCACGTTCAGTTTCAAGTTCTAGCAGCAAGGGTTCATCCAGGCTAATAAGAGCACTCTTGTGCTATTCTGGCCATACACAGAGCAAATAGCATTCGCGTCTGTTCCCAGCAAGTACAGTGTATTAGACTGAAGAGAAGCTCCTGTTTTACTTAGTTTCCAAAGCTGAGTTGAACTAGATATGCCCCGTTTGTGTAGGAAGCACAGTTCTTTTGTTCTGAGCTAGCTCACTGTACTGGCCCTATAGGAAACACAGTAGAGTCCAAGAATGCCCGTTTCTCAAAAGCAGAGTGTTTTTCTTGCATGGCACACTAGAGTTGTGTTAAACTTCCTAAACTGAGTTGAATCACGTTCAGTTTCAAGTTCTAGCAGCAAGGGTTCATTCAGGCTAAGAAGAGCACTCTTGTGCTATTCTGGCCATACACAGTGCAAATAGGATTCGCGTCTGTTACCAGCAAGTACAGTGTATTGGACTGAAGAGAAGATCCTGTTTTACTTAGTTTCCAATCCTGAGTTGAACTAGATATGCCCCGTTTGTGTAGGAAGCACAGTTCTTTGGTTCTGAACTAGCTGACTGTACTGGCCCTATGGGAAAGCCAGTAGAGTGCAAGAATGCCCGTTTCTAAAAGCAGAGTGTTTTTCTTGCATGGCATACTAGAGTTCAGTTAAACTTCCTAAACGGAGTTGAATCACGTTCAGTTTCAAGTTCTAGCAGCAAGGGTTCATTCAGGCTAAGAAGAGCACTCTTGTGCTATATTTGGCCATACACAGAGCAAATAGCATTCGCGTCTGTTACCAGCAAGTACAGTGTATTGGACTGAAGAGAAGCTCCTGTTTTACTTAGTTTCCAATACTGAGTTGAACTAGATATGCCCCGTTTGTTTAGGAAGCACAGTTCTTTTGTTCTGAGCTAGCTCACTGTACTGGCCTTATAGGAAACACAGTAGAGTGCAAGAATGCCCGTTTCTCAAAAGGAGAATGTTTTTCTGGCATGGGACACTTGGGTTCAATTCAAATTTCTAAACGGAGTTGAATCACGTTTAGTTTCAAGTTATAGCTGCAAGGATTCCTTCAGCCTAAGAACAGCACTCTTGTGCTATTCTGTCCATACAGAGTGCAAATAGCATTCGCGACTGTTCCCGGCAAGTACAGTGCATTGGACTGAAGAGAAGCTCTTGTTTTACTGAGTTTCCAATCCTGAGTTGAACTAGATATGACCCGTTTGTGTATGAAGTACAGTTCTTTTGTTCTGAGCTAGCTAACTGTACTGGCCCTATAGGAAACACAGTAGAGTGCAAGAATGCCCGTTTCTCAAAAGCAGAATGTTTTTCTTGCATGGCACACTAGGGTTCAGTTAAACTTCCTAAACGGAGTTGAATCACGTTCAGTTTCAAGTTCAAGCAGCGAGGGTTCATTCAGGCTAAGATGAGCACTATTGGGCTATTATGGCCATTCACAGTGCAAATAGCATTCGTGTCTGTTCCCAGCAAGTACAGTGTATTGGACTGAAGAGAAGCTCCTGTTTTACTTAGTTTCCTATACTGAGTTGAACTAGATATGCCCCGTTTGTGTAGGAAGCACAGTTCTTTTGTTCTGAGCTAGTTCATTTTACTGGCCCTATAGGAGACACGTTAGAGTGCAAGAATGCCCGTTTCTAAAAAGCAGAGTATTTTTATTGCGTGGCACACTAGGGTTTAGTTAAACTTCCTAAACAGAGTTGAATCACGTTCAGTTTCAAGTTCCACCAGCAAGGGTTCATTCAGGCTAAGAAGAGAACCCTTGTGCTATTCTGGCCATACACAATGCAAATAGCATTCCCGTATGTTGCTAGCAAGTACAGTGTATTGGACTGAAGAGTAGCTCCTGTTTCACTTAGTTTCCAATACTGAGTTGAACTAGATATTCCCCGTTAGTGTAGGAAGTACAGTTCTTTTGTGCTGAGCTAGCTCACTCTACTGGCCCTATAGGAAACACAGTAGAGTGAAAGAATGCCCGTATCTCAAAAACAGAGTGCTTTTCTTGCATGGAAAACTTGGGTTCAGTTAAACTTCTTAAACGGAGTTGAATCACGTTCAGTTTCAAGTTCCACCAGCAAGGGTTCATTCAGGCTAAGAACAGCACTCTTGTGCCTTCTGGCCATACACAGTGCAAATAGCATTCGCGTTTGTTCCCAGCAAGTACAGTGTATTGGACTGAAGAAAAGCTCCTGTTTTACTTAGTTTCCAATGCTGAGTTGAACTAGATATGCCCCGTTTGTGTAGGAAGCACAGTTCTTTTGTTCTGAGCTAGCTCACTGTACTGGCCCTATAGGAAACATAGTAGAGTGCAAGAATGCCCGTTTCTCAAAAGCAGAGTGTTTTTCTTGCATGGCACACTAGAGTTGTGTTAAACTTCCTAAACGGAGTTGAATCACGTTCAGTTTCAAGTTCTAGCAGCAAGGGTTCATTCAGGCTAAGAAGAGCACTCTTGTGCTATTCTGGCCATACACAGTGCAAATAGCATTCGCGTCTGTTTCAAGATAGTACAGTGTATTGGACTGAAGAGAAGCTCCTGTTTTAATTAGTTTCCAATACTGAGTTGAACTAGATATTCCCCATTTGTGTAGGAAGCACAGTTCTTTTCTTCTGAGCTAGCTCTGTGTACTGGCCCTATAGGAAACACAGTAGAGTGCAAGAATGCCCGTTTCTCAAAATCAGAGTGTTTTTCTTGCACGGCACACTAGGGTTCAGTTAAACTTCCTAAATGGTGTTGAATCACGTTCAGTTTTAAGTTCTAGCAGCAAGGGTTCATTCAGGCTAAGAACAGCACTCTTGTGCTATTCTGGCCATACATAGTGCAAATAGCATTCGCGTCTGTTCCCAGCAAGTACAGTGTATTGGACTGAAGAAAAGCTCCCCTTTTACTTAGTTTCCAATACTGAGTTGAACTAGATATGCCCCGTTTGTGTAGGAAGCACAGTTCTTTTGTTCTGAGCTAGCTCAATGTACTGGCCCAATAGGAAAAACAGTAGAGTGCAAGAATGCCCGTTTCTCAAAAGCAGAGTGTTTTTCTGGCATGAAACACTAGGGTTCAGTTAAACTTCCTAAACGGAGTTGAATCACGTTCAGTTTCAAGTTCTAGCAGCAAGGGTTCATTCAGGCTAAGAACAGCACTCTTGTGCTATTCTGGCCATACACAGTGCAAATAGCATTCGCGTCTGTTCCCACCAAGTACAGTGTAATGGACTGAAGAGAAGCTCCTTTTTTACTTAGTTTCCTATACTGAGTTGAACTAGATATTCCCCGTTTGTGTAGGAAGCACAGTTCTTTTGTTCTGAGCTACCTCAATGTACTGGCCCTATAGGAAACACAGTAGAGTGCAAGATTGCCAGTTTCACAAAAGCAGAGAGTTTTTCTTGCGTGGCACACTAGGGTTCAGTTAAACTTCCTTAACAGTGTTGAATCACGTTCAGTTTCAAGTTCCAGCAGCAAGGGTTCATTCAGGCTAAGAAGAGCACTCTTGTGCTATTCTGGCCATACACAGTGCAAATAGCATTCGCGTCTGTTACCAGCAAGTACAGTGTATTGGACTGAAGAGAAGCTCCTGTTTTACTTAGTTTTCTATACTGAGTTGAACTAGATATGCCCCGTTTGTGTAGAAAGCACAGATCTTTTGTTCTGAGCTAGCTCACTGTACTGGCTCTATAGGAAACACAGTAGAGTGCAAGAATGCCCTATTCTCATAAGCAGAGTGTTTTTCTTGCATGGCACACAAGGGTTCAGTTAAAATTCCTAAACGGAGTTGAATCACGTTCAGTTTCAAATTCTAGAAGCAAGGGTTCATTCAGGCTAAGAAGAGCACTCTTGTGCTATTCTGGCCATACACAGTGCAAATAGCATTCGCGTCTGTTTCAAGCAAGTACAGTGTATTAAACTGAAGAGAAGCTCCTGTTTTACTTAGTTTCCAATACTGAGTTGAACTAGATATTCCCCGTTTGTGTAGGAAGCACACTTCTTTTGTTCTGAGCTAGCTCTGTGTACTGGCCCTATAGGAAACACAGTTGAATGCAAGAATGCCCGTTTCTCAAAATCAGAGTGTTTTTCGTGCACGGCACACTAGGGTTCAGTTAAACTTACTAAATGGTGTTGAATCACGTTCAGTTTTAAGTTCTAGCAGCAAGGGTTCATTCAGGCTAAGAACAGCACTCTTGTGCTATTCTGGCCATACACAGTGCAAATAGCATTCGCGTCTGTTCCCAGCAAGTACAGTGTATTGGACTGAAGAAAAGCTCCCCTTTTACTTAGTTTCCAATACTGAGTTGAACTAGATATGCCCCGTTTGTGTAGGAAGCACAGTTCTTTTGTTCTGAGCTAGTTCAGTTTACTGGCCCTATAGGAAACACAGTAGAGTGCAAGAATGCCCGTTTCTAAAAAGCAGAGTATTTTTCTTGCGTGGCACACTAGGGCTTAGTTAAACTTCCTAAACAGAGTTGAATCACGTTCAGTTTCAAGTTCCAGCACCAAGGGTTCATTCAGGCTAAGAAGAGCACTCTTGTGCTATTCTGGCCATACACAATGCAAATAGCATTCGCGTCTGTTCCCAGCAAGTACAGTGTATTGGACTGAAGAGTAGCTCCTGTTTCACTTAGTTTCCAATACTGAGTTGAACTAGATATTCCCCGTTTGTGTAGGAAGTGCAGTTCTTTTGTGCTGAGCTAGCTCACTCTACTGGCCCTACAGGAAACACAGTAGAGTGAAAGAATGCCCGATTCTCAAAAGCAGAGTGCATTTCTTGCATGGAAATCTTGGGTTCAGTTAAACTTCTTAAACGGAGTTGAATCACGTTCAGTTTCAAGTTCCACCAGCAAGGGTTCATTCAGGCTAAGAAGAGCACTCTTGTGCTATTCTGGCCATACACAGTGCAAAAAGCATTCGCATCTGTTACCAGCAAGTACAGTGTATTGGACTGAAGAGTAGCTCCTGTTTAATTTAGTTTCCAATACTGAGTTGAACTAGATATTCCCCGTTTGTGTAGGAAGTACAGTTCTTTTGTGCTGAGCTAGCTCACTGTACTGGCCCTATAGGAAACACAGTAGACTGCAAGAATGCCCGTTTCTCAAAAGCAGAGTGTTTTTCTTGCATGGCAAACTAGAGTTGTGTTAAACTTCCCAAACGGAGTTGAATCACGTTCAGTTTCAAGTTCTAGCAGCAAGGGTTCATTCAGGCTAAGAAGAGCACTCTTGTGCTATTCAGGCCATACACAGTGCAAATAGCATTCGCGTCTGTTACCAGCAAGTACAGTGTATTGGACTGAAGAGAAGCTCCTGTTTTACTATGTTTCCAATACTGAGTTTAACTAGATATGCCCCGTTTGTGTAGGAACCACAGTTCTTTTGTTCTGAGCTAGCTCACTGTACTGGCTCTATAGGAAACACAGTAGAGTGCAAGAATGCCCTATTCTCAAAAGCAGTGTGTTTTTCTTGCATGGCACACTTGGGTTCAGTTAAACTTCCTAAACTGAGTTGAATCACGTTCAGTTTTAAATTCTAGAAGCAAGGGTTCATTCAGGCTACGAAGAGCACTCTTGTGCTATTCTGGCCATACACAATGCAAATAGCATTCGCGTCTGTTTCAAGCAAGTACAGTGTATTGGACTGAAGAGAAGCTCCTGTTTTACTTAGTTTCCAATACTGAGTTGAACTAGATATTCCCCGTTTGTGTAGGAAGCACAGTTCTTTTCTTCTGAGCTAGCTCTTTGTACTGGCCCTTTAGGAAACATAGTAGAGTGTAAGAATGCCCGTTTCTCAAAATCAGAGTGTTTTTCTTGCACGGCACACTAGGGTTCAGTTAAACTTCCTAAATGGTGTTGAATCACGTTCAGTTTTAAATTCTAGCAGCAAGGGTTCATTCAGGCAAAGAAGAGCACTCTTGTGCTATTCTGGCCATACACAGTGCAAATAGCATGCGCGTCTGTTCCCAGCAAGTACAGTATATTGGACTGAACAAAAGCTCCCCTTTTACTTAGTTTCCAATACTGAGTTGAACTAGATATGCCCCGTTTGTGTAGGAAGCACAGTTCTTTTCTTCTGAGCTAGCTCACTGTACTGGCCTTATAGGAAACACAGTAGAGTGCAAGAATGCCCGTTTCTCAAAAGCAGAGTGTTTTTCTGGCATGAAACACTAGGGTTCAGTTAAACTTCCTAAACGGAGTTGAATCACGTTCAGTTTCAAGTTCTAGCAGCAAGGGTTCATTCAGGCTAAGAACAGCACTCTTGTGCTATTCTGGCCATACACAGTGCAAATAGCATTCGCGTCTGTTACCAGCAAGTACAGTGTATTGGACTGAAGAGAAGCTCCTGTTTTACTTAGTTTTCTATACTGAGTTGAACTAGATATGCCCCGTTTGTGTAGAAAGCACAGATCTTTTGTTCTGAGCTAGCTCACTGTACTGGCTCTATAGGAAACACAGTAGAGTGCAAGAATGCCCTATTCTCATAAGCAGAGTGTTTTTCTTGCATGGCACACTAGGGTTCAGTTAAACTTCCTAAACGGAGTTGAATCACGTTCAGTTTCAAATTCTAGGAGCAAGGGTTCATTCAGGCTAAGAACAGTACTCTTGTGCTATTCTGGCCATACACAGTGCAAATAGCATTCGCGTCTGTTTCAAGCAAGTACAGTGTATTAAACTGAAGAGAAGCTCCTGTTTTACTTAGTTTCCAATACTGAGTTGAACTAGATATTCCCCGTTTGTGTAGGAAGCACACTTCTTTTGTTCTGAGCTAGCTCTGTGTACTGGCCCTATAGGAAACACAGTTGAATGCAAGAATGCCCGTTTCTCAAAATCAGAGTGTTTTTCTTGCACGGCACACTAGGGTTCAGTTAAACTTCCTAAATGGTGTTGAATCACGTTCAGTTTTAAGTTCTAGCAGCAAGGGTTCATTCAGGCTAAGAACAGCACTCTTGTGCTATTCTGGCCATACACAGTGCAAATAGCATTCGCGTCTGTTCCCAGCAAGTACAGTGTATTGGACTGAAGAAAAGCTCCCCTTTTACTTAGTTTCCAATACTGAGTTGAACTAGATATGCCCCGTTTGTGTAGGAAGCACAGTTCTTTTGTTCTGAGCTAGTTCAGTTTACTGGCCCTATAGGAAACACAGTAGAGTGCAAGAATGCCCGTTTCTAAAAAGCAGAGTATTTTTCTTGCGTGGCACACTAGGGCTTAGTTAAACTTCCTAAACAGAGTTGAATCACGTTCAGTTTCAAGTTCCAGCACCAAGGGTTCATTCAGGCTAAGAAGAGCACTCTTGTGCTATTCTGGCCATACACAATGCAAATAGCATTCGCGTCTGTTCCTAGCAAGTACAGTGTATTGGACTGAAGAGTAGCTCCTGTTTCACTTAGTTTCCAATACTGAGTTGAACTAGATATTCCCCGTTTGTGTAGGAAGTGCAGTTCTTTTGTGCTGAGCTAGCTCACTCTACTGGCCCTACAGGAAACACAGTAGAGTGAAAGAATGCCCGATTCTCAAAAGCAGAGTGCATTTCATGCATGGAAATCTTGGGTTCAGTTAAACTTCTTAAACGGAGTTGAATCACGTTCAGTTTCAAGTTCCACCAGCAAGGGTTCATTCAGGCTAAGAAGAGCACTCTTGTGCTATTCTGGCCATACACAGTGCAAAAAGCATTCGCGTCTGTTACCAGCAAGTACAGTGTATTGGACTGAAGAGTAGCTCCTGTTTAATTTAGTTTCCAATACTGAGTTGAACTAGATATTCCCCGTTTGTGTAGGAAGTACAGTTCTTTTGTTCTGAGCTAGCTCACTGTACTGGCCCTATAGGAAACACAGTAGACTGCAAGAATGCCCGTTTCTCAAAAGCAGAGTGTTTTTCTTGCATGGCAAACTAGAGTTGTGTTAAACTTCCCAAACGGAGTTGAATCACGTTCAGTTTCAAGTTCTAGCAGCAAGGGTTCATTCAGGCTAAGAAGAGCACTCTTGTGCTATTCAGGCCATACAGAGTGCAAATAGCATTCGCGTCTGTTACCAGCAAGTACAGTGTATTGGACTGAAGAGAAGCTCCTTTTTTACTTAGTTTCCTATACTGAGTTGAACTAGATATGCCACGTTTGTGTAGGAAGCACAGTTCTTTTGTTGTGAGCTGGCTCATTGTACTGGCCCTATAGGAAACACAGTAGAGTGCAAGAATGCCAGTTTCTCAAAAGCAGAGTGTTTTTCTTGCGGGGCACACTAGGGTTCAGTTAAACTTCCTTAACAGTGTTGAATCACGTTCAGTTTCAAGTTCCAGCAGCAAGGGTTCATTCAGGCTAAGAAGAGAACTCTTGTGCTATTTTGGCCATACACAGTGCAAATAGCATTCGCGACTGTTCCCAGCAAGTTCAGTGTATTGGACTGAAGAGAAGCTCCTGTTTTACTTAGTTTCCAATCCTGAGTTGAACTAGATATGCCCCGTTTGTGTAGGAAGCACAGTTCTTTGGTTCTGAACTAGCTCACTGTACTGGCCCTATGGGAAACCCAGTAGAGTGCAAGAATGCCCGTTTCTAAAAGCAGAGTGTTTTTCTTGCATGGCATACTAGAGTTCAGTTAAAATTCCTAAACGGAGTTGAATCACGTTCAGTTTCAAGTTCTAGCAGCAAGGGTTCATTCAGGCTAATAAGAGCACTCTTGTGCTATTCTGGCCATACACAGAGCAAATAGCATTCCTGTCTGTTCCCAGCAAGTACAGTGTATTGGACTGAAGAGAAGCTCCTGTTTTACTTAGTTTCCAATGCTGACTTGAACTAGATATGCCCCGTTTGTGTAGGAAGCACAGTTCTTTTGTTCTGAGCTAGCTCACTGTACTGGCCTTATAGGAAACACAGTAGAGTGCAAGAATGCCCGTTTCTCAAAAGGAGAATGTTTTTCTGGCATGGGACACTTGGGTTCAATTCAAATTTCTAAACGGAGTTGAATCACGTTTAGTTTCAAGTTATAGCTGCAAGGGTTCATTCAGCCTAAGAACAGCACTCTTGTGCTATTCTGTCCATACAGAGTGCAAATAGCATTCGCGACTGTTCCCAGCAAGTACAGTGTATTGGACTGAAGAGAAGCTCTTGTTTTACTGAGTTTCCAATCCTGAGTTGAACTAGATATGACCCGTTTGTGTAGGAAGTACAGTTCTTTTGTTCTGAGCTAGCTCACTGTACTGGCCCTACAGGAGACACAGGAGAGTTCAAGAATGCCCGTTTCTCAAAAGCAGAGTGTTTTTCTTGCATGGCACACTAGGGTTCAGTTAAACTTCCTAAACGGAGATGAATCACGTTCAGTTTCAAGTTCTAACAGCAAGGGTTCATTCAGGCTAAGAACAGCACTCTTGTGTTATTCTGGCCATACACAGTGCAAATAGCATTCGCGTCTGTTCCCAGCAAGTACAGTGTATTGGACTGAAGAAAAGCTCCCCTTTTACTTAGTTTCCAATACTGAGTTGAACTAGATATGCCCCGTTTGTGTAGGAAGCACAGTTCTTTTGTTCTGAGCTAGCTCACTGTACTGGCCTTATAGGAAACACAGTAGAGTGCAAGAATGCCCGTATCTCAAAAGGAGAATGTTTTTCTGGCGTGGGACACTAGGGTTCAATTCAAATTTCTAAACGGAGTTGAATCATGTTTAGTTTCAAGTTATAGCTGCAAGGGTTCATTCAGGCTAAGAACAGCACTCTTGTGCTATTCTGTCCATACAGAGTGCAAATAGCATTCGCGACTGTTCCCACCAGGTACAGTGTATTGGACTGAAGAGAAGCTCTTGTTTTACTGAGTTTCCAATCCTGAGTTGAACTAGATATGACCCGTTTGTGTAGGAAGTACAATTCTTTTGTTCTGAGCTAGCTAACTGTACTGGCCCTATAGGAAACACAGTAGAGTGCAAGAATGCCCGTTTCTCAAAAGCAGAGTGTTTTTCTTGCATGGCACACTAGAGTTGTGTTAAACTTCCTAAACGGAGTTGAATCACGTTCAGTTTCAAGTTCTAGCAGCAAGGGTTCATTCTGGCCAAGAAGAGCACTCTTGTGCTATTCTGGCCATACACAGTGCAAATGGCATTCGCGTCTGTTGCCAGCAAGTACAGTGTATTGGACTGAAGAGAAGCTCCTGTTTTACTAAGTTTCCAATACTGAGTTGAACTAGATATGCGCCGTTTGTGTAGGAAGCACAGTTCTTTTGTTCTGAGCTAGCTCTGTGTACTGCCCGTATAGGAAACAGAGGAGAGTGCAAGAATGCCCGTTTCTCAAAATCAGAGTGTTTTTCTTGCACGGCACACTAGGGTTCAGTTAAACTTCCTAAATGGTGTTGAATCACGTTCAGTTTTAAGTTCTAGCAGCAAGGGTTCATTCAGGCTAAGAACAGCACTCTTGTGCTATTCTGGCCATACATAGTGCAAATAGCATTCGCGTCTGTTCCCAGCAAGTACAGTGTATTGGACTGAAGAAAAGATCCCCTTTTACTTAGATTCCAATACTGAGTTGAACTAGATATGCCCCGTTTGTTTAGGAAGCACATTTCTTTTGTTCTGAGCTAGCTCAATGTACTGGCCCAATAGGAAAAACAGTAGAGTGCAAGAATGCCCGTTTCTCAATACAGAGTGTTTTTCAGGCATGAAACACTAGGGTTCAGTTAAACTTCCTAAACGGAGTTGAATCACGTTCAGTTTCAAGTTCTAGCAGCAAGGGTTCATTCATGCTAAGAACAGCTCTCTTGTGCTATTCTGGCCATACACAGTGCAAATAGCATTCCCGTCTGTTCCCAGCAAGTACAGTGTAATGGACTGAAGAGAAGCTCCTTTTTTACTTAGTTTCCTATACTGAGTTGAACTAGATATTCCCCGTTTGTGTAGGAAGCACAGTTCTTTTGTTCTGAGCTACCTCAGTGTACTGGCCCTATAGGAAACACAGTAGAGTGCAAGATTGCCAGTTTCTCAAAAGCAGAGTGTTTTTCTTGCGTGGCACAATAGGGTTCAGTTAAACTTCCTTAACAGTGTTGAATCACGTTCAGTTTCAAGTTCCAGCAGCAAGGGTTCATTCAGGCTAAGAAGAGCACTCTTGTGCTATTTTGGCCATACACAGTGCAAATAGCATTCGCGTCTGTTCCCAGCATGTATAGTGTATTGGACTGAAGAGAAGCTCCTGTTTTACTTAGTTGCCAATACTGAGTTGAACTAGATATTCCCCGTTTGTGTAGGAAGCACAGTTCTTTTGTTCTGAGCTAGTTCATTTTACTGGCCCTATAGGAGACACGTTAGAGTGCAAGAATGCCCGTTTCTAAAAAGTAGAGTATTTTTCTAGCGTGGCACACTAGGGTTTAGTTAAACTTCCTAAACAGAGTTGAATCACGTTCAGTTTCAAGTTCCAGCAGCAAGGGTTCATTCAGGCTAAGAAGAGCACCCTTGTGCTATTCTGGCCATACACAATGCAAATAGCATTCCCGTATGTTGCCAGCAAGTACAGTGTATTTGACTGAAGAGTAGCTCCTGTTTCACTTAGTTTCCAATACTGAGTTGAACTAGATATTCCCCGTTAGTGTAGGAAGAACAGTTCTTTTGTGCTGAGCTAGCTCACTCTACTGGCCCTATAGGAAACACAGTAGAGTGAAAGAATGCCCGTTTCTCAAAAACAGAGTGCTTTTCTTGCATGGAAAACTTGGGTTCAGTTAAACTTCTTAAACGGAGTTGAATCAAGTTCAGTTTCAAGTTCCACCAGCAAGGGTTCATTCAGGCTAAGAACAGCACTCTTGTGCTATTCTGGCCATACACAGTGCAAATAGCATTCGCGTTTGTTCCCAGCAAGTACAGTGTATTGGACTGAAGAAAAGCTCCTGTTTTACTTAGTTTCCAATGCTGAGTTGAACTAGATATGCCCCGTTTGTGTAGGAAGCACAGTTCTTTTGTTCTGAGCTAGCTCACTGTACTGGCCCTATAGGAAACATAGTAGAGTGCAAGAATGCCCGTTTCTCAAAAGCAGAGTGTTTTTCTTGCATGGCACACTAGAGTTGTGTTAAACTTCCTAAATGGTGTTGAATCACGTTCAGTTTTAAGTTCTAGCAGCAAGGGTTCATTCAGGCTAAGAACAGCACTCTTGTGCTATTCTGGCCATACATAGTGCAAATAGCATTCGCGTCTGTTCCCAGCAAGTACAGTGTATTGGACTGAAGAAAAGCTCCCCTTTTACTTAGTTTCCAATACTGAGTTGAACTAGATATGCCCCGTTTGTGTAGGAAGCACAGTTCTTTTGTTCTGAGCTAGCTCAATGTACTGGCCCAATAGGAAAAACAGTAGAGTGCAAGAATGCCCGTTTCTCAAAAGCAGAGTGTTTTTCTGGCATGAAACACTAGGGTTCAGTTAAACTTCCTAAACGGAGTTGAATCACGTTCAGTTTCAAGTTCTAGCAGCAAGGGTTCATTCAGGCTAAGAACAGCACTCTTGTGCTATTCTGGCCATACACAGTGCAAATAGCATTCGCGTCTGTTCCCACCAAGTACAGTGTAATGGACTGAAGAGAAGCTCCTTTTTTACTTAGTTTCCTATACTGAGTTGAACTAGATATTCCCCGTTTGTGTAGGAAGCAGAGTTATTTTGTTCTGAGCTACCTCAATGTACTGGCCCTATAGGAAACACAGTAGAGTGCAAGATTGCCAGTTTCTCAAAAGCAGAGTGTTTTTCTTGCGTGGCACACTAGGGTTCAGTTAAACTTCCTTAACAGTGTTGAATCACATTCAGTTTCAAGTTCCAGCAGCAAGGGTTCATTCAGGCTAAGAAGAGCACTCTTGTGCTATTTTGGCCATACACAGTGCAAATAGCATTCGCGTCTGTTCCCAGCATGTATAGTGTATTGGACTGAAGAGAAGCTCCTGTTTTACTTAGTTGCCAATACTGAGTTGAACTAGATATTCCCCGTTTGTGTAGGAAGCACAGTTCTTTTGTTCTGAGCTAGCTCACTGTACTGGCCCTACAGGAGACACAGGAGAGTTCAAGAATGCCCGTTTCTCAAAAGCAGAGTGTTTTTTTTGCATGGCACACTAGGGTTCAATTAAAATTCCTAAACGGATTTGAATCACGTTCAGTTTCAAGTTATAGCTGCAAGGGTTCATTCAGGCTAAGAACAGCACTCTCGTGCTATTCTGGCCATACAGAGTTCAAATAGGATTCGCGTCTGTTCCCAGCAGGTACAGTGTATTGGACTGAAGAGAAGCTCCTGTTTTACTTAGTTTCCAATCCTGAGTTGAACTAGTTATGCCCCGTTTGTGTAGGAAGCACAGTTCTTTTGTTCTGAGCTAGCTCACTGTACTGGCCCTTTAAGAAACACAGTAGAGTGCAAGAATTCCCGTTTCTCAAAATCAGAGTGTTTTTCTGGCATGGAACACTAGGGTTCAGTTAAACTTCGTAAACGGAGTTGAATCACGTTCAGTTTCAAGTTATAGCTGCAAGGGTTCATTCAGGCTAAGAACAGGACTCTTGTGCTATTCTGGCCATACACAGTGCAAATAGCATTCGCCACTGTTCCCAGCAAGTTCAGTGTATTGGACTGAAGAGAAGCTCCTGTTTTACTTAGTTTCCAATCCGGAGTTGAACTAGATATGCCCCATTTGTGTAGGAAGCACAGTTCTTTTGTTCTGAGCTAGCTCACTGTACTGGCCCTATGGGAAACCCAGTAGAGTGCAAGAATGCCCGTTTCTAAAAGCAGAGTGTTTTTCTTGCATGGCACACTAGAGTTCAGTTAAACTTCCTAAACGGAGTTGAATCATGTTCAGTTTCAAGTTCTAGCAGCAAGGGTTCATCCAGGCTAATAAGAGCACTCTTGTGCTATTCTGGCCATACACAGAGCAAATAGCATTCGCGTCTGTTCCCAGCAAGTACAGTGTATTAGACTGAAGAGAAGCTCCTGTTTTACTTAGTTTCCTATACTGAGTTGAACTAGATATGCCCCGTTTGTGTAGGAAGCACAGTTCGTTTGTTCTGAGCTAGTTCAGTTTACTGGCCCTATAGGAACACAGTAGAGTGCAAGAATGCCCGTTTCTAAAAAGCAGAGTGTTTTTCTTGCGTGGCACACTAGGGTTTAGTTAAACTTCCTAAACAGAGTTGAATCACGTTCAGTTTCAAGTTCCAGCAGCAAGGGTTCATTCAGGCTAAGAAGAGCACTCTTGTGCTATTCTGGCCATACACAATGCAAATAGCATTCGCGTCTCTTCCCAGCAAGTACAGTGTATTGGACTGAAGAGTAGCTCCTGTTTCACTTAGTTTCCAATACTGAGTTGAACTAGATATTCCCCGTTAGTGTAGGAAGTACAGTTCTTTTGTGCTGAGCTAGCTCACTCTACTGGCCCTATAGGAAACACAGTAGAGTGAAAGAATGCCCGTTTCTCAAAAACAGAGTGCTTTTCTTGCATGGAAAACTTGGGTTCAGTTAAACTTCTTAAACGGAGTTGAATCACGTTCAGTTTCAAGTTCCACCAGCAAGGGTTCAGTCAGGCTAAGAACAGCACTCTTGTGCCTTCTGGCCATACACAGTGCAAATAGCATGCGCGTTTGTTCCCAGCAAGTACAGTGTATTGGACTGAAGAAAAGCTCCTGTTTTACTTAGTTTCCAATACTGAGTTGAACTAGATATGCCCCGTTTGTGTAGGAAGCACAGTTCTTTTGTTCTGAGCTAGCTCACTGTACTGGCCTTATAGGAAACACAGTAGAGTGCAAGAATGCCCGTTTCTCAAAAGGAGAATGTTTTTCTGGCATGAGACACTAGGGTTCAATTCAAATTTCTAAACGGAGTTGAATCACATTTAGTTTCAAGTTATAGCTGCAAGGGTTCATTCAGGCTAAGAACAGCACTCTTGTGCTATTCTGTCCATACAGAGTGCAAATAGCATTCGCGACTGTTCCCAGCAAGTACAGTGTATTGGACTGAAGAGAAGCTCTTGTTTTACTGAGTTTCCAATCCTGAGTTGAACTAGATATGACCTGTTTGTGTAGGAAGTACAGTTCTTTTGTTCTGAGCTAGCTAACTGTACTGGCCCTATAGGAAACACTGTAGAGTGCAAGAATTCCCGTTTCTCAAAAGCAGAATGTTTTTCTTGCATGGCAAACTAGGGTTCAGTTAAACTTCCTAAACGGAGTTGAATCACGTTCAGTTTCAAGTTCAAGCAGCGAGGGTTCATTCAGGCTAAGATGAGCACTATTGGACTATTATGGCCATACACAGTGCAAATAGCATTCGTGTCTGTTCCCAGCAAGTACAGTGTATTGGACTGAAGAGGAGCTCCTGTTTTACGTAATTTCCAATAATGAGTTGAGCTAGATGTGCCCCGTTTGTGTAGGAAGCACAGTTCTTTTGTTCTGAGCTAGCTCATTATACTTGCACAATAGGAAACACAGTAGAGTGCAAGATTGTCCGTTTCTCAAAAGCAGAGTGTTTTTCTTGCATGGCACACTAGGGTTCAGTTAAACTTCTTAAACGGAGTTGAATCACGTTCAATTTCAAGTTCTAGCAGCAAGGGTTCATTCAGGCTAAGAAGAGCACTCTTGTGCTATTCTGGCAATACACAGAGCAAATAGCATTTTCGTCTGTTCCCAGCAAGTACAGTGTATTGGACTGAAGAGAAGCTCCTGTTTTACTTAGTTTCCAATCCTGAGTTGAATTAGATATGCCCCGTTTGTGTAGGAAGCACAGTTCTTTTGTTGTTAGGTAGCTCAGTGTATTGGCCCTATAGGAAACACAGTAGAGTGCAAGAATGCCCGTTTTTCAAAAGCAGAGTGTTTTTCTTGCGTGGCACACTAGGGTTCAGTTAAACTTCCTTAACAGTGTTGAATCACGTTCAGATTCAAGTTCCAGCAGCAAGGGTTCATTCAGGCTAAGAAGAGCACTCTTGTGCTATTTTGGCAATACACAGTTCAAATAGCATTCCCGTCTGTTCCCAGCAAGTATAGTGTATTGGACTGAAGAGTAGCTCCTGTTTTACTTAGTTGCCAATACTGAGTTGAACTAGATATTCCCCGTTTGTGTAGGAAGCACAGTTATTTTGTTCTGAGCTAGCTCACTGTACTGGCCCTACAGGAGACACAGGAGAGTTCAAGAATGCCCGTTTCTCAAAAGCAGAGTGTTTTTTTTGCATGGCACACTAGGGTTCAATTAAAAATCCTAAACGGAGTTGAATCACGTTCAGTTTCAAGTTCTAGCTGCAAGGGTTCATTCAGGCTAAGAACAGCACTCTCGTTCTATGCTGGCCATACACAGTTCAAATAGCATTCGCGTCTGTTCCAAGCAGGTACAGTGTATTGGACTGAAGAGAAGCTCATGTTTTACTTAGTTTCCAATCCTGAGTTGAACTAGAGAAGCCCCGTTTGTGTAGGAAGCACAGTTCTTTGGTTCTGAGCTAGCTCACTGTACTGGCCATATAGGAAACACAGTAGAGTGCAAGAATGACCGTTTCTAAAAGCAGAGTGTTTTTCATGCATGGCACACTAGAGTTCAGTTAAACTTCCTAAACGGAGTTGAATCATGTTCAGTTTTAAGTTCTAGCAGCAAGGGTTCATCCAGGCTAATAAGAGAACTCTTGTGCTATTCTGGCCATACTCAGCAAATGGCATTCGCGTCTGTTCCCAGCAAGTACAGTGTATTGGACTGAATAGAAGCTCCCGTTTTACTTAATTTCCAATACTGAGTTGAACTAGATAGGCCCCGTTTGTGTAGGAAGCACAGTTCTTTTGTTCTAAGCTAGCTCACTGTACTGGCCCTATAAGAAACACAGTAGAGTGCAAGAATGACCGTTTCTCAAAAGCAGAGTGTTTTTCTGGCATGGAACACTAGGGTTCAGTTAAACTTCCTAAACGGAGTTGAATCACGTTCAGTTTAAAGTTCTAGCAGCAAGGGTTCATTCAGGCTAAGAACAATACTCTTGTGCTATTCTGGCCATACACAGTGCAAATAGCTTTCGCGTCAGTTACCAGCAAGTACAGTGTATTGGACTGAAGAGAAGCTCCGGTTTTACTTAATTTCCAATAATGAGTTGAGCAAGATGTGCCCCGTTTGTGTAGGAAGCACACTTCTTTTGTTCTGAGCTAGCTCACTGTACTGGCCCTATAGGAAACACAGTAGAGTGCAAGAATGTCCGTTTCTCAAAAGCAGAGTGTTTTTCTTGCATGGCACACTAGGGTTCAGTTAAACTTCCTAAACGGAGTTGAATCACTTTCAGTTTCAAGTCCTAGAAGCAAGGGTTCATTCAGGCTAAGAAAAGCACTCTCATGCTATTCTGGCCATACACAGTTCAAATAGCATTCGCGTCTGTTCCCAGCAGGTACAGTGTATTGGACTGAAGAGAAGCTCCTGTTTTACTTAGTTTCCAATCCTGAGTCGAACTAGATATGCCCCGTTGTGTAGTAAGCACAGTTCTTTGGTTCTGAGCTAGCTCACTGTACTGGCCCTATAGGAAACACAGTAGAGTGCAAGAATGCCAGTTTCTCAAAAGCAGAGTGTTTTTCATGCATGGCACACTAGAGTTCAGTTAAAGTTTATAAATGGAGTTGAATCACGTGCAGTTTCAAGTTCTAGCAGCAAGGGTTCATCCAGGCTAATAAGAGCACTCTTGTGCTATTCTGGACATACACAGAGAAAATAGCATTCGCGAATGTTCCCAGCAAGTACAGTGTATTGGACTGAAGAGAAGCTCCTTTTTTACTTATTTTCCTATATTGAGTTGAACTAGATATGCCACGTTTGTGTAGGAAGCACAGTTCTTTTGTTCTGAGCTAGCTCACTCTACTGGCCCTATAGGAAACAAAGTAGAGTGCAAGAATGCCAGTTTTTCAATAGCAGAGTGTTTTTCTTGCGTGGCACACTATGGTTCAGTTAAACTTCCTAAACGGAGTTGAATCACATTCAGTTTCAAGTTCCATCAGCAAGGGTTCATTCAGGCTAAGAAGAGCACTCTTGTGCTATTTTGGCCATACAAAGTGCAAATAGCATTCGCGTCTGTTCCCAGCAAGTACAGTGTATTGGACTGAAGAGAAGCTCCTTTTTTACTTATTTTCCTATACTGAGTTGAACTAGATATGCTCCGTTTGTGTAGAAAGTACAGTTCTTTTGTGCTTAGCTAGCTCACTGTACTGGCCCTATAGGAAACACAGTAGAGTGCAAGAATGCCCATTTCTCCAAAGCAGAGTGCTTTTCTTGCATGGCACACTTGGGATCAGTTAAACTTCCTAAATGGAGTTGAATCACGTTCAGTTTCAAGTTCTAGCAGCAAGTGTTCATGCAGGCTAAGAAGAGCACTCTTGTGCTATTCTGGCCATACACAGTGCAAATGGCATTCGCGTCTGTTCCCAGCAAGTACAGTGTATTGGACTAAAGAGAAGCTCCTGTTTTACTTAGTTTCCAATAACGAGTTGAGCAAGATGTGCCCCATTTGTGTAGGAAGCACACTTCTTTTGTTCTGAGCTAACTCAGTTTACTGGCCCTATAGGAAACACATTAGAGTGCAAGAATGTCCCTTTCTCAAAAGCAGAGTGTTTTTCTTGCATGGAACACTAGCGTTCAGTTAAGCTTCCTAAAAGGAGTTGAATCACTTTCAGTTTCAAGATCTAGAAGCAAGGGTTTATTCAGGCTAAGAAAAGCACTCTCGTGCTATTCTGGCCATACACAGTTCAAATAGCATTCACGTCTGTTCCCAGCAGGTACAGTGTATTGGACTGAAGAGAAGCTCCTGTTTTACTTAGTTTCCAATCCTGAGTTGAACTAGATATGCCCCGTTTGTGTAGGAAGCACAGTTCTTTTGTTCTGAGCTAGCTCACTGTACTGGCCCTATAGGAAACACAGTAGAGTGCAAGAATGCCCGTTTCTCAAAAGCAGAGTGTTTTTCATGCATGGCACACTACAGTTCAGTTAGAGTTCCTAAATGGAGTTGATTCACGTTCAGTTTCAAGTTCTAGCAGCAAGGGTTCATCCAGGCTAATAAGAGAACTCTTGTGCTATTCTGGCCATACACAGAGCAAATAGCATTCGCTTCTGTTCCCAGCAAGTACAGTGTATTGGACTGAAGAGAAGCTCCTTTTTTACTTAGTTTCCTATAGTAAGTTGAAATATATATGCCCCGTTGTGTAGGAAGCACAGTTCTTTTGTTCTGAGCTAGCTCACTGTGCTGGCCCTATCGGAAACCCAGTAGAGTGCAAGAATGCCCGTTTCTCAAAAGCAGAGTGTTTTTCTTGCATGGTACACTAGGGTTCAGTAAACTTCCTAAATGGAGTTGATTCACGTTCAGTTTTAAGTTCTAGCAGCAAGGGTTCATTCAGGCTAAGAACAGCACTCTTGTGCTATTCTGGACATACACAGTGCAAATAGCATTCGCGTCTGTTCCCATCAAGTACAGTTTATTGGACTGAAGAAAAGCTCCCGTTTTACTTAGTTTCCAATACTGAGTTGAACTAGATATGCCCCGTTTGTGTAGGAAGCACAGTTCTTTTGTTCTGAGCTAGCTCACTGTATTGGCTCTATAGGAAACACAGTAGAGTGCAAGAATGCCCGTTTCTCAAAATCAGAGTGTTTTTCTTGCATGGCACACTAGGGTTCAGTTAAACTTCCTAAACGGAGTTGAATCACGTTCAGTTTCAAGTTCTAGCAGCAAGGGTTCATTCAGGCTAAGAACAGCACTCTTGTGCTATTCTGGCCATACACAGTGCAAATAGCATTCGCGTCTGTTCCTAGCAAGTACAGTGTATTGGACTGAAGAGAAGCTCCTGTTTTACTTAGTTTCCAATACTGAGTTGAACTAGATATGCCCCGTTTGTGTAGGAAGCACAGTTCTTTTGTTCTGAGCTAGCTCACTGTACTGGCCCTACAGGAGACACAGGAGAGTTCAAGAATGCCCGTTTCTCAAAAGCAGAGTGTTTTTCTTGCATGGCACACTAGGGTTAAGTTAAACTTCCTAAACGGATTTGAATCACGTTCAGTTTCAAGTTATAGCTGCAAGGGTTCATTCAGGCTAAGAACAGCACTCTCGTGCTATTCTGGCCATACACAGTTCAAATAGGATTCGCGTCTGTTCCCAGCAGGTACAGTGTATTGGACTGAAGAGAAGCTCCTGTTTTACTTAGTTTCCAATACTGAGTTGAACTAGATTGCCCCGTTTGTGTAGGAAGCACAGTTCTTTTGTTCTGAGCTAGTTCAGTTTACTGGACCTATAGGAACACAGTAGAGTGCAAGAATGCCCGTTTCTAAAAAGCAGAGTGTTTTTCTTTCGTGGCACACTAGGGTTTAGTTAAAATTCCTAAACAGAGTTGAATCACGTTCAGTTTCAAGTTCCAGCAGCAAGGGTTCATTCAGGCTAAGAAGAGCACTCTTGTGCTATTCTGACCATACACAATGCAAATAGCATTCACGTCTGTTCCCAGCAAGTACAGTGTATTGGACTGAAGAGTAGCTCCTGTTTCACTTAGTTTCCAATACTGAGTTGAACTAGATATTCCCCGTTTGTGTAGGAAGTACAGTTCTTTTGTGCTGAGCTAGCTCACTGTACTGGCCCTATAGGAAACACAGTAGAGTGAAAGAATGCCCGTTTCTCAAAAGCAGAGTGCTTTTCTTGCATGGAAAACTTGGGTTCAGTTAAACTTCTTAAACGGAGTTTAATCACGTTCAGTTTCAAGTTCCACCAGCAAGGGTTCATTCAGGCTAAGAACAGCACTCTTGTGCCTTCTGGCCATACACAGTGCAAATAGCATTCGCGTTTGTTCCCAGCAAGTACAGTGTATTGGACTGAAGAAAAGCTCCTGTTTTACTTAGTTTCCAAAACTGAGTTGAACTAGATATGCCCCGTTTGTGTAGGAAGCACAGTTCTTTTGTTCTGAGCTAGCTCACTGTACTGGCCCTATAGGAAACACAGTAGAGTGCAAGAATGCCCGTTTCTCAAAAGCAGAGTGTTTTTCTTGCATGGCACACTAGAGTTGTGTTAAACTTCCTAAACTGAGTTGAATCACGTTCAGTTTCAAGTTCTAGCAGCAAGGGTTCATTCAGGCTAAGAAGAGCACTCTTGTGATATTCTGGCCATACACAGTGCAAATAGGATTCGCGTCTGTTACCAGCAAGTACAGTGTATTGGACTGAAGAGAAGATCCTGTTTTATTTAGTTTCCAATCCTGAGTTGAACTAGATATGCCCCGTTTGTGTAGGAAGCACAGTTCTTTGGTTCTGAACTAGCTCACTGTACTGGCCCTATGGGAAAGCCAGTAGAGTGCAAGAATGCCTGTTTCTAAAAGCAGAGTGTTTTTCTTGCATGGCATACTAGAGTTCAGTTAAACTTCCTAAACGGAGTTGAATCACGTTCAGTTTCAAGTTCTAGCAGCAAGGGTTCATTCAGGCTAAGAAGAGCACTCTTGTGCTATATTTGGCCATACACAGAGCAAATAGCATTCCCGTCTGTTCCCAGCAAGTACAGTGTATTGGACTGAAGAGAAGCTCCTGTTTTACTTAGTTTCCAATACTGAGTTGAACTAGATATGCCCCGTTTGTGTAGGAAGCACAGTTCTTTTGCTCTGAGCTAGCTCACTGTGCTGGCCTTATAGGAAACACAGTAGAGTGCAAGAATGCCCGTTTCTCAAAAGGAGAATGTTTTTCTGGCATGGGACACTTGGGTTCAATTCAAATTTCTAAACGGAGTTGAATCACGTTTAGTTTCAAGTTATAGCTGCAAGGGTTCCTTCAGCCTAAGAACAGCAATCTTGTGCTATTCTGTCCATACAGAGTGGAAATAGCATTCGCGACTGTTCCCAGCAAGTACAGTGTATTGGACTGAAGAGAAGCTCTTGTTTTACTGAGTTTCCAATCCTGAGTTGAACTAGATATGACCCGTTTGTGTATGAAGTACAGTTCTTTTGTTCTGAGCTAGCTAACTGTACTGGCCCTATAGGAAACACAGTAGAGTGCAAGAATGCCCGTTTCTCAAAAGCAGAATGTTTTTCTTGCATGGCACACTAGGGTTCAGTTAAACTTCCTAAACGGAGTTGAATCACGTTCAGTTTCAAGTTCAAGCAGCGAGGGTTCATTCAGGCTAAGATGAGCACTATTGGGCTATTATGGCCATTCACAGTGCAAATAGCATTCGTGTCTGTTCCCAGCAAGTACAGTGTATTGGACTGAAGAGAAGCTCCTGTTTTACTTAGTTTCCTATACTGAGTTGAACTAGATATGCCCCGTTTGTGTAGGAAGCACAGTTCTTTTGTTCTGAGCTAGTTCAGTTTACTGGCCCTATGGGAAACACAGTAGAGTGCAAGAATGCCCGTTTCTAAAAAGCAGAGTGTTTTTCTTGCGTGGCACACTAGGGTTTAGTTAAACTTCCTAAACAGAGTTGAATCACGTTCAGTTTCAAGTTCCAGCAGCAAGGGTTCATTCAGGCTAAGAAGAGCACTCTTGTGCTATTGTGGCCATACACAGTGCAAATAGCATTCGCGTCTGTTCCCAGCAAGTACAGTTTATTGGACTGAAGAGAAGCTCCTGTTTCACTTAGTTTCCAATACTGAGTTGAACTAGATATTCCCCGTTTGTGTAGGAAGTACAGTTCATTTGTGCTGAGCTAGCTCACTGTACTGGCCCTATAGGAAACACAGTAGAGTGAAAGAATGCCCGTTTCTCAAAATCAGAGTGTTTTTCTTGCATGGCACACTAGGGTTCAGTTAAACTTCCTAAACGGAGTTGAATCATGATCAATTTCAAGTTCTAGCAGCAAGGGTTCATTCAGGCTAAGAAGAGCACTCTTGTGCTATTCCGGCAATACACAGAGCAAATAGCATTTTCGTCTGTTCCCAGCAAGTACAGTGTATTGGACTGAAGAGAAGCTCCTGTTTTACTTAGTTTCCAATCCTGAGTTGAACTAGATATGCCCCGTTTGTGTAGGAAGCACAGTTCTTTTGTTCTGAGCTAGCTCACTGTACTGGCCCTATCGGAAACCCAGTAGAGTGCAAGAATGCCCGTTTCTCAAAAGCAGAGTGTTTTTCATGCATGGCACACTACAGTACAGTTAAAGTTCCTAAATGGAGTTGATTCACGTTCAGTTTCAAGTTCTAGCAGCAAGGGTTCATCCAGGCTAATAAGAGAACTCTTGTGCTATTCTGGCCATACACAGAGCAAATAGCATTCGCTTCTGTTCCCAGCAAGTACAGTGTATTGGACTGAAGAGAAGCTCCTTTTTTACTTAGTTTCCTATAGTAAGTTGAACTAGATATGCCCCGTTTGTGTAGGAAGCACAGTTCTTTTGTTCTGAGCTAGCTCACTGTACTGGCCCTATCGGAAACCCAGTAGAGTGCAAGAATGCCCGTTTCTCAAAAGCAGAGTGTTTTTCTTGCATGGTACACTAGGGTTCAGTAAACTTCCTAAATGGAGTTGAAACACGTTCAGTTTTAAGTTCTAGCAGCAAGGGTTCATTCAGGCTAAGAACAGCACTCTTGTGCTATTCTGGACATACACAGTGCAAATAGCATTCGCGTCTGTTCCCAGCAAGTACAGTGTATTGGACTGAAGAAAAGCTCCCGTTTTACTTAGTTTCCAATACTGAGTTGAACTAGATATGCCCCGTTTGTGTAGGAAGCACAGTTCTTTTGTTCTGAGCTAGCTCACTGTATTGGCTCTATAGGAAACACAGTAGAGTGCATGAATACCCGTTTCTCAAAAGCAGAGTGCTTTTCTGGCATGAAACATGGGTACAGTTAAACTTCCACACGTAGTTGAATCACGTTCAGTTTCAAGTTCTAGCTGCAAGGGTTCATTCAGGCTAAGAACAGCACTCTTGTGCTTTTCTGGCCATACACAGTGCAAATAGCATTCGCGTCTGTTCCCAGCAAGTACAGTGTATTGGAATCAAGAGAAGCTCCTGTTTTACTTAGGTTCCAATGCTGAGGTGAACTACATATGCGCCGTTTGTTTAGGAAGCAAAGTTCTTTTGTTCTGAGCTAGCTCACTGTACTGGCCCTATAGGAAACACAGTAGAGTGCAAGAATGTCCGTTTCTCAAAAGCAGAGTGTTTTTCTTGCATGGCACACTAGCGTTCAGTTAAAATTCCTAAACGGAGTTGAATCATGTTCAGTTTCAAGTTCTAGCAGCAAGGATTCATTCAGGCTAAGAACAGCACTCTTCTGCTATTCTGGCCATACACAGTGCAAATAGCATTCGCGTTTGTTCCCAGCAAGTACAGTGTATTGGACTGAAGAGAAGCTCCTGTTTTACTTTGTTTCCAATACTGAGTTGAACTAGATATGCCCCGTTTGTGTAGGAAGCACAGTTCTTTTGTTCTGAGCTACCTCACTGTACTGACCCTATAGGAAACAGAGTAGAGTGCAAGAATGCCCGTTTCTCAAAAGCAGAGTGTTTTTCTTGCATGGCACCCTACGGTTCAGTTAAACTTCCTTAACGGAATTGAATCACGTTCAGTTTCAAGTTCTAACAACAAGGGTTCATTCAGGCTAAGAAGAGCACTCTTGTCCTATTCTGGCCATACACAGTACAAATGGCATTCGTGTCTGTTCCCAGCAAGTACAGTGTATTGGACTGAAGAGAATCTCCTTTTTTATTTAATTTCCAATAATGAGTTGAGCTAGATGTGCCCCGTTTGTGTAGGAAGCACAGTTGTTTTGTTCTGAGCTAGCTCACTGTACTGGCCCTATAGGAAACACAGTAGAGTGCAAGAATGTCCGTTTCTCAAAACCAGAGTGTTTTTCTTGCATGGCACACTAGGGTTCAGTTAAACTTCCTAAACGGAGTTGAATCACGTTCAGTTTCAAGTTCTAGCAGCAAGGGTTCATTCAGGCTAAGAACAGCACTCTTGTGCTAATCTGTCCATACACAGTGCAAATAGCATTCGCGTCTGTTCCCAGCAAGTACAGTGTATTGGACTGAAGAGAAGCTCCTGTTTCACTTAGTTTCAAATACTGAGTTGAACTAGATATGCCCCGTTTGTGTAGGAAGCACAGTTCTTTTCTTCTGAGCTAGCTCACTGTACTGGCCCTATAGGAAAAACAGTAGAGTGCAAGAATGCCCGTTTCTCAAAAGCAGAGTGTTTTTCATGCATGGCACACTAGAGTTCAGTTAAAGTTCCTAAATGAAGTTGAATCACGTCCAGTTTCAAGTTCTAGCAGCAAGGGTTCTTCCAGGCTAATAAGAGCATTCTTGTGCTATTCTGGCCATACACAGTGCAAATAGCATTCGCGACTGTTCCCAGCAAGTACAGTGTATTGGACTGAAGAGAAGCTCCTTTTTTACTTAGTTTCCTATACTGAGTTGAACTAGATATGCCCCGTTTGTGTAGGAAGCACAGTTCTTTTGTTCTGAGCTAGCTCAGTGTACTGGCCCTGTAGGAAACACAGCAGAGTGCAGGAATGCCAGTTTCTCAAAAGCAGAGTGTTTTTCTTGCGTGGCACACTAGGGTTATGTTAAACTTCCTAAACAGAGTTGAATCACGTTCAGTTTCAAGTTCCAGCAGCAAGGGTTTATTAGGCTAAGAAGAGTACTCTTGTGCTATTTTGGCCATACACAGTGCAATAGCATTCGCTCCTGTTCCCAGCAAGTACAGTGTATTGGACTGAAGAGTAGCTCCTGTTTTACTTAGTTGCCAATACTGAGTTGAACTAGATATTCCCCGTTTGAGTAGGAAGCACAGTTCTTTTGTTCTGAGTTAGCTCACTGTACTGGCCCTACAGGAGACACAGGAGAGTTCAAGAATGCCCGTTTCTCAAAAGCAGAGTGTTTTTCTTGCATGGCACACTAGGGTTAAGTTAAACTTCCTAAACGGAGTTGAATCACGTTCAGTTTCAAGTTCTAACAGCAAGGGTTCATTCAGACTAAGAAGAGCACTCTTGTGCGATTCTGGCCATACACAGTGCAAATAGCATTCGTGTCTGTTCCCAGGAAGTACAGTGTATTGGACTGAAGAAAAGCTCCTTTTTTACTTAATTTCCAATAATGAGTTGAGCAAGATGTGCCCCGTTTGTGTAGGAAGCACACTTCTTTTGTTCTGAGCTAGCTCACTGTACTGGCCCTATAGGAAACACAGTAGAGTGCAAGAATGTCCGTTTCTCAAAAGCAGAGTGTTTTTCTTGCATGGCAGACTAGGGTTCAGTTAAACTTCCTAAACGGAATTGAATGAATTTCAGTTTCAAGTTCTAGAAGCAAGGGTTCATTCAGGCTAAGAAAAGCACTCTCGTGCTATTCTGGCCATACACAGTTCAAATAGCATTCGCATCTGTTCCCAGCAGGTACAATGTATTGGACTGAAGAGAAGCTCCTGTTGTACTTAATTTCCAATAATGAGTTGAGCAAGATGTGCCCCGTTTGTGTAGCAAGCACAGTTCTTTTGTTCTGAGCTAGCTCACTGTACTGGCCCTATAGGAAACACAGTAGAGTGCAAGAATGCCCGTTTCTCAAAAGCTGAGTGTTTTTCTGGCATGGCACACTAGGGTTCAGTTAAACTTCCTAAACGGAGTTGAATCACGTTCAGTTTCAAGTTCTAGCAGCAAGGGTTCATCCAGGCTAATAAGAGCACTCCTGTGCTATTCTGGCCATACACAGAGAAAATAGCATTTGCGACTGTTCCCAGCAAGTACAGTGTATTGGACTGAAGAGAAGCTCCTGTTTTACTTTGTTTCCAATACTGAGTTGAACTAGATATGCCCCGTTTGTGTAGGAAGCACAGTTCTTTTGTTCTGAGCTAGCTCTGTGTACTGCCCGTATAGGAAACAGAGGAGAGTGCAAGAATGCCCGTTTCTCAAAATCAGAGTGTTTTTCTTGCACGGCACACTAGGGTTCAGTTAAACTTCCTAAATGGTGTTGAATCACGTTCAGTTTTAAGTTCTAGCAGCAAGGGTTCATTCAGGCTAAGAACAGCACTCTTGTGCTATTCTGGCCATACATAGTGCAAATAGCATTCGCGTCTGTTCCCAGCAAGTACAGTGTATTGGACTGAAGAAAAGATCCCCTTTTACTTAGATTCCAATACTGAGTTGAACTAGATATGCCCCGTTTGTGTAGGAAGCACATTTCTTTTGTTCTGAGCTAGCTCAATGTACTGGCCCAATAGGAAAAACAGTAGAGTGCAAGAATGCCCGTTTCTCAATACAGAGTGTTTTTCAGGCATGAAACACTAGGGTTCAGTTAAACTTCCTAAACGGAGTTGAATCACGTTCAGTTTCAAGTTCTAGCAGCAAGGGTTCATTCATGCTAAGAACAGCTCTCTTGTGCTATTCTGGCCATACACAGTGCAAATAGCATTCCCGTCTGTTCCCAGCAAGTACAGTGTAATGGACTGAAGAGAAGCTCCTTTTTTACTTAGTTTCCTATACTGAGTTGAACTAGATATTCCCCGTTTGTGTAGGAAGCACAGTTCTTTTGTTCTGAGCTACCTCAGTGTACTGGCCCTATAGGAAACACAGTAGAGTGCAAGATTGCCAGTTTCTCAAAAGCAGAGTGTTTTTCTTGCGTGGCACACTAGGGTTCAGTTAAACTTCCTTAACAGTGTTGAATCACGTTCAGTTTCAAGTTCCAGCAGCAAGGGTTCATTCAGGCTAAGAAGAGCACTCTTATGCTATTTTGGCCATACACAGTGCAAATAGCATTCGCGTCTGTTCCCAGCATGTATAGTGTATTGGACTGAAGAGAAGCTCCTGTTTTACTTAGTTGCCAATACTGAGTTGAACTAGATATTCCCCGTTTGTGTAGGAAGCACAGTTCTTTTGTTCTGAGCTAGTTCATTTTACTGGCCCTATAGGAGACACGTTAGAGTGCAAGAATGCCCGTTTCTAAAAAGCAGAGTATTTTTCTTGCGTGGCACACTAGGGTTTAGTTAAACTTCCTAAACAGAGTTGAATCACGTTCAGTTTCAAGTTCCAGCAGCAAGGGTTCATTCAGGCTAAGAAGAGCACCCTTGTGCTATTCTGGCCATACACAATGCAAATAGCATTCCCGTATGTTGCCAGCAAGTACAGTGTATTTGACTGAAGAGTAGCTCCTGTTTCACTTAGTTTCCAATACTGAGTTGAACTAGATATTCCCCGTTAGTGTAGGAAGTACAGTTCTTTTGTGCTGAGCTAGCTCACTCTACTGGCCCTATAGGAAACATAGTAGAGTGCAAGAATGCCCGTTTCTCAAAAGCAGAGTGTTTTTCTTGCATGGCACACTAGAGTTGTGTTAAACTTCCTAAACGGAGTTGAATCACGTTCAGTTTCAAGTTCTAGCAGCAAGGGTTCATTCAGGCTAAGAACAGCACTCTTGTGCTATTCTGGCCATACACAGTGCAAATAGCATTCGCGTCTGTTTCAAGATAGTACAGTGTATTGGACTGAAGAGAAGCTCCTGTTTTACTTAGTTTCCAATACTGAGTTGAACTAGATATTCCCCGTTTGTGTAGGAAGCACAGTTCTTTTCTTCTGAGCTAGCTCTGTGTACTGGCCCTATAGGAAACACAGTAGAGTGCAAGAATGCCCGTTTCTCAAAATCAGAGTGTTTTTCTTGCACGGCACACTAGGGTTCAGTTAAACTTCCTAAATGGTGTTGAATCACGTTCAGTTTTAAGTTCTAGTAGCAAGGATTCATTCAGGCTAAGAACAGCACTCTTGTGCTATTCTGGCCATACATAGTGCAAATAGCATTCGCGTCTGTTCCCAGCAAGTACAGTGTATTGGACTGAAGAAAAGCTCCCCTTTTACTTAGTTTCCAATACTGAGTTGAACTAGATATGCCCCGTTTGTGTAGGAAGCACAGTTCTTTTCTTCTGAGCTAGCTCAATGTACTGGCCCAATAGGAAAAACAGTAGAGTGCAAGAATGCCCGTTTCTCAAAAGCAGAGTGTTTTTCTGGCATGAAACACTAGGGTTCAGTTAAACTTCCTAAACGGAGTTGAATCACGTTCAGTTTCAAGTTCTAGCAGCAAGGGTTCATTCAGGCTAAGAACAGCACTCTTGTGCTATTCTGGCCATACACAGTGCAAATAGCATTCGCGTCTGTTCCCACCAAGTACATTGTAATGGACTGAAGAGAAGCTCCTTTTTTACTTAGTTTCCTATACTGAGTTGAACTAGATATTCCCCGTTTGTGTAGGAAGCACAGTTATTTTGTTCTGAGCTACCTCAATGTACTGGCCCTATAGGAAACACAGTAGAGTGCAAGATTGCCAGTTTCTCAAAAGCAGAGTGTTTTTCTTGCGTGGCACACTAGGGTTCAGTTAAACTTCCTTAACAGTGTTGAATCACATTCAGTTTCAAGTTCCAGCAGCAAGGGTTCATTCAGGCTAAGAAGAGCACTCTTGTGCTATTTTGGCCATACACAGTGCAAATAGCATTCGCGTCTGTTCCCAGCATGTATAGTGTATTGGACTGAAGAGAAGCTCCTGTTTTACTTAGTTGCCAATACTGAGTTGAACTAGATATTCCCCGTTTGTGTAGGAAGCACAGTCTTTTGTTCTGAGCTAGCTCACTGTACTGGCCCTACAGGAGACACAGGAGAGTTCAAGAATGCCCGTTTCTCAAAAGCAGAGTGTTTTTTTTGCATGGCACACTAGGGTTCAATTAAAATTCCTAAACGGATTTGAATCACGTTCAGTTTCAAGTTATAGCTGCAAGGGTTCATTCAGGCTAAGAACAGCACTCTCGTGCTATTCTGGCCATACACAGTTCAAATAGGATTCGCGTCTGTTCCCAGCAGGTACAGTGTATTGGACTGAAGAGAATCTCCTGTTTTACTTAGTTTCCAATCCTGAGTTGAACTAGTTATGCCCCGTTTGTGTAGGAAGCACAGTTCTTTTGTTCTGAGCTAGCTCACTGTACTGGCCCTTTAAGAAACACAGTAGAGTGCAAGAATTCCCGTTTCTCAAAATCAGAGTGTTTTTCTGGCATGGAACACTAGGGTTCAGTTAAACTTCGTAAACGGAGTTGAATCACGTTCAGTTTCAAGTTATAGCTGCAAGGGTTCATTCAGGCTAAGAACAGGACTCTTGTGCTATTCTGGCCATACACAGTGCAAATAGCATTCGCCACTGTTCCCAGCAAGTTCAGTATATTGGACTGAAGAGAAGCTCCTGTTTTACTTAGTTTCCAATCCTGAGTTGAACTAGATATGCCCCATTTGTGTAGGAAGCACAGTTCTTTTGTTCTTAACTAGCTCACTGTACTGGCCCTATGGGAAACCCAGTAGAGTGCAAGAATGCCCGTTTCTAAAAGCAGAGTGTTTTTCTTGCATGGCACACTAGAGTTCAGTTAAACTTCCTAAACGGAGTTGAATCACGTTCAGTTTCAAGTTCTAGCAGCAAGGGTTCATCCAGGCTAATAAGAGCACTCTTGTGCTATTCTGGCCATACACAGAGCAAATAGCATTCGCGTCTGTTCCCAGCAAGTACAGTGTATTAGACTGAAGAGAAGCTCCTGTTTTACTTAGTTTCCTATACTGAGTTGAACTAGATATGCCCCGTTTGTGTAGGAAGCACAGTTCGTTTGTTCTGAGCTAGTTCAGTTTACTGGCCCTATAGGAACACAGTAGAGTGCAAGAATGCCCGTTTCTAAAAAGCAGAGTGTTTTTCTTGCGTGGCACACTAGGGTTTAGTTAAACTTCCTAAACAGAGTTGAATCACGTTCAGTTTCAAGTTCCAGCAGCAAGGGTTCATTCAGGCTAAGAAGAGCACTCTTGTGCTATTCTGGCCATACACAATGCAAATAGCATTCGCGTCTGTTCCCAGCAAGTACAGTGTATTGGACTGAAGAGTAGCTCCTGTTTCACTTAGTTTCCAATACTGAGTTGAACTAGATATTCCCCGTTAGTGTAGGAAGTACAGTTCTTTTGTGCTGAGCTAGCTCACTCTACTGGCCCTATAGGAAACACAGTAGAGTGAAAGAATGCCCGTTTCTCAAAAACAGAGTGCTTTTCTTGCCTGGAAAACTTGGGTTCAGTTAAACTTCTTAAACGGAGTTGAATCACGTTCAGTTTCAAGTTCCACCGGCAAGGGTTCATTCAGGCTAAGAACAGCACTCTTGTGCCTTCTGGCCATACACAGTGCAAATAGCATGCGCGTTTGTTCCCAGCAAGTACAGTGTATTGGACTGAAGAAAAGCTCCTGTTTTACTTAGTTTCCAATGCTGAGTTGAACTAGATATGCCCCGTTTGTGTAGGAAGCACAGTTCTTTTGTTCTGAGCTAGCTCACTGTACTGGCCCTATAGGAAACATAGTAGAGTGCAAGAATGCCCGTTTCTCAAAAGCAGAGTGTTTTTCTTGCATGGCACACTAGAGTTGTGTTAAACTTCCTAAACGGAGTTGAATCACGTTCAGTTTCAAGTTCTAGCAGCAAGGGTTCATTCAGGCTAAGAACAGCACTCTTGTGCTATTCTGGCCATACACAGTGCAAATAGCATTCGCGTCTGTTTCAAGATAGTACAGTGTATTGGACTGAAGAGAAGCTCCTGTTTTACTTAGTTTCCAATACTGAGTTGAACTAGATATTCCCCGTTTGTGTAGGAAGCACAGTTCTTTTCTTCTGAGCTAGCTCTGTGTACTGGCCCTATAGGAAACACAGTAGAGTGCAAGAATGCCCGTTTCTCAAAATCAGAGTGTTTTTCTTGCACGGCACACTAGGATTCAGTTAAACTTCCTAAATGGTGTTGAATCACGTTCAGTTTTAAGTTCTAGCAGCAAGGGTTCATTCAGGCTAAGAACAGCACTCTTGTGCTATTCTGGCCATACATAGTGCAAATAGCATTCGCGTCTGTTCCCAGCAAGTACAGTGTATTGGACTGAAGAAAAGCTCCCCTTTTACTTAGTTTCCAATACTGAGTTGAACTAGATATGCCCCGTTTGTGTAGGAAGCACAGTTCTTTTGTTCTGAGCTAGCTCAATGTACTGGCCCAATAGGAAAAACAGTAGAGTGCAAGAATGCCCGTTTCTCAAAAGCAGAGTGTTTTTCTGGCATGAAACACTAGGGTTCAGTTAAACTTCCTAAACGGAGTTGAATCACGTTCAGTTTCAAGTTCTAGCAGCAAGGGTTCATTCAGGCTAAGAACAGCACTCTTGTGCTATTCTGGCCATACACAGTGCAAATAGCATTCGCGTCTGTTCCCACCAAGTACAGTGTAATGGACTGAAGAGAAGCTCCTTTTTTACTTAGTTTCCTATACTGAGTTGAACTAGATATTCCCCGTTTGTGTAGGAAGCACAGTTATTTTGTTCTGAGCTACCTCAATGTACTGGCCCTATAGGAAACACAGTAGAGTGCAAGATTGCCAGTTTCTCAAAAGCAGAGTGTTTTTCTTGCGTGGCACACTAGGGTTCAGTTAAACTTCCTTAACAGTGTTGAATCACATTCAGTTTCAAGTTCCAGCAGCAAGGGTTCATTCAGGCTAAGAAGAGCACTCTTGTGCTATTTTGGCCATACACAGTGCAAATAGCATTCGCGTCTGTTCCCAGCATGTATAGTGTATTGGACTGAAGAGAAGCTCCTGTTTTACTTAGTTGCCAATACTGAGTTGAACTAGATATTCCCCGTTTGTGTAGGAAGCACAGTTCTTTTGTTCTGAGCTAGCTCACTGTACTGGCCCTACAGGAGACACAGGAGAGTTCAAGAATGCCCGTTTCTCAAAAGCAGAGTGTTTTTTTTTGCATGGCACACTAGGGTTCAATTAAAATTCCTAAACGGATTTGAATCACGTTCAGTTTCAAGTTATAGCTGCAAGGGTTCATTCAGGCTAAGAACAGCACTCTCGTGCTATTCTGGCCATACACAGTTCAAATAGGATTCGCGTCTGTTCCCAGCAGGTACAGTGTATTGGACTGAAGAGAAGCTCCTGTTTTACTTAGTTTCCAATCCTGAGTTGAACTAGTTATGCCCCGTTTGTGTAGGAAGCACAGTTCTTTTGTTCTGAGCTAGCTCACTGTACTGGCCCTTTAAGAAACACAGTAGAGTGCAAGAATTCCCGTTTCTCAAAATCAGAGTGTTTTTCTGGCATGGAACACTAGGGTTCAGTTAAACTTCGTAAACGGAGTTGAATCACGTTCAGTTTCAAGTTATAGCTGCAAGGGTTCATTCAGGCTAAGAACAGGACTCTTGTGCTATTCTGGCCATACACAGTGCAAATAGCATTCGCCACTGTTCCCAGCAAGTTCAGTGTATTGGACTGAAGAGAAGCTCCTGTTTTACTTAGTTTCCAATCCTGAGTTGAACTAGATATGCCCCATTTGTGTAGGAAGCACAGTTCGTTTGTTCTGAGCTAGTTCAGTTTACTGGCCCTATAGGAACACAGTAGAGTGCAAGAATGCCCGTTTCTAAAAAGCAGAGTGGTTTTCTTGCGTGCCACACTAGGGTTTAGTTAAACTTCCTAAACAGAGTTGAATCACGTTCAGTTTCAAGTTCCAGCAGCAAGGGTTCATTCAGGCTAAGAAGAGCACTCTTGTGCTATTCTGGCCATACACAATGCAAATAGCATTCGCGTCTGTTCCCAGCAAGTACAGTGTATTGGACTGAAGAGTAGCTCCTGTTTCACTTAGTTTCCAATACTGAGTTGAACTAGATATTCCCCGTTAGTGTAGGAAGTACAGTTCTTTTGTGCTGAGCTAGCTCACTCTACTGGCCCTATAGGAAACACAGTAGAGTGAAAGAATGCCCGTTTCTCAAAAACAGAGTGCTTTTCTTGCATGGAAAACTTGGGTTCAGTTAAACTTCTTAAACGGAGTTGAATCACGTTCAGTTTCAAGTTCCACCAGCAAGGGTTCATTCAGGCTAAGAACAGCACTCTTGTGCCTTCTGGCCATACACAGTGCAAATAGCATGCGCGTTTGTTCCCAGCAAGTACAGTGTATTGGACTGAAGAAAAGCTCCTGTTTTACTTAGTTTCCAATGCTGAGTTGAACTAGATATGCCCCGTTTGTGTAGGAAGCACAGTTCTTTTGTTCTGAGCTAGCTCACTGTACTGGCCCTATAGGAAACATAGTAGAGTGCAAGAATGCCCGTTTCTCAAAAGCAGAGTGTTTTTCTTGCATGGCACACTAGAGTTGTGTTAAACTTCCTAAACGGAGTTGAATCACGTTCAGTTTCAAGTTCTAGCAGCAAGGGTTCATTCAGGCTAAGAAGAGCACTCTTGTGCTATTCTGGCCATACACAATGCAAATAGCATTCGCGTCTGTTTCAAGATAGTACAGTGTATTGGACTGAAGAGAAGCTCCTGTTTTACTTAGTTTCCAATACTGAGTTGAACTAGATATTCCCCATTTGTGTAGGAAGCACAGTTCTTTTCTTCTGAGCTAGCTCTGTGTACTGGCCCTATAGGAAACACAGTAGAGTGCAAGAATGCCCGTTTCTCAAAATCAGAGTGTTTTTCTTGCACGGCACACTAGGGTTCAGTTAAACTTCCTAAATGGTGTTGAATCACGTTCAGTTTTAAGTTCTAGCAGCAAGGGTTCATTCAGGCTAAGAACAGCACTCTTGTGCTATTCTGGCCATACATAGTGCAAATAGCATTCGCGTCTGTTCCCAGCAAGTACAGTGTATTGGACTGAAGAAAAGCTCCCCTTTTACTTTGTTTCCAATACTGAGTTGAACTAGATATGCCCCGTTTGTGTAGGAAGCACAGTTCTTTTGTTCTGAGCTAGCTCAATGTACTGGCCCAATAGGAAAAACAGTAGAGTGCAAGAATGCCCGTTTCTCAAAAGCAGAGTGTTTTTCTGGCATGAAACACTAGGGTTCAGTTAAACTTCCTAAACGGAGTTGAATCACGTTCAGTTTCAAGTTCTAGCAGCAAGGGTTCATTCAGGCTAAGAATAGCACTCTTGTGCTATTCTGGCCATACACAGTGCAAATAGCATTCGCGTCTGTTCCCACCAAGTACAGTGTAATGGACTGAAGAGAAGCTCCTTTTTTACTTAGTTTCCTATACTGAGTTGAACTAGATATTCCCCGTTGGTGTAGGAAGCACAGTTCTTTTGTTCTGAGCTACCTCAATGTACTGGCCCTATAGGAAACACAGTAGAGTGCAAGAATGCCCGTTTCTCAAAAGCAGAGTGTTTTTCTTGCGTGGCACACTAGGGTTCAGTTAAACTTCCTTAACAGTGTTGAATCACGTTCAGTTTCAAGTTCCAGCAGCAAGGGTTCATTCAGGCTAAGAAGAGCACTCTTGTGCTATTCTGGCCATACACAGTGCAAATAGCATTCGCGTCTGTTACCAGCAAGTACAGTGTATTGGACTGAAGAGAAGCTCCTGTTTTACTTAGTTTTCTATACTGAGTTGAACTAGATATGGCCCATTTGTGTAGAAAGCACAGATCTTTTGTTCTGAGCTAGCTCACTGTACTGGCTCTATAGGAAACACAGTAGAGTGCAAGAATGCCTTTTCTCAAAAGCAGAGTGTTTTTCTTGCATGGCACACTAGGGTTCAGTTAAACTTCCTAAACGGAGTTGAATCACGTTCAGTTTCAAATTCTAGAAGCAAGGGTTCATTCAGGCTAAGAAGAGCACTCTTGTGCTATTCTGGCCATACACAGTGCAAATAGCATTCGCGTCTGTTTCAAGCAAGTACAGTGTATTAAACTGAAGAGAAGCTCCTGTTTTACTTAGTTTCCAATACTGAGTTGAACTAGATATTCCCCGTTTGTGTAGGAAGCACACTTCTTTTGTTCTGAGCTAGCTCTGTGTACTGGCCCTATAGGAAACACAGTAGAATGCAAGAATGCCCGTTTCTCAAAATCAGAGTGTTTTTCTTGCACGGCACACTAGGGTTCAGTTAAACTTCCTAAATGGTGTTGAATCACATTCAGTTTTAAGTTCTAGCAGCAAGGGTTCATTCAGGCTAAGAACAGCACTCTTGTGCTATTCTGGCCATACACAGTGCAAATAGCATTCGCGTCTGTTCCCAGCAAGTACAGTGTATTGGACTGAAGAAAAGCTCCTCTTTTACTTAGTTTCCAATACTGAGTTGAACTAGATATGCCCCGTTTGTGTAGGAAGCACAGTTCTTTTGTTCTGAGCTAGCTCACTGTACTGGCCTTATAGGAAACACAGTAGAGTGCAAGAATGCCCGTTTCTCAAAAGGAGAATGTTTTTCTGGCATGGGACACTAGGGTTCAATTCAAATTTCTAAACGGAGTTGAATCACATTTAGTTTCAAGTTATAGCTGCAAGGGTTCATTCAGGCTAAGAACAGCACTCTTGTGCTATTCTGTCCATACAGAGTGCAAATAGCATTCGCGACTGTTCCCAGCAAGTACAGTGTATTGGACTGAAGAGAAGCTCTTGTTTTACTGAGTTTCCAATCCTGAGTTGAACTAGATATGACCTGTTTGTGTAGGAAGTACAGTTCTTTTGTTCTGAGCTAGCTAACTGTACTGGCCCTATAGGAAACACTGTAGAGTGCAAGAATTCCCGTTTCTCAAAAGCAGAATGTTTTTCTTGCATGGCAAACTAGGGTTCAGTTAAACTTCCTAAACGGAGTTGAATCACGTTCAGTTTCAAGTTCAAGCAGCGAGGGTTCATTCAGGCTAAGATGAGCACTATTGGACTATTATGGCCATACACAGTGCAAATAGCATTCGTGTCTGTTCCCAGCAAGTACAGTGTATTGGACTGAAGAGGAGCTCCTGTTTTACGTAATTTCCAATAATGAGTTGAGCTAGATGTGCCCCGTTTGTGTAGGAAGCACAGTTCTTTTGTTCTGAGCTAGCTCATTGTACTTGCACAATAGGAAACACAGTAGAGTGCAAGATTGTCCGTTTCTCAAAAGCAGAGTGTTTTTCTTGCATGGCACACTAGGGTTCAGTTAAACTTCTTAAACGGAGTTGAATCACGTTCAATTTCAAGTTCTAGCAGCAAGGGTTCATTCAGGCTAAGAAGAGCACTCTTGTGCTATTCTGGCAATACACAGAGCAAATAGCATTTTCGTCTGTTCCCAGCAAGTACAGTGTATTGGACTGAAGAGAAGCTCCTGTTTTACTTAGTTTCCAATCCTGAGTTGAATTAGATATGCCCCGTTTGTGTAGGAAGCACAGTTCTTTTGTTGTTAGGTAGCTCAGTGTATTGGCCCTATAGGAAACACAGTAGAGTGCAAGAATGCCCGTTTTTCAAAAGCAGAGTGTTTTTCTTGCGTGGCACACTAGGGTTCAGTTAAACTTCCTTAACAGTGTTGAATCACGTTCAGATTCAAGTTCCAGCAGCAAGGGTTCATTCAGGCTAAGAAGAGCACTCTTGTGCTATTTTGGCAATACACAGTTCAAATAGCATTCCCGTCTGTTCCCAGCAAGTATAGTGTATTGGACTGAAGAGTAGCTCCTGTTTTACTTAGTTGCCAATACTGAGTTGAACTAGATATTCCCCGTTTGTGTAGGAAGCACAGTTATTTTGTTCTGAGCTAGCTCACTGTACTGGCCCTACAGGAGACACAGGAGAGTTCAAGAATGCCCGTTTCTCAAAAGCAGAGTGTTTTTTTTGCATGGCACACTAGGGTTCAATTAAAAATCCTAAACGGAGTTGAATCACGTTCAGTTTCAAGTTCTAGCTGCAAGGGTTCATTCAGGCTAAGAACAGCACTCTCGTTCTATGCTGGCCATACACAGTTCAAATAGCATTCGCGTCTGTTCCAAGCAGGTACAGTGTATTGGACTGAAGAGAAGCTCATGTTTTACTTAGTTTCCAATCCTGAGTTGAACTAGAGAAGCCCCGTTTGTGTAGGAAGCACAGTTCTTTGGTTCTGAGCTAGCTCACTGTACTGGCCATATAGGAAACACAGTAGAGTGCAAGAATGACCGTTTCTAAAAGCAGAGTGTTTTTCATGCATGGCACACTAGAGTTCAGTTAAACTTCCTAAACGGAGTTGAATCACGTTCAGTTTTAAGTTCTAGCAGCAAGGGTTCATCCAGGCTAATAAGAGAACTCTTGTGCTATTCTGGCCATACTCAGTGCAAATGGCATTCGCGTCTGTTCCCAGCAAGTACAGTGTATTGGACTGAATAGAAGCTCCCGTTTTACTTAATTTCCAATACTGAGTTGAACTAGATAGGCCCCGTTTGTGTAGGAAGCACAGTTCTTTTGTTCTAAGCTAGCTCACTGTACTGGCCCTATAAGAAACACAGTAGAGTGCAAGAATGACCGTTTCTCAAAAGCAGAGTGTTTTTCTGGCATGGAACACTAGGGTTCAGTTAAACTTCCTAAACGGAGTTGAATCACGTTCAGTTTAAAGTTCTAGCAGCAAGGGTTCATTCAGGCTAAGAACAATACTCTTGTGCTATTCTGGCCATACACAGTGCAAATAGCTTTCGCGTCAGTTACCAGCAAGTACAGTGTATTGGACTGAAGAGAAGCTCCGGTTTTACTTAATTTCCAATAATGAGTTGAGCAAGATGTGCCCCGTTTGTGTAGGAAGCACACTTCTTTTGTTCTGAGCTAGCTCACTGTACTGGCCCTATAGGAAACACAGTAGAGTGCAAGAATGTCCGTTTCTCAAAAGCAGAGTGTTTTTCTTGCATGGCACACTAGGGTTCAGTTAAACTTCCTAAACGGAGTTGAATCACTTTCAGTTTCAAGTCCTAGAAGCAAGGGTTCATTCAGGCTAAGAAAAGCACTTTCATGCTATTCTGGCCATACACAGTTCAAATAGCATTCGCGTCTGTTCCCAGCAGGTACAGTGTATTGGACTGAAGAGAAGCTCCTGTTTTACTTAGTTTCCAATCCTGAGTCGAACTAGATATGCCCCGTTGTGTAGGAAGCACAGTTCTTTGGTTCTGAGCTAGCTCACTGTACTGGCCCTCTAGGAAACACAGTAGAGTGCAAGAATGCCAGTTTCTCAAAAGCAGAGTGTTTTTCATGCATGGCACACTAGAGTTCAGTTAAAGTTTATAAATGGAGTTGAATCACGTGCAGTTTCAAGTTCTAGCAGCAAGGGTTCATCCAGGCTAATAAGAGCACTCTTGTGCTATTCTGGACATACACAGAGAAAATAGCATTCGCGAATGTTCCCAGCAAGTACAGTGTATTGGACTGAAGAGAAGCTCCTTTTTTACTTATTTTCCTATATTGAGTTGAACTAGATATGCCACGTTTGTGTAGGAAGCACAGTTCTTTTGTTCTGAGCTAGCTCACTCTACTGGCCCTATAGGAAACACAGTAGAGTGCAAGAATGCCAGTTTTTCAATAGCAGAGTGTTTTTCTTGCGTGGCACACTATGGTTCAGTTAAACTTCCTAAACGGAGTTGAATCACATTCAGTTTCAAGTTCCATCAGCAAGGGTTCATTCAGGCTAAGAAGAGCACTCTTGTGCTATTTTGGCCATACAAAGTGCAAATAGCATTCGCGTCTGTTCCCAGCAAGTACAGTGTATTGGACTGAAGAGAAGCTCCTTTTTTACTTATTTTCCTATACTGAGTTGAACTAGATATGCTCCGTTTGTGTAGAAAGTACAGTTCTTTTGTGCTTAGCTAGCTCACTGTACTGGCCCTATAGGAAACACAGTAGAGTGCAAGAATGCCCATTTCTCCAAAGCAGAGTGCTTTTCTTGCATGGCACACTTGGGATCAGTTAAACTTCCTAAATGGAGTTGAATCACGTTCAGTTTCAAGTTCTAGCAGCAAGTGTTCATGCAGGCTAAGAAGAGCACTCTTGTGCTATTCTGGCCATACACAGTGCAAATGGCATTCGCGTCTGTTCCCAGCAAGTACAGTGTATTGGACTAAAGAGAAGCTCCTGTTTTACTTAGTTTCCAATAACGAGTTGAGCAAGATGTGCCCCATTTGTGTAGGAAGCACACTTCTTTTGTTCTGAGCTAACTCAGTTTACTGGCCCTATAGGAAACACATTAGAGTGCAAGAATGTCCCTTTCTCAAAAGCAGAGTGTTTTTCTTGCATGGAACACTAGGGTTCAGTTAAGCTTCCTAAAAGGAGTTGAATCACTTTCAGTTTCAAGATCTAGAAGCAAGGGTTTATTCAGGCTAAGAAAAGCACTCTCGTGCTATTCTGGCCATACACAGTTCAAATAGCATTCACGTCTGTTCCCAGCAGGTACAGTGTATTGGACTGAAGAGAAGATCCTGTTTTATTTAGTTTCCAATCCTGAGTTGAACTAGATATGCCCCGTTTGTGTAGGAAGCACAGTTCTTTGGTTCTGAACTAGCTCACTGTACTGGCCCTATGGGAAAGCCAGTAGAGTGCAAGAATGCCCGTTTCTAAAAGCAGAGTGTTTTTCTTGCATGGCATACTAGAGTTCAGTTAAACTTCCTAAACGGAGTTGAATCACGTTCAGTTTCAAGTTCTAGCAGCAAGGGTTCATTCAGGCTAAGAAGTGCACTCTTGTGCTATATTTGGCCATACACAGAGCAAATAGCATTCCCGTCTGTTCCCAGCAAGTACAGTGTATTGGACTGAAGAGAAGCTCCTGTTTTACTTAGTTTCCAATACTGAGTTGAACTAGATATGCCCCGTTTGTGTAGGAAGCACAGTTCTTTTGCTCTGAGCTAGCTCACTGTGCTGGCCTTATAGGAAACACAGTAGAGTGCAAGAATGCCCGTTTCTCAAAAGGAGAATGTTTTTCTGGCATGGGACACTTGGGTTCAATTCAAATTTCTAAACGGAGTTGAATCACGTTTAGTTTCAAGTTATAGCTGCAAGGGTTCCTTCAGCCTAAGAACAGCACTCTTGTGCTATTCTGTCCATACAGAGTGCAAATAGCATTCGCGACTGTTCCCAGCAAGTACAGTGTATTGGACTGAAGAGAAGCTCTTGTTTTACTGAGTTTCCAATCCTGAGTTGAACTAGATATGACCCGTTTGTGTATGAAGTACAGTTCTTTTGTTCTGAGCTAGCTAACTGTACTGGCCCTATAGGAAACACAGTAGAGTGCAAGAATGCCCGTTTCTCAAAAGCAGAATGTTTTTCTTGCATGGCACACTAGGGTTCAGTTAAACTTCCTAAACGGAGTTGAATCACGTTCAGTTTCAAGTTCAAGCAGCGAGGGTTCATTCAGGCTAAGATGAGCACTATTGGGCTATTATGGCCATTCACAGTGCAAATAGCATTCGTGTCTGTTCCCAGCAAGTACAGTGTATTGGACTGAAGAGAAGCTCCTGTTTTACTTAGTTTCCTATACTGAGTTGAACTAGATATGCCCCGTTTGTGTAGGAAGCACAGTTCTTTTGTTCTGAGCTAGTTCAGTTTACTGGCCCTATGGGAAACACAGTAGAGTGCAAGAATGCCCGTTTCTAAAAAGCAGAGTGTTTTTCTTGCGTGGCACACTAGGGTTTAGTTAAACTTCCTAAACAGAGTTGAATCACGTTCAGTTTCAAGTTCCAGCAGCAAGGGTTCATTCAGGCTAAGAAGAGCACTCTTGTGCTATTGTGGCCATACACAGTGCAAATAGCATTCGCGTCTGTTCCCAGCAAGTACAGTTTATTGGACTGAAGAGTAGCTCCTGTTTCACTTAGTTTCCAATACTGAGTTGAACTAGATATTCCCCGTTTGTGTAGGAAGTACAGTTCATTTGTGCTGAGCTAGCTCACTGTACTGGCCCTATAGGAAACACAGTAGAGTGAAAGAATGCCCGTTTCTCAAAAGCAGAGTGTTTTTCTTGCATGGCACACTAGAGTTGTGTTAAACTTCCTAAACGGAGTTGAATCACGTTCAGTTTCAAGTTCTAGCAGCAAGGGTTCATTCAGGCTAAGAACAGCACTCTTGTGCTATTCTGGCCATACACAGTGCAAATAGCATTCGCGTCTGTTACCAGCAAGTACAGTGTATTGGACTGAAGAAAAGCTCCTGTTTTACTTAGTTTTCTATACTGAGTTGAACTAGATATGCCCCGTTTGTGTAGGAAGCACACTTCTTTTGTTCTGAGCTAGCTCACTGTACTGGCTCTATAGGAAACACAGTAGAGTGCAAGAATGCCCTATTCTCAAAAGCAGAGTGTTTTTCTTGCATGGCACACTAGGGTTCAGTTAAACTTCCTAAACGGAGTTGAATCACGTTCAGTTTCAAATTCTAGAAGCAAGGGTTCATTCAGGCTAAGAAGAGCACTCTTGTGCTATTCTGGCCATACACAGTGCAAATAGCATTCGCGTCTGTATCAAGCAAGTACAGTGTATTAAACTGAAGAGAAGCTCCTGTTTTACTTAGTTTCCAATACTGAGTTGAACTAGATATTCCCCGTTTGTGTAGGAAGCACACTTCTTTTGTTCTGAGCTAGCTCTGTGTAGTGGCCCTATAGGAAACACAGTAGAATGCAAGAATGCCCGTTTCTCAAAATCAGAGTGTTTTTCTTGCACGGCACACTAGGGTTCAGTTAAACTTCCTAAATGGTGTTGAATCACGTTCAGTTTTAAGTTCTAGCCGCAAGGGTTCATTCAGGCTAAGAACAGCACTCTTGTGCTATTCTGGCCATACACAGTGCAAATAGCATTCGCGTCTGTTCCCAGCAAGTACAGTGTATTGGACTGAAGAAAAGCTCCCCTTTTACTTAGTTTCCAATACTGAGTTGAACTAGATATGCCCCGTTTGTGTAGGAAGCACAGTTCTTTTGTTCTGAGCTAGCTCAATGTACTGGCCTTATAGGAAACACAGTAGAGTACAAGAATGCCCGTTTCTCAAAAGGAGAATGTTTTTCAGGCATGGGACACTAGGGTTCAATTCAAATTTCTAAACGGAGTTGAATCACATTTAGTTTCAAGTTATAGCTGCAAGGGTTCATTCAGGCTAAGAACAGCACTCTTGTGCTATTCTGTCCATACAGAGTGTAAATAGCATTCGCGACTGTTCCCAGCAAGTACAGTGTATTGGACTGAAGAGAAGCTCTTGTTTTACTGAGTTTCCAATCCTGAGTTGAACTAGATATGACCTGTTTGTGTAGGAAGTACAGTTCTTTTGTTCTGAGCTAGCTAACTGTACTGGCCCTATAGGAAACACTGTAGAGTGCAAGAATTCCCGTTTCTCAAAAGCAGAATGTTTTTCTTGCATGGCAAACTAGGGTTCAGTTAAACTTTCTAAACGGAGTTGAATCACGTTCAGTTTCAAGTTCAAGCAGCGAGGGTTCATTCAGGCTAAGATGAGCACTATTGGGCTATTATGGCCATACACAGTGCAAATAGCATTCGTGTCTGTTCCCAGCAAGTACAGTGTATTGGACTGAAGAGAAGCTCCTGTTTTACGTAATTTCCAATAATGAGTTGAGCTAGATGTGCCCCGTTTGTGTAGGAAGCACAGTTCTTTTGTTCTGAGCTAGCTCATTGTACTTGCACAATAGGAAACACAGTAGAGTGCAAGAATGTCCGTTTCTCAAAAGCAGAGTGTTTTTCTTGCATGGCACACTAGGGTTCAGTTAAACTTCCTAAACGGAGTTGAATCACGATCAATTTCAAGTTCTAGCAGCAAGGGTTCATTCAGGCTAAGAATAGCACTCTTGTGCTATTCCGGCAATACACAGAGCAAATAGCATTTTCGTCTGTTCCCAGCAAGTACAGTGTATTGGACTGAAGAGAAGCTCCTGTTTTACTTAGTTTCCAATCCTGAGTTGAACTAGATATGCCCCGTTTGTGTAGGAAGCACAGTTCTTTTGTTCTGAGCTAGCTCACTGTACTGGCCCTATCGGAAACCCAGTAGAGTGCAAGAATGCCCGTTTCTCAAAAGCAGAGTGTTTTTCATGCATGGCACACTACAGTACAGTTAAAGTTCCTAAATGGAGTTGATTCACGTTCAGTTTCAAGTTCTAGCAGCAAGGGTTCATCCAGGCTAATAAGAGAACTCTTGTGCTATTCTGGCCATACACAGAGCAAATAGCATTCGCTTCTGTTCCCAGCAAGTACAGTGTATTGGACTGAAGAGAAGCTCCTTTTTTACTTAGTTTCCTATAGTAAGTTGAACTAGATATGCCCCGTTGTGTAGGAAGCACAGTTCTTTTGTTCTGAGCTAGCTCACTGTACTGGCCCTATCGGAAACCCAGTAGAGTGCAAGAATGCCCGTTTCTCAAAAGCAGAGTGTTTTTCTTGCATGGTACACTAGGGTTCAGTAAACTTCCTAAATGGAGTTGAAACACGTTCAGTTTTAAGTTCTAGCAGCAAGGGTTCATTCAGGCTAAGAACAGCACTCTTGTGCTATTCTGGACATACACAGTGCAAATAGCATTCGCGTCTGTTCCCAGCAAGTACAGTGTATTGGACTGAAGAAAAGCTCCCGTTTTACTTAGTTTCCAATACTGAGTTGAACTAGATATGCCCCGTTTGTGTAGGAAGCACAGTTCTTTTGTTCTGAGCTAGCTCACTGTATTGGCTCTATAGGAAACACAGTAGAGTGCAAGAATGCCCGTTTCTCAAAAGCAGAGTGCTTTTCTGGCATGAAACATGGGTACAGTTAAACTTCCACACGTAGTTGAATCACGTTCAGTTTCAAGTTCTAGCCGCAAGGGTTCATTCAGGCTAAGAACAGCACTCTTGTGCTATTCTGGCCATACACAGTGCAAATAGCATTCGCGTCTGTTCCCAGCAAGTACAGTGTATTGGACTGAAGAAAAGCTCCCCTTTTACTTAGTTTCCAATACTGAGTTGAACTAGATATGCCCCGTTTGTGTAGGAAGCACAGTTCTCTTGTTCTGAGCTAGCTCAATGTACTGGCCTTATAGGAAACACAGTAGAGTACAAGAATGCCCGTTTCTCAAAAGGAGAATGTTTTTCAGGCATGGGACACTAGGGTTCAATTCAAATTTCTAAACGGAGTTGAATCACATTTAGTTTCAAGTTATAGCTGCAAGGGTTCATTCAGGCTAAGAACAGCACTCTTGTGCTATTCTGTCCATACAGAGTGTAAATAGCATTCGCGACTGTTCCCAGCAAGTACAGTGTATTGGACTGAAGAGAAGCTCTTGTTTTACTGAGTTTCCAATCCTGAGTTGAACTAGATATGACCTGTTTGTGTAGGAAGTACAGTTCTTTTGTTCTGAGCTAGCTAACTGTACTGGCCCTATAGGAAACACTGTAGAGTGCAAGAATTCCCGTTTCTCAAAAGCAGAATGTTTTTCTTGCATGGCAAACTAGGGTTCAGTTAAACTTTCTAAACGGAGTTGAATCACGTTCAGTTTCAAGTTCAAGCAGCGAGGGTTCATTCAGGCTAAGATGAGCACTATTGGGCTATTATGGCCATACACAGTGCAAATAGCATTCGTGTCTGTTCCCAGCAAGTACAGTGTATTGGACTGAAGAGAAGCTCCTGTTTTAAGTAATTTCCAATAATGAGTTGAGCTAGATGTGCCCCGTTTGTGTAGGAAGCACAGTTCTTTTGTTCTGAGCTAGCTCATTGTACTTGCACAATAGGAAACACAGTAGAGTGCAAGAATGTCCGTTTCTCAAAAGCAGAGTGTTTTTCTTGCATGGCACACTAGGGTTCAGTTAAACTTCCTAAACGGAGTTGAATCACGATCAATTTCAAGTTCTAGCAGCAAGGGTTCATTCAGGCTAAGAATAGCACTCTTGTGCTATTCCTGCAATACACAGAGCAAATAGCATTTTCGTCTGTTCCCAGCAAGTACAGTGTATTGGACTGAAGAGAAGCTCCTGTTTTACTTAGTTTCCAATCCTGAGTTGAACTAGATATGCCCCGTTTGTGTAGGAAGCACAGTTCTTTTGTTCTGAGCTAGCTCACTGTACTGGCCCTATCGGAAACCCAGTAGAGTGCAAGAATGCCCGTTTCTCAAAAGCAGAGTGTTTTTCATGCATGGCACACTACAGTACAGTTAAAGTTCCTAAATGGAGTTGATTCACGTTCAGTTTCAAGTTCTAGCAGCAAGGGTTCATCCAGGCTAATAAGAGAACTCTTGTGCTATTCTGGCCATACACAGAGCAAATAGCATTCGCTTCTGTTCCCAGCAAGTACAGTGTATTGGACTGAAGAGAAGCTCCTTTTTTACTTAGTTTCCTATAGTAAGTTGAACTAGATATGCCCCGTTGTGTAGGAAGCACAGTTCTTTTGTTCTGAGCTAGCTCACTGTACTGGCCCTATCGGAAACCCAGTAGAGTGCAAGAATGCCCGTTTCTCAAAAGCAGAGTGTTTTTCTTGCATGGTACACTAGGGTTCAGTAAACTTCCTAAATGGAGTTGAAACACGTTCAGTTTTAAGTTCTAGCAGCAAGGGTTCATTCAGGCTAAGAACAGCACTCTTGTGCTATTCTGGACATACACAGTGCAAATAGCATTCGCGTCTGTTCCCAGCAAGTACAGTGTATTGGACTGAAGAAAAGCTCCCGTTTTACTTAGTTTCCAATACTGAGTTGAACTAGATATGCCCCGTTTGTGTAGGAAGCACAGTTCTTTTGTTCTGAGCTAGCTCACTGTATTGGCTCTATAGGAAACACAGTAGAGTGCAAGAATGCCCGTTTCTCAAAAGCAGAGTGCTTTTCTGGCATGAAACATGGGTACAGTTAAACTTCCACACGTAGTTGAATCACGTTCAGTTTCAAGTTCTAGCAGCAAGGGTTCATTCAGGCTAAGAACAGCACTCTTGTGCTATTCAGGCCATACACAGTGCAAATAGCATTCGCGTTTGTTCCCAGCAAGTACAGTGTATTGGACTGAAGAGAAGCTCCTGTTTTACTTAGTTTCCAATACTGAGTTGAACTAGATATGCCCCGTTTGTGTAGGAAGCAGAGTTCTTTTGTTCTGAGCTAGCTCACTGTACTGGCCCTAGTGGAAACACAGTAGAGTGCAAGAATGCCCGTTTCTCAAAAGCTGAGTGTTTTTCTTGCATGGCACACTAGGGTTCAGTTAAACTTCCTAAACGGAGTTGAATCACGTTCAGTTTCAAGTTCTAGCAGCAAGGGTTCATTCAGGCTAAGAACAGCAATCTTGTGCTATTCTGGCCATACACAGTGCAAATAGCATTCCCTTCTGTTCCCAGCAAGTACAGTGTATTGGACTGAAGAGAAGCTCCTGTTTTACTTAGTTTCCAATACTGAGTTGAACTAGATATGGCCCGTTTGTATAGGAAGCACAGTTCTTTTGTTCTGAGCTAGCTCACTGTACTGGCCCTATAGGAAAAACAGTAGAGTGCAAGAATGCCCATTTCTCAAAAGCAGAGTGTTTTTCTTGCATGGCACACTAGGGTTCAGTTAAACTTCCTAAACGGAGTTGAATCATGTTCAGTTTCAAGTTCTAGCAGCAAGGGTTCATTCAGGCTAAGAACAGAACTATTGTGCTATTCTGGCCATACACAGTGCAAATAGCATTCGCGTTTGTTCCCAGCAAGTACAGTGTATTGGACTGAAGAGAAGCTCCTGTTTTACTTAGTTTCCAATACTGAGTTGAACTAGATATGCCCCGTTTGTGTAGGAAGCACAGTTCTTTTGTTCTGAGCTAGCTCACTGTACTAGCCCTATAGGAAACACAGTAGAGTGCAAGAATGCCCGTTTCTCAAAAGCAGAGTGTTTTTCTCGCATGGCACACGAGGGTTCAGTTAAACTTCCTTAACGGAATTGAATCACGTTCAGTTTCAAGTTCTAACAGCAAGGGTTCAGTCAGGCTAAGAAGAGCACTCTTGTCCTATTCTGGCCATACACAGTGCAAATGGCATTCGTGTCTGTTCCCAGCAAGTACAGTGTATTGGACTGAAGAGAAGCTCCTTTTTTACTTAATTTCCAATCATGAGTTGAGCTAGATGTGCCCCGTTTGTGTAGGAAGCACACTTCTTTTGTTCTGAGCTAGCTCACTGTACTGGCCCTATAGGAAACACAGTAGAGTGCAAGAATGCCCGTTTCAAAAAATCAGAGTGTTTTTCTGGCATGGCACACTAGGGTTCAGTTAAACTTCCTAATCGGAGTTGAATCACGTTCAGTTTCAAGTTCTAGCAGCAAGGGTTCATTCAGGCTAAGAACAGCACTCTTGTGCTATTCTGGCCATACACTGTGCAAATAGCATTCGCGTCTGTTCCCAGCAAGTACAGTGTATTGGACTGAAGATTAGCTCCTGTTTTACTTAGTTTCCAATACTGAGTTGAACTAGATATGCCCCGTTTGTGTAGGAAGCACAGTACTTTTGTTCTGAGCTAGCTCACTGTACTGGCCCTATAGGAAACACAGTAGAGTGCAAGAATGCCCGTTTCTCAAAAGCAGAGTGTTTTTCATGCATGGCACACTAGAGTTCATTAAAAGTTCCTAAATGTAGTTGAATCACGTCCAGTTTCAAGTTCTAGCAGCAAGGGTTCATCCAGGCTAATAAGAGCACTCTTGTGCTATTCTGGCCATACACAGAGCAAATAGCATTCGCGACTGTTCCCAGAAGTACAGTGTATTGGACTGAAGAGAAGCTCCTTTTTTACTTAGTTTCCTATACTGAGTTGAACTAGATATGCCCCGTTTGTGTAGGAAGCACAGTTCTTTTGTTCTGAGCTAGCTCAGTGTACTGGCCCTGTAGGAAACACAGCAGAGTGCAGGAATGCCAGTTTCTCAAAAGCAGAGTGTTTTTCTTGCGTGGCACACTAGGGTTCAGTTAAACTTCCTAAACAGAGTTGAATCACGTTCAGTTTCAAGTTCCAGCAGCAAGGGTTTATTAGGCAAGAAGAGCACTCTTGTGCTATTTTGGCCATACACAGTGCAATAGCATTCGCTTCTGTTCCCAGCAAGTACAGTGTATTGGACTGAAGAGTAGCTCCTGTTTTACTTAGTTGCCAATACTGAGTTGAACTAGATATTCCCCGTTTGAGTAGGAAGCACAGTTCTTTTGTTCTGAGCTAGCTCACTGTACTGGCCCTATAGGAAACACAGTAGAGTGCAAGAATGCCCGTTTCTCAAAAGCAGAGTGTTTTTCTTGCATGGCACACTAGGGTTCAGTTAAACCTCCTAAACGGAGTTGAATCACGTTCAGTTTCAAGTTCTAGCTGCAAGGGTTCATTCAGGCTAAGAACAGCACTCTTGTGCTTTTCTGGCCATACACAGTGCAAATAGCATTCGCGTCTGTTCCCAGCAAGTACAGGGTATTGGACTCAAGAGAAGCTCCTGTTTTACTTAGGTTCCAATGCTGAGGTGAACTACATATGCGCCGTTTGTTTAGGAAGCAAAGTTCTTTTGTTCTGAGCTAGCTCACTGTACTGGCCCTATAGGAAACACAGTAGAGTGCAAGAATGTCCGTTTCTCAAAAGCAGAGTGTTTTTCTTGCATGGCACACTAGCGTTCAGTTAAACTTCCTAAACGGAGTTGAATCATGTTCAGTTTCAAGTTCTAGCAGCAAGGATTCATTCAGGCTAAGAACAGCACTCTTCTGCTATTCTGGCCATACACAGTGCAAATAGCATTCGCGTCTGTTCCCAGCAAGTACAGTGTATTGGACTGAAGAGAAGCTCCTGTTTTACTTTGTTTCCAATACTGAGTTGAACTAGATATGCCCCGTTTGTGTAGGAAGCACAGTTCTTTTGTTCTGAGCTACCTCACTGTACTGACCCTATAGGAAACAGAGTAGAGTGCAAGAATGCCCGTTTCTCAAAAGCAGAGTGTTTTTCTTGCATGGCACCCTACGGTTCAGTTAAACTTCCTTAACGGAATTGAATCACGTTCAGTTTCAAGTTCTAACAACAAGGGTTCATTCAGGCTAAGAAGAGCACTCTTGTCCTATTCTGGCCATACACAGTACAAATGGCATTCGTGTCTGTTCCCAGCAAGTACAGTGTATTGGACTGAAGAGAATCTCCTTTTTTATTTAATTTCCAATAATGAGTTGAGCTAGATGTGCTCCGTTTGTGTAGGAAGCACAGTTGTTTTGTTCTGAGCTAGCTCACTGTACTGGCCCTATAGGAAACACAGTAGAGTGCAAGAATGTCCGTTTCTCAAAAGCAGAGTGTTTTTCTTGCATGGCACACTAGGGTTCAGTTAAACTTCCTAAACGGAGTTGAATCACGTTCAGTTTCAAGTTCTAGCAGCAAGGGTTCATTCAGGCTAAGAACAGCACTCTTGTGCTAATCTGTCCATACACAGTGCAAATAGCATTCGCGTCTGTTCCCAGCAAGTACAGTGTATTGGACTGAAGAGAAGCTCCTGTTTCACTTAGTTTCAAATACTGAGTTGAACTAGATATGCCCCGTTTGTGTAGGAAGCACAGTTCTTTTCTTCTGAGCTAGCTCACTGTACTGGCCCTATAGGAAACACAGTAGAGTGCAAGAATGCCCATTTCTCAAAGGCAGAGTGTTTTTCTGGCATATCACACTAGGGTTCAGTTAAACTTCCTAATCGGAGTTGAATCACATTCAGTTTCAAGTTCTAGCAGCAAGGGTTCATTCAGGCTAAGAAAAGCACTCTTGTGCTATTCTGGCCATACACAGTGCAAATAGCATTCGCGTCTGTTCCCAGCAAGTACAGTGTATTGGACTGAAGAGAAGCTCCTGTTTTACTTAATTTCCAATACTGAGTTGAACTAGATATGCCCCGTTTCTGTAGGAAACACAGTTCTTTTGTTCTGAGCTAGCTCACTGTACTGGCCCTATAGGAAAAACAGTAGAGTGCAAGAATGCCCGTTTCTCAAAAGCAGAGTGTTTTTCATGCATGGCACACTAGAGTTCAGTTAAAGTTCCTAAATGGAGTTGAATCACGTCCAGTTTCAAGTTCTAGCAGCAAGGGTTCATCCAGGCTAATAAGAGCATTCTTGTGCTATTCTGGCCATACACAGTGCAAATAGCATTCGCGACTGTTCCCAGCAAGTACAGTGTATTGGACTGAAGAGAAGCTCCTTTTTTACTTAGTTTCCTATACTGAGTTGAACTAGATATGCCCCGTTTGTGTAGGAAGCACAGTTCTTTTGTTCTGAGCTAGCTCAGTGTACTGGCCCTGTAGGAAACACAGCAGAGTGCAGGAATGCCAGTTTCTCAAAAGCAGAGTGTTTTTCTTGCGTGGCACACTAGGGTTATGTTAAACTTCCTAAACAGAGTTGAATCACGTTCAGTTTCAAGTTCCAGCAGCAAGGGTTTATTAGGCTAAGAAGAGTACTCTTGTGCTATTTTGGCCATACACAGTGCAATAGCATTCGCTCCTGTTCCCAGCAAGTACAGTGTATTGGACTGAAGAGTAGCTCCTGTTTTACTTAGTTGCCAATACTGAGTTGAACTAGATATTCCCCGTTTGAGTAGGAAGCACAGTTCTTTTGTTCTGAGTTAGCTCACTGTACTGGCCCTACAGGAGACACAGGAGAGTTCAAGAATGCCCGTTTCTCAAAAGCAGAGTGTTTTTCTTGCATGGCACACTAGGGTTCAGTTAAACTTCCTAAACGGAGTTGAATCACGTTCAGTTTCAAGTTCTAACAGCAAGGGTTCATTCAGACTAAGAAGAGCACTCTTGTGCGATTCTGGCCATACACAGTGCAAATAGCATTCGCGTCTGTTCCCAGGAAGTACAGTGTATTGGACTGAAGAAAAGCTCCTTTTTTACTTAATTTCCAATAATGAGTTGAGCAAGATGTGCCCCGTTTGTGTAGGAAGCACACTTCTTTTGTTCTGAGCTAGCTCACTGTACTGGCCCTATAGGAAACACAGTAGAGTGCAAGAATGTCCGTTTCTCAAAAGCAGAGTGTTTTTCTTGCATGGCACACTAGGGTTCAGTTAAACTTCCTAAACGGAATTGAATGAATTTCAGTTTCAAGTTCTAGAAGCAAGGGTTCATTCAGGCTAAGAAAAGCACTCTCTTGCTATTCTGGCCATACACAGTTCAAATAGCATTCGCATCTGTTCCCAGCAGGTACAATGTATTGGACTGAAGAGAAGCTCCTGTTGTACTTAATTTCCTATAATGAGTTGAGCAAGATGTGCCCCGTTTGTGTAGCAAGCACAGTTCTTTTGTTCTGAGCTAGCTCACTGTACTGGCCCTATAGGAAACACAGTAGAGTGCAAGAATGCCCGTTTCTCAAAAGCTGAGTGTTTTTCTGGCATGGCACACTAGGGTTCAGTTAAACTTCCTAAACGGAGTTGAATCACGTTCAGTTTCAAGTTCTAGCAGCAAGGGTTCATCCAGGCTAATAAGAGCACTCCTGTGCTATTCTGGCCATACACAGAGAAAATAGCATTTGCGACTGTTCCCAGCAAGTACAGTGTATTGGACTGAAGAGAAGCTCCTGTTTTACTTTGTTTCCAATACTGAGTTGAACTAGATATGCCCCGTTTGTGTAGGAAGCACAGTTCTTTTGTTCTGAGCTAGCTCAGTGTACTGGCCCTATAGGAAACACAGTAGAGTGCAAGAATGCCCGTTTCTCAAAAGCAGAGTGTTTTTCTTGCATGGCACACTACGGTTCAGTTAAATTTCCTTAACGGAATTGAATCACGTTCAGTTTCAAGTTCTAACAACAAGGGTTCATTCAGGCTAAGAAGAGCACTCTTGTCCTATTCTGGCCATACACAGTGCAAATGGCATTCGTGTCTGTTCCCAGCAAGTACAGTGTATTGGACTGAAGAGAAGCTCCTTTTTTACTTAATTTCCAATCATGAGTTGAGCTAGATGTGCCCCGTTTGTGTAGGAAGCACACTTCTTTTGTTCTGAGCTAGCTCACTGTACTGGCCCTATAGGAAACACAGTAGAGTGCAAGAATGCCCGTTTCTCAAAATCAGAGTGTTTTTCTTGCATGGCACACTAGGGTTCAGTTAAACTTCCTAAACGGAGTTGAATCACGTTCAGTTTCAAGTTCTAGCAGCAAGGGTTCATTCAGGCTAAGAACAGCACTCTTGTGCTATTCTGGCCATACACAGTGCAAATAGCATTCGCGTATGTTCCCACCAAATACAGTGTATTGGAATGAAGAGAAGCTCCTGTTTTACTTATTTTCCAATACCAAGTTGAACTAGATATGCCCCGTTTGTGTAGAAGCACAGTTCTTTTGTTCTAAGCTAGCTCACTGTACTGGCCCTATAGGAAACACAGTAGAGTGCAAGAATGCCCGTTTCTCAAAATCAGAGTGTTTTTCTTGCATGGCACACTAGGGTTCATTTAAACTTCCTAAACGGAGTTGAATCACGTTCAGTTTCAAGTTCTAGCAGCAAGGGTTCATTCAGGCTAAGAACAGCACTCTTGTGCTATTCTGGCCATACACAGTGCAAATAGCATTCCCGTCTGTTCCCAGCAAGTACAGTGCATTGGACTGAAGAGAAGCTCCTGTTTTACTTAGTTTCCAATACTGAGTTGAACTAGATATGCCCCGTTTGCATAGGAAGCACAGTTCTTTTGTTCTGAGCTAGCTCACTGTACTGGCCCTATAGGAAAAACAGTAGAGTGCAAGAATGCCCATTTCTCAAAAGCAGAGTGTTTTTCTTGCATGGCACACTAGGGTTCAGTTAAACTTCCTAAACGGAGTTGAATCATGTTCACTTTCAAGTTCTAGCAGCAAGGATTCATTCAGGCTAAGAACAGCACTCTTGTGCTATTCTGGCCATACACAGTGCAAATAGCATTCGCGTTTGTTCCCAGCAAGTACAGTGTATTGGACTGAGAGAAGCTCCTGTTTTACTTAGTTTCCAATACTGAGTTGAACTAGATATGCCCCGTTTGTGTAGGAAGCACAGTTCTTTTGTTCTGAGCTAGCTCACTGTACTGGCCCTATAGGAAACACAGTAGAGTGCAAGAATGCCCGTTTCTCAAAAGCAGAGTGTTTTTCTTGCATGGCACACTAGGGTTCAGTTAAACTTCCTAAACGGAGTTGAATCACGTTCAGTTTCAAGTTCCAGCAGCAAGGGTTCATTCAGGCTAAGAAGAGCACTCTTGTGCTATTTTTGCGATACACAGTGCAATAGCATTCGCGTCTGTCCCCAGCAAGTACAGTGTATTGGACTGAAGAGTAGCACCTGTTTTACTTAGTTGCCAATGCTGAGTTGAACTAGATATTCCCCGTTTGTGTAGGAAGCACAGTTCTTTTGTTCTGACCTAGCTCTGTGTACTGGCCCTACAGGAGACACAGGAGAGTTCAAGAATGCCCGTTTCTAAAAGCAGAGTGATTTTTTGCATGGCACACTAGGGTTCAATTAAAATTCCTAAACGGAGTTCAATCACGTTCAGTTTCAAGTTATAGCTGCAAGGGTTCATTCAGGCTAAGAACAGCACACTTGTGCTATTCTGGCCATACACAGTGCAAATAGAATTCGAGACTGTTCCCAACAAGTACAGTGTATTGGACTGAAGAGAAGCTCCTGTTTTACTTATTTTCCAATTCTGAGTTGAACTAGATATGCCCCGTTTGTGTAGGAAGTACAGTTCTTTTGTGCTGAGCTAGCTAACTGTACTGGCCTTATAGGAAACACAATAGAGTTCAAGAATGCCCGTTTCTCAATAGCAGAGTGCTTTCCTTGCATGGCACACTTGGGTTCAGTTAAACTTCCTAAACGGAGTTGAATCACGTTCAGTTTCAAGTTCTAGCAGCAAGTGTTCATGCAGGCTAAGAAGAGCACTCTCGTGCTATTCTGGCCATACACAGTTCAAATAGCATTCGCATCTGTTCCCAGCAGGTACAATGTATTGGACTGAAGAGAAGCTCCTGTTGTACTTAATTTCCAATAATGAGTTGAGCAAGATGTGCCCCGTTTGTGTAGCAAGCACAGTTCTTTTGTTCTGAGCTAGCTCACTGTACTGGCCCTATAGGAAACACAGTAGAGTGCAAGAATGCCCGTTTCTCAAAAGCTGAGTGTTTTTCTGGCATGGCACACTAGGGTTCAGTTAAACTTCCTAAACGGAGTTGAATCACGTTCAGTTTCAAGTTCTAGCAGCAAGGGTTCATCCAGGCTAATAAGAGCACTCCTGTGCTATTCTGACCATGCACAGAGAAAATAGCATTTGCGACTGTTCCCAGCAAGTACAGTGTATTGGACTGAAGAGAAGCTCCTGTTTTACTTTGTTTCCAATACTGAGTTGAACTAGATATGCCCCGTTTGTGTAGGAAGCACAGTTCTTTTGTTCTGAGCTAGCTCAGTGTACTGGCCCTATAGGAAACACAGTAGAGTGCAAGAATGCCCGTTTCTCAAAAGCAGAGTGTTTTTCTTGCATGGCACACTACGGTTCAGTTAAATTTCCTTAACGGAATTGAATCACGTTCAGTTTCAAGTTCTAACAACAAGGGTTCATTCAGGCTAAGAAGAGCACTCTTGTCCTATTCTGGCCATACACAGTGCAAATGGCATTCGTGTCTGTTCCCAGCAAGTACAGTGTATTGGACTGAAGAGAAGCTCCTTTTTTACTTAATTTCCAATCATGAGTTGAGCTAGATGTGCCCCGTTTGTGTAGGAAGCACACTTCTTTTGTTCTGAGCTAGCTCACTGTACTGGCCCTATAGGAAACACAGTAGAGTGCAAGAATGCCCGTTTCTCAAAATCAGAGTGTTTTTCTTGCATGGCACACTAGGGTTCAGTTAAACTTCCTAAACGGAGTTGAATCACGTTCAGTTTCAAGTTCTAGCAGCAAGGGTTCATTCAGGCTAAGAACAGCACTCTTGTGCTATTCTGGCCATACACAGTGCAAATAGCATTCGCGTATGTTCCCACCAAATACAGTGTATTGGAATGAAGAGAAGCTCCTGTTTTACTTATTTTCCAATACCAAGTTGAACTAGATATGCCCCGTTTGTGTAGAAGCACAGTTCTTTTGTTCTAAGCTAGCTCACTGTACTGGCCCTATAGGAAACACAGTAGAGTGCAAGAATGCCCGTTTCTCAAAATCAGAGTGTTTTTCTTGCATGGCACACTAGGGTTCATTTAAACTTCCTAAACGGAGTTGAATCACGTTCAGTTTCAAGTTCTAGCAGCAAGGGTTCATTCAGGCTAAGAACAGCACTCTTGTGCTATTCTGGCCATACACAGTGCAAATAGCATTCCCGTCTGTTCCCAGCAAGTACAGTGCATTGGACTGAAGAGAAGCTCCTGTTTTACTTAGTTTCCAATACTGAGTTGAACTAGATATGCCCCGTTTGCAGAGGAAGCACAGTTCTTTTGTTCTGAGCTAGCTCACTGTACTGGCCCTATAGGAAAAACAGTAGAGTGCAAGAATGCCCATTTCTCAAAAGCAGAGTGTTTTTCTTGCATGGCACACTAGGGTTCAGTTAAACTTCCTAAACGGAGTTGAATCATGTTCACTTTCAAGTTCTAGCAGCAAGGATTCATTCAGGCTAAGAACAGCACTCTTGTGCTATTCTGGCCATACACAGTGCAAATAGCATTCGCGTTTGTTCCCAGCAAGTACAGTGTATTGGACTGAGAGAAGCTCCTGTTTTACTTAGTTTCCAATACTGAGTTGAACTAGATATGCCCCGTTTGTGTAGGAAGCACAGTTCTTTTGTTCTGAGCTAGCTCACTGTACTGGCCCTATAGGAAACACAGTAGAGTGCAAGAATGCCCGTTTCTCAAAAGCAGAGTGTTTTTCTTGCATGGCACACTAGGGTTCAGTTAAACTTCCTAAACGGAGTTGAATCACGTTCAGTTTCAAGTTCCAGCAGCAAGGGTTCATTCAGGCTAAGAAGAGCACTCTTGTGCTATTTTTGCGATACACAGTGCAATAGCATTCGCGTCTGTCCCCAGCAAGTACAGTGTATTGGACTGAAGAGTAGCACCTGTTTTACTTAGTTGCCAATGCTGAGTTGAACTAGATATTCCCCGTTTGTGTAGGAAGCACAGTTCTTTTGTTCTGACCTAGCTCTGTGTACTGGCCCTACAGGAGACACAGGAGAGTTCAAGAATGCCCGTTTCTAAAAGCAGAGTGATTTTTTGCATGGCACACTAGGGTTCAATTAAAATTCCTAAACGGAGTTCAATCACGTTCAGTTTCAAGTTATAGCTGCAAGGGTTCATTCAGGCTAAGAACAGCACACTTGTGCTATTCTGGCCATACACAGTGCAAATAGAATTAGAGACTGTTCCCAACAAGTACAGTGTATTGGACTGAAGAGAAGCTCCTGTTTTACTTATTTTCCAATCCTGAGTTGAACTAGATATGCCCCGTTTGTGTAGGAAGTACAGTTCTTTTGTGCTGAGCTAGCTAACTGTACTGGCCTTATAGGAAACACAATAGAGTTCAAGAATGCCCGTTTCTCAATAGCAGAGTGCTTTCCTTGCATGGCACACTTGGGTTCAGTTAAACTTCCTAAACGGAGTTGAATCACGTTCAGTTTCAAGTTCTAGCAGCAAGTGTTCATGCAGGCTAAGAAGAGCACTCTCGTGCTATTCTGGCCATACACAGTTCAAATAGCATTCGCATCTGTTCCCAGCAGGTACAATGTATTGGACTGAAGAGAAGCTCCTGTTGTACTTAATTTCCTATAATGAGTTGAGCAAGATGTGCCCCGTTTGTGTAGCAAGCACAGTTCTTTTGTTCTGAGCTAGCTCACTGTACTGGCCCTATAGGAAACACAGTAGAGTGCAAGAATGCCCGTTTCTCAAAAGCTGAGTGTTTTTCTGGCATGGCACACTAGGGTTCAGTTAAACTTCCTAAACGGAGTTGAATCACGTTCAGTTTCAAGTTCTAGCAGCAAGGGTTCATCCAGGCTAATAAGAGCACTCCTGTGCTATTCTGGCCATACACAGAGAAAATAGCATTTGCGACTGTTCCCAGCAAGTACAGTGTATTGGACTGAAGAGAAGCTCCTGTTTTACTTTGTTTCCAATACTGAGTTGAACTAGATATGCCCCGTTTGTGTAGGAAGCACAGTTCTTTTGTTCTGAGCTAGCTCAGTGTACTGGCCCTATAGGAAACACAGTAGAGTGCAAGAATGCCCGTTTCTCAAAAGCAGAGTGTTTTTCTTGCATGGCACACTACGGTTCAGTTAAATTTCCTTAACGGAATTGAATCACGTTCAGTTTCAAGTTCTAACAACAAGGGTTCATTCAGGCTAAGAAGAGCACTCTTGTCCTATTCTGGCCATACACAGTGCAAATGGCATTCGTGTCTGTTCCCAGCAAGTACAGTGTATTGGACTGAAGAGAAGCTCCTTTTTTACTTAATTTCCAATCATGAGTTGAGCTAGATGTGCCCCGTTTGTGTAGGAAGCACACTTCTTTTGTTCTGAGCTAGCTCACTGTACTGGCCCTATAGGAAACACAGTAGAGTGCAAGAATGCCCGTTTCTCAAAATCAGAGTGTTTTTCTTGCATGGCACACTAGGGTTCAGTTAAACTTCCTAAACGGAGTTGAATCACGTTCAGTTTCAAGTTCTAGCAGCAAGGGTTCATTCAGGCTAAGAACAGCACTCTTGTGCTATTCTGGCCATACACAGTGCAAATAGCATTCGCGTATGTTCCCACCAAATACAGTGTATTGGAATGAAGAGAAGCTCCTGTTTTACTTATTTTCCAATACCAAGTTGAACTAGATATGCCCCGTTTGTGTAGAAGCACAGTTCTTTTGTTCTAAGCTAGCTCACTGTACTGGCCCTATAGGAAACACAGTAGAGTGCAAGAATGCCCGTTTCTCAAAATCAGAGTGTTTTTCTTGCATGGCACACTAGGGTTCATTTAAACTTCCTAAACGGAGTTGAATCACGTTCAGTTTCAAGTTCTAGCAGCAAGGGTTCATTCAGGATAAGAACAGCACTCTTGTGCTATTCTGGCCATACACAGTGCAAATAGCATTCCCGTCTGTTCCCAGCAAGTACAGTGCATTGGACTGAAGAGAAGCTCCTGTTTTACTTAGTTTCCAATACTGAGTTGAACTAGATATGCCCCGTTTGCAGAGGAAGCACAGTTCTTTTGTTCTGAGCTAGCTCACTGTACTGGCCCTATAGGAAAAACAGTAGAGTGCAAGAATGCCCATTTCTCAAAAGCAGAGTGTTTTTCTTGCATGGCACACTAGGGTTCAGTTAAACTTCCTAAACGGAGTTGAATCATGTTCACTTTCAAGTTCTAGCAGCAAGGATTCATTCAGGCTAAGAACAGCACTCTTGTGCTATTCTGGCCATACACAGTGCAAATAGCATTCGCGTTTGTTCCCAGCAAGTACAGTGTATTGGACTGAGAGAAGCTCCTGTTTTACTTAGTTTCCAATACTGAGTTGAACTAGATATGCCCCGTTTGTGTAGGAAGCACAGTTCTTTTGTTCTGAGCTAGCTCACTGTACTGGCCCTATAGGAAACACAGTAGAGTGCAAGAATGCCCGTTTCTCAAAAGCAGAGTGTTTTTCTTGCATGGCACACTAGGGTTCAGTTAAACTTCCTAAACGGAGTTGAATCACGTTCAGTTTCAAGTTCCAGCAGCAAGGGTTCATTCAGGCTAAGAAGAGCACTCTTGTGCTATTTTTGCAATACACAGTGCAATAGCATTCGCGTCTGTCCCCAGCAAGTACAGTGTATTGGACTGAAGAGTAGCACCTGTTTTACTTAGTTGCCAATGCTGAGTTGAACTAGATATTCCCCGTTTGTGTAGGAAGCACAGTTCTTTTGTTCTGACCTAGCTCTGTGTACTGGCCCTACAGGAGACACAGGAGAGTTCAAGAATGCCCGTTTCTAAAAGCAGAGTGATTTTTTGCATGGCACACTAGGGTTCAATTAAAATTCCTAAACGGAGTTCAATCACGTTCAGTTTCAAGTTATAGCTGCAAGGGTTCATTCAGGCTAAGAACAGCACACTTGTGCTATTCTGGCCATACACAGTGCAAATAGAATTCGAGACTGTTCCCAACAAGTACAGTGTATTGGACTGAAGAGAAGCTCCTGTTTTACTTATTTTCCAATCCTGAGTTGAACTAGATATGCCCCGTTTGTGTAGGAAGTACAGTTCTTTTGTGCTGAGCTAGCTAACTGTACTGGCCTTATAGGAAACACAATAGAGTTCAAGAATGCCCGTTTCTCAATAGCAGAGTGCTTTCCTTGCATGGCACACTTGGGTTCAGTTAAACTTCCTAAACGGAGTTGAATCACGTTCAGTTTCAAGTTCTAGCAGCAAGTGTTCATGCAGGCTAAGAAGAGCACTCTTGTGCGATTCTGGCCATACACAGTGCAAATGGCATTCGCATCTGTTCCCAGCAAGTACAGTGTATTGGACTGAAGAGAAGCTCCTGTTTTACTTAATTTCCAATAATGAGTTGAGCAAGATGTGCCCCGTTTGTGTAGGAAGCACACTTCTTTTGTTCTGAGCTAGCTCACTGTACTGGCCCTATAGGAAACACAGTAGAGTGCAAGAATGTCCGTTTCTCAAAAGCAGAGTGTTTTTCTTGCATGGCAGACTAGGGTTCAGTTAAACTTCCTAAACGGAATTGAATGAATTTCAGTTTCAAGTTCTAGAAGCAAGGGTTCATTCAGGCTAAGAAAAGCACTCTCGTGCTATTCTGGCCATACACAGTTCAAATAGCATTCGCATCTGTTCCCAGCAGGTACAATGTATTGGACTGAAGAGAAGCTCCTGTTGTACTTAATTTCCAATAATGAGTTGAGCAAGATGTGCCCCGTTTGTGTAGCAAGCACAGTTCTTTTGTTCTGAGCTAGCTCACTGTACTGGCCCTATAGGAAACACAGTAGAGTGCAAGAATGCCCGTTTCTCAAAAGCTGAGTGTTTTTCTGGCATGGCACACTAGGGTTCAGTTAAACTTCCTAAACGGAGTTGAATCACGTTCAGTTTCAAGTTCTAGCAGCAAGGGTTCATCCAGGCTAATAAGAGCACTCCTGTGCTATTCTGGCCATACACAGAGAAAATAGCATTTGCGACTGTTCCCAGCAAGTACAGTGTATTGGACTGAAGAGAAGCTCCTGTTTTACTTTGTTTCCAATACTGAGTTGAACTAGATATGCCCCGTTTGTGTAGGAAGCACAGTTCTTTTGTTCTGAGCTAGCTCAGTGTACTGGCCCTATAGGAAACACAGTAGAGTGCAAGAATGCCCGTTTCTCAAAAGCAGAGTGTTTTTCTTGCATGGCACACTACGGTTCAGTTAAATTTCCTTAACGGAATTGAATCACGTTCAGTTTCAAGTTCTAACAACAAGGGTTCATTCAGGCTAAGAAGAGCACTCTTGTCCTATTCTGGCCATACACAGTGCAAATGGCATTCGTGTCTGTTCCCAGCAAGTACAGTGTATTGGACTGAAGAGAAGCTCCTTTTTTACTTAATTTCCAATCATGAGTTGAGCTAGATGTGCCCCGTTTGTGTAGGAAGCACACTTCTTTTGTTCTGAGCTAGCTCACTGTACTGGCCCTATAGGAAACACCGTAGAGTGCAAGAATGCCCGTTTCTCAAAATCAGAGTGTTTTTCTTGCATGGCACACTAGGGTTCAGTTAAACTTCCTAAACGGAGTTGAATCACGTTCAGTTTCAAGTTCTAGGAGCAAGGGTTCATTCAGGCTAAGAACAGCACTCTTGTGCTATTCTGGCCATACACAGTGCAAATAGCATTCGCGTTTGTTCCCACCAAGTACAGTGTATTGGAATGAAGAGAAGCTCCTGTTTTACTAATTTTCCAATACTAAGTTGAACTAGATATGCCCCGTTTGTGTAGAAGCACAGTTCTTTTGTTCTAAGCTAGCTCACTGTACTGGCCCTATAAGAAACACAGTAGAGTGCAAGAATGCCCGTTTCTCAAAATCAGAGTGTTTTTCTTGCATGGCACACTAGGGTTCATTTAAACTTCCTAAACGGAGTTGAATCACGTTCAGTTTCAAGTTCTAGCAGCAAGGGTTCATTCAGGCTAAGAACAGCACTCTTGTGCTATTCTGGCCATACACAGTGCAAATAGCATTCCCGTCTGTTCCCAGCAAGTACAGTGTATTGGACTGAAGAGAAGCTCCTGTTTTACTTAGTTTCCAATACTGAGTTGAACTAGATATGCCCCGTTTGCATAGGAAGCACAGTTCTTTTGTTCTGAGCTAGCTCACTGTACTGGCCCTATAGGAAAAACAGTAGAGTGCAAGAATGCCCATTTCTCAAAAGCAGAGTGTTTTTCTTGCATGGCACACTAGGGTTCAGTTAAACTTCCTAAACGGAGTTGAATCATGTTCACTTTCAAGTTCTAGCAGCAAGGATTCATTCAGGCTAAGAACAGCACTCTTGTGCTATTCTGGCCATACACAGTGCAAATAGCATTCGCGTTTGTTCCCAGCAAGTACAGTGTATTGGACTGAGAGAAGCTCCTGTTTTACTTAGTTTCCAATACTGAGTTGAACTAGATATGCCCCGTTTGTGTAGGAAGCACAGTTCTTTTGTTCTGAGCTAGCTCACTGTACTGGCCCTATAGGAAACACAGTAGAGTGCAAGAATGCCCGTTTCTCAAAAGCAGAGTGTTTTTCTTGCATGGCACACTAGGGTTCAGTTAAACTTCCTTAACGGAATTGAATCACGTTCAGTTTCAAGTTCTAACAGCCAGGGTTCATTCAGGCTAAGAAGAGCACTCTTGTCCTATTCTGGCCATACACAGTGCAAATGGCATTCGTGTCTGCTCCCAGCAAGTACAGTGTATTGGACTGAAGAGAATCTCCTTTTTTACTTAATTTCCAATTATGAGTTGAGCTAGATGTGCCCCGTTTGTGTAGGAAGCACAGTTCTTTTGTTCTGAGCTAGCTCACTATACTGGCCCTATAGGAAACACAGTAGAGTGCAAGAATGTCCGTTTCTCTAAAGCAGAGTGTTTTTCTGGCATGGCACACTAGGGTTCAGTTAAACTTCCTAATCGGAGTTGAATCACGTTCAGTTTCAAGTTCTAGCAGCAAGGGTTCATTCAGGCTAAGAACAGCACTCTTTTGCTATTCTGGCCATACACTGTGCAAATAGCATTCGCGTCTGTTCCCAGCAAGTACAGTGTATTGGACTGAAGATTAGCTCCTGTTTTACTTAGTTTCCAATACTGAGTTGAACTATATATGCCCCGTTTGTGTAGGAAGCACAGTTCTTTTGTTCTGAACTAGCTCACTGTACTGGCCCTATAGGAAACACAGTGGAGTGCAAGAATGCACGTTTCTCAAAAGCAGAGTGTTTTTCATGCATGGCACACTAGAGTTCAGTTAAAGTTCCTAAATGTAGTTGAATCACGTCCAGTTTCAAGTTCTAGCAGCAAGGGTTCATCCAGGCTAATAAGAGCACCCTTGTGCTATTCTGGCCATACACAGAGCAAATAGCATTCGCGACTGTTCCCAGCAAGTACAGTGTATTGGACTGAAGAGAAGCTCCTTTTTTACTTAGTTTCCTATACTGAGTTGAACTAGATATGCCCCGTTTGTGTAGGAAGCACAGTTCTTTTGTTCTGAGCTAGCTCACTATACTGGCCCTGTAGGAAACACAGCAGAGTGCAGGAATGCCAGTTTCTCAAAAGCAGAGTGTTTTTCTTGCGTGGCACACTAGGGTTCAGTTAAACTTCCTAAACAGAGTTGAATCACTTTCAGTTTCAAGTTCCAGCAGCAAGGGTTTATTAGGCAAGAAGAGCACTCTTGTGCTATTTTGGCCATACACAGTGCAATAGCATTCGCTTCTGTTCCCAGCAAGTACAGTGTATTGGACTGAAGAGTAGCTCCTGTTTTACTTAGTTGCCAATACTGAGTTGAACTAGATATTCCCCGTTTGAGTACGAAGCACAGTTCTTTTGTTCTGAGCTAGCTCACTATACTGGCCCTATAGGAAACACAGTAGAGTGCAAGAATGTCTGTTTCTCAAAAGCAGAGTGTTTTTCTTGCATGGCACACTAGGGTTCAGTTAAACTTCCTAAACGGAGTTGAATCATGTTCAGTTTCAAGTTCTAGCAGCAAGGGTTCATTCAGGCTAAGAACAGCACTCTTGTGCTAATCTGTCCATACACAGTGCAAATAGCATTCGCGTCTGTTCCCAGCAAGTACAGTGTATTGGACTGAAGAGAAGCTCCTGTTTCACTTAGTTTCAAATACTGAGTTGAACTAGATATGCCCCGTTTGTGTAGGAAGCACAGTTCTTTTCTTCTGAGCTAGCTCACTGTACTGGCCCTATAGGAAACACAGTAGAGTGCAAGAATGCCCATTTCTCAAAGGCAGAGTGTTTTTCTGGCATATCACACTAGGGTTCAGTTAAACTTCCTAATCGGAGTTGAATCACATTCAGTTTCAAGTTCTAGCAGCAAGGGTTCATTCAGGCTAAGAAAAGCACTCTTGTGCTATTCTGGCCATACACAGTGCAAATAGCATTCGCGTCTGTTCCCAGCAAGTACAGTGTATTGGACTGAAGAGAAGCTCCTGTTTTACTTAATTTCCAATACTGAGTTGAACTAGATATGCCCCGTTTGTGTAGGAAACACAGTTCTTTTGTTCTGAGCTAGCTCACTGTACTGGCCCTGTAGGAAAAACAGTAGAGTGCAAGAATGCCCGTTTCTCAAAAGCAGAGTGTTTTTCATGCATCGCACACTAGAGTTCAGTTAAAGTTCCTAAATGGAGTTGAATCACGTCCAGTTTCAAGTTCTAGCAGCAAGGGTTCATCCAGGCTAATAAGAGCATTCTTGTGCTATTCTGGCCATACACAGTGCAAATAGCATTCGCGACTGTTCCCAGCAAGTACAGTGTATTGGACTGAAGAGAAGCTCCTTTTTTACTTAGTTTCCTATACTGAGTTGAACTAGATATGCCCCGTTTGTGTAGGAAGCACAGTTCTTTTGTTCTGAGCTAGCTCAGTGTACTGGCCCTGTAGGAAACACAGCAGAGTGCAGGAATGCCAGTTTCTCAAAAGCAGAGTGTTTTTCTTGCGTGGCACACTAGGGTTATGTTAAACTTCCTAAACAGAGTTGAATCACGTTCAGTTTCAAGTTCCAGCAGCAAGGGTTTATTAGGCTAAGAAGAGTACTCTTGTGCTATTTTGGCCATACACAGTGCAATAGCATTCGCTCCTGTTCCCAGCAAGTACAGTGTATTGGACTGAAGAGTAGCTCCTGTTTTACTTAGTTGCCAATACTGAGTTGAACTAGATATTCCCCGTTTGAGTAGGAAGCACAGTTCTTTTGTTCTGAGTTAGCTCACTGTACTGGCCCTACAGGAGACACAGGAGAGTTCAAGAATGCCCGTTTCTCAAAAGCAGAGTGTTTTTCTTGCATGGCACACTAGGGTTCAGTTAAACTTCCTAAACGGAGTTGAATCACGTTCAGTTTCAAGTTCTAACAGCAAGGGTTCATTCAGACTAAGAAGAGCACTCTTGTGCGATTCTGGCCATACACAGTGCAAATAGCATTCGCGTCTGTTCCCAGGAAGTACAGTGTATTGGACTGAAGAAAAGCTCCTTTTTTACTTAATTTCCAATAATGAGTTGAGCAAGATGTGCCCCGTTTGTGTAGGAAGCACACTTCTTTTGTTCTGAGCTAGCTCACTGTACTGGCCCTATAGGAAACACAGTAGAGTGCAAGAATGTCCGTTTCTCAAAAGCAGAGTGTTTTTCTTGCATGGCACACTAGGGTTCAGTTAAACTTCCTAAACGGAATTGAATGAATTTCAGTTTCACATTCTAGAAGCAAGGGTTCATTCAGGCTAAGAAAAGCACTCTCGTGCTATTCTGGCCATACACAGTTCAAATAGCATTCGCATCTGTTCCCAGCAGGTACAATGTATTGGACTGAAGAGAAGCTCCTGTTGTACTTAATTTCCAATAATGAGTTGAGCAAGATGTGCCCCGTTTGTGTAGCAAGCACAGTTCTTTTGTTCTGAGCTAGCTCACTGTACTGGCCCTATAGGAAACACAGTAGAGTGCAAGAATGCCCGTTTCTCAAAGCTGAGTGTTTTTCTGGCATGGCACACTAGGGTTCAGTTAAACTTCCTAAACGGAGTTGAATCACGTTCAGTTTCAAGTTCTAGCAGCAAGGGTTCATCCAGGCTAATAAGAGCACTCCTGTGCTATTCTGGCCATACACAGAGAAAATAGCATTTGCGACTGTTCCCAGCAAGTACAGTGTATTGGACTGAAGAGAAGCTCCTGTTTTACTTTGTTTCCAATACTGAGTTGAACTAGATATGCCCCGTTTGTGTAGGAAGCACAGTTCTTTTGTTCTGAGCTAGCTCAGTGTACTGGCCCTATAGGAAACACAGTAGAGTGCAAGAATGCCCGTTTCTCAAAAGCAGAGTGTTTTTCTTGCATGGCACACTACGGTTCAGTTAAATTTCCTTAACGGAATTGAATCACGTTCAGTTTCAAGTTCTAACAACAAGGGTTCATTCAGGCTAAGAAGAGCACTCTTGTCCTATTCTGGCCATACACAGTGCAAATGGCATTCGTGTCTGTTCCCAGCAAGTACAGTGTATTGGACTGAAGAGAAGCTCCTTTTTTACTTAATTTCCAATCATGAGTTGAGCTAGATGTGCCCCGTTTGTGTAGGAAGCACACTTCTTTTGTTCTGAGCTAGCTCACTGTACTGGCCCTATAGGAAACACAGTAGAGTGCAAGAATGCCCGTTTCTCAAAATCAGAGTGTTTTTCTTGCATGGCACACTAGGGTTCAGTTAAACTTCCTAAACGGAGTTGAATCACGTTCAGTTTCAAGTTCTAGCAGCAAGGGTTCATTCAGGCTAAGAACAGCACTCTTGTGCTATTCTGGCCATACACAGTGCAAATAGCATTCGCGTATGTTCCCACCAAATACAGTGTATTGGAATGAAGAGAAGCTCCTGTTTTACTTATTTTCCAATACCAAGTTGAACTAGATATGCCCCGTTTGTGTAGAAGCACAGTTCTTTTGTTCTAAGCTAGCTCACTGTACTGGCCCTATAGGAAACACAGTAGAGTGCAAGAATGCCCGTTTCTCAAAATCAGAGTGTTTTTCTTGCATGGCACACTACGGTTCATTTAAACTTCCTAAACGGAGTTGAATCACGTTCAGTTTCAAGTTCTAGGAGCAAGGGTTCATTCAGGCTAAGAACAGCACTCTTGTGCTATTCTGGCCATACACAGTGCAAATAGCATTCCCGTCTGTTCCCAGCAAGTACAGTGCATTGGACTGAAGAGAAGCTCCTGTTTTACTTAGTTTCCAATACTGAGTTGAACTAGATATGCCCCGTTTGCATAGGAAGCACAGTTCTTTTGTTCTGAGCTAGCTCACTGTACTGGCCCTATAGGAAAAACAGTAGAGTGCAAGAATGCCCATGTCTCAAAAGCAGAGTGTTTTTCTTGCATGGCACACTAGGGTTCAGTTAAACTTCCTAAACGGAGTTGAATCATGTTCACTTTCAAGTTCTAGCAGCAAGGATTCATTCAGGCTAAGAACAGCACTCTTGTGCTATTCTGGCCATACACAGTGCAAATAGCATTCGCGTTTGTTCCCAGCAAGTACAGTGTATTGGACTGAGAGAAGCTCCTGTTTTACTTAGTTTCCAATACTGAGTTGAACTAGATATGCCCCGTTTGTGTAGGAAGCACAGTTCTTTTGTTCTGAGCTAGCTCACTGTACTGGCCCTATAGGAAACACAGTAGAGTGCAAGAATGCCCGTTTCTCAAAAGCAGAGTGTTTTTCTTGCATGGCACACTAGGGTTCAGTTAAACTTCCTAAACGGAGTTGAATCACGTTCAGTTTCAAGTTCCAGCAGCAAGGGTTCATTCAGGCTAAGAAGAGCACTCTTGTGCTATTTTTGCGATACACAGTGCAATAGCATTCGCGTCTGTCCCCAGCAAGTACAGTGTATTGGACTGAAGAGTAGCACCTGTTTTACTTAGTTGCCAATGCTGAGTTGAACTAGATATTCCCCGTTTGTGTAGGAAGCACAGTTCTTTTGTTCTGACCTAGCTCTGTGTACTGGCCCTACAGGAGACACAGGAGAGTTCAAGAATGCCCGTTTCTAAAAGCAGAGTGATTTTTTGCATGGCACACTAGGGTTCAATTAAAATTCCTAAACGGAGTTCAATCACGTTCAGTTTCAAGTTATAGCTGCAAGGGTTCATTCAGGCTAAGAACAGCACACTTGTGCTATTCTGGCCATACACAGTGCAAATAGAATTCGAGACTGTTCCCAACAAGTACAGTGTATTGGACTGAAGAGAAGCTCCTGTTTTACTTATTTTCCAATCCTGAGTTGAACTAGATATGCCCCGTTTGTGTAGGAAGTACAGTTCTTTTGTGCTGAGCTAGCTAACTGTACTGGCCTTATAGGAAACACAATAGAGTTCAAGAATGCCCGTTTCTCAATAGCAGAGTGCTTTCCTTGCATGGCACACTTGGGTTCAGTTAAATTTCCTAAACGGAGTTGAATCACGTTCAGTTTCAAGTTCTAGCAGCAAGTGTTCATGCAGGCTAAGAAGAGCACTCTTGTGCGATTCTGGCCATACACAGTGCAAATGGCATTCGCGTCTGTTCCCAGCAAGTACAGTGTATTGGACTGAAGAGAAGCTCCTGTTTTACTTAATTTCCAATAATGAGTTGAGCAAGATGTGCCCCGTTTGTGTAGGAAGCACACTTCTTTTGTTCTGAGCTAGCTCACTGTACTGGCCCTATAGGAAACACAGTAGAGTGCAAGAATGTCCGTTTCTCAAAAGCAGAGTGTTTTTCTTGCATGGCAGACTAGGGTTCAGTTAAACTTCCTAAACGGAATTGAATGAATTTCAGTTTCAAGTTCTAGAAGCAAGGGTTCATTCAGGCTAAGAAAAGCACTCTCGTGCTATTCTGGCCATACACAGTTCAAATAGCATTCGCATCTGTTCCCAGCAGGTACAATGTATTGGACTGAAGAGAAGCTCCTGTTGTACTTAATTTCCAATAATGAGTTGAGCAAGATGTGCCCCGTTTGTGTAGCAAGCACAGTTCTTTTGTTCTGAGCTAGCTCACTGTACTGGCCCTATAGGAAACACAGTAGAGTGCAAGAATGCCCGTTTCTCAAAAGCTGAGTGTTTTTCTGGCATGGCACACTAGGGTTCAGTTAAACTTCCTAAACGGAGTTGAATCACGTTCAGTTTCAAGTTCTAGCAGCAAGGGTTCATCCAGGCTAATAAGAGCACTCCTGTGCTATTCTGGCCATACACAGAGAAAATAGCATTCGCGACTGTTCCCAGCAAGTACAGTGTATTGGACTGAAGAGAAGCTCCTGTTTTACTTTGTTTCCAATACTGAGTTGAACTAGATATGCCCCGTTTGTGTAGGAAGCACAGTTCTTTTGTTCTGAGCTAGCTCAGTGTACTGGCCCTATAGGAAACACAGTAGAGTGCAAGAATGCCCGTTTCTCAAAAGCAGAGTGTTTTTCTTGCATGGCACACTACGGTTCAGTTAAATTTCCTTAACGGAATTGAATCACGTTCAGTTTCAAGTTCTAACAACAAGGGTTCATTCAGGCTAAGAAGAGCACTCTTGTCCTATTCTGGCCATACACAGTGCAAATGGCATTCGTGTCTGTTCCCAGCAAGTACAGTGTATTGGACTGAAGAGAAGCTCCTTTTTTACTTAATTTCCAATCATGAGTTGAGCTAGATGTGCCCCGTTTGTGTAGGAAGCACACTTCTTTTGTTCTGAGCTAGCTCACTGTACTGGCCCTATAGGAAACACCGTAGAGTGCAAGAATGCCCGTTTCTCAAAATCAGAGTGTTTTTCTTGCATGGCACACTAGGGTTCAGTTAAACTTCCTAAACGGAGTTGAATCACGTTCAGTTTCAAGTTCTAGGAGCAAGGGTTCATTCAGGCTAAGAACAGCACTCTTGTGCTATTCTGGCCATACACAGTGCAAATAGCATTCGCGTTTGTTCCCACCAAGTACAGTGTATTGGAATGAAGAGAAGCTCCTGTTTTACTTATTTTCCAATACTAAGTTGAACTAGATATGCCCCGTTTGTGTAGAAGCACAGTTCTTTTGTTCTAAGCTAGCTCACTGTACTGGCCCTATAGGAAACACAGTAGAGTGCAAGAATGCCCGTTTCTCAAAATCAGAGTGTTTTTCTTGCATGGCACACTACGGTTCATTTAAACTTCCTAAATGGAGTTGAATCACGTCCAGTTTCAAGTTCTAGCAGCAAGGGTTCATCCAGGCTAATAAGAGCATTCTTGTGCTATTCTGGCCATACACAGTGCAAATAGCATTCGCGACTGTTCCCAGCAAGTACAGTGTATTGGACTGAAGAGAAGCTCCTTTTTTACTTAGTTTCCTATACTGAGTTGAACTAGATATGCCCCGTTTGTGTAGGAAGCACAGTTCTTTTGTTCTGAGCTAGCTCAGTGTACTGGCCCTGTAGGAAACACAGCAGAGTGCAGGAATGCCAGTTTCTCAAAAGCAGAGTGTTTTTCTTGCGTGGCACACTAGGGTTCAGTTAAACTTCCTAAACGGAGTTGAATCACGTTCAGTTTCAAGTTCTAACAGCAAGGGTTCATTCAGACTAAGAAGAGCACTCTTGTGCGATTCTGGCCATACACAGTGCAAATAGCATTCGCGTCTGTTCCCAGGAAGTACAGTGTATTGGACTGAAGAAAAGCTCCTTTTTTACTTAATTTCCAATAATGAGTTGAGCAAGATGTGCCCCGTTTGTGTAGGAAGCACACTTCTTTTGTTCTGAGCTAGCTCACTGTACTGGCCCTATAGGAAACACAGTAGAGTGCAAGAATGTCCGTTTCTCAAAAGCAGAGTGTTTTTCTTGCATGGCACACTAGGGTTCAGTTAAACTTCCTAAACGGAATTGAATGAATTTCAGTTTCACATTCTAGAAGCAAGGGTTCATTCAGGCTAAGAAAAGCACTCTCGTGCTATTCTGGCCATACACAGTTCAAATAGCATTCGCATCTGTTCCCAGCAGGTACAATGTATTGGACTGAAGAGAAGCTCCTGTTGTACTTAATTTCCAATAATGAGTTGAGCAAGATATGCCCCGTTTGTGTAGCAAGCACAGTTCTTTTGTTCTGAGCTAGCTCACTGTACTGGCCCTATAGGAAACACAGTAGAGTGCAAGAATGCCCGTTTCTCAAAAGCTGAGTGTTTTTCTGGCATGGCACACTAGGGTTCAGTTAAACTTCCTAAACGGAGTTGAATCACGTTCAGTTTCAAGTTCTAGCAGCAAGGGTTCATCCAGGCTAATAAGAGCACTCCTGTGCTATTCTGGCCATACACAGAGAAAATAGCATTTGCGACTGTTCCCAGCAAGTACAGTGTATTGGACTGAAGAGAAGCTCCTGTTTTACTTTGTTTCCAATACTGAGTTGAACTAGATATGCCCCGTTTGTGTAGGAAGCACAGTTCTTTTGTTCTGAGCTAGCTCAGTGTACTGGCCCTATAGGAAACACAGTAGAGTGCAAGAATGCCCGTTTCTCAAAAGCAGAGTGTTTTTCTTGCATGGCACACTACGGTTCAGTTAAATTTCCTTAACGGAATTGAATCACGTTCAGTTTCAAGTTCTAACAACAAGGGTTCATTCAGGCTAAGAAGAGCACTCTTGTGCGATTCTGGCCATACACAGTGCAAATGGCATTCGTGTCTGTTCCCAGCAAGTACAGTGTATTGGACTGAAGAGAAGCTCCTTTTTTACTTAATTTCCAATCATGAGTTGAGCTAGATGTGCCCCGTTTGTGTAGGAAGCACACTTCTTTTGTTCTGAGCTAGCTCACTGTACTGGCCCTATAGGAAACACAGTAGAGTGCAAGAATGCCCGTTTCTCAAAATCAGAGTGTTTTTCTTGCATGGCACACTAGGGTTCAGTTAAACTTCCTAAACGGAGTTGAATCACGTTCAGTTTCAAGTTCTAGCAGCAAGGGTTCATTCAGGCTAAGAACAGCACTCTTGTGCTATTCTGGCCATACACAGTGCAAATAGCATTCGCGTATGTTCCCACCAAATACAGTGTATTGGAATGAAGAGAAGCTCCTGTTTTACTTATTTTCCAATACCAAGTTGAACTAGATATGCCCCGTTTGTGTAGAAGCACAGTTCTTTTGTTCTAAGCTAGCTCACTGTACTGGCCCTATAGGAAACACAGTAGAGTGCAAGAATGCCCGTTTCTCAAAATCAGAGTGTTTTTCTTGCATGGCACACTAGGGTTCATTTAAACTTCCTAAACGGAGTTGAATCACGTTCAGTTTCAAGTTCTAGCAGCAAGGGTTCATTCAGGCTAAGAACAGCACTCTTGTGCTATTCTGGCCATACACAGTGCAAATAGCATTCCCGTCTGTTCCCAGCAAGTACAGTGCATTGGACTGAAGAGAAGCTCCTGTTTTACTTAGTTTCCAATACTGAGTTGAACTAGATATGCCCCGTTTGTGTAGGAAGCACAGTTCTTTTGTTCTGAGCTAGCTCACTGTACTGGCCCTATAGGAAACACAGTAGAGTGCAAGAATGCCCGTTTCTCAAAAGCAGAGTGTTTTTCTTGCATGGCACACTAGGGTTCAGTTAAACTTCCTAAACGGAGTTGAATCACGTTCAGTTTCAAGTGCCAGCAGCAAGGGTTCATTCAGGCTAAGAAGAGCACTCTTGTGCTATTTTTGCGATACACAGTGCAATAGCATTCGCGTCTGTCCCCAGCAAGTACAGTGTATTGGACTGAAGAGTAGCACCTGTTTTACTTAGTTGCCAATGCTGAGTTGAACTAGATATTCCCCGTTTGTGTAGGAAGCACAGTTCTTTTGTTCTGACCTAGCTCTGTGTACTGGCCCTACAGGAGACACAGGAGAGTTCAAGAATGCCCGTTTCTAAAAGCAGAGTGATTTTTTGCATGGCACACTAGGGTTCAATTAAAATTCCTAAACGGAGTTCAATCACGTTCAGTTTCAAGTTATAGCTGCAAGGGTTCATTCAGGCTAAGAACAGCACACTTGTGCTATTCTGGCCATACACAGTGCAAATAGAATTCGAGACTGTTCCCAACAAGTACAGTGTATTGGACTGAAGAGAAGCTCCTGTTTTACTTATTTTCCAATCCTGAGTTGAACTAGATATGCCCCGTTTGTGTAGGAAGTACAGTTCTTTTGTGCTGAGCTAGCTAACTGTACTGGCCTTATAGGAAACACAATAGAGTTCAAGAATGCCCGTTTCTCAATAGCAGAGTGCTTTCCTTGCATGGCACACTTGGGTTCAGTTAAATTTCCTAAACGGAGTTGAATCACGTTCAGTTTCAAGTTCTAGCAGCAAGTGTTCATGCAGGCTAAGAAGAGCACTCTTGTGCGATTCTGGCCATACACAGTGCAAATGGCATTCGCGTCTGTTCCCAGCAAGTACAGTGTATTGGACTGAAGAGAAGCTCCTGTTTTACTTAATTTCCAATAATGAGTTGAGCAAGATGTGCCCCGTTTGTGTAGGAAGCACACTTCTTTTGTTCTGAGCTAGCTCACTGTACTGGCCCTATAGGAAACACAGTAGAGTGCAAGAATGTCCGTTTCTCAAAAGCAGAGTGTTTTTCTTGCATGGCAGACTAGGGTTCAGTTAAACTTCCTAAACGGAATTGAATGAATTTCAGTTTCAAGTTCTAGAAGCAAGGGTTCATTCAGGCTAAGAAAAGCACTCTCGTGCTATTCTGGCCATACACAGTTCAAATAGCATTCGCATCTGTTCCCAGCAGGTACAATGTATTGGACTGAAGAGAAGCTCCTGTTGTACTTAATTTCCAATAATGAGTTGAGCAAGATGTGCCCCGTTTGTGTAGCAAGCACAGTTCTTTTGTTCTGAGCTAGCTCACTGTACTGGCCCTATAGGAAACACAGTAGAGTGCAAGAATGCCCGTTTCTCAAAAGCTGAGTGTTTTTCTGGCATGGCACACTAGGGTTCAGTTAAACTTCCTAAACGGAGTTGAATCACGTTCAGTTTCAAGTTCTAGCAGCAAGGGTTCATCCAGGCTAATAAGAGCACTCCTGTGCTATTCTGGCCATACACAGAGAAAATAGCATTCGCGACTGTTCCCAGCAAGTACAGTGTATTGGACTGAAGAGAAGCTCCTGTTTTACTTTGTTTCCAATACTGAGTTGAACTAGATATGCCCCGTTTGTGTAGGAAGCACAGTTCTTTTGTTCTGAGCTAGCTCAGTGTACTGGCCCTATAGGAAACACAGTAGAGTGCAAGAATGCCCGTTTCTCAAAAGCAGAGTGTTTTTCTTGCATGGCACACTACGGTTCAGTTAAATTTCCTTAACGGAATTGAATCACGTTCAGTTTCAAGTTCTAACAACAAGGGTTCATTCAGGCTAAGAAGAGCACTCTTGTCCTATTCTGGCCATACACAGTGCAAATGGCATTCGTGTCTGTTCCCAGCAAGTACAGTGTATTGGACTGAAGAGAAGCTCCTTTTTTACTTAATTTCCAATCATGAGTTGAGCTAGATGTGCCCCGTTTGTGTAGGAAGCACACTTCTTTTGTTCTGAGCTAGCTCACTGTACTGGCCCTATAGGAAACACCGTAGAGTGCAAGAATGCCCGTTTCTCAAAATCAGAGTGTTTTTCTTGCATGGCACACTAGGGTTCAGTTAAACTTCCTAAACGGAGTTGAATCACGTTCAGTTTCAAGTTCTAGGAGCAAGGGTTCATTCAGGCTAAGAACAGCACTCTTGTGCTATTCTGGCCATACACAGTGCAAATAGCATTCGCGTTTGTTCCCACCAAGTACAGTGTATTGGAATGAAGAGAAGCTCCTGTTTTACTTATTTTCCAATACTAAGTTGAACTAGATATGCCCCGTTTGTGTAGAAGCACAGTTCTTTTGTTCTAAGCTAGCTCACTGTACTGGCCCTATAGGAAACACAGTAGAGTGCAAGAATGCCCGTTTCTCAAAATCAGAGTGTTTTTCTTGCATGGCACACTACGGTTCATTTAAACTTCCTAAATGAAGTTGAATCACGTCCAGTTTCAAGTTCTAGCAGCAAGGGTTCATCCAGGCTAATAAGAGCATTCTTGTGCTATTCTGGCCATACACAGTGCAAATAGCATTCGCGACTGTTCCCAGCAAGTACAGTGTATTGGACTGAAGAGAAGCTCCTTTTTTACTTAGTTTCCTATACTGAGTTGAACTAGATATGCCCCGTTTGTGTAGGAAGCACAGTTCTTTTGTTCTGAGCTAGCTCAGTGTACTGGCCCTGTAGGAAACACAGCAGAGTGCAGGAATGCCAGTTTCTCAAAAGCAGAGTGTTTTTCTTGCGTGGCACACTAGGGTTCAGTTAAACTTCCTAAACGGAGTTGAATCACGTTCAGTTTCAAGTTCTAACAGCAAGGGTTCATTCAGACTAAGAAGAGCACTCTTGTGCGATTCTGGCCATACACAGTGCAAATAGCATTCGCGTCTGTTCCCAGGAAGTACAGTGTATTGGACTGAAGAAAAGCTCCTTTTTTACTTAATTTCCAATAATGAGTTGAGCAAGATGTGCCCCGTTTGTGTAGGAAGCACACTTCTTTTGTTCTGAGCTAGCTCACTGTACTGGCCCTATAGGAAACACAGTAGAGTGCAAGAATGTCCGTTTCTCAAAAGCAGAGTGTTTTTCTTGCATGGCACACTAGGGTTCAGTTAAACTTCCTAAACGGAATTGAATGAATTTCAGTTTCACATTCTAGAAGCAAGGGTTCATTCAGGCTAAGAAAAGCACTCTCGTGCTATTCTGGCCATACACAGTTCAAATAGCATTCGCATCTGTTCCCAGCAGGTACAATGTATTGGACTGAAGAGAAGCTCCTGTTGTACTTAATTTCCAATAATGAGTTGAGCAAGATATGCCCCGTTTGTGTAGCAAGCACAGTTCTTTTGTTCTGAGCTAGCTCACTGTACTGGCCCTATAGGAAACACAGTAGAGTGCAAGAATGCCCGTTTCTCAAAAGCTGAGTGTTTTTCTGGCATGGCACACTAGGGTTCAGTTAAACTTCCTAAACGGAGTTGAATCACGTTCAGTTTCAAGTTCTAGCAGCAAGGGTTCATCCAGGCTAATAAGAGCACTCCTGTGCTATTCTGGCCATACACAGAGAAAATAGCATTTGCGACTGTTCCCAGCAAGTACAGTGTATTGGACTGAAGAGAAGCTCCTGTTTTACTTTGTTTCCAATACTGAGTTGAACTAGATATGCCCCGTTTGTGTAGGAAGCACAGTTCTTTTGTTCTGAGCTAGCTCAGTGTACTGGCCCTATAGGAAACACAGTAGAGTGCAAGAATGCCCGTTTCTCAAAAGCAGAGTGTTTTTCTTGCATGGCACACTACGGTTCAGTTAAATTTCCTTAACGGAATTGAATCACGTTCAGTTTCAAGTTCTAACAACAAGGGTTCATTCAGGCTAAGAAGAGCACTCTTGTGCGATTCTGGCCATACACAGTGCAAATGGCATTCGTGTCTGTTCCCAGCAAGTACAGTGTATTGGACTGAAGAGAAGCTCCTTTTTTACTTAATTTCCAATCATGAGTTGAGCTAGATGTGCCCCGTTTGTGTAGGAAGCACACTTCTTTTGTTCTGAGCTAGCTCACTGTACTGGCCCTATAGGAAACACAGTAGAGTGCAAGAATGCCCGTTTCTCAAAATCAGAGTGTTTTTCTTGCATGGCACACTAGGGTTCAGTTAAACTTCCTAAACGGAGTTGAATCACGTTCAGTTTCAAGTTCTAGCAGCAAGGGTTCATTCAGGCTAAGAACAGCACTCTTGTGCTATTCTGGCCATACACAGTGCAAATAGCATTCGCGTATGTTCCCACCAAATACAGTGTATTGGAATGAAGAGAAGCTCCTGTTTTACTTATTTTCCAATACCAAGTTGAACTAGATATGCCCCGTTTGTGTAGAAGCACAGTTCTTTTGTTCTAAGCTAGCTCACTGTACTGGCCCTATAGGAAACACAGTAGAGTGCAAGAATGCCCGTTTCTCAAAATCAGAGTGTTTTTCTTGCATGGCACACTAGGGTTCATTTAAACTTCCTAAACGGAGTTGAATCACGTTCAGTTTCAAGTTCTAGCAGCAAGGGTTCATTCAGGCTAAGAACAGCACTCTTGTGCTATTCTGGCCATACACAGTGCAAATAGCATTCCCGTCTGTTCCCAGCAAGTACAGTGCATTGGACTGAAGAGAAGCTCCTGTTTTACTTAGTTTCCAATACTGAGTTGAACTAGATATGCCCCGTTTGTGTAGGAAGCACAGTTCTTTTGTTCTGAGCTAGCTCACTGTACTGGCCCTATAGGAAACACAGTAGAGTGCAAGAATGCCCGTTTCTCAAAAGCAGAGTGTTTTTCTTGCATGGCACACTAGGGTTCAGTTAAACTTCCTAAACGGAGTTGAATCACGTTCAGTTTCAAGTTCCAGCAGCAAGGGTTCATTCAGGCTAAGAAGAGCACTCTTGTGCTATTTTTGCGATACACAGTGCAATAGCATTCGCGTCTGTCCCCAGCAAGTACAGTGTATTGGACTGAAGAGTAGCACCTGTTTTACTTAGTTGCCAATGCTGAGTTGAACTAGATATTCCCCGTTTGTGTAGGAAGCACAGTTCTTTTGTTCTGACCTAGCTCTGTGTACTGGCCCTACAGGAGACACAGGAGAGTTCAAGAATGCCCGTTTCTAAAAGCAGAGTGATTTTTTGCATGGCACACTAGGGTTCAATTAAAATTCCTAAACGGAGTTCAATCACGTTCAGTTTCAAGTTATAGCTGCAAGGGTTCATTCAGGCTAAGAACAGCACACTTGTGCTATTCTGGCCATACACAGTGCAAATAGAATTCGAGACTGTTCCCAACAAGTACAGTGTATTGGACTGAAGAGAAGCTCCTGTTTTACTTATTTTCCAATCCTGAGTTGAACTAGATATGCCCCGTTTGTGTAGGAAGTACAGTTCTTTTGTGCTGAGCTAGCTAACTGTACTGGCCTTATAGGAAACACAATAGAGTTCAAGAATGCCCGTTTCTCAATAGCAGAGTGCTTTCCTTGCATGGCACACTTGGGTTCAGTTAAATTTCCTAAACGGAGTTGAATCACGTTCAGTTTCAAGTTCTAGCAGCAAGTGTTCATGCAGGCTAAGAAGAGCACTCTTGTGCGATTCTGGCCATACACAGTGCAAATGGCATTCGCGTCTGTTCCCAGCAAGTACAGTGTATTGGACTGAAGAGAAGCTCCTGTTTTACTTAATTTCCAATAATGAGTTGAGCAAGATGTGCCCCGTTTGTGTAGGAAGCACACTTCTTTTGTTCTGAGCTAGCTCACTGTACTGGCCCTATAGGAAACACAGTAGAGTGCAAGAATGTTCGTTTCTCAAAAGCAGAGTGTTTTTCTTGCATGGCAGACTAGGGTTCAGTTAAACTTCCTAAACGGAATTGAATGAATTTCAGTTTCAAGTTCTAGAAGCAAGGGTTCATTCAGGCTAAGAAAAGCACTCTCGTGCTATTCTGGCCATACACAGTTCAAATAGCATTCGCATCTGTTCCCAGCAGGTACAATGTATTGGACTGAAGAGAAGCTCCTGTTGTACTTAATTTCCAATAATGAGTTGAGCAAGATGTGCCCCGTTTGTGTAGCAAGCACAGTTCTTTTGTTCTGAGCTAGCTCACTGTACTGGCCCTATAGGAAACACAGTAGAGTGCAAGAATGCCCGTTTCTCAAAAGCTGAGTGTTTTTCTGGCATGGCACACTAGGGTTCAGTTAAACTTCCTAAACGGAGTTGAATCACGTTCAGTTTCAAGTTCTAGCAGCAAGGGTTCATCCAGGCTAATAAGAGCACTCCTGTGCTATTCTGGCCATACACAGAGAAAATAGCATTCGCGACTGTTCCCAGCAAGTACAGTGTATTGGACTGAAGAGAAGCTCCTGTTTTACTTTGTTTCCAATACTGAGTTGAACTAGATATGCCCCGTTTGTGTAGGAAGCACAGTTCTTTTGTTCTGAGCTAGCTCAGTGTACTGGCCCTATAGGAAACACAGTAGAGTGCAAGAATGCCCGTTTCTCAAAAGCAGAGTGTTTTTCTTGCATGGCACACTACGGTTCAGTTAAATTTCCTTAACGGAATTGAATCACGTTCAGTTTCAAGTTCTAACAACAAGGGTTCATTCAGGCTAAGAAGAGCACTCTTGTCCTATTCTGGCCATACACAGTGCAAATGGCATTCGTGTCTGTTCCCAGCAAGTACAGTGTATTGGACTGAAGAGAAGCTCCTTTTTTACTTAATTTCCAATCATGAGTTGAGCTAGATGTGCCCCGTTTGTGTAGGAAGCACACTTCTTTTGTTCTGAGCTAGCTCACTGTACTGGCCCTATAGGAAACACCGTAGAGTGCAAGAATGCCCGTTTCTCAAAATCAGAGTGTTTTTCTTGCATGGCACACTAGGGTTCAGTTAAACTTCCTAAACGGAGTTGAATCACGTTCAGTTTCAAGTTCTAGGAGCAAGGGTTCATTCAGGCTAAGAACAGCACTCTTGTGCTATTCTGGCCATACACAGTGCAAATAGCATTCGCGTTTGTTCCCACCAAGTACAGTGTATTGGAATGAAGAGAAGCTCCTGTTTTACTTATTTTCCAATACTAAGTTGAACTAGATATGCCCCGTTTGTGTAGAAGCACAGTTCTTTTGTTCTAAGCTAGCTCACTGTACTGGCCCTATAGGAAACACAGTAGAGTGCAAGAATGCCCGTTTCTCAAAATCAAAGTGTTTTTCTTGCATGGCACACTAGGGTTCATTTAAACTTCCTAAACGGAGTTGAATCACGTTCAGTTTCAAGTTCTAGCAGCAAGGGTTCATTCAGGCTAAGAACAGCACTCTTGTGCTATTCTGGCCATACACAGTGCAAATAGCATTCCCGTCTGTTCCCAGCAAGTACAGTGTATTGGACTGAAGAGAAGCTCCTGTTTTACTTAGTTTCCAATACTGAGTTGAACTAGATATGCCCCGTTTGCATAGGAAGCACAGTTCTTTTGTTCTGAGCTAGCTCACTGTACTGGCCCTATAGGAAAAACAGTAGAGTGCAAGAATGCCCATTTCTCAAAAGCAGAGTGTTTTTCTTGCATGGCACACTAGGGTTCAGTTAAACTTCCTAAACGGAGTTGAATCATGTTCACTTTCAAGTTCTAGCAGCAAGGATTCATTCAGGCTAAGAACAGCACTCTTGTGCTATTCTGGCCATACACAGTGCAAATAGCATTCGCGTTTGTTCCCAGCAAGTACAGTGTATTGGACTGAGAGAAGCTCCTGTTTTACTTAGTTTCCAATACTGAGTTGAACTAGATATGCCCCGTTTGTGTAGGAAGCACAGTTCTTTTGTTCTGAGCTAGCTCACTGTACTGGCCCTATAGGAAACACAGTAGAGTGCAAGAATGCCCGTTTCTCAAAAGCAGAGTGTTTTTCTTGCATGGCACACTAGGGTTCAGTTAAACTTCCTTAACGGAATTGAATCACGTTCAGTTTCAAGTTCTAACAGCCAGGGTTCATTCAGGCTAAGAAGAGCACTCTTGTCCTATTCTGGCCATACACAGTGCAAATGGCATTCGTGTCTGTTCCCAGCAAGTACAGTGTATTGGACTGAAGAGAAGCTCCTTTTTTACTTAATTTCCAATCATGAGTTGAGCTAGATGTGCCCCGTTTGTGTAGGAAGCACACTTCTTTTGTTCTGAGCTAGCTCACTGTACTGGCCCTATAGGAAACACAGTAGAGTGCAAGAATGCCCGTTTCTCAAAATCAGAGTGTTTTTCTTGCATGGCACACTAGGGTTCAGTTAAACTTCCTAAACGGAGTTGAATCACGTTCAGTTTCAAGTTCTAGCAGCAAGGGTTCATTCAGGCTAAGAACAGCACTCTTGTGCTATTCTGGCCATACACAGTGCAAATAGCATTCGCGTATGTTCCCACCAAATACAGTGTATTGGAATGAAGAGAAGCTCCTGTTTTACTTATTTTCCAATACCAAGTTGAACTAGATATGCCCCGTTTGTGTAGAAGCACAGTTCTTTTGTTCTAAGCTAGCTCACTGTACTGGCCCTATAGGAAACACAGTAGAGTGCAAGAATGCCCGTTTCTCAAAATCAGAGTGTTTTTCTTGCATGGCACACTAGGGTTCATTTAAACTTCCTAAACGGAGTTGAATCACGTTCAGTTTCAAGTTCTAGCAGCAAGGGTTCATTCAGGCTAAGAACAGCACTCTTGTGCTATTCTGGCCATACACAGTGCAAATAGCATTCCCGTCTGTTCCCAGCAAGTACAGTGCATTGGACTGAAGAGAAGCTCCTGTTTTACTTAGTTTCCAATACTGAGTTGAACTAGATATGCCCCGTTTGTGTAGGAAGCACAGTTCTTTTGTTCTGAGCTAGCTCACTGTACTGGCCCTATAGGAAACACAGTAGAGTGCAAGAATGCCCGTTTCTCAAAAGCAGAGTGTTTTTCTTGCATGGCACACTAGGGTTCAGTTAAACTTCCTAAACGGAGTTGAATCACGTTCAGTTTCAAGTTCCAGCAGCAAGGGTTCATTCAGGCTAAGAAGAGCACTCTTGTGCTATTTTTGCGATACACAGTGCAATAGCATTCGCGTCTGTCCCCAGCAAGTACAGTGTATTGGACTGAAGAGTAGCACCTGTTTTACTTAGTTGCCAATGCTGAGTTGAACTAGATATTCCCCGTTTGTGTAGGAAGCACAGTTCTTTTGTTCTGACCTAGCTCTGTGTACTGGCCCTACAGGAGACACAGGAGAGTTCAAGAATGCCCGTTTCTAAAAGCAGAGTGATTTTTTGCATGGCACACTAGGGTTCAATTAAAATTCCTAAACGGAGTTCAATCACGTTCAGTTTCAAGTTATAGCTGCAAGGGTTCATTCAGGCTAAGAACAGCACACTTGTGCTATTCTGGCCATACACAGTGCAAATAGAATTCGAGACTGTTCCCAACAAGTACAGTGTATTGGACTGAAGAGAAGCTCCTGTTTTACTTATTTTCCAATCCTGAGTTGAACTAGATATGCCCCGTTTGTGTAGGAAGTACAGTTCTTTTGTGCTGAGCTAGCTAACTGTACTGGCCTTATAGGAAACACAATAGAGTTCAAGAATGCCCGTTTCTCAATAGCAGAGTGCTTTCCTTGCATGGCACACTTGGGTTCAGTTAAATTTCCTAAACGGAGTTGAATCACGTTCAGTTTCAAGTTCTAGCAGCAAGTGTTCATGCAGGCTAAGAAGAGCACTCTTGTGCGATTCTGGCCATACACAGTGCAAATGGCATTCGCGTCTGTTCCCAGCAAGTACAGTGTATTGGACTGAAGAGAAGCTCCTGTTTTACTTAATTTCCAATAATGAGTTGAGCAAGATGTGCCCCGTTTGTGTAGGAAGCACACTTCTTTTGTTCTGAGCTAGCTCACTGTACTGGCCCTATAGGAAACACAGTAGAGTGCAAGAATGTCCGTTTCTCAAAAGCAGAGTGTTTTTCTTGCATGGCAGACTAGGGTTCAGTTAAACTTCCTAAACGGAATTGAATGAATTTCAGTTTCAAGTTCTAGAAGCAAGGGTTCATTCAGGCTAAGAAAAGCACTCTCGTGCTATTCTGGCCATACACAGTTCAAATAGCATTCGCATCTGTTCCCAGCAGGTACAATGTATTGGACTGAAGAGAAGCTCCTGTTGTACTTAATTTCCAATAATGAGTTGAGCAAGATGTGCCCCGTTTGTGTAGCAAGCACAGTTCTTTTGTTCTGAGCTAGCTCACTGTACTGGCCCTATAGGAAACACAGTAGAGTGCAAGAATGCCCGTTTCTCAAAAGCTGAGTGTTTTTCTGGCATGGCACACTAGGGTTCAGTTAAACTTCCTAAACGGAGTTGAATCACGTTCAGTTTCAAGTTCTAGCAGCAAGGGTTCATCCAGGCTAATAAGAGCACTCCTGTGCTATTCTGGCCATACACAGAGAAAATAGCATTCGCGACTGTTCCCAGCAAGTACAGTGTATTGGACTGAAGAGAAGCTCCTGTTTTACTTTGTTTCCAATACTGAGTTGAACTAGATATGCCCCGTTTGTGTAGGAAGCACAGTTCTTTTGTTCTGAGCTAGCTCAGTGTACTGGCCCTATAGGAAACACAGTAGAGTGCAAGAATGCCCATTTCTCAAAAGCAGAGTGTTTTTCTTGCATGGCACACTACGGTTCAGTTAAATTTCCTTAACGGAATTGAATCACGTTCAGTTTCAAGTTCTAACAGCAAGGGTTCATTCAGGCTAAGAAGAGCACTCTTGTCCTATTCTGGCCATACACAGTGCAAATGGCATTCGTGTCTGTTCCCAGCAAGTACAGTGTATTGGACTGAAGAGAAGCTCCTTTTTTACTTAATTTCCAATCATGAGTTGAGCTAGATGTGCCCCGTTTGTGTAGGAAGCACACTTCTTTTGTTCTGAGCTAGCTCACTGTACTGGCCCTATAGGAAACACCGTAGAGTGCAAGAATGCCCGTTTCTCAAAATCAGAGTGTTTTTCTTGCATGGCACACTAGGGTTCAGTTAAACTTCCTAAACGGAGTTGAATCACGTTCAGTTTCAAGTTCTAGGAGCAAGGGTTCATTCAGGCTAAGAACAGCACTCTTGTGCTATTCTGGCCATACACAGTGCAAATAGCATTCGCGTTTGTTCCCACCAAGTACAGTGTATTGGAATGAAGAGAAGCTCCTGTTTTACTTATTTTCCAATACTAAGTTGAACTAGATATGCCCCGTTTGTGTAGAAGCACAGTTCTTTTGTTCTAAGCTAGCTCACTGTACTGGCCCTATAGGAAACACAGTAGAGTGCAAGAATGCCCGTTTCTCAAAATCAGAGTGTTTTTCTTGCATGGCACACTAGGGTTCATTTAAACTTCCTAAACGGAGTTGAATCACGTTCAGTTTCAAGTTCTTGCAGCAAGGGTTCATTCAGGCTAAGAACAGCACTCTTGTGCTATTCTGGCCATACACAGTGCAAATAGCATTCCCGTCTGTTCCCAGCAAGTACAGTGTATTGGACTGAAGAGAAGCTCCTGTTTTACTTAGTTTCCAATACTGAGTTGAACTAGATATGCCCCGTTTGTGTAGGAAGCACAGTTCTTTTGTTCTGAGCTAGCTCACTGTACTGGCCCTATAGGAAAAACAGTAGAGTGCAAGAATGCCCATTTCTCAAAAGCAGAGTGTTTTTCTTGCATGGCACACTAGGGTTCAGTTAAACTTCCTAAACGGAGTTGAATCATGTTCACTTTCAAGTTCTAGCAGCAAGGATTCATTCAGGCTAAGAACAGCACTCTTGTGCTATTCTGGCCATACACAGTGCAAATAGCATTCGCGTTTGTTCCCAGCAAGTACAGTGTATTGGACTGAGAGAAGCTCCTGTTTTACTTAGTTTCCAATACTGAGTTGAACTAGATATGCCCCGTTTGTGTAGGAAGCACAGTTCTTTTGTTCTGAGCTAGCTCACTGTACTGGCCCTATAGGAAACACAGTAGAGTGCAAGAATGCCCGTTTCTCAAAAGCAGAGTGTTTTTCTTGCATGGCACACTAGGGTTCAGTTAAACTTCCTTAACGGAATTGAATCACGTTCAGTTTCAAGTTCTAACAGCCAGGGTTCATTCAGGCTAAGAAGAGCACTCTTGTCCTATTCTGGCCATACACAGTGCAAATGGCATTCGTGTCTGTTCCCAGCAAGTACAGTGTATTGGACTGAAGAGAAGCTCCTTTTTTACTTAATTTCCAATCATGAGTTGAGCTAGATGTGCCCCGTTTGTGTAGGAAGCACACTTCTTTTGTTCTGAGCTAGCTCACTGTACTGGCCCTATAGGAAACACAGTAGAGTGCAAGAATGCCCGTTTCTCAAAATCAGAGTGTTTTTCTTGCATGGCACACTAGGGTTCAGTTAAACTTCCTAAACGGAGTTGAATCACGTTCAGTTTCAAGTTCTAGCAGCAAGGGTTCATTCAGGCTAAGAACAGCACTCTTTTGCTATTCTGGCCATACACTGTGCAAATAGCATTCGCGTCTGTTCCCAGCAAGTACAGTGTATTGGACTGAAGATTAGCTCCTGTTTTACTTAGTTTCCAATACTGAGTTGAACTATATATGCCCCGTTTGTGTAGGAAGCACAGTTCTTTTGTTCTGAGCTAGCTCACTGTACTGGCCCTATAGGAAACACAGTGGAGTGCAAGAATGCCCGTTTCTCAAAAGCAGAGTGTTTTTCATGCATGGCACACTAGAGTTCAGTTAAAGTTCCTAAATGTAGTTGAATCACGTCCAGTTTCAAGTTCTAGCAGCAAGGGTTCATCCAGGCTAATAAGAGCACTCTTGTGCTATTCTGGCCATACACAGAGCAAATAGCATTCGCGACTGTTCCCAGCAAGTACAGTGTATTGGACTGAAGAGAAGCTCCTTTTTTACTTAGTTTCCTATACTGAGTTGAACTAGATATGCCCCGTTTGTGTAGGAAGCACAGTTCTTTTGTTCTGAGCTAGCTCACTATACTGGCCCTGTAGGAAACACAGCAGAGTGCAGGAATGCCAGTTTCTCAAAAGCAGAGTGTTTTTCTTGCGTGGCACACTAGGGTTCAGTTAAACTTCCTAAACAGAGTTGAATCACTTTCAGTTTCAAGTTCCAGCAGCAAGGGTTTATTAGGCAAGAAGAGCACTCTTGTGCTATTTTGGCCATACACAGTGCAATAGCATTCGCTTCTGTTCCCAGCAAGTACAGTGTATTGGACTGAAGAGTAGCTCCTGTTTTACTTAGTTGCCAATACTGAGTTGAACTAGATATTCCCCGTTTGAGTAGGAAGCACAGTTCTTTTGCTCTGAGCGAGCTCACTGTACTGGCCCTATAGGAAACACAGTAGAGTGCAAGAATGTCCGTTTCTCAAAAGCAGAGTGTTTTTCTTGCATGGCACACTAGGGTTCTGTTAAACTTCCTAAACGGAGTTGAATCACGTTCAGTTTCAAGTTCTAACAGCAAGGGTTCATTCAGGCTTAGAAGAGCAATCTTGTGCGATTCTGGCCATACACAGTGCAAATGGCATTCGTGTGTGTTCCCAGCAAGTACAGTGTATTGGAATGAAGAGAAGCTCCTGTTTTACTTATTTTCCAATACTAAGTTGAACTAGATATGCCCCGTTTGTGTAGAAGCACAGTTCTTTTGTTCTAAGCTAGCTCACTGTACTGGCCCTATAGGAAACACAGTAGAGTGCAAGAATGCCCGTTTCTCAAAATCAAAGTGTTTTTCTTGCATGGCACACTAGGGTTCATTTAAACTTCCTAAACGGAGTTGAATCACGTTCAGTTTCAAGTTCTAGCAGCAAGGGTTCATTCAGGATAAGAACAGCACTCTTGTGCTATTCTGGCCATACACAGTGCAAATAGCATTCCCGTCTGTTTCCAGCAAGTACAGTGTATTGGACTGAAGAGAAGCTCCTGTTTTACTTAGTTTCCTATACTGAGTTGAACTAGATATGCCCCGTTTGTGTAGGAAGCACAGTTCTTTTGTTCTGAGCTAGCTCAGTGTACTGGCCCTGTAGGAAACACAGCAGAGTGCAGGAATGCCAGTTTCTCAAAAGCAGAGTGTTTTTCTTGCGTGGCACACTAGGGTTCAGTTAAACTTCCTAAACAGAGTTGAATCACGTTCAGTTTCAAGTTCCAGCAGCAAGGGTTTATTAGGCAAGAAGAGCATTCTTGTGCTATTTTGGCCATACACAGTGCAATAGCATTCGCTTCTGTTCCCAGCAAGTACAGTGTATTGGACTGAAGAGTAGCTCCTGTTTTACTTAGTTGCCAATACTGAGTTGAACTAGATATTCCCCGTTTGAGTAGGAAGCACAGTTCTTTTGTTCTGAGCTAGCTCACTGTACTGGCCCTATAGGAAACACAGTAGAGTGCAAGAATGTCCGTTTCTCAAAAGCAGAGTGTTTTTCTTGCATGGCACACTAGGGTTCTGTTAAACTTCCTAAACGGAGTTGAATCACGTTCAGTTTCAAGTTCTAACAGCAAGGGTTCATTCAGGCTTAGAAGAGCACTCTTGTGCGATTCTGGCCATACACAGTGCAAATGGCATTCGTGTGTGTTCCCAGCAAGTACAGTGTATTGGACTGAAGAGAAGCTCCTTTTTTACTTAATTTCCAATAATGGGTTGAGCTAGATGTGCCCCGTTTGTGTAGGAAGCACAGTTCTTTTGTTCTGAGCTAGCTCACTGTACTGGCCCTATAGGAAACACAGTAGAGTGCAAGAATGCCCGTTTCTCAAAATCAGAGTGTTTTTCTTGCATGGCACACTAGGGTTCAGTTAAACTTCCTAAACGGAGTTGAATCACGTTCAGTTTCAAGTTCTAGCAGCAAGGGTTCATTCAGGCTAAGAACAGCACTCTTGTGCTATTCTGGCCATACACAGTGCAAATAGCATTCGCGTTTGTTCCCACCAAGTACAGTGTATTGGAATGAAGAGAAGCTCCTGTTTTACTTATTTTCCAATACTAAGTTGAACTAGATATGCCCCGTTTGTGTAGAAGCACAGTTCTTTTGTTCTGACCTAGCTCTGTGTACTGGCCCTACAGGAGACACAGGAGAGTTCAAGAATGCCCGTTTCTAAAAGCAGAGTGATTTTTTGCATGGCACACTAGGGTTCAATTAAAATTCCTAAACGGAGTTCAATCACGTTCAGTTTCAAGTTATAGCTGCAAGGGTTCATTCAGGCTAAGAACAGCACACTTGTGCTATTCTGGCCATACACAGTGCAAATAGAATTCGAGACTGTTCCCAACAAGTACAGTGTATTGGACTGAAGAGAAGCTCCTGTTTTACTTATTTTCCAATTCTGAGTTGAACTAGATATGCCACGTTTGTGTAGGAAGTACTATTCTTTTGTGCTGAGCTAGCTAACTGTACTGGCCTTATAGGAAACACAATAGAGTGCAAGAATGCCAGTTTCTCAAAAGCAGAGTGCTTTCCTTGCATGGCACACTTGGGTTCAGTTAAACTTCCTAAACGGAGTTGAATCACGTTCAGTTTCAAGTTCTAGCAGCAAGTGTTCATGCAGGCTAAGAAGAGCACTCTTGTGCTATTCTGGCCATACACAGTGCAAATGGCATTCGCGTCTGTTCCCAGCAAGTACAGTGTATTGGACTGAAGAGAAGCTCCTGTTTTACTTAATTTCCAATAATGAGTTGAGCAAGATGTGCCCCGTTTGTGTAGGAAGCACACTTCTTTTGTTCTGAGCTAGCTCACTGTACTGGCCCTATAGGAAACACAGTAGAGTGCAAGAATGTCCGTTTCTCAAAAGCATAGTGTTTTTCTTGCATGGCAGACTAGGGTTCAGTTAAACTTCCTAAACGGAATTGAATGAATTTCAGTTTCAAGTTCTAGAAGCAAGGGTTCATTCAGGCTAAGAAAAGCACTCTCGTGCTATTCTGGCCATACACAGTTCAAATAGCATTCGCATCTGTTCCCAGCAGGTACAATGTATTGGACTGAAGAGAAGCTCCTGTTGTACTTAATTTCCAATAATGAGTTGAGCAAGATGTGCCCCGTTTGTGTAGCAAGCACAGTTCTTTTGTTCTGAGCTAGCTCACTGTACTGGCCCTATAGGAAACACAGTAGAGTGCAAGAATGCCCGTTTCTCAAATGCTGAGTGTTTTTCTGGCATGGCACACTAGGGTTCAGTTAAACTTCCTAAACGGAGTTGAATCACGTTCAGTTTCAAGTTCGAGCAGCAAGGGTTCATCCAGGCTAATAAGAGCACTCCTGTGCTATTCTGGCCATACACAGAGAAAATAGCATTCGCGACTGTTCCCAGCAAGTACAGTGTATTGGACTGAAGAGAAGCTCCTGTTTTACTTTGTTTCCAATACTGAGTTGAACTAGATATGCCCCGTTTGTGTAGGAAGCACAGTTCTTTTGTTCTGAGCTACCTCACTGTACTGGCCCTATAGGAAACACAGTAGAGTGCAAGAATGCCCGTTTCTCAAAATCAGAGTGTTTTGTCTTGCGTGGCACACTAGGGTTCAGTTAAACTTCCTAAACGGAGGTGAATCACGTTCAGTTTCAAGTTCCATCAGCAAGGGTTCATTCAGGCTAAGAAGAGCACTCTTGTGCTATTTTGGCCATACACAGTGCAATAGCATTCGCGTCTATTCCAAGCAAGTACAGTGTATTGGACTGAAGAGGAGCTCCTGTTTTACTTAGCTGCCAATGCTGAGTTGAAGTAGATATTCCCCGTTTGAGTAGGAAGCACAGTTCTTTTGTTCTGAGCTAGCTCACTGTACTGGCCCTACAGGAGACACAGGAGAGTTCAAGAATGTCCGTTTCTCAAAAGCAGAGTGTTTTTCTTGCATGGCACACTAGGGTTCAGTTAAACTTCCTAAACTGAGTTGAATCACGTTCAGTTTCAAGTTCTAACAGCAAGGATACATTCAGGCTAAGAAGAGCACTCTTGTGCGATTCTGGCCATACACAGTGCAAATGGCATTCGTGTCTGTTCCCAGCAAGTACAGTGTATTGGACTGAAGAGAAGCTCCTTTTTTACTTAATTTCCAATAATGAGTTGAGCTAGATGTGCCCCGTTTGTGTAGGAAGCACAGTTCTTTTGTTCTGAGCTAGCTCAGTGTACTGGCCCTATAGGAAACACAGTAGAGAGCAAGAATGTCCGTTTCTCAAAAGCAGAGTGTTTTTCTTGCATGGCACACTAGGGTTCAGTTAAACGTCCTAAATGGAGTTGAATCATGTTCAGTTTCAAGTTCTAGCAGCAAGGGTTCATTCAGGCTAAGAACAGCACTCTTGTGCTAATCTGGCCATACACAGTGCAAATAGATTTCGCGTTTGTTCCCAGCAAGTACAGTGTATTGGACTGAAGAGAAGCTCCTGTTTCACTTAGTTTCCAATACTGAGTTGAACTAGATATGCCCCGTTTGTGTAGGAAGCACAGTTCTTTTGTTCGGAGCTAGCTCTGTGTACTGGCCCTATAGGAAACACAGTAGAGTGCAAGAATGCCCGTTTCTCAAAGGCAGAGTGTTTTTCTGGCATGGCACACTAGGGTTCAGTTAAACTTCCTAAACGGAGTTGAATCACGTTCAGTTTCAAGTTCTAGCAGCAAGGGTTCATTCAGGCTAAGAACAGCACTCTTGTGGTATTCTGGCCGTACACAGTGCAAATAGCATTCGCGTTTGTTCCCAGCAAGTACAGTGTATTGGACTGAAGAGAAGCTCCTGTTTTACTTTGTTTCCAATACTGAGTTGAACTAGATATGCTCCGATTGTGTAGGAAGCACAGTTCTTTTCTTCTGAGGTAGCTCACTGTACTGGCCCTATAGGAAACACAGTAGAGTGCAAGAATGCCCGTTTCTCAAAATCAGATTGTTTTGTCTTGCGTGGCACACTAGGGTTCAGTTAAACTTCCTAAACGGAGGTGAATCACGTTCAGTTTCAAGTTCCAGCAGCAAGGGTTCATTCAGGCTAAGAAGAGCACTCTTGTGCTATTTTGGCCATACACAGTGCAATAGCATTCGCGTCTGTTCCAAGCAAGTACAGTGTATTGGACTGAAGAGGAGCTCCTGTTTTACTTAGCTTCCAATGCTGAGTTGAAGTAGATATTCCCCGTTTGTGTAGGAAGCACAGTTCTTTTGTTCTGAGCTAGCTGTGTGTACTGGTCCTACAGGAGACACAGAAGAGTTCAAGAATGCCCGTTTCTAAAAGCAGAGTGATTTTTTGCATAGCACACTAGGGTTCAATTAAAATTCCTAAACGGAGTTGAATCACGTTCAGTTTCAAGTTCTAGCAGCAAGTGTTCATGCAGGCTAAGAAGAGCACTCTTGTGCTATTCTGGCCATACACAGTGCAAATGGCATTCGCGTCTGTTCCGAGCAAGTACAGTGTATTGGACTGAAGAGAAGCTCCTGTTTTACTTAATTTCAAATAATGAGTTGAGCAAGATGTGCCCCGTTTGTGTAGGAAGCACACTTCTTTTGTTCTGTGCTAGCTCACTGTACTGGCCCTATAGGAAACACAGTAGAGTGCAAGAATGTCCGTTTCTCAAAAGCAGAGTGTTTTTCTTGCATGGCACACTAGGGTTCAGTTAAACTTCCTAAACGGAGTTGAATGACTTTCAGTTTCAAGTTCTAGAAGCAAGGGTTCATTCAGGCTAAGAAAAGCACTCTCGGGATATTCTGGCCATACACAGTTCAAATAGCATTCGCGTCTGTTCCCAGCAGGTACAATGTATTGGACTGAAGAGAAGCTCCTGTTGTAAATAATTTCCAATAATGAGTTGAGCAAGATGTGCCCCGTTTGTGTAGCAAGCACAGTTCTTTTGTTCTGAGCTAGCTCACTGTACTGGCCCTATAGGAAACACAGTAGAGTGCAAGAATGCCCGTTTCTCAAAAGCAGAGTGCTTTTCTGGCATGGCACACTAGGGTTCAGTTAAACTTCCTAAACGGAGTTGAATCACGTTCAGTTTCAAGTTCTAGAAGCAAGGGTTCATCAAGGCTAATAAGAGCACTCTTGTGCTATTCTGGCCATACACAGAGCAAATAGCATTCGCGACTGTTCCCAGCAAGTACAGTGTATTGGACTGAAGAGAAGCTCCTGTTTTGCTTTGTTTCCAATACTGAGTTGAACTAGATATGCCCCGTTTGTGTAGGAAGCACAGTTCTTTTGTTCTGAGCTAGCTCAGTGTACTGGCCCTGTAGGAAACACAGCAGAGTGCAGGAATGCCAGTTTCTCAAAAGCAGAGTGTTTTTCTTGCGTGGCACACTAGGGTTCAGTTAAACTTCCAAAACAGAGTTGAATCACGTTCAGTTTCAAGTTCCAGCAGCAAGGGTTTATTAGGCTAAGAAGAGCACTCTTGTGCTATTTTGGCCATACACAGTGCAATAGCATACGCTTCTGTTCCCAGCAAGTTCAGTGTATTGGACTGAAGAGTAGCTCCTGTTTTACTTAGTTGCCAATACTGAGTTGAACTAGATATTCCCCGTTTGAGTAGGAAGCACAGTTCTTTTGTTCTGAGCTAGCTCACTGTACTGGCCCTATAGGAAACACAGTAGAGTGCAAGAATGTCCATTTCTCAAAAGCAGAGTGTTTTTCTTGCATGGCACACTAGGGTTCTGTTAAACTTCCTAAATGGAGTTGAATCATGTTCAGTTTCAAGTTCTAGCAGCAAGGATTCATTCAGGCTAAGAACAGCACTCTAGTCCTATTCTGGCCATACACAGTGCAAATAGCATTCGCGTTTGTTCCCAGCAAGTACAGTGTATTGGACTGAAGAGAAGCTCCTGTTTTACTCAGTTTCCAATACTGAGTTGAACTAGATATGCCCCGTTTGTGTAGGAAACACAGTTCTTTTCTTCTGAGCTAGCTCACTGTACTGGCCTTATAGGAAACACAATAAAGTGCAAGAATGCCCTTTTCTCAAAAGCAGAGTGCTTTCCTTGCATGGCACACTTGGGTTCAGTTAAACTTCCTAAACGGAGTTGAATCACGTTCAGTTTCAAGTTCTAGCAGCAAGTGTTCATGCAGGCTAAGAAGAGCACTCGTGCTATTCTGGCCATACACAGTGCAAATGGCATTTGCGTCTGTTCCGAGCAAGTACAGTGTATTGGACTGAAGAGAAGCTCCTGTTTTACTTAATTTCCAATAATGAGTTGAGCAAGATGTGCCCCGTTTGTGTAGGAAGCACACTTCTTTTGTTCTGAGCTAGCTCACTGTACTGGCCCTATAGGAAACACAGTAGAGTGCAAGAATGTCCGTTTCTCAAAAGCAGAGTGTTTTTCTTGCATGGCACACTAGGGTTCAGTTAAACTTCCTAAACGGAGTTGAATGACTTTCAGTTTCAAGTTCTAGAAGCAAGGGTTCATTCAGGCTAAGAAAAGCACTCTCGTGCTATTCTGGCCATACACAGTTCAAATAGCATTCGCGTCTGTTCCCAGCAGGTACAATGTATTGGACTGAAGAGAAGCTCCTGTTGTACTTAATTTCCAATAACGAGTTGAGCAAGATGTGCCCCGTTTGTGTAGCAAGCACAGTTCTTTTGTTCTGAGCTAGCTCACTGTACTGGCCCTATAGGAAACACAGTAGAGTGCAAGAATGCCCGTTTCTCAAAAGTAGAGTGTTTTTCTGGCATGGCACACTAGGGTTCAGTTAAACTTCCTAAACGGAGTTGAATCACGTTCAGTTTCAAGTTCTAACAGCAAGGGTACATTCAGGCTAAGAAGAGCACTCTTGTGCGATTCTGGCCATACACAGTGCAAATGGCATTCATGTCTGTTCCCAGCAAGTACAGTGTATTGGACTGAAGAGAAGCTCCTTTTTTACTTAATTTCCAATAATGAGTTGAGCTAGATGTGGCCCGTTTGTGTAGGAAGCACAGTTCTTTTGTTCCTAGCTAGCTCACTGTAATGGCCCTATAGGAAACACAATAGAGTGCAAGAATGCCCGTTTCTCAAAATCAGAGTGTTTTTCTTGCGTGGCACACTAGGGTTCAGTTAAACTTCCTAAACAGAGTTGAATCACGTTCAGTTTCAAGTTCCAGCAGCAAGGGTTTATTAGGCTAAGAAGAGCACTCTTGTGCTATTTTGACCATACACAGTGCAATAGCATTCGCGTCTGTTCCCAGCAAGTACAGTGTATTGGACTGAAGAGTAGCTCCTGTTTTACTTAGATGCCAATGCTGAGTTGAACTAGATATTCCCCGTTTGTGTAGGAAACACAGTTCTCTTGTTCTGAGCTAGCTCTGTGTACTGTCCCTACAGGAGACACAGGAGAGTTCATGAATGCCCGTTTCTCAAAAGCAGAGTGTTTTTTTTGCAAGGCACACTAGGGTACAATTAAAATTCCTAAACGGAGTTGAGTCACGTTCAGTTTCAAGTTATAGCTGCAAGGGTTCATTCAGGCTAAGAACAGCACTCTTGTGCTATTCTGGCCATACACAGTGCAAATAGAATTCGAGACTGTTCCCAACAAGTACAGTGTATTGGACTGAAGAGAAGCTCCTGTTTTACTTATTTTCCAATCCTGAGTTGAACTAAATTTGCCCCGTTTGTGTAGGAAGCACAGTTCTTTTGTTCTGAGCTAGCTCACTGTACTGGCCCTATGGGAAACACAGTAGAGTGCAAGAATGCCCGTTTCTCAAAATCAGAGTGTTTTTCTTGCATGGCACACTAGGGTTCAGTTAAACTTCCTAAACGGAGTTGAATCACGTTCAGTTTCAAGTTCTAGCAGCAAGGGTTCATTCAGGCTAAGAAAATCACTCTTGTGCTATTCTGGCCATACACAGTGCAAATAGCATTCGCGTTTGTTCCCAGCAAGTACAGTGTATTGGACTGAAGAGAAGCTCCTGTTTTACTTAGTTTCCAATACTGAGTTGAACTAGATATGCCCCGTTTGTGTAGGAAGCACAGTTCTTTTCTTCTGAGCTAGCTCACTGTACTGGCCCTATAGGAAACACAGTAGAGTGCATGAATGCCCGTTTCTCAAAATCAGAGTGTTTTTCTTGCATGGCACACTAGGGTTCAGTTAAACTTCCTAAACGGAGTTGAATCACGTTCAGTTTCAAGTTCTAGCAGGAAGGGTTCATTCAGGCTAAGAACAGCACTCTTGTGCTATTCTGGCCATACACAGTGCAAATAGCATTCGCGTCTATTTCCAGCAAGTACAGTGTATTGGACTGAAGAGAAGCTCCTGTTTTACTTAGTTAGCAATCATGAGTTGAACTAGATATGCCCCGTTTGTATAGGAAGCACAGTTCTTTTGTTCTGAGCTAGCTCACGGTAGTGGCCCTATAGGAATCACAGTAGAGTGCAAGAATGCCCATTTCTCAAAAGCAGAGTGTTTTTCTTGCATGGCACACCAGGGTTCAGTTAAACTTCCTAAACGGAGTTGAATCATGTTCAGTTTCAAGTTCTAGCAGCAAGAATTCATTCAGGCTAAGAGCAGCACTCTTGTACTATTCTGGCCATACACAGTGCAAATAGCATTCACGTCTGTTCCCAGCAAGTACAGTGTATTGGACTGAAGAGAAGCTCCTGTTTTACTTAGTTTCCAATACTGAGTTGAACTAGATATGCCCCGTTTGTGTTGGAAGCAAAGTTCTTTTGTTCTGAGCTAGCTCACTGTACTGGCCCTATAGGAAACACAGTAGAGTGCAAGAATGCCCGTTTCTCAAAATTAGAGTGTTTTTCTTGCATGGCACACTAGGGTTCAGTTAAACTTCTTAAACGGAGTTGAATCACGTTCAGTTTCAAGTTCTAGCAGCAAGGGTTCATTCAGTCTAAGAACAGCACTCTTGTGCTATTCTGGCCATACACAGTGCAAATAGCATTCGCGTCTGTTCTCAGCAAGTACAGTGTATTGGACTGAAGAGAAGTTCCTGTTTTACTTAGTTTCCAATGCTGAGTTGAACTAGATATGCCCCGTTTGTATAGGAAGCTCAGTTCTTTTGTTCTGAGCTATCTCACTGTACTGGCCCTATAGGAAAAACAGTAGAGTGCAAGAATGCCCATTTCTCAAAAGCAGAGTGTTTTTCTTGCATGACACACCAGGGTTCAGTTAAACTTCCTAAACGGAGTTGAATCATGTTCAGTTTCAAGTTCTAGCAGCAAGGATTCATTCAGGCTAAGAACAGCACTCTTGTGCTATTCTTGCCATACACAGTGCAAATAGCATCCTCGTTTGTTCCCAGCAAGTACAGTGTATTGGACTGAAGAGAAGCTCCTATTTTACTCAATTTCCAATACTGAGTTGAACTAGATATGCCCCGTATGTATTGGAAGCACAGTTCTTTTGTTCTGAGCTAGCTCACTGTACTGGCCCTATAGGAGACACAGTAGAGTGCAAGAATGCCCGTTTCTCAAAATCAGAGTGTTTTTCTTGCATGGCACACTAGGGTTCAGTTAAACTTCCTAAACGGAGTTGAATCACGTTCAGTTTCAAGTTCTAGCAGCAAGGGTTCATTCAGGCTAAGAACAGCACTCTTGTGCTATTCTGGCCATACACAGTGCAAATAGCATTCGCATCTGTTCCCAGCAAGTACAGTGTATTGGGCTGAAGAGAAGCTCCTGTTTTACTTAGTTAGCAATCCTGAGTTGAACTAGATATGCCCCGTTTGTGTAGGAAGCACAGTTCTTTTGTTCTGAGCTAGGTCAATGTACTGGCCCTATAGGAAACACAGTAGAGTGCAAGAATGCCCGTTTCCAAAAGTAGAGTGTTTCTCTTGCATAGCACACTAGAGTTCAGTTAAAGTTCCTAAACAGAGTTGAATCACATTCAGTTTCAATTTCTAGCAGCAAGGGTTCATTCAGGCTAAGAAGAGCACTCTTGTGCCATTCTGACCATACACAGTGCAAATGGCATTCGTGTCTGTTCCAAGCAAGTACAGTGTATTGGACTGAAGAGAAGCTCCTGTTTTACTTAGTTTCCAATCCTGAGTTGAACTAGATATGCCCCGTTTGTGTAGGAAGCACACTTCTTTTGTTCTGAGCTAGGTCAATGTACTGGCCCTATAGGAAACACAGTAGAGTGCAAGAATGCCCGTTTCACAAAAGTAGAGTGTTTCTCTTGCATGGTACACTAGAATTCAGTTAAAGTTCCTAAACAGAGTTGAATCACGTTCAGTTTCAAGTTCTAGCAGCAAGGGTTCATTCAGGCTAAGAAGAGCACTCTTGTGCTATTCTGGCCATACACAGTGCAAATAGCATTCGCGTCTGTTCCCAGCAAGTACAGTGTATTGGACTGAAGAGAAGCTCCTGTTTTACTTAGTTTCCAATACTGAGTTGAACTAGATATGCCACGTTTATGTAGGAAGCACAGTTCTTTTGTTCTGAGCTAGCTCACTGTACTGGCCCTATAGGAAACACAGTAGAGTGCAAGAATGCCCGTTTCTCAAAATCAGAGTGTTTTTCTTGCATGGCACACTAGGGTTCAGTTAAACTTCCTAAACGGAGTTGAATCACGTTCAGTTTCAAGTTCTAGCAGCAAGGGTTCATTCAGGCTAAGAAGAGCACTCTTGTGCTATTCTGGCCATACACAGTGCAAATAGCATTCGCGTCTGTTCCCAGCAAGTACAGTGTATTGGACTGAAGAGAAGCTCCTGTTTTACTTAGTTTCCAATACTGAGTTGAACTAGATATGCCCCGTTGGTATTGGAAGCACAGTTCTTTTTTTCTGAGCTAGCTCACTGTACTGGCCCTATAGGAAACACAGTAGAGTGCAAGAATGCCCATTTCTCAAAAGAAGAGTGTTTTTCTTGCATGGCACACTAGGGTTCAGTTAAACTTCCTAAACGGAGTTGAATCACGTTCAGTTTCAAGTTCTAGCAGCAAGGATTCATTCAGGCTAAGAACAGCACTCTTGTGCTAATCTGGCCATACACAGTGCAAATAGAATTCGCGTTTGTTCCCAGCAAGTACAGTGTATTGGACTGAAGAGAAGCTCCTGTTTCACTTAGTTTCCAATACTGAGTTGAACTAGATTTGCCCCGTTTGTGTAGGAAGCACAGTTCTTTTGTTCTGAGCTAGCTCAGTGTACTGGCCCTATAGGAAACACAGTAGAGTGCAAGAATGCCCATTTCTCAAAAGCAGAGTGTTTTTCTTGCATGGCACACTAGAGTTCAGTTAAAGTTCCTAAACAGAGTTGAATCACGTTCAGTTTCAAGTTCTAGCAGCAAGGGTTCATTCGGGCTAAGAAGAGCACTCTTGTGCTATTCTGGCAATACACAGAGCAAATAGCATTCGCGTCTGTTCCCAGCAAGTACAGTGTATCGGACTGAAGAGAAGCTCCTTTTTTACTTAGTTTCCTATTCTGAGTTGAACTAGATATGCCCCTTTTGTGTAGGAAGCACAGTTCTTTTGTTCTGAGCTAGCTCAGTGTACTGGCCCTGTAGGAAACACAGCAGAGTGCAGGAATGCCAGTTTCTCAAAAGCAGAGTGTTTTTCTTGCGTGGCACACTAGGGTTCAGTTAAACTTCCTAAACGGAGTTGAATCACGTTCAGTTTCAAGTTCTAGCACCAAGGGTTTATTAGGCTAAGAAGAGCACTCTTGTGCTATTCTGGCCATACACAGTGCAAATAGCATTCTCGTCTGTTCCCAGCAATTACAGTGTATTGGACTGAAGAGAAGCTCCTGTTTTACTTAGTTTCCAATCCTGAGTTGAACTAGATACGCCCCGTTTGTGTAGGAAGCACACTTCTTTTGTTCTGAGCTAGCTCACTGTAGTGTCCCTATAGGAAACACAGTAGAGTGCAAGAATGTCAGTTTCTCAAAAGCAGAGTGTTTTTCTTGCATGGCACACCAGGGTTCAGTTAAACTTCCTAAACGGAGTTGAATCACGTTCAGTTTCAAGTTCTAGCAGCAAGGGTTCATTCAGGTAAGAACAGCACTCTTGTGCTATTCTTGCCATACACAGTGCAAATAGCATTCGCTTCTGTTCCCAGCAAGTGCAGTGTAATGGACTGAAGAGAAGCTCCTGTTTTACTGAGTTAGCAATCATGAGTTGAACTAGATATGCGCCGTTTGTGTAGGAAGCACAGTTCTTTTGTTCTGAGCTAGGTCAATGTAGTGGCCCTATAGGAAACACAGTAGAGTGCAAGAATGCCCGTTTCTCAAAAGCAGAGTGTTTCCCTTGCATGGCACACTAGAGTTCAGTTAAAGTTCCTAAACATAGTTGAATCACGTTCAGTTTCAAGTTCTAGCATCAAGGGTTCATTCAGGCTAAGAAGAGCACTCTTGTGCTATTTTGGGCATACACAGTGCAAATGGCATTCCTGTCTGTTCCCAGCAAGTACAGTGTATTGGATTGAAGAGAAGCTCCCTTTTTACTTAATTTCCAATAATCAGTTGAGCTAGATGTGCCCCGTTTTTGTAGGAAGCACACTTCTTTTCTTCTGAGCTAGCTCACTGTACTGGCCCTATAGGAAACACAGTAGAGTGCAAGAATGTCCGTTTCTCAAAAGCAGAGTGTTTTTCTTGCATGGCACACTAGGGTTCAGTTAAACTTCCTAAACGGAGTTGAATCACGTTCAGTTTCAAATTCTAGCAGCAAGGATTCATTCAGGCTAAGAACAGCACTCTTGTGCTAATCTGGCCATACACAGTGCAAATAGCATTCGCGTTTGTTCCCAGCAAGTACAGTGTATTGGACTGAAGAGAAGCTCCTGTTTTACTTAGTTTCCTATACTGAGTTGAACTAGATATGGCCCGTTTGTGTAGGAAGCACAGTTCTTTTGTTCTGAGCTAGCTCAGTGTACTGGCCCTAGAGGAAACACAGTAGAGTGCAAGAATGCCCGTTTGGCAAAAGCAGAGTGTTTTTCATGCATGGCACACTAGAGTTCAGTTAAAGTTCCTAAATGGAGTTGAATCATTTCCAGTTTCAAGTTCTAGCAGCAAGGGTTCATCCAGGCTAATAAGAGCACTCTTGTGCTATTCTGGCCATACACAGAGCAAATAGCATTCGCGACTTTCCCAGCAAGTACAGTGTATTGGACTGAAGAGAAGCTCCTTTTTTACTTAGTTTCCTATACTGAGTTGAACTAGATATGCTCCGTTTGTGTAGGAAGCACAGTTCTTTTGTTCTGAGCTAGCTCAGTGTACTGGCCCTGTAGGAAACACAACAGAGTGCAGGAATGCCAGTTTCTCAAAAGCAGAGTGTTTTTCTTGCGTGGCACACTAGGGTTCAGTTAAACTTCCTAAATAGAGTTGAATCACGTTCAGTTTCAAGTTCCAGCAACAAGGGTTTATTAGGCTGAGAAGAGCACTCTTGTGCTATTTTGGCCATACACAGTGCAATAGCATTCGCTTCTGTTCCCAGCAAGTACAGTGTATTGGACTGAAGAGTAGCTCCTGTTTTACTTAGTTGCCAATACTGAGTTGAACTAGATATTCCCCGTTTGTGTAGGAAGCACAGTTCTTTTGTTCTGAGCTAGCTCACTGTACTGTCCCTACAGGAGACACAGGAGAGTTCAAGAATGCCCGTTTCTCAAAAGCAGAGTGTTTTTCTTGCATGGCACACTAGGGTTCAGTTAAACTTCCTAAACGGAGTTGAATAATGTTCAGTTTCAAGTTCTAACAGCAAGGGTTCATTCAGGCTAAGAAGAGCACTCTTGTGCGATTCTGGCCATACACAGTGCAAATGGCATTCGTGTCTGTTCCCAGCAAGTACAGTGCATTGCACTGAAGAAAAGCCCCTTTTTTACTTAATTTCCAATAATGAGTTGAACTAGATAAGCCCCATTGGTATTGGAAGCACAGTTCTTTTGTTCTGAGCTAGCTCACTGTACTGGCCGTATAGGAAACACACTAGAGTGCAAGAATGCCCATTTCTCAAAAGCAGAGTGTTTTTCATGCATGGCACACTAGGGTTCAATTAAACTTCCTAGAAAGAGTTGAATCACTTTCAGTTTCAAGTTCTAGCAGCAAGGGTTCATCCAGGCTATTTAATAAGAGCACTCTTGTGCTATTCTGGCCATACACAGAGCAAATAGCATTCGCGACTGTTCCCAGCAAGTACAGTGTATTGGACTGAAGAGAAGCTCCTTTTTTACTTCGTTTCCTATACTGAGTTGAACTAGATATGCCCCGTTTGTGTAGGAAGCACACTTCTTTTGTTCTGAGCTAGCTCAGTGTACTGGCCCTGTAGGAAACACAGCAGAGTGCAGGAATGCCAGTTTCTTAAAAGCAGAGTGTTTTTCTTGTGTGGCACACTAGGGTTCAGTTAAAGTTCCTAAACATAGTTGAATCACGTTCAGTTTCAAGTTCCAGCAGCAAGGGTTTATTAGGCTAAGAAGAGCACTCTTGTGCTATTCTGGCCATACACAGTGCAAATAGCATTCGCGACTGTTCCCAGCAAGTACAGTGTATTGGACAGAAGAGAAGCTCCTTTTTTACTTCGTTTCCTATACTGAGTTGAACTAGATATGCCCCGTTTGTGTAGGAAGCACAGTTCTTTTGTTCTGAGCTAGCTCACTGTACTGGCCCTACAGGAGACACAGGAGAGTTCAAGAATGCCCGTTTCTTAAAAGCAGAGTGTTTTTCTTGCATGGCACACTAGGGTTCAGTTAAACTTCCTAAACGGACTTGAATAATGTTCAGTTTCAAGTTCTAACAGCAAGGGTTCATTCAGGCTAAGAAGAGCACTCTTGTGCGATTCTGGCCATACACAGTGCAAATGGCATTCGTGTCTGTTCCCAGCAAGTACAGTGCATTGGACTGAAGAAAAGCTCCTTTTTTACTTAATTTCCAATAATGAGTTGATCTAGATGTGCCCCGTTTGTGTAGGAAGCACAGTTCTTTTGTTCAGAGCTAGCTCACTGTACTGGCCCTATAGGAAACACAGTAGAGTGCAAGAATGCCCGTTTCTCAAAAGCAGAGTGTTTTTCTTGCATGGCACACTAGAGTTCAGTTAATGTTCCTAAACAGAGTTGAATCACGTTCAGTTTCAAGTTCTAGCAGCAAGGGTTCATTCAGGCTAAGAAGAGCACTCTTGTGCTATTCTGGCTATACACAGAGCAAATTGCATTTGCATCTGTTCCCAGCAAGTACAGTGTATTGGACTGAAGAGAAGCTCCTGTTTTACTTAGTTTCCTATACTGAGTTGAAGTAGATATGGCCCGTTTGTGTAGGAAGCACAGTTCTTTTATTCTGAGCTAGCTCAGTGTACTGGCCCTATAGGAAAAACAGTAGAGTGCAAGAATGCCCGTTTCTCAAAAGCAGAGTGTTTTTCATGCATGGCACACTAGAGTTCAGTTAAATTTCCTAAACGGAGTTGAATCATGTTCAGTTTCAAGTTCTAGCAGCAAGGATTCATTCAGGCTAAGAAGAGCACTCTTGTGCTATTCTGGCCATATACAGAGCTATTGCATTCGCGTCTGTTCCCAGCAAGTACAGTGTATTGGACTGAAGAGAAACTCCTGTTTTACTTAGTTTCCTATACTGAGTTGAACTAGATATGGCCCGTTTGTGTAGGAAGCACAGTTCTTTTGTTCTGAGCTATCTCAGTGTACTGCCCCTATAGGAAACACAGTAGAGTGCAAGAATGCCCGTTTCTCAAAAGCAGAGTGTTTTTCATGCATGGCACACTAGAGTTCAGTTAAAGTTCCTAAATGGAGCTGAATCATGTCCAGTTTCAAGTTCTAGCAGCAAGGGTTCATCCAGGCTAATAAGAGCACTCTTGTGCTATTCTGGCCATACACAGAGCAAATAGCATTCGTGACTGTTCCCAGCAAGTACAGTGTATTGGACTGAAGAGAAGCTCCTTTTATACTTAGTTTCCTATCCTGAGTTGAACTAGATATGCCCCGTTTGTGTAGGAAGCACAGTTCTTCTGTTCTGAGCTAGCTCATTGTACTGGCCCTGTAGGAAACACAGCATAGTGCAGGAATGCCAGTTTCTCAAAAGCAGAGTGTTTTTCTTGCGTGGAACACTAGGGTTCAATTAAACTTCCTAAACAGAGTTGAATCACGTTCAGTTTCAAGTTCCAGCAGCAAGGGTTTATTAGGCTAAGAAGAGCACTCTTGTGCTATTTTGGCCATACACAGTGCAATAGCATTCGCTTCTGTTCCCAGCAAATACAGTGTATTGGACTGAAGAGTAGCTCCTTTTTTACTTAATTTCCAATAATGAGTTGAGCTAGATGCTCCCCGTTTGTGTAGGAAGCACACTTCTTTTGTGTTGAGCTAGCTCACTGTACTGGCCCTATAGGAAACACAGTAGAGTGCAAGAATGTCCGTTTCTCAAAAGCAGAGTGTTTTTCTTGCATGGCACACTAGGGTTCAGTTAAACTTCCTAAACGGAGTTGAATCATGTTCGGTTTCAAGTTCTAGCAGCAAGGATTCATTCAGGCTAAGAACAGCACTCTTGTGCTATTCTGGCCATACACAGTGCAAATAGCATTCGTGTTTGTTCCCAGCAAGTACAGTGTATTGGACTGAAGAGAAGCTCCTGTTTTACTTAGTTTCCAATACTGAGTTGAACTAGATATGCCCCGTTTGTGTAGGAAGCACAGTTCTTTTGTTCTGAGCTAGCTCACTGTACTGGCCCTATAGGAGACACAGTAGAGTGCAAGAATGCCCGTTTCTCAAAATCAGAGTGTTTTTCTTGCATGGCACACTAGGGTTCAGTTAAACTTCCTAAACGGAGTTGAATCACGTTCAGTTTCAAGTTCTCACAGCAAGGGTTCATTCAGGCTAAGAACTACACTCTTGTGCTATTCTGGCCATACAGAGTGCAAATAGAATTCGCGTCTGTTCCCAGCAAGAACAGTGTATTGGACTGAAGAGAAGCCCTGTTTTACTTAGTTTCCAATACTGAGTTGAACTAGATATGCCCCGTTTGTGTAGGAAGCACAGTTCTTTTGTTCTGAGCTAGCTCACTGTACTGGCCCTATAGGAAACACAGTAGAGTGCAAGAATGCCCGTTTCTCAAAAGCAGAGTGTTTTTCTTGCATGGCACACTAGGGTCCAGTTAAACTTCCTACACGGAGTTGAATCACGTTCAGTTTCCAGTTCTAGAAGCAAGGGTTCATTCAGGCTAAGAAAAGCACTCTTGTGCTATTCTGGCCATACACAGTGCAAATAGCATTCTCGTCTGTTCCCAGCAAGTACAGTGTGTTGGACTGAAGACAAGCTCCTGTTTTACTTAGTTTCCAATCCTGAGTTGAACTAGATATGCCCCTTTTGTGTAGGAAGCACAGTTCTTTTGTTCTGAGCTAGCTCACTGTACTGGCCCTATAGGAAACACAATAGAGTGCAAGAATGCCCGTTTCTCAAAAGCAGAGTGTTTTTCATGCATGGCACATTAGAGTTCAGTTAAAGTTCCTAAATGGAGTTGAATCACGTTCAGTTTCAAGTTCTAGCAGCAAGGGTTCATCCAGGCTAATAAGAGAACTCTTGTGCTATTCTGACCATACACAGAGCAAATAGCATTCTCGTCTGTTCCCAGCAAGTACAGTGTATTGGACTGAAGAGAAGCTCCTGTTTTACTTAGTTTCCTATATTGAGTTGAACTAGATATGCCCCGTTTGTTTAGGAAGCACAGATCTTTTGTTGTGAACTAGCTCACTGTACTGGCCCTATAGGAAACACAGTAGAGTGCAAGAATGCCCGTTTCTCATAAGCAGAGTGTTTTTCTGGCATGAAACACTAGGGTTCAGTTAAACTTCCTAAACGGAGTTGAATCATGTTCAGTTTCAAGTTCTAGCAGCAAGGATTCATTCAGGCTAAGAACAGCACTCTTGTGCGATTCTGGCCATACACAGTGCAAATAGCATTCGCGTTGGTTCCCAGCAAGTACAGTGTATTGGACAGAAGAGAAACTCCTGTTTTACTTAGTTTCCAATACTGAGTTGAACTAGATATGCCCCGTTTGTGTAGGAAGCACAGTTCTTTTGTTCTGAGCTAGCTACTGTACTGGCCCTATAGGAAACACAGTAGAGTGCAAGAATGCCATTTTCTCTAAAGCAGAGTGTTTTTCTTGCATGGCACACTAGGGTTCAGTTAAACTTCCTAAACGTAGTTGAATCACGTTCAGTTTAAAGTTCTAGTAGCAAGGATTCATTCAGGCTAAGAACAGCACTCTTGTGCTATTCTGGCCATACACAGTGCAAATAGCATTCGCGTTTGTTCCCTGCGAGTATTGTGTATTAGACAGAAGAGAAGCTCCTGTTTTACTTAGTTTCCAATCCTGAGTTGAACTAGATATGCCCCGTTTGTGTAGGAAGCACAGTTCTTTTGTTCTGAGCTAGCTACTGTACTGTTCAGGTTCATTCAGGCTAAGATAGCACTCTTGTGCTTTTGTGGCCTAAAAAATTGCAAATAGCATTCGCATCTGTTCCCGGCAAGTACAGTGTATTGGACTGAAGAGAAGCTACTGTTTTACTTAGTTTCCAATACTGAGTTGAACTAGATATGCCCCGTTTATGTAAGAGGCACAGTTCTTTTGTTCTGAGCTAGCTCACTGTACTGGCCCTATAGGAAACACAGTAGCGTGCAAGAATTCCCGTTTCTCAAAAGCAGAGTGTTTTTCTTGCATGGCACACTAGGGTTCAGTTAAACTTCCTAAACAGAGTTCAATCACGTTTAGTTTCAAGTTCTAACAGCAAGGGTTCATTCATGTAAGAACAAGACTCTTGTGCTATTCTGGCCATACACAGTGCAAATAGCATTCGCGTCTGTTCCCAGCAAGTAAGTGTATTGGACTGAAGAGAAGTTCCTGTTTTACTTAGTTTCCAATCCTGGGTTGAACTACATATGCCCCGTTTGTGTTGGAAGCACAGTTCTTTTGTTCTGAGCTAGCTCACTGTACTGGCCCTATATTAAACACAGTAGAGTGCAAGAATCCCCGTTTCTCAAAAACAGAGTGTTTTTCTTGCATGGCACACTAGGGTTCAGTTAAACTTCCTAAACGGAGTTGAATCACGTTCAGTTTCAAGTTCTAGCCGCCAGGGTTCATTCAGGCTAAGAAAAGCAGTCTTGTGCTATTCTGGCCATACACATTGCAAATAGTATTCGTGTCTGATCCCAGAAAGTACAGTGTATTGGACTGAAGAGAAGTTCCTGTTTTACTTAGTTTCTAATACTGAGTTGACCTAGATATGACCCGTTTGTGTACGAAGCACAGTTCTTTTGTTCTGAGCTACCTCACTGTACTGGCCATACAGGAAACACAGTAAAATGCAAGAATGCCCGTTTCTCAAAAGCAGAGTGTTTTTCTTACATGGCACACTAGGGTTCAGTTAAACTTCCTAAACGGATTTAAATCACGTTCAGGTTCAAGTTCTAGCAGAAAGGGTTCAATCAGGCTAAGAACAGCACTCTTGTGCTATTCTGGCCATACACAGTACAAATAGCATTCGGGTCTGTTCCCAGCAAGTACAGTGTATTGGACTGAATAGAAGCTCCTGTTTTACTTAATTCCAATACTGAATTGATATAGATATGCCCAGTTTGTGTAGGAAGCACACTTCTTTTGTTCTGAGCTAGCTCACTGTACTGGCCCTATAGGAAACACAACAGAGTGCAAGAATGCCCGTTTCTCAAAAGCAGAGTGTTTTTCTTGCATGGCACACTAGGGTTCAGTTAAACGTCTTAAATGGAGTTGAATCACGTTCAGTTTCAAGTTCTAACAGCAAGGATTCATTCAAGCTAAGAACAGCACTCTTGTGCTAATCTGGCCATACACAGTGGAAATAGCATTCGCTTCTATTCCCAGCAAGTACAGTGTATTGGGCTGAAGAGAAGCTCCTGTTTTACTTTGTTTCCAATCCTGAGTTGAACTAGATATGCCCCGTTTGTGTAGAAAGCACAGTTCTTTGTTCTGAGCTACCTCACTGTACTGGCCCAATATTAAACACAGTAGAGTACAAGAATGCCCGTTTCTCAAAAGCAGAGTGTTTTTCTTGCATGGCACACTAGGGTTCAGTTAAACTTCCTATAAGGAGTTGAATCACGTTCAGTTTCAAGTTCTAACAGCAAGGGTTCATTCATGTAAGAACAGCACTCTTGTGCTATTCTGGCCATACACAGTGCAAATAGCATTCGCTTCTGTTCCCAGCAAGTAAGTGTATTGGACTGAAGAGAAATTCCTGTTTTACTTAGTTTCCAATCCTGAGTTGAACTAGATATGCCCCGTTTGTGTAGGAAGCACAGTTCTTTTGTTCTGAGCTAGCTCACTTTACTGGCCATATAGGAAACACAGTAGAGTGCAAGAATGCCCGTTTCTCAAAAGCAGAGTGTTCTTCTTGCATGGCACACTAGGGTTCAGTTAAACTTCATAAAAGGAGTTGAATCACGTTCAGTTTCAAGTTCTAGCAGCAAGGGTTCATTCAACTAAGAACAGCACTCTTGTGCTATTCTGGCCATACACAGTGCAAATAGCATTCGCGTCTGTTCACAGCAAGTACAGTGTATTGGACTGAAGAGAAGCTCCTGTTTTACTTAATTTCCAATACTGAGTTGAACTAGATATGCCCCGTTTCTGTAGGAAGCACAGTTCTTTTGTTCTGAGCTAGCTCAATGTACTGGCCCTATAGGAAACACAGTAGAGTGCAAGAATGCCCGTTTCTCAAAAGCAGAGTGTTTTTCTTGCATGGCACACTAGGGTTCAGTTAAACTTCCTAAACGGAGTTGAATCACGTTTAGTTTCAAGTTCTAACACCAAGGGTTCATTCATTTAAGAACAGCATTCTTGTGCTATTCTGGCCATACACAGTGCAAATAGCATTCGCTTCTGTTCCCAGCAAGTAAGTGTATTGGACTGAAGAGAAGTTCCTGTGTTACTTAGTTTCCAATCCTTGGTTGAACTAGATATGCCCCGTTTGTGTAGGAAGCACAGTTCTTTTGTTCTGAGCTAGCTCACTGTACTGGCCATATATTAAACACAGTAGAGTGCAAGAATGCCCGTTTCTGAATAGCAGAGTGTTTTTCTTGCATGGCACACTAGGGTTCAGTTAAACTTCCTAAACGGAGTTGAATCACGTTCAGTTTCAAGTTCTAGCAGCCAGGGTTCATTCAGGCTAAGAAGAGCACTCTTGTGCTATTCTGGCCATACACAGTACAAATAGTATCCGCGTCTGTTCCCAGCAAGTACAGTGTATTGGACTGAAGAGAAGTTCCTGTTTTACTTAGTTTCTAATACTGAGTTGAACTAGATATGCCCCGTTTGTGTAGGAAGCACACTTCTTTTGTTCTGAGCTAGCTCACTTTACTGGCCATATAGGAAAAACAGTAGAGTGCAAGAATGCCCATTTCTCAAAAGCAGAGTGTTTTTCTTGCATGGCACACTAGGGTTCAGTTAAACTTCCTAAACGGAGTTGAATCACGTTCAGTTTCATGTTCTAGCAGCAAGGGTTCATTCAGGCTAAGATAGCACTCTTGTGCTATTGTGGCCATACACAGTGCAAATAGCTTTCGCGTCAGTTCCCGGAAAGTACAGTGTATTGGACTGAAGAGAAGCTACTGTTTTACTTAGTTTCCAATACTGAGTTGAACTAGATATGCCCCGTTTATGTAGGAAGCACAGTTCGTTTGTTCTGAGTTAGATCACTCTACTGGCCCTATAGGAAACACAGTAGAGTGCAAGAATGCCCGTTTCTCAAAAGCAGAGTGTTTTTCTTGCATGGCACACTAGGGTTCATATAAACTTCCTAAACGGAGTTGAATCACGTTCAGTTACAACTTCTAATAGCAAGGGTTCATTCAAGTAAGAACAGCACTCTTGTGCTATTCTGGCCATACACAGTGCAAATAGCATTCGCTTCTGTTCCCAGCAAGTACAGTGTATTGGACTGAAGAGAAGCTCCTCTTTTACTTAGTTTCCAATCCTGGGTTGAACTAGATATGCCCCGTTTGTGTAGGAAGCACAGTTCTTTTGTTCTGAGTTGGCTCACTGTACTGGCCCTATATTAAACACAGTAGAGTACAAGAATGCCCGTTTCTCAAAAGCAGAGTGTTTTTCTTGCATGGCACACTAGGGTTCATTTAAACTTCCTAAACAAAGTTGAATCACGTTCAGTTTCAAGTTCTAGCAGCCAGGGTTCATTCAGGCTAAAAACAGCACTCTTGTGCTATTCTGGCCATACACAGAACAAATAGTATCCGCGTCTATTCCCAGCAAGTAGAGTGTATTGGACTGAAGAGAAGTTCCTGTTTTACTTAGTTTCTAATACTGAGTTGAACAAGATATGCCCAGTTTGTGTAGGAAGCACAGTTCTTTTGTTCTGAGCTAGCTCACTGTACTGGCCATATAGGAAACACAGTAGAGTGCAAGAATGTCCATTTCTCAAAAGCAGAGTGTTTTTCTTGCATGGCACACTAGGGTTCAGTTAAACTTCCTAAACGGAGTTGAATCACGTTCAGTTTCATGTTCTAGCAGCAAGGGTTCAATCAGGCTAAGATAGCACTCTAGTGCTATTGTGGCCATACACAGTGCAAATAGCATTCGCGTCTGTTCCCGGCAAGTACAGTGTATTGGACTGAAGAGAAGCTCCTGTTTTACTTAGTTTGCAATACTGAGTTGAACTAGATATGCCCCTTTTATGTAGGAAGCACAGTTCGTTTGTTCTGAGCTAGCTCACTGTACTGGCCCTATAGGAAACACTGTAGAGTGCAAGAATGCCCGTTTCTCAAAAGCAGAGTGTTTTTCTTGCATGGCACACTAGGGTTCAGTTAAACTTCCTAAACGGAGTTGAATCACGTTCAGTTACAAGTTCTAACAGCAAGGTTTCATTCACGCTAAGAAGAGCACTCTTGTGCTATTCTGGCCATACACAGTGCAAATAGCATTCGCGTCTGTTCCCAGCATGTACAGTGTATTGGACTGAAGAGAAGCTCCTGTTTTACTTAGTTTCCAATACTGAGTTGAACTAGATATGCCCCATTTGTGTAGAAAGCACAGTTCTTTGTTCTGAGCTACCTCACTGTACTGGCCCAACATAAAACACAGTAGAGTACAAGAATGCCCGTTTCTCAAAAGCAGAGTGTTTTTCTTGCATGGCACACTAGGGTTCAGTTAAACTTCCTAAAAGGAGTTGAATCACGTTTAGTTTCAAGTTCTAACAGCAAGGGTTCATTCATGTAAGAACAGCACTCTTGTGCTATTCTGGCCATACACAGTGCAAATAGCATTCGCTTCTGTTCCCAGCAAGTAAGTGTATTGGACTGAAGAGAAATTCCTGTTTTACTTAGTTTCCAATCCTGGGTTTAACTAGATATGCCCCGTTTGTGTAGGAAGCACAGTTCTTTTGTTCTGAGCTAGCTCACTGTACTGGCCCTATATTAAACACAGTAGAGTGCAAGAATGCCCGTTTCTCAAAAGCAGAGTGTTTTTCTTGCATGGCACACTAGGGCTCAGTTAAACTTCCTAAACGGAGTTGAATCACGTTCAGTTTCAAGTTCTAGCAGCCAGGGTTCATTCAGGCTAAGAACAGCACTCTTGTGCTATTCTGGCCATACACAGTACAAATAGTATCCGCGTCTGTTCCCAGCAAGTACAGTGTATTGGACTGAAGAGAAGATCTTGTTTTACTTAGTTTCTAATACTGAGTTGAACAAGATATGCCCAGTTTGTGTAGGAAGCACAGTTCTTTTGTTCTGAGCTAGCTCACTGTACTGTCCCTATAGGAAACACAGTAGAGTGCAAGAGTGCGCGTTTCTCAAAAGCAGAGTGTTCTTCTTGCATGGCACACTAGGGTTCAGTTAAACTTCATAAAAGGAGTTGAATCACGTTCAGTTTCAAGTTCTAGCAGCAAGGGTTCATTCAACTAAGAACAGCACTCTTGTGCTATTCTGGCCATACACAGTGCAAATAGCATTCGCGTCTGTTCACAGCAAGTACAGTGTATTGGACTGAAGAGAAGCTCCTGTTTTACTTAGTTTCCAATTCTGAGTTGAACTAGATATGCCCCGTTTGTGTAGAAAGCACAGTTCTTTGTTCTGAGCTACCTCACTGTACTGGCCATATATTAAACACAGTAGAGTGCAAGAATGCCCATTTCTCAAAAGCAGAGTGTTTTTCTTGCATGGCACACTAGGGTTCAGTTAAACTTCCTAAACGGAGTTGAATCACGTTCAGTTTCAACTACTAGCAGCAAGGGTTCATTCAGGCTAAGAAGAGCACTCTTGTGCTATTCTGGCCATACACAGTGCAAATAGCATTCGCGTCTGTTCCCAGCAAGTACAGTGTATTGGACTGAAGAGAAGCTCCTGTTTTACTTAATTTCCAATACTGAGTTGAACTAGATATACCCCGTTTCTGTAGGAAGCACAGTTCTTTTGTTCTGAGCTAGCTCAATGTACTGGCCCTATAGGAAACAAAGTAGAGTGCAAGAATGCCCGTTTCTCAAAAGCAGAGTGTTTTTCTTGCATGGCACACTAGGGTTCAGTTAAACTTCCTAAACGGAGTTGAATCACGTTTAGTTTCAAGTTCTAACACCAAGGGTTCATTCATGTAAGAACAGCATTCTTGTGCTATTCTGGCCATACACAGTGCAAATAGCATTCGCTTCTGTTCCCAGCAAGTAAGTGTATTGGACTGAAGAGAAGTTCCTGTGTTACTTAGTTTCCAATCCTTGGTTGAACTAGATATGCCCCGTTTGTGTAGGAAGCACAGTTCTTTTGTTCTGAGCTAGCTCACTGTACTGGCCCTATATTAAACAAAGTAGAGTGCAAGAATGCCCGTTTCTGAAAAGCAGAGTGTTTTTCTTGCATGGCACACTAGGGTTCAGTTAAACTTCCTAAACGGAGTTGAATCACGTTCAGTTTCAAGTTCTAGCAGCCAGGGTTCATTCAGGCTAAGAAGAGCACTCTTGTGCTATTCTGGCCATACAGAGTACAAATAGTATCCGCGTCTGTTCCCAGCAAGTACAGTGTATTGGACTGAAGAGAAGTTCCTGTTTTACTTAGTTTCTAATACTGAGTTGAACTAGATATGCCCCGTTTGTGTAGTAAGCACAGTTCTTTTGTTCTGAGCTAGCTCACTTTACTGGCCATATAGGAAAAACAGTAGAGTGCTAGAATGCCCATTTCTCAAAAGCAGACTGTTTTTCTTGCATGGCACACTAGGGTTCAGTTAAACTTCCTAAACGGAGTTGAATCACGTTCAGTTTCATGTTCTAGCAGCAAGGGTTCATTCAGGCTAAGATAGCACTCTTGTGCTATTGTGGCCATACACAGTGCACATAGCTTTCGCGTCAGTTCCCGGAAAGTACAGTGTATTGGACTGAAGAGAAGCTACTGTTTTACTTAGTTTCCAATACTGAGTTGAACTAGATATGCCCCGTTTATGTAGGAAGCACAGTTAGTTTGTTCTGAGTTAGATCACTCTACTGGCCCTATAGGAAACACAGTAGAGTGCAAGAATGCCCGTTTCTCCAAAGCAGAGTGTTTTTCTTGCATGGCACACTAGGGTTCATATAAACTTCCTAAACGGAGTTGAATCACGTTCAGTTACAACTTCTAATAGCAAGGGTTCATTCAAGTAAGAACAGCACTCTTGTGCTACTCTGGCCATACACAGTGCAAATAGCATTCGCTTCTGTTCCCAGCAAGTACAGTGTATTGGACTGAAGAGAAGCTCCTCTTTTACTTAGTTTCCAATCCTGGGTTGAACTAGATATGCCCCGTTTGTGTAGGAAGCACAGTTCTTTTGTTCTGAGTTGGCTCACTGTACTGGCCCTATATTAAACACAGTAGAGTACAAGAATGCCCGTTTCTCAAAAGCAGAGTGTTTTTCTTGCATGGCACACTAGGGTTCATTTAAAATTCCTAAACGGAGTTGAATCACGTTCAGTTTCAAGTTCTAGCAGCCAGGGTTCATTCAGGCTAAAAACAGCACTCTTGTGCTATTCTGGCCATACACAGAACAAATAGTATCCGCGTCTATTCCCAGCAAGTACAGTGTATTGGACTGAAGAGAATTTCCTGTTTTACTTAGTTTCTAATACTGAGTTGAACAAGATATGCCCAGTTTGTGTAGGAAGCACAGTTCTTTTGTTCTGAGCTAGCTCACTGTACTGGCCATATAGGAAACACAGTAGAGTGCAAGAATGCCTGTTTCTCAAAAGCAGAGTGTTTTTCTTTCATGGCACACTAGGGGTCAGTTAAACTTCATAAACGGAGTTGAATCACGTTCAGTTTCAAGTTCTAGTAGCAAGGATTCATTCAGGCTAAGAACAGCACTCTTGTGCTATTCTGGCCATACACAGTGCAAATAGCATTCGCGTTTGTTCCCAGCGAGTATTGTGTATTAGACAGAAGAGAAGCTCCTGTTTTACTTAGTTTCCAATACTGAGTTGAACTAGATATGCCCCGTTTGTGTAGTAAGCACAGTTCTTTTGTTCTGAGCTAGCTACTGTACTGGCCCTATAGGAAACACAGTAGAGTGCATGAATGCCCGTTTCTCAAAAGCAGAGTGTTTCTCTTGCATGGCACACTAGGGTTCAGTTAAACTTCCTAAATGGAGTTGAATCACGTTCATTTTAAAGTTCTAGCAGCAAGGGTTGATTCAGGCTAAGAACAGCACTCTTGTGCTATTCTGGCCATACACAGTGCAAATAGCATTCGCGTCTGTTCCCACCAAGTACAGTGTATTGGACTGAAGAGAAGCTCCTGTTTTACTTTGTTTCCAATACTGAGTTGAACTAGAAATGCCCCGTTTGTATAGGAAGCACAGTTCTTTTGTTCTGAGCTAGCTCACTGTACTGGCCCTATATTAAACACAGTAGAGTGCAAGAATGCTCGTTTCTCAAAAGCAGAGTGTTTTTCTTGCATGGCACACTAGGGTTCAGTTAAACTTCCTAAACGGAGTTGAATCACGTTCAGTTTCAAGTTCTAGCAGCAAGGGTTCATTCAGGCTAAGATAGCACTCTTGTGCTATTGTGGCCATACACAGTGCAAATAACATTCGCGTCTGTTCCCGGCAAGTACAGTGTATTGGACTGAAGAGAAGCTACTGTTTTACTTAGTTTCCAATATTGATTTGAACGAGATATGCCCCGTTTATGTAGGAATCACAGTTCATTTGTTCTGAGCTAGATCACTCTACTGGCCCTATAGGAAACACAGTAGAGTGCAAGAATGCCCATTTCTCAAAAGCAGAGTGTTTTTCTTGCATGGCACACTAGGGTTCAGTTAAACTTCCTAAACGGAGTTGAATCACGTTCAGTTTCAAGTTCTAACTGCAAGGGTTCATTCAGGCGAAAAACAGCACTCTTGTGCTATGCTGGCCATACACAGTGCAAATAGCATTCGCTTCTGTTCCCAGCAAGTAAGTGTATTGGACTGAAGAGAAGTTCCTGTGTTACTTAGTTTCCAATCCTTGGTTGAACTAGATATGCCCCGTTTGTGTAGGAAGCACAGTTCTTTTGTTCTGAGCTAGCTCACTGTACTGGCCCTATATTAAACAAAGTAGAGTGCAAGAATGCCCGTTTCTGAAAAGCAGAGTGTTTTTCTTGCATGGCACACTAGGGTTCAGTTAAACTTCATAAACGGAGTTGAATCACGTTCAGTTTCAAGTTCTAGCAGCCAGGGTTCATTCAGGCTAAGAAGAGCACTCTTGTGCTATTCTGGCCATACACAGTACAAATAGTATCCGCGTCTGTTCCCAGCAAGTACAGTGTATTGGACTGAAGAGAAGTTCCTGTTTTACTTAGTTTCTAATACTGAGTTGAACTAGATATGCCCCGTTTGTGTAGTAAGCACAGTTCTTTTGTTCTGAGCTAGCTCACTTTACTGGCCATATAGGAAAAACAGTAGAGTGCAAGAATGCCCATTTCTCAAAGGCAGAGTGTTTTTCTTGCATGGCACACTAGGGTTCAGTTAAACTTCCTAAACGGAGTTGAATCACGTTCAGTTTCATGTTCTAGCAACAAGGGTTCATTCAGGCTAAGATAGCACTCTTGTGCTATTGTGGCCATACACAGTGCAAATAGCTTTCGCGTCAGTTCCCGGAAAGTACAGTGTATTGGACTGAAGAGAAGCTACTGTTTTACTTAGTTTCCAATACTGAGTTGAACTAGATATGCCCCGTTTATGTAGGAAGCACAGTTAGTTTGTTCTGAGTTAGATCACTCTACTGGCCCTATAGGAAACACAGTAGAGTGCAAGAATGCCCGTTTCTCAAAAGCAGAGTGTTTTTCTTGCATGGCACACTAGGGTTCATATAAACTTCCTAAACGGAGTTGAATCACGTTCAGTTACAACTTCTAATAGCAAGGGTTCATTCAAGTAAGAACAGCACTCTTGTGCTACTCTGGCCATACACAGTGCAAATAGCATTCGCTTCTGTTCCCAGCAAGTACAGTGTATTGGACTGAAGAGAAGCTCCTCTTTTACTTAGTTTCCAATCCTGGGTTGAACTAGATATGCCCCGTTTGTGTAGGAAGCACAGTTCTTTTGTTCTGAGTTGGCTCACTGTACTGGCCCTATATTAAACACAGTAGAGTACAAGAATGCCCGTTTCTCAAAAGCAGAGTGTTTTTCTTGCATGGCACACTAGGGTTCATTTAAAATTCCTAAACGGAGTTGAATCACGTTCAGTTTCAAGATCTAGCAGCCAGGGTTCATTCAGGCTAAAAACAGCACTCTTGTGCTATTCTGGCCATACACAGAACAAATAGTATCCGCGTCTATTCCCAGCAAGTACAGTGTATTGGACTGAAGAGAATTTCCTGTTTTACTTAGTTTCTAATACTGAGTTGAACAAGATATGCCCAGTTTGTGTAGGAAGCACAGTTCTTTTGTTCTGAGCTAGCTCACTGTACTGGCCATATAGGAAACACAGTAGAGTGCAAGAATGCCTGTTTCTCAAAAGCAGAGTGTTTTTCTTTCATGGCACACTAGGGGTCAGTTAAACTTCATAAACGGAGTTGAATCACGTTCAGTTTCAAGTTCTAGTAGCAAGGATTCATTCAGGCTAAGAACAGCACTCTTGTGCTTTTCTGGCCATACACAGTGCAAATAGCATTCGCGTTTGTTCCCAGCGAGTATTGTGTATTAGACAGAAGAGAAGCTCCTGTTTTACTTAGTTTCCAATACTGAGTTGAACTAGATATGCCCCGTTTGTGTAGTAAGCACAGTTCTTTTGTTCTGAGCTAGCTACTGTACTGGCCCTATAGGAAACACAGTAGCGTGCAAGAATGCCCGTTTCTCAAAAGCAGAGTGTTTTTCTTGCATGGCACACTAGGGTTCAGTTAAACTTCCTAAACAGAGTTCAATCACGTTTAGTTTCAAGTTCTAACAGCAAGGGTTCATTCATGTAAGAACAAGACTCTTGTGCTATTCTGGCCATACACAGTGCAAATAGCATTCGCGTCTGTTCCCAGCAAGTAAGTGTATTGGACTGAAGAGAAGTTCCTGTTTTACTTAGTTTCCAATCCTGGGTTGAACTACATATGCCCCGTTTGTGTTGGAAGCACAGTTCTTTTGTTCTGAGCTAGCTCACTGTACTGGCCCTATATTAAACACAGTAGAGTGCAAGAATCCCCGTTTCTCAAAAACAGAGTGTTTTTCTTGCATGGCACACTAGGGTTCAGTTAAACTTCCTAAACGGAGTTGAATCACGTTCAGTTTCAAGTTCTAGCCGCCAGGGTTCATTCAGGCTAAGAAAAGCAGTCTTGTGCTATTCTGGCCATACACATTGCAAATAGTATTCGCGTCTGTTCCCAGCAAGTACAGTGTATTGGACTGAAGAGAAGTTCCTGTTTTACTTAGTTTCTAATACTGAGTTGACCTAGATATGACCCGTTTGTGTACGAAGCACAGTTCTTTTGTTCTGAGCTACCTCACTGTACTGGCCATACAGGAAACACAGTAGAATGCAAGAATGCCCGTTTCTCAAAAGCAGAGTGTTTTTCTTACATGGCACACTAGGGTTCAGTTAAACTTCCTAAACGGATTTAAATCACGTTCAGGTTCAAGTTCTAGCAGAAAGGGTTCAATCAGGCTAAGAACAGCACTCTTGTGCTATTCTGGCCATAAACAGTACAAATAGCATTCGGGTCTGTTCCCAGCAAGTACAGTGTATTGGACTGAATAGAAGCTCCTGTTTTACTTAATTCCAATACTGAATTGATATAGATATGCCCAGTTTGTGTAGGAAGCACACTTCTTTTGTTCTGAGCTAGCTCACTGTACTGGCCCTATAGGAAACACAACAGAGTGCAAGAATGCCCGTTTCTCAAAAGCAGAGTGTTTTTCTTGCATGGCACACTAGGGTTCAGTTAAACGTCTTAAATGGAGTTGAATCACGTTCAGTTTCAAGTTCTAACAGCAAGGGTTCATTCAAGCTAAGAACAGCACTCTTGTGCTAATCTGGCCATACACAGTGCAAATAGCATTCGCTTCTGTTCCCAGCAAGTACAGTGTATTGGGCTGAAGAGAAGCTCCTGTTTTACTTAGTTTCCAATCCTGAGTTGAACTAGATATGCCCCGTTTGTGTAGAAAGCACAGTTCTTTGTTCTGAGCTACCTCACTGTACTGGCCCAATATTAAACACAGTAGAGTACAAGAATGCCCGTTTCTCAAAAGCAGAGTGTTTTTCTTGCATGGCACACTAGGGTTCAGTTAAACTTCCTAAAAGGAGTTGAATCACGTTTAGTTTCAAGTTCTAACAGCAAGGGTTCATTCATGTAAGAACAGCACTCTTGTGCTATTCTGGCCATACACAGTGCAAATAGCATTCGCTTCTGTTCCCAGCAAGTAAGTGTATTGGACTGAAGAGAAATTCCTGTTTTACTTAGTTTCCAATCCTGGGTTGAACTAGATATGCCCCGTTTGTGTAGGAAGCACAGTTCTTTTGTTCTGAGCTAGCTCACTGTACTGGCCCTATATTAAACACAGTAGAGTGCAAGAATGCCCGTTTCTCAAAAGCAGAGTGTTTTTCTTGCATGGCACACTAGGGTTCAGTTAAACTTCCTAAACGGAGTTGAATCACGTTCAGTTTCAAGTTCTAGCAGCCAGGGTTCATTCAGGCTAAGAACAGCACTCTTGTGTTATTCTGGCCATACACAGTACAAATAGTATCCGCGTCTGTTCCCAGCAAGTACAGTGTATTGGACTGAAGAGAAGATCTTGTTTTACTTAGTTTCTAATCCTGAGTTGAACTAGATATGCCCCGTTTGTGTAGGAAGCACAGTTCTTTTGTTCTGAGCTAGCTCACTGTACTGGCCATATAGGAAACACAGTAGAGTGCAAGAATGCCCGTTTCTCAAAAGCAGAGTGTTCTTCTTGCATGGCACACTAGGGTTCAGTTAAACTTCATAAAAGGAGTTGAATCACGTTCAGTTTCAAGTTCTAGCAGCAAGGGTTCATTCAACTAAGAACAGCACTCTTGTGCTATTCTGGCCATACACAGTGCAAATAGCATTCGCGTCTGTTCACAGCAAGTACAGTGTATTGGACTGAAGAGAAGCTCCTGTTTTACTTAATTTCCAATACTGAGTTGAACTAGATATGCCCCGTTTCTGTAGGAAGCACAGTTCTTTTGTTCTGAGCTAGCTCAATGTACTGGCCCTATAGGAAACAAAGTAGAGTGCAAGAATGCCCGTTTCTCAAAAGCAGAGTGTTTTTCTTGCATGGCACACTAGGGTTCAGTTAAACTTCCTAAACGGAGTTGAATCACGTTTCGTTTCAAGTTCTAACACCAAGGGTTCATTCATGTAAGAACAGCATTCTTGTGCTATTCTGGCCATACACAGTGCAAATAGCATTCGCTTCTGTTCCCAGCAAGTAAGTGTATTGGACTGAAGAGAAGTTCCTGAGTTACTTAGTTTCCAATCCTTGGTTGAACTAGATATGCCCCGTTTGTGTAGGAAGCACAGTTCTTTTGTTCTGAGCTAGCTCACTGTACTGGCCATATATTAAACACAGTAGAGTGCAAGAATGCCCGTTTCTGAAAAGTAGAGTGTTTTTCTTGCATGGCACACTAGGGTTCAGTTAAACTTCCTAAACGGAGTTGAATCACGTTCAGTTTCAAGTTCTAGCAGCCAGGGTTCATTCAGGCTAAGAAGAGCACTCTTGTGCTATTCTGGCCATACACAGTACAAATAGTATCCGCGTCTGTTCCCAGCAAGTACAGTGTATTGGACTGAAGAGAAGTTCCTGTTTTACTTAGTTTCTAATACTGAGTTGAACTAGATATGCCCCGTTTGTGTAGGAAGCACACTTCTTTTGTTCTGAGCTAGCTCACTTTACTGGCCATATAGGAAAAACAGTAGAGTGCAAGAATGCCTATTTCTCAAAAGCAGAGTGTTTTTCTTGCATGGCACACTAGGGTTCAGTTAAACTTCCTAAACGGAGTTGAATCACGTTCAGTTTCATGTTCTAGCAGCAAGGGTTCATTCAGGCTAAGATAGCACTCTTGTGCTATTGTGGCCATACACAGTGCAAATAGCTTTCGCGTCAGTTTCCGGAAAGTACAGTGTATTGGACTGAAGAGAAGCTACTGTTTTACTTAGTTTCCAATACTGAGTTGAACTAGATATGCCCCGTTTATGTAGGAAGCACAGTTCGTTTGTTCTGAGTTAGATCACTCTACTGGCCCTATAGGAAACACAATAGAGTGCAAGAATGCCCGTTTCTCAAAAGCAGAGTGTTTTTCTTGCATGGCACACTAGGGTTCATATAAACTTCCTAAACGGAGTTGAATCACGTTCAGTTACAACTTCTAATAGCAAGGGTTCATTCAAGTAAGAACAGCACTCTTGTGCTATTCTGGCCATACACAGTGCAAATAGCATTCGCTTCTGTTCCCAGCAAGTACAGTGTATTGGACTGAAGAGAAGCTCCTCTTTTACTTAGTTTCCAATCCTGGGTTGAACTAGATATGCCCCGTTTGTGTAGGAAGTACAGTTCTTTTGTTCTGAGTTGGCTCACTGTACTGGCCCTATATTAAACACAGTAGAGTACAAGAATGCCCGTTTCTCAAAAGCAGAGTGTTTTTCTTGCATGGCACACTAGGGTTCTTTTAAACTTCCTAAACAAAGTTGAATCACGTTCAGTTTCAAGTTCTAGCAGCCAGGGTTCATTCAGGCTAAAAACAGCACTCTTGTGCTATTCTGGCCATACACAGAACAAATAGTATCCGCGTCTATTCCCAGCAAGTAGAGTGTATTGGACTGAAGAGAAGTTCCTGTTTTACTTAGTTTCTAATACTGAGTTGAACAAGATATGCCCAGTTTGTGTAGGAAGCACAGTTCTTTTGTTCTGAGCTAGCTCACTGTACTGGCCATATAGAAAACACAGTAGAGTGCAAGAATGCCCATTTCTCAAAAGCAGAGTGTTTTTCTTGCATGGCACACTAGGGTTCAGTTAAACTTCCTAAACGGAGTTGAATCACGTTCAGTTTCATGTTCTAGCAGCAAGGGTTCAATCAGGCTAAGATAGCACTCTAGTGCTATTGTGGCCATACACAGTGCAAATAGCATTCGCGTCTGTTCCCGGCAAGTACAGTGTATTGGACTGAAGAGAAGCTCCTGTTTTACTTAGTTTCCAATACTGAGTTGAACTAGATATGCCCCGTTTATGTAGGAAGCACAGTTCGTTTGTTCTGAGCTAGCTCACTGTACTGGCCCTATAGGAAACACTGTAGAGTGCAAGAATGCCCGTTTCTCAAAAGCAGAGTGTTTTTCTTGCATGGCACACTAGGGTTCAGTTAAACTTCCTAAACGGAGTTGAATCACGTTCAGTTACAAGTTCTAACAGCAAGGTTTCATTCACGCTAAGAAGAGCACTCTTGTGCTATTCTGGCCATACACAGTGCAAATAGCATTCGCGTCTGTTCCCAGCATGTACAGTGTATTGGACTGAAGAGAAGCTCCTGTTTTACTTAGTTTCCAATACTGAGTTGAACTAGATATGCCCCGTTTGTGTAGGAAGCACACTTCTTTTGTTCTGAGCTAGCTCACTGTACTGGCCCTATATTAAACACAGTAGAGTACAAGAATGCCCGTTTCTCAAAAGCGGAGTGTTTTTCTTGCATGGCACACTAGGGTTCAGTTAAACGTCTTAAATGGAGTTGAATCACGTTCAGTTTCAAGTTCTAACAGCAAGGGTTCATTCAAGCTAAGAACAGCACTCTTGTGCTAATCTGGCCATACACAGTGCAAATAGCATTCGCTTCTGTTCCCAGCAAGTACAGTGTATTGGGCTGAAGAGAAGCTCCTGTTTTACTTAGTTTCCAATCCTGAGTTGAACTAGATATGCCCCGTTTGTGTAGAAAGCACAGTTCTTTGTTCTGAGCTACCTCACTGTACTGGCCCAACATAAAACACAGTAGAGTACAAGAATGCCCGTTTCTCAAAAGCAGAGTGTTTTTCTTGCATGGCACACTAGGGTTCAGTTAAACTTCCTAAAAGGAGTTGAATCACGTTTAGTTTCAAGTTCTAACAGCAAGGGTTCATTCATGTAAGAACAGCACTCTTGTGCTATTCTGGCCATACACAGTGCAAATAGCATTCGCTTCTGTTCCCAGCAAGTAAGTGTATTGGACTGAAGAGAAATTCCTGTTTTACTTAGTTTCCAATCCTGGGTTTAACTAGATATGCCCCGTTTGTGTAGGAAGCACAGTTCTTTTGTTCTGAGCTAGCTCACTGTACTGGCCCTATATTAAACACAGTAGAGTGCAAGAATGCCCGTTTCTCAAAAGCAGAGTGTTTTTCTTGCATGGCACACTAGGGTTCAGTTAAACTTCCAAAACGGAGTTGAATCACGTTCAGTTTCAAGTTCTAGCAGCCAGGGTTCATTCAGGCTAAGAACAGCACTCTTGTGCTATTCTGGCCATACACAGTACAAATAGTATCCGCGTCTGTTCCCAGCAAGTACAGTGTATTGGACTGAAGAGAAGATCTTGTTTTACTTAGTTTCTAATCCTGAGTTGAACTAGATATGCCCCGTTTGTGTAGGAAGCACAGTTCTTTTGTTCTGAGCTAGCTCACTGTACTGGCCATATAGGAAACACAGTAGAGTGCAAGAATGCCCGTTTCTCAAAAGCAGAGTGTTCTTCTTGCATGGCACACTAGGGTTCAGTTAAACTTCATAAAAGGAGTTGAATCACGTTCAGTTTCAAGTTCTAGCAGCAAGGGTTCATTCAACTAAGAACAGCACTCTTGTGCTATTCTGGCCATACACAGTGCAAATAGCATTCGCGTCTGTTCACAGCAAGTACAGTGTATTGGACTGAAGAGAAGCTCCTGTTTTACTTAATTTCCAATACTGAGTTGAACTAGATATGCCCCGTTTCTGTAGGAAGCACAGTTCTTTTGTTCTGAGCTAGCTCAATGTACTGGCCCTATAGGAAACAAAGTAGAGTGCAAGAATGCCCGTTTCTCAAAAGCAGAGTGTTTTTCTTGCATGGCACACTAGGGTTCAGTTAAACTTCCTAAACGGAGTTGAATCACGTTTCGTTTCAAGTTCTAACACCAAGGGTTCATTCATGTAAGAACAGCATTCTTGTGCTATTCTGGCCATACACAGTGCAAATAGCATTCGCTTCTGTTCCCAGCAAGTAAGTGTATTGGACTGAAGAGAAGTTCCTGAGTTACTTAGTTTCCAATCCTTGGTTGAACTAGATATGCCCCGTTTGTGTAGGAAGCACAGTTCTTTTGTTCTGAGCTAGCTCACTGTACTGGCCATATATTAAACACAGTAGAGTGCAAGAATGCCCGTTTCTGAAAAGTAGAGTGTTTTTCTTGCATGGCACACTAGGGTTCAGTTAAACTTCCTAAACGGAGTTGAATCACGTTCAGTTTCAAGTTCTAGCAGCCAGGGTTCATTCAGGCTAAGAAGAGCACTCTTGTGCTATTCTGGCCATACACAGTACAAATAGTATCCGCGTCTGTTCCCAGCAAGTACAGTGTATTGGACTGAAGAGAAGTTCCTGTTTTACTTAGTTTCTAATACTGAGTTGAACTAGATATGCCCCGTTTGTGTAGGAAGCACACTTCTTTTGTTCTGAGCTAGCTCACTTTACTGGCCATATAGGAAAAACAGTAGAGTGCAAGAATGCCTATTTCTCAAAAGCAGAGTGTTTTTCTTGCATGGCACACTAGGGTTCAGTTAAACTTCCTAAACGGAGTTGAATCACGTTCAGTTTCATGTTCTAGCAGCAAGGGTTCATTCAGGCTAAGATAGCACTCTTGTGCTATTGTGGCCATACACAGTGCAAATAGCTTTCGCGTCAGTTTCCGGAAAGTACAGTGTATTGGACTGAAGAGAAGCTACTGTTTTACTTAGTTTCCAATACTGAGTTGAACTAGATATGCCCCGTTTATGTAGGAAGCACAGTTCGTTTGTTCTGAGTTAGATCACTCTACTGGCCCTATAGGAAACACAATAGAGTGCAAGAATGCCCGTTTCTCAAAAGCAGAGTGTTTTTCTTGCATGGCACACTAGGGTTCATATAAACTTCCTAAACGGAGTTGAATCACGTTCAGTTACAACTTCTAATAGCAAGGGTTCATTCAAGTAAGAACAGCACTCTTGTGCTATTCTGGCCATACACAGTGCAAATAGCATTCGCTTCTGTTCCCAGCAAGTACAGTGTATTGGACTGAAGAGAAGATCCTCTTTTACTTAGTTTCCAATCCTGGGTTGAACTAGATATGCCCCGTTTGTGTAGGAAGTACAGTTCTTTTGTTCTGAGTTGGCTCACTGTACTGGCCCTATATTAAACACAGTAGAGTACAAGAATGCCCGTTTCTCAAAAGCAGAGTGTTTTTCTTGCATGGCACACTAGGGTTCTTTTAAACTTCTTAAACAAAGTTGAATCACGTTCAGTTTCAAGTTCTAGCAGCCAGGGTTCATTCAGGCTAAAAACAGCACTCTTGTGCTATTCTGGCCATACACAGAACAAATAGTATCCGCGTCTATTCCCAGCAAGTAGAGTGTATTGGACTGAAGAGAAGTTCCTGTTTTACTTAGTTTCTAATACTGAGTTGAACAAGATATGCCCAGTTTGTGTAGGAAGCACAGTTCTTTTGTTCTGAGCTAGCTCACTGTACTGGCCATATAGAAAACACAGTAGAGTGCAAGAATGCCCATTTCTCAAAAGCAGAGTGTTTTTCTTGCATGGCACACTAGGGTTCAGTTAAACTTCCTAAACGGAGTTGAATCACGTTCAGTTTCATGTTCTAGCAGCAAGGGTTCAATCAGGCTAAGATAGCACTCTAGTGCTATTGTGGCCATACACAGTGCAAATAGCATTCGCGTCTGTTCCCGGCAAGTACAGTGTATTGGACTGAAGAGAAGCTCCTGTTTTACTTAGTTTCCAATACTGAGTTGAACTAGATATGCCCCGTTTATGTAGGAAGCACAGTTCGTTTGTTCTGAGCTAGCTCACTGTACTGGCCCTATAGGAAACACTGTAGAGTGCAAGAATGCCCGTTTCTCAAAAGCAGAGTGTTTTTCTTGCATGGCACACTAGGGTTCAGTTAAACTTCCTAAACGGAGTTGAATCACGTTCAGTTACAAGTTCTAACAGCAAGGTTTCATTCACGCTAAGAAGAGCACTCTTGTGCTATTCTGGCCATACACAGTGCAAATAGCATTCGCGTCTGTTCCCAGCATGTACAGTGTATTGGACTGAAGAGAAGCTCCTGTTTTACTTAGTTTCCAATACTGAGTTGAACTAGATATGCCCCGTTTGTGTAGGAAGCACACTTCTTTTGTTCTGAGCTAGCTCACTGTACTGGCCCTATATTAAACACAGTAGAGTACAAGAATGCCCGTTTCTCAAAAGCGGAGTGTTTTTCTTGCATGGCACACTAGGGTTCAGTTAAACGTCTTAAATGGAGTTGAATCACGTTCAGTTTCAAGTTCTAACAGCAAGGGTTCATTCAAGCTAAGAACAGCACTCTTGTGCTAATCTGGCCATACACAGTGCAAATAGCATTCGCTTCTGTTCCCAGCAAGTACAGTGTATTGGGCTGAAGAGAAGCTCCTGTTTTACTTAGTTTCCAATCCTGAGTTGAACTAGATATGCCCCGTTTGTGTAGAAAGCACAGTTCTTTGTTCTGAGCTACCTCACTGTACTGGCCCAACATAAAACACAGTAGAGTACAAGAATGCCCGTTTCTCAAAAGCAGAGTGTTTTTCTTGCATGGCACACTAGGGTTCAGTTAAACTTCCTAAAAGGAGTTGAATCACGTTTAGTTTCAAGTTCTAACAGCAAGGGTTCATTCATGTAAGAACAGCACTCTTGTGCTATTCTGGCCATACACAGTGCAAATAGCATTCGCTTCTGTTCCCAGCAAGTAAGTGTATTGGACTGAAGAGAAATTCCTGTTTTACTTAGTTTCCAATCCTGGGTTTAACTAGATATGCCCCGTTTGTGTAGGAAGCACAGTTCTTTTGTTCTGAGCTAGCTCACTGTACTGGCCCTATATTAAACACAGTAGAGTGCAAGAATGCCCGTTTCTCAAAAGCAGAGTGTTTTTCTTGCATGGCACACTAGGGTTCAGTTAAACTTCCTAAACGGAGTTGAATCACGTTCAGTTTCAAGTTCTAGCAGCCAGGGTTCATTCAGGCTAAGAACAGCACTCTTGTGCTATTCTGGCCATACACAGTACAAATAGTATCCGCGTCTGTTCCCAGCAAGTACAGTGTATTGGACTGAAGAGAAGATCTTGTTTTACTTAGTTTCTAATACTGAGTTGAACTAGATATGCCCCGTTTGTGTAGGAAGCACAGTTCTTTTGTTCTGAGCTAGCTCACTGTACTGGCCATATAGGAAACACAGTAGAGTGCAAGAATGCCCGTTTCTCAAAAGCAGAGTGTTCTTCTTGCATGGCACACTAGGGTTCAGTTAAACTTCATAAAAGGAGTTGAATCACGTTCAGTTTCAAGTTCTAGCAGCAAGGGTTCATTCAACTAAGAACAGCACTCTTGTGCTATTCTGGCCATACACAGTGCAAATAGCATTCGCGTCTGTTCACAGCAAGTACAGTGTATTGGACTGAAGAGAAGCTCCTGTTTTACTTAGTTTCCAATTCTGAGTTGAACTAGATATGCCCCGTTTGTGTAGAAAGCACAGTTCTTTGTTCTGAGCTACCTCACTGTACTGGCCATATATTAAACACAGTAGAGTGCAAGAATGCCCATTTCTCAAAAGCAGAGTGTTTTTCTTGCATGGCACACTAGGGTTCAGTTAAACTTCCTAAACGGAGTTGAATCACGTTCAGTTTCAACTACTAGCAGCAAGGGTTCATTCAGGCTAAGAAGAGCACTCTTGTGCTATTCTGGCCATACACAGTGCAAATAGCATTCGCGTCTGTTCCCAGCAAGTACAGTGTATTGGACTGAAGAGAAGCTCCTGTTTTACTTAATTTCCAATACTGAGTTTAACTAGATATACCCCGTTTCTGTAGGAAGCACAGTTCTTTTGTTCTGAGCTAGCTCAATGTACTGGCCCTATAGGAAACAAAGTAGAGTGCAAGAATGCCCGTTTCTCAAAAGCAGAGTGTTTTTCTTGCATGGCACACTAGGGTTCAGTTAAACTTCCTAAACGGAGTTGAATCACGTTTAGTTTCAAGTTCTAACACCAAGGGTTCATTCATGTAAGAACAGCATTCTTGTGCTATTCTGGCCATACACAGTGCAAATAGCATTCGCTTCTGTTCCCAGCAAGTAAGTGTATTGGACCGAAGAGAAGTTCCTGTGTTACTTAGTTTCCAATCCTTGGTTGAACTAGATATGCCCCGTTTGTGTAGGAAGCACAGTTCTTTTGTTCTGAGCTAGCTCACTCTACTGGCCCTATATTAAACAAAGTAGAGTGCAAGAATGCCCGTTTCTGAAAAGCAGAGTGTTTTTCTTGCATGGCACACTAGGGTTCAGTTAAACTTCCTAAACGGAGTTGAATCACGTTCAGTTTCAAGTTCTAGCAGCCAGGGTTCATTCAGGCTAAGAAGAGCACTCTTGTGCTATTCTGGCCATACACAGTACAAATAGTATCCGCGTCTGTTCCCAGCAAGTACAGTGTATTGGACTGAAGAGAAGTTCCTGTTTTACTTAGTTTCTAATACTGAGTTGAACTAGATATGCCCCGTTTGTGTAGGAAGCACAGTTCTTTTGTTCTGAGCTAGCTCACTTTACTGGCCATATAGGAAAAACAGTAGAGTGCAAGAATGCCCATTTCTCAAAAGCAGAGTGTTTTTCTTGCATGGCACACTAGGGTTCAGTTAAACTTCCTAAACGGAGTTGAATCACGTTCAGTTTCATGTTCTAGCAGCAAGGGTTCATTCAGGCTAAGATAGCACTCTTGTGCTATTGTGGCCATACACAGTGCAAATAGCTTTCGCGTCAGTTCCCGGAAAGTACAGTGTATTGGACTGAAGAGAAGCTACTGTTTTACTTAGTTTCCAATACTGAGTTGAACTAGATATGCCCCGTTTATGTAGGAAGCACAGTTAGTTTGTTCTGAGTTAGATCACTCTACTGGCCCTATAGGAAACACAGTAGAGTGCAAGAATGCCCGTTTCTCAAAAGCAGAGTGTTTTTCTTGCATGGCACATTAGGGTTCATATAAACTTCCTAAACGGAGTTGAATCACGTTCAGTTACAACTTCTAATAGCAAGGGTTCATTCAAGTAAGAACAGCACTCTTGTGCTACTCTGGCCATACACAGTGCAAATAGCATTCGCTTCTGTTCCCAGCAAGTACAGTGTATTGGACTGAAGAGAAGCTCCTCTTTTACTTAGTATCCAATCCTGGGTTGAACTAGATATGCCCCGTTTGTGTAGGAAGCACAGTTCTTTTGTTCTGAGTTGGCTCACTGTACGGGCCTTTTTTAAACACAGTAGAGTACAAGAATGCCCGTTTCTCAAAAGCAGAGTGTTTTTCTTGCATGGCACACTAGGGTTCATTTCAAATTCCTAAACGGAGTTGAATCACGTTCAGTTTCAAGTTCTAGCAGCCAGGGTTCATTCAGGCTAAAAACAGCACTCTTGTGCTATTCTGGCCATACACAGAACAAATAGTATCCGCGTCTATTCCCAGCAAGTACAGTGTATTGGACTGAAGAGAATTTCCTGTTTTACTTAGTTTCTAATACTGAGTTGAACAAGATATGCCCAGTTTGTGTAGGAAGCACAGTTCTTTTGTTCTGAGCTAGCTCACTGTACTGGCCATATAGGAAACACAGTAGAGTGCAAGAATGCCTGTTTCTCAAAAGCAGAGTGTTTTTCTTGCATGGCACACTAGGGATGAGTTAAACGTCTTAAAAGGAGTTGAATCACGTTCAGTTTCAAGTTGTAGCAGCAAGGGTTCATTCAGGCTAAGAAGAGTATTCTTGTGCTATTCTGGCCAAACACAGTGCAAATAGCATTCGCGTTTGTTCCCAGCAAGTACAGTGTATTGGACGCTCCTGTTTTACTTAGTTTCCAATACTGAGTTGAACTAGATATGCGCCGTTTATGTAGAAAGCACAATTCTTTTTTTTCAGAGCTAGATCACTGTACTGGCCCTATAGGAAACACAGTAGAGTGCAAGAATGCCAGTTTCTCAAAAGCATAGTGTTTTTCTTGCATGGAGACTAGGGTTCAGTTAAACTTCTTAAACGGAGTTGAATCACGTTCAGTTTCAAGTTCTAACTGCAAGGGTTCATTCAGGCTAAGAATAGCACTCTTGTGCTATTCTGGCCATACACAGTGCAAATAGCATTCGCTTCTGTTCCCAGCAAGTACAGTGTATTGTACTGAAGAGAAGCTCCTGTTTTACTTACTTGCCAATACTGAGTTGAACTAGATAGGCCCCGTTTGTGTAGGAAGCACACTTCTTTTGTTCTAATCAAGCTCACTGTACTGGCCCTATAGGAAACACAGTAGAGTGCAAGAATGCCCGTTTCTGAAAAGCAGAGTGTTTTTCTTGCATGGCACACTAGGGTTCAGTTTAACTTACTAAACGGAGTTGAATCACGTTCAGTTTCAAGTTCTAGCAGCAAGGGTTCATTCAGGCTAAGAACAGCACTCTTGTGCTATTCTGGCCATAAACAGTGCAAATAGCATTCGCATCTGTTCCCAGAAAGTACAGTGTATTGGACTGAAGATAAGCTCCTGTTTTACTTAATTCAAATACTGAGTTGTAATAGATATGCCCCGTTTGTGTAGGAAGCACAGTTGTTTTGTTCTGAGCTAGCTCACTGTACTGACCCTATAGGAAACACAGTAGAGTGCAAGACTGCCCGTTTCTCAAAAGCAGAGTGTTTTTCTTGCATGGCACACTAAGGTTCATTTAAACTTCCTAAACGGAGTTGAATCACGTTCAGTTTCAAGTTCTAGCAGCAAGGGTTCATTCAGGCAAAGAACAGCTCTCTTGTGCTATTCTGGCCATACACAGTGCAAATAGCATTCATTTCTGTTCCCAGCAAGTACAGTGTATTTGACTGAAGAGAAGCTCCTGTTTTGCTTAGGTTACAATACTGAGTTGAACTATATATGCCCCGTTTGTCTAGGAGGAACAGTTCTTTTGTTCTAATCTAGCTCACTGTACTGGCCCTATAAGAAACACAGTAGAGTGCAAAAATGCCCGTTTCTCAAAAGCAGAGTGTTATTCTTGCATGGCACACTAGTGTTCAGTTTAACTTACTAAATGGAGTTGAATCACGTTCAGTTTCAAGTTCTAGCAGCAAGGGTTCATTCAGTCTAAGAACAGCACTCTTGTGCTATTCTGGCCATAAACAGTGTAATAGCATTCGCATCTGTTCCCAGCAAGTACAGTGTATTGCACTGAAGAGAAGCTCCTGTTTTACTTAGTTTCCAATACTGAGTTGAAATAGATGTGCCCCGTTTGTGTAGGAAGCACAGTTGTTTTGTTCTGAGCTAGCTCACCGTACTGGCCCTATAGGAAACACAGTACAGTGCAAGAATGCCCGTTTTTCAAAAGCAGAGTGTTTTTCTTGCATGGCACACTAGGGTTCAGTTAAACTTCCTAAACGGAGTTGAATCACGTTCAGTTTCAAGTTCTAGCAGCAAGGGTTCATTCAGGCTAAGAACAGCACTCTTGTGCTATTCCTGCCATACTCAGTGCAAATAGCATTCGTGTCTGTTCCCAGCAAGTACAGTGTATTGGACTGAAGAGAAGCTCCTGTTTTACTTAGTTTCCAATACTAAGTTGAACTAGATATGCCCCGTTTGTGTAGGAAGCACACTTCTTTTGTTCTGAGCTAGCTCACTGTACTGGCCCTATAGGAAACACAGTAGAGTGCAAGAATGCCCGTTTCTCAAAAGCAGAGTGTTTTTCTTGCATGGCACACTAGGGTTCAGTTAAACTTCCTAAACGGAGTTGAATCCCGTTTAGTTTCAAGTTCTAACAGCAAGGGTTCATTCATGTAAGAACAGCACTCTTGTGCTACTCTGGCCATACACAGTGCAAATAGCATTCCCTTCTGTTCCCAGCAAGTAAGTGTATAAGACTGAAGAGAAGTTCCTGTTTTTTTAGTTTCCAATCCTGGGTTGAACTAGATATGCCCCGTTTGTGTAGGAAGCACAGTTCTTTTGTTCTGAGCTAGCTCACTGTACTGGCCCTATATTAAACACAGTAGAGTGCAAGAATGCCCGTTTCTCAAAAGCGGAGTGTTTTTCGTGCATGGCATACTAGGGTTCCGTTAAACTTCCTAAACGGAGTTGAATCACGTTCAGTTTCAAGTTGTAGCAGCCAGGGTTCATTCAAGCTAAGAACAGCACTCTTGTGCTATTCTGGCCATACACAGTGCAAATAGTATCCGTGTCTGTTCCCGGCAAGTACAGTGTATGGGACTGAAGAGAAGCTACTGTTTTACTTAGATTCCAATACTGAGTTGAACTAGATATGCCCCGTTTATGTAGGAAGCCCAGTTCGTTTGTTCTGAGCTAGATCACTCTACTGGCCCTATAGGAAACACAGTAGAGTGCAAGAATGCCCGTTTCTCAAAATGAGAGTGTTTTTCTTGCATGGCACACTAGGGTTCATTTAAACTTCCAAAACGGAGTTGAATCACGTTCAGTTACAAGTTCTAACAGCAAGGTTTCATTCAGGTAAGAACAGCACTCTTGTTCTATTCTGGCCATACACAGTGCAAATAGCATTCGCTTCTGTTCCCAGCAAGTACAGTGTATTGGACTGAAGAGAAGCTCCTGTTTTACTTAGTTTCCAAACCTGGGTTGAACTAGATATGCCCCGTTTGTGTAGGAAAAACAGTTCTTTTGTTCTAATCTACCTCACTGTACTGGCCCTATAGGAAACACAGTAGAGTGCAAAAATGCCCGTTTCTCAAAAGCAGAGTGTTTTTCTTGCATGGCACACTAGGGTTCAGTTTAACTTACTAAACGGAGATGAATCACGTTCAGTTTCAAGTTCTAGCAGCAAGGGTTCATTCAGGCTAAGAACAGCACTCTTGTGCTATTCTGGCCATAAACAGTGTAATAGCATTCGCATCTGTTCCCAGCAAGTACAGTGTAATGGACTGAAGAGAAGCTCCTGTTTTACTTAGTTTCCAATACTGAGTTGAAATAGATGTGCCCCGTTTGTGTAGGAAGCACAGTTGTTTTGTTCTGAGCTTGCTCACTGTACTGGCCCTATAGGAAACACAGTAGAGTGCAAGAATGCCCGTTTCTCAAAAGCAGAGTGTTTTTCTTGCATGGCACACTAGGGTTCAGTTAAACTTCCTAAACGGAGTTGAATCACGTTCAGTTTCAAATTCTAGCAGCAAGGGTTCATTCAGGCTAAGAACAGCACTCTTGTGATATTCTGGACATACATCGTGCAATTAGCATTTGCGTCTGTTCCCAGCAAGTACAGTGTATTGGACTGAAGAGAAGCTCCTGTTTTACTTAGTTTCCAATACTGAGTTGAACTAGATATGCCCCGTTTGTGTAGAAAGCACAGTTCCTTGTTCTGAGCTAGCTCACTGTACTGGCCCAATATTAAACACAGTAGAGTGCAAGAATGCCCATTTCTCAAAAGCAGAGTGTTTTCCTTGCATGGCACACTAGGGTTCAGTTAAACTTCCTAAATGGAGTTGAATCCCGTTCAGTTTCAAGTTCTAGTAGCAAGGGTTCATTTGGCCTAAGTACAGCACTCTTGTGCTATTCTGGCCATACACAGTGCAAATAGTATTCGCGTCTGTTCCCAGCAAGTACAGTGTATTGGACTGAAGAGAAGCTCCTGTTTTACTTAGTTTCCAATACTGAGTTGAACTAGATATGCCCCGTTTGTGTAGAAAGCACAGTTCTTTGTTCTGAGCTAGCTCCCTGTACTGGCCCAATATTAAACACAGTAGAGTGCAAGAATGCCCATTTCTCAAAAGCAGAGTGTTTTTCTTGCATGGCACACTAGGGTTCAGTTAAACTTCCTAAACGGAGTTGAATCACGTTCAGCTTCAAGTTCTAGTAACAAGGGTTCATTCATGTAAGAACAGCACTCTTGTGCTATTCTGGCCATACACAGTGCAAATAGCATTCCCTTATGTTCCCAGCAAGTAAGTGTATAGGACTGAAGAGAAGCTACTGTTTTACTTAGTTTCCAAACCTGGGTTGAACTAGATATGCCCCGTTTATGTAGGAAGCACAGTTCGTTTGTTCTGAGCTAGATCACTCTACTGGCCCTATAGGAAACACAGTAGAGTGCAAGAATGCCCGTTTCTCAAAATGAGAGTGTTTTTCTTGCATGGCACACTAGGGTTCATTTAAACTTCCAAAACGGAGTTGAATCACGTTCAGTTACAAGTTCTAACAGCAAGGTTTCATTCAGGTAAAACAGCACTCTTGTGCTATTCTGGCCATACACAGTGCAAATAGCATTCGCTTCTGTTCCCAGCAAGTACAGTGTATTGGACTCAAGAGAAGTTCCTGTTTTACTTAGTTTCTAATACTGAGTTGAACTAGATATGCCCCGTTTGTGTAGGAAGCACAGTTCTTTTGTTCTGAGCTAGCTCACTGTACTGGCCATATAGGAAACACAGTAGAGTGCAAGAATGCCCATTTCTCAAAAGCAGAGTGTTTTTCTTGCATGGCACACTAGGGTTCAGTTAAACTTCCTAAACGGAGTTGAATCACGTTCAGTTTCAAGTTCTAGCAGCAAGGGTTCATTCAGGCTAAGATAGCACTCTTGTGCTATTCTGGCCATACACAGTGCAAATAGCATTCGTGTCTGTTCCTGGCAAGTACAGTGTATTGGACTGAAGAGAAGCTACTGCTTTACTTTGTTTCCAATACTGAGTTGAACTAGATATGCCCCGTTTATATAGGAAGCACAGTTCGTTTGTTCTGAGCTAGATCACTCTACTGGCCCTATAGGAAACACAGTAGAGTGCAAGAATGCCCGTTTCTCAAAAGCAGAGTGTTTTTCTTGCATGACACACTACGGTTCATTTCAACTTACTAATCTGAGTTGAATCACGTTCAGTTACAATTTCTAACAGCAAGGTTTCATTCAGGCTAAGAAGAGCACTCTTGTGCTATTCTGGCCATACACAGTGCAAATAGCATTCGCGTCTGTTCCCAGTAAGTACAGTGTGTTGGACTGAAGAGAAGCTCCTGTTTTACTTAGTTTCCAATACTGAGTTGAACTACGTATGCCCCGTTTGTGTAGAAAGCACAGTTCTTTGTTCTGAGCTAGCTCACTGTACTGGCCCAATATTAAACACAGTAGAGTGCAAGAATGCCCATTTCTCAAAAGCAGAGTGTTTTTCTTGCATGGCACACTAGGGTTCAGTTAAACTTCCTAAACGGAGTTGAATCACGTTCAGCTTCAAGTTCTAGTAACAAGGGTTCATTCATGTAAGAACAGCACTCTTGTGCTATTCTGGCCATACACAGTGCAAATAGCATTCCCTTATGTTCCCAGCAAGTAAGTGTATAGGACTGAAGAGAAGCTACTGTTTTACTTAGTTTCCAAACCTGGGTTGAACTAGATATGCCCCGTTTATGTAGGAAGCACAGTTCGTTTGTTTTGAGCTAGATCACTCTACTGGCCCTATAGGAAACATAGTAGAGTGCAAGAATGCCCGTTTCTCAAAAGCAGAGTGTTTTTCTTGCATGGCACACTAGGGTTCAGTTAAACTTCCTAAACGGAGTTGAATCACGTTCAGTTTCAAGTTCTAACAGCAAGGGTTCATTCAGGCGAAAAACAGCACTCTTGTGCTATGCTGGCCATACACAGTGCAATTAGCATTCGCTTCTGTTCCCAGAAAGTACAGTGTATTGGACTGAAGAGAAGCTCCTGTTTTACTTAGTTTCCAATACTGAGTTGAACTAGATATGCCCCGTTTGTGTAGGAAGCACAGTTCTTTTGTTCTGAGCTAGTCACTGTACTGGCCCTATATTAAACACAGTAGAGTGCAAGAATACCTGTTTCTCAAAAGCAGAGTGTTTTTCTTACATGGCACACTAGGGTTCAGTCAAACTTCCTAAACGGAGTTGAATCACGTTCAGTTTCAAGTTCCAGCAGCAAGGGTTCATTCAGGCTAAGTACAGCACTCTTGTGCTATTCTGGCCATACACAGTGCAAATAGCATTCGCTTCTGTTCCCAGCAAGTACAGTGTATTTGATTGAAGGGAAGCTCCTGTTTTGCTTAGTTTACAATACTGTGTTGAACTATATATGCCCCGTTTGTGTAGGAAGAACAGTTCTTTTGTTCTAATCTACCTCACTGTACTGGCCCTATAGGAAACACAGTAGAGTGCAAAAATGCCCGTTTCTCAAAAGCAGAGTGTTTTTCTTGCATGGCACACTAGGGTTCAGTTAAACTTCCTAAACGGAGATGAATCACGTTCAGTTTCAAGTTCTAGCAGCAAGGGTTCATTCAGGCTAAGAACAGCACTCTTGTGCTATTCTGGCCATAAACAGTGTAATAGCATTCGCATCTGTTCCCAGCAAGTACAGTGTATTGGACTGAAGAGAAGCTCCTGTTTTACTTAGTTTCCAATACTGAATTGAAATAGATGTGCCCCGTTTGTGTAGGAAGCACAGTTGTTTTGTTCTGAGCTAGCTCACTGTACTTGCCCTATAGGAAACACAGTAGAGTGCAAGAATGCTCGTTTCTCAAAAGCAGAGTGTTTTTCTTGCATGGCACACTAGGGTTCAGTTAAACTTCCTAAACGGAGTTGAATCACGTTCAGTTTCAAATTCTAGCAGCAAGGGTTCATTCAGGCTAAGAACAGCACTCTTGTGATATTCTGGCCATACATCGTGCAATTAGCATTTGCGTCTGTTCCCAGCAAGTACAGTGTATTGGACTGAAGAGAAGCCCCTGTTTTACTTAGTTTCCAATCCTGAGTTGAACTAGATATGCCCCCTTTGTGTAGGAAGCACAGTTCTTTTGTTCTGAGCTAGCTCACTGTACTGGCCCTATAGGAAACACAGTAGAGTGCAAGAATGCCCGTTTCTCAAAAGCAGAGTGTTTTTCTTGCATGGCACACTAGGGTTCAGTTAAACTTCCTAAACGGAGTTGAATCACGTTCAGTTTCAAATTCTAGCAGCAAGGGTTCATTCAGGCTAAGAACAGCACTCTTGTGCTATTCTGGCCATACACAGTGCAAATTGCATTCGCGTCTGTTCCCAGCAAGTACAGTGTATTAGACTGAAGAGAAGCTCCTGTTTTACTTAGTTTCCAATACTAAGTTGAACTAGATATGCCCCATTTGTGTAGGAAGCACACTTCTTTTGTTCTGAGCTAGCTCACTGTACTGGCCCTATAGGAAACACAGTAGAGTGCAAGAATGCCCGTTTCTCAAAAGCCGAGTGTTTTTCTTGCATGGTACACTAGGGTTCAGTTAAACTTCCTAAACGGAGTTGAATCACTTTCAGTTTCAACTTCTAGCAGCCAGGGTTCATTCAGGCTAAGAACAGCACTCTTGTGCTATTGTGGCCATACACAGTGCAAATAGCATTCGCATCTGTTCCCAGTAAGTACAGTGTGTTGGACTGAAGAGAAGCTCCTGTTTTACTTAGTTTCCAATACTGAGTTGAACTAGATATGCCCCGTTTGTGTAGAAAGCACAGTTCTTTGTTCTGAGCTAGCTCACTGTACTGGCCCAATATTAAACACAGTAGAGTGCAAGAATGCCCATTTCTCAAAAGCAGAGTGTTTTTCTTGCATGGCACACTAGGGTTCAGTTAAACTTCCTAAACGGAGTTGAATCACGTTCAGCTTCAAGTTCTAATAACAAGGGTTCATTCAGGCTAAGTACAGCACTCTTGTGCTATTCTGGCCATACACAGTGCAAATCGCATTCGCGTCTGTTCCCAGCAAGTACAGTGTATTGGACTGAAGAGAAGCTCCTGTTTTACTTAGTTTCCAATACTGAGTTGAACTAGACATGCCCCGTTTGTGTAGGAGGCACAGTTCTTTTATTCTGAGCTAGCTCACTGTACTGGCCCTATAGGAAACACAGTAGAGTACAAGAATGCCCGTTTCTCAAAAGCAGAGTGTTTTTCTTGCATGGCACACTAGGGTTCATTTAAACTTCCTAAACGGAGTTGAATCACGTTCAGTTTCAAATTCTAGCAGAAAGGGTTCATTCAGGCTAAGAACAGCACTCTTGTGCTATTCTGGCCATACACAGTGCAAATAGCATTTGCGTCTGTTCCCAGCAAGTAGAGTGTATTGGACTGAAGAGAAGCTCCTGTTTTACTTAGTTTCCAATACTGAGTTGAACTAGACATGCCCCGTTCGTGTAGGAAGCACACTTCTTTTGTTCTGAGCTAGCTCACTGTACTGGCCCTATAGGAAACACAGTAGAGTGCAAGAATGCCCGTTTCTCAAAAGCAGAGTGTTTTTCTTGCATGGCACACTAGGGTTCAGTTAAACTTCCTAAACGGAGTTGAATCACGTTCAGGTTCAAATTCTAGCAGCAAGGGTTCATCAGGCTAAGAACAGCACTCTTGTGCTATTCTGGCCATACACAGTGCAAATCGCATTCGCGTCTGTTCCCAGCAAGTACAGTGTATTGGACTGAAGAGAAGCTCCTGTTTTACTTAGTTTCCAATACTAAGTTAAACTAGATATGCCCCGTTTGTGTAGGAAGCACACTTCTTTTGTTCTGAGCTAGCTCACTGTACTGGCCCTATATCAACACAGTAGAGTGCAAGAATGCCCGTTTCTCAAAAGCAGAGTGTTTTTCTTGCATGGAACACTAGGGTTCAGTTAAACTTCCTAAACGGAGTTGAATCACTTTCAGTTTCAACTTCTAGCAGCAAGGGTTCATTCAGGCTAAGAAGAGCACTCTTGTGCTATTCTGGCGATACACAGTGCAAATAGCATTCGCGTCTGTTCCCAGCAAGTACAGTGTATTGGACTGAAGAGAAGCTCCTGTTTTACTTAATTCCAATACTGAGTTGAACTAGATATGCCCCGTTTGTGTAGGAAGCACAGTTCATTTGTTCTGAGCTAGCTCAATGTACTGGCCCTATAGGAAACAAAGTAGAGTGCAAGAATGCCCGTTTCTCAAAAGCAGAGTGTTTTTCTTGCATGGCACACTAGGGTTCAGTTAAACTTCCTAAACGGAGTTGAATCAAGTTTAGTTTCAAGTTCTAACAGCAAGGGTTCATTCATGTAAGAACAGCACTCTTGTGCTATTCTGGCCATACACAGTGCAAATAGCATTCGCTTCTGTTCCCAGCAAGTAAGTGTATAGGACTGAAGAGAAGTTCCTGTTTTACGTAGTTTCCAATCCTGGGTTGAACTAGATATGCCCCGTTTGTGTAGGAAGCACAGTTCTTTTGTTCTGAGCTAGTTCACTGTACTGGCCCTGTATTAAACACAGTAGAGTGCAAGAATGCCCGTTTCTCAAAAGCGGAGTGTTTTTCTTGCAGGGCAAACTAGGGTTCCGTTAAACTTCCTAAACGGAGTTGAATCACGTTCAGTTTCAAGTTCTAGCAGCCAGGGTTCATTCAGGCTAAGAACAGCACTCTTGTGCTATTCTGGCCATACACAGTGCAAATAGTATCCGCGTCTGTTCCCAGCAAGTACAGTGTATTGGACTGAAGAGAAGTTCCTGTTTTACTTAGTTTCTAATACTGAGTTGAACTAGATATGCCCCGTTTGTGTAGGAAGCACAGTTCTTTTGTTCTGAGCTAGCTCACTGTACTGGCCCTATAGGAAACACAGTAGAGTACAAGAATGCCCGTTTCTCAAAAGCAGAGTGTTTTTCTTGCATGGCACACTAGGGTTCATTTAAACTTCCTAAACGGAGTTGAGTCACGTTCAGTTTCAAATTCTAGCAGCAAGGGTTCATTCAGGCTAAGAACAGCACTCTTGTGCTATTCTGGCCATACACAGTGCAAATAGCATTCGCGTCTGTTCCCAGCAAGTACAGTGTATTGGACTGAAGAGAAGCTCCTGTTTTACTTAGTTTCCAATACTAAGTTGAACTAGATATGCCCCGTTTGTGTAGGAAGCACACTTCTTTTGTTCTGAGCTAGCTCACTGTACTGGCCCTATAGGAAACACAGTAGAGTGCAAGAATGACCGTTTCTCAAAAGCAGAGTGTTTTTCTTGCATGGTACACTAGGGTACAGTTAAATTTCCTAAACGGAGTTGAATCACTTTCAGTTTCAACTTCTAGCAGCAAGGGATCATTCAGGCTAAGAAGAGCACTCTTGTGCTATTCCGGCCATACACAGTGCAAATAGCATTCGCATCTTTTCCCAGCAAGTACAGTGTATTGGACTGAAGAGAAGCTCCTGTTTTACTTAAGTTCCAATACTGAGTTGAACTAGATATGCCCCGTTTATGTAGGAAGCACAGTTCGTTTGTTCTGAGCTAGATCACTGTACTGGCCCTATAGGAAACACAGTAGAGTGCAAGAATGCCCGTTTCTCAAAAGCAGAGTGTTTTTCTTGCATGACACACTAGGGTTCATTTAAACTTACTAAACTGAGTTGAATCACGTTCAGTTACAAGTTCTAACAGCAAGGTTTCATTTAGGCTAAGAACAGCACTCTTGTGCTATTCTGGCCATACACAGTGCAAATAGCATTCGCGTCTGTTCCAAGTAAGTACAGTGTATTGGACTGAAGAGAAGCTCCTGTTTTACTGAGTTTCAGATACTGAGTTGAACTAGACATGCCCCGTTTGTGTAGGAGGCACAGTTCTTTTGTTCTTAGCTAGCTCACTGTACTGGCCCTATAGGAAACACATTAGAGTGCAAGAATGCCCGTTTCTCAAAAGCAGAGTGTTTTTCTTGCATGGTACACTAGGGTTCAGTTAAACTTCCTAAACGGAGTTGAATCACGATTAGTTTCAAGTTCTAACATCAAGGGTTCTTTCATGTAAGAACAGCACTCTTGTGCTATTCTGGCCATACACAGTGCAAATAGCATTCGCTTCTGTTCCCAGCAAGTAAGTGAATAGGACTGAAGAGAAGTTCCTGTTTTACTTAGTTTCCAATCCTGGGTTGAACTAGATATGCCCCGTTTGTGTAGGAAGCACAGTTCTTTTGTTCTGAGCTAGCTCACTGTACTGGCCCTATATTAAACACAGTAGAGTGCACGAATGCCCGTTTCTTAAAAGCGGAGTGTTTTTCTTGCATGGCACACTAGGGTTCCGTTAAACTTCCTAAACGGAGTTGAATCATGATCAGTTTCAAGTTCTAGCAGCCAGGGTTCATTCAGGCTAAGAACAGACTCTTGTGCTATTCTGGCCATACACAGTGCAAATAGCATTCGCGTCTGTTCCCAGCAAGTACAGTGTATTGGACTGAAGAGAAGCTCCTGTTTTACTTAGTTTCCAATACTGAGTTGAACTAGACATGCCCCGTTTGTGTAGGAAGCACACTTCTTTTGTTCTGAGCTAGCTCACTGTACTGGCCCTATAGGAAACACAGTAGAGTGCAAGAATGCCCGTTTCTCAAAAGCAGAGTGTTTTTCTTGCATGGCACACTAGGGTTCAGTTTAACTTACTAAACGGAGTTGAATAACGTTCAGTTTCAAGTTCTAGCAGCAAGGGTTCATTCAGGCTAAGAACAGCACTCTTGTGCTCTTCTGGCCATAAACAGTGTAATAGCATTCGTATCTGTTCCCAGCAAGTACAGTGTATTGGACTGAAGAGAAGCCCCTGTTTTACTTAGTTTCCAATACTGAGTTGAAATAGATGTGCCCCGTTTGTGTAGGAAGCACAGTTGTTTTGTTCTGAGCTAGCTTACTGTACTGGCCCTATAGGAAACACAGTAGAGTGCAAGAATGCCCGTTTCTCAAAAGCAGAGTGTTTTTCTTGCATGGCACACTAGGGTTCAGTTAAACTTCCTAAACGGAGTTGAATCACGTTTAGTTTCAAGTTCTAACAGCAAGGGTTCATTCATGTAAGAACAGCACTCTTGTGCTATTCTGGCCATACACAGTGCAAATAGCATTCGCTTCTGTTCCCAGCAAGTAAGTGTATAGGACTGAAGAGAAGTTCCTGTTTTACTTAGTTTCCAATCCTGGGTTGAACTAGATATGCCCCGTTTGTGTAGGAAGCACAGTTCTTTTGTTCTGAGCTAGCTCACTGTACTGGCTCTATATTAAACACAGTAGAGTGCAAGAATGCCCGTTTCTCAAAAGCGGAGTGTTTTTCTTGCATGGCACTAGGGTTCCGTTAAACTTCGTAAACGGAGTTGAATCACGTTCAGTTTCAAGTTCTAGCAGCCAGGGTTAATTCAGGCTAAGAACAGCACTCTTGTGCTATTCTGGCCATACACAGTGCATATAGTATCCGTGTCTGTTCCCAGCAAGTACAGTGTATTGGACTGAAGAGAAGTTCCTGTTTTACTTAGTTTCTAATACTGAGTTGAACTAGATATGCCCCGTTTGTGTAGGAAGCACAGTTCTTTTGTTCTGAGCTAGCTCACTGTACTGGCCATATAGGAAACACAGTAGAGTGCAAGAATGCCCATTTCTCAAAAGCAGAGTGTTTTTCTTGCATGGCACACTATGGTTGAGTTAAACTTCCTAAACGGAGTTGAATCACGTTTAGCTTCAAGTTCTAGTAGCAAGGGTTCATTCAGGCTAAGTACAGAACTCTTGTGCTATTCTGGCCATACACAGTGCAAATAGTATTCGCGTCTGTTCCCAGCAAGTACAGTGTATTGGACTGAAGAGAAGCTCCTGTTTTACTTAGTTTCCAATACTGAGTTGAACTAGACATGCCCCGTTTGTGTAGGAGGCACAGTTCTTTTGTTCTGAGCTAGCTCACTGTACTGGCCCTATAGGAAACACAGTAGAGTACATGAATGCCTGTTTCTCAAAAGCAGAGTGTTTTTCTTGCATGGCACACTAGGGTTCATTTAAACTTCCTAAACGGAGTTGAATCACGTTCAGTTTCAAATTCTAGCAGCAAGGGTTCATTCAGGCTAAGAACAGCACTCTTGTGCTATTCTGGCCATACACAGTGCAAATAGCATTCGCTTCTGTTCCCAGCAAGTACAGTGTATTGGACTGAAGAGAAGCTCCTGTTTTACTTAGTTTCCAAACCTGGGTTGAACTAGATATGCCCCGTTTGTGTAGGAAGCACAGTTCGTTTGTTCTGAGCTAGATCACTCTACTGGCCCTATAGGAAACACAGTAGAGTGCAAGAATGCCCGTTTCTCAAAAGCAGAGTGTTTTTCTTGCATGGCACACTAGGGTTCAGTTAAACTTCCTAAACGGAGTTGAATCACGTTCAGTTTCAAGTTCTAACAGCAAGGGTTCATTCAGGCGAAAAACAGCACTCTTGTGCTATGCTGGCCATACACAGTGCAAATAGCATTCGCTTCTGTTCCCAGAAAGTACAGTGTATTGGACTGAAGAGAAATTCCTGTTTTACTTAGTTTCCAATACTGAGTTGAACTAGATATGCCCCGTTTGTGTAGGAAGCACAGTTCTTTTGTTCTGAGCTAGCTCACTGTACTGGCCCTATATTAAAGACAGTAGAGTGCAAGAATGCCTGTTTCTCAAAAGCAGAGTGTTTTTCTTACATGGCACACTAGGGTTCAGTCAAACTTCCTAAACGGAGTTGAATCACGTTCAGTTTCAAGTTCTAGCAGCAAGGGTTCATTCAGGCTAAGTACAGCACTCTTGTGCTATTCTGGACACACAGTGCAAATAGCATTCGCGTCTGTTCCCGGCAAGTACAGTGTATTGTACTGAATAGAAGCTCCTGTTTTACTTAATTCCAATACTGAATTGACCTAGATATGCCCCGTTTGTGTAGGAAGCACACTTCTTTTGTTCTGAGGTAGCTCACTGTACTGACCCTATAGGAAACCCAGTACAGTGCAAGACTGCCCGTTTCTCAAAAGCAGAGTGTTTTTTTTGCATGGCACTCTAGGGTTCAGTTAAACTTCCTAAACGGAGTTGAATCACTTTCAGTTTCAAGTTCTAGCAGCAAGGGTTCATTCAGGCTAAGAAGAGCACTCTTGTGCTATTCTGGCCATACACAGTGCAAATAGTATTCGCGTCTGTTCCCAGCAAGTACAGTGTATTTGACTGAAGAGAAGCTCCTGTTTTGCTTAGTTTACAATTCTGAGTTGAACTATATATGCCCCGTTTGTGTATGAAGAACATTTCTTTTGTTCTAATCTAGCTCACTGTACTGGCCCTATAGGAAACACAGTAGAGTGCAAAAATGCCCGTTTCTCAAAAGCAGAGTGTTTTACTTTCATGGCAAACTAGTGTTCAGTTTAACTTACTAAACGGAGTTGAATCACGTTCAGTTTCAAGTTCTAGCAGCAAGGGTTCATTCAGGCTAAGAACAGCACTCCTGTGCTCTTCTGGCCATAAACAGTGTAATAGCATTCGCATCTGTTCCCAGCAAGTACAGTGTATTGGACTGAAGAGAAGCTCCTGTTTTACTTAGTTTCCAATACTGAGTTGAAATAGATGTGCCCCGTTTGTGTAGGAAGCACAGTTGTTTTGTTCTGAGCTAGCTTACTGTACTGGTCCTATAGGAAACACAGTAGAGTGCAAGAATGCCCGTTTCTCAAAAGCAGAGTGTTTTTCTTGCATGGCACACTAGGGTTCAGTTTAACTTACTAAACGGAGTTGAATCACGTTCAGTTTCAAGTTCTAGCAGCAAGGGTTCATTCAGGCTAAGAACAGCACTCTTGTGCTCTTCTGGCCATAAACAGTGTAATAGCATTCGCATCTGTTCCCAGCAAGTACAGTGTATTGGACTGAAGAGAAGCTCCTATTTTACTTAGTTTCCAATACTGAGTTGAAATAGATGTGCCACGTTTGTGTAGGAAGCACAGTTGTTTTGTTCTGAGCTAGCTCACTGTACTGGCCCTATAGGAAACACAGTAGAGTGCAAGAATGCCCGTTTCTCAAAAGCAGAGTGTTTTTCTTGCATGGCACACTAGGGTTCAGTTAAACTTCCTAAAAGGAGTTGAATCACGTTCAGTTCCAAGTTCTAGCAGCAAGGGTTCATTCAGGCTATGAACAGCACTCTTGTGCTATTCTGGCCATATATCGTGCAATTAGCATTCGCGTCTGTTCCCAGCAAGTACAGTGTATTGGACTGAAGAGAAGCTCCTGTTTTACTTAGTTTCCAATACTGAGTTGAAATAGATGTGCCCCGTTTGTGTAGGAAGCACAGTTGTTTTGTTCTGAGCTAGCTCACTGTACTGGCCCTATAGGAAACACAGTAGAGTGCAAGAATGCCCGTTTCTCAAAAGCAGAGTGTTTTTCTTGCATGGTACACTAGGGTTCAGTTAAACTTCCTAAACGGCGTTGAATCACTTTCAGTTTCAACTTCTAGCAGCAAGGGTTCATGCAGGCTAAGAACAGCACTCTTGTGCTATTCTGGCCATACACAGTGCAAATAGCATTCGCGTCTGTTCCCAGCAAGTACAGTGTATTGGACTGAAGAGAAGCTCCTGTTTTACTTAGTTTCCAATAATGAGTTGAACTAGATATGCCCCGTTTGTGTAGGAAGCACAGTTCTTTTGTTCTGAGCTAGCTCAATGTACTGGCCCTACAAGAAACAATGTAGAGTGCAAGAATGCCCGTTTCTCAAAAGCAGAGTGTTTTTCTTGCATGGCACACTAGGGTTCAGTTAAACTTCCTAAACGGAGTTGAATCACGTTTAGTTTCAAGTTCTAATAGCAAGGGTTCATTCATGTAAGAACAGCACTATTGTGCTAATCTGGCCATACACAGTGCAAATAGCATTCGCTTCTGTTCCCAGCAAGTAAGTGTATAGGACTGAAGAGAAGTTCCTGTTTTACTTAGTTTCCAATGCTGGGTTGAACTAGATATGCCCCGTTTGTGTAGGAAGCACAGTTCTTTTGTTCTGAGCTAGCTCACTGTACTGGCCCTATAGGAAACACAGTAGAGTGCAAGAATGCCCGTTTCTCAAAAGCAGAGTGTTTTTCTTGCATGGCACACTAGGGTTCAGTTAAACTTCCTAATCGGAGTTGAATCACGTTCAGTTTCAAATTCTAGCAGCAAGGGTTCATTCAGGCTAAGAACAGCACTCTTGTGCTATTCTGGCCATACACCGTGCAATTAGCATTCGCGTCTGTTCCCAGCAAGTACAGTGTATTGGACTGAAGAGAAGCTCCTGTTTTACTTACTTGCCAATACTGAGTTGAACTAGATAGGCCCCGTTTGTGTAGGAAGCACAGTTCTTTTATTCTGAGCTAGCTCACTGGACTGGCCCTATAGGAAACACAGTAGAGTGCAAAAATGCCCGTTTCTCAAAAGCAGAGTTTCTTTCTTGCATGCCACAAGAGGGTTCAGTTAAACTTCCTAAACGGTGTTGAATCACGTTCAGTTTCAAATTCTAGCAGCAAGTGTTCATTCAGGCTAAGAACAGCACTCTTTTTCTATACTGGCCAAACACAGTGCAAATAGCATCCGCGTCTGTTCCCAGCAAGTACAGTGTATTGGACTGAAGAGAAGCTCAAGTTTTACTTAGTTTCCAATACTGAGTTGAACTAGATATGCCCCGTTTGTGTAGGAAGTACAATTCTTTTGATCTGAGCTAGCTCACTCTACTGGCCCTATAGGAAACACAGTAGAGTGCAAGAATGCCCGTTTCTCAAAAGCAGAGTATTTTTCTTGCATGGCACACTAGGGTTCAGTTAAACTTCCTAAACGGAGTTGAATCACCATCAGTTTCAAATTCAAGCAGGAAGGGTTCTTTCAGGCTAAGACCAGCACTCTTGTGCTATTCTGGCCATACACAGTGCAAATAGCATCCGTGTCTGTTCCCAGCAAGTACAGTGTATTGAACTGACGAGAAGCTCCTGTTTTACTTAGTTTCCAATCCTGATTTAACCAGATATGCCCCGTTTGTGTAGGAAGCACAGTTCTTTTGTTCTGAGCTAGCTCACTGTACTGGCCCTATAGGAAACACAGTAGAGTGCAAGAATGCCCGTTTCTCAAAAACGGAGTGTTTTTCTTGCATGGCACACTAGGGTTCAGTTAAACTTCCTAAACGGAGTTGAATCACGTTCAGTTTCAAGTTCTAACAGCAAGGGTTCATTCAGGCTAAGAACAGCACTCTTGTGCTATTCTGGGAATACACAGTGCAAATAGCATTCGCTTCTGATCCCAGCAAGTACAGTGTATAGGACTGAAGAGAAGCTCCTGTTTTACTTAGTTTCCAATACTGAGTTGAACTAGATATGCCCCGTTTGTGCCGGAAGCACAGTTCTTTTGTTCTAATCTAGCTCACTGTACTGGCCCTGTAGGAAACACAGTAGAGTGCAAAAATGGCCGTTTCTCAAAAGCAGAGTGTTTTTCTTGCATGGCACACTAGGTTTCAGTTTAACTTACTAAACGGAGTTGAATCACGTTCAATTTCAAGTTCTAGCAGCAAGGGTTCATTCAGGCTAAGAACAGCACTCTTGTGCTATTAAGGCCATAACCAGTGCAAATAGCATTCGCGTCTGTTCCCGGCAAGTACAGTGTATTGGACTGAAGAGAAGCTCCTGTTTTACTTAATTCCAATACTGAGTTGAAATAGATATGAACCGTTTGGGTAGGAAGCACAGTTGTTTTGTTCTGAGCTAGCTCACTGTACTGACCCTAAAGGAAACACAGTAGAGTGCAAGAATGCCCGTTTCTAAAAAGCAGAGTGTTTTTCTTGCATGGCACACTAGGGTTCCGTTAAACTTCCTAAAGGGAATTGAATCACGTTCAGTTTCAAGTTCTAGCAGCAAGGGTTCATTCAGGCTAAGAACAGCACTCTTGTGCTATTCTGGCCATACACAGTGAAAATAGAATTCGCGTTTGTTCCCAGCAATTACAGTGTATTGGACTGAAGAGAAGCTCCTGTTTTACTTAGTTTCCAATACTGAGTTGAACTAGATAGGCCCCGTTTGTTAGGAAGCACAGTTCTTTTGTTCTGAGCTAGCTCACTGTACTGACCCTATAGGAAACACAGTAGAGTGCAAGAATGCCTGTTTCTCAAAAGCAGAGTGTTTTTCTTGCATGGCACACTAGGGTTCAGTTAAACTTCCTAAACGGAGCTGAATCACGTTCAGTTTCAAGTTCTAGCAGCAAGGGTTCATTCAGGCTAAGAAGAGGACTCTTGTGCTATTTTGGCCATAAACAGTACAAATAGCATTCGCGTCTGTTCCCAGCAAGTACAGGGTATTGGACTGAAGAGAAGCTCCTGTTTTACTTAATTCCAATACTGAGTTGAATTAGATATGCCCCGTTTTTGTAGGAAGCACAGTTCTTTTGTTCTGAGCTAGCTCACTGTACCTGCCCTATAGGAAACACAGTAGAGTGCAAGAATGCCCGTTTCTCAAAAGCAGAGTGTTTTTCTTGCATGGCACACTAGGGTTCATTTAAACATACTAAATGGAGTTGAATCACGTTCAGATTCAAGTTCTAGCAGCAAGGGTTCATTCAGGGTAAGAACAGCACTCTTGTGCTATTCTGGCCATAAACAGTACAAATAGCATTCGCGTCTGTTCCCAGCAAGTACAGTGTATTGGACTGAAGAGAAGCTCCTGTTTTACTTAATTCCAATACTGAGTTGAAATAGATATGCCCCGTTGGTGTAGGAAGCACAGTTCTTTTGTTCTGAGCTTGCTAACTGTACCGGCCATATAGGAAACACAGTAGAGTGCAAGAATGCCCGTTTCTCAAAAGCAGAGTGTTTTTCTTCCATGGCACACTAGGGTTCAGTTAAACTTCCTAAACGGAGTGGAATCACGTTCAGTTTCAAGTACTAGCAGCTAGGGTTCATTCAGGCTAAGTAGAGCACTCTTGTGCAATTCTGTCCATACACACTGTAAATAGCATTCGCTTTTGTTCCCAGAAAGTACAGTGTATTGGACTGAGGAGCACTCCCGTTTTACTTAGTTTCAAATACTTAGTTGAACTAGATATGCCCCATTTGTGTAGGAAGCACAGTTCTTTTGTTCTGATCTAGCTCACTGTACTGGCCCTATAGGAAACACAGTAGAGTGCAAAAATGCCGGTTTCTCAACAGCAGAGTGTTTTTCTTGCATGGCACACTAGGGTTCAGTTTAACTTACTAAACAGAGTTGAATCATGTTCAGTTTCAAGTTCTAGCAGCCAGGGTTCATTCAGGCTAAGAACAGCACTCTTGTGCTATTCTGGCCATACACAGTGCAAATAGCATTTGCGTCTGTTCCCAGCAAGTACAGTGTATTGGACTGAAGAGAAGCTCCTGTTTTACTTAGTTTGCAATACTGAGTTGAACTCAATATGCCCTGTTTGTGTAGGAAGCACAGTTCTTTTGTTCTGAGCTAGCTCACTGTACTGGCCCTATAGGAAACACAGTAGAGTGCAAGAATGCCCGTTTCTCAAAAGCAGAGTGTTTTTCTTGCATGGCACACTAGGCTTCAGTTAAACTTCCTAAACGGAGTTGAATCACGTTCAGTTTCAAGTTCTAGCACCAAGGGTTCATTCAGGCTAAGAACAGCACTCTTGTGCTATTCTGGCTATACACCGTGCAAATAGCATTCGCGTCTGTTCCCAGCAAATACAGTGTATTGGACTGAAGAGAAGCTCCTGTTTTACTTAGTTTCCAATACTGAGTTGAACTAGATATGCCCCGTTTGTTCAGGAAGCACAGTTCTTTTCTTCTGATCTAGCTCACTGTACTGTCACTATAGGAAACACAGTAGAGTGCAAGAATGCCCGTTTCTCAAAAGCAGAGTGTTTTTCTTGCATGGCACACTAGGGTTCAGTTAAAATTCCTCAAAGGATTTGAATCACGTTCAGTTTCAAGTTCTAGCAGCAAGGGTTCATTCAGGCTAAGAACAGCACTCTTGTGCTATTCTGGCCATACACAGTTCAAATAGCATTTGTGTCTGTTCCCAGCAGGTACAGTGTATTGGACTGAAGAGAAGCTCCTGTTTTACTTAGTTTCCAATCCTGAGTTGAACTAGATATGCCCCGTTTGTGTAGGAAGCACAGTTCTTTTGTTCTGAGCTAGCTCACTGTACTGGCCCTATAGGAAACACAGTAGAGTGCAAGAATGCCAATTTCTCAAAAGCAGAGTGTTTTTCTTGCATGGCACATGGGTTCAATTAAACTTCCTAAAGGGAGTTGAATCACGTTCAGTTTCAAGTTCTAACAGCAAGGGTTCATTCAGGCGAAAAACAGCACTCTTGTGCTATGCTGGCCATACACAGTGCAAATAACATTTGCTTTTGTTTCCAGAAAGTACAGTGTATTGGACTGAAGAGAAGCTCCTGTTTTACTTAGGTTCCAATCCTGAGTTGAACTAGATATGCCCCGTTTATGTAGGAAGCACAGTTCTTTTTTTTCTGAACTAGATCACTGTACTGGCCAATTAGGAAACACAATAGAGCACAAGAATGCCCGTTTCTCAAAAGCAGAGTGTTTTTCTTGCACGGCACACTAAGGTTCAGTAAAACGTCCTAAAGGGAGTTGAATAACGTTCAGTTTCAAGTTCTATCAGCAAGGGTTCATTCAGGCTAAGAACAGCACTCTTGTGCTATTCTGGCCATACACAGTGCAAATAGCATTCGCGTCTGTTCCCAGCAAGTACAGTGTATTGGACTGAACAGAAGCTCCTGTTTTACTTAATTCCAATACTGAGTTGAAATAGATATGCCCCGTTTGTGTATGAAGCACAGTTCTTTTGTTCTGAGCTAGCTCACTGTACCGGCCCTATGGGAAACACAGTAGAGTGCAAGAATGCCCGTTTCTCAAAAGCAGAGTGTTTTTCTTGCATGGCACACTAGGGTTCAGTTAAACTTACTAAACGGAGTTGAATCACGTTCAGTTTCAAGTTCTAGTAGCCAGGGTTGATTCAGCCTAATAGAGCACTCTTGTGCAATTTTGGCCATACACAGTGCAAATAGCATTCGCTTTTGTTCCCAGAATTACAGTGTATTGGACTGAAGAGAAGCTCCTGTTTTACTTAGTTTCAAATACGTAGTTGAACTAGATATGCCCCATTTGTGTAGGAAGCACAGTTCTTTTGTTCTGAGCTAGCTCACTCAACTGCCCCTATAGGAATCACAGTAGAGTGCAAGAAAGCCGGTTTCTCAAAAGCAGAGTGTTTTTCTTGTATGGCACACTAGGGTTCAGATAAACTAAATAAACGGAGTTGAATCACGTTCAGTTTCAAGTTCTAGCAGCAAGGGTTCATTCAGGCTAAGAACAGCACTCTTGTGCTATAATGGCCATATACAGTACAAATAACATTCGCGTCTGTTCAAAGCAATTTCAGTGTATTGAACTGAAGAGAAGCTCCTGTTTTACTTAGTTTCCAATACTGAGTTGAACTCGATATGCCCCGTTTGTGTAGGAAGCACAGTTCTTTTGTTCTGAGGTAGCTTACTGTACTGGCCCTATAGGAAACAAAGTAGAGTGCATGAATGCCTGTTTCTCAAAAGCAGAGTGTTTTTCTTGAATGGCACACTAGGGTTCAGTTAAACTTCAGAAACGGAGTTGAATCACGTTCAGTTTCAAGTTCTAGCAGTAAGGGTTCATTCAGGCAAAGAACAGCACTCTTGTGCTATTCTGGCCATACACAGTGCAAATAGCATTCGTGTCTGTTCCCAGCAAGTACAGTGTATTGGACTGAAGAGAAGTTCCTGTTTTATTAGTTTCCAATACTGAGTTGAACTAGATAGGCCCCGTTTGTATAGGAAGCACAGTTCTTTTGTTCTGAGCTAGCTCACTGTACTGGCCCTATAGGAAACACAGTAGAGTGCAAGAATGCCTGTTTCTCAAAGCAGAGTGTTTTTCTTGCATGGCACTCTAGGGTTCAGTTAAACTTCCTAAACGGAGTTGAATCACGTTCAGTTTCACGTTCTAGCAGCAAGGGTTCATTCAGGGTAAGAACAGCACTCTTGTGCTATTCTGGCCATACACAGTGCAAATAGCATTCGCGTCTGTTCCCAGCAAGTACAGTGTATTGGACTGAAGAGAAGCACCTGTTTTACTTAGTTTCCAATACTGAGTTGAACTAGATATGCCCCGTTTGTGAAGGAAGCACAGTTCTTTTGTTCTGAGCTAGCTCACTGTACTGGCCCTATAGGAAACACAGTAGAGTGCAAAAATGCCCGTTTCTCAAAAGCAGAGTGTTTTTCTTGCATGGAACACTAGGGTTCAGATAAACTTACTAAACGGAGTTGAATCACGTTCAGTTTCAAGTTCTAGCAGCAAGGGTTCATTCAGGCTAAGAAGAGCACTCTTGTGCTATTCTGGCCATACACAGTCCAAATAGCATTCGCGTCTGTTCCCATCAAGTACAGTGTATTGGACTGAAGAGATGCTCCTGTTTTACTTAGTTTCCAATACTGAGTTGAACTAGATATGCCCCGTTTGTGTAGGAAGCACAGTTCTTTTGTTCTGAGCTAGCTCACGGTACTGGCCCTATAGGAAACACAGTAGGGTACAAGAATGCCCGTTTCTCAAAAGCAGAGTGTTTTTCTTGCATGGCACACTAGGGTTCAGTTAAACTTCCTAAACGGAGCAGAATCACGTTCAGTTTCAAGTTCTATCAGCAAGGGTTCATTCAGGCTAAGAAGAGCACTCTTGTACTATTCTGGCCATACACAGTGCAAATAGCATTCGCGTTTGTTCAAAGCAAGTACAGTGTATTTGACTGAAGAGAAGCTCCTGTTTTACTTAGTTTCAAATACTGAGTTGAACTAGATATGCCCCGTTTGTATAGGAAGCACAGTTCTTTTGTTCTGAGCTAGCTCACTGTTCTGGCCCTATAGGAAACACAGTAGAGTGCAAGAATGCCTGTTTCTCAAAAGCAGAGTATTTTTCTTGCATGGCACACTAAGGTTCAGTAAAACTTCCTAAAGGGAGTTGAATCACGTTCAGTTTCAAGTTCTAACAGCAAGGGTTCATTCAGGCTAAGAACAGCAGTCTTGTGCTATTCTGGCCATACACAGTGCAAATAGCATTCGCTTCTGTTCCCGGCAAGTACAGCGTATTGGACTGAAGAGAAGCTCCTGTTTTACTTAGTTTCCAATACTGAGTTGAACTAGATATGCCCCATTTCTGTAGGAAGCACAGTTCCTTTGTTCTGAGCTAGCTCACTGTACTGGCCCTATAGGAAACACAGTAGAGTGCAAAAATGCCCGTTTTTGAAAAGCAGAGTGTTTTTCTTGCATGGCATTCTAGCGTTCAGTTAAACTTACTAAATGGAGTTGAATCACGTTCAGATTCAATTTCTAGCAGCAAGGGTTCATTCAGGCTAAGTACAGCACTCTTGTAATGTTCTGGCCATAAACAGTACAAATAGCATTCGCGTCTGTTCCCAGCAAGTACAGTGTATTGGACTTAAGAGAAGCTCCTGTTTTACTTAATTCCAATACTGAGTTGAAATAGATATGCCCCCTTTGTGTAGGAAGCACAGTTCTTTTGTTCTGAGCTAGCTCACTGTACTGGCCCTATAGGAAACACAGTAGAGTGCGAGAATGCCCGTTTCTCAAAAGCAGAGTGTTTTTCTTGCATGGCACACTAGGGTTCAGTTAAACTTACTAAACGGAGTTGAATCTCGTTCAGTTTCAAGTTCTAGCAGCAAGGGTTCATTCAGGCTAAGAACAGCACTCTTGTGCTATTTTGGCCATACACAGTCCAAATAGCATTCACGTCTGTTCCCAGCAAGTACAGTGTATTGAACTGAAGAGAAGCTCCTGTTTTACTTAGTTTCCAATACTGAGTTGAACTAGATATGCCCCGTTAGTGTAGGAAGCACAGTTCTTTTGTTCTGAGGTAGCTTACTGTACTGGCCCTATAGGAAACAAAGTAGAGTGCAAGAATGCCTGTTTCTCAAAAGCAGAGTGTTTTTCTTGCATGGCACACTAGGGTTCAGTTAAATGTCCTAAACGGAGTTGAATCACGTTCAGTTTCAAGTTCTAGCAGCAAGGGTTCATTCAGGCTAAGAACAGCTCTCTTGTGCTATTCTGGCCATACACAGTGCAAATAGCATTCGTGTCTGTTCCCAGCAAGTACAGTTTATTGGACTGAAGAGAAGCTCCTGTTTTACTTAGTTTCCAATACTGAGTTGAACTAGATATGCCCCGTTTGTGTAGGAAGCACAGTTCTTTTGTTCTGAGCTAGCTCACTATACTGGCCCTATAGGAAACACAGTAGAGTGCAAGAATGCCCGTTTCTCAAAAGCAGAGTGTTATTCTTGCATGGCACACTAGGGTTCAGTTAAACTTCCTAAACGGAGTTGAATCCTGTTCAGTTTCAAGTTCTAGCAGCAAGGGTTCATTCAGGCTAAAACCGCACTCTTGTGCTATTGTGGCCATACACAGTGCAAATAGCATTCACGTCTTCCCAGCAAGTTCAGTGTATTTGACTAAAGAGAAGCGCCTGTTTTACTTAGTTTCCAATCCTGAGTTGAACTAGATATGCCCCGTTTGTGTAGGAAGTACAGTTCTTTTGTTCTGAGTTAGCTCAATGTACTGGCCCTATAGGAAACACAGTAGAGTGCAAGAATGCCTGCTTCTCAAAAGCAGAGTGTTTTTCTTGGATGGCACACTAGAGTTCAGTTAAATTTCCGAAACGGAGTTGAATCACATTCAGTTTCAAGTTCTAGCAGCAAGGGTTCATTCAGGCTAAGAAGAGCACTCTTGTACTTTTCTGGCCATACACAGTGCAAATAGCATTCGCGTCTGTTCCCAGCAAGTACAGTGTATTGGACTGAAGAGAAGCTCCTGTTTTACTTAGTTTCCAATACTGAGTTGAACTAGATATGCCCCGTTTGAGTAGGAAATACAGTTCTTTTGTTCTGAGCTCGCTCAATGTACTGGCCCTATAGGAAACACAGTAGAGTGCAAGAATGCCTGTTTCTCAAAAACAGAGTGTTTTTCTTGCATGGCACACTAGGGTTCAGTTAAACTTCCTAAACGGAGTTGAATCACGTTCAGTTTCAAGTTCTAGCAGCAAGGGTTCATTCAGGCTAAGAACAGCACTCTTGTGCTATTCTGGCCATAAACAGTGCAAATAGCATTCGCGTCTGTTCCCAGCAAGTACAGTGTATTGGACTGAAGAGAAGCTCCTGTTCTACTTAATTCCAATACTGAGTTGAAATAGATATGCCCCGTTTGTGTAGGAAGCACAGTTCTTTTGTTCTGAGCTAGCTCACTGTACTGACCCTATAGGAAGCACCGTAGAGTGCAAGAATGCCCGTTTCTCAAAAGCACAGTGTTTTTCTTGAATGGCACACTAGGGTTCAGTTAAACTTCAGAAACAGAGTTGAATCACGTTCAGTTTCAAGTTCTAGCAGCAAGGGTTCATTCAGGCAAAGAACAGCACTCTTGTGCTTTTCTGGCCATACACAGTACAAATAGCATTCGCGTCTGTTCCCAGCAAGTACAGTGTATTGGACTGAAGAAAAGCTCCTATTTTATTAGTTTCCAATACTGAGTTGAACTAGATATGCCCCGTTTGTGTAGGAAGCACAGTTCTTTTGTTCTGAGCTAGCTCACTGTACTGGCCCTATAGGAAACACAGTAGAGTGCAAGAATGCCTGTTTCTCAAAAGCAGAGTGTTTTTCTTGCATGGCACTGTAGGGTTCAGTTAAACTTACTAAACGGAGTTGAATCTCGTTCAGTTTCAAGTTCTAGCAGCAAGGGTTCATTCAGGCTAAGAACAGCACTCTTGTGCTATTTTGGCCATACACAGTGCAAATAGCATTCGTGTCTGTTCCCAGCAAGTACAGTATTAGACTGAAGAGATGCTCCTGTTTTACTTAGTTTCCAATACTGAGTTGAACTAGATATGCCCCGTTTGTGTAGGAAGCACAGTTCTTTTGTTCTGAGCTAGCTCACTATACTGGCCCTATAGGAAACACAGTAGAGTGCAAGAATGCCCGTTTCTCAAAAGCAGAGTGTTATTCTTGCATGGCACACTAGGGTTCAGTTAAACTTCCTAAACGGAGTTGAATCACGTTCAGTTTCAAGTTCTATCAGCAAGGGTTCATTCAGGCTAAGAACAGCACTCTTGTGCTATTCTGGCCATAAACAGTACAAATAGCATTCACGTCTGTTCCCAGCTAGTACAGTGTATTGGACTGAAGAGAAGCTCCTGTTTTACTTAGTTTCCAATACTGAGTTGAACTAGATATGCCCCGTTTGTGTAGGAAGCACAGTTCTTTTGTTCTGAGCTAGCTCACTGTACTGGCCCTATAGGAAACACAGTAGAGTGCAAGAATGCCTGTTTCTCAAAGGCCCAGTGGTTTTTCTTGCATGGAACACTAGGGTTCAGATAAACTTACTAAACGGAGTTGAATCACGTTCAGTTTCAAGTTCTAGCAGCAAGGGTTCATTCAGGCTAAGAAGAGCACTCTTGTGCTATTCTGGCCATACACAGTGCAAATAGCATTCGCGTCTGTTCCCATCAAGTACAGTGTATTGGACTGAAGAGAAGCTCCTGTTTTACTTAGTTTCCAATACTGAGTTGAACTAGATATGCCCCGTTTGTGTAGGAAGCACAGTTCTTTTGTTCTGAGCTAGCTCACGGTACTGGCCCTATAGGAAACACACTAGAGTGCAAGAATGCCCGTTTCTCAAAAGCAGAGTGTTTTTCTTGCATGGCACACTAGGGTTCAGTTAAACTTCCTAAACGGAGCAGAATCACGTTCAGTTTCAAGTTCTATCAGCAAGGGTTCATTCAGGCTAAGAAGAGCACTCTTGTACTATTCTGGCCATACACAGTGCAAATAGCATTCGCGTTTGTTCAAAGCAAGTACAGTGTATTTGACTGAAGAGAAGCTCCTGTTTTACTTAGTTTCAAATACTGAGTTGAACTAGATATACCCCGTTTGTATAGGAAGCACAGTTCTTTTGTTCTGAGCTAGCTCACTGTTCTGGCCCTATAGGAAACACAGTAGAGTGCAAGAATGCCTGTTTCTCAAAAGCAGAGTATTTTTCTTGCATGGCACACTAAGGTTCAGTAAAACTTCCTAAAGGGAGTTGAATCACGTTCAGTTTCAAGTTCTAACAGCAAGGGTTAATTCAGGCTAAGAACAGCAGTCTTGTGCTATTCTGGCCATACACAGTGCAAATAGCATTCGCTTCTGTTCCCGGCAAGTACAGCGTATTGGACTGAAGAGAAGCTCCTGTTTTACTTAGTTTCCAATACTGAGTTGAACTAGATATGCCCCATTTCTGTAGGAAGCACAGTTCCTTTGTTCTGAGCTAGCTCACTGTACTGGCCCTATAGGAAACACAGTAGAGTGCATAAATGCCCGTTTTTGAAAAGCAGAGTGTTTTTCTTGCATGGCACTCTAGCGTACAGTTAAACTTCCTAAACGGAGTTGAATCACGTTCAGGTTCAAGTTCTAGCAGCAAGGGTTGATTCAGGCTAAGAACAGCACTCTTGTGCTATTCTGGCCATACACAGTACAAATAGCATTCGCGTTTGTTCCCAGCAAGTACAGCGTATTGGAATGAAGAGAAGCTCCTGTTTTACTTAGTTTCGAATCCTGAGTTGAACTATATATTCCCCGTTTATGTAGGAATCACAGTTCTTTTTTTCTGAACTATATCACTGTACTGGCCCTGTAGGAAACAGAGAAGAGCACAAGAATGCCCGTTTCTCAAAAGCAGAGTGTTTTTCTTGCATGGCACACAAGGTTCAGTAAAACTTCCTAAAGGGAGTTGAATCACGTTCAGTTTCAAGTTCTAACAGCAAGGGTTCATTCAGTCTAAGAACAGCAGTCTTGTGCTATTCTGGCCATACACAGTGCAAATAGCATTCGCTTCTGTTCCCGGCATGTACAGCGTATTGGACTGAGGAGAAGCTCCTGTTTTACTTAGTTTCCAATACTGAGTTGAACTAGATATGCCCCGTTTGTGTAGGAAGCACAGTTCTTTTGTTCTGAGCTAGCTCACTGTACTGGCCCTATAGGAAACACAGTAGAGTGCAAAAATGCCTGTTTCTCAAAAGCAGAGTGTTTTTCTTGCATAGCACTCTAGCGTTCAGTTAAACTTACTAAATGGAGTTGAATCACGTTCAGTTTCAAGTTCTAGCAGCAAGGGTTCATTCAGGCTAAGAACAGCACTCTTGTGCTATTCTGGCCATACACAGTGCAAATAGCATTCGCGTCTGTTCCCAGCAAGTACAGTGTATTGGACTGAAGAGAAGCTCCTGTTTTACTTAGTTTGCAATACTGAGTTGAACTAGATATGCCCCGTTTGTGTAGGAAGCACAGTTCTTTTGTTCTGAGCTCGCTCACTGTACTGGCCCTATAGGAAACACAGTAGAGTGCAAGAATGCCTGTTTCTCAAAAGCAGAGTGTTTTTCTTGCATGGCACACTAGGGTTCAGTTAAACTTCCTAAACGGAGTTGAATCACGTTCAGTTTCAAGTACTAGCAGCAAGGGTTCATTCAGGCTAAGAAGAGCACTCTTGTGCTATTCTGGCCATACACAGTGCAAATAGCATTCATGTCTTTTCCCAGCAAGTACAGTGTATTGGAATGAAGAGAAGCTCCTGTTTTACTTAGTTTCCAATACTGAGTTGAAATAGTTATGTCCCGTTTGTGTAGGAAGCACAGTTCTTTTGTTCTGAGCTAGCTCACTGTACTGGCCCTATAGGAAACACAGTAGAGTGCAAGAATGCCTGTTTCTCAAAAGCAGAGTGGTTTTTCTTGCATGGCCCACTACGGTTCAGATAAACTTACTAAACGGAGTTGAATCACGTTCAGTTTCAAGTTCTAGCAGCAAGGGTTCATTCAGGCTAAGAACAGCACTCTTGTGCTATTCTGGCCATACACAGTGCAAATAGCATTCGCGTCTGTTCCCAGCAAGTACAGTGTATTGGACTGAAGAGAAGCTCCTGTTTTACTTAGTTTGCAATACTGAGTTGAACTAGATATGCCCCGTTTGTGTAGGAAGCACAGTTCTTTTGTTCTGAGCTAGCTCACGTTACTGGCCCTATAGGAAACACAGTAGAGTGCAAGAATGCCCGTTTCTCAAAAGCAGAGTGTTTTTCGTGCATGGCACACTAGGGTTCAGTGAAACTTCCTAAACGGAACTGAATCACGTTCAGTTTCAAGTTCTATCACCAAGGGTTCATTCAGGCTAAGAAGAGCACTCTTGTACTATTCTGGCCATACACAGTGCAAATAGCATTCGCGTTTGTTCAAAGCAAGTACAGTGTATTTGACTGAAGAGAAGCTCCTGTTTTACTTAGTTTCAAATACTGAGTTGAACTAGATATGCCCTGTTTGTGTAGGAAGCACAGTTCTTTTGTTCTGAGCTAGCTCACTGTTCTGGCCCTATATGAAACACAGTAGAGTGCAAGAATGCCTGTTTCTCAAAAGCAGAGTATTTTTCTTGCATGGCACACTAGGGTTCAGTTAAACTTCCTAAACGGAGTTGAATCACGTTCAGGTTCAAGTTCTAGCAGCAAGGGTTGATTCAGGCTAAGAACAGAACTCTTGTGCTATTCTGGCCATACACTGTACAAATAGCATTCGCGTTTGTTCCCAGCAAGTACAGCGTATTGGAATGAAGAGAAGCTCCTGTTTTACTTAGTTTCCAATCCTGAGTTGAACTAGATATTCCCCGTTTATGTAGGAATCACAGTTCTTTTTTTTTCTGAACTATATCACTGTACTGGCCCTTTAGGAAACAGAGAAGAGCACAAGAATGCCCGTTTCTCAAAAGCAGAGTGTTTTTCTTGCATGGCACACTAAGGTTCAGTAAACTTCCTAAAGGGAGTTGAATCACGTTCAGTTTCAAGTTCTAACAGCAAGGGTTCACTCAGGCTAAGAACAGCAGTCTTGTGCTATTCTGGCCATACACAGTGCAAATAGCATTCGCTTCTGTTCCCGGCAAGTACAGCGTATTGGACTGAAGAGAAGCTCCTGTTTTACTTAGTTTCCAATACTGAGTTGAACTAGATATGCCCCGTTTCTGTAGGAAGCACAGTTCTTTTGTTCTGAGCTAGCTCACTGTACTGGCCCTATAGGAAACACAGTAGAGTGCAAAAATGCCCGTTTCTCAAAAGCAGAGTGTTTTTCTTGCATGGCACTCTAGCGTTCAGTTAAACTTACTAAATGGAGTTGAATCACGTTCAGTTTCAAGTTCTAGCTGCAAGGGTTCATTCAGGCTATGAACAGCACTCTTGTGTTGTTCTGGCCATAAACAGTACAAATAGCATTCGCGTCTGTTCCCAGCAAGTACAGTGTATTGGACTGAAGAGAAGCTCCTGTTTTACTTAATTCCAATACTGAGTTGAAATAGATATGCCCCCTTTGTGTAGGAAGCACAGTTCTTTTGTGCTGAGCTAGCTCACTGTACTGGCCCTATAGGAAACACAGTAGAGTGCAAGAATGCCCGTTTCTCAAAAGCAGAGTGTTTTTCTTGCATGGCACACTAGGGTTCAGTTAAATTTACTAAACGGAGTTGAATCTCGTTCAGTTTCAAGTTCTAGCAGCAAGGGTTTATTCAGGCTAAGAACAGCACTCTTGTGCTATTCTGGCCATACACAGTCCAAATAGCATTCACGATTGTTCCCAGCAAGTACAGTGTATTGAACTGAAGAGAAGCTCCTGTTTTACTTAGTTTCCAATACTGAGTTGAACTAGATATGCCCCGTTTGTGTAGGAAGCACAGTTCTCTTGTTCTGAGCTAGCTCACTGTTCTGGCCCTATATGAAACACAGTAGAGTGCAAGAATGCCTGTTTCTCAAAAGCAGAGTATTTTTCTTGCATGGCACACTAGGGTTCAGTTAAACTTCCTAAACGGAGTTGAATCACGTTCAGGTTCAAGTTCTAGCAGCAAGGGTTGATTCAGGCTAAGAACAGCACTCTTGTGCTATTCTGGCCATACACTGTACAAATAGCATTTGCGTCTGTTCCCAGCAAGTACAGTGTATTGGACTGAAGAGAAGCTCCTGTTTTACTTAGTTTGCAATACTGAGTTGAACTCAATATGCCCTGTTTGTGTAGGAAGCACAGTTCTTTTGTTCTGAGCTAGCTCACTGTACTGGCCCTATAGGAAACACAGTAGAGTGCAAGAATGCCCGTTTCTCAAAAGCACAGTGTTTTTCTTGCATGGCACACTAGGCTTCAGTTAAACTTCCTAAACGGAGTTGAATCACGTTCAGTTTCAAGTTCTAGCACCAAGGGTTCATTCAGGCTAAGAACAGCACTCTTGTGCTATTCTGGCTATACACCGTGCAAATAGCATTCGCGTCTGTTCCCAGCAAATACAGTGTATTGGACTGAAGAGAAGCTCCTGTTTTACTTAGTTTCCAATACTGAGTTGAACTAGATATGCCCCGTTTGTTCAGGAAGCACAGTTCTTTTCTTCTGATCTAGCTCACTGTACTGTCACTATAGGAAACACAGTAGAGTGCAAGAATGCCCGTTTCTCAAAAGCAGAGTGTTTTTCTTGCATGGCACACTAGGGTTCAGTTAAAATTCCTCAAAGGATTTGAATCACGTTCAGTTTCAAGTTCTAGCAGCAAGGGTTCATTCAGGCTAAAATAGCACTCTTGTGCTATTCTGGCCATACACAGTGCAAATAGCATTTGTGTCTGTTCCCAGCAGGTACAGTGTATTGGACTGAAGAGAAGCTCCTGTTTTACTTAGTTTCCAATCCTGAGTTGAACTAGATATGCCCCGTTTGTGTAGGAAGCACAGTTCTTTTGTTCTGAGCTAGCTCACTGTACTGGCCCTATAGGAAACACAGTAGAGTGCAAGAATGCCAATTTCTCAAAAGCAGAGTGTTTTTCTTGCATGGCACATGGGTTCAATTAAACTTCCTAAAGGGAGTTGAATCACGTTCAGTTTCAAGTTCTAACAGCAAGGGTTCATTCAGGCGAAAAACAGCACTCTTGTGCTATGCTGGCCATACACAGTGCAAATAACATTTGCTTTTGTTTCCAGAAAGTACAGTGTATTGGACTGAAGAGAAGCTCCTGTTTTACTTAGGTTCCAATCCTGAGTTGAACTAGATATGCCTCGTTTATGTAGGAAGCACAGTTCTTTTTTTTCTGAACTAGATCACTGTACTGGCCAATTAGGAAACACAATAGAGCACAAGAATGCCCGTTTCTCAAAAGCAGAGTGTTTTTCTTGCACGGCACACTAAGGTTCAGTAAAACGTCCTAAAGGGAGTTGAATAACGTTCAGTTTCAAGTTCTATCAGCAAGGGTTCATTCAGGCTAAGAACAGCACTCTTGTGCTATTCTGGCCATACACAGTGCAAATAGCATTCGCGTCTGTTCCCAGCAAGTACAGTGTATTGGACTGAACAGAAGCTCCTGTTTTACTTAATTCCAATACTGAGTTGAAATAGATATGCCCCGTTTGTGTATGAAGCACAGTTCTTTTGTTCTGAGCTAGCTCACTGTACCGGCCCTATGGGAAACACAGTAGAGTGCAAGAATGCCCGTTTCTCAAAAGCAGAGTGTTTTTCTTGCATGGCATACTAGGGTTCAGTTAAACTTACTAAACGGAGTTGAATCACGTTCAGTTTCAAGTTCTAGTAGCCAGGGTTGATTCAGGCTAAGTAGAGCACTCTTGTGCAATTCTGGCCATACACAGTGCAAATAGCATTCGCTTTTGTTCCCAGAATTACAGTGTATTGGACTGAAGAGAAGCTCCTGTTTTACTTAGTTTCAAATACGTAGTTGAACTAGATATGCCCCATTTGTGTAGGAAGCACAGTTCTTTTGTTCTGAGCTAGCTCACTCAACTGCCCCTATAGGAATCACAGTAGAGTGCAAGAAAGCCGGTTTCTCAAAAGCAGAGTGTTTTTCTTGTATGGCACACTAGGGTTCAGATAAACTAAATAAACGGAGTTGAATCACGTTCAGTTTCAAGTTCTAGCAGCAAGGGTTCATTCAGGCTAAGAACAGCACTCTTGTGCTATAATGGCCATAAACAGTACAAATAACATTCGCGTCTGTTCAAAGCAATTTCAGTGTATTGAACTGAAGAGAAGCTCCTGTTTTACTTAGTTTCCAATACTGAGTTGAACTCGATATGCCCCGTTTGTGTAGGAAGCACAGTTCTTTTGTTCTGAGGTAGCTTACTGTACTGGCCCTATAGGAAACAAAGTAGAGTGCATGAATGCCTGTTTCTCAAAAGCAGAGTGTTATTCTTGCATGGCACACTAGGGTTCAGGTAAACGTCCTAAACGGAGTTGAATCACGTTCAGTTTCAAGTTCTCGCAGCAAGGGTTCATTCAGGCAAAGAACAGCACTCTTGTGCTATTCTGGCCATACACAGTGCAAATCGCATTCGCGTCTGTTCCCAGCAAATATAGTGTATTGGACTGAAGCGAAGCTCCTGTTTTACTTAGTTTCCAATATTGAGTTGAACTAGAAATGCCCCGTTTGTGTAGGAAGCACAGTTCTTTTGTTCTGATCTAGCTCACTGTTCTGCCCTATAGGAAACACAGTAGAGTGCAAGAATTCCCGTTTCTCAAAAACACAGTGTTTTTCTTGAATGGCACACTAGGGTTCAGTTAAACTTCAGAAACGGAGTTGAATCACGTTCAGTTTCAAGTTCTAGCAGTAAGGGTTCATTCAGGCAAAGAACAGCACTCTTGTGCTATTCTGGCCATACACAGTGCAAATAGCATTCGTGTCTGTTCCCAGCAAGTACAGTGTATTGGACTGAAGAGAAGTTCCTGTTTTATTAGTTTCCAATACTGAGTTGAACTAGATAGGCCCCGTTTGTATAGGAAGCACAGTTCTTTTGTTCTGAGCTAGCTCACTGTACTGGCCCTATAGGAAACACAGTAGAGTGCAAGAATGCCTGTTTCTCAAAGCAGAGTGTTTTTCTTGCATGGCACTCTAGGGTTCAGTTAAACTTCCTAAACGGAGTTGAATCACGTTCAGTTTCACGTTCTAGCAGCAAGGGTTCATTCAGGGTAAGAACAGCACTCTTGTGCTATTCTGGCCATACACAGTGCAAATAGCATTCGCGTCTGTTCCCAGCAAGTACAGTGTATTGGACTGAAGAGAAGCACCTGTTTTACTTAGTTTCCAATACTGAGTTGAACTAGATATGCCCCGTTTGTGAAGGAAGCACAGTTCTTTTGTTCTGAGCTAGCTCACTGTACTGGCCCTATAGGAAACACAGTAGAGTGCAAAAATGCCCGTTTCTCAAAAGCAGAGTGTTTTTCTTGTATGGAACACTAGGGTTCAGATAAACTTACTAAACGGAGTTGAATCACGTTCAGTTTCAAGTTCTAGCAGCAAGGGTTCATTCAGGCTAAGAAGAGCACTCTTGTGCTATTCTGGCCATACACAGTGCAAATAGCATTCGCGTCTGTTCCCATCAAGTACAGTGTATTGGACTGAAGAGATGCTCCTGTTTTACTTAGTTTCCAATACTGAGTTGAACTAGATATGCCCCGTTTGTGTAGGAAGCACAGTTCTTTTGTTCTGAGCTAGCTCACGGTACTGGCCCTATAGGAAACACAGTAGGGTGCAAGAATGCCCGTTTCTCAAAAGCAGAGTGTTTTTCTTGCATGGCACACTAGGGTTCAGTTAAACTTCCTAAACGGAGCAGAATCACGTTCAGTTTCAAGTTCTATCAGCAAGGGTTCATTCAGGCTAAGAAGAGCACTCTTGTACTATTCTGGCCATACACAGTGCAAATAGCATTCGCGTTTGTTCAAAGCAAGTACAGTGTATTTGACTGAAGAGAAGCTCCTGTTTTACTTAGTTTCAAATACTGAGTTGAACTAGATATGCCCCGTTTGTATAGGAAGCACAGTTCTTTTGTTCTGAGCTAGCTCACTGTTCTGGCCCTATAGGAAACACAGTAGAGTGCAAGAATGCCTGTTTCTCAAAAGCAGAGTATTTTTCTTGCATGGCACACTAAGGTTCAGTAAAACTTCCTAAAGGGAGTTGAATCACGTTCAGTTTCAAGTTCTAACAGCAAGGGTTCATTCAGGCTAAGAACAGCAGTCTTGTGCTATTCTGGCCATACACAGTGCAAATAGCATTCGCTTCTGTTCCCGGCAAGTACAGCGTATTGGACTGAAGAGAAGCTCCTGTTTTACTTAGTTTCCAATACTGAGTTGAACTAGATATGCCCCATTTCTGTAGGAAGCACAGTTCCTTTGTTCTGAGCTAGCTCACTGTACTGGCCCTATAGGAAACACAGTAGAGTACAAAAATGCCCGTTTTTGAAAAGCAGAGTGTTTTTCTTGCATGGCACTCTAGCGTTCAGTTAAACTTACTAAATGGAGTTGAATCACGTTCAGATTCAATTTCTAGCAGCAAGGGTTCATTCAGGCTAAGTACAGCACTCTTGTACTGTTCTGGCCATAAACAGTACAAATAGCATTCGCGTCTGTTCCCAGCAAGTACAGTGTATTGGACTTAAGAGAAGCTCCTGTTTTACTTAATTCCAATACTGAGGTGAAATAGATATGCCCCCTTTGTGTAGGAAGCACAGTTCTTTTGTTCTGAGCTAGCTCACTGTACTGGCCCTATAGGAAACACAGTAGAGTGCGAGAATGCCCGTTTCTCAAAAGCAGAGTGTTTTTCTTGCATGGCACACTAGGGTTCAGTTAAACTTACTAAACGGAGTTGAATCTCGTTCAGTTTCAAGTTCTAGCAGCAAGGGTTCATTCAGGCTAAGAACAGCACTCTTGTGCTATTTTGGCCATACACAGTCCAAATAGCATTCACGTCTGTTCCCAGCAAGTACAGTGTATTGAACTGAAGAGAAGCTCCTGTTTTACTTAGTTTCCAATACTGAGTTGAACTAGATATGCCCCGTTAGTGTAGGAAGCACAGTTCTTTTGTTCTGAGGTAGCTTACTGTACTGGCCCTATAGGAAACAAAGTAGAGTGCAAGAATGCCTGTTTCTCAAAAGCAGAGTGTTTTTCTTGCATGGCACACTAGGGTTCAGTTAAATGTCCTAAACAGAGTTGAATCACGTTCAGTTTCAAGTTCTAGCAGCAAGGGTTCATTCAGGCTAAGAACAGCTCTCTTGTGCTATTCTGGCCATACACAGTGCAAATAGCATTCGTGTCTGTTCCCAGCAAGTACAGTTTATTGGACTGAAGAGAAGCTCCTGTTTTACTTAGTTTCCAATACTGAGTTGAACTAGATATGCCCCGTTTGTGTAGGAAGCACAGTTCTTTTGTTCTGAGCTAGCTCACTATACTGGCCCTATAGGAAACACAGTAGAGTGCAAGAATGCCCGTTTCTCAAAAGCAGAGTGTTATTCTTGCATGGCACACTAGGGTTCAGTTAAACTTCCTAAACGGAGTTGAATCCTGTTCAGTTTCAAGTTCTAGCAGCAAGGGTTCATTCAGGCTAAAACCGCACTCTTGTGCTATTGTGGCCATACACAGTGCAAATAGCATTCACGTCTGTTCCCAGCAAGTTCAGTGTATTTGACTAAAGAGAAGCGCCTGTTTTACTTAGTTTCCAATCCTGAGTTGAACTAGATATGCCCCGTTTGTGTAGGAAATACAGTTCTTTTGTTCTGAGTTAGCTCAATGTACTGGCCCTATAGGAAACACAGTAGAGTGCAAGAATGCCTGCTTCTCAAAAGCAGAGTGTTTTTCTTGGATGGCACACTAGGTTTCAGTTAAATTTCCGAAACGGAGTTGAATCACATTCAGTTTCAAGTTCTAGCAGCAAGGGTTCATTCAGGCTAAGAAGAGCACTCTTGTACTTTTCTGGCCATACACAGTGCAAATAGCATTCGCGTCTGTTCCCAGCAAGTACAGTGTATTGGACTGAAGAGAAGCTCCTGTTCTACTTAATTCCAATACTGAGTTGAAATAGATATGCCCCGTTTGTGTAGGAAGCACAGTTCTTTTGTTCTGAGCTAGCTCACTGTACTGACCCTATAGGAAGCACCGTAGAGTGCAAGAATGCCCGTTTCTCAAAAGCACAGTGTTTTTCTTGAATGGCACACTAGGGTTCAGTTAAACTTCAGAAACAGAGTTGAATCACGTTCAGTTTCAAGTTCTAGCAGCAAGGGTTCATTCAGGCAAAGAACAGCACTCTTGTGCTTTTCTGGCCATACACAGTACAAAGAGCATTCGCGTCTGTTCCCAGCAAGTACAGTGTATTGGACTGAAGAAAAGCTCCTATTTTATTAGTTTCCAATACTGAGTTGAACTAGATATGCCCCGTTTGTGTAGGAAGCACAGTTCTTTTGTTCTGAGCTAGCTCACTGTACTGGCCCTATAGGAAACACAGTAGAGTGCAAGAATGCCTGTTTCTCAAAAGCAGAGTGTTTTTCTTGCATGGCACTGTAGGGTTCAGTTAAACTTACTAAACGGAGTTGAATCTCGTTCAGTTTCAAGTTCTAGCAGCAAGGGTTCATTCAGGCTAAGAACAGCACTCTTGTGCTATTTTGGCCATACACAGTCCAAATAGCATTCACGTCTGTTCCCAGCAAGTACACTGTATTGAACTGAAGAGAAGCTCCTGTTTTACTTAGTTTCCAATACTGAGTTGAACTAGATATGCCCCGTTAGTGTAGGAAGCACAGTTCTTTTGTTCTGAGGTAGCTTACTGTACTGGCCCTATAGGAAACAAAGTAGAGTGCAAGAATGCCTGTTTCTCAAAAGCAGAATGTTTTTCTTGCATGGCACACTAGGGTTCAGTTAAATGTCCTAAACGGAGTTGAATCACGTTCAGTTTCAAGTTCTAGCAGCAAGGGTTCATTTAGGCTAAGAACAGCTCTCTTGTGCTATTTTGGCCATACACAGTGCAAATAGCATTCGTGTCTGTTCCCAGCAAGTACAGTTTATTAGACTGAAGAGATGCTCCTGTTTTACTTAGTTTCCAATACTGAGTTGAACTAGATATGCCCCGTTTGTGTAGGAAGCACAGTTCTTTTGTTCTGAGCTAGCTCACTATACTGGCCCTATAGGAAACACAGTAGAGTGCAAGAATGCCCGTTTCTCAAAAGCAGAGTGTTATTCTTGCATGGCACACTAGGGTTCAGTTAAACTTCCTAAACGGAGTTGAATCCTGTTCAGTTTCAAGTTCTAGCAGCAAGGGTTCATTCAGGCTAAAACCGCACTCTTGTGCTATTGTGGCCATACACAGTGCAAATAGCATTCACGTCTGTTCCCAGCAAGTTCAGTGTATTTGACTAAAGAGAAGCGCCTGTTTTACTTAGTTTCCAATCCTGAGTTGAACTAGATATGCCCCGTTTGTGTAGGAAATACAGTTCTTTTGTTCTGAGTTAGCTCAATGTACTGGCCCTATAGGAAACACAGTAGAGTGCAAGAATGCCTGCTTCTCAAAAGCAGAGTGTTTTTCTTGGATGGCACACTAGGGTTCAGTTAAATTTCCGAAACGGAGTTGAATCACATTCAGTTTCAAGTTCTAGCAGCAAGGGTTCATTCAGGCTAAGAAGAGCACTCTTGTACTTTTTTGGCCATACACAGTGCAAATAGCATTCGCGTCTGTTCCCAGCAAGTACAGTGTATTGGACTGAAGAGAAGCTCCTGTTTTACTTAGTTTCCAATACTGAGTTGAACTAGATATGCCCCGTTTGAGTAGGAAATACAGTTCTTTTGTTCTGAGCTCGCTCAATGTACTGGCCCTATAGGAAACACAGTAGAGTGCAAGAATGCCTGTTTCTCAAAAACAGAGTGTTTTTCTTGGATGGCACACTAGGGTTCAGTTAAACTTCCTAAACGGAGTTGAATCACGTTCAGTTTCAAGTTCTAGCAGCAAGGGTTCATTCAGGCTAAGAACAGCACTCTTGTGCTATTCTGGCCATAAACAGTGCAAATAGCATTCGCGTCTGTTCCCAGCAAGTACAGTGTATTGGACTGAAGAGAAGCTCCTGTTTTACTTAATTCCAATACTGAGTTGAAATAGATATGCCCCGTTTGTGTAGGAAGCACTGTTCTTTTGTTCTGAGCTAGCTCACTGTACTGGCCCTATAGGAAACACCGTAGAGTGCAAGAATGCCCGTTTCTCAAAAGCACAGTGTTTTTCTTGAATGGCACACTAGGGTTCAGTTAAACTTCAGAAACAGAGTTGAATCACGTTCAGTTTCAAGTTCTAGCAGCAAGGGTTCATTCAGGCAAAGAACAGCACTCTTGTGCTTTTCTGGCCATACACAGTACAAATAGCATTCGCGTGTTCCCAGCAAGTACAGTGTATTGGACTGAAGAAAAGCTCCTATTTTATTAGTTTCCAATACTGAGTTGAACTAGATATGCCCCGTTTGTGTAGGAAGCACAGTTCTTTTGTTCTGAGCTAGCTCACTGTACTGGCCCTATAGGAAACACAGTAGAGTGCAAGAATGCCTGTTTCTCAAAAGCAGAGTGTTTTTCTTGCATGGCACTCTAGGGTTCAGTTAAACTTCCTAAACGGAGTTGAATCACGTTCAGTTTCAAGTTCTATCAGCAAGGGTTCATTCAGGCTAAGAACAGCACTCTTGTGCTATTCTGGCCATAAACAGTACAAATAGCATTCACGTCTGTTCCCAGCTAGTACAGTGTATTGGACTGAAGAGAAGCTCCTGTTTTACTTAGTTTCCAATACTGAGTTGAACTAGATATGCCCCGTTTGTGTAGGAAGCACAGTTCTTTTGTTCTGAGCTAGCTCACTGTACTGGCCCTATATGAAACACAGTAGAGTGCAAGAATGCCTGTTTCTCAAAGGCCCAGTGGTTTTTCTTGCATGGAACACTAGGGTTCAGATAAACTTACTAAACGGAGTTGAATCACGTTCAGTTTCAAGTTCTAGCAGCAAGGGTTCATTCAGGCTAAGAAGAGAACTCTTGTGCTATTCTGGCCATACACAGTGCAAATAGCATTCGCGTCTGTTCCCATCAAGTACAGTGTATTGGACTGAAGAGAAGCTCCTGTTTTACTTAGTTTCCAATACTGAGTTGAACTAGATATGCCCCGTTTGTGTAGGAAGCACAGTTCTTTTGTTCTGAGCTAGCTCACGGTACTGGCCCTATAGGAAACACACTAGAGTGCAAGAATGCCCGTTTCTCAAAAGCAGAGTGTTTTTCTTGCATGGCACACTAGGGTTCAGTTAAACTTCCTAAACGGAGCAGAATCACGTTCAGTTTCAAGTTCTATCAGCAAGGGTTCATTCAGGCTAAGAAGAGCACTCTTGTACTATTCTGGCCATACACAGTGCAAATAGCATTCGCGTTTGTTCAAAGCAAGTACAGTGTATTTGACTGAAGAGAAGCTCCTGTTTTACTTAGTTTCAAATACTGAGTTGAACTAGATGTGCCCCGTTTGTATAGGAAGCACAGTTCTTTTGTTCTGAGCTAGCTCACTGTTCTGGCCCTATAGGAAACACAGTAGAGTGCAAGAATGCCTGTTTCTCAAAAGCAGAGTATTTTTCTTGCATGGCACATTAAGGTTCAGTAAAACTTCCTAAAGGGAGTTGAATCACGTTCAGTTTCAAGTTCTAACAGCAAGGATTCATTCAGGCTAAGAACAGCAGTCTTGTGCTATTCTGGCCATACACAGTGCAAATAGCATTTGCTTCTGTTCCTGGCAAGTACAGCGTATTTGACTGAAGAGAAGCTCCTGTTTTACTTAGTTTCCAATACTGAGTTGAACTAGATATGCCCCATTTCTGTAGGAAGCACAGTTCCTTTGTTCTGAGCTAGCTCACTGTACTGGCCCTATAGGAAACACAGTAGAGTGCATAAATGCCCGTTTTTGAAAAGCAAAGTGTTTTTCTTGCATGGCACTATAGCGTACAGTTAAACTTCCTAAACGGAGTTGAATCACGTTCAGGTTCAAGTTCTAGCAGCAAGGGTTGATTCAGGCTAAGAACAGCACTCTTGTGCTATTCTGGCCATACACAGTACAAATAGCATTCGCGTTTGTTCCCAGCAAGTACAGCGTATTGGAATGAAGAGAAGCTCCTGTTTTACTTAGTTTCCAATCCTGAGTTGAACTATATATTCCCCGTTTATGTAGGAATCACAGTTCTTTTTTTTCTGAACTATATCACTGTACTGGCCCTTTAGGAAACAGAGAAGAGCACAAGAATGCCCGTTTCTCAAAAGCAGAGTGTTTTTCTTGCATGGCACACTAAGGTTCAGTAAAACTTCCTAAAGGGAGTTGAATCACGTTCAATTTCAAGTTCTAACAGCAAGGGTTCATTCAGTCTAAGAACAGCAGTCTTGTGCTATTCTGGCCATACACAGTGCAAATAGCATTCGCTTCTGTTCCCGGCATGTACAGCGTATTGGACTGAGGAGAAGCTCCTGTTTTACTTAGTTTCCAATACTGAGTTGAACTACATATGCCCCGTTTGTGTAGGAAGCACAGTTCTTTTGTTCTGAGCTAGCTCACTGTACTGGCCCTATAGGAAACACAGTAGAGTGCAAAAATGCCTGTTTCTCAAAAGCAGAGTGTTTTTCTTGCATAGCACTCTAGCGTTCAGTTAAACTTACTAAATGGAGTTGAATCACGTTCAGTTTCAAGTTCTAGCAGCAAGGGTTCATTCAGGCTAAGAACAGCACTCTTGTGCTGTTCTGGCCATAAACAGTACAAATAGCATTCGCGTCTGTTCCCAGCAAGTACAGTGTATTGGACTGAAGAGAAGCTCCTGTTTTACCTAGTTTCCAATACTGAGTTGAACTAGATATGCCCCGTTTGTGTAGGAAGCAGAGTTCTTTTGTTCTGAGCTCGCTCACTGTACTGGCCCTATAGGAAACACAGTAGAGTGCAAGAATGCCTGTTTCTCAAAAGCAGAGTGTTTTTCTTGCATGGCACACAAGGGTTCAGTTAAACTTCCTAAACGGAGTTGAATCACGTTCAGTTTCAAGTACTAGCAGCAAGGGTTCATTCAGGCTAAGAAGAGCACTCTTGTGCTATTCTGGCCATACACAGTGCAAATAGCATTCACGTCTTTTCCCAGCAAGTACAGTGTATTGGAATGAAGAGAAGCTCCTGTTTTACTTAGTTTCCAATACTGAGTTGAAATAGTTATGTCCCGTTTGTGTAGGAAGCACAGTTCTTTTGTTCTGAGCTAGCTCACTGTACTGGCCCTATAGGAAACACAGTAGAGTGCAAGAATGCCTGTTTCTCAAAAGCAGAGTGGTTTTTCTTGCATGGCCCACTACGGTTCAGATAAACTTACTAAACGGAGTTGAATCACGTTCAGTTTCAAGTTCTAGCAGCAAGGGTTCATTCAGGCTAAGAACAGCACTCTTGTGCTATTCTGGCCATACACAGTGCAAATAGCATTCGCGTCTGTTCCCAGCAAGTACAGTGTATTGGACTGAAGAGAAGCTCCTGTTTTACTTAGTTTGCAATACTGAGTTGAACTAGATATGCCCCGTTTGTGTAGGAAGCACAGTTCTTTTGTTCTGAGCTAGCTCACGTTACTGGCCCTATAGGAAACACAGTAGAGTGCAAGAATGCCCGTTTCTCAAAAGCAGAGTGTTTTTCGTGCATGGCACACTAGGGTTCAGTGAAACTTCCTAAACGGAAATGAATCACGTTCAGTTTCAAGTTCTATCACCAAGGGTTCATTCAGGCTAAGAAGAGCACTCTTGTGCTATTCTGGCCATACACAGTGCAAATAGCATTCACGTCTTTTCCCAGCAAGTACAGTGTATTGGAATGAAGAGAAGCTCCTGTTTTACTTAGTTTCCAATACTGAGTTGAAATAGTTATGTCCCGTTTGTGTAGGAAGCACAGTTCTTTTGTTCTGAGCTAGCTCACTGTACTGGCCCTATAGGAAACACAGTAGAGTGCAAGAATGCCTGTTTCTCAAAAGCAGAGTGGTTTTTCTTGCATGGCCCACTACGGTTCAGATAAACTTACTAAACGGAGTTGAATCACGTTCAGTTTCAAGTTCTAGCAGCAAGGGTTCATTCAGGCTAAGAACAGCACTCTTGTGCTATTCTGGCCATACACAGTGCAAATAGCATTCGCGTCTGTTCCCAGCAAGTACAGTGTATTGGACTGAAGAGAAGCTCCTGTTTTACTTAGTTTGCAATACTGAGTTGAACTAGATATGCCCCGTTTGTGTAGGAAGCACAGTTCTTTTGTTCTGAGCTAGCTCACGTTACTGGCCCTATAGGAAACACAGTAGAGTGCAAGAATGCCCGTTTCTCAAAAGCAGAGTGTTTTTCGTGCATGGCACACTAGGGTTCAGTGAAACTTCCTAAACGGAAATGAATCACGTTCAGTTTCAAGTTCTATCACCAAGGGTTCATTCAGGCTAAGAAGAGCACTCTTGTACTATTCTGGCCATACACAGTGCAAATAGCATTCGCGTTTGTTCAAAGCAAGTACAGTGTATTTGACTGAAGAGAAGCTCCTGTTTTACTTAGTTTCAAATACTGAGTTGAACTAGATATGCCCTGTTTGTGTAGGAAGCACAGTTCTTTTGTTCTGAGCTAGCTCACTGTTCTGGCCCTATATGAAACACAGTAGAGTGCAAGAATGCCTGTTTCTCAAAAGCAGAGTATTTTTCTTGCATGGCACACTAGGGTTCAGTTAAACTTCCTAAACGGAGTTGAATCACGTTCAGGTTCAAGTTCTAGCAGCAAGGGTTGATTCAGGCTAAGAACAGAACTCTTGTGCTATTCTGGCCATACACTGTACAAATAGCATTCGCGTTTGTTCCCAGCAAGTACAGCGTATTGGAATGAAGAGAAGCTCCTGTTTTACTTAGTTTCCAATCCTGAGTTGAACTAGATATTCCCCGTTTATGTAGGAATCACAGTTCTTTTTTTTTCTGAACTATATCACTGTACTGGCCCTTTAGGAAACAGAGAAGAGCACAAGAATGCCCGTTTCTCAAAAGCAGAGTGTTTTTCTTGCATGGCACACTAAGGTTCAGTAAACTTCCTAAAGGGAGTTGAATCACGTTCAGTTTCAAGTTCTAACAGCAAGGGTTCACTCAGGCTAAGAACAGCAGTCTTGTGCTATTCTGGCCATACACAGTGCAAATAGCATTCGCTTCTGTTCCCGGCAAGTACAGCGTATTGGACTGAAGAGAAGCTCCTGTTTTACTTAGTTTCCAATACTGAGTTGAACTAGATATGCCCCGTTTCTGTAGGAAGCACAGTTCTTTTGTTCTGAGCTAGCTCACTGTACTGGCCCTATAGGAAACACAGTAGAGTGCAAAAATGCCCGTTTCTCAAAAGCAGAGTGTTTTTCTTGCATGGCACTCTAGCGTTCAGTTAAACTTACTAAATGGAGTTGAATCACGTTCAGTTTCAAGTTCTAGCAGCAAGGGTTCATTCAGGCTATGAACAGCACTCTTGTGTTGTTCTGGCCATAAACAGTACAAATAGCATTCGCGTCTGTTCCCAGCAAGTACAGTGTATTGGACTGAAGAGAAGCTCCTGTTTTACTTAATTCCAATACTGAGTTGAAATAGATATGCCCCCTTTGTGTAGGAAGCACAGTTCTTTTGTTCTGAGCTAGCTCACTGTACTGGCCCTATAGGAAACACAGTAGAGTGCAAGAATGCCCGTTTCTCAAAAGCAGAGTGTTTTTCTTGCATGGCACACTAGGGTTCAGTTAAATTTACTAAACGGAGTTGAATCTCGTTCAGTTTCAAGTTCTAGCAGCAAGGGTTTATTCAGGCTAAGAACAGCACTCTTGTGCTATTCTGGCCATACACAGTCCAAATAGCATTCACGATTGTTCCCAGCAAGTACAGTGTATTGAACTGAAGAGAAGCTCCTGTTTTACTTAGTTTCCAATACTGAGTTGAACTAGATATGCCCCGTTTGTGTAGGAAGCACAGTTCTCTTGTTCTGAGCTAGCTCACTGTTCTGGCCCTATATGAAACACAGTAGAGTGCAAGAATGCCTGTTTCTCAAAAGCAGAGTATTTTTCTTGCATGGCACACTAGGGTTCAGTTAAACTTCCTAAACGGAGTTGAATCACGTTCAGGTTCAAGTTCTAGCAGCAAGGGTTGATTCAGGCTAAGAACAGCACTCTTTTGCTATTCTGGCCATACACTGTACAAATAGCATTCGCGTTTGTTCCCAGCAAGTACAGCGTATTGGAATGAAGAGAAGCTCCTGTTTTACTTAGTTTCCAATCCTGAGTTGAACTAGATATTCCCCGTTTATGTAGGAATCACAGTTCTTTTTTTTTCTGAACTATATCACTGTACTGGCCCTTTAGGAAACAGAGAAGAGCACAAGAATGCCCGTTTCTCAAAAGCAGAGTGTTTTTCTTGCATGGCACACTAAGGTTCAGTAAACTTCCTAAAGGGAGTTGAATCACGTTCAGTTTCAAGTTCTAACAGCAAGGGTTCACTCAGGCTAAGAACAGCAGTCTTGTGCTATTCTGGCCATACACAGTGCAAATAGCATTCGCTTCTGTTCCCGGCAAGTACAGCGTATTGGACTGAAGAGAAGCTCCTGTTTTACTTAGTTTCCAATACTGAGTTGAACTAGATATGCCCTGTTTCTCTAGGAAGCACAGTTCTTTTGTTCTGAGCTAGCTCACTGTACTGGCCCTATAGGAAACACAGTAGAGTGCAAAAATGCCCGTTTCTCAAAAGCAGAGTGTTTTTCTTGCATGGCACTCTAGCGTTCAGTTAAACTTACTAAATGGAGTTGAATCACGTTCAGTTTCAAGTTCTAGCAGCAAGGGTTCATTCAGGCTATGAACAGCACTCTTGTGCTGTTCTGGCCATAAACAGTACAAATAGCATTCGCGTCTGTTCCCAGCAAGTACAGTGTATTGGACTGAAGAGAAGCTCCTGTTTTACTTAATTCCAATACTGAGTTGAAATAGATATGCCCCCTTTGTGTAGGAAGCACAGTTCTTTTGTTCTGAGCTAGCTCACTGTACTGGCCCTATAGGAAACACAGTAGAGTGCAAGAATGCCCGTTTCTCAAAAGCAGAGTGTTTTTCTTGCATGGCACCCTAGGGTTCAGTTAAATTTACTAAACGGAGTTGAATCTCGTTCAGTTTCAAGTTCTAGCAGCAAGGGTTCATTCAGGCTAAGAACAGCACTCTTGTGCTATTCTGGCCATACACACTCCAAATAGCATTCTCGTCTGTTCCCAGCAAGTACAGTGTATTGAACTGAAGAGAAGCTCCTGTTTTACTTAGTTTCCAATACTGAGTTGAACTAGATATGCCCCGTTTGTGTAGGAAGCACAGTTCTTTTTTCCTGAGGTAGCTTACTGTACTGGCCCTATAGGAAACAAAGTAGAGTGCAAGAATGCCTGTTTCTCAAAAGCAGAGTGTTTTTCTTGCATGGCACACTAGGGTTCATTTAAACGTCCTAAACGAAGTTGAATCTCGTTAAGTTTCAAATTCTAGCAGCAAGGGTTCATTCAGGCTAAGAACAGCACTCTTGTGCTATTCTGGCCATACACAGTGCAAATAGCATTTGCGTCTGTTCCCAGCAAGTACAGTGTATTGGACTGAAGAGAAGCTTCCGTTTTTTCTTAGTTTCCAATACTGAATTGAACTAGATATGCGCCGTTTATGTAGGAAATACTGTTCTTTTGTTCTGAGTTAGCTCACTGTACTGGCCCTATAGGAAACATTGTAGAGTACAAGAATGACCGTTTCTCAAAAGCAGAGTGTTTTTCTTGGATGGCACACTAGGGTTCAGTTAAACTTCCGAAACAGAGTTGAATCACGTTCAGTTTCAAGTTCTAGCAGCAAGGGTTCATTCAGGCTAAGAACAGCACTCTTGTGCTATTCTGGCCATACACAGTGCAAATAGCATTCACGTCTGTTCCCAGCAAGTACAGTGTATTGGACTGCAGAGACGCTCCTGTTTTACTTAGTTTCCAATACTGAGTTGAACTAGATATGCCCCGTTTGTGTAGGAAGCACAGTTCTTTTGTTCTGAGCTAGCTCACTGTACTGGCCCTATAGGAAACACAGTAGAGTGCAAGAATGCCTGCTTCTCAAAAGCAGAGTGGTTTTTCTTGCATGGCACACTAGGGTTCAGATAAACTTACTAAACGGAGTTGAATCACGTTCAGTTTCAAGTTCTAGCAGCAAGGGTTCATTCAGGCTAAGAAGAGCACTCTTGTGCTATTCTGGCCATACACAGTGCAAATAGCATTCGCGTCTGTTCCCGTCAAGTACAGTATATTGGACTGAAGAGAAGCTCCTGTTTTACTTAGTTTCCAATACTGAGCTGAACTAGATATGCCCCGTTTGTGTAGGAAGCACAGTTCTTTTGTTCTGAGCTAGCTCACGGTACTGGCCCTATAGGAAACACAGTAGAGTGCAAGAATGCCCGTTTCTCAATAGCAGAGTGTTTTTCTTGCATGGCACACTAGGGTTCAGTTAAACTTCCTAAACGGAACTGAATCACGTTCAGTTTCAAGTTCTATCAGCAAGGGTTCATTCAGGCTAAGAAGAGCACTCTTGTACTATTCTGGCCATACACAGTGCAAATAGCATTCGCGTTTGTTCAAAGCAAGTACAGTTTATTTGACTCAAGAGAAGCTCCTGTTTTACTTAGTTTCAAATACTGAGTTGAACTAGATATGCCCCGTTTGTGTAGGAAGCACAGTTCTTTTGTTCTGAGCTAGCTCACTGTTCTGGCCCTATAGGAAACACAGTAGAGTGCAAGAATGCCTGTTTCTCAAAAGCAGAGTGTTTTTCTTGCATGGCACTCTAGCGTTCAGTTAAACTTACTAAATGGAGTTGAATCACGTTCAGTTTCAAGTTCTAGCAGCAAGGGTTCATTCAGGCTAAGAACAGCACTCTTGTGCTGTTCTGGCCATAAACAGTACAAATAGCATTCGCGTCTGTTCCCAGCAAGTACAGTGTATTGGACTGAAGAGAAGCTCCTGTTTTACTTAATTCCAATACTGAGTTGAAATAGATATGCCCCCTTTGTGTAGGAAGCACAGTTCTTTTGTTCTGAGCTAGCTCACTGTACTGGCCCTATAGGAAACACAGTAGAGTGCAAGAATGTCCGTTTCTCAAAAGCAGAGTGTTTTTCTTGCATGGCACACTAGGGTTCAGTTAAACTTACTAAACGGAGTTGAATCTCGTTCAGTTTCAAGTTCTAGCAGCAAGGGTTCATTCAGGCTAAGAACAGCACTCTTGTGCTATTATGGCCATACACAGTCCAAATAGCATTCACGTCTGTTCCCAGCAAGTACAGTGTATTGAACTGAAGAGAAGCTCCTGTTTTACTTTGTTTCCAATACTGAGTTGAACTAGATATGCCCCGTTTGTGTAGGAAGCACAGTTCTTTTGTTCTGAGCTAGCTCACTGTACTGGCCCTATAGGAAACACAGTAGAGTGCAAGAATGCCCGTTTCTCAAAAGCAGAGTGTTTTTCTTCCATGGCACACTAGGGTTCAGTTAAACTTCCTAAACGGAGTTGAATCCTGTTCAGTTTCAAGTTCTAGCAGCAAGGGTTCATTCAGGCTAAAACCGCACTCTTGTGCTATTGTGGCCATACACAGGGCAAATAGCATTCACGTATCTTCCCAGCAAGTTCAGTGTATTTGACTAAAGAGAAGCACCTGTTTTACTTAGTTTCCAATCCTGAGTTGAACCTGATATGCCCCGTTTGTGTAGGAAATACAGTTCTTTTGTTCTGAGTTAGCTCACTGTACTGGCCGTATAGGAAACACAGTAGAGGGCAAGAATGCCTGTTTCTCAAAAGCAGAGTGTTTTTCTTGCATGGCACACTATGGTTCAGTTAAACTTCTTAAACGGAGTTGAATCACGTTCAGTTTCAAGTTCTAGCAGCAAGGGTTCATTCAGGCTAAGAACAGCACTCTTGTGCTATTATGGCCATAAACAGTGCAAATATCATTCGCGTCTGTTCCCAGCAAGTACAGTGTATTGGACTGAAGAGAAGCTCCTGTTTTACTTAATTCCAATACTGAGTTGAAATAGATATGCCCCGTTTGTGTAGGAAGCACAGTTCTTTTGTTCTGAGCTAGCTCACTTTACTGGCCCTATAGGAAACACAGTAGAGTGCAAGAATGCCCGTTTCTCAAAAGCACAGTGTTTTTCTTGAATGGCACACTAGGGTTCAGTTAAACTTCAGAAACGGAGTTAAATCACGTTCAGTTTCAAGTTCTAGCAGCAAGGGTTCATTCAGGCAAAGAACAGCACTCTTGTGCTATTCTGGCCATTCACAGTGCAAATAGCATTCGCGTCTGTTCCCAGCAAGTACAGAGTATTGGACTGAAGAGAACCTCCTGTTTTACTTAGTTTCCAATACTGAGTTGAACTAGATATGCCCCGTTTGTGTAGGAAGCACAGTTCTTTTGTTCTGAGCTAGCTCACTGTACTGGCCCTATAGGAAACACATTAGAGTGCAAGAATGCCTGTTTCTCAAAAGCACAGTGTTTTTCTTGCATGGCACACTAGGGTTCAGTTAAACTTCCTAAACGGAGTTGAATCACGTTCAGTTTCAAGTTCTAGCAGCAAGGGTTCATTCAGGCTAAGAACAGTAGTCTTGTGCTATTCTGGCCATACACAGTGCAAATAGCATTCGCTTCTGTTCCCGGCAAGTACAGCGTATTGGACTGAAGAGTAGCTCCTGTTTTACTTAGTTTCCAATACTGAGTTGAACTAGATATGCCCTGTTTCTGTAGGAAGCACAGTTCTTTTGTTCTGAGCTAGCTCACTGTAGTGGCCCTATAGGAAACACAGTAGAGTGCAAGAATGCCCGTTTCTCAAAAGCAGAGTGTTTTCCTTGCATGGCACACTAGGGTTCAGTTAAACTTCCTAAACGGAGCTGATTCACGTTCAGTTTAAAGTTCTAGCAGCAAGGGTTCCTTCAGGCTAAGAACAGCACTCTTGTGCTATTCTTGCCATACACACTGCAAATAGCATTTGCGTTTGTCCCAGCAAGTACAGTGTATTGGACTGAAGAGAAGCTCCTGTTTTACTTAGTTTCCAATCCTAAGTTGATCTAGATATGCCCCGTTTGTGCAGGAAGAACAGTTCTATTATTCTGAGCTAGCTTACTGTACTGGACATATAGGAAACACAGTAGATGGCAAGAATGCCCATTTCTTAAAAGCAGAGTGTTTTTCTTGCATGGCACACTAGGGTTCAGTCCAACTTCCTAAACGAAGTTGAATCTCGTTAAGTTTCAAATTCTAGCAGCAAGGGTTCATTCAGGCTAAGAACAGCACTCTTGTGCTATTCTGGCCATACAGAGTGCAAATAGCATTTGCGTCTGTTCCCAGCAAGTACAGTGTATTGGACTGAAGAGAAGCTCCCGTTTTTTCTTAGTTTCCAATACTGAATTGAACTAGATATGCGCCGTTTATGTAGGAAATACAGTTCGTTTGTTCTGAGTTAGCTCACTGTACTGGCCCTATAGGAAACATTGTAGAGTGCAAGAATGACCGTTTCTCAAAAGCAGAGTGTTTTTCTTGCATGGCACACTAAGGTTCAGTTAAACTTGCTAAAGGGAGTTGAATCACGTTCAGTTTCAAGTTATAGCAGCAAGTGTTCATTCAGGCTAAGAACAGCACTCCTGTGCTATTCTGGCCTTACACAGTGCAAATAGCATTCGCGTCTTTTCCCAGCATGTACAGTTTATTGGACTGAAGAGAAGCTCCTGTTTTACTTAGTTTCCAATACTGAGTTGAACTAGATATGCCCCGTTTGTGTAGGAAGCACAGTTCTTTTGTTCTGATCTAGCTCTCTGTACTGGTCCTATAGGAAACACAGTAGAGTGCAAAAATGCCCGTTTCTCAAAAGCAGAGTGTTTTTCTTGCATGGCACCCTAGGGTTCAGTTAAACTTACTAAACGGAGTTGAATCACGTTCAGTTTCAAGTTCTATCAGCAAGGGTTCATTCAGGCTAAGAACAGCACTCTTGTGCTATTCTGGCCATAAACAGTACAAACAGCATTCGCGACTGTTCCCAGCAAGTACAGTGTTTTGGACTGAAGAGAAGCTATTGTTTTACTTTATTCTAATACTGATTTGAACTAGACATGACCCGTTTGTGTAGGAAGCACAGTTCTTTTGTTCTGAGCTAGCTCACTGTACCGGCTCTATAGGAAACACAGTAGAGTGCAAAAATGCCCGTTTCTCAAAAGCAGAGTTTTTTTCTTGCATGGCACACTAGGGTTCAGTTAAACTTCATAAACGGAGCTGATTCACGTTCAGTTTCAGTTCTAGCATCAAGGGTTCATTCAGGCTAAGAAGAGCACTCTTGTGCTATTCTTGTCATACACAGTGCAAATAGCATTTGTCTCTGTCCCAGCAAGTACAGTGTATTGGACTGAAGAGAAGCTCCTGTTTTACTTAGTTTCCAATGCTGTGTTGATCTAGATATGCCCCGTTTGTGTAGGAAGAACAGTTCTATTGTTCTGAGCTAGCTCACTGTACTGGACATATAGGAAACACAAAGATGGCAAGAATGCCCATTTCTTAAAAGCAGAGTGTTTTTCTTGCATGGCACACTAGGGTTCAGTTAAACTTCCAAAACGAAGTTGAATCTCGTTAAGATTCAAATTCTAGCAGCAAGGGTTCATTCAGGCTAAGAATAGCACTCTTGTGCTATTCTGGCCATACACAGTGCAAATAGCATTTGCGTGTGTTCCCAGCAAGTACAGTGTATTGGACTGAAGAAAAGCTCCCGTTTTTTCTTAGTTTCCAATACTGAATTGAACTAGTAATGCGCCGTTTATGTAGGAAATACAGTTCTTTTGTTCTCAGCTAGCTCACTGTACTGGCCCTATAGGAAACATAGTAGAGTGCAAGAATGCCCTTTTCTCAAAAGCAGAGTGTTTTTCTTCCATGGCACACTAAGGTTCAGTTAAACTTGCTAAAGGGAGTTGAATCACGTTGAGTTTCAAGTTCTAACAGCAAGGGTTCATTCAGACTAAGAACAGCACTCTTGTGCTATTCTGGCCATACACAGTGCAAATAACATTCGCTTCTGTTCTCAGCATGTACAGTTTATTGGACTGAAGAGAAGCTCCTGTTTTACTTAGTTTCCAATACTGAGTTGAACTAGATATGCCCCGTTTGTGTAGGAAGCACAGTTCTTTTGTTCTGATCTAGCTCTCTGTACTGGTCCTATAGGAAACACAGTAGATTGCAAAAATGCCCGTTTCTCAAAAGCAGAGTGTTTTTCTTGCATGGCACAATAAGGTTCAGTTAAACTTACTAAAGGGAGTTGAATCACGTTCAGTTTCAAGTTCTAGCAGCAAGGGTTCATTCAGACTAAGAAGAGCACTCTTGTGCTATTCTGGCCATACACAGTGCAAATAGCATCCGCGTCTATTCCCAGCAAGTACAGTGTATTGGACTGAAGAGAAGCTCCTGTTTTACTTAGTTTCCAATACTGAGTTGAACTAGATATGCCCCGTTTGTGTAGGACATACAGTTCTTTTGTTCTGAACTAGCTAATTGTACTGGCCCTATAGGAAACACGGTAGAGTGCAAGAATGCCCGTTTCTCAAAAGCAGAGTGTTTTTCTTGCATGGCACACTAGGGTTCATTTAAACCTCCTAAACGGAGTTGAATCACGTTCAGTTTCACGTTCTCGCAGCAAGGGTTCATTCAGGCTAAGAACAGCACTCTTGTGCTATTCTGGCCGTACACAGTGCTAATAGCATTCGCTTCTGTTCCCAGCAAGTACAGTGTATTGGACTGAAGAGAAGCTCCTGTTTTACTTAATTCCAATACTGAGTTGAACTAGATATGCCCTGTTTTTGTAGGAAGCACAGTTCTTTTGTTCTGAGCTAGCTCACTGTACTGGCCCTATAGGAAACACAGTAGAGTACAAGAATGCCCGTTTCTCAAAAGCAGAGTGTTTTTCTTGCATGGCACACTAAGGTTCAGTTAAACTTCCTAAACGGACTTGAAACTCGTTCAGTTTCAAGTTCTATCAGCAAGGGTTCATTCAGGCTAAGAACAGCACTCTTGTGCTATTCTGGCCATAAACAGTACAAATAGCATTCGCGGTTTTTCCCAGCAAGTACAGCGTGTTGGACTGAAGAGAAGCTCCTGTTTCACTTAGTTTCCAATCCTGAGTTGAACTAGATATGCCGCGTTTATGTAGGAAGCACAGTTCTTTTTTTTCTGAGCTAGATCACTGTACTGGCCCTATAGGAAACACAGTAGAGCGCAAGAATGCCCCTTTATCAAAATCAGAGTGTTTTTCTTGCATGGCACAATAAGGTTCAGTTAAACTTCCTAAACAAAGTTGAATCTCGTTAAGTTTCAACTTCTAGAGGCAAGGGTTCATTCAGGCTAAGAACAGGACTCTTGTGCTATTCTGGCCATAAACAGTGCAAATAGCATTAGCGTCTGTTCCCAGCAAGTACAGTGTATTGGACTGAAGAGAAGCTCCTGTTTTACTTAATTTCAAATACTTAGTTGAACTAGATATGCCCCATTTGTGTAGGAAGCACAGTTCTTTTGTTCTGAGCTAGCTCACTGTACTGGCCCTATAGGAAACACAGTAGAGTGCAAGAATGCCTGTTTCTCAATAGCAGAGTATTTTTCTTGCATGGAACACTAGGGTTCAGTTAAACTTCCTAAACGGAGTTGAATCACGTTCAGTTTCAAGTTCTAGCAGCAAGGGTTCATTCAGGCTAAGAACAGCACTCTTGTGCTATTCTGGCCATACACAGGGCAAATAGCATTCGCGTCTGTTCCCAGCAAGTACAGTGTATTGGACTGAAGAGAAGCTCCTGGTTTACTTAATTACAATACTGAGTTGAAATAGATATGCCCCGTTTGTGTAGGAAGCACAGTTCTTTTGTTCTCAGCTAGCTCACTGTACTGGCCCGATAGGAAACAAGGGAGAGTGCATGAATGCCCGTTTCTCAAAAGCAGAGTGTTTTTCTTGCATGGCACACTAGGGTTCAGTTAAACTTCCTAAATGAGTTGAATCATGTTCAGTTTCAAGGTCTAGCAGCAAGGGTTCATTCAGGCTAAGAACAGGACTCTTGTGCTACTCTGGCCAGACCCAGTGCAAATAGCGTTCGTGTCTGTTCCCAGCAAGTACAGTGTATTGGACTGAAGAGAAGCTCCTGTTTTACTTAGTTTCCAACACTGAATTGAACTAGATATGCCCCGTTTGTGTAGGATGCACAGTTCTTTTGTTCTGAGCTAGCTCACTGTACTGGCCTTATAGGAAACACAGTAGAGTGCAAGAATGCCCGTTTCTCAAAACCAGAGCGTTTTTCTTGCATGGCACACTAGGGTTCAGTTAAAGTTCCTAAACGGAGTTGAATCACGTTCAGTTTCAAGTTCTAGCAGCAAGGGTTCATTCAGGCTAAGAACAGCACTCTTGTGCTATTCTGGCCATACACAGTGCAAATAGCATTCGCGTCTGTTCCCAGCAAGTACAGTGTATTGGACTGAAATGAAGCTCCCGTTTTTTCTTAGTTTCCAATACTGAGTTGAACTAGATATGCGCTGTTTATGTAGGAAATACAGTTCTTTTGTTCTGAGATAGCTCACTGTACTGGCCCTATAGGAAACACAGTAGAGTGCAAGAATGCCCGTTTCTCAAAAGCATTGTGTTTTTCTTGCAAGGCACACTAAGGATCATTTAAATTTCCTAAAGGTAGTTGAATCACGTTCAATTTCAAGTGCAAGCAGCAAGGGTTCATTCAGGCTAAGATCAGCACTCTTGTGCTATTCTGGCCATACACAGTGCAAATAGTATCCGCGTCTGTTCCCAGCAAGTACAGTGTATTGGACTGAAGAGAAGCTCCTGTTTTACTTAGTTTCCAACACTGAATTGAACTAGATATGCCCCGTTTGTGTAGGAAATACAGATATTTTGTTCTGAGCTAGCTCACTGTACTGGCCTTATAGGAAACAAGTAGAGTGCAAGAATGCCCGTTTCTCAAAAGCAGAGTGTTTTTCTTGCATGGCACACTAGAGTTCAGTTACACTTACAAAACGGAGTTGAATCACGTTCAGTTTCAAGTTCTAGCAGCAAGGGTTCATTCAGGCTAAGAAGAGCACTCTTGTGCTATTCTGGCCATACACAGTGCAAATAGCATCCGTGTCTATTCCCAGCAAGTACAGTGTATTGGACTGAAGAGAAGCTCCTGTTTTTCTTAGTTTCCAATCCTGAGTTGAACTAGATATGCCGCGTTTATGTAGGAAGCACAGTGCTTTTTTTTCTGAGCTAGATCACTGTACTGGCCCTACAGGAAACACAGTAGAGCGCAAGAATGCCCGTTTCTCAAAATCAGAGTGTTTTTCTTGCATGGCACAGTAAGGTTCAGTTAAACTTCCTAAACAAAGTTGAATCTCGTTAAGTTTCAACTTCTAGAGGCAAGGGTTCATTCAGGCTAAGAACAGGACTCTTGTGCTATTCTGGCCATAAACAGTGCAAATAGCATTAGCGTCTGTTCCCAGCAAGTACAGTGTATTGGACTGAAGAGAAGCTCCTGTTTTACTTAATTCCAATACTGAGTTGAAATAGATATCCCCCGTTTGTGTAGGAAGCACAGTTCTTTTCTTCTGAGCTAGCTCACTGTACTGGCCCTATAGGAAACACAGTAGAGTGCAAGAATGCCAGTTTATCAAAAGCAGAGTGTTTTTCTTGCATGGCACACTAGGGTTCAGTTAAACTTCCTAACAGGAGTTGAATCACGTTCAGTTTCAAGTTCTAGCAGCAAGGGTTCATTCAGGCTAAGAACAGGACTCTTGTGCTATTCCGGCCATACCCAGTGCAAATAGCATTGGCGTCTGTTCCCAACAAGTACAGTGTATTGGACTGAAGAGAAGCTCCTGTTTTACTTAGTTTCCAACACTGAATTGAACTAGATATGCCCCGTTTGTGTAGGAAGCACAGTTCTTTTGTTCTGAGCTAGCTCACTGTACTGGCCTTATAGGAAACACAGTAGAGTGCAAGAATGCCCGTTTCTGAAAACCAGAGTGTTTTTATTGCATGGCAAACTAGGGTTCAGTTAAACTTCCTAAACGGATTTGAATAACGTTCAGTTTCAATTTCTAGCAGGAGGGTTCATTCAGGCTAAGAACAGCACTCTTGTGCTATTCTGGCCATACACAGTGCAAATAGCATTCGCGTCTGTTCCCAGCAAGTACAGTGTATTGGACTGAAGAGAAGCTCCTGTTTTACTTAGTTTCCAATACTGAGTTGAACTAGATATGCCCCGTTTGTGTAGGAAGTACAGTTCTTTTGTTATGAGTTAGCTCACTGTACTGGCCCTATAGGAAACACAGTAGAGTACAAGAATGCCCGTTTCTCAAAAGCAGAGTGTTTTTCTTGCATGGCACACTAAGGTTCAGTTAAACTTCCTAAACGGAGTTTATTCACGTTCAGTTTCAAGTTCTCGCAGCAAGGTTTCATTCAGGCTAAGAACAGCACTCTTGTGCTATTCTGGCCATAAACAGTGCAAATAGCATTCACGTCTGTTCCCAGCAATTACAGTGTATTGGACTGAAGAGAAGCTCCTGTTTTACTTAGTTTCCAATACTGAGTTGAACTAGATATCCCGCGTTTATGTAGGAAGCACAGTTCTTTTTTTTCTGAGCTAGCTCACTGTACTGGCCCTAGAAGAAAAACAGTAGAGCGCAAGAATGCCCATTTCTCAAAAGCAGAGTGTTTTTCTTGCATGGCACAATAAGGTTCAGTTAAACTTCCTAAAGGGAGTTGAATCACGTTCAGTTTCAAGTTCTAACAGCAAGTGTTCATTCAGGCTAAGAACAGCACTCTTGGGCTATTCTGGCCATATGCAGTGCAAATAGCATTCGCATCTGTTCCCAGCAAGTAGAGTGTATTGGACTGAAGAGAAGCTCCCGTTTATTCTTAGTTTCCAATACTGAGTTGAATTAGGTATGCGCCATTTATGTAGGAAATACAGTTCTTTTGTTCTGAGCTAGCTCACTGTACTGGCCCTATAGGAAACACAGTAGAGTGCAAGAATGCCTCTTTCTCAAAAGCAGAGTGTTTTTCTTGCATGGCACACTAAGGTTCAGTTAAACTTCCTAAACGGACTTGAAACTCGTTCAGTTTCAAGTTCTATCAGCAAGGGTTCATTCAGGCTAAGAACAGCACTCTTGTGCTATTCTGGCCATAAACAGTACAAATAGCATTCGCGGTTTTTCCCAGCAAGTACAGCGTGTTGGACTGAAGAGAAGCTCCTGTTTCACTTAGTTTCCAATCCTGAGTTGAACTAGATATGCCGCGTTTATGTAGGAAACACAGTTCTTTTTTTTCTGAGCTAGATCACTGTACTGGCCCTATAGGAAACACAGTAGAGCGCAAGAATGCCCCTTTATCAAAATCAGAGTGTTTTTCTTGCATGGCACAATAAGGTTCAGTTAAACTTCCTAAACAAAGTTGAATCTCGTTAAGTTTCAACTTCTAGAGGCAAGGGTTCATTCAGGCTAAGAACAGGACTCTTGTGCTATTCTGGCCATAAACAGTGCAAATAGCATTAGCGTCTGTTCCCAGCAAGTACAGTGTATTGGAATGAAGAGAAGCTCCTGTTTTACTTAATTCCAATACTGAGTTGAAATAGATATCCCCCGTTTGTGTAGGAAGCACAGTTCTTTTCTTCTGAGCTAGCTCACTGTACTGGCCCTATAGGAAACACAGTAGAGTGCAAGAATGCCTGTTTCTCAAAAGCAGAGTGTTTTTCTTGCATGGCACACTAGGGTTCAGTTAATCTTCCTAAACGGAGTTGAATCACATTCAGTTTCAAGTTCTTGCAGCAAGGGTTCATTCAGGCTAAGAAGAGCACTCTTGTACTATTCTGGCCATACACAGTGCAAATAGCATTCGCGTTTGTTCCCAGCAAGTACAGTGTATTGGACTGAAGAGAAGCTCCTGTTTTACTTAGTTTCAAATACTTAGTTGAACTAGATATGCCCCATTTGTGTAGGAAGCACAGTTCTTTTGTTCTGAGCTAGCTCACTGTACTGGCCCTATAGGAAACACAGTAGAGTGCAAGAATGCCTGTTTCTCAATAGCAGAGTATTTTTCTTGCATGGAACACTAGGGTTCAGTTAAACTTCCTAAACGGAGTTGAATCACGTTCAGTTTCAAGTTCTAGCAGCAAGGGTTCATTCAGGCTAAGAACAGCACTCTTGTGCTATTCTGGCCATACACAGGGCAAATAGCATTCGCGTCTGTTCCCAGCAAGTACAGTGTATTGGACTGAAGAGAAGCTCCTGGTTTACTTAATTACAATACTGAGTTGAAATAGATATGCCCCGTTTGTGTAGGAAGCACAGTTCTTTTGTTCTCAGCTAGCTCACTGTACTGGCCCGATAGGAAACAAGGGAGAGTGCATGAATGCCCGTTTCTCAAAAGCAGAGTGTTTTTCTTGCATGGCACACTAGGGTTCAGTTAAACTTCCTAAATGAGTTGAATCATGTTCAGTTTCAAGGTCTAGCAGCAAGGGTTCATTCAGGCTAAGAACAGGACTCTTGTGCTACTCTGGCCAGACCCAGTGCAAATAGCGTTCGTGTCTGTTCCCAGCAAGTACAGTGTATTGGACTGAAGAGAAGCTCCTGTTTTACTTAGTTTCCAACACTGAATTGAACTAGATATGCCCCGTTTGTGTAGGATGCACAGTTCTTTTGTTCTGAGCTAGCTCACTGTACTGGCCTTATAGGAAACACAGTAGAGTGCAAGAATGCCCGTTTCTCAAAACCAGAGCGTTTTTCTTGCATGGCACACTAGGGTTCAGTTAAAGTTCCTAAACGGAGTTGAATCACGTTCAGTTTCAAGTTCTAGCAGCAAGGGTTCATTCAGGCTAAGAACAGCACTCTTGTGCTATTCTGGCCATACACAGTGCAAATAGCATTCGCGTCTGTTCCCAGCAAGTACAGTGTATTGGACTGAAATGAAGCTCCCGTTTTTTCTTAGTTTCCAATACTGAGTTGAACTAGATATGCGCTGTTTATGTAGGAAATACAGTTCTTTTGTTCTGAGATAGCTCACTGTACTGGCCCTATAGGAAACACAGTAGAGTGCAAGAATGCCCGTTTCTCAAAAGCATTGTGTTTTTCTTGCAAGGCACACTAAGGATCATTTAAATTTCCTAAAGGTAGTTGAATCACGTTCAATTTCAAGTGCAAGCAGCAAGGGTTCATTCAGGCTAAGATCAGCACTCTTGTGCTAATCTGGCCATACACAGTGCAAATAGTATCCGCGTCTGTTCCCAGCAAGTACAGTGTATTGGACTGAAGAGAAGCTCCTGTTTTACTTAGTTTCCAACACTGAATTGAACTAGATATGCCCCGTTTGTGTAGGAAATACAGATATTTTGTTCTGAGCTAGCTCACTGTACTGGCCTTATAGGAAACAAGTAGAGTGCAAGAATGCCCGTTTCTCAAAAGCAGAGTGTTTTTCTTGCATGGCACACTAGAGTTCAGTTACACTTACAAAACGGAGTTGAATCACGTTCAGTTTCAAGTTCTAGCAGCAAGGGTTCATTCAGGCTAAGAAGAGCACTCTTGTGCTATTCTGGCCATACACAGTGCAAATAGCATCCGTGTCTATTCCCAGCAAGTACAGTGTATTGGACTGAAGAGAAGCTCCTGTTTTTCTTAGTTTCCAATCCTGAGTTGAACTAGATATGCCGCGTTTATGTAGGAAGCACAGTGCTTTTTTTTCTGAGCTAGATCACTGTACTGGCCCTACAGGAAACACAGTAGAGCGCAAGAATGCCCGTTTCTCAAAATCAGAGTGTTTTTCTTGCATGGCACAGTAAGGTTCAGTTAAACTTCCTAAACAAAGTTGAATCTCGTTAAGTTTCAACTTCTAGAGGCAAGGGTTCATTCAGGCTAAGAACAGGACTCTTGTGCTATTCTGGCCATAAACAGTGCAAATAGCATTAGCGTCTGTTCCCAGCAAGTACAGTGTATTGGACTGAAGAGAAGCTCCTGTTTTACTTAATTCCAATACTGAGTTGAAATAGATATCCCCCGTTTGTGTAGGAAGCACAGTTCTTTTCTTCTGAGCTAGCTCACTGTACTGGCCCTATAGGAAACACAGTAGAGTGCAAGAATGCCAGTTTATCAAAAGCAGAGTGTTTTTCTTGCATGGCACACTAGGGTTCAGTTAAACTTCCTAACAGGAGTTGAATCACGTTCAGTTTCAAGTTCTAGCAGCAAGGGTTCATTCAGGCTAAGAACAGGACTCTTGTGCTATTCCGGCCATACCCAGTGCAAATAGCATTGGCGTCTGTTCCCAACAAGTACAGTGTATTGGACTGAAGAGAAGCTCCTGTTTTACTTAGTTTCCAACACTGAATTGAACTAGATATGCCCCGTTTGTGTAGGAAGCACAGTTCTTTTGTTCTGAGCTAGCTCACTGTACTGGCCTTATAGGAAACACAGTAGAGTGCAAGAATGCCCGTTTCTGAAAACCAGAGTGTTTTTATTGCATGGCAAACTAGGGTTCAGTTAAACTTCCTAAACGGATTTGAATAACGTTCAGTTTCAATTTCTAGCAGGAGGGTTCATTCAGGCTAAGAACAGCACTCTTGTGCTATTCTGGCCATACACAGTGCAAATAGCATTCGCGTCTGTTCCCAGCAAGTACAGTGTATTGGACTGAAGAGAAGCTCCTGTTTTACTTAGTTTCCAATACTGAGTTGAACTAGATATGCCCCGTTTGTGTAGGAAGTACAGTTCTTTTGTTATGAGTTAGCTCACTGTACTGGCCCTATAGGAAACACAGTAGAGTACAAGAATGCCCGTTTCTCAAAAGCAGAGTGTTTTTCTTGCATGGCACACTAAGGTTCAGTTAAACTTCCTAAACGGAGTTTATTCACGTTCAGTTTCAAGTTCTCGCAGCAAGGGTTCATTCAGGCTAAGAACAGCACTCTTGTGCTATTCTGGCCATAAACAGTGCAAATAGCATTCACGTCTGTTCCCAGCAATTACAGTGTATTGGACTGAAGAGAAGCTCCTGTTTTACTTAGTTTCCAATACTGAGTTGAACTAGATATCCCGCGTTTATGTAGGAAGCACAGTTCTTTTTTTTCTGAGCTAGCTCACTGTACTGGCCCTAGAAGAAAAACAGTAGAGCGCAAGAATGCCCATTTCTCAAAAGCAGAGTGTTTTTCTTGCATGGCACAATAAGGTTCAGTTAAACTTCCTAAAGGGAGTTGAATCACGTTCAGTTTCAAGTTCTAACAGCAAGTGTTCATTCAGGCTAAGAACAGCACTCTTGGGCTATTCTGGCCATATGCAGTGCAAATAGCATTCGCATCTGTTCCCAGCAAGTAGAGTGTATTGGACTGAAGAGAAGCTCCCGTTTATTCTTAGTTTCCAATACTGAGTTGAATTAGGTATGCGCCATTTATGTAGGAAATACAGTTCTTTTGTTCTGAGCTAGCTCACTGTACTGGCCCTATAGGAAACACAGTAGAGTGCAAGAATGCCTCTTTCTCAAAAGCAGAGTGTTTTTCTTGCATGGCACACTAGGGTTCAATTAAACTTCCTAAACGGAGTTGAATCACGTTCAGTTTCAATTCTAGCAGCAAGGGTTCATTCAGGCTAAGAAGAGCACTCTTGTGCTATTCTGGCGATACACAGTACAAATAGCATTCGCGTTTGTTCCCAGAAAGTACAGTGTATTGGACTGAAGAGAAGCTCCTCTTTTACTTAGTTTCCAATCCTGAGTTGAACTAGATATGCGCCGTTTATTTAGGAAATACAGTTCTTTTGTTCTGAGCTAGCTCACTGTACTTGCCCTATAGGAAACACAGTAGAGTGCAATTATGCCCGTTTCTCAAAAGCAGAGTGTTTTTCTAGCATGGCACACTAAGGTTCAGTTAAACTTCCTAAAGGGAGTTGAATAACGTTCAGTTTCAAGTTCTAACAGCAAGTGTTCATTCAAGCTAAGAACTGCACTCTTGTGCTATTCTGGCCATAAACAGTGCAAATAGCATTCGCATCTGTTCCCAGCAAGTAGAGTGTATTGGACTGAAGAGAAGCTCCCGTTTATTCTTAGTTTCCAATACTGAGTTGAACTAGATATGCGCCGTTTATGTAGGAAATACAGTTCTTTTGTTCTGAGCTAGCTCACTGTACTGGCCCTATAGGAAACACAGTAGAGTGCAAGAATGCCTGTTTCTCAAAAGCAGAGTGTTTTTCTTGTATGGCACACTAGGGTTCAGTTAAACTTCCTAAACGGAGTTGAATCACGTTCAGTTTCAATTCTAGCAGCAAGGGTTCATTCAGGCTAAGAAGAGAACTCTTGTGCTATTCTGGACATACACAGTACAAATAGCATTCGCGTTTGTTCCCAGAAAGTACAGTGTATTGGACTGAAGAGAAGTTCCTCTTTTACTTAGTTTCCAATCCTGAGTTGAACTAGATATGCGCCGTTTATTTAGGAAATACAGTCCTTTTGTTCTGAGCTAGCTCACTGTACTTGCCCTATAGGAAACACAGTAGAGTGCAAGAATGCCCGTTTCTCAAAAGCAGAGTGTTTTTCTTGCATGGCACACTAAGGTTCAGTTAAACTTCCTAAAGGGAGTTGAATAACGTTCAATTTCAAGTTCTAACAGCAAGGGTTCATTCAGGCTAAGAACAGCACTCTTGTGCTATTCTGGCCATACACAGTGCAAATAGCATTCGCTTCTGTTCCCATCAAGTACAGTGTATTGGACTGAAGAGAAGCACCTGTTTTACTTAGTTTCCAATACTGAGTTGAATTAGATATGCCCCGTTTGTGTAGGAAATACAGGTCTTTTGTTCTGAGCTAGCTCACTGTACTGGCCTAATAGGAAACACAGTAGAGTGCAAAAATGCCCGTTTCTCAAAAGCAGAGTGTTTTTCTTGCATGGCACACTAGGGTTCAGTTAAACTTACTAAACGGAGTTGAATCACGTTCAGCTTCAAGTTCTAGCAGCAAGAGTTCATTCAGGTAAGAACAGCACTCTTGTGCTCTTCTGGCCATACACAGTGCAAATAGCATTCTCGTCTGTTCCCAGCAAGTACAGTGTATTGGACTGAAGAGAAGCTCCTGTTTTACATAATTCCAATACTGAGTTGAAATAGATATGCCCCGTTTGTGTAGGAAGCACAGTTCTTTTGTTCTGAGCTAGCTCACTGTACTGGCCATATAGGAAACACAGTAGAGTGCAAGAATGCCCGTTTCTCAAAAGCAGAGTGTTTTTCTTGCATGGCACACTAGGGTTCAGTTAAACTTCCTAAACGGAGTTGAATCACGTTCAGTTTAAAGTACTAGCAGCAAGGTTTATTTCAAGCTAAGAAGAGCACTCTTGTGCTAATCTGGCCATACACAGTGCAAATAGCATTCACGTCAGTTCCCAGCAAGTTCAGTGTATTGCACTGAAGAGAAGCTCCTGTTTTACTTAGTTTCCAATACTGAGTTGAACTAGATATGCCCCGTTTGTGTAGGAAGCACAGTTCTTTTGTTCTCATCTAGCTCACTGTACTGGCCTTATAGGAAACACAGTAGAGTGCATGAATGTCCGTTTCTCAAAAGCAGAGTGTTTTTCTTGCATGGCACACTAGGGTTCAGTTAAACTTCCTAAACGGAGCTGAATCACGTTGACTTTCAAGTTCTAGCAGCAAGGGTTCATTCAGGCTAAGAAGAGCACTCTTGTGCTATTCTGGCCATACACAGTGCAAATAGCATTCGCGTCTGTCCCAGCAAGTACAGTGTATTGGACTGAAGAGAAGTTCCTGTTTTACTTAGTTTCCAATCCTGGGGTGATCTAGATATGCCCCGTTTGTGTAGGAAGCACAGTTCTTTTGTTCTGAGCTAGCTCACTGTTGTGGACATATAGGAAACACAGTAGATTGGAAGAATGCCCATTTCTTAAAAGCAGAGTGTTTTTCTTGCATGGCACACTAGGGTTCAGTTAAACTTCCTAAATGATGTTGAATCTCGTTAAGTTTCAAATTCTAGCAGCAAGGGTTCATTCAGACTAAGAACAGCACTCTTGTGCTATTCTGGCCATACACAGTGCAAATAGCATTCGCGTCTGTTCCCATCAAGTACAGTGTATTGGACTTAAGAGAAGCTCCCGTTTTTTCTTAGTTTCCAATACTGAGTTGAACTAGATATGCACCGTTTGTGTAGGAAGCACAGTTCTTTTGTTCTGAGCTAGCTCACTGTACTGGCCCTATAGGAAACACAGTAGAGTGCAAGAATGCCCGTTTCTCAAAAGCAGAGTGTTTTTCTTGCATGGCACACTAAGGTTCAGTTAAACTTGCTAAAGGGAGTTGAATCACGTTCAGTTTCAAGTTCTAACAGCAAGGGTTCATTCAGGCTAATAACAGCACTCTTGTGCTATTTTGGCCATACACAGTGCAAATAGCGTTTGCGTCTGTTCCCAGCAAGTACAGTGTATTGGACTGAAGAGAAGCTCCTGTTTTACTTAGTTTCCAATACTGAGTTGAACTAGATATGCCCTGTACATGTAAGCAACCGTCTTATTAAATAAGAAACACAGAAACAATGTAAAAGAGAAAGCCAAGAAGTCAGAGCTCAGAGCTAAAATCTCACCCTTCCTCCTGCTGTCCCAGCTTCGCGAAAAGAGACCTACTTCCTGTCGGTTCGTTTTTTTAAAGTATGTTGTTCTGCCTTCTCATTGGTTGTAAACCCAAACACATGACTGCCTCGTCACTGTCTGAATGTACAGCCCCCTAGGTCTTAAAGGCATAAGTCTCCAATGCTGGCTGTATCCCTGAACACACAAAGATCTTATGGGATTAAAGGCGTGTGCCACCACCGCCACACTCTTGCTATGGCTCTAATAGCTCTGACCCTGAACACACAGATATCTATGGGATTAAAGGTGTGTGCCACCACCCCCACACTCTTGCTATGGCTCTAATAGCTCTGACTCCCAGACAACTTTATTTATTAACATACAATCAAAATAATAATTCAGTACAATTAGATTATCACCACAATGCCCCGTTTGTGTAGGAAGCACAGTTCTTTTCTTCTGATCTAGCTCACTGTACTGGCCCTATTGAAACACAGTAGAGTGCAAGAATGCCTGTTTCTTAAAAGCAGAGTGTTTTTCTTGCATGGCACACTAGGGTTCAATTAAACTTCCTAAACGGAGTTGAATCACGTTTAATTTCAAGTTCTAGCAGCAAGGGTTCATTCAGGCTAAGAACAGCACTCTTGTGCTATTCTGGCCATACACAGTGCCAATAGCATTTGTGTCTGTTCCCAGCAAGTACAGTGTATTGGACTGAAGAGAAGCTCCTGTTTTACTTAGTTTCCAATACTGAGTTGAACTAGATATGCGCCGTTTATGTAGGAAATACAGTTCTTTTGTTCTGTGCTAGCTCACTGTACTGGCCCTATAGGAAACACAGTGGAGTGCAAATTGCCCGTTTCTCAAAAGCAGAGTGTTTTTCTTGCATGGCACACTAGGGTTCAGTTGAACTTCCTCAACGGAGTTGAATCTCGTTCAGTTTCAAGATAGCAGCAAGGGTTCATTCAGTCTAAGAACAGCAGTATTTTGCTATTCTGGCCATACACAGTGCAAATAGCATTCTAGTGTGTTCCCAGCAAGTACAGTGTATTGGACTGAAGAGAAGCTCCTGTTTTTTCTTAGTTTCCAATACTGAGTTGAACTAGATATGTGACGTTTATGTAGGAAATACAGTTCTTTTGTTCTGAGCTAGCTCATGGTACTGGCCCTATAGGAAACACAGTAGAGTGCAAGAATGCCTGTTTCTCAAAAGGAGAGTGTTTTTCTTGCATGGCACACTAGGGTTCAGTTAAACTTCCTAAACGGAGTTGAATCTCGTTCAGTTTCAAGTTCTAGCAGCAAGGGTTCATTCAGGCTAAGAAGAGCACTCTTGTGCTATTCTGGCCATACACAGTGCAAATAGCATTCTCGTCTGTTCCCAGCAAGTACAGTGTATTGGACTGAAGAGAAGCTCCTGTTTTACATAATTCCAATACTGAGTTGAAATAGATATGCCCCGTTTGTGTAGGAAGCACAGTTCTTTTGTTCTGAGCTAGCTCACTGTATTGGCCCTATAGGAAACACAGCAGAGTGCAAGAATGCCCGTTTCTCAAAAGCAGAGTGTTTTTCTTGCATGGCACACTAGGGTTCAGTTAAACTTACTAAACGGAGTTGAATCACGTTCAGTTTCAAGTACTAGCAGCAAGGGTTATTTCAGGCTAAGAAGAGAACTCTTGTGCTATTCTGGCCATACACAGTGCAAATAGCATTTGCGTCTGTTCCCAGCAAGTACAGTGTATTGGACTGAACAGAAGTTCCTGTTTTACTTAGATTCCAACACTGAGTTGAACTAGATATGCCACGTTTGTGTAGGAAGCACAGTTCTTTTGTTCTGAGTTGGCTCACTGTACTGGCCCTATTGAAACACAGTAGAGTGCAAGAATGCCTGTTTCTTAAAAGCAGAGTGTTTTTCTTGCATGGCACACTAGGGTTCAGTTAAACTTCCTAAACGGAGTTGAATCACGTTCAATTTCAAGTTCTAGCAGCAAGGTTTCATTCAGGCTAAGAGCAGCACTCTTGTGCTATTCTGGCCATACACAGTGCAAATAGCATTTGTGTCTGTTCCTAGCAAGTACAGTGTATTGGACTGAAGAGAAGCTCCTGTTTTACTTAGTTTCCAATTCTGAGTTGAACTAGATATGCGCCGTTTATGTAGGAAATACAGTTCTTTTGTTCTGAGCTAGCTCACTGTACTGGCCCTATAGGAAACACAGTAGAGTGCAAGAATGCCCGTTTCTCAAAAGCAGAGTGCTTTTCTTGCATGGCACACTAAGGTTCAGTTAAACTTCCAAAACGGAGTTGAATCACGTTAAGTTTCAAGTTCTAGCAGCAAGGGTTCATTCAGGCTAAGAACAGCACTCTTGTGCTATTCTGGCCATACACAGTGCAAATAGCATTCGCTTCTGTTCCCAGCAAGTACAGCGTATTGGACTGAAGAGAATCTCCTGTTTCACTTAGTTTCCAATCCTGAGTTGAACTAGATATGCCGCGTTTATGTAGGAAGCACAGTTCTTTTTTTTCTGTGCTAGCTCACTGTACTGGCCCTATAGGAAACACAGTAGAGCACAAGAATGCCCGTTTCTCAAAAGCAGAGTGTTTTTCTTGCATGGCACAATAAGGTTCAGTTAAACTTCCTAAAGGGAGTTGAATCACGTTCAGTTTCAAGTTGTAACAGCAAGTGATCATTCAGGCTAAGAACAGCACTCTTGTGCTATTCTGGCCATACACAGTGCAAATAGCATTCGCATCTGTTCCCAGCAAGTAGAGTGTATTGGACTGAAGAGGAGCTCCCGTTTATTCTTAGTTTCCAATACTGAGTTGAACTAGATATGCGCCGTTTATGTAGGAAATACAGTTCTTTTGTTCTGAGCTAGCTCACTGTACCGGCCCTATAGGAAACACAGTAGAGTGCAAGAATGCCCGTTTCTCAAATGCAGAGTGTTTTTCTTGCATGGCACACATCTTTCAGTTAAACTTCCTAAACGGAGTTGAATCACGTTCAGTTTCAAGTTCTAACAGCAAGGGTTCATTCAGGCTAAGAACAGCACTCGTGCTATTCTGGCAATACACAGTGCAAATAGCATTTGTGTCTGTTCCCAGCAAGTACAGTGTATTGGACTGAAGAGAAGCTCCTGTTTTAAATAATTCCAATACTGAGTTGAAATACATATGCCCCGTTTTTGTAGGAAGCACAGTTCTTTTGTTCTGAGCTAGCTCACTGTACTGGCCCTACAGAAAACAATACAGTGCATGAATGCCCGTTTCTCAAAAGCAGAGTGTTTTTCTTGCATGGCACACTAGGGTTCAGTTAAACTTCCTAAACGGAGTTGAGTCACGTTCAGTTTCAAGTACTAGCAGCAAGGGTTATTTCAGGCTAAGAATAGCACTCTTGTGTTATTCTGGCCATACACAGTGCAAATAGCATTCACGTCAGTTCCCAGCAAGTACAGTGTATTGCACTGTAGAGAAGCTCCTGTTTTACTTAGTTTCCAATACTGAGTTGAACTAGATATGCCCCGTTTGTGTAGGAAACACAATTCTTTTGTTCTGTGCTAGCTCACTGTACTGGCCTTATAGGAAAAACAGTAGAGTGCAAGAATGCCCGTTTCTCAAAAGCAGAGTGTTTTTCTTGCCAGGCACACTAGGGTTCAGTTAAACTTCCTAAACGGAGTTGAATCACGTTCAGTTTCAAGTTCTAGCAGCAAGGGTTCATTCAGACTAAGAACAGCACTCTTGTGCTATTCTGGCCATACACAGTGCAAATAAAATTCGAGTCTGTCCCAGCAAGTACAGTGTATTGGACTGAAGAGAAGTTCCTGTTTTACTTAGTTTCCAATCCTGAGATGATCTAGATATGCCCTGTTTGTGTAGGAAGCACAGTTCTTTTGTTCTGAGCTAGCTCACTGTACTGGACCTATAGGAAACACAGTAGATTGCAAGAATGCCCATTTCTTAAGGGCAGAGTGTTTTTCTTGCATGGCACACTAGGGTTCAGTTAAACTTCCTAAACGATGTGGAATCTTGTTCAGTTTCAAATTCTAGCAGCAAGGGTTCATTCAGACTAAGAACAGCACTCTTGTGCTATTCTGGCCATACACAGTGCAAATAGCATTCGTGTCTGTTCCCAGCAAGTACAGTGTATTGGACTGAAGAGAAGCTCCCGTTTTTCTTAGTTTCCAATACTGAGTTGAACTAGATATGCCCCGTTTATGTAGGAAATACAGTTCTTTTGTTCTGAGCTAGCTCACTGTACTGGCCCTATAGGAAACACAGTGGAGTGCAAATTGCCCGTTTCTCAAAAGCAGAGTGTTTTTCTTGCATGGCACACTAGGGTTCAGTTGAACTTCCTCAACGGAGTTGAATCTCGTTCAGTTTCAAGATAGCAGCAAGGGTTCATTCAGTCTAAGAACAGCAGTATTTTGGTATTCTGGCCATACACAGTGCCAATAGCATTCGAGTGTGTTCCCAGCAAGAACAGTGTATTGGACTGAAGAGAAGCTCCTGTTTTTTCTTAATTTCCAATACTGAGTTGAACTAGATATGTGACGTTTATGTAGGAAATACAGTTCCTTTGTTCTGAGCTAGCTCATGGTACTGGCCCTATAGGAAACACAGTAGAGTGCAAGAATGCCTGTTTCTCAAAAGGAGAGTGTTTTTCTTGCATGGCACACTAGGGTTCAGTTAAACTTCCTAAACGGAGTTGAATCTCGTTCAGTTTCAAGTTCCAGCAGCAAGGGTTCATTCAGGCTAAGAAGAGCACTCTTGTGCTATTCTGGCCATACACAGTGCAAATAGCATTTGCGTCTGTTCCCAGCAAGTACAGTGTATTGGACTGAAGAGAAGTTCCTGTTTTACTTAGTTTCCAACACTGAGTTGAACTAGATATGCCCCGTTTTTGTAGGAAGCACAGTTCTTTTGTTCTGAGCTGGCTCACTGTACTGGCCCTATTGAAACACAGTAGAGTGCAAGAATGCCTGTTTCTTAAAAGCAGAGTGTTTTTCTTGCATGGCACACTAGGGTTCAGTTAAACTTCCTAAACGGAGTTGAATCACGTTCAATTTCAAGTTCTAGCAGCAAGGGTTCATTCAGGCTAAGAGCAGCACTCTTGTGCTATTCTGGCCATACACAGTGCAAATAGCATTTGTGTCTGTTCCCAGCAAGTACAGTGTATTGGACTGAAGAGAAGCTCCTGTTTTACTTAGTTTCCAATTCTGAGTTGAACTAGATATGCGCCGTTTATGTAGGAAATACAGTTCTTTTGTTCTGAGCTAGCTCACTGTACTGGCCCTATAGGAAACACAGTAGAGTGCAAGAATGCCCGTTTCTCAAAAGCAGAGTGTTTTTCTTGCATGGCACACTAAGGTTCAGTTAAACTTCCAAAACGGAGTTGAATCACGTTAAGTTTCAATTTCTAGCAGGAAGGGTTCATTCAGGCTAAGAACAGCACTCTTGTGCTATTCTGGCCATACACAGTACAAATAGCATTCATGTTTGTTCGCAGCAAGTACAGCGTATTGGACTGAAGAGAAGCTCCTGTTTCACTTAGTTTCCAATCCTGAGTTGAACTAGATATGCCGCGTTTATGTAGGAAGCACAGTTCTTTTTTTTCTGTGCTACCTCACTGTACTGGCCCTATAGGAAACACAGTAGAGCGCAAGAATGCCCGTTTCTCAAAAGCAGAGTGTTTTTCTTGCATGGCACAATAAGGTTCAGTTAAACTTCCTAAAGGGAGTTGAATCACGTTCAGTTTCAAGTTGTAACAGCAAGTGTTCATTCAGGCTAAGAATAGCACTCTTGTGCTATTCTGGCCATACACAGTGCAAATAGCATTCGCATCTGTTCCCAGCAAGTAGAGTGTATTGGACTGAAGAGAAGCTCTCGTTTATTCTTAGTTTCCAATACTGAGTTGAACTAGATATGCGCCGTTTATGTAGGAAATACAGTTCTTTTGTTCTGAGCTAGCTCACTGTACCGGCCCTATAGGAAACACAGTAGAGTGCAAGAATGCCCGTTTCTCAAATGCAGAGTGTTTTTCTTGCATGGCACACTAAGGTCCAGTTAAACTTCCTAAACGGAGTTGAATCACGTTCAGTTTCAAGTTCTAACAGCAAGGGTTCATTCAGGCTAAGAACAGCACTCGTGCTATTCTGGCCATACACAGTACAAATAGCATTTGTGTCTGTTCCCAGCAAGTACAGTGTATTGGACTGAAGAGAAGCTCCTGTTTTACATAATTCCAATACTGAGTTGAAATAGATATGCCCCGTTTGTGTAGGAAGCACATTTCTTTTGTTCTGAGCTAGGTCACTGTACTGGCCCTATAGGAAACACAGTAGAGTGCAAGAATGCCCGTTTCTCAAAAGCAGAGTGTTTTTCTTGCATGGCACACTAGGGTTCAGTTAAACTTCGTAAACGGAGTTGAATCACGTTCAGTTTCAAGTTGTAGCAGCAAGGGTTCTTTCAGGCTAATAACAGCACTCTTGTGCTATTCTGGCCATACACAGTGCAAATAGCATTCGCGTCTGTTCCCAGCAAGTACAGTGTATTTGACTGAAGAGAAGCTCCTGTTTTACTTAGTTTCCAATACTGAGTTGAACTAGATATGCCCCGTTTGTGTAGGAAGCACAGTTCTTTTGTTCTGAGCTAGCTCACTGTACTGGACATATAGGAAACACAGTAGAGTGCAAGAATGCCCTTTTCTCAAAAGCAGAGTATTTTTCTTGCATGGCACACTAGGGTTCAGTTAAACTTCCTAAACGGAGTTGAATCTCGTTCAGTTTCAAGTTCTAGCAGCAAGGGTTCATTCAGGCTAAGAACAGCATTCGTGTGCTCTTCTGGACATACACAGTGCAAATTGCATTCGCGTCTGTTCCTAACAAGTACAGTGTATTGGACTGAAGAGAAGCTCCTGTTTTACTTAGTTTCCAATACTGAGTTGAAGTAGATATACCCCGTTTGTGTAGGAAGCACAGTTCTTTTGTTCTGAGCTAGCTCACTGTACTGGACATATAGGAAACACAGTAGAGTGCAAGAATGCCAGTTTCTCAAACGCAGAGTGTTTTTCTTGCATGGCACACTAGGGTTCAGTTAAACTTCCTAAACGGAGCAGAATCACTTTGACTTTCAAGTTCTAGCAGCAAGGGTTCATTCAGGCTAAGAAGAGCACTCTTGTGCTATTCTGGCCATACACAGTGCAAATAGCATTCGCGTCTGTCCCAGCAAGTACAGGGTATTGGACTGAAGAGAAGTTCCTGTTTTACTTAGTTTCCAATCCTGAGGTGATCTAGATATCCCCTGTTTGTGTAGGAAGCACAGTTCTTTTGTTCTGAGCTATCTCACTGTACTGGACATATAGGAAACACAGTAGATTTCAAAAATGCCCATTTCTTAAAAGCAGAGTGTTTTTCTTGCATGGCACACTAGGGTTCAGTTGAACTTCCTAAACGATGTTGAATCTCGTTCAGTTTCAAATTCTAGCAGCAAGGGTTCATTCAGGCTAAGAACAGCACTCTTGTGCTATTCTGGCCATACACAGTGCAAATAGCATTCCCGTCTGTCCCAGCAAGTACAGTGTATTGGACTGAAGAGAAGCTCCTGTTTTACTTAGTTTCCAATCCTGAGTTGATCTAGATATGTCCCGTTTGAGTAGGAAGTACAGTTCTTTTGTTCTTAGCTAGCTCACTGTACTGGACCTACAGGAAACACAGTTTCAAATTGTAGCAGCAAGGGTTCATTCAGGGTAAGAACAGCACTCTTGTGCTATTCTGGCCATACACAGTGCAAATAGCATTCGCGTCTGTCCCAGCCAGTACAGTGTATTGGACTGAAGAGAAGCTCCTGTTTTACTTAGTTTCCATTCCTGAGTTGAACTAGATATGCCCCGTTTGTGTAGGAAGCACAGTTCTTTTGTTTTGAGCTAGCTCACTTTACTGGCCCTATAGGAAACACAGTAGAGTGCAAGAATGCCCATTTCATAAAAGCAGAGTGTTTTTCTTGCATGGCACACTAGGGTTCAGTTAAACTTCCTAAACGAAGTTGAATCTCGTTCAGTTTCAAGTTCTAGCAGCAAGGGTTCATTCAGGCTAAGAACAGCACTCTTGTGCTATTCTGGCCATACATAGTGCAAATAGCATTCGCGTCTGTTCCCAGTAAGTACAGTGTATTGGACTGACGCGAAGCTCCTGTTTTACTTAGTTTTCAAAACTGAGTTGAACTAGATATGCCCCGTTTGTGAAGGAAGCACAGTTTTTTTTTTCTGAGGTAGCTCACTGTTCTGGCCCTAGAGGAAACATAGTAGAGTGCAAGAATGCCCGTTTCTCAAAAGGAGAGTGTTTTTCTTGCATGGCACACTAGGGTTCCGTTACACTTCCTAAACGAAGTTGATTCTCGTTCAGGTTCAAATTGTAGCAGCAAGGGTTCATTCAGGGTAAGAACAGCACTCTGTGCTATTCTGGCCATACACAGTGCAAATAGCATTCACGTCTGTTCCCCTAAGTACAGTGTATTGGACTGAAGCGAAGCTCCTGTTTTACTTAGTTTCCAATACTGAGTTGAACTAGATATGGCCCGTTTGTGTAGGAAGCACAGTTCTTTTGTTCTGAGCTTGCTCACTGTACTGGCCCTATAGGAAACACAGTAGAGTGCAAGAATGCCCATTTCTCAAAAGCAGAGTATTTTTCTTGAATGGCACACTAGGGTTCAGTTAAACTTCCTAATCGGAGTTGAATCACGTTCACTTTCAAGTTCTAGCAGCAAGGGTTCATTCAGGCTAAGAACAGCACTCTTGTGCTATTCTGGCCATAAACATTGCAAATAGCATTCGCTTCTGTTCCCAGCAAGTACAGTGTATTGAACTGAAGAGAAGCTCCTGTTTTACTTAGTTTCCAATACTGAGTTGAGCTAGATATGGCCCGTTTGTGTAGGAAGCACAGTTCTTTTGTTCTGAGCTAGCTCACTGTACTGGCCGTATAGGAAACACAGTAGAGTGCAAGAATGTCCGTTTCTCAAAAGCAGAGTGTTTTTCTTGCATGGCACACTAGGGTTCAGTTACACTTCCTAAACGAAGTTGATTCTTTTTCAGTTTCAAATTGTAGCAGCAAGGGTTGATTCAGTGTAAGAACAGCACTCTTGTGCTATTCTGGCCATACACAGTGCAAATAGCATTCACGTCTCTTCCCCTAAGTACAGTGTATTCGACTGAAGCGAAGCTCCTGTTTTACTTAGTTTCCAAAACTGAGTTGAACTAGATATGCCCCGTTTGTGTAGGAAGCACAGTTCTTTTGTTCTGAGCTAGCTCACTCTACTGGCCCTGTAGGAAACACAGTAGAGTGCAAGAATGCCCGTTTCTCAAAAGCAGAGTATTTTTCTTGAATGGCACACTAGGGTTCAGTTAAACTTCCAAAACGGAGTTGAATCACGTTCAGTTTCAAGTTCTAGCAGCAAGGGTTCATTCAGGCTAAGAACAGCACTCTTGTGCTATTCTGGCCATACACAGTGCAAATAGCATTCGCTTCTGTTCCCAGCAAGTACAGTGTATTGGACTGAAGAGAAGCTCCTCTTTTACTTAGTTTCCCACACTGAATTGAACTAGATATGCCCTGTTTGTGTACGAAGCACAGTTCTTTTATTCTGAGCTAGCTCACTGTACTGGCCTTATAGGAAACACAGTAGAGTGTAAGAATGCCCGTTTCTCAAAAGCAGAGTGTTTTTCTTGCATGGCACACTAGAGTTCAGTTAAACTTCCTTAACGGAGATGAATCACGTTCAGTTTCATGTTCTAGCAGCAAGCGTTCATTCAGGCTAAGAACAGCAATCTTTTGCTATTCTGGCCATACACAGTGCAAATAGCATTCGCGTCTGTCCTAGCAAGTACAGTGTATTGGACTGAAGAGAAGCTCCTGTTTTACTTAGTTTCCAATCCTGAGTTGATCTAGATATGTCCCGTTTGAGTAGGAAGTACAGTTCTTTTGTTCTTAGCTAGCTCACTGTACTGGACCTATAGGAAACACAGTAGAGTGCACGAATGCCCATTTCATAAAAGCAGAGTGTTTTTCTTGCATGGCACACTAGCGTTCAGTTAAACTTCCTAAACGAAGTTGAATCTCATTCAGTTTCAAATTCTAGCAGCAAGGGTTCATTCAGGCTAAGGACAGCACTCTTGTGCTATTCTGGCCATACATAGTGCAAATAGCATTCGCGTCTGTTCCCAGTAAGTACAGTGTATTGGACAGACGCGAAGCTCCTGTTTTACTTTGTTTTCAAAACTGAGTTGAACTAGATATGCCCCGTTTGTGTAGGAAGCCCAGTTCTTTTGTTCTGAGGTAGCTCACTGTTCTGGCCCTATAGGAAACACAGTAGAGTGCAAGAATGCCCGTTTCTCAAAAGGAGAGTGTTTTTCTTGCATGGCACACTAGGGTTCAGTTAAACTTCCTAAACGGAGATGAATCACTTTCAGTTTCATGTTCTAGCAGCAAGGGTTCATTCAGGCTAAGAACAGCACTCTTGTGCTATTCTGGCCATACACATTGCAAATAGCATTCACTTCTGTTCCCAGCAAGTACAGTGTATTGAACTGAAGAGAAGCTCCTGTTTTACTTAGTTTCCAATACTGAGTTGAGCTAGATATGGCCCGTTTGTGTAGGAAGCACAGTTCTTTTGTTCTGAGCTAGCTCACTGTACTGGCCCTATAGGAAACACAGTAGAGTGCAAGAATGTCCGTTTCTCAAAAGCAGAGTGTTTTTCTTGCATGGCACACTAGGGTTCAGTTAAACTTCCTAAACGAAGTTGATTCTGTTCAGTTTCAAATTGTAGCAGCAAGGGTTCATTCAGGGTAAGAACAGCACTCTTGTGCTATTCTGGCCATACACAGTGCAAATAGCATTCACGTCTGTTCCCCTAAGTACAGTGTATTCGACTGAAGCGAAGCTCCTGTTTTACTTAGTTTCCAATACTGAGTTGAACTAGATATGCCCCGTTTGTGTAGGAAGCACAGTTCTTTTGTTCTGAGCTAGCTCACTCTACTGGCCCTGTAGGAAACACAGTAGAGTGCAAGAATGCCCGTTTCTCAAAAGCAGAGTATTTTTCTTGAATGGCACACTAGGGTTCAGTTAAACTTCCTAAACCGAGTTGAATCACGTTCAGTTTCAAGTTCTAGCAGCAAGGGTTCATTCAGGCTAAGAACAGCACTCTTGTGCTATTCTGGCCATAAACAGTGCAAATAGCATTCGCGTCTGTTCCCAGAAAATACAGTGTATTGGACTGAAGAGAAGCTCCTGTTTTACTTAGTTTCCAATACTGAGTTGAACTAGATATGCCCCGTTTGTGTAGGAAGCAAAGTTCTTTTGTTCTGAGCTAGCTCACTGTACTGGCCCTATAGGAAACACTGTAGAGTGCAAGAATGCCCGTTTCTCAAAAGGAGAGTGTTTTTCTTGCATGGCACACTAGGGTTCAGTTAAACTTCCTAAACGGAGTTGAATCACGTTCAGTTTCAAGTTCTAGCAGCAAGCGTTCATTCAGGCTAAGAACAGCACTCTTGTGCTATTCTGGACATACACAGTGCAAATAGCATTCGCGTCTGTCCCAGCAAGTACGGTGTATTGGACTGAAGGGAAGCTCCTGTTTTACTTAGTTTCCAATACTGAGTTGAACTAGATATGCCCTGTTTGTGTGGGAAGCAGAGTTCATTTGTTCTGAGCTAGCTCACTGTACTGGACCTATAGGAAACACAGTAGAGTAAATGAATGCCCGTTTCACAAATGCAGAGTGTTTTTCTTGCATGGCACACTAGGGTTCAGTTAAACTTAATAAATGGTGTTGAATCACGTTCAGTTTTAAGTTCTAGCAGCAAGGGTTCATTCAGGCTAAGAACAGCACTCTTGTGCTATTCTGGCCATATACAGTGCAAATAGCATTCGTGTCTATTCCCAGCAAGTACAGTGTATTGGACTGAAGGGAAGCTCCTGTTTTACTTAATTCCAATACTGAGTTGGAATAGATGTGCCCTGTTTGTGTAGGAAGCAGAGTTCTTTTGTTCTGAGCTAGCTCACTGTACTGGCCCTATTGGAAACACAGTAGAGTGCAAGAATGCCCGTTTCTCAAAAGCAGAATATTTTTCTTGCATGGCACACTAGGGTTCAGTTAAACTTCCTAAACGGAGTTGAATCAATATCAGTTTCAAGTTCTAGCAGCAAGGGTACATTCAGGCTAACAACAGCTTTCTTGTACTATTCTGGCCATACACAGTTCAAATAGCATTCGCGTCTGTTCCCAGCAAGTACAGTGTATTGGACTCTAGAGAAGCTCCTGTTTTACTTAGTTTCCAATCCTGAGTAGAACTAGATATGCCCTGTTTGTGTGGGAAGCAGAGTTCTTTTGTTCTGAGCTAGCTCACTGTACTGGCCCTATAGGAAACACAGTAGAGTAAATGATTGCCCGTTTCACAAATGCAGAGTGTTTTTCTTGCATTGCACACTAGGGTTCAGTTAAACTTCCTAAACGGAGTTGAATCACGTTCAGTTTCAAGTTCTAGCAGCAAGGGTTCATTCACGCTAAGAACAGCACTCTTGTGCTATTATGGCCATACACAGTACAAATATCATTCACGTCTTTTCCCAGCAAGTACAGTGTATTGGACTGAAGAGAAGCTCCTGTTTTACTTAGTTTCCAATACTGAGTTGAACTAGATATTCCCCGTTAGTGTAGGAAGCACAATTCTTTTGTTCTGAGCTAGCACACTGTACTGGCCCTATAGGAAACACAGTAGAGTGCAAAAATGCCCGTTTCTCAAAAGCAGAGTGTTTTTCTTGCATGGCACACTAGGGTTCCGTTACACTTACTAAACGGAGTTGAATCACGTTCAGTTTCAAGTTCTAGCAGCAAGGGTTCATTCAGGGTAAGAACAGCACTCTTGTGCTATTCTGGCCATACACAGTGCAAATAGCATTCGCTTCTGTTCCCAGCAAGTACAGTGTATTGGACTGAAGAGAAGCTCCTGTTTTACTTAGTTTCCAATACTGAGTTGAACTAGATATGCCCTGTTTGTGTGGGAAGCAGAGTTCTTTTGTTCTGAGCTAGCTCACTGTACTGACCATATAGGAAACACAGTAGAGTGCAAGAATGCCCATTTCTTAAAAGCTGAGTGTTTTTCTTGCATGGCACACTAGGGTTCAGTTAAACTTCCTAAACGAAGTTGAATCTCGTTCAGTTTCAAGTTGTAGCAGCAAGGGATCAATCAGGCTAAGAACAGCACTCTTGTGCTATTCTGGCCATACATAGTGCAAATAGCATTCGCGTATGTTCCCAGTAAGTACAGTGTATTGTAGTGAAGCGAAGCTCCTGTTTTACTTAGTTTCCAAAACTGAGTTGAACTAGATATGCCACGTTTGTGTAGGAAGCACAGTTCTTTTGTTCTGAGGTAGCTCACTGTTCTGGCCCTATAGGAAACACAGTAGAGTGCAAGAATGCCCGTTTCTCAAAAGGAGAGTGTTTTTCTTGCATGGCACACTAGGGTTCAGTTAAACTTCCTAAACGGAGATGAATCACGTTCAATTTCATGTTCTAGCAGCAAGGGTTCATTCAGTCTAAGAACAGCACTCTTGTGCTATTCTGGCCATACATATTGCAAATAGCATTAGCTTCTGTTCCCAGCAAATACAGTGTATTGGACTGAAGAGAAGCTCCTGTTTTACTTAGTTTCCAATACTGAGTTGAACTAGATATGCCCTGTTTGTGTGGGAAGCAGAGTTCTTTTGTTCTGAGCTAGCTCACTGTACTGGCCCTATAGGAAACACAGTAGAGTAAATGATTGCCCGTTTCACAAATGCAGAGTGTTTTTCTTGCATTGCACACTAGGGTTCAGTTAAACTTCCCAAACGGAGTTGAATCACGTTCAGTTTCAAGTTCTAGCAGCAAGGGTTCATTCACGCTAAGAACAGCACTCTTGTGCTATTCTGGCCATACACAGTACAAATAGCATTCGCGTCTTTTCCCAGCAAGTACAGTGTATTGGACTGAAGAGAAGCTCCTGTTTTACTTAGTTTCCAATACTGAGTTGAAGTAGATATGCCCCGTTTGTGTAGGAAGCACAATTCTTTTGTTCTGAGCTAGCACACTGTACTGGCTCTATAAGAAACACAGTAGAGTGCAAGATTGCCCGTTTCTCAAAAGCAGAGTGTTTTTCTTGCATGGCACACTAGGGTTCCATTAAACTTACTAAACGGAGTTGAATCACGTTCACTTTCAAGTTCTAGCAGCAAGGGTTCATTCAGGCTAAGAACAGCACTCTTGTGCTATTCTGGCCATACACAGTGCAAATAGCATTCGCTTCTGTTCCCAGCAAGTACAGTGTATTGGACTGAAGAGAAGCTCCTGTTTTACTTAGTTTCCAATACTGAGTTGAACTAGATATGCCCTGTTTGTGTGGGAAGCAGAGTTCTTTTGTTCTGAGCTAGCTCACTGTACTGGCCATATACGAAACACAGTAGAGTAAATGAATGCCCGTATCACAAATGCAGAGTGTTTTTCTTGCATGGCACACTAGGTTTCAGTTAAACTAAATAAACGGAGTTGAATCACGTTCAGTTTCAAATTCTAGCAGCAAGGGTTCATTCAGGCTAAGAACAGCACTCTTGTGCTATTCTGGTCATACACAGTGCAAATAGCATTCGCGTCTGTCCCAGCAAGTACAGTGTATTGGACTGAAGAGAAGCTCCTGTTTTACTTAGTTTCCAATCCTGAGTTGATCTAGATATGTCCCGTTTGAGTAGGAAGTACAGTTCTTTTGTTCTAGCTAGCTCACTGTACTGGACCTATAGGAAACACAGTAGAGTGCAAGAATGCCCATTTCTTAAAAGCAGAGTGTTTTTCTTGCATGGCACACTAGGGTTCAGTTAAACTTCCTAAACGAAGTTGAATCTTGTTCAGTTTCAAGTTGTAGCAGCAAGTGTTCATTCAGTCTAAGATCAGCACTCTTGTGCTATTCTGGCCATACATAGTGCAAATAGCATTCGCGTCTGTTCCCAGTAAGTACAGTGTATTGGACTGAAGCGAAGCTCCTGTTTTACTTAGTTTCCAATACTGAGTTGAACTAGATATGCCCTGTTTGTGTGGGAAGCAGAGTTCTTTTGTTCTGAGCTAGCTCACTGTACTGGCCATATAGGAAACACAGTAGAGTAAATGAATGCCCGTTTCACAAATGCAGAGTGTTTTTCTTGCATGGCACACTAGGGTTCAGTTAAACTTAATAAATGGAGTTGAATCACGTTCAGTTTTAAGTTCTAGCAGCAAGGGTTCATTCAGGCTAAGAACAACACTCTTGTGCTATTCTGGCCATATACAGTGCAAATAGCATTCGTGTCTATTCTCAGCAAGTACAGTGTATTGGACTGAAGGGAAGCTCCTGTTTTACTTAATTCCAATTCTGAGTTGAAATAGATGTGCCCTGTTTGTGTAGGAAGCACAGTTCCTTTGTTCTGAGCTAGCTCACTGTACTGGCCCTATAGGAAACACAGTAGAGTGCAAGAATGCCCATTTCTCAAAAGGAGAGTGTTTTTCTTGCATGGCACACTAGGGTTCAGTTAAACTTCCTTAACGGAGTTGAATCACGTTCTCTTTCAAGTTCTAGCAGCAAGGGTTCATTCAGGCTAAGAACAGTACTCTTGTGCTATTCTGGCCATACACAGTACAAATAGCATTTGTGTCTGTTCCCTGCAAGTACAGTGTATTGGACTGAAGAGAAACTCCTGTTTTACTTAGTTTCCAATACTGAGTTGAACTAGATATGCCCTGTTTGTGTGGGAAGCAGAGTTCTTTTGTTCTGAGCTAGCTCACTGTACTGGCCCTATAGGAAACACAGTAGAGTAAATGAATGCCCGTTTCACAAATGCAGAGTCTTTTTCTTGCATGGCACACTAGGGTTCAGTTAAACTTCCTAAACGGAGTGGAATCACGTTCAGTTTCAAGTTGTAGCAGCAAGGGTTCATTCAGGCTAAGAACAGCACTCTTGTGCTATTCTGGCCATACACAGTGCAAATAGTATTCGCGTCTGTTCCCAGAAAGTACAGTGTATTGGACTGAAGAGAAGCTCCTGTTTTACTTAGTTTCCAATACTGAGTTGAACTAGATATGCCCCGTTTGTGTAGGAAGCACAGTTCTTTTGTTCTGAGCTAGCTCACTGTACTGGCCCTATAGGAAACACAGTAGAGTGCAAGAATGCCCGTTTCTCAAAAGGAGAGTGTTTTTCTTGCATGGCACGCTAGGGTTCAGTTAAACTTCCTAAACGGAGTTGAATCACGTTCAGTTTCAAGTTCTAGCAGCAAGGGTTCATTCAGGCTAAGAAGAGCACTCTTGTGCTATTCTGGCCATACACAGTGCAAATAGCATTCGCGTCTGTTCCCAGCAAGTACAGTGTATTGGACTGAAGAGAAGCTCCTGTTTTACTTAGTTTCCAATACTGAGTTGAACTAGATATGCCCTGTTTGTGTGGGAAGCAGAGTTCTTTTGTTCTGAGCTAGCTCACTGTACTGGCCCTATAGGAAACACAGTAGAGTAAATGAATGCCCGTTTCACAACTGCAGAGTGTTTTTCTTGCATGGCACACTAGGGTTCAGTTAAACTTCCTAAACGGAGTTGAATCACGTTCAGTTTCAAGTTCTAGCAGCAAGGGTTCATTCAGGCTAAGAACAGCACTCTTGTGCTATTCTGGCCATACACAGTACAAATAGCATTTGCGTCTTTTCCCAGCAAGTACAGTGTATTTTACTGAAGAGAAGCTCCTGTTTTACTTAGTTTCCAATACTGAGTAGAACTAAATATGCCCCGTTTTTGTAGGAAATACAGTTCTTTTTTTCTGAGGTAGCTCACTGTACTGGCCCTATAGGAAACACAGTAGTGTGCAAGAATGGCTGTTATTAAAAAGCAGAGTGTTTTTCTTGCATGGCACACTAGGGTTCAGTTAAACTTCCTAAACGGAGTTGAATTACGTTCAGTTTCAAGTTCTAGCAGCAAGGGTTCATTCAGGCTAAGAAGAGCACTCTTGTGCTACTCTGGCCATACACAGTGAAAATAGCATTCGCTTCTGTTCCCAGCAAGTACTGTGTATTGGACTGAAGAGAAGCTCCTGTTTTACTTAGTTTCCAATACTGAGTTGAACTAGATATGCGCTGTTTGTGTAGGAAGCACAATTCTTTTGTTCTGAGCCAGCTCACTGTACTGGCCCTATAGGAAACAAAGTAGAGTGCAAGAATGCCCGTTTCTCAAAAGGAGAGTGTTTTTCTTGCATGGCACACTAGGGTTCAGTTAAACTTCCTAAACGGAGTTGAATCACGTTCAGTTTCAAGTTGTAGCAGCAAGGGTTCATTCAGGCTAAGAAGAGCACTCTTGTGCTATTCTGGCCATACACAGTGCAAATAGCATTCGAGTCTGTTCCCAGCAAGTACAGTGTATTGGACTGAAGAGAAGTTCCTGTTTTACTTAGTTTCCAATACTGAGTTGAACTAGATATGCCCTGTTTGTGTAGGAAGCACACTTCTTTTGGTCTGAGCTAGCTCACTGTACTGGCCCTATAGGAAACACAGTAGAGTAAATGAATGCCCGTTTCACAAATGCAGAGTGTTTTTCTTGCATGGCACACTAGGGTTCAGTTAAACTTCCTAAACGGAGTTGAATCACGTTTAGTTTCAACTTCTAGCAGCAAGGGTTCATTCAGGCTAACAACAGTTCTCTCGTACTATTCTGGCCATACACAGTTCAAATAGCATTCGCGTCTGTTCCCAGCAAGTACAGTGTATTGGACTCTACAGAAGCTCCTGTTTTACTTAGTTTCCAATACTGAGTTGAACTAGATATGCCCCGTTTGTGTAGGAAGCACAGTTCTTTTGTTCTGTGCTAGCTCACTGTACTGGCCCTTAGGAAACACAGTAGAGTGCAAGAATGCCCGTTTCTCAAAAGCAGAGTGTTTTTCTTGCATGGCACACTAGGGTTCAGTTAAACTTCCTAAACGGAGTTGAATCCCGTTCAGTTTCAAGTTGTAGCAGCAAGGGGTCATTCAGGCTAAGAACAGCACTCTTGTGCTATTCTGGCCATACACAGTGCAAATAGCATTCGCGTCTGATCCCAGCAAGTACAGTGTATTGGACTGAAGAGAAGCTCCTGTTTTACTTAGTTTCTAATACTGAGTAGAACTACATATGCCCCGTGTGTGTAGCAAATACAGTTCTTTTGTTCTGAGCTAGCTCACTGTACTGGCCCTATAGGAAACACAGTAGATTGAAAGAATGCCCGTTTCTCAAAAGCAGAGTGTTTTTCTTGCATGGCACACTAGGGTTCAGTTAAACTTCCTAAACGGAGTTGAATCACGTTCAGTTTCAGGTTCTAACAGCAAGGGTTCATTCAGTCTAAGAACAGCACTCTTGTGCTATTCTGGCCATACACAGTACAAATAGCATTAGCGTCTGTTCCCAACAAGTACAGTGTATTGTACTGAAGAGAAGCTCCTGTTTTACTTAGTTTCCAATACTGAGTAAACTAAATATGCCCCGTTTTTGTAGGAAATACAGTTCTTTTTTTCTGAGGTAGCTCACTGTACTGGCCCTATAGGAAACACAGTAGTGTGCAAGAATGGCTGTTATTAAAAAGCAGAGTGTTTTTCTTGCATGGCACACTAGGGTTCAGTTAAACTTCCTAAACGGAATTGAATTACGTTCAGTTTCAATTTCTAGCAGCAAGGGTTCATTCAGGCTAAGAAGAGCACTCTTGTGCTACTCTGGCCATACACAGTGCAAATAGCATTCGCTTCTGTTCCCAGCAAGTACAGTGTATTGGACTGAAGAGAAGCTCATGTTTTACTTAGTTTCCAATACTGAGTTGAACTAGATATGCGCTGTTTGTATAGGAAGCACAGTTCTTTTGTTCTGAGCCAGCTCACTGTACTGGCCCTATAGGAAACACAGTAGAGTGCAAGAATGCCCGTTTCTCAAAAGCAGAGTGTTTTTCTTGCATGGCACACTAGGGTTCAGTTAAACTTCCTAAACGGAGTTGAATCACGTTCAGTTTCAAGTTCTAGCAGCAAGGGTTCATTCAGGCTAAGAACAGCACTCTTGTGCTATTTGGGCCATACACAGTGCAAATAGCATTCGCGTCTGTTCCCAGCAAGTACAGTGTATTGGACTGAAGAGAAGCTCCTGTTTTACTTAGTTTCCAATCCTGAGTTGATCTAGATATGTCCTGTTTGTGTAGGAAGTACAGTTTTTTTGTTCTTAGCTAGCTCACTGTACTGGACCTATAGGAAACACAGTAGAGTGCAAGAATGCCAATTTCTTAAAAGCAGAGTGTTTTTCTTGCATGGAACACTAGGGTTCAGTTAAACTTCCTAAACGAAGTTGAATCTCGTTCAGTTTCAAGTTGTAGCAGCAAGGGTTCATTCAGGCTAAGAACAGCACTCTTGTGCTATTTTGGCCATACACAGTGCAAATAGCATTCACGTCTGTTCCCTTAAGTACAGAGTATTGGAGTGAAGCGAAGCTCCTGTTTTACTTAGTTTCCAATACTGAGTTGTACTAGATATGCACCATTTGTGTAGGAAGCACAGTTCTTTTGTTCTGAGCTAGCTCACTCTACTGGCCCTACAGGAAACACAGTAGAGTGCAAGAATGCCCGTTTCTCAAAAGCAGAGTATTTTTCTTGAATGGCACACTAGGGTTCAGTTAAACTTCCTAAACGGAGTTAAATCTCGTTCAGTTTCAAGTTCTAGCAGCAATGGTTCATTCAGGCTAACAACAGCACTCTTGTGCTATTCTGGCCATACACAGTGCAAATAGCATTCTCGTGTTTTCCCAGAAAGTACAGTGTATTGGACTGAAGAGAAGCTACTGTTTTACTTAGTTTCCAATACTGAGTTGAACTAGATATGCCCCGTTTGTGTTGGAAGCACAGTTCTTTTGTTCTGAGCTAGCTCACTGTACTGGCCCTATAGGAAACACAGTAGAGTGCAAGAATGCCCGTTTCTCAAAGGAGAGTGTTTTTCTTGCATGGCACACTAGGGTTCAGTTAAACTTCCTAAACGGAGTTGAATCACGTTCAGTTTCAAGTTCTAGCAGCAAGGGTTCATTCAGGCTAAGAACAGAACTCTTGTGCTATTCTGGCCATACACAGTACAAATAGCATTTGTGTCTGTTCCCTGCAAGTACAGTGTATTGGACTGAAGAGAAGCTCCTGTTTTACTTAGTTTCCAATACTGAGTTGAACTAGATATGCCCTGTTTGTGTGGGAAGCAGAGTTCTTTTGTTCTGAGCTAGCTCACTGTACTGGCCCTATAGGAAACACAGTAGAGGGCAATAATGGCTGTTATTAAAAGGCAGAGTGTTTTTCTTGCATGGCACACTAGGGTTCAGTTAAACTTCCTAAACGGAGTTGAATTACGTTCAGTTTCAAGTTCTAGCAGCAAGGGTTCATTCAGGCTAAGAACAGCACTCTTGTGCTATTCTGGCCATGTACAGTGCAAATAGCATTCGCTTCTGTTCCCAGCAAGTACAGTGTATTGGACTGAAGATAAGCTCCTGTTTTACTTAGTTTCCAATACTGAGTTGAACTAGATATGCCCCGTTTGTGTAGGAAGCACAGTTCTTTTGTTCTGAGCTAGCTCACTCTACTGGCCCTATAGGAAACACAATAGAGTGCAAGAATGCCCGTTTCCCAAATCAGAATATTTTTCTTGCATGGCACACTAGGGTTCAGTTAAACTTCCTAAATGGAGTTGAATCAATATCAGTTTCAAGTTCTAGCCGCAAGGGTTCATTCAGGCTAACAACAGCTCTCTTGTACTATTCTGGCCATACACAGTTCAAATAGCATTCGCGTCTGTTCCCAGCAAGTACAGTGTATTGGACTCTAGAGAAGCTCCTGTTTTACTTAGATTCCAATCCTGAGTTGAACTAGATATGCCCTGTTTGTGTGGGAAGCAGAGTTCTTTTGTTCTGAGCTAGCTCACTGTACTGGCCCTATAGGAAACACAGTAGAGGGCAATAATGGCTGTTATTAAAAGGCAGAGTGTTTTTCTTGCATGGCACACTAGGGTTCAGTTAAACTTCCTAAACGGAGTTGAATTACGTTCAGTTTCAAGTTCTAGCAGCAAGGGTTCATTCAGGCTAAGAACAGCACTCTTGTGCTATTCTGGCCATGTACAGTGCAAATAGCATTCGCTTCTGTTCCCAGCAAGTACAGTGTATTGGACTGAAGATAAGCTCCTGTTTTACTTAGTTTCCAATACTGAGTTGAACTAGATATGCCCCGTTTGTGTAGGAAGCACAGTTCTTTTGTTCTGAGCTAGCTCACTCTACTGGCCCTATAGGAAACACAATAGAGTGCAAGAATGCCCGTTTCCCAAATCAGAATATTTTTCTTGCATGGCACACTAGGGTTCAGTTAAACTTCCTAAATGGAGTTGAATCAATATCAGTTTCAAGTTCTAGCCGCAAGGGTTCATTCAGGCTAACAACAGCTCTCTTGTACTATTCTGGCCATACACAGTTCAAATAGCATTCGCGTCTGTTCCCAGCAAGTACAGTGTATTGGACTCTAGAGAAGCTCCTGTTTTACTTAGATTCCAATCCTGAGTTGAACTAGATATGCCCTGTTTGTGTGGGAAGCAGAGTTCTTTTGTTCTGAGCTAGCTCACTGTACTGGCCCTATAGGAAACACCGTAGAGTAAATGATTGCCGTTTCAAAAATGCAGAGTGTTTTTCTTGCATGGCACACTATGGTTCAGTTAAACTTCCTAAACGGAGTTGAATCACGTTCAGTTTCAAATTCTAGCAGCAAGGGTTCATTCAGGCTAAGAAGAGTACTCTTGTGCCATTCTGGCCATACACAGTGCAAATAGCATTCGCGTCTTTTGCCAGCAAGTACAGTGTATTGGACTGAAGAGAAGCTCCTGTTTTACGTAGTTTCCAATACTGAGTTGAACTAGATATGCCCCGATTGTGTAGGAAGCACAGTTCTTTTGTTCTGAGCTTGCTCACTCTACTTGCCCTATAGGAAACACAGTAGAGTGCAAGAATGCCCGTTTCTCAAAAGCAGAGTATTTTCTTGAATGGCACACTAGGGTTCAGTTAAACTTCCTAAACGGAGTTGAATCACGTTCACTTTCAAGTTCTAGCAGCAAGGGTTCATTTAGGCTAACAACAGCTCTCTTGTACTATTCTGGCCATACACAGTTCAAATAGCATTCGCGTCTGTTCCCAGCAAGTACAGTGTATTGGACTCTAGAGAAGCTCCTGTTTTACTTAGTTTCCAATCCTGAGTTGAACTAGATATGCCCTGTTTGTGTGGGAAGCAGAGTTCTTTTGTTCTGAGCTAGCTCACTGTACTGGCCCTATAGGAAACACAGTAGAGTAAATGATTGCCCGTTTCACAAATAGAGTGTTTTTCTTGCATGACACACTATCGTTCAGTTAAACTTCCTAAACGGAGTTGAATCACGTTCAGTTTCAAGTTCTGGCAGCAAGGGTTCATTCAGGCTAAGAAGAGTACTCTTGTGCCATTCTGGCCATACACAGTGCAAATAGCATTCTCGTCTGTTGCCAGCAAGTACAGTGTATTGGACTGAAGAGAAGCTCCTGTTTTACTTAGTTTCCAATACTGAGTTGAACTAGATATGCCCCGTTTGTGTAGGAAGCACAGTTCTCTTGTTCTGAGCTAGCTCACTGTACTGGCCCTATAGGAAACACAGTAGAGTGCAAGAATGCCTGTTTCTTAAAAGCAGAGTGTTTTTCTTGATTGGCATACTAGGGTTCAGTTAAACTTCCTAAACGGAGTTTAATTACGTTCAGTTTCAAGTTCTAGCAGCAAGGGTTCATTCAGGCTAAGAACAGCACTCTTGTGCTATTCTGGCCATACACAGTGCAAATAGGATTCGCGTCTGTTCCCAGCAAGTACAGTGTATTGGACTGAAGAAAAGCTCCTGTTTTACTTAGTTTCCAATCCTGAGTTGAACTAGATATGCCCCGTTTGTGTAGGAAGCACAGTTTTTTTGTTCTGAGCTAGCTCACTGTACTGGCCCTATAGGAAACACAGTAGAGTGCAAGAATGCCCGTTTCTCAAAAGCAGAATATTTTTCTTGCATGGCACACTAGGGTTCAGTTAAACTTCCTAAACGGAGTTGAATCAATATCAGTTTCAAGTTCTAGCAGCAAGCGTTCATTCAGGCTAACAACAGCTCTCCTGTACTATTCTGGCCATACACAGTTCAAATAGCATTCGCGTCTGTTCCCAGCAAGTACAGTGTATTGGACTGAAGAGAAGCTCCTGTTTTACTTAGTTTCCAATACTGAGTTGAATTAGATATGCCCCGTTTTTGTAGGAAGCACAGTTCTTTTGTTCTGAGCTAGCTCACTATACTGGCCCTATAGGAAACACAGTAGAGTGCAAGAATGGATGGTATTAAAAAGCAGAGTGTTTTTCTTGCATGGCACACTAGGGTTCAGTTAAACTTCGTAAACGGAGTTGAATTACGTTCAGTTTCAAGTTCTAGCAGCAAGGGTTCATTCAGGGTAACAACAGCTCTATTGTACTATTCTGGCTATACACATTTCAAATAGCATTCGAGTCTGTTCCCAGCAAGTACAGTGTATTGGTCTGAAGAGAAGCTCCTGTTTTGCTTAGTTTCCTATACTGAGCTGAACTAGATAAGCCCTGTTTATGTAGGAAGCACAGTTCTTTTGTTCTGAGCTAGATCACTATACTGGCCCTATAGAAAACACAGTAGAGTGCAGGAATGCCCGATTCTCAAAAGCAGAGTGTTTTTCTTGCATGGCACACTAGGGTTCAGTTAAACTTCCTAAACAGATTTGAATCACGTTCAGTTTCAAGTTCTAGCAGAAAGGGTCCATTCAGGCTAAGTCCAGCACTCTTGTGCTATTCTGGCCATACACAGTGCAAATAGCATTCACGTCTCTTCCCAGCAAGTACAGTGTATTGGACTGAAGAGAAGCTCCTGTTTTACTTAGTTTCCAATACTGAGTTGAGCTAGATATGGCCCGTTTGTGTAGGAAGCACAGTTCTTTTGTTCTGAGATAGCTCATTTTACTGGTCCTATAGGAAACACAGTAGAGTGCAAGAATGCCCGTTTCTCAAAAGCAGAGTTTTTTTCTTGCATGGCACCCAAGGGTTCAGTTAAACTTCCTAAACGGAGATGAATTACGTTCAGTTTCAAGTTCTAGCAGCAAGGGTTCATTCAGGCTAAGAACAGCACTCTTGTGCTATTCTGGCCATACACAGTGCAAATAGCATTCATGTCTGTTCCCAGGAAGTACAGTGTATTGGAGTGAAGAGAAGCTCCTGTTTTACTTAGTTTCCAATACTGAGTTTTACTAGATATGCCCCGTTTGTGTAGGAATCACAGTTATTTTTTTCTAAGCTAGCTCACTGTAGTGGCCCTATAGGAAACAAAGTAGATTGCCAGAATACCCGATTCTCAAAAGCAGAATATTTTTCTTGCATGGCACACTAGGGTTCAGTTAAACTTCCTAAGCGGAGTTGAATCACGTTCAGTTTCAAGTTCTAGCAGCAAGGGTTCATTCAGGCTAAGAACAGCACTCTTGTGCTATTCTGGCCATACACAGTGCAAATAACATTCGCGTCTGTCCCAGCAAGTACAGTGTATTGTACTGAAGAGAAGCTCCTGTTTTACTTAGTTTCCAATACTTAGTTGAACTAGATATCCCCCGTTTTTGTAGGAAATACAATTCTTTTGTTCGGAGCTAGCTCACTGTACTGGCCCTATAGGAAACACAGTAGAGTGCAAGAATGGCTGGTATTAAAAAGCAGAGTGTTTTTCTTGATTGGCATACTAGGGTTCAGTTAAACTTCCTAAACGGAGTTTAATTACGTTCAGTTTCAAGTTCTAGCAGCAAGGGTTCATTCAGGCTAAGAACAGCACTCTTGTGCTATTCTGGCCATACACAGTACAAATAGGATTCGCGTCTGTTCCCAGCAAGTACAGTGTATTGGACTGAAGAAAAGCTCCTGTTTTACTTAGTTTCCAATCCTGAGTTGAACTAGATAGGCCCCGTTTGTGTAGGAAGCACAGTTTTTTTGTTCTGAGCTAGCTCACTGTACTGGCCCTATAGGAAACACAGTAGAGTGAAAGAATGCCTGTTTCTCAAAAGCAGAGTGTTTTTCTTGCATGGCACACTAGGGTTCATTTAAACTTCCCAATCGGAGTTGAATCACGTTCAGGTTCAAGTTCTAGCAGCAAGGGTTCATTCAGGCTAAGAACAGCACTCTTGTGCTATTCTGGCCATACACAGTGCAAATAGCATTCGCTTCTGTTCCCAGCAAGTACAGTGTATTAGACTGAAGAGAAGCTCCTGTTTTACTTAGTTTCCAATACTGAGTTGAACTAGATATGCCCTGTTTGTGTAGGAAGCACAGTTCTTTTGTTCTGAGCCAGCTCACTGTACTGGCCCTATAGGAAACACAGTAGAGTGCAAGAATGGCTGTTATTAAAAAGCAGAGTGTTTTTCTTGCATGGCACACTAGGGTTCAGTTAAACTTCCTAAACAGAGTTGAATTACGTTCAGTTTCAAGTTCTAGCAGCAAGGGTTCATTCAGGCTAAGAACAGCAATCTTGTGCTATTCTGGCCATACACAGTGCAAAGCGCATTCGTTTCTGTTCCCAGCAAGTACAGTGTATTGGACTGAAGAGAAGCTCCTGTTATACTAAGTTTCCAATACTGAGTTGAACTAGATATGCCCCGTTTGTGTAGGAAGCACAGTTCTTTTGTTCTGAGCTAGCTCACTCTACTGGCCCTATAGGAAACACAGTAGAGTGCAAGAATGCCCGTTTCTCAAAACCAGAGTGTTTTTCTTGCATGGCACACTAGGGTTCAGTTAAACTGCCTTAACGGAGTTGAATCACGTTCAGTTTCAAGTTCTAGCAGCAAGGGTTCATTCAGGCTAAGAACAGCACTCTTGTGCTATCCTGGTCATACACAGTGCAAATAGCATTCGCGTCTATTCCCAGCAAGTACAGTGTATTGGACTGAAGAGAAGCTCCTGTTTTACTTAATTCCAATACTGAGTTGAAATAGATATGCCCCGTTTGTGTAGAAAGCACAGTTCTTTTATACTGACCTAGCTCACTGTAATGGCACTATAGAAAACACAGTAGAGTGCAAAAATGCCCGTTTCTTAAAAGCAGAGTGTTTTTCTTGCATGGCACACTAGGGTTCAGTTAAACTTCCTAAACAGAGTTGAATCTCATTCAGTTTCATGTTCTAGCAGCAAGGTTTCATTCAGGCTAAGACCAGCACTCTTGTGCTATTCTGGCAATACACAGTGCAAATAGCATTAGCGTCTGTTCCCAGCAAGTACAGTGTATTGGACTGAAGAGAAGCTCCTGTTTTACTTGGTTTCCAATACTGAGTTGAACTAGATATGCCCCGTTGGTGTAGGAAATACAGTTCTTTTGTTCTGAGCTAGCTCACTGTACTGGCCCTATAGGAAACACAGTAGAGTGCAAAAATGCTTGTTTCTTAAAAAGCAGAGTGTTTTTCTTGCATGGCACACTAGGGTTAAGTTAAACTTCCTAACCGGAGTTGAATCACGTTCAGTTTCAAGTTCTAGCAGCAAGGGTTCATTCAGGCTAAGAAGAGCACTCTTGAGCTATTCCTGCTCTACACAGTGCAAATAGCATTCGCGTTTGTTCCCAGCAAGTACAGTGTATTGGACAGAAGAGAAGCTCCTGTTTTACTTAGTTTCCAATACTGAGTTGAACTAGATATGCCCTGTTTATGTAGGAATCACAGTTCTTTTGTTCTGAGCTAGATCACTGTACTGGCCCTATAGAAAACACAGTAGAGTGCAAGAATGCCCGTTTCTCAAAAGCAGAGTGTTTTTCTTGCATGGCACACTAGGGTTCAGTTAAACTTCCTAAACGGAGTTGAATTACGTTCAGTTTCAAGTTCTAGCAGCAAGGGTTCATTCAGGCTAAGAACAGCACTCTTGTGCTATTCTGGCCATACACAGTGCAAAGAGCATTCGTTTCTGTTCCCATCAAGTACAGTGTATTGGACTGAGGAGAAGCTCCTGTTTTACTAAGTTTCCAATACTGAGTTGAACTAGATATGCCCCGTTTGTGTAGGAAGAACAGTTCTTTTGTTCTGAGCTAGCTCACTCTACTGGCCCTATAGGAAACACAGTAGAGTGCAAGAATGCCCGTTTCTCAAAAGCAGAGTGTTTTTCTTGCATGGCACACTAGGGTTCAGTTAAACTTCCTTAACGGAGTTGAATCACGTTCAGTTTCAAGTTCTAGCAGCAAGGGTTCATTCAGGCTAAGAACAGCACTGTTGTGCTATTCTGGTCATACACAGTGCAAATAGCATTCGCGTCTATTCCCAGCAAGTACAGTGTATTGGACTGAAGAGAAGCTCCTGTTTTACTTAATTCCAATACTGAGTTGAAATAGATATGCCCCGTTTGTGTAGAAAGCACAGTTCTTTTATACTGACCTAGCTCACTGTACTGGCACTATAGAAAACACAGTAGAGTGCAAAAATGCCCGTTTCTTAAAAGCAGAGTGTTTTTCTTGCATGGCACACTAGGGTTCAGTTAAACTTCCTAAACAGAGTTGAATCTCATTCAGTTTCATGTTCTAGCAGCAAGGTTTCATTCAGTCTAAGACCAGCACTCTTGTGCTATTCTGGCCATACACAGTGCAAATAGCATTCGCGTCTGTTCCCAGCAAGTACAGTGTATTGGACTGCAGAGAAGCTCCTGTTTTACTTAGTTTCCAATACTGAGTTGAACTAGATATGCCCCGTTGGTGTAGGAAATACAGTTCTTTTGTTCTGAGCTAGCTCACTGTACTGGCCCTATAGGAAACACAGCAGAGTGCAAGAATGCCTGTTTCTTAAAAAGCAGAGTGTTTTTCTTGCATGGCACACTAGGGTTAAGTTAAACTTCCTAACCGGGGTTGAATCACGTTCAGTTTCAAGTTCTAGCAGCAAGGGTTCATTCAGGCTAAGAAGAGCACTCTTGAGCTATTCCTGCTATACTCAGTTCAAATAGCATTCGCGTTTGTTCCCAGCAAGTACAGTGTATTTGACAGAAGAGAAGCTCCTGTTTTACTTAGTTTCCAACACTGAGTTGAACAAGATATGCCCTGTTTATGTAGGAAGTACAGTTCTTTTGTTCTGAGCTAGCTCAATGTACTGGCCCTATAGAAAACACAGTAGAGTGCAAGAATGCCCGTTTCTCAAAAGCAGAGTGTTTTTCTTGCATGGCACACTAGGGTTCAGTTAAACTTCCTAAACGGAGTTGAGTCACGTTCTGTTTCAAGTTCTAGCAGAAAGGGTTCATTCAGGCTAAGTCCAACACTCTTGTGCTATTCTGGCCATACACAGTGCAAATAGCATTCGCGTCTATTCCCAGCAAGTGCAGTGTATTGGACTGAAGAGAAGCTCCTGTTTTACTAAGTTTCCAATACTGAGTTGAGCTAGATATGGCCCGTTTGTGTAGGAAGCACAGTTATTTTTTTCTAAGCTAGCTCACTGTAGTGGCCCTATAGGAAACAAAGGAGATTGCCAGAATACTCGATTCTCAAAAGCAGAATATTTTTCTTGCATGGCACACTAGGGTTCAGTTAAACTTCCTAAACGGAGTTGAATCACGTTAAGTTTCAAGTTCTAGCAGCAAGGGTTCATTCAGGCTAAGAAGAGCACTCTTGTGCTATTCTGGCCATACACGGTGCAAATAGCATTCGCATCTGTTCCCAGCAAGTACAGTGTATTGGACTCTACAGAAGCTCCTGTTTTACTTAGTTTCCAATACTGAGTTGAACTAGATATGCCCCGTTTGTGTAGGAAGCACAGTTCTCTTGTTCTGAGCTAGCTCACTGTACCGGCACTATAGGAAACACAGTAGAGTGCAAGAATGCCCGTTTCTCAAAAGCAGAGTGTTTTTCTTGCATGGCACACTAGGGTTCAGTTAAATTTCATAAAAGGAGTTGAATCACGTTCAGTTTCATTTTCTAGCAGCAAGGTTTCATTTGTCTAACAAGAGCACTCTTGAGCTATTCCTCCTATACACAGTGCAAATAGCATTCGCGTTTGTTCCCAGCAAGTACAGTGTATTGGACTGAAGAGAAGCTCCTCTTTTACTTAGTTTCCAATACTGAGTTGAACTAGATATGCCCCGTATGTGTAGGAAGCACAGTTCTTTTGTTCTGAGCTATCTCACTGTCTTGGCCCTATAGCAAACACAGTAGAGTGCAAGAATGCCCTTTTCTCAAAAGCAGAGTGTTTTTTTTTGCATGGCACACTTGGGATCAGATAAACTTCCTAAACGGAGTTGAATCACGTTCAGTTTCAAGTTCTAGAAGCAAGGGTTCATTCAGGCTAAGAAGAGCACTCTTGTGCTATTCTGGCCATACACATTGCAAATAGTATTCGAGTCTTTTCAAGCCATTACAGTGTATTGGACTGAAGAGAAGCTCCTGTTTTACTTAGTTTCCAATCCTGAGTTGAACTAGATATGCCCCGTTTGTGTAGGAAGTACTGTTCTTTTGTTCTGAGCTAGCTAACAGTACTGGCCCTATAGGAAACACAGTAGAGTGCAAGAATGCACGTTTCTCAAAAGCAGAGTGTTTTTCTTTCATTGCACACTAGGGTTCAGTTAAACTTCCTAAACGGAGTTGAATCACGTTCAGTTTCAAGTTCTTGCATGAAGGGTTCATTCAGGCTAAGAAGAGCACTCTTGTGCTATTCTGGCCATACATAGTGCAAATAGCATTCGCGTCTGTTCCCAGCAACTACAGTGTATTGGACTGAAGAGAAGCTCCTGTTTTACTCAGTTTCCAATACTGAGTTGAACTAGGTATACCCAGTTTGTGTAGGAAGCACAGTTCTTTTGTTCTGATTAGCTCACTGTACTGGCCCTATAGGAAACACAGTAGAGTGCAAGAATGCCTGTTTCTCAAAAGCAGAGGGTTTTTCAAGCATGGCACACTACGGTTCAATTAAACTTCCTAAACGGAGTTGAATCACGTTCATTTCAAAGTTCTAGCAGCAAGGGTTCGTTCAGGCTAAGAAGAGCACTCTTGTGCTATTCTGGCCATACACAGTGCAAATAGCATACGCGTCTGTTTCCAGCAAGTACAGTGTATTGGACTGAAGAGAAGCTCTTGTTTTACTTAGTTTCCAAAACTGAGTTGAACTAGATATGCCCCGTGTGTGTTTGAAGCACAGTTCTTTTTTTCTCAGCTAGCTCACTCTACTGGCCCTATAGGAAACACAGTAGAGTGCAAGAATGCTCGTTACTCAAAAGCAGAGTGTTTTTCTTGCATGGCACACTAGGGTTCAATTAAACTCTCTAAACGGAGTTGAATCAAGTTCAGTTTCAAGTTCTTGCAGGAAGGGTTCATTCAGGCTAAGAAGAGCACTCTTGTGCTATTCTGGCCATACACAGTGCAAATAGCATTCGCGTCTGTTCCCAGCAAGTACAGTGTTTTGGACTGAAGAGAAGCTCCTGTTTTACTTAGGTTCCAATACTGAGTGGAACTACATATGTGCCGTTTATGTAGGAAGCACAGTTCTTATGTTCTGAGCTAGCTCACTGTACTGGCCCTATAGAAAACACAGTAGAGTGCAAGAATGCCCGTTTCTGAAAAGCAGAGTGTTTTTCTTGCTTGGCACACTAGGGTTCAATTAAACTTCCTAAACGGAGTTGAATCACGTTCATTTTAAAGTTCTAGCAGCAAGGGTTCGTTCAGGCTAAGAAGAGCACTCTTGTGCTATTCTGGCCATACACAGTACAAATAGCTTTCCCGTATATTCCCAGCAAGTACAGTGTATTGGATGAAGAGAAGCTCCTGTTTTAGTTAGTTTCCAATGCTGAGTTGAACTAGATATGCCCAGTTTGTTTAGGAAGCACAGTTTTTTGTTCTGAGCTAGCTCACTGTACTGGCACTATAGGAAACACAGTAGAGTACAAGAATGCCCGTTTTCCAAAAGCAGAGTGTTTTTTTTCATTTCACACTAAGGTTCAGTTAAATTTCCTAAATGGATTTGAATCACGTTCAGTTTCAAGTTCTAGCAGCAAGGGTTCATTCAGGCTAAGGACAACTGTCTTGTGCTATTCTGGCCATACACAGTACAAATAGCATTCGAATCTGTTCCCAGGAAGTACAGTGTATTGTACTGAAGAGAAGCTCCTGTTTTACTCAGTTTCCCATCCTGAGTTGAACTACATATGCGCCGTTTGTGTAGGAAACACAGTTCTTTTGTTCTGAGCTAGCTCTCTGTACTGGCCTTATAGGAAACACAGTAGAGTGCAAGAATGCCCGTTTCTCAAAAGCAGAGTATTTTTATTGCATGGCACACTAGGGTTCAGTTAAATGTCCTAAACGGTGTTGAATCACGTACAATTTCAAGGTCTAGCAGCAAGGATCCATTCAGGCTAAGAAGAGCACTCTTGTGCTATTCTGGCCATACACAGTGCAAATAGCATTCGCTTCTGTTCCCAGCAAGTACAGTGTATTGGACTGAAGAGAAGCTCCTGTTTTACTTAGGTTCCAAAACTGAGTTGAACTACATATGCGCCGTTTGTTTAGGAAGCACAGTTCTTATGTTCTGAGCTAGCTCACTGTACTGGCCCTATAGGAAACACAGTAGAGTGCAAGAATGCCTGTTTCTCAAATGCAGAGTGTTTTTTTTGCTTGGCAAACTAGGGTTCAATTAAAATTCCTAAACAGAGTTTAATCACGTTCAGTTTCAAGTTCTAGCAGCAAGGTTTCATTCAGGCTAAGAAGAGCACTCTTGTGCTTTTCTGGCCATACACAGTGCAAATAGCATTCGCGTCTGTTCCAAACAACAACAGTGTATTGGACTGAAGAGAAGGTCCTGTTTTACTCAGTTTCCAATGCTGAGTTGAACTAGATATGCCCCGTTTGTGTAGGAAGCACAGTTCTTTTGTTCTGAGCTAGGCACTGTACTTTCCCTATAGGAAACAGAGTAGAGTGCAAGAATGCCCGTTTCTCAAAAGCAGAGTGTTTTTCTTGCATGGCACACTAGGGTTCAATTAAAATTCCTAAACGGAGTTTAATCACGTTCAGTTTCAAGTTCTAGCAGGAAGGGTTCATTCAGGCTAAGAAGTGAACTCTTGTGCTATTCTGGCCATACACAGTTCAAATAGCTTTCGCGTATATTCCCAGCAAGTACAGTGTATTGGACTGAAGAGAAGCTCCTGTTTTAGTTAGTTTCCAATGCTGAGTTGAAGTAGATATGCCCAGTTTGTTTAGGAAGCACAGTTTTTTGTTCTGAGCTAGCTCACTGTACTGGCCCTATAGGAAACACAGTAGAGTACAAGAATGCCCGTTTCCCAAAAGCAGAGTGTTTTTTTTCATAGCACACTAGGGTTCAGTTAAACTTCCTAAATGGATTTGAATCACGTTCAGTTTCAAGTTCTAGCAGCAAGGGTTCATTCAGGCTAAGGACAACTCTCTTGTGCTATTCTGGCCATACACAGTACAAATAGCATTCGCGTCTGTTCCCAGGAAGTACAGTGTATTGGACTGAAGAGAAGCTCCTGTTTTACTCAGTTTCCCATCCTGAGTTGAACTACATATGCGCCGTTTGTGTAGGAAACACAGTTCTTTTGTTCTGAGCTAGCTCTCTGTACTGGCCTTATAGGAAAAACAGTAGAGTGCAAGAATGCCCGTTTCTCAAAAGCAGAGTATTTTTATTGCATGGCACACTAGGGTTCAGTTAAACGTCCTAAACAGTGTTGAATCACATACAATTTCAAGTTCTAGCAGCAAGGATCCATTCAGGCTAAGAAGAGCACTCTTTTGCTATTCTGGCCATACACAGTGCAAATAGCATTCGCTTCTGTTCCCAGCAAGTACAGTGTATTGGACTGAAGAGAAGCTCCTGTTTTACTTAGGTTCCAATACTGAGTTGAACTACATATGCGCCGTTTGTTTAGGAAGCACAGTTCTTATGTTCTGAGCTAGCTCACTGTACTGGCCCTATAGGAAACACAGTAGAGTGCAAGAATGCCCGTTTCTCAAATGCAGAGTGTTTTTTTTTTTGCTTGGCAAACTAGGGTTCAATTAAAATTCCTAAACAGAGTTTAATCACGTTCAGTTTCAAGTTCTAGCAACAAGGTTTCATTCAGGCTAAGAAGAGCACTCTTGTGCTTTTCTGGCCATACACAGTGCAAATAGCATTCGCGTCTGTTCCAAACAACAACAGTGTATTGGACTGAAGAGAAGCTCTTGTTTTACTCAGTTTCCAATACTGAGTTGAACTAGATATGCCCCGTTTGTGTAGGAAGCACAGTTCTTTTGTTCTGAGCTAGGCACTGTACTGGCCCTATAGGAAACAGAGTAGAGTGCAAGAATGCCCGTTTCTCAAAAGAAGAGTGTATTTCTTGCATGGCACACTAGGGTTCAATTAAAATTCCTAAACGGAGTTTAATCACGTTCAGTTTCAAGTTCTAGCAGGAAGGTTTCATTCAGGCTAAGAAGTGCACTCTTGTGCTATTCTGGCCATACACAGTGCAAACAGCATTCGCGTCTGTTCCAAACAACAACAGTGTATTGGACTGAAGAGAAGATCCTGTTTTACTCAGTTTCCAATACTGAGTTGAACTAAATATGCCGCGTTTGTGTGGGAAGCACAGTTCTTTTGTTCTGAGCTAGACACTGTACTGGCCCTATAGGAAACACAGTAGAGTGCAAGAATGCCCGTTTCTCAAAAGCAGAATGTTTTTCTTGCTTGGCACACTAGGGTTCAATTAAACTTCCTAAACGGAGTTGAATCACGTTCAGTTTAAAGTTCTAGCAGCAAGGGTTCATTCAGGCTAAGAAGAGCACTCTTGTGGATTCTGGCCATACACAGTGCAAGTAGCATTTGCGTCTGTTCCAAACAACAACAGTGTATTGGACTGAAGAGAATCTCCTGTTTTACTCAGTTTCCAATACTGAGTTGAACTAGATATGACCCGTTTTTGTAGGAAGCACAGTTCTTCTGTTCTGAGCTAGCTCACTGTACTGGCTCTATAGGAAACACAGTAGAGTGCAAGAATGCCGGTTTCTCAAAAGCAGAGTGTTTTTCTTTCATTGCACACTAGGGTTCAGTTAAACTTCCTAAACGGAGTTGAATCACGTTCAGTTTTAAGTTCTAGCAGCAATTGTTCATTCAGGCTAAGAACATAACTCTTGTGCTATTCTGGCCATACACAGTGCAAATAGCATTCGCGTCTGTTACCAGCAAGTATAGTGTATTGGACTGAAGAGAGGCTCCTGTTTTACTTAGTTTCCAATCCTGAGTTGAACTAGATATGCCCCGTTTGTGTAGGAAGCAGAGTTCTTTTGTTCTGAGCTAGCTCACTGTACTGGCCCTATAGGAAACACAGTAGAGTGCAAGAATGCCCGTTTCTCAAAAGCAGAGTATTTTTCTTGCATGCCACACTAGGGTTCAGTTAAACCTCCTAAACGGAGTTGAATCACGTTCAGTTTCAAGTTCTAGCAGTAAGGGTTCATTCAGGTTAACAACAGCACTCTTGTGCAATTCTGGCCATACACAGTGCAAATAGCATTCGTGTCTCTTCCCAGCAAGTACAGTGTATTGGACTGAAGAGAAGATCCTGTTTTACTTAGTTTCCCATCCTGAGTTAAACTACATATGCCCCGTTTGTGTAGGAAGCACAGTTCTTTTGTTCTGAGCTAGGCACTGTACTGGCCCTATAGGAAACAGAGTAGAGTGCAAGAATGCCCGTTTCTCAAAAGAAGAGTGTATTTCTTGCATGGCACACTAGGGTTCAATTAAAATTCCTAAACGGAGTTTAATCACGTTCAGTTTCAAGTTCTAGCAGGAAGGTTTCATTCAGGCTAAGAAGTGCACTCTTGTGCTATTCTGGCCATACACAGTGCAAACAGCATTCGCGTCTGTTCCAAACAACAACAGTGTATTGGACTGAAGAGAAGATCCTGTTTTACTCAGTTTCCAATACTGAGTTGAACTAAATATGCCGCGTTTGTGTGGGAAGCACAGTTCTTTTGTTCTGAGCTAGACACTGTACTGGCCCTATAGGAAACACAGTAGAGTGCAAGAATGCCCGTTTCTCAAAAGCAGAATGTTTTTCTTGCTTGGCACACTAGGGTTCAATTAAACTTCCTAAACGGAGTTGAATCACGTTCAGTTTAAAGTTCTAGCAGCAAGGGTTCATTCAGGCTAAGAAGAGCACTCTTGTGGATTCTGGCCATACACAGTGCAAGTAGCATTTGCGTCTGTTCCAAACAACAACAGTGTATTGGACTGAAGAGAATCTCCTGTTTTACTCAGTTTCCAATACTGAGTTGAACTAGATATGACCCGTTTTTGTAGGAAGCACAGTTCTTCTGTTCTGAGCTAGCTCACTGTACTGGCTCTATAGGAAACACAGTAGAGTGCAAGAATGCCGGTTTCTCAAAAGCAGAGTGTTTTTCTTTCATTGCACACTAGGGTTCAGTTAAACTTCCTAAACGGAGTTGAATCACGTTCAGTTTTAAGTTCTAGCAGCAATTGTTCATTCAGGCTAAGAACATAACTCTTGTGCTATTCTGGCCATACACAGTGCAAATAGCATTCGCGTCTGTTACCAGCAAGTACAGTGTATTGGACTGAAGAGAGGCTCCTGTTTTACTTAGTTTCCAATCCTGAGTTGAACTAGATATGCCCCGTTTGTGTAGGAAGCAGAGTTCTTTTGTTCTGAGCTAGCTCACTGTACTGGCCCTATAGGAAACACAGTAGAGTGCAAGAATGCCCGTTTCTCAAAAGCAGAGTATTTTTCTTGCATGCCACACTAGGGTTCAGTTAAACCTCCTAAACGGAGTTGAATCACGTTCAGTTTCAAGTTCTAGCAGTAAGGGTTCATTCAGGTTAACAACAGCACTCTTGTGCAATTCTGGCCATACACAGTGCAAATAGCATTCGTGTCTCTTCCCAGCAAGTACAGTGTATTGGACTGAAGAGAAGATCCTGTTTTACTTAGTTTCCCATCCTGAGTTAAACTACATATGCCCCGTTTGTGTAGGAAGCACAGTTCTTTTGTTCTGAGCTAGGCACTGTACTGGCCCTATAGGAAACAGAGTAGAGTGCAAGAATGCCCGTTTCTCAAAAGAAGAGTGTATTTCTTGCATGGCACACTAGGGTTCAATTAAAATTCCTAAACGGAGTTTAATCACGTTCAGTTTCAAGTTCTAGCAGGAAGGTTTCATTCAGGCTAAGAAGTGCACTCTTGTGCTATTCTGGCCATACACAGTGCAAACAGCATTCGCGTCTGTTCCAAACAACAACAGTGTATTGGACTGAAGAGAAGATCCTGTTTTACTCAGTTTCCAATACTGAGTTGAACTAAATATGCCGCGTTTGTGTGGGAAGCACAGTTCTTTTGTTCTGAGCTAGACACTGTACTGGCCCTATAGGAAACACAGTAGAGTGCAAGAATGCCCGTTTCTCAAAAGCAGAATGTTTTTCTTGCTTGGCACACTAGGGTTCAATTAAACTTCCTAAACGGAGTTGAATCACGTTCAGTTTAAAGTTCTAGCAGCAAGGGTTCATTCAGGCTAAGAAGAGCACTCTTGTGGATTCTGGCCATACACAGTGCAAGTAGCATTTGCGTCTGTTCCAAACAACAACAGTGTATTGGACTGAAGAGAAGCTCTTGTTTTACTCAGTTTCCAATACTGAGTTGAACTAGATATGCCCCGTTTGTTTAGGAAGCACAGTTCTTCTGTTCTGAGCTAGCTCACTGTACTGGCCCTTTAGGAAACACAGTAGAGTGCAAGAATGCCCGTTTCTCAAAAGCAGAGTGTTTTTCTTGCATGGCACACTAGGGTTCAGTTAAACTTCCTAAACGAAATTGAATCACGTTCAGTTTTAAGTTCTAGCAGCAAGGGTTCATTCAGTCTAAGAACAGCACTATTGTGCTATTCTGCCCATACACAGTGCAAATACCATTCGTGTCTGTTCCCAGCAAGTACAGTGTATTGGACCTAAGAGAGGCTCCTGTTTTACTTAGTTTCCAATCCTGAGTTGAACTAGATATGCCCCGTTTTTGTAGGAAGCACAGTTCTTTTGTTCTGAGTTAGCTCACTGTACTGGCCCTATAGGAAACACAGTAGAGTGCAAGAATGCCCGTTTCTCAAAAGCAGAGTATTTTTTTTTGCATGCCACACTAGGGTTCAGTTAAACTTCCTAAACGGAGTTGAATCACGTTCAGCTTCAAGTTCTAGCAGCAAGGGTTCATTCAGGCTAAGAAGAGCACTCTTGTGCTATTCTGGCCTAACACAGTGCAAATAGCATTCGTGTCTGTTCCCAGCAAGTACAGTGTATTGGACTGAAGAGAAGCTCCTGTTTTACCTAGGTTCCAATACTGAGTTGAACTATATATGCGTCGTTTGTGTAGGAAGCACAGTTCTTATGTTCTGAGCTAGCTCACTGTACTGGCCCTATAGGAAACACAGTAGAGTACAAGAATGCCTGTTTCCCAAAAGCAGAGTGTTTCTTTTCATAGCACACTAGGGTTCAGTTAAACTTCCTAAATGGATTTGAATCACGTTCAGTTTCAAGTTCTAGCAGCAAGGGTTCATTCAGGCTAAGGACAACTCTCTTGTGCTATTCTGGCCATACACAGTACAAATAGCATTCGCGTCTGATCCCAGGAAGTACAGTGTATTGGACTGAAGAGAAGCTCCTGTTTTACTCAGTTTCCCATCCTGAGTTGAACTAGATATGCCCCTTTTGTGTAGGAAGCACAGTTCTTTTGTTCTGAGCTAGCTCACTATACTGACCCTATAGGAAACACAGTAGAGTGCAAGAATGCCCGTTTCTCAAAAGCAGAGTGTTTTTCTTGCATTGCACACTAGGGTTCAGTTAAATTTCCTAAACGGAGTTGAATCACGTTCAGATTCAAGTTGTAGCACCAAGGGTTCATTCAGGCTAAGAACAGCACTCCTGTGCTATTCTGGCCATACACAGTGCAAAAAGCATTCGCGTCTGTTCCCAGCAAGTACAGTGTATTGGACTGAAGAGAAGCTCCTGTTTTACTTAGGTTCCAACACTGAGGTAAACTACATATGCGTCATTTGTGTAGGAAGCACAGTTCTTTGGTTCTCAGCTAGCTCACTGTACTGGCCCTATAGGAAACACAGTAGAGTGCAAGAATGCCCGTTTCTCAAAAGCAGAGTACTTTTCTTGCATGGCGCACTAGGGTTCAGTTAAACTTCCTAAAAGGAGTTGAATCACGTTCAGATTCAAGTTCTATCACCAAGGGTCCATTCAGGCTAAGAACAGCACTCCTGTGCTATTCTGGCCATACACAGTGCAAAAAGCATTCGCGTCTGTTCCCAGCAAGTACAGTGTTTTGGACTGAAGCGAAGCTCCTGTTTTACTTATGATCCAGCACTGAGGTAAACTACATATGCGTCATTTGTGTAGGAAGCACAGTTCTTTTGTTCTGAGCTAGCTCACTGAACTGGCCCTATAGGAAACACAGTAGAGTGCAAGAATGCCCGTTTCTCAAAAGCAGAGTGTTTTTCTTGCTTGGCACACTAGGGTTCAATTAAAATTCAAAAACGGAGTTGAATCACGTTCAGTTTAAAGTTCTAGCAGCAAAGGTTCATTCAGGCTAAGAAGAGCACTCTTGTGGATTCTGGCCATACACAGTGCAAATAGCATTTGTGTCTGTTCCAAACAACAACAGTGTATTGGACTGAAGAGAAGCTCCTGTTTTACTCAGTTTCCAATACTGACTTGAACTAGATATGCCCCGTTTGTGTAGGAAGCACAGTTCTTTTATTCTGAGCTAGCTCACTGTACTGGACCTATAGGAAACACAGTAGAGGGCAAGAATGCCCATTTCTCAAAAGCAGAGTGTTTTTCTTTCATTGCACACTAGAGTTCAGTTAAACTTCCTAAACGGAGTTGAATCACGTTCAGTTTTAAGTTCTAGAAGCAAGGGTTCATTCAGGCTAAGAAGATCACTCTTGTGCTATTCTGGCCATACACAGTACAAATAGCATTCGCATCTGTTCCCAGCAAGTACAGTAAATTGGATTGAAGAGAGGCTCCTGTTTTACTTAGTTTCCAATCCTGAGTTGAACTAGATATGCCCTGTTTGTGTAGGAAACAAAGTTCTTTTGTTCTGAGCTACCTCACTGTACTGGCCCTATAGGAAACACAGTAGTGTGCAAGAATGCCCGTTTCTCAAAAGCAGAGTACTTTTCTTGAAAGGCACACTAGGGTTCAGTTAAACATCCTAAATGGAGTTGAATCACGTTCAGATTCAAGTTCTAGCACCAAGGGTTCATTCAGGCTAAGAACAGCACTCCTGTGCTATTCTGGCCATACACAGTGCAAAAAGCATTCGCGTCTGTTCCCAGCAAGTACAGTGTATTGGACTGAGGAGAAGCTCCTGTTTTACTTAGGTTCCAACACTGAGGTAAACTACATATGCGTCATTTGTGCAGGAAGCACAGTTCTTTGGTTCTCAGCTAGCTCACTGTACTGGCCCTATAAAACACAGTAGAGTGCAAGAATGCCTGTTTCTCAAAAGCAGAGTGTTTTTCTTGCTTGGCACACTAGGGTTCAATTAAAATTCATAAACGGAGTTTAATCACGTTCAGTTTAAAGTTCTAGGAGCAAGGGTTTATTCAGGCTAAGAACAGAACTCTTGTGCTCTTCTGGTCATACACAGTGCAAATAGCATTCGTGTCTATTCCCAGCAAGTACAGTGTATTGGACTGAAGAGAAGCTCCTGTTTTACTTAGTTCCCAATACTGAGTTGAACTAGATATGCCCCGTTTGTGTAGGAAGCACAATTCTTTTCTTCTGAGCTACCTCACTGTTCTGGCCCTGTAGGAAACACAGAAGAGTGCAAGAATGCCCGTTTCTCAAAATCAGAGTGTTTTTCTTGCATGGCACACTAGGGTTCAGTTAAACTCTCTAAACGGAGTTGAATCACGTTCAGTTTCAAGTCCTTGCAGGAAGGGTTCATTCAGGCTAAGAAGAGCACTCTTGTGCTATTCTGGCCATACACAGTGCAAATAGCATTCGCATCTGTTCCCAGCAACTACAGTGTATTGGACTGAAGAGAAGCTCCTGTTTTACTCAGTTTCCAATTCTGAGTTGATCTAGGTAGGCCCCGTTTGTGTAGGAAGCACAGTTCTTTTGTTCTGAGCTAGCTCACTGTACTGGCCCTATAGGAATCACAGTAGAGTGCAAGAATGCCCGTTTCTCAAAAGCAGAGTGTTTTTCTTGCATGGCACACTTGGGTTCCGTTAAACTTCCTAAACGGAATTCAATCACGTTCAGTTTCAAGTTCTAGCAGCAATGGTTTATTCAGGTTAACAACAGCACTCTTGTGCTCTTCAGACCATACCCAGTGCAAAAAGCATTCGCGTCTGTTCCCAGCAAGTACAGTGTATTGGACTGAAGAGAAGCTCCTCTTTTACTTAGTTTCCAATACTGAGTTGAACTACATATGTGCCGTTTAAGTAGGAAGCACAGTGCTTTTGTTCTGAGCTAGCTCACTGTACTGGCCCTATAGGAAACACAGTAGAGTGCAAGAATGCCTGTTTCTCAAAAGCAGAGTGTTTTTGTTGTAGGGCAGACTGGGGTTCAATACAACTTCCTAAACGGAGTTGATTCACATTGAGTTTCAAGTTCTAGCATTAAGTGTTAATTCAGGGTAAGAACACCACTATTGTGCTATTCTAGCCCTAAACAGTGCAAATAGCACTCGTGTCTGTTCCCAGCAAATACAGTGTATTGGACTGAAGAGAAGCTCCTGTTTTACTTAGTTTCCAATAATGAGTTGAACTAGATATGCCCCGTTTGTGTAGGAAGCACAGTTCTCTTGTTCTGAGCTAGCTCCTTGTACTGGCACTATAGGAAACACAGTAGAGTGCAAGAGTGCCTGTTTCTCAAAAGCAGAGTGTTTTTCTTGTAAGGCCGACTAGGGTTCAATACAACTTCCTAAATGGAGTTGATTCACATTGAGTTTGAAGTTCTAGCTTTAAGTGTTAATTCAGGGTAAGAACACAACTATGGTGCTATTCTGGCCATAAACAGTGTAAATAGCACTCGCGTCTGTTCCCAGCAAATACAGTGTATTGGACTGAAGAGAAGTTCCTGTTTTACTTAGTTTCCTAAACTGAGTTGAACTACATATGCGGTGTTTAGGTGGGCAGCACAGTTGTTTTGTTCTGAGTTATCTCACTGTACTGGCCCTATAGGAAACACAGTAGAGTGCAAGAATGCCCTTTTCTCAAAAGCAGAGTGTTTTTCTTACATGGCACACTAGGGTTCAATTAAAATACCTAAACGGAGTTGAATCACGTTCAGATTCAAGTTCTAGCACCAAGGGTTCATTCAGGCTAAGAACAGCACTCCTGTGCTATTCTGGCCATACACAGTGCAAATAGCATTCGCGTCTGTTCCCAGCAAATACAGTGTATTGGAATGAAGAGAAGCTCCTTTTTACTCAGTTTCCATACTGAGTTGAACTAGATATGCCCCGATCGTTTAGGAAGCACAGTTCTTTTGTTCTGAGCTAGCTCACTGTACTGGACGTTTAAGAATCACAGTAGAGTGCAAGAATGCCCGTTTCTCAAAAGCAGAGTGTTTTTCTTGCATGGCACACTAGGGTTCAGTTAAACTTCCTAAATGGAGTTGAATCACGTTCAGTTTCAAGTTCTAGCAGCAAGGGTTCATTCAGTCTAAGAAGGGCACTCTTGTGCTATTGTGGCCATAAACAGTGCAAATAGCATTCGTGTCTCTTCTCAGCAAGTACAGAGTACTGGACTGAAGAGAAGCTCCTGTTTTACTTAGGTTCCAATACTGAGTTGAACTACATATGCACCGTTTGTGTAGGAAGCACAGTTCTTTTGTTCTGAGCTAGCTCACTGTACTGGCCCTATAGGAAACACAGTAGAGTGCAAGAATGCCCGTTTCTTAAAAGCAGAGTGTTTTTCTTGCATGGCTCACTAGGGTTCCGTTAAACTTCCTAAACGTAGTTGAATGACGTTCAGTTTCAAGTTCTAGCAGCAAGGGTTCATTCAGGTTAATAACAGCACTCTTGTGCTATTCTGGCCATACCCAGTGAAAAAAGCATTCGCGTCAGTTCCCAGCAAGTACAGTGTATTGGACTGAAGAGAAGCTCCTGTTTTACTCAGTTTCCAATACTGAGTTGAACTACATATGTGCCGTTTAAGTAGGAAGCACAGTGCTTTTGTTCTGAGCTAGCTCTCTGTACTGGCCCTATAGAAAACACAGAAGTGTGTGAGAATGCCTGTTTCTCAAAAGAAGAGTGTTTTTCATGCATGGCACACTAGGGTTCAATTAAAATTCCTAAACAGAGTTGAATCCCATTCAGTTTCAAGTTCTAGCAGCAAGGTTTCATTCAGGCTAAGAAGAGCACTCTTGTGCTATTCTGGCCATACACAGTACAAATAGTAATCGCGTCTGTTCCCAGCAAGTACAGTGTATTGGACTGAAGAGAAGCTCCTGTTTTACTTCGTTTCCAATACTGAGTTGAACTAGATATGCCCCGTTTGTGTAGGAAGCACAGTTCTTTTGTTCTGAGCTAGCTCACTGTACTGGCCAAATAGCAAACACAGTAGAGTGCAAGAATGACCGTTTTTCAAAAGCAGAGTGCTTTTCATGCATGGCACACTAGGGTTCAATTAAAATTCCTAAAAGGAGTTGAATCACGTTCAGTTTCAAGTTCTAGCAGCAAGGGGTCATTCAGGCTAAGAAGAGCACTCTTGTCCTATTCTGGCCATACACAGTGCAAATAATAATCGCGTCTGTTCCCAGCAAGTACAGTGTATTGGACTGAAGAGAAGCTCCTGTTTTACTTAGTTTCAAATCCTGAGTTGAACTAGATATGCCCCTTTTGGGTAGGAAGCACATTTCTTTTGTTCTGAGCTAGCTCACTGAACTGGCCCTATAGGAAACACAGTAGAGTGCAAGAATGCCCGTTTCTTAAAAGCAGAGTGTTTTTCTTGCATGGCACACTAGGGTTCAGTTAAACTTGTTAAACGGAGTTGAATCACGTTCAGTTTCAAGTTCTAGCAGCGAGGGTTCATTCAGGCGAAGAACAAGACTCCTGTGCTATTCTGGCCATACAAGGTTCAAATAGCATTCGCATCTGTTCCCAGCAAGTACAGTGTATTGGTCTGAAGAGAAGCTCCTTTTTTACTCAGTTTACATACTGAATTGAACTAGATATGCCCCGTTTATTTAGGAAGCACAGTTCTCTTGTTCTGAGCTAGCTCACTGTACTGGACCTTTAAGAATCACAGTAGAGTGCAAGAATGCCCGTTTCTCAAAAGCAGAGTGTTTTACTTGCATGGCACACTAGGGTTCAGTTAAACTTTCTAAATGGAGTTGAATCACGTTCAGTTTCAAGTTCTAGCAGCAAGGGTTCATTCAGTCTAAGAAGAGCACTCTTATGCTATTCTGGCCATACACAGTTTAATAGCATTCGCGTCTGTTCCCAGCAAGTACAGTGTATTGGACTGAAGAAAAGCTCCTGTTTTACTTAGTTTCCAATCCTGAGTTGAACTACATATGCGCCGTTTGTGGAGGAAGCACAGTTCTTTTGTTCTGATCTAGCTCACTGTACTGGCCCTATAGGAAACCTAGTAGAGTGCAAGAGTGCCTGTTTCTCAAAAGCAGAGTGATTTTCTTGTAAGGCCAACTGGGGTTCTATACAACTTCTAAAACGGAATTGATTCACATTGAGTTTCAAGTTCTAGCATTAAGTGTTAATTCAGGGTAAGAACACCACTATTGTGCTATTCTGGCCATAAACAGTGCAAATAGCACTCGCGTCTGTTCCCAGCAAATACAGTGTATTGGCCTGAAGAGAAGCTCCTGTTTTACTTAGTTTCCAATACTGAGTTGAACTAGATATGCCCCGTTTGTGTAGGAAGCACAGTTCTCTTGTTCTGAGCTAGCTCACTGTACGGGCCCTATAGGAAACATAGTAGAGTGCAAGAGTGCCTGTTTCTCAAAAGCAGAGTGTTTTTCTTGTAAGGCCGACTGGGGTTCAATACAACATCCTAAACGGAGTTGATTCACATTGAGTTTCAAGTTCTAGCATTAAGTGTTAATTCAGGGTAAGAACACCACTATTGTGCTATTCTGGCCATAAACAGTGCAAATAGCTCTCGCGTCTGTTCCCAGCAAATACAGTGTATTGGACTGAAGAGAATCTCCTGTTTTACTTAGTTTCCAATACTGAGTTGAACTACATATGCGCTGTTTAAGTGGGAAGCACAGTTGTTTTGTTCTGAGCTATCTCACTGTACTGTCCCTATAGGAAACACAGTAGAGTTTAAGAATGCCCGTTTCTCAAAAGCAGAGTGTTTTTCTTACATGGCACACTAGGGTTCAATTAAAATTCCTAAATGGAGTTGAATCACGTTCAGATTCAAGTTCTAGCAGCAAGTGTTCATTCAGGCTAAGAACAGCACTCCTGTGCTATTCTGGCCATACACAGTGCAAATAGCATTCGCGTCTGTTCCCACAATTACAGTGTATTGGACTGAAGAGAAGCTCCTGTTTTACTTAGTTTCCAATACTGAGTTGAACTAGATATGCCCCGTTTGTGTAGGAAGCACAGTTCTCTTGTTCTGAGCTAGCTCACTGTACTGGCCCTATAGGAAACATAGTAGAGTGCAAGAGTGCCTTTTTCTCAAAAGCAGAGTGTTTTTCTTTCATGGCACACTAGGGTTCAGTTAAACTTCCTAAACGGAGTTGAATTACGTTCAGTTTCAAGGTCTAGCAGCAAGGGTTCATTCAGGCTAAGAACAGCACTCCTGTGCTATTCTGGCCATACAAGGTGCAAATAGCATTCGCGTCTGTTCCCAGCAAGTACAGTGTATTGGTCTGAAGAGAAGCTCCTTTTTTACACAGTGTCCAGTACTGAGTTGACCCAGATATGCCCCGTTCGTTTAGGAAGCACAGTTCTCTTGTTCTTATCTAGCTCACTGTACTGGACCTTTAAGAATCACAGTAGAGTGCAAGAATGCCCGTTTCTAAAAAGCAGAGTGTTTTTTTGCATGGCACACTAGTGTTCAGTTAAGCTTCCTAAACGGAGTTGAATCACGTTCAGTTTCAAGTTCTAGCAGCAAGGGTTCATTCAGGCTAAGAACAGCACTCTTGTGCTCTTCTGGCCATACACAGTGCAAATAGCATTCCCGTCTGTTCCCAGCAAGTACAGTGTATTGGTCTGAAGAGAAGCTCCTTTTTTACTCAGTTTCCAGTACTGAGTTGAACTAGATATGCCCCGTTTGCATAGGAAGCACAGTTCTCTTATTCTTATCTAGCTCACTGTAGTGGACCTTTAAGAATCACAGTAGAGTGCAAGAATGCCCGTTTCTAAAAAGCAGAGTGTTTTTTTGCATGGCACACTAGTGTTCAGTTAAGCTTCCTAAACGGAGTTGAATCACGTTCAGTTTCAAGTTCTAGCAGCAAGGGTTCATTCAGGCTAAGAAGAGCACTCTTGTGCTATTCTGGCCATAGACAGTGCAAATAGCATTTGCGTCTGTCCCCAGCAAGTACAGTATATTGGACTGAAGAGAAGATCCTGTTTTACTTAGTTTGCAATACTGAGTTGAACTACATATGTGCCGTTAAGTACAAAGCACAGTTCTTTTGTTCTGAGCTAGCTCACTGTACTGGCCCTATAGGAAACACATTAGAGTGCAAGAATGCCCATTTCTCAAAAGCAGAGTGTTTTTCAGCATGACACACTAGGGTTCAATTAAAATTCCTAAACGCGGTTGAATCACGTTCAGTTTCAAGTTCTAGCAGCAAGTGTTCACTCAGTCTAAGAAGAGCACTCTTGTGCTATTCTGGCCATACACTCTGCAAATAGCATTCGCGTCTGTTCTCAGCAAGTACAGTGTATTGGACTGAAGAGAAGATCCTGTTTTACTTAGTTTGCAATACTGAGTTGAACTACATATGCGCCATTTGAGTAGGAAACACAGTTCTTTTGTTCTGAGCTAGCTCACTGTACTGGCCCTATAGGAAACACAGTAGAGTACAAGAAATCCTGTTTCTCAAATGCAGAGTGTTTTCATGCATGGCACACTAGGGTTCAATTAAAATTCCTTAACGGGGTTGAATCACGTTCAGATTCATGTTCTAGCAGCAAGGGTTCATTCAGGCTATGAAGTGAACTCTTGTTGTATTCTGGCCATACACAGTGCAAATAGCATTCGCGTCTGTTCCCAGCAAGTACAGTGTATTGGACTGAAGAGAAGCTCCTGTTTCACTTAGTTTCCAATCCTGAGTTGATCTAGGTATGCCCCGTTAGTGTAGGAAGCGCAGTTCTTTTGTTCTGAACTAGCTCAATCTACTGGCCCTATAGGAAACACAGTAGAGTGCAAGAATGGCCGTTTCTCAAAAGCAGAGTTTTTTTCTTGCATGGCACACTAGGGTTCAATTAAAATTCCTAAAAGTAGTTTAATCACGTTCAGTTTCAAGTTCTAGCAGCAAGGGTTCATTCAGCCTAAGAACAGCACTCTTGTGCTATTCTGGATATACACAGTGCAAATAGCACTCGCGTCTGTCCCCAGCAAGTACAGTATATTGGACTGAAGAGAAGATCCTGTTTTACTTAGTTTGCAAAAGTGAGTTGAACTACATATGCGCCATTGAGTAGGAAGCACCGTTCTCTTGTTCTGAGCTAGCTCACTGTACTGGCCCCATAGGAAACACAGTAGAGTGCAAGAATGCCCGTTTCTCAAAAGCAGAGTGTTTTTCTTGCATGGCACACTAGGGTTCAATTAAAATTCCTAAACGGAGTTGAATCACGTTCAGTTTCAAGTTCTAGCAGCAAGGGTTCATTCAGGTTAACAACAGCACTCTTGTGCTATTCTGGCCATAGACAGTGCAAATAGCATTTGCGTCTGTCCCCAGCAAGTACAGTATATTGGACTGAAGAGAAGATCCTGTTTTACTTAGTTTGCAATACTGAGTTGAACTACATATGCGCCGTAAGTACAAAGCACAGTTCTTTTGTTCTGAGCTAGCTCACTGTACTGGCCCTATAGGAAACACATTAGAGTGCAAGAATGCCCATTTCTCAAAAGCAGAGTGTTTTTCATGCATGACACACTAGGGTTCAATTAAAATTCCTAAACGCGGTTGAATCACGTTCAGATTCAAGTTCTAGCAGCAAGTGTTCACTCAGTCTAAGAAGAGCACTCTTGTGCTATTCTGGCCATACACTCTGCAAATAGCATTCGCGTCTGTTCTCAGCAAGTACAGTGTATTGGACTGAAGAGAAGATCCTGTTTTACTTAGTTTCCAATCCTGAGTTGAACTAGATATGCCCCGTTTGTGTAGGAAGCACAGTTCTTTTGTTCTGAGCTAGCTCACTGTACTGGCCCTATAGGAAACACACAAGAGTGGAAGAATGCCCATTTCTCAAAAGCAGAGTGTTTTTCTTGCATGGAACAATGGGGTTCAATTAAAATTCCTAAACGGAGTTGATTCACGTTCAGATTCAAGTTCTAGCACCAAGGGTTCATTCAGGCTAAGAACAGCACTCCTGTGCTATTCTGGCCATACACAGTGCAAATAGCACTCGCGTCTGCCCCAGCAAGTACAGTATATTGGACTGAAGAGAAGATCCTGTTTTACTTAGTTTGCAATACTGAGTTGAACTACATATGCGCCATTGAGTAGGAAGCACCGTTCTCTTGTTTTGAGCTAGCTCACTGTACTGGCCCTATAGGAAACACAGTAGAGTGAAAGAATGCCCGTTTCTCAAAAGCAGAGTGTTTTTCTTGCATGGCACACTAGGGTTCAATTAAAATTCCTAAACGGAGTTGAATCACGTTCAGTTTCAAGTTCTAGCAGCAAGGGTTCATTCAGGTTAACAACAGCACTTTTGTGCTATTCTGGCCATACACAGTGCAAATAGCATTCGTGTCTGTTCCCAGCAAGTACAGTGTATTGGACTGAAAAGAAGCTCCTGTTTTACTTAGTTTCCAATCCTGAGTTGAACTAGATATTCCCCGTTTGATTAGAAAGCACAGTACTTTTGTTCTGAACTAGCTCACTCTACTGGCCCTATAGGAAACACAGTAGAGTACAAGAATGCCCTTTTCTCAAAAGCAGAGTGTTTTTCTTACATGGCACACTAGGATTAAGTTAAAATTCCTAAACGGAGTTGAATCACGTTCAGTTTCAATTTCTAGCAGCAAGGGTTCATTCAGGCTAAGAAGAGTACTCTTGTGCTTTTCTGGCCATACACAGTGCAAATAGCATTCGCGTATTTTCCCAGCAAGTACAGTGTATTGGACTGAGGAGAAGCTCTTGTTTTACTTAGTTTCCAGTATTGAGTTGAACTAGATATGCCCCGTTTGTGTAGGAAGCACAGATCTTTTGTTCTGAGCTAGCTCACTGTACTGGCCCTATAGGAAACACAGTAGAGTGCAAGAATGCCCGTTTCTCAAAAGGAGATTGTTTTTCTTGCATGTCACACTAGGGTTCAGTTAAACTTCCAAAACGGACTTGAATCACGTTTAGGTTCAAGTTCTAGCAGCAAGTGTTCATTCAGGCTAAGAAGAACACTCTTGTGCTATTCTGGCCACACACAGTGCAAATAGCATTCCCGTCTGTTCCCAGCAAGTACAGTGTATTAGACTGAAGAGAAGCTCCGGTTTTACTTAGTTTCCAATACTGAGTTGAACTAGATATGCCCCGTTTGTGTAGGAAGCACAGTTCTTTTGTTCTGAGCTAGCTCACTGTACTTGCCCTATAGGAAACACAGTAGAGTACAAGAATGCTCGTTTCTCAAAAGCAGAGTGTTTTTCTTGCATGGCACATTAGGGTTCAGTTAAACTTCCTAAACGGAGTTGTATCACGTTCAGTTTCAAGTCTAGTAGCAAGGGTTCATTTAGGTTAACAACAGCACTCTTGTGCTATTCTGGCCATACACAGTGCAAATAGCAATCGCATCTGTTCCCAGCAAGCACAGTGTATTGGACTGAAGAGAAGCTTCTGTTTTATTTAGTTTCCAATCCTGAGTTGAACTAGATATGCCCCGTTTGTGTAGGAAGCACAGTTCTTTTGTTCTGAACTAGCTCACTCTACTGGCCCTATAGGAAACACAGTAGAGTGCAAGAATGCCCGTTTCTCAAAAGCAGAGTGTTTTTCTTGCTTGGCAAACTAGGGTTCAGTTAAAATTCCTAATCGGAGTTTAATCACGTTCAGTTTCAAGTTCTAGCTGCAAGGGTTCATTCAGGCTAAGAACATAACTCTTGTGCTATTCTGGCCATACACAGTACAATTAGGATTCGCGTCTGTTCCTAGGAAGTACAGTGTATTGGACTGAAGAGAAGCTCCTGTTTTACTTAGTTTCCAATCCTGAGTTGAACTACATATGCGCCGTTTGTGTAGGAAGCACAGTTCTTTTGTTCTGAGCTAGCTCACTGTACTTGCCCTATAGGAAACACAGTAGAGTACAAGAATGCTCGTTTCTCAAAAGCAGAGTGTTTTTCTTGCATGGCACATTAGGGTTCAGTTAAACTTCCTAAACGGAGTTGTATCACGTTCAGTTTCAGTCTAGTAGCAAGGGTTCATTTAGGTTAACAACAGCACTCTTGTGCTATTCTGGCCATACACAGTGCAAATAGCAATCGCATCTGTTCCCAGCAAGCACAGTGTATTGGACTGAAGAGAAGCTTCTGTTTTATTTAGTTTCCAATCCTGAGTTGAACTAGATATGCCCCGTTTGTGTAGGAAGCACAGTTCTTTTGTTCTGAACTAGCTCACTCTACTGGCCCTATAGGAAACACAGTAGAGTGCAAGAATGCCCGTTTCTCAAAAGCACAGTGTTTTTCTTGCATGGCAAACTAGGGTTCAATTAAAATTCCTAAACGGAGTTGAATCACATTCAGTGTCAAGTTCTAGCAGCAAGGGTTCATTCAGGTTAACAACAGCACTCTTGTGCTATTCTGGCCATACACAGTGCAAATAGCATTCGTGTCTGTTCCCAGCAAGTACAGTGTATTGGACTGAAGAGAAGCTCCTGTTTTACTTAGGTTCCAATCCTGAGTTGAACTAGATATGCCCTGTTTGTGTAGGAAGCACAGTTCTTTTGTTCTGATCTAACTCACTGTACTTGCCCTATAGGAAACACAGTAGAGTACAAGAATGCTCGTTTCTCAAAAGCTGAGTGTTTTTCTTGCATGGCACACTAGGGTTCAGTTAAACTTCCTAAACGGAGTTGTATCACGTTCAGTTTCAAGTCTAGTAGCAAGGGTTCATTCAGGTTAACAACAGCACTCTTGTGCTATTCTGTCCATACACAGTGCAAATAGCAATCGCATCTGTTCCCAGCAAGCACAGTGTATTGGACTGAAGAGAAGCTCCTGTTTTACTTAGTTTCCAATCCTGAGTTGAACTAGATATGCCCCGTTTGTGTAGGAAGCGCAGTTCTTTTATTCTGAACTAGCTCACTCTATTGGCACTATAGGAAACACAGTAGAGTGCAAGAATGCCCGTTTCTCAAAAGCACAGTGTTTTTCTTGCATGGCAAACTAGGGTTCAATTAAAATTCCTAAACGGAGTTTAATCACGTTCAGTTTCAAGTTCTAGCAGCAAGGCTTCATTCAGGCTAAGAACAGCACTCTTGTGCTATTCTGGATATACACAGTGCAAATAGCATTCACGTCTGTTCCCAACAAGTACAGTGTATTGGAATGAAGAGAAGCTCCTGTTTTACTTATTTTCCAATACTGAGTTGAACAGATATGTCCCGTTTGTGTAGGAAGCACAGTTCTTTTCTTCCGAGCAATCTCACTGTACTGGCCCTATAGGAAACACAGAAGAGTGCAAGAATTCCCGTTTCTCAAAAGCAGAGTGTTTTTCTTGCATGGCACACTAGGGTTCAGTTAAACTTCCTAAACGGAGTTGAATCACGTTCAGTTTCAAGTTCAAGCAGCAAGGGATCATTCAGTCTAGAAGAGCACTCTTTTGCTATTCTGGCCATACACAGTTTAATAGCATTCGCGTCTGTTCCCAGCAAGTACAGTAACTTGGACTGAAGAGCAGCTCCTGTTTTACTTAGTTTGCAATACTGAGTTGAACTACATATGCGCCGTTTGAATAGGAAGCACAGTTCTTTTGTTCTGAGCTAGCTCACTGTACTGGCCCTAAAGGAAACACAGAATAGTGCAAGAATGCCCGTTTCTCAAAAGCAGCGTGTTTTTCTTGCACGGCACACTAGGGTTCAGTTAAACTTCCTAAACGGAGTTGAATCACGTTCAGTTTCAAGTTCTAGCAGCAAGGGTTCATTCAGCCTAAGAACAGCACTCTTGTGCTATTCTGGATATACACAGTGCAAATAGCATTCGCGTGTGTTCCCAGGAAGTACAGTGTATTGGACTGAAGAGAAGCTCCTGTTTTACTTAGTTTCCAATACTGAATTGAACTACATATGCGCTTTTTAAGTGGGAAGCACAGTTCTTTTATTCTGAGCTATCTCACTGTACTGGCCCTATAGGAAACACACTAGAGTGCAAGAATGCCCGTTTCTCAAAAGCAGAGTGTTTTTCTTGCATGGAACACTAGGGTTCAGTTAAACTTCCTAAACGGAGTTGAATCACGTTCAGTTTCAAGTTCTAGCAGCAAGGGTTCATTCAGGTTAACAACAGCACTCTTGTGCTATTCTGGCCTTACCCAGTGCAAAAAGCATTTGCGTCAGTTCCCAGCAAGTACAGTGTCTTGGACTGAAGAGAAGCGCCTGTTTTACTGAGTTTCCAATCCTGACTTGAACTAGATATGCCCCGTTTGTGTATGAAGCACAGTTCTTTGTTCTGAGCTAGCTCACTGTACTTGCCCTATAGGAAACACAGTAGAGTGCAAGAATGCAGTTTCTCAAAAGCAGAGTATTTTTCGTGCATGGCACACTAGGGTTCAGTTAAATTTCCTAGACGGAGATGAATCACGTTCAGTTTCAAGTTCTAGCAGCAAGGGTTCATTCAGGCTAAGAAGAGCACTCTTGTGCTATTCTGGCCATACACAGTTTAATAGCATTCGCGTCTGTTCCCAGCATGTACAGTGTATTGGACTGAAGAGAAGCTCCTGTTTTACTTAGTTTCCTATACTTAGTTGAACTAGATATGCCCCGTTTGTGTAGGAGGCACAGTTCTTTTGTTCTGAGCTAGCTCACTGTACTGGCCCTATAGGAAACAAGTAGAGTGCAAGAATGCCCGTTTCTCAAAAGCAGAGTGTTTTTCTTGCATGGCACACTAGGGTTCAATTAAAATTCCTAAACGGAGTTTAATCACGTTCAGTTTCAAGTTCTAGCAGCAAGGGTTCATTCAGGCTAAGAACAGCACTCTTGTGCTATTCTGGATATACACAGTGCAAATAGCATTCACGTCTGTTCCCAACAAGTACAGTGTATTGGAATGAAGAGAAGCTCCTGTTTTACTTATTTTCCAATACTGAGTTGAACAGATATGTCCCGTTTGTGTAGGAAGCACAGTTCTTTTCTTCTGAGCAATCTCACTGTACTGGCCCTATAGGAAACACAGAAGAGTGCAAGAATTCCCGTTTCTCAAAAGCAGAGTGTTTTTCTTGCATGGCACACTAGGGTTCAGTTAAACTTCCTAAACGGAGTTGAATCACGTTCAGTTTCAAGTTCAAGCAGCAAGGGTTCATTCAGGATAAGAACAGCACTCTTGTGCTATTCTGGATATACACAGTGCAAATAGCATTCGCTTCTGTTCCCAGCAAGTACAGTGTATTGGAATGAAGAGAAGATCCTGTTTTACTTAGTTTCCAATACTGATTTGAGCAGCTATGTCCCGTTTGTGTAGGAAGCACAGTTCTTTTGTTCTGAGCATTCTCACTGTACTGTCCCTGTAGGAAACACAGAAGAGTGCAAGAATTCCCGTTTCTCAAAAGCAGAGTGTTTTTCTTGCATGGCACACTAGGGTTCAATTAAAATTCCTAAACGGAGTTGAATCACGTTCAGTTTCAAGTTCTAGCAGCAAGGGTTCATTCAGGTTAACAACAGCACTCTTGTGCTATTCTGGCCATACACAGTGCAAATAGCATTTGCGTCTGTTCCCAGCAAGTACAGTGTATTGGACTGAAGAGAAGCTCCTGTTTTACTTAGTTTCCAATCCTGAGTTGAACTAGATATGCCCCGTTTATGTAGGAAGCAAAGTTCTTTTGTTCTGAGCTAGCTCACTGTACGGGCCCTACGGGAAACACAGTAGAGTGCAAGAATGCCCGTTTCTCAAAAGCAGAGTGTTTTTCTTGCATGGAACACTAGGGATCTGTTAAACTTCCAAAACGGACTTGAATCACGTTCAGTTTCAAGTTCTAGCAGCAAGGGATCATTCAGTCTAAGAAGAGCACTCTTTTGCTATTCTGGCCATACACAGTTTAATAGCATTCGCGTCTGTTCCCAGCAAGTACAGTGTATTGGACTAAAGAGAAGCTCCTGTTTTCTTTGTTTCCAATATTCAGTTGAACTAGATATGCCCCGTTTGTGTAGGAGCACAGTTCTTTTGTTCTGAGCTAGCTCACTGTACTGGCCCTATAGGAAACACAGTAAAGTGCAAGAATGCCCATTTCTCAAAAGCAGAGTGTTTTTCTTGCATGGCACACTAGGGTTCAATTAAACTTCCTAAACGGAGTTGAATCACGTTCAGATTCAAGTTCTAGCAGCAAGGGTATATTCAGGCTAAGAAGAACACTCTTGTGCTATTCTGGCCATACACAGTACAAATAGCATTCTCGTCTGTTCCCAGCAAGTACAGTGTATTGGACTGAAGAGAAGTTCCTGTTTTACTTAGTTTCCAATACTGAGTTGAACTAGATATGCCCGGTTTGTGTAGGAAGAGCAGTTCTTTTCTTCTGAACTAGCTCACTCTACTGGCCCTATAGGAAACACAGTAGAGTGCAAGAATGCCCGTTTCTCAAAAGCAGAGTTTTTTTCTTGCATTGCACACTAGGGTTCAGTTAAACTTCCTACACGGAGTTGAATCACGTTCAGTTTCAAGTTCTAGCAGCAAGGGTTCATTCGGGCTAAGAAGAGCACTGTTGTGCTATTCTGGCCATACACAGTGCAAATAGCATTCGCGTCTGTTCCCAGCAAGTACAGTAACTTGGATTGAAGAGCAGCTCCTGTTTTAATTAGTTTGCAATACTGAGTTGAACTACATATGCGCCGTTTGAATAGGAAGCACAGTTCTTTTGTTCTGAGCTAGCTCACTGTACTGGCCCTATAGGAAACACAGAATAGTGCAAGAATGCCCGTTTCTCAAAAGCAGTGTGTTTTTCTTGCACGGCACACTAGGGTTCAGTTAAACTTCCTAAACGGAGTTGAATCACGTTCAGTTTCAAGTTCTAGCAGCAAGGGTTCATTCAGGCTAAGAACAGCACTCTTGTGCTATTCTGGATATACACAGTGCAAATAGCATTCGCGTGTGTTCCCAGCAAGTACAGTGTATTGGACTGAAGAGAAGCTCCTGTTTTACTAAGTTTCCAATACTGAATTGAACTACATATGCGCTGTTTAAGTGGGAAGCACAGTTCTTTTGTTCTGAGCTAGCTCACTGTACTGGCCCTATAGGAAACACAGTAGAGTGCAAGAATGCAGTTTCTCAAAAGCAGAGTGTTTTTCGTGCATGGCACACTAGGTTTCAGTTAAACTTCCTAAACGGAGATGAATCACGTTCAGTTTCAAGTTCTAGCAGCAAGGGTTCATTCAGGCTAAGAAGAGCACTCTTGTGCTATTCTGGCCATACACAGTTTAATAGCATTCGCGTCTGTTCCCAGCATGTACAGTGTATTGGACTGAAGAGAAGCTCCTGTTTTACTTAGTTTCCTATACTTAGTTGAACTAGATATGCCCCGTTTGTGTAGGAGGCACAGTTCTTTTGTTCTGAGCTAGCTCACTGTACTGGCCCTATAGGAAACAAGTAGAGTGCAAGAATGCCCGTTTCTCAAAAGCAGAGTGTTTTTCTTGCATGGCACACTAGGGTTCAATTAAAATTCCTAAACGGAGTTTAATCACGTTCAGGTTCAAGTTCTAGCAGCAAGGGTTCATTCAGGCTAAGAACAGCACTCTTGTGCTCTTCTGGATATACACAGTGCAAATAGCATTCACGTCTGTTCCCAACAAGTACAGTGTATTGGAATGAAGAGAAGCTCCTGTTTTACTTATTTTCCAATACTGAGTTGAACAGATATGTCCCGTTTGTGTAGGAAGCACAGTTCTTTTCTTCTGAGCAATCTCACTGTACTGGCCCTATAGGAAACACAGAAGAGTGCAAGAATTCCCGTTTCTCAAAAGCAGAGTGTTTTTCTTGCATGGCACACTAGGGTTCAGTTAAACTTCCTAAACGGAGTTGAATGACGTTCAGTTTCAAGTTCTAGCAGCATGGGTTCATTCAGGCTAAGAAGAGCACTCTTGTGCTATTCTGGCCATACACAGTGCAAATAGCATTCGCGTCTGTTCCCAGCAAGTACATTGTATTGGACTGAAGAGAAGCTCCTGTTTTACTTAGTTTCCAATACTGAGTTGAACTATATATGCTCCGTTTGTGTAGGAAGCACAGTTCTTTTGTTCTAAGCTAGCTCACTGTACTGGCCCTACGGGAAACACAGTAGAGTGCAAGAATGCCCGTTTCTCAAAAGCAGAGTGTTTTTCTTGCATGGCACACTAGGGTTCTGTTAAACTTCCTAAACGGAGTTGAATCACGTTCAGTTTCAAGTTCTAGCAGCAAGGGATCATTCAGTCTAAGAAGAGCACTCTTTTGCTATTCTGGCCATACACAGTTTAATAGCATTCGCGTCTGTTCCCAGCAAGTACAGTGTATTGGACTAAAGAGAAGCTCCTGTTTTCTTTGTTTCCAATATTCAGTTGAACTAGATATGCCCCGTTTGTGTAGGAAGCACAGTTCTTTTGTTCTGAGCTAGTTCACTTTACTGGCCCTATAGGAAACACAGTAAAGTGCAAGAATGCCGTTTCTCAAAAGCAGAGTGTTTTTCTTGCATGGCACACTAGGGTTCAATTAAACTTCCTAAACGGAGTTGAATCACGTTCAGTTTCAAGTTCTAGCAGCAAAGGTTCAATCAGGCTAAGAAGAGCACTCTTGTGCAATTCTGGCCATAGACAGTGCAAATAGCATTCTCGTCTGTTCCCAGCAAGTACAGTGTATTGGACTGAAGAGAAGTTCCTGTTTTACTTAGTTTCCAATACTGAGTTGAACTAGATATGCCCGGTTTGTGTAGGAAGAGCAGTTCTTTTGTTCTGAACTAGCTCACTCTACTGGCCCTATAGGAAACACAGTAGAGTGCAAGAATGCCCGTTTCTCAAAAGCAGAGTTTTTTTCTTGCATTGCACACTAGGGTTCAGTTAAACTTCCTACACGGAGTTGAATCACGTTCAGTTTCAAGTTCTAGCAGCAAGGGTTCATTCGGGCTAAGAAGAGCACTGTTGTGCTATTCTGGCCATACACAGTGCAAATAGCATTCGCGTCTGTTCCCAGCAAGTACAGTAACTTGGATTGAAGAGCAGCTCCTGTTTTAATTAGTTTGCAATACTGAGTTGAACTACATATGCGCCGTTTGAATAGGAAGCACAGTTCTTTTGTTCTGAGCTAGCTCACTGTACTGGCCCTATAGGAAACACAGAATAGTGCAAGAATGCCCGTTTCTCAAAAGCAGTGTGTTTTTCTTGCACGGCACACTAGGGTTCAGTTAAACTTCCTAAACGGAGTTGAATCACGTTCAGTTTCAAGTTCTAGCAGCAAGGGTTCATTCAGGCTAAGAACAGCACTCTTGTGCTATTCTGGATATACACAGTGCAAATAGCATTCGCGTGTGTTCCCAGCAAGTACAGTGTATTGGACTGAAGAGAAGCTCCTGTTTTACTTAGTTTCCAATACTGAATTGAACTACATATGCGCTGTTTAAGTGGGAAGCACAGTTCTTTTGTTCTGAGCTAGCTCACTGTACTGGCCCTATAGGAAACACAGTAGAGTGCAAGAATGCAGTTTCTCAAAAGCAGAGTGTTTTTCGTGCATGGCACACTAGGTTTCAGTTAAACTTCCTAAACGGAGATGAATCACGTTCAGTTTCAAGTTCTAGCAGCAAGTGTTCATTCAGGCTAAGAAGAGCACTCTTGTGCTATTCTGGCCATACACAGTTTAATAGCATTCGCGTCTGTTCCCAGCATGTACAGTGTATTGGACTGAAGAGAAGCTCCTGTTTTACTTAGTTTCCTATACTTAGTTGAACTAGATATGCCCCGTTTGTGTAGGAGGCACAGTTCTTTTGTTCTGAGCTAGCTCACTGTACTGGCCCTATAGGAAACAAGTAGAGTGCAAGAATGCCCGTTTCTCAAAAGCAGAGTGTTTTTCTTGCATGGCACACTAGGGTTCAATTAAAATTCCTAAACGGAGTTTAATCACGTTCAGTTTCAAGTTCTAGCAGCAAGGGTTCATTCAGGCTAAGAACAGCACTCTTGTGCTCTTCTGGATATACACAGTGCAAATAGCATTCACGTCTGTTCCCAACAAGTACAGTGTATTGGAATGAAGAGAAGCTCCTGTTTTACTTATTTTCCAATACTGAGTTGAACAGATATGTCCCGTTTGTGTAGGAAGCACAGTTCTTTTCTTCTGAGCAATCTCACTGTACTGGCCCTATAGGAAACACAGAAGAGTGCAAGAATTCCCGTTTCTCAAAAGCAGAGTGTTTTTCTTGCATGGCACACTAGGGTTCAGTTAAACTTCCTAAACGGAGTTGAATGACGTTCAGTTTCAAGTTCTAGCAGCATGGGTTCATTCAGGCTAAGAAGAGCACTCTTGTGCTATTCTGGCCATACACAGTGCAAATAGCATTCGCGTCTGTTCCCAGCAAGTACATTGTATTGGACTGAAGAGAAGCTCCTGTTTTACTTAGTTTCCAATACTGAGTTGAACTATATATGCTCCGTTTGTGTAGGAAGCACAGTTCTTTTGTTCTAAGCTAGCTCACTGTACTGGCCCTACGGGAAACACAGTAGAGTGCAAGAATGCCCGTTTCTCAAAAGCAGAGTGTTTTTCTTGCATGGCACACTAGGGTTCTGTTAAACTTCCTAAACGGAGTTGAATCACGTTCAGTTTCAAGTTCTAGCAGCAAGGGATCATTCAGTCTAAGAAGAGCACTCTTTTGCTATTCTGGCCATACACAGTTTAATAGCATTCGCGTCTGTTCCCAGCAAGTACAGTGTATTGGACTAAAGAGAAGCTCCTGTTTTCTTTGTTTCCAATATTCAGTTGAACTAGATATGCCCCGTTTGTGTAGGAAGCACAGTTCTTTTGTTCTGAGCTAGTTCACTTTACTGGCCCTATAGGAAACACAGTAAAGTGCAAGAATGCCGTTTCTCAAAAGCAGAGTGTTTTTCTTGCATGGCACACTAGGGTTCAATTAAACTTCCTAAACGGAGTTGAATCACGTTCAGTTTCAAGTTCTAGCAGCAAAGGTTCAATCAGGCTAAGAAGAGCACTCTTGTGCAATTCTGGCCATAGACAGTGCAAATAGCATTCTCGTCTGTTCCCAGCAAGTACAGTGTATTGGACTGAAGAGAAGTTCCTGTTTTACTTAGTTTCCAATACTGAGTTGAACTAGATATGCCCGGTTTGTGTAGGAAGAGCAGTTCTTTTGTTCTGAACTAGCTCACTCTACTGGCCCTATAGGAAACACAGTAGAGTGCAAGAATGCCCGTTTCTCAAAAGCAGAGTTTTTTTCTTGCATTGCACACTAGGGTTCAGTTAAACTTCCTACACGGAGTTGAATCACGTTCAGTTTCAAGTTCTAGCAGCAAGGGTTCATTCGGGCTAAGAAGAGCACTGTTGTGCTATTCTGGCCATACACAGTGCAAATAGCATTCGCGTCTGTTCCCAGCAAGTACAGTAACTTGGATTGAAGAGCAGCTCCTGTTTTAATTAGTTTGCAATACTGAGTTGAACTACATATGCGCCGTTTGAATAGGAAGCACAGTTCTTTTGTTCTGAGCTAGCTCACTGTACTGGCCCTATAGGAAACACAGAATAGTGCAAGAATGCCCGTTTCTCAAAAGCAGTGTGTTTTTCTTGCACGGCACACTAGGGTTCAGTTAAACTTCCTAAACGGAGTTGAATCACGTTCAGTTTCAAGTTCTAGCAGCAAGGGTTCATTCAGGCTAAGAACAGCACTCTTGTGCTATTCTGGATATACACAGTGCAAATAGCATTCGCGTGTGTTCCCAGCAAGTACAGTGTATTGGACTGAAGAGAAGCTCCTGTTTTACTTAGTTTCCAATACTGAATTGAACTACATATGCGCTGTTTAAGTGGGAAGCACAGTTCTTTTGTTCTGAGCTAGCTCACTGTACTGGCCCTATAGGAAACACAGTAGAGTGCAAGAATGCAGTTTCTCAAAAGCAGAGTGTTTTTCGTGCATGGCACACTAGGTTTCAGTTAAACTTCCTAAACGGAGATGAATCACGTTCAGTTTCAAGTTCTAGCAGCAAGTGTTCATTCAGGCTAAGAAGAGCACTCTTGTGCTATTCTGGCCATACACAGTTTAATAGCATTCGCGTCTGTTCCCAGCATGTACAGTGTATTGGACTGAAGAGAAGCTCCTGTTTTACTTAGTTTCCTATACTTAGTTGAACTAGATATGCCCCGTTTGTGTAGGAGGCACAGTTCTTTTGTTCTGAGCTAGCTCACTGTACTGGCCCTATAGGAAACAAGTAGAGTGCAAGAATGCCCGTTTCTCAAAAGCAGAGTGTTTTTCTTGCATGGCACACTAGGGTTCAATTAAAATTCCTAAACGGAGTTTAATCACGTTCAGTTTCAAGTTCTAGCAGCAAGGGTTCATTCAGGCTAAGAACAGCACTCTTGTGCTCTTCTGGATATACACAGTGCAAATAGCATTCACGTCTGTTCCCAACAAGTACAGTGTATTGGAATGAAGAGAAGCTCCTGTTTTACTTATTTTCCAATACTGAGTTGAACAGATATGTCCCGTTTGTGTAGGAAGCACAGTTCTTTTCTTCTGAGCAATCTCACTGTACTGGCCCTATAGGAAACACAGAAGAGTGCAAGAATTCCCGTTTCTCAAAAGCAGAGTGTTTTTCTTGCATGGCACACTAGGGTTCAGTTAAACTTCCTAAACGGAGTTGAATGACGTTCAGTTTCAAGTTCTAGCAGCATGGGTTCATTCAGGCTAAGAAGAGCACTCTTGTGCTATTCTGGCCATACACAGTGCAAATAGCATTCGCGTCTGTTCCCAGCAAGTACATTGTATTGGACTGAAGAGAAGCTCCTGTTTTACTTAGTTTCCAATACTGAGTTGAACTATATATGCTCCGTTTGTGTAGGAAGCACAGTTCTTTTGTTCTAAGCTAGCTCACTGTACTGGCCCTACGGGAAACACAGTAGAGTGCAAGAATGCCCGTTTCTCAAAAGCAGAGTGTTTTTCTTGCATGGCACACTAGGGTTCTGTTAAACTTCCTAAACGGAGTTGAATCACGTTCAGTTTCAAGTTCTAGCAGCAAGGGATCATTCAGTCTAAGAAGAGCACTCTTTTGCTATTCTGGCCATACACAGTTTAATAGCATTCGCGTCTGTTCCCAGCAAGTACAGTGTATTGGACTAAAGAGAAGCTCCTGTTTTCTTTGTTTCCAATATTCAGTTGAACTAGATATGCCCCGTTTGTGTAGGAAGCACAGTTCTTTTGTTCTGAGCTAGTTCACTTTACTGGCCCTATAGGAAACACAGTAAAGTGCAAGAATGCCGTTTCTCAAAAGCAGAGTGTTTTTCTTGCATGGCACACTAGGGTTCAATTAAACTTCCTAAACGGAGTTGAATCACGTTCAGTTTCAAGTTCTAGCAGCAAAGGTTCAATCAGGCTAAGAAGAGCACTCTTGTGCAATTCTGGCCATAGACAGTGCAAATAGCATACGCGTCTGTTCCCAGCAAGTACAGTGTATTGGAATGAAGAGAAGCTCCTGTTTTACTTAGTTTCCAATACTGAGTTGAACTAGATATGCCCCGTTTGTGTAGGAGGCACAGTTCTTTTGTTCTGAGCTAGCTCACTGTACTGGCCCTATAGGAAACACAGTAGAGTGCAAGAATGCCCATTTCTAAAAAGCAGAGTGTTTTTCTTGCATGGCAAACTAGGGTTCAATTAAACTTCCTAAAAGGAGTTGAATCACGTTCAGTTTCAAGTTCTAGAAGCAAGGGTTCATTCAGGCTAAGAACAGCACTCTTGTGCTATTCTGGATATACACAGTGCAATTAGCATTCGCGTCTGTTCCAAGCAAGTACAGTGTATTGGAATGAAGAGAAGATCCTGTTTGACTTAGTTTCCAATACTCAGTTGAACTAGATATGCCCCGTTTGTGTAGGAAGCACAGTTCTTTTGTTCTGAGCTAGCTCATTGTACTGGCCCTATAGGAAACACAGTAGAGTGCAAGAATGCAAGTTTCTCAAAAGCAGAGTGTTTTTTTGCGTGGCACACTAGGGTTCAGTTAAACTTCCTAAACGGAGTTGAATCACGTTCAGTTTCAAGTTCTAGCAGCAAGGGTATATTCAGGCTAAGAAGAACACTCTTGTGCTATTCTGGCCATAGACAGTACAAATAGCATTCGTGTCTGTTCCCAGCAAGTACAGTGTCTTGGACTGAAGAGAAGCTCCTGTTTTCCTTAGTTTCCAATACTGAGTTGAACTAGATATGCCCCGTTTGTGTAGGAAGCACAGCTGTTTTTTTCTGAGCTAGCTCACTGTACTGGCCCTATAGGAAACACAGTAGAGTGCAAGAATGCCCGTTTCTCAAAAGCAGACTGTGTTTCTTGCATGGCACACTAGGGTTCAATTAAAATTCCTAAACGGAGTTGAATGACGTACAGTTTCAAGTTCTAGCAGCATGGGTTCATTCTGGCTAAGAACAGCACTCTTGTGCTATTCTGGCCATACACAGTGCAAATAGCATTCGCGTCTGTTCCCAGCAAGTACATTGTATTGGACTGAAGAGAAGCTCCTGTTTTACTTAGTTTCCAATACTGAGTTGAACTAGATATGCTCCGTTTGTGTAGGAAGCACAGTTCTTTTGTTCTGAGCTAGCCCACTTTACTGGCCCTACGGGAAACACAGTAGAGTGCAAGAATGCCCGTTTCTCAAAAGCAGAGTGTTTTTCTTGCATGGCACACTAGGGTTCTGTTAAACTTCCTAAACGGACTTGAATCACGTTCAGTTTCAAGTTCTAGCAGCAAGGGATCATTCAGTCTAAGAAGAGCACTCTTTTGCTATTCTGGCCATACACAGTTTAATAGCATTCGCGTCTGTTCCCAGCAAATACAGTGTATTGGACTAAAGAGAAGCTCCTGTTTTCTTTGTTTCCAATATTCAGTTGAACTAGATATGCCCCGTTTGTGTAGGAAGCACAGTTCTTTTGTTCTGAGCTAGCTTACTTTACTGGCCCTATAGGAAACACAGTAGAGTGCAAGAATGCCCGTTTCTCAAAAGCAGAGTGTTTTTCTTGCATGGCAAACTAGGGTTGAGTTAAACTTCCTACACGGAGTTGAATCACGTTCAGTTTCAAGTTCAAGCAGCAAGGGTTCATTCAGGCTAAGAACAGCACTCTTGTGCTATTCTGGATATACACAGTGCAAATAGCATTTGTGTCTGTTCCCAGCAAGTACAGTGTATTGGAATGAAGAGAAGATCCTGTTTTACTTAGTTTCGAATACTGATTTGAACAGATATGTCCCGTTTGTGTAGGAAGCACAGTTCTTTTGTTCTGAGCAATCTCACTGTACTGGCCCTATAGGAAACACAGTAGAGTGCAAGAATGCCCGTTTCTCAAAAGCAGAGTGTTTTTCTTGCATGGCAACTAGGGTTGAGTTAAACTTCCTACACGGAGTTGAATCACGTTCAGTTTCAAGTTCTAGCAGCAAGGGTTCACTCAGGCTAAGAAGAGCACTCTTGTGCTATTCTGGCCATAGACAGTGCAAATAGCATTCGCGTCTGTTCCCAGCAAGTACAGTGTATTGGAGTGAAGAGAAGCTCCTGTTTTACTTAGTTTCCAATACTGAATTGAACTACATATGCGCTTTTTAAGTGGGAAGCACAGTTCTTTTGTTCTGAGCTCTCTCACTGTACTGGCCGTATAGGAAACACACTAGAGTGCAAGAATGCCCGTTTCTCAAAAGCAGAGTGTTTTTCATGCATGGCACACTAGGGTTCAATTAAAATTCGTAAACGGAGTTGAATCACGTTCAGATTCAAGTTCTAGCAGCAAGGGTTCATTCAGGCTAAGAAGAGCACTCTTGTGCTATTCTGGCCATACACAGTGCAAATAGCATTTGCGTCTGTTCCCAGGAAGTACAGTGTATTGGACTGAAGAGAAGCTCCTGTTTTACTTAGTTTCCAATACAGAGTTGAACTAGATATGCCCCGTTTATGTAGGAAGCACAGTTCTTTTTCTGAGCTAGCTCACTGTACTGGCCCTATAGGAAACACAGTAGAGTGCAAGAATGCCCGTTTCTCAAAAGCAGAGTGTTTTTCTTGCATGGCACACTAGGGTTCAGTTAAACTTCCTAAACGGAGTTGAATCACGTTCAGTTTCAAGTTCTAGCAGCAAGGGTTCATTCAGGCTAAGAACAACATTCTTCTGCTATTCTGGCCATACAGAGTACAAATAGCATTCGTGCCAGTTCCCAGAAAGTACAGTGTATTGGACTGAAGAGAAGCTACTGTTTTACTTAGTTTCCAATCATGAGTTGAACTACATATGCGCCTTTTGTGGAGGAAGCACAGTTCTTTTGTTCTGAGCTAGCTCACTGTACTGGCCTTATAGGAAACACAGTAGAGTGCAAGAATGCCCGTTTCTTAAAAGCAGAGTGTTTTTCTTGCATGGCACACTAGGGTTCAATTAAAATTCGTGAACGGAGTTTAATCACGTTCCGTTTAAAGTTCTAGCAGCAAGGGTTCATTCAGGCTAAGAAGAGCGTTCGTGTACTATTCTGGCCATACACAGTGCAAATAGCATTCGCGTCTGTTCCTTGCAAGTACAGTGTATTGGACTGAAGAGAAGCTCCTGTTTTACTTAGTTTCCTATACTTAGTTGAACTAGATATGCCCCGTTTGTGTAGGAGGCACAGTTATTTTCTTCTGAGCTAGCTTACTGTACTGGCCCTATAGGAAACACAGTAGAGTGCAAGAATGCCCGTTTCTCAAAAGCAGAGTTTTTTTCTTACATGGCACACTAGGGTTCAATTAAAATTCCTAAAAGGAGTTGAATCACGTTCAGATTCATGTTCAAGCAGCAAGGGTTCATTCAGGCTAAGAAGTGAACTCTTGTGGTATTCTGGCCGTACACAGTGCAAATAGCATTCGCGTTTGTTCCCAGCAAGTACAGTGTCTTGGACTGAAGAGAAGCTCCTGTTTTACTTACTTTCCAATCCTGAGTTGAACTAGATATGCCCCGTTTGTGTAGGAAGCACAGTTCTTTTGTTCTGAGCTAGCTCACTGTACTGGCCCTATAGGAAACACAGTAGAGTGCAAGAATGCCCGTTTCTCAAAAGCAGACTGTGTCTCTTGCATGGCACACTAGGGTTCAATTAAAATTCCTAAACGGAGTTGAATGACGTTGAATTTCAAGTTCTAGCAGCATGGGTTCATTCAGGCTAAGAACAGCACTCGTGTGCTATTCTGGCCATACACAGTGCAAATAACATTCGCGTCTGTTCCCAGCAAGTACATTGTATTGGACTGAAGAGAAGCTCCTGTTTTACTTAGTTTCCAATACTGAGTTGAACTAGATATGCTCCCTTTGTGTAGGAAGCACAGTTCTTTTGTTCTGAGCTAGGTCACTGTATTGGCCCTGCGGGAAACACAGTAGAGTGCAAGAATGCACGTTTCTCAAAAGCAGAGTGTTTTTCTTGCATGGCACACTAGGGTTCTTTTAAACTTCCTAAACGGAGTTGAATCCCGTTCAGTTTCAAGTTCTAGCAGCAAGGGATCATTCAGTCTAAGAAGAGAACTCTTTTGCTATTCTGGCCATACACAGTTTAATAGCATTCGCGTCTGTTCCCAGCAAGTACAGTGTATTGGACTAAAGAGAAGCTCCTGTTTTCTTTGATTCCAATATTCAGTTGAACTAGATATGCTCCATTTGTGTAGGAAGCACAGTTCTTTTGTTCTGAGCTAGCTCACTGTACTGGCCCTATAGGAAACACAGTAAAGTGCAAGAATGCCCGTTTCTCAAAAGCAGAGTGTTTTTCTTGCATGGCAAACTAGGGTTCAATTAAACTTCCTAAATGTAGTTGAATCACGTTCAGTTTCAAGTTCTAGAAGCAAGGGTTCATTCAGGCTAAGAACAGCACTCTTGTGCTATTCTGGATATACACAGTGCAAATAGCATTCGCGTCTGTTCCCAGCAAGTACAGTGTATTGGAAGGAAGAGAAGATCCTGTTTTACTTAGTTTCCAATACTGAGTTGAACTAGATATGCCCCGTTTGTGTAGGAAGCACAGTTCTTTTGTTCTGAGCTAGCTCACTGTACTGGCCCTATAGGAAACACAGTAGAGTGCAAGAATGCCCGTTTCTCAAAAGCAGAGTGTTTTTTTTACATGGCACACTAGGGTTCAGTTAAACTTCCTACACGGAGTTGAATCACGTTCAGTTTCAAGTTCTAGCAGCAAGGGTTCATTCAGGCTAAGAAGAGCACTCTTGTGCTATTCTGGCCATACACAGTGCAAATAGCATTCGCGTCTGTTCCCAGCAAGGACAGTAACTTGGACGGAAGAGCAGCTCCTGTTTTACTTAGTTTGCAATACTGAGTTGAACTACATATGCGCCGTTTGAATAGGAAGCACAGTTCTTTTGTTCTGAGCTAGCTCACTGTACTGGCCCTATAGGAAACACAGAATAGTGCAAGAATGCCCATTTCTCAAAAGCAGTGTGTTTTTCTTGCATGGCACACTAGGGTTCAGTTAAACTTCCTAAACGGAGTTGAATCACGTTCAGTTTCAAGTTCTAGCAGCAAGGGTTCATTCAGGCTAAGAACAGCACTCTTGTGCTATTCTGGATATACACAGTGCAAATAGCATTCGCGTGTGTTCCCAGCAAGTACAGTGTATTGGACTGAAGAGAAGCTCCTGTTTTACTTAGTTTCTAATACTGAATTGAACTACATATGCGCTTTTTACGTGGGAATCACAGTTCTTTTATTCTGAGCTATCTCACTGTACTGGCCCTATAGGAAACACACTGGAGTGCAAGAATGCCCGTTTCTCAAAAGCAGAGTGTTTTTCTTGCATGGCACACTAGGGTTCAGTTAAACTTCCTAAACGGAGTTGAATCACGTTCAGTTTCAAGTTCAAGCAGCAAGGGTTCATTCAGGATAAGAACAGCACTCTTGTGCTATTCTGGATATACACAGTGCAAATAGCATTCGCTTCTGTTCCCAGCAAGTACAGTGTATTGGAATGAAGAGAAGATCCTGTTTTACTTAGTTTCCAATACTGATTTGAGCAGCTATGTCCTGTTTGTGTAGGAAGCACAGTTCTTTTGTTCTGAGCATTCTCACTGTACTGTCCCTGTAGGAAACACAGAAGAGTGCAAGAATTCCCGTTTCTCAAAAGCAGAGTGTTTTTCTTGCATGGCACACTAGGGTTCAATTAAAATTCCTAAACGGAGTTGAATCACGTTCAGTTTCAAGTTCTAGCAGCAAGGGTTCATTCAGGTTAACAACAGCACTCTTGTGCTATTCTGGCCATACACAGTGCAAATAGCATTTGCGTCTGTTCCCAGCAAGTACAGTGTATTGGACTGAAGAGAAGCTCCTGTTTTACTTAGTTTCCAATCCTGAGTTGAACTAGATATGCCCCGTTTATGTAGGAAGCACAGTTCTTTTGTTCTGAGCTAGCTCACTGTACGGGCCCTACGGGAAACACAGTAGAGTGCAAGAATGCCCGTTTCTCAAAAGCAGAGTGTTTTTCTTGCATGGAACACTAGGGATCTGTTAAACTTCCAAAACGGACTTGAATCACGTTCAGTTTCAAGTTCTAGCAGCAAGGGATCATTCAGTCTAAGAAGAGCACTCTTTTGCTATTCTGGCCATACACAGTTTAATAGCATTCGCGTCTGTTCCCAGCAAGTACAGTGTATTGGACTAAAGAGAAGCTCCTGTTTTCTTTGTTTCCAATATTCAGTTGAACTAGATATGCCCCGTTTGTGTAGGAGCACAGTTCTTTTGTTCTGAGCTAGCTCACTGTACTGGCCCTATAGGAAACACAGTAAAGTGCAAGAATGCCCATTTCTGAAGAGCAGAGTGTTTTTCTTGCATGGCACACTAGGGTTCAATTAAACTTCCTAAACGGAGTTGAATCACGTTCAGTTTCAAGTTCTAGCAGCAAGGGTATATTCAGGCTAAGAAGAACACTCTTGTGCTATTCTGGCCATACACAGTACAAATAGCATTCTCGTCTGTTCCCAGCAAGTACAGTGTATTGGACTGAAGAGAAGTTCCTGTTTTACTTAGTTTCCAATACTGAGTTGAACTAGATATGCCCGGTTTGTGTAGGAAGAGCAGTTCTTTTGTTCTGAACTAGCTCACTCTACTGGCCCTATAGGAAACACAGTAGAGTGCAAGAATGCCCGTTTCTCAAAAGCAGAGTTTTTTTCTTGCATTGCACACTAGGGTTCAGTTAAACTTCCTACACGGAGTTGAATCACGTTCAGTTTCAAGTTATAGCAGCAAGGGTTCATTCGGGCTAAGAAGAGCACTGTTGTGCTATTCTGGCCATACACAGTGCAAATAGCATTCGCGTCTGTTCCCAGCAAGTACAGTAACTTGGATTGAAGAGCAGCTCCTGTTTTAATTAGTTTGCAATACTGAGTTGAACTACATATGCGCCGTTTGAATAGGAAGCACAGTTCTTTTGTTCTGAGCTAGCTCACTGTACTGGCCCTATAGGAAACACAGAATAGTGCAAGAATGCCCGTTTCTCAAAAGCAGTGTGTTTTTCTTGCACGGCACACTAGGGTTCAGTTAAACTTCCTAAACGGAGTTGAATCACGTTCAGTTTCAAGTTCTAGCAGCAAGGGTTCATTCAGGCTAAGAACAGCACTCTTGTGCTATTCTGGATATACACAGTGCAAATAGCATTCGCGTGTGTTCCCAGCAAGTACAGTGTATTGGACTGAAGAGAAGCTCCTGTTTTACTTAGTTTCCAATACTGAATTGAACTACATATGCGCTGTTTAAGTGGGAAGCACAGTTCTTTTGTTCTGAGCTAGCTCACTGTACTGGCCCTATAGGAAACACAGTAGAGTGCAAGAATGCAGTTTCTCAAAAGCAGAGTGTTTTTCGTGCATGGCACACTAGGTTTCAGTTAAACTTCCTAAACGGAGATGAATCACGTTCAGTTTCAAGTTCTAGCAGCAAGGGTTCATTCAGGCTAAGAAGAGCACTCTTGTGCTATTCTGGCCATACACAGTTTAATAGCATTCGCGTCTGTTCCCAGCATGTACAGTGTATTGGACTGAAGAGAAGCTCCTGTTTTACTTAGTTTCCTATACTTAGTTGAACTAGATATGCCCCGTTTGTGTAGGAGGCACAGTTCTTTTGTTCTGAGCTAGCTCACTGTACTGGCCCTATAGGAAACAAGTAGAGTGCAAAAATGCCCGTTTCTCAAAAGCAGAGTGTTTTTCTTGCATGGCACACTAGGGTTCAATTAAAATTCCTAAACGGAGTTTAATCACGTTCAGTTTCAAGTTCTAGCAGCAAGGGTTCATTCAGGCTAAGAACAGCACTCTTGTGCTATTCTGGATATACACAGTACAAATAGCATTCACGTCTGTTCCCAACAAGTACAGTGTATTGGAATGAAGAGAAGCTCCTGTTTTACTTATTTTCCAATACTGAGTTGAACAGATATGTCCCGTTTGTGTAGGAAGCACAGTTCTTTTCTTCTGAGCAATCTCACTGTACTGGCCCTATAGGAAACACAGAAGAGTGCAAGAATTCCCGTTTCTCAAAAGCAGAGTGTTTTTCTTGCATGGCACACTAGGGTTCAGTTAAACTTCCTAAACGGAGTTGAATGACGTTCAGTTTCAAGTTCTAGCAGCATGGGTTCATTCAGGCTAAGAAGAGCACTCTTGTGCTATTCTGGCCATACACAGTGCAAATAGCATTCGCGTCTGTTCCCAGCAAGTACATTGTATTGGACTGAAGAGAAGCTCCTGTTTTACTTAGTTTCCAATACTGAGTTGAACTAGATATGCTCCGTTTGTGTAGGAAGCACAGTTCTTTTGTTCTAAGCTAGCTCACTGTACTGGCCCTACGGGAAACACAGTAGAGTGCAAGAATGCCCGTTTCTCAAAAGCAGAGTGTTTTTCTTGCATGGCAAACTAGGGTTCTGTTAAACTTCCTAAACGGAGTTGAATCACGTTCAGTTTCAAGTTCTAGCAGCAAGGGATCATTCAGTCTAAGAAGAGCACTCTTTTGCTATTCTGGCCATACACAGTTTAATAGCATTCGCGTCTGTTCCCAGCAAGTACAGTGTATTGGACTAAAGAGAAGCTCCTGTTTTCTTTGTTTCCAATATTCAGTTGAACTAGATATGCCCCGTTTGTGTAGGAAGCACAGTTCTTTTGTTCTGAGCTAGTTCACTTTACTGGCCCTATAGGAAACACAGTAAAGTGCAAGAATGCCGTTTCTCAAAAGCAGAGTGTTTTTCTTGCATGGCACACTAGGGTTCAATTAAACTTCCTAAACGGAGTTGAATCACGTTCAGTTTCAAGTTCTAGCAGCAAAGGTTCAATCAGGCTAAGAAGAGCACTCTTGTGCAATTCTGGCCATAGACAGTGCAAATAGCATACGCGTCTGTTCCCAGCAAGTACAGTGTATTGGAATGAAGAGAAGCTCCTGTTTTACTTAGTTTCCAATACTGAGTTGAACTAGATATGCCCCGTTTGTGTAGGAGGCACAGTTCTTTTGTTCTGAGCTATCTCACTGTACTGGCCCTATAGGAAACACAGTAGAGTGCAAGAATGCCCGTTTCTCAAAAGCAGAGTGTTTTTCTTGCATGGCAAACTAGGGTAAAATTAAACTTCCTAAAAGAGGTTGAATCACGTTCAGTTTCAAGTTCTAGAAGCAAGGGTTCATTCAGGCTAAGAACAGCACTCTTGTGCTATTCTGGATATACACAGTGCAAATAGCATTCTTGTCTGTTCCCAGCAAGTACAGTGTATTGGAATGAAGAGAAGATCCTGTTTTACTTAGTTTCCAATACTGAGTTGAACTAGATATGCCCCGTTTGTGTAGGAAGCACAGTTCTTTTGTTCTGAGCTAGCTCACTGTACTGGCCCTATAGGAAACACAGTAGAGTGCAAGAATGCCCGTTTCTCAAAAGCAGAGTGTTTTTTTTACATGGCACACTAGGGTTCAGTTAAACTTCCTACACGGAGTTGAATCACGTTCAGTTTCAAGTTCTAGCAGCAAGGGTTCATTCAGGCTAAGAAGAGCACTCTTGTGCTATTCTGGCCATACACAGTGCAAATAGCATTCGCGTCTGTTCCCAGCAAGTACAGTAACTTGGACGGAAGAGCAGCTCCTGTTTTACTTAGTTTGCAATACTGAGTTGAACTACATATGCGCCGTTTGAATAGGAAGCACAGTTCTTTTGTTCTGAGCTAGCTCACTGTACTGGCCCTATAGGAAACACAGAATAGTGCAAGAATGCCCATTTCTCAAAAGCAGTGTGTTTTTCTTGCATGGCACACTAGGGTTCAGTTAAACTTCCTAAACGGAGTTGAATCACGTTCAGTTTCAAGTTCTAGCAGCAAGGGTTCATTCAGGCTAAGAACAGCACTCTTGTGCTATTCTGGATATACACAGTGCAAATAGCATTCGCGTGTGTTCCCAGCAAGTACAGTGTATTGGACTGAAGAGAAGCTCCTGTTTTACTTAGTTTCTAATACTGAATTGAACTACATATGCGCTTTTTACGTGGGAATCACAGTTCTTTTATTCTGAGCTATCTCACTGTACTGGCCCTATAGGAAACACACTGGAGTGCAAGAATGCCCGTTTCTCAAAAGCAGCGTGTTTTTCTTGCATGGCACACTAGGGTTCAGTTAAACTTCCTAAACGGAGTTGAATCACGTTCAGTTTCAAGTTCAAGCAGCAAGGGTTCATTCAGGATAAGAACAGCACTCTTGTGCTATTCTGGATATACACAGTGCAAATAGCATTCGCTTCTGTTCCCAGCAAGTACAGTGTATTGGAATGAAGAGAAGATCCTGTTTTACTTAGTTTCCAATACTGATTTGAGCAGCTATGTCCTGTTTGTGTAGGAAGCACAGTTCTTTTGTTCTGAGCATTCTCACTGTACTGTCCCTGTAGGAAACACAGAAGAGTGCAAGAATTCCCGTTTCTCAAAAGCAGAGTGTTTTTCTTGCATGGCACACTAGGGTTCAATTAAAATTCCTAAACGGAGTTGAATCACGTTCAGTTTCAAGTTCTAGCAGCAAGGGTTCATTCAGGTTAACAACAGCACTCTTGTGCTATTCTGGCCATACACAGTGCAAATAGCATTTGCGTCTGTTCCCAGCAAGTACAGTGTATTGGACTGAAGAGAAGCTCCTGTTTTACTTAGTTTCCAATCCTGAGTTGAACTAGATATGCCCCGTTTATGTAGGAAGCACAGTTCTTTTGTTCTGAGCTAGCTCACTGTACGGGCCCTACGGGAAACACAGTAGAGTGCAAGAATGCCCGTTTCTCAAAAGCAGAGTGTTTTTCTTGCATGGAACACTAGGGATCTGTTAAACTTCCAAAACGGACTTGAATCACGTTCAGTTTCAAGTTCTAGCAGCAAGGGATCATTCAGTCTAAGAAGAGCACTCTTTTGCTATTCTGGCCATACACAGTTTAATAGCATTCGCGTCTGTTCCCAGCAAGTACAGTGTATTGGACTAAAGAGAAGCTCCTGTTTTCTTTGTTTCCAATATTCAGTTGAACTAGATATGCCCCGTTTGTGTAGGAGCACAGTTCTTTTGTTCTGAGCTAGCTCACTGTACTGGCCCTATAGGAAACACAGTAAAGTGCAAGAATGCCCATTTCTGAAGAGCAGAGTGTTTTTCTTGCATGGCACACTAGGGTTCAATTAAACTTCCTAAACGGAGTTGAATCACGTTCAGTTTCAAGTTCTAGCAGCAAGGGTATATTCAGGCTAAGAAGAACACTCTTGTGCTATTCTGGCCATACACAGTACAAATAGCATTCTCGTCTGTTCCCAGCAAGTACAGTGTATTGGACTGAAGAGAAGTTCCTGTTTTACTTAGTTTCCAATACTGAGTTGAACTAGATATGCCCGGTTTGTGTAGGAAGAGCAGTTCTTTTGTTCTGAACTAGCTCACTCTACTGGCCCTATAGGAAACACAGTAGAGTGCAAGAATGCCCGTTTCTCAAAAGCAGAGTTTTTTTCTTGCATTGCACACTAGGGTTCAGTTAAACTTCCTACACGGAGTTGAATCACGTTCAGTTTCAAGTTATAGCAGCAAGGGTTCATTCGGGCTAAGAAGAGCACTGTTGTGCTATTCTGGCCATACACAGTGCAAATAGCATTCGCGTCTGTTCCCAGCAAGTACAGTAACTTGGATTGAAGAGCAGCTCCTGTTTTAATTAGTTTGCAATACTGAGTTGAACTACATATGCGCCGTTTGAATAGGAAGCACAGTTCTTTTGTTCTGAGCTAGCTCACTGTACTGGCCCTATAGGAAACACAGAATAGTGCAAGAATGCCCGTTTCTCAAAAGCAGTGTGTTTTTCTTGCACGGCACACTAGGGTTCAGTTAAACTTCCTAAACGGAGTTGAATCACGTTCAGTTTCAAGTTCTAGCAGCAAGGGTTCATTCAGGCTAAGAACAGCACTCTTGTGCTATTCTGGATATACACAGTGCAAATAGCATTCGCGTGTGTTCCCAGCAAGTACAGTGTATTGGACTGAAGAGAAGCTCCTGTTTTACTTAGTTTCCAATACTGAATTGAACTACATATGCGCTGTTTAAGTGGGAAGCACAGTTCTTTTGTTCTGAGCTAGCTCACTGTACTGGCCCTATAGGAAACACAGTAGAGTGCAAGAATGCAGTTTCTCAAAAGCAGAGTGTTTTTCGTGGATGGCACACTAGGTTTCAGTTAAACTTCCTAAACGGAGATGAATCACGTTCAGTTTCAAGTTCTAGCAGCAAGGGTTCATTCAGGCTAAGAAGAGCACTCTTGTGCTATTCTGGCCATACACAGTTTAATAGCATTCGCGTCTGTTCCCAGCATGTACAGTGTATTGGACTGAAGAGAAGCTCCTGTTTTACTTAGTTTCCTATACTTAGTTGAACTAGATATGCCCCGTTTGTGTAGGAGGCACAGTTCTTTTGTTCTGAGCTAGCTCACTGTACTGGCACTATAGGAAACAAGTAGAGTGCAAAAATGCCCGTTTCTCAAAAGCAGAGTGTTTTTCTTGCATGGCACACTAGGGTTCAATTAAAATTCCTAAACGGAGTTTAATCACGTTCAGTTTCAAGTTCTAGCAGCAAGGGTTCATTCAGGCTAAGAACAGCACTCTTGTGCTATTCTGGATATACACAGTGCAAATAGCATTCACGTCTGTTCCCAACAAGTACAGTGTATTGGAATGAAGAGAAGCTCCTGTTTTACTTATTTTCCAATACTGAGTTGAACAGATATGTCCCGTTTGTGTAGGAAGCACAGTTCTTTTCTTCTGAGCAATCTCACTGTACTGGCCCTATAGGAAACACAGAAGAGTGCAAGAATTCCCGTTTCTCAAAAGCAGAGTGTTTTTCTTGCATGGCACACTAGGGTTCAGTTAAACTTCCTAAACGGACTTGAATGACGTTCAGTTTCAAGTTCTAGCAGCATGGGTTCATTCAGGCTAAGAAGAGCACTCTTGTGCTATTCTGGCCATACACAGTGCAAATAGCATTCGCGTCTGTTCCCAGCAAGTACATTGTATTGGACTGAAGAGAAGCTCCTGTTTTACTTAGTTTCCAATACTGAGTTGAACTAGATATGCTCCGTTTGTGTAGGAAGCACAGTTCTTTTGTTCTAAGCTAGCTCACTGTACTGGCCCTACGGGAAACACAGTAGAGTGCAAGAATGCCCGTTTCTCAAAAGCAGAGTGTTTTTCTTGCATGGCAAACTAGGGTTCTGTTAAACTTCCTAAACGGAGTTGAATCACGTTCAGTTTCAAGTTCTAGCAGCAAGGGATCATTCAGTCTAAGAAGAGCACTCTTTTGCTATTCTGGCCATACACAGTGCAAATAGCATTCGCGTCTGTTCCCAGCAAGTACAGTGTATTGGACTAAAGAGAAGCTCCTGTTTTCTTTGTTTCCAATATTCAGTTGAACTAGATATGCCCCGTTTGTGTAGGAGCACAGTTCTTTTGTTCTGAGCTAGCTCACTGTACTGGCCCTATAGGAAACACAGTAAAGTGCAAGAATGCCCATTTCTGAAGAGCAGAGTGTTTTTCTTGCATGGCACACTAGGGTTCAATTAAACTTCCTAAACGGAGTTGAATCACGTTCAGTTTCAAGTTCTAGCAGCAAGGGTATATTCAGGCTAAGAAGAACACTCTTGTGCTATTCTGGCCATACACAGTACAAATAGCATTCTCGTCTGTTCCCAGCAAGTACAGTGTATTGGACTGAAGAGAAGTTCCTGTTTTACTTAGTTTCCAATACTGAGTTGAACTAGATATGCCCGGTTTGTGTAGGAAGAGCAGTTCTTTTGTTCTGAACTAGCTCACTCTACTGGCCCTATAGGAAACACAGTAGAGTGCAAGAATGCCCGTTTCTCAAAAGCAGAGTGTTTTTCTTGCATGGCAAACTAGGGTAAAATTAAACTTCCTAAAAGAGGTTGAATCACGTTCAGTTTCAAGTTCTAGAAGCAAGGGTTCATTCAGGCTAAGAACAGCACTCTTGTGCTATTCTGGATATACACAGTGCAAATAGCATTCGCGTCTGTTCCCAGCAAGTACAGTGTATTGGAATGAAGAGAAGATCCTGTTTTACTTAGTTTCCAATACTGAGTTGAACTAGATATGCCCCGTTTGTGTAGGAAGCACAGTTCTTTTGTTCTGAGCTAGCTCACTGTACTGGCCCTATAGGAAACACAGTAGAGTGCAAGAATGCCCGTTTCTCAAAAGCAGAGTGTTTTTTTTACATGGCACACTAGGGTTCAGTTAAACTTCCTACACGGAGTTGAATCACGTTCAGTTTCAAGTTCTAGCAGCAAGGGTTCATTCAGGCTAAGAAGAGCACTCTTGTGCTATTCTGGCCATACACAGTGCAAATAGCATTCGCGTCTGTTCCCAGCAAGTACAGTAACTTGGACGGAAGAGCAGCTCCTGTTTTACTTAGTTTGCAATACTGAGTTGAACTACATATGCGCCGTTTGAATAGGAAGCACAGTTCTTTTGTTCTGAGCTAGCTCACTGTACTGGCCCTATAGGAAACACAGAATAGTGCAAGAATGCCCATTTCTCAAAAGCAGTGTGTTTTTCTTGCATGGCACACTAGGGTTCAGTTAAACTTCCTAAACGGAGTTGAATCACGTTCAGTTTCAAGTTCTAGCAGCAAGGGTTCATTCAGGCTAAGAACAGCACTCTTGTGCTATTCTGGATATACACAGTGCAAATAGCATTCGCGTGTGTTCCCAGCAAGTACAGTGTATTGGACTGAAGAGAAGCTCCTGTTTTACTTAGTTTCTAATACTGAATTGAACTACATATGCGCTTTTTACGTGGGAATCACAGTTCTTTTATTCTGAGCTATCTCACTGTACTGGCCCTATAGGAAACACACTGGAGTGCAAGAATGCCCGTTTCTCAAAAGCAGAGTGTTTTTCTTGCATGGCACACTAGGGTTCAGTTAAACTTCCTAAACGGAGTTGAATCACGTTCAGTTTCAAGTTCAAGCAGCAAGGGTTCATTCAGGATAAGAACAGCACTCTTGTGCTATTCTGGATATACACAGTGCAAATAGCATTCGCTTCTGTTCCCAGCAAGTACAGTGTATTGGAATGAAGAGAAGATCCTGTTTTACTTAGTTTCCAATACTGATTTGAGCAGCTATGTCCTGTTTGTGTAGGAAGCACAGTTCTTTTGTTCTGAGCATTCTCACTGTACTGTCCCTGTAGGAAACACAGAAGAGTGCAAGAATTCCCGTTTCTCAAAAGCAGAGTGTTTTTCTTGCATGGCACACTAGGGTTCAATTAAAATTCCTAAACGGAGTTGAATCACGTTCAGTTTCAAGTTCTAGCAGCAAGGGTTCATTCAGGTTAACAACAGCACTCTTGTGCTATTCTGGCCATACACAGTGCAAATAGCATTTGCGTCTGTTCCCAGCAAGTACAGTGTATTGGACTGAAGAGAAGCTCCTGTTTTACTTAGTTTCCAATCCTGAGTTGAACTAGATATGCCCCGTTTATGTAGGAAGCACAGTTCTTTTGTTCTGAGCTAGCTCACTGTACGGGCCCTACGGGAAACACAGTAGAGTGCAAGAATGCCCGTTTCTCAAAAGCAGAGTGTTTTTCTTGCATGGAACACTAGGGATCTGTTAAACTTCCAAAACGGACTTGAATCACGTTCAGTTTCAAGTTCTAGCAGCAAGGGATCATTCAGTCTAAGAAGAGCACTCTTTTGCTATTCTGGCCATACACAGTTTAATAGCATTCGCGTCTGTTCCCAGCAAGTACAGTGTATTGGACTAAAGAGAAGCTCCTGTTTTCTTTGTTTCCAATATTCAGTTGAACTAGATATGCCCCGTTTGTGTAGGAGCACAGTTCTTTTGTTCTGAGCTAGCTCACTGTACTGGCCCTATAGGAAACACAGTAAAGTGCAAGAATGCCCATTTCTGAAGAGCAGAGTGTTTTTCTTGCATGGCACACTAGGGTTCAATTAAACTTCCTAAACGGAGTTGAATCACGTTCAGTTTCAAGTTCTAGCAGCAAGGGTATATTCAGGCTAAGAAGAACACTCTTGTGCTATTCTGGCCATACACAGTACAAATAGCATTCTCGTCTGTTCCCAGCAAGTACAGTGTATTGGACTGAAGAGAAGTTCCTGTTTTACTTAGTTTCCAATACTGAGTTGAACTAGATATGCCCGGTTTGTGTAGGAAGAGCAGTTCTTTTGTTCTGAACTAGCTCACTCTACTGGCCCTATAGGAAACACAGTAGAGTGCAAGAATGCCCGTTTCTCAAAAGCAGAGTTTTTTTCTTGCATTGCACACTAGGGTTCAGTTAAACTTCCTACACGGAGTTGAATCACGTTCAGTTTCAAGTTATAGCAGCAAGGGTTCATTCGGGCTAAGAAGAGCACTGTTGTGCTATTCTGGCCATACACAGTGCAAATAGCATTCGCGTCTGTTCCCAGCAAGTACAGTAACTTGGATTGAAGAGCAGCTCCTGTTTTAATTAGTTTGCAATACTGAGTTGAACTACATATGCGCCGTTTGAATAGGAAGCACAGTTCTTTTGTTCTGAGCTAGCTCACTGTACTGGCCCTATAGGAAACACAGAATAGTGCAAGAATGCCCGTTTCTCAAAAGCAGTGTGTTTTTCTTGCACGGCACACTAGGGTTCAGTTAAACTTCCTAAACGGAGTTGAATCACGTTCAGTTTCAAGTTCTAGCAGCAAGGGTTCATTCAGGCTAAGAACAGCACTCTTGTGCTATTCTGGATATACACAGTGCAAATAGCATTCGCGTGTGTTCCCAGCAAGTACAGTGTATTGGACTGAAGAGAAGCTCCTGTTTTACTTAGTTTCCAATACTGAATTGAACTACATATGCGCTGTTTAAGTGGGAAGCACAGTTCTTTTGTTCTGAGCTAGCTCACTGTACTGGCCCTATAGGAAACACAGTAGAGTGCAAGAATGCAGTTTCTCAAAAGCAGAGTGTTTTTCGTGCATGGCACACTAGGTTTCAGTTAAACTTCCTAAACGGAGATGAATCACGTTCAGTTTCAAGTTCTAGCAGCAAGGGTTCATTCAGGCTAAGAAGAGCACTCTTGTGCTATTCTGGCCATACACAGTTTAATAGCATTCGCGTCTGTTCCCAGCATGTACAGTGTATTGGACTGAAGAGAAGCTCCTGTTTTACTTAGTTTCCTATACTTAGTTGAACTAGATATGCCCCGTTTGTGTAGGAGGCACAGTTCTTTTGTTCTGAGCTAGCTCACTGTACTGGCACTATAGGAAACAAGTAGAGTGCAAAAATGCCCGTTTCTCAAAAGCAGAGTGTTTTTCTTGCATGGCACACTAGGGTTCAATTAAAATTCCTAAACGGAGTTTAATCACGTTCAGTTTCAAGTTCTAGCAGCAAGGGTTCATTCAGGCTAAGAACAGCACTCTTGTGCTATTCTGGATATACACAGTGCAAATAGCATTCACGTCTGTTCCCAACAAGTACAGTGTATTGGAATGAAGAGAAGCTCCTGTTTTACTTATTTTCCAATACTGAGTTGAACAGATATGTCCCGTTTGTGTAGGAAGCACAGTTCTTTTCTTCTGAGCAATCTCACTGTACTGGCCCTATAGGAAACACAGAAGAGTGCAAGAATTCCCGTTTCTCAAAAGCAGAGTGTTTTTCTTGCATGGCACACTAGGGTTCAGTTAAACTTCCTAAACGGACTTGAATGACGTTCAGTTTCAAGTTCTAGCAGCATGGGTTCATTCAGGCTAAGAAGAGCACTCTTGTGCTATTCTGGCCATACACAGTGCAAATAGCATTCGCGTCTGTTCCCAGCAAGTACATTGTATTGGACTGAAGAGAAGCTCCTGTTTTACTTAGTTTCCAATACTGAGTTGAACTAGATATGCTCCGTTTGTGTAGGAAGCACAGTTCTTTTGTTCTAAGCTAGCTCACTGTACTGGCCCTACGGGAAACACAGTAGAGTGCAAGAATGCCCGTTTCTCAAAAGCAGAGTGTTTTTCTTGCATGGCAAACTAGGGTTCTGTTAAACTTCCTAAACGGAGTTGAATCACGTTCAGTTTCAAGTTCTAGCAGCAAGGGATCATTCAGTCTAAGAAGAGCACTCTTTTGCTATTCTGGCCATACACAGTTTAATAGCATTCGCGTCTGTTCCCAGCAAGTACAGTGTATTGGACTAAAGAGAAGCTCCTGTTTTCTTTGTTTCCAATATTCAGTTGAACTAGATATGCCCCGTTTGTGTAGGAAGCACAGTTCTTTTGTTCTGAGCTAGTTCACTTTACTGGCCCTATAGGAAACACAGTAAAGTGCAAGAATGCCGTTTCTCAAAAGCAGAGTGTTTTTCTTGCATGGCACACTAGGGTTCAATTAAACTTCCTAAACGGAGTTGAATCACGTTCAGTTTCAAGTTCTAGCAGCAAAGGTTCAATCAGGCTAAGAAGAGCACTCTTGTGCAATTCTGGCCATAGACAGTGCAAATAGCATACGCGTCTGTTCCCAGCAAGTACAGTGTATTGGAATGAAGAGAAGCTCCTGTTTTACTTAGTTTCCAATACTGAGTTGAACTAGATATGCCCCGTTTGTGTAGGAGGCACAGTTCTTTTGTTCTGAGCTAGCTCACTGTACTGGCCCTATAGGAAACACAGTAGAGTGCAAGAATGCCCATTTCTAAAAAGCAGAGTGTTTTTCTTGCATGGCAAACTAGGGTTCAATTAAACTTCCTAAAAGGAGTTGAATCACGTTCAGTTTCAAGTTCTAGAAGCAAGGGTTCATTCAGGCTAAGAACAGCACTCTTGTGCTTTTCTGGATATACACAGTGCAATTAGCATTCGCGTCTGTTCCAAGCAAGTACAGTGTATTGGAATGAAGAGAAGATCCTGTTTGACTTAGTTTCCAATACTCAGTTGAACTAGATATGCCCCGTTTGTGTAGGAAGCACAGTTCTTTTGTTCTGAGCTAGCTCATTGTACTGGCCCTATAGGAAACACAGTAGAGTACAAGAATGCAAGTTTCTCAAAAGCAGAGTGTTTTTCTTGCATGGCACACTAGGGTTCAGTTAAACTTCCTAAACGGAGTTGAATCACGTTCAGTTTCAAGTTCTAGCAGCAAGGGTATATTCAGGCTAAGAAGAACACTCTTGTGCTATTCTGGCCATACACAGTACAAATAGCATTCGTGTCTGTTCCCAGCAAGTACAGTGTCTTGGACTGAAGAGAAGCTCCTGTTTTACTTAGTTTCCAATACTGAGTTGAACTAGATATGCCCCGTTTGTGTAGGAAGCACAGCTGTTTTTTTCTGAGCTAGCTCACTGTACTGGCCCTATAGGAAACACAGTAGAGTGCAAGAATGCCCGTTTCTCAAAAGCAGACTGTGTTTCTTGCATGGCACACTAGGGTTCAATTAAAATTCCTAAACGGAGTTGAATGACGTACAGTTTCAAGTTCTAGCAGCATGGGTTCATTCTGGCTAAGAACAGCACTCTTGTGCTATTCTGGCCATACACAGTGCAAATAGCATTCGCGTCTGTTCCCAGCAAGTACATTGTATTGGACTGAAGAGAAGCTCCTGTTTTACTTAGTTTCCAATACTGATTTGAACTAGATATGCTCCGTTTGTGTAGGAAGCACAGTTCTTTTGTTCTGAGCTAGCTCACTGTACTGGCCCTACGGGAAACACAGTAGAGTGCAAGAATGCCCGTTTCTCAAAAGCAGAGTGTTTTTCTTGCATGGCACACTAGGGTTCTGTTAAACTTCCTAAACGGACTTGAATCACGTTCAGTTTCAAGTTCTAGCAGCAAGGGATCATTCAGTCTAAGAAGAGCACTCTTTTGCTATTCTGGCCATACACAGTTTAATAGCATTCGCGTCTGTTCCCAGCAAGTACAGTGTATTGGACTAAAGAGAAGCTCCTGTTTTCTTTGTTTCCAATATTCAGTTGAACTAGATATGCCCCGTTTGTGTAGGAAGCACAGTTCTTTTGTTCTGAGCTAGCTTACTTTACTGGCCCTATAGGAAACACAGTAAAGTGCAAGAATGCCCGTTTCTCAAAAGCAGAGTGTTTTTCTTGCATGGCACACTAGGGTTCAATTAAACTTCCTAAACGGAGTTGAATCACGTTCAGTTTCAAGTTCTAGCAGCAAAGGTTCATTCAGGCTAAGAAGAGCACTCTTGTGCAATTCTGGCCATAGACAGTGCAAATAGCATACGCGTCTGTTCCCAGCAAGTACAGTGTATTGGAATGAAGAGAAGCTCCTGTTTTACTTAGTTTCCAATACTGAGTTGAACTAGATATGCCCCGTTTGTGTAGGAGGCACAGTTCTTTTGTTCTGAGCTAGCTCACTGTACTGGCCCTATAAGAAACACAGTAGAGTGCAAGAATGCCCGTTTCTCAAAAGCAGAGTGTTTTTCTTGCATGGCAAACTAGGGTTGAGTTAAACTTCCTACACGGAGTTGAATCACGTTCAGTTTCAAGTTCAAGCAGCAAGGGTTCATTCAGGCTAAGAACAGCACTCTTGTGCTATTCTGGATATACACAGTGCAAATAGCATTTGCGTCTGTTCCCAGCAAGTACAGTGTATTGGAATGAAGAGAAGATCCTGTTTTACTTAGTTTCGAATACTGATTTGAACAGATATGTCCCGTTTGTGTAGGAAGCACAGTTCTTTTGTTCTGAGCAATCTCACTGTACTGGCCCTATAGGAAACACAGTAGAGTGCAAGAATGCCCGTTTCTCAAAAGCAGAGTGTTTTTCTTGCATGGCAACTAGGGTTGAGTTAAACTTCCTACACGGAGTTGAATCACGTTCAGTTTCAAATTCTAGCAGCAAGGGTTCACTCAGGCTAAGAAGAGCACTCTTGTGCTATTCTGGCCATAGACAGTGCAAATAGCATTCGCGTCTGTTCCCAGCAAGTACAGTGTATTGGATTGAAGAGAAGCTCCTGTTTTACTTAGTTTCCAATACTGAATTGAACTACATATGCGCTTTTTAAGTGGGAAGCACAGTTCTTTTGTTCTGAGCTCTCTCACTGTACTGGCCGTATAGGAAACACACTAGAGTGCAAGAATGCCCGTTTCTCAAAAGCAGAGTGTTTTTCATGCATGGCACACTAGGGTTCAATTAAAATTCGTAAACGGAGTTGAATCACGTTCAGATTCAAGTTCTAGCAGCAAGGGTTCATTCAGGCTAAGAAGAGCACTCTTGTGCTATTCTGGCCATACACAGTGCAAATAGCATTTGCGTCTGTTCCCAGGAAGTACAGTTAATTGGACTGAAGAGAAGCTCCTGTTTTACTTAGTTTCCAATACAGAGTTGAACTAGATATGCCCCGTTTATGTAGGAAGCACAGTTCTTTTTCTGAGCTAGCTCACTGTACTGGCCCTATAGGAAACACAGTAGAGTGCAAGAATACCCGTTTCTCAAAAGCAGAGTGTTTTTCTTGCATGGCACACTAGGGTTCAGTTAAACTTCCTAAACGGAGTTGAATCACGTTCAGTTTCAAGTTCTAGCAGCAAGGGTTCATTCAGGCTAAGAACAACATTCTTCTGCTATTCTGGCCATACAGAGTACAAATAGCATTCGTGCCAGTTCCCAGAAAGTACAGTGTATTGGACTGAAGAGAAGCTACTGTTTTACTTAGTTTCCAATCATGAGTTGAACTACATATGCGCCTTTTGTGGAGGAAGCACAGTTCTTTTGTTCTGAGCTAGCTCACTGTACTGGCCTTATAGGAAACACAGTAGAGTGTAAGAATGCCCGTTTCTTAAAAGCAGAGTGTTTTTCTTGCATGGCACACTAGGGTTCAATTAAAATTCGTGAACGGAGTTTAATCACGTTCCGTTTAAAGTTCTAGCAGCAAGGGTTCATTCAGGCTAAGAAGAGCACTCGTGTACTATTCTGGCCATACACAGTGCAAATAGCATTCGCGTCTGTTCCTTGCAAGTACAGTGTATTGGACTGAAGAGAAGCTCCTGTTTTACTTAGTTTCCTATACTTAGTTGAACTAGATATGCCCCGTTTGTGTAGGAGGCACAGTTATTTTCTTCTGAGCTAGCTCACTGTACTGGCCCTATAGGAAACACAGTAGAGTGCAAGAATGCCCGTTTCCTAAAAGCAGAGTTTTTTTCTTACATGGCACACTAGGGTTCAATTAAAATTCCTAAAGGGAGTTGAATCACGTTCAGATTCATGTTCAAGCAGCAAGGGTTCATTCAGGCTAAGAAGTGAACTCTTGTCCTATTCTGGCCATACACAGTGCAAATAGCATTCGCGTCTGTTCCCAGCAAGTACAGTGTATTGGACTGAAGAGAAGCTCCTGTTTTACTTAGTTTCCAATACTGAGTTGAACGAGATATGCCCCGTTTGTGTAGGAAGCACAGTTCTTTTTCTGAGCTAGCTCACTGTACTGGCCCTATAGGAAACACAGTAGAGTGCAAGAATACCCGTTTCTCAAAAGCAGAGTGTTTTTCTTGCATGGCACACTAGGGCTCAGTTAAACTTCCTAAACGGAGTTGAATCACGTTCAGTTTCAAGTTCTAGCAGCAAGGTTTCATTCAGGTTAACAACAGCACTCTTGTGCTATTCTGGACTTACCCAGGGCAAAAAGCATTCGCGTCTGTTCCCAGCAAGTACAGTGTCTTGTACTGAAGTGAAGCGCCTATTTTACTTAGTTTCCAATCCTGACTTGAACTAGATATGCCCCGTTTGTGTAGGAAGCACAGTTCTTTTGTTCTGAGCTAGCTCACTGTACTGGCCCTAGAGGAAATGCAGTAGAGTGCAAGAATGCCCGTTTCTCAAAAGCAGAGTGTTTTTCGTGCATGGCACACTAGGCTTCAGTTAAATTTCCTAAACGGAGTTGAATCACGTTCAGTTTCAAGTTCTAGCAGCAAGGGTTCATTCAGGCTAAGAACAACACTCTTCTGCTATTCTGGTCATACAGAGTACAAATAGCATTCGTGCCTGTTCCCAGAAAGTACAGTGTATTGGACTGAAGAGAAGCTACTGTTTTACTTAGTTTCCAATCATGAGTTGAACTACATATGCGCCTTTTGTGGAGGAAGCACAGTTCTTTTGTTCTGAGCTAGCTCACTGTACTGGCCTTATAGGAAACACAGTAGAGTGCAAGAATGCCCGTTTCTTAAAAGCAGAGTGTTTTTCTTGCATGGCACACTAGGGTTCAATTAACATTCGTGAACGGAGTTTAATCACGTTCCGTTTAAAGTTCTAGCAGCAAGGGTTCATTCAGGCTAAGAAGAGCACTCTTGTACTATTCTGGCCATACACTGTGCAAATAGCATTCGCGTCTGTTCCCTGCAAGTACAGTGTATTGGACTGAAGAGATGCTCCTGTTTTAATTAGTTTCCAATACTGAGTTGAACTACATATGCGCTGTTTAAGTGGAAAGCACAGTTCTTTTGTTCTGAGCTAGCTCACTGTACTGGCCCTATAGGAAACACTGTAGAGTGCAAGAATGCCCGTTTCTCAAAAGCAGAGTGTTTTTCTTGCATGGCACACTAGGGTTCAGTTAAACTTCCTAAACGGAGTTGAATCACGTTCAGTTTCAAGTTCTAGCAGCAAGGGTTCATTCAGGCTAAGAAGAACACTCTTGTGCTATTCCGGCCATACACAGTGCAAATAGTATTTGCGTCTGTTCCCAGCAAGTACAGTGTATTGGTCTGAAGAGAAGCTCCTTTCTTACTCAGTTTCCAATACTGAGGTGAACTAGATATGCCCCGTTCGTTTAGGAAGCACACTTCTCTTGTTCTGAACTAGCTCACTCTACTGGCCCTATAGGAAACACAGTAGAGTGCAAGAACGCCCGTTTCTCAAAAGCAGAGTGTTTTTCTTGCATGGCATACTAGGGTTCAATTAAAATTCCTAAACGGAGTTGAATCACGTTCAGATTCATGTTCTAGCAGCAAGGGTTCATTCAGGCTAAGAAGTGAACTCTTGTGGTATTCTGGCCGAACACAGTGTAAAATGCATTCGCGTCTGTTCCCAGAAAGTACAGTGTTTGGACTGGAGAAGCTCCTGTTTTACTTAGTTTCCAATCCTGACTTGAACTAGATATGCCCCGTTTGTGTATGAAGCACAGTTCTTTGTTCTCAGTTGGCTCACTGTACTGGCCATATAGGAAACACAGTAGAGTGCAAGAATGCCCGTTTCTGAAAAGCAGTGTGTTTTTCTTGCATGGCACACTAGGGTTCAGTTAAACTTCCTAAGCGGAGTTGAATCACGTTCAGTTTCAAGTTCTAGCAGCAAGGGTTCATTCAGGCTAAGAACAGCACTCTTGTGCTATTCTGGATATACACAGTGCAAATAGCATTCGCGTCTGTTCCCAGCAAGTACAGTGTATTGGACTGAAGAGAAGCTCCTGTTTTACTTAGTTTCCAATACTGAATTGAACTACATATGCGCTTTTTAAGTAGGAAGCACAGTTCTTTTGTTCTGAGCTATCTCACTGTACTGGCCCTATAGGAAACACAGTAGAGTGCAAGAATGCCCGTTTCTCAAAAGCAGAGTGTTTTTCTTGCATGGCACACTAGGGTTCAGTTAAACTTCCTAAACGGAGTTGAATCACGTTCAGTTTCAAGTTCTAGCAGCAAGGGTTCATTCAGGCTAAGAAGAGCACTCTTGTGCTATTCTGGCCATACACAGTGCAAATAGCATTCGCGTCTGTTCCCAGCAAGTACAGTAACTTGGACTGAAGAGCAGCTCCTGTTTTACTTAGTTTGCAATACTGAGTTGAACTACATATGCGCCGTTTGAATAGGAAGCACAGTTCTTTTGTTCTCAGCTAGCTCACTGTACTGGCCCTATAGGAAACACAGTATAGTGCAAGAATGCCCGTTTCTCAAAAGCAGTGTGTTTTTCTTGCATGGCACACTAGGGTTCAGTTAAACTTCCTAAACGGAGTTGAATCACGTTCAGTTTCAAGTTCTGGAAGCAAGGGTTCATTCAGGCTAAGAACAGCACTCTTGTGCTATTCTGGATATACACAGTGCAAATAGCATTCGCGTCTGTTCCCAGCAAGTACAGTGTATTGGACTGAAGAGAAGCTCCTGTTTTACTTAGTTTTCCTATACTGAATTGAAGTACATATACGCTTTTTAAGTGGGAAGCACAGTTCTTTTGTTCTGAGCTATCTCACTGTACTGGCCCTATAGGAAACACACTAGAGTGCAAGAATGCCCGTTTCTCAAAAGCAGAGTGTTTTACTTGCATGGCACACTGGGGTTCAGTTAAACTTCCTAAACGGAGTTGAATCACGTTCAGTTTCAAGTTCTAGCAGCAAGGGTTCATTCAGGTTAACAACAGCACTCTTGTGCTATTCTGGCCTTTCCCAGTGCAAAAAGCTTTCGCGTCTGTTCCCAGCAAGTACAGTGTCTTGGACTGAAGAGAAGCGCGTGTTTTACTTAGTTTCCAATCCTGACTTGAACTAGATATGCCCCGTTTGTTTAGGAAGCACAGTTCTTTTGTTCTGAGCTAGCTCACTGTACTGGCCCTAGAGGAAACACAGTAGAGTGCAAGAATGCCCGTTTCTCAAAAGCAGAGTGTTTTTCTTGCATGGCACACTAGGCTTCAGTTAAATTTTCTAAACGGAGTTGAAATACGTTCAGTTTCAAGTACTAGCAGCAAGGGTTCATTCAGGGTAAGAACAACACTCTTCTGCTATTCTGGCCATACAGAGTACCAATTCCTGCCTGTTCCCAGAATGTACAGTGTATTGGACTGAAGAGAAGCTACTGTTTTACTTAGTTTCCAATCCTGAGTTGAACTACATATGCGCCTTTTGTGTAGGAAGCACAGTTTTTTTGTTCTGAGCTAGCTCACTGTACTGGCCTTATAGGAAACACAGTAGAGTGCAAGAATGCCCGTTTCTTAAAAGCAGAGTGTTTTAATTGCATGGCACACTAGGGTTCAATTAAAATTCGTGAACGTAGTTTAATGACGTTTCGTTTAAAGTTCTAACAGCAAGGGTTCATTCAGGCTAAGAAGAGCACTCTTGTACTAATCTGGCCATACACAGTGCAAATAGCATTCGCGTCTGTTCCCTGCAAGTACAGTGTATTGAACTGAAGAGACGCTCCTGTTTTACTTAGTTTCCAATACTGAGTTGAACTAGATATGCCCCGTTTGTGTAGGAGGCACAGTTCTTTTGTTCTGAGCTAGCTCACTGTACTGGCCCTATAGGAAACACAGTAGAGTGCAAGAATGCCCGTTTCTCAAAAGCAGAGTGTTTTTCTTGCATGGCAAACTAGGGTTCAATTAAACTTCCTAAAAGGAGTTGAATCACGTTCAGTTTCAAGTTCTAGAAGCAAGGGTTCATTCAGGCTAAGAACAGGATTCTTGTGCTATTCTGGATATACACAGTGCAAATAGCATTCACGTCTGTTCCCAGCAAGTACAGTGTATTGGAATGAAGAGAAGATCCTGTTTTACTTAGTTTCCAATACTCAGTTGAACTAGATATGCCCCGTTTGTGTAGCAAGCACAGTTCTTTTGTTCTGAGCTAGCTCACTGTACTGGCCTTATAGGAAACACAGTAGAGTGCAAGAATGCAAGTTTCTCAAAAGCAGAGTGTTTTTCTTGCATGGCACACTAGGGTTCAGTTAAACTTCCTAAACGGAGTTGAATCACGTTCAGTTTCAAGTTCTAGCAGCAAGGGTTCATTCAGGTTAACAACAGCACTCTTGTGCTATTCTGGCCTTTCCCAGTGCAAAAAGCATTCGCGTCTGTTCCCAGCAAGTACAGTGTCTTGGACTGAAGAGAAGCGCCTGTTTTACTTAGTTTCCAATCCTGACTTGAACTAGATATGCCCCGTTTGTGTAGGAAGCACAGTTCTTTTGTTCTGAGCTAGCTCATTGTACTGGCCCTAGAGGAAACACAGTAGAGTGCAAGAATGCCCGTTTCTCAAAAGCAGAGTGTTTTTCGTGCATGGCACACTAGGCTTCAGTTAAACTTCCTAAACGGAGTTGAATCACGTTCAGTTTCAAGTTCTAGCAGCAAGGGTTCATTCAGGCTAAGAACAGCACTCTTGTGCTATTCTGGATATACACAGTGCAAATAGCATTCGCGTCTGTTCCCAAAGTACAGTGTATTGGACTGAAGAGACGCTCCTGTTTTACTTAGTTTCCAATACTGAGTTGAACTAGATATGCCCCGTTTGTGTAGGAGGCACAGTTCTTTTGTTCTAAGCTAGCTCACTGTACTGGCCCTATAGGAAACACAGTAGAGTGCAAGAATGCCCGTTTCTCAAAAGCAGAGTGTTTTTCTTGCATGGCAAACTACGGTTCAATTAAATTTCCTAAAAGGAGTTGAATCACGTTCAGTTTCAAGTTCTAGAAGCAAGGGTTCATTCAGACTAAGAACAGCACTCTTGTGCTATTTTGGCCATATACAGTGCAAATAGCATTCGCGTCTGTTCCCAGCAAGTACAGTGTATTGCACTGACGAGAAGCTCCTGTTTTACTTAGTTTCCAATACTGAGTTCACCAGATATGCCCCGTTTGTGTAGGAAGCACAGTTCTTTTGTTCTGAGTTAGCTCACTGTACTGGCCCTATAGGAAATACAGTAGAGTCCAAGAGTGCCAGTTTCTCAAAAGCAAATATTTTTTCTTGCATGGCACACTAGGGTTCAGTTAAACTTCCTAAATGGAGTTGAATCACGTTCAGTTTCAAGTTCTAGCAGCAAGGGCTCATTCAGTCTAAGAAGAGCACTCTTGTGCTATTCTGGCCATACACACTTTAATAGCATTCGCGTCTGTTCCCAGCAAGTACAGTGTATTGGACTGAAGAGAAGCTCCTGTTTTAATTAGTTTCCAATACTGAGTTGAACCTCATATGCGCCGTTTATGTAGGAATCACAGTTCTTTTGTTCTGAGCTAGCTCACTGTACTGGCTCTATAGGAAACACAGTAGAGTGCAAGAATGCCCGTTTCTCAAAAGCAGAGTGTTTTTCTTGCATGGCACACTAGGGTTCAATTAAAATTCCTAAATGTAGTTGAATCACGTTCAGTTTCAAGTTCGAGCAGCAAGGGTTCATTAAGGTTAACAACAGCACTCTTGTGCTATTCTGGCCATACACAGTGCAAATAGCATTCGCGTCTGTTCCGAGCAAGTACAGTGTATTGGACTGAAGAGAAGCTCCTGTTTTACTTAGTTTCCAATACTGAGTTGAACTAGATATGCCCCGTTTGTGTAGGAAGCACAGTTCTTTTGTTCTGAGCTAGCTCACTGTACTGGCCCTATAGCAAACACAGTAGAGTGCAAGAATGCCCGTTTCTCAAAAGCAGAGTGTTTTTCTTGCATGGCACACTAGGGTTCAGTTAAACTTCCTAAACGGAGTTGAATCACGTTCAGATTCATGTTCTAGCAGCAAGGGTTCATTCAGGCTAAGAAGTGAACTCTTGTGGTATTCTGGCCAACACAGTGTAAATAGCATTCGCGTCTGTTCCCAGCAAGTACAGTAACTTGGACTGAAGAGCAGCTCCTGTTTTACTTAGTTTGCAATACTGAGTTGAACTACATATGCGCCGTTTGAATAGGAAGCACAGTTCTTTTGTTCTGAGCTAGCTCACAGTACTGGCCCTATAGGAAACACAGTATAGTGCAAGAATGCCCGTTTCTCAAAAGCAGTGTGTTTTTCTTGCATGGCACACTAGGGTTCAGTTAAACTTCCTAAACGGAGTTGAATCACGTTCAGTTTCAAGTTCGAGCAGCAAGGGTTCATTCAGGCTAAGAACAGCACTCTTTTGCTATTCTGGATATACACAGTGCAAATATAATTCGTGTCTGTTCCCAGCAAGTACAGTGTACTGGACTGAAGAGAAGCTCCTGTTTTACTTAGTTTCCAATACTGAATTGAACTACATATGTGCTTTTTAAGTGGGAAGCACAGTTCTTTTGTTCTGAGCTATCTCACTGTACTGGCCCTATAGGAAACACACTAGAGTGCAAGAATGCCCGTTTCTCAAAAGCAGAGTGTTTTTCTTGCATGGCACACTAGGGTTCAATTAAAATTCCTAAACGGAGTTGAATCACGTTCAGATTCAAGTTCTAGCAGCAAGGGTTCATTCAGTCTAATAAGAGCACTCTTGTGCTATTCTGGCCATACACAGTGCAAATAGCATTTGCATCTGTTCCCAGCAAGTACAGTGTATTGGTCTGAAGAGAAGCTCCTGTTTTACTTAGTTTCCAATATTGAGTTGAACTAGATATGCCCCGTTTGTGTAGGAAGCACAGTTCTTTTGTTCTGAGCTAGCTCACTGTACTGGCCCTAGAGGAAACACAGTAGAGTGCAAGAATGCCCGTTTCTAAAAGCAGAGTGTTTTTCGTGCATGGCACACTAGGCTTCAGTTAAATTTCCTAAACGGAGTTGAATCACGTTCAGTTTCAAGTTCTAGCAGCAAGGGTTCATTCAGGCTAAGAACAACACTCTTCTGCTATTCTGGCCATACAGAGTACAAATAGCATTCGTGCCTGTTCCCAGCAAGTACAGTGTATTGGATTGAAGAGAAGCTCCTGTTTTACTTAGTTTCCTATACTTAGTTGAACTAGATATGCCCCGTTTGTGTAGGAGGCACAGTTATTTTGTTCTGAGCTAGCTCACTGTACTGTCCCTATAGGAAACACTGTAGAGTGCAAGAATGCCCGTTTCTCAAAAGCAGAGTGTTTTTCTTGCATGGCACACTAGGGTTCAATTAAAATTCCTAAACGGAGTTGAATCACGTTCAGATTCAAGTTCTAGCAGCAAGGGTTCATTCAGGCTAATAAGAGCACTCTTGTGCTATTCTGGCCATACACAGTGCAAATAGCATTTGCATCTGTTCCCAGCAAGTACAGTGTATTGGTCTGAAGAGAAGCTCCTCTTTTACTTAGTTTCCAATATTGAGTTGAACTAGATATGCCCCGTTTGTGTAGGAAGCACAGTTCTTTTTCTGAGCTAGCTCACTGTACTGGCCCTATAGGAAACACAGTAGAGTGCAAGAATACCCGTTTCTCAAAAGCAGAGTGTTTTTCTTGCATGGCACACTAGGGTTCAGTTAATTTCCTAAACGGAGTTGAATCACGTTCAGTTTCAAGTTCTAGCAGCAAGGTTTCATTCAGGTTAACAACAGCACTCTTGTGCTATTCTGGCCTTTCCCAGGGCAAAAAGCATTCGCGTCTGTTCCCAGCAAGTACAGTGTCTTGTACTGAAGAGAAGCGCCTGTTTTACTTAGTTTCCAATCCTGACTTGAACTAGATATGCCCCGTTTGTGTAGGAAGCACAGTTCTTTTGTTCTGAGCTAGCTCACTGTACTGGCCCTAGAGGAAACACAGTAGAGTGCAAGAATGCCCGTTTCTCAAAAGCAGAGTGTTTTTCGTGCATGGCACACTAGGCTTCAGTTAAATTTCCTAAACGGAGTTGAATCACGTTCAGTTTCAAGTTCTAGCAGCAAGGGTTCATTCAGGCTAAGAACAACACTCTTCTGCTATTCTGGCCATACAGAGTACAAATAGCATTCGTGCCTGTTCCCAGAAAGTACAGTGTATTGGATTGAAGAGAAGCTACTGTTTTACTTAGTTTCCAATCATGAGTTGAACTACATATGCGCCTTTTGTGGAGGAAGCACAGTTCTTTTGTTCTGAGCTAGCTCACTGTACTGGCCTTATAGGAAACACAGTAGAGTGCAAGAATGCCCGTTTCTTAAAAGCAGAAAGTTTTTCTTGCAATGCACACTAGTGTTCAATTAACATTCGTGAACGGAGTTTAATCACGTTCCGTTTAAAGTTCTAGCAGCAAGGGTTCATTCAGGCTAAGAAGAGCACTCTTGTACTATTCTGGCCATACACAGTGCAAATAGCATTCGCGTCTGTTCCCTGCAAGTACAGTGTATTGGACTGAAGAGATGCTCCTGTTTTAATTAGTTTCCAATACTGAGTTGAACTACATATGCGCTGTTTAAGTGGAAAGCACAGTTCTTTTGTTCTGAGCTAGCTCACTGTACTGGCCCTATAGGAAGCACAGTAGAGTGCAAGAATGCAGTTTCTCAAAAGCAGAGTGTTTATCGTGCATGGCACACTAGGGTTCAGTTAAACTTCCTAAACAGAGTTGAATCACGTTCAGTTTCAAGTTCTAGCAGCAAGGGATCATTCAGGCTAAGAAGAGCACTCTTGTGCTATTCTGGCCATACACAGTTTAATAGCATTCGCGTCTGTTCCCAGCAAGTACAGTGTATTGGATTGAAGAGAAGCTCCTGTTTTACTTAGTTTCCTATACTTAGTTGAACTAGATATGCCCCGTTTGTGTAGGAGGCACAGTTATTTTGTTCTGAGCTAGCTCACTGTACTGTCCCTTTAGGAAACACTGTAGAGTACAAGAATGCCCGTTTCTCAAAAGCAGAGTGTTTTTCTTGCATGGCACACTAGGGTTCAGGTAAACTTCCTAAACGGAGTTGAATCACGTTCAGTTTCAAGTTCTAGCAGCAAGGGTTCATTCAGGCTAAGAAGAACACTCTTGTGCTATTCTGGCCATACACAGTGCAAATAGCATTTGCGTCTGTTCCCAGCAAGTACAGTGTATTGGTCTGAAGAGAAGCTCCTTTCTTACTCAGTTTCCAATACTGAGTTGAACTAGATATGCCCCGTTCGTTTAGGAAGCACACTTCTCTTGTTCTGAACTAGCTCACTCTACTGGCCCTATAGGAAACACAGTAGAGTGCAAGAACTCCCGTTTCTCAAAAGCAGAGTGTTTTTCTTGCATGGCATACTAGGGTTCAATTAAAATTCCTAAACGGAGTTGAATCACGTTCAGATTCATGTTCTAGCAGCAAGGGTTCATTCAGGCTAAGAAGTGAACTCTTGTGGTATTCTGGCCGAACACAGTGTAAAAAGCATTCGCGTCTGTTCCCAGCAAGTACAGTGTTTGGACTGGAGAAGCTCCTGTTTTACTTAGTTTCCAATCCTGACTTGAACTAGATATGCCCCGTTTGTGTATGAAGCACAGTTCATTGTTCTCAGTTGGCTCACTGTACTGGCCATATAGGAAACACAGTAGAGTGCAAGAATGCCCGTTTCTGAAAAGCAGTGTGTTTTTCTTGCATGGCACACTATGGTTCAGTTAAACTTCCTAAGCGGAGTTGAATCACGTTCAGTTTCAAGTTCTAGCAGCAAGGATTCATTCAGGCTAAGAACAGCACTCTTGTGCTATTCTGGATATACACAGTGCAAATAGCATTCGCGTCTGTTCCCAGCAAGTACAGTGTATTGGACTGAAGAGAAGCTCCTGTTTTATTTAGTTTCCAATACTGAATTGAACTACATATGCGCTTTTTAAGTAGGAAGCACAGTTCTTTTGTTCTGAGCTATCTCACTGTACTGGCCCTATAGGAAACACACTAGAGTGCAAGAATGCCCGTTTCTCAAAAACAGAGTGTTTTTCTTGCATGGCACACTAGGGTTCAGTTATACTTCCTAAACGGAGTTGAATCACGTTCAGTTTCAAGTTCTAGCAGCAAGGGTTCATTCAGGCTAAGAAGAGCACTCTTGTGCTATTCTGGCCATACACAGTGCAAATAGCATTCGCGTCTGTTCCCAGCAAGTACAGTGTCTTGGACTGAAGAGCAGTTCCTGTTTTACTTAGTTTGCAATACTGAGTTGAACTCCATATGCGCCGTTTGAATAGGAAGCACAGTTCTTTTGTTCTGAGCTAGCTCACTGTACTGGCCCTATAGGAAACACAGTATAGTGCAAGAATGCCCGTTTCTCAAAAGCAGTGTGTTTTTCTTGCATGGCACACTAGGGTTCAGTTAAACTTCCTAAACGGAGTTGAATCACGTTCAGTTTCAATTTCTAGCAGCAAGGGTTCATTCAGGCTAAGAACAGCACTCTTGTGCTATTCTGGATATACACAGTGCAAATAGCATTCGCGTCTGTTCCCAGCAAGTACAGTGTATTGGACTGAAGAGAAACTCCTGTTTTACTTAGTTTCCAATACTGAATTGAACTACATATGCGCTTTTTAAGTGGGAAGCACAGTTCTTTTGTTCTGAGCTATCTCACTGTACTGGCCCTATAGGAAACACACTAGAGTGCAAGAATGCCCGTTTCTCAAAAGCAGAGTGTTTTTCTTGCATGGCAAAGTAGGGTTCAATTAAAATTCGTAAACGGAGTTGAATCACGTTCAGTTTCAAGTTCTAGCAGAAAGGGTTCATTCAGGCTAAGAACAGCACTCTTGTGCTATTCTGGCCATACACAGTGCAAATAGCATTCGCGTGTGTTCCCAGCAAGTACAGTGTATTGGACTGAAGAGAAGCTCCTATTTTACTTAGTTTCCAATACTGAGTTGAACTAGATATGCCCCGTTTGTGTAGGAAGCACAGTTCTTTTTCTGAGCTAGCTCACTGTACTGGCCCTATAGGAAACACAGTAGAGTGCAAGAATACCCGTTTCTCAAAAGCAGAGTGTTTTTCTTGCATGGCACACTAGGGTTCAGATAAACTTCCTAAACGGAGTTGAATCACGTTCAGTTTCAAGTTCTAGCAGCAAGGGTTCATTCAGGTTAACAACAGCACTCTTGTGCTATTCTGGCCTTATCCAGTGCAGAAAGCATTAGCGTCTGTTCCCTGCAAGTACAGTGTCTTGGACTGAAGAGAAGCACCAGTTTTACTTAGTTTCCAATCCTGACTTGAACTAGATATGCCGCTTTTGTGTATGAAGCACAGTTCTTTTGTTCTGAGATAGCTCACTGTACTGGCCCTATAGGAAACACAGTAGAGTGCAAGAATGCAAGTTTCTCAAAAGCAGAGTGTTTTTCTTGCATGGCACACTAGGGTTCAGTTAAACTTCCTAAACGGAGTTGAATCACGTTCAGTTTCAAGTTCTAGCAGCAAGGGTATATTCAGGCTAAGAAGAACACTCTTGTGCTATTCTGGCCATACACAGTACAAATAGCATTCGCGTCTGTTCCCAGCAAGTACAGTGTATTGGACTGAAGAGAATCTCCTGTTTTACTTAGTTTCCAATCCTGAGTTGAACTACATATGCGCCGTTTGAATAGGAAGCACAGTTCTTTTGTTCTGAGCTCTCTCACTGTACTGGCCGTATAGGAAACACACTAGAGTGCAAGAATGCCCGTTTCTCAAAAGCAGAGTGTTTTTCATGCATGGCACACTAGGGTTCAATTAAAATTCGTAAACGGAGTTGAATCACGTTCAGATTCAAGTTCTAGCAGCAAGGGTTCATTCAGGCTAAGAAGAGCACTCTTGTGCTATTCTGGCCATACACAGTGCAAATAGCATTTGCGTCTGTTCCCAGGAAGTACAGTTAATTGGACTGAAGAGAAGCTCCTGTTTTACTTAGTTTCCAATACAGAGTTGAACTAGATATGCCCCGTTTATGTAGGAAGCACAGTTCTTTTTCTGAGCTAGCTCACTGTACTGGCCCTATAGGAAACACAGTAGAGTGCAAGAATACCCGTTTCTCAAAAGCAGAGTGTTTTTCTTGCATGGCACACTAGGGTTCAGTTAAACTTCCTAAACGGAGTTGAATCACGTTCAGTTTCAAGTTCTAGCAGCAAGGGTTCATTCAGGCTAAGAACAACATTCTTCTGCTATTCTGGCCATACAGAGTACAAATAGCATTCGTGCCAGTTCCCAGAAAGTACAGTGTATTGGACTGAAGAGAAGCTACTGTTTTACTTAGTTTCCAATCATGAGTTGAACTACATATGCGCCTTTTGTGGAGGAAGCACAGTTCTTTTGTTCTGAGCTAGCTCACTGTACTGGCCTTATAGGAAACACAGTAGAGTGTAAGAATGCCCGTTTCTTAAAAGCAGAGTGTTTTTCTTGCATGGCACACTAGGGTTCAATTAAAATTCGTGAACGGAGTTTAATCACGTTCCGTTTAAAGTTCTAGCAGCAAGGGTTCATTCAGGCTAAGAAGAGCACTCGTGTACTATTCTGGCCATACACAGTGCAAATAGCATTCGCGTCTGTTCCTTGCAAGTACAGTGTATTGGACTGAAGAGAAGCTCCTGTTTTACTTAGTTTCCTATACTTAGTTGAACTAGATATGCCCCGTTTGTGTAGGAGGCACAGTTATTTTCTTCTGAGCTAGCTCACTGTACTGGCCCTATAGGAAACACAGTAGAGTGCAAGAATGCCCGTTTCCTAAAAGCAGAGTTTTTTTCTTACATGGCACACTAGGGTTCAATTAAAATTCCTAAAGGGAGTTGAATCACGTTCAGATTCATGTTCAAGCAGCAAGGGTTCATTCAGGCTAAGAAGTGAACTCTTGTCCTATTCTGGCCATACACAGTGCAAATAGCATTCGCGTCTGTTCCCAGCAAGTACAGTGTATTGGACTGAAGAGAAGCTCCTGTTTTACTTAGTTTCCAATACTGAGTTGAACGAGATATGCCCCGTTTGTGTAGGAAGCACAGTTCTTTTTCTGAGCTAGCTCACTGTACTGGCCCTATAGGAAACACAGTAGAGTGCAAGAATACCCGTTTCTCAAAAGCAGAGTGTTTTTCTTGCATGGCACACTAGGGCTCAGTTAAACTTCCTAAACGGAGTTGAATCACGTTCAGTTTCAAGTTCTAGCAGCAAGGTTTCATTCAGGTTAACAACAGCACTCTTGTGCTATTCTGGACTTACCCAGGGCAAAAAGCATTCGCGTCTGTTCCCAGCAAGTACAGTGTCTTGTACTGAAGTGAAGCGCCTATTTTACTTAGTTTCCAATCCTGACTTGAACTAGATATGCCCCGTTTGTGTAGGAAGCACAGTTCTTTTGTTCTGAGCTAGCTCACTGTACTGGCCCTAGAGGAAATGCAGTAGAGTGCAAGAATGCCCGTTTCTCAAAAGCAGAGTGTTTTTCGTGCATGGCACACTAGGCTTCAGTTAAATTTCCTAAACGGAGTTGAATCACGTTCAGTTTCAAGTTCTAGCAGCAAGGGTTCATTCAGGCTAAGAACAACACTCTTCTGCTATTCTGGTCATACAGAGTACAAATAGCATTCGTGCCTGTTCCCAGAAAGTACAGTGTATTGGACTGAAGAGAAGCTACTGTTTTACTTAGTTTCCAATCATGAGTTGAACTACATATGCGCCTTTTGTGGAGGAAGCACAGTTCTTTTGTTCTGAGCTAGCTCACTGTACTGGCCTTATAGGAAACACAGTAGAGTGCAAGAATGCCCGTTTCTTAAAAGCAGAGTGTTTTTCTTGCATGGCACACTAGGGTTCAATTAACATTCGTGAACGGAGTTTAATCACGTTCCGTTTAAAGTTCTAGCAGCAAGGGTTCATTCAGGCTAAGAAGAGCACTCTTGTACTATTCTGGCCATACACTGTGCAAATAGCATTCGCGTCTGTTCCCTGCAAGTACAGTGTATTGGACTGAAGAGATGCTCCTGTTTTAATTAGTTTCCAATACTGAGTTGAACTACATATGCGCTGTTTAAGTGGAAAGCACAGTTCTTTTGTTCTGAGCTAGCTCACTGTACTGGCCCTATAGGAAACACTGTAGAGTGCAAGAATGCCCGTTTCTCAAAAGCAGAGTGTTTTTCTTGCATGGCACACTAGGGTTCAGTTAAACTTCCTAAACGGAGTTGAATCACGTTCAGTTTCAAGTTCTAGCAGCAAGGGTTCATTCAGGCTAAGAAGAACACTCTTGTGCTATTCCGGCCATACACAGTGCAAATAGTATTTGCGTCTGTTCCCAGCAAGTACAGTGTATTGGTCTGAAGAGAAGCTCCTTTCTTACTCAGTTTCCAATACTGAGGTGAACTAGATATGCCCCGTTCGTTTAGGAAGCACACTTCTCTTGTTCTGAACTAGCTCACTCTACTGGCCCTATAGGAAACACAGTAGAGTGCAAGAACGCCCGTTTCTCAAAAGCAGAGTGTTTTTCTTGCATGGCATACTAGGGTTCAATTAAAATTCCTAAACGGAGTTGAATCACGTTCAGATTCATGTTCTAGCAGCAAGGGTTCATTCAGGCTAAGAAGTGAACTCTTGTGGTATTCTGGCCGAACACAGTGTAAAATGCATTCGCGTCTGTTCCCAGAAAGTACAGTGTTTGGACTGGAGAAGCTCCTGTTTTACTTAGTTTCCAATCCTGACTTGAACTAGATATGCCCCGTTTGTGTATGAAGCACAGTTCTTTGTTCTCAGTTGGCTCACTGTACTGGCCATATAGGAAACACAGTAGAGTGCAAGAATGCCCGTTTCTGAAAAGCAGTGTGTTTTTCTTGCATGGCACACTAGGGTTCAGTTAAACTTCCTAAGCGGAGTTGAATCACGTTCAGTTTCAAGTTCTAGCAGCAAGGGTTCATTCAGGCTAAGAACAGCACTCTTGTGCTATTCTGGATATACACAGTGCAAATAGCATTCGCGTCTGTTCCCAGCAAGTACAGTGTATTGGACTGAAGAGAAGCTCCTGTTTTACTTAGTTTCCAATACTGAATTGAACTACATATGCGCTTTTTAAGTAGGAAGCACAGTTCTTTTGTTCTGAGCTATCTCACTGTACTGGCCCTATAGGAAACACAGTAGAGTGCAAGAATGCCCGTTTCTCAAAAGCAGAGTGTTTTTCTTGCATGGCACACTAGGGTTCAGTTAAACTTCCTAAACGGAGTTGAATCACGTTCAGTTTCAAGTTCTAGCAGCAAGGGTTCATTCAGGCTAAGAAGAGCACTCTTGTGCTATTCTGGCCATACACAGTGCAAATAGCATTCGCGTCTGTTCCCAGCAAGTACAGTAACTTGGACTGAAGAGCAGCTCCTGTTTTACTTAGTTTGCAATACTGAGTTGAACTACATATGCGCCGTTTGAATAGGAAGCACAGTTCTTTTGTTCTCAGCTAGCTCACTGTACTGGCCCTATAGGAAACACAGTATAGTGCAAGAATGCCCGTTTCTCAAAAGCAGTGTGTTTTTCTTGCATGGCACACTAGGGTTCAGTTAAACTTCCTAAACGGAGTTGAATCACGTTCAGTTTCAAGTTCTGGAAGCAAGGGTTCATTCAGGCTAAGAACAGCACTCTTGTGCTATTCTGGATATACACAGTGCAAATAGCATTCGCGTCTGTTCCCAGCAAGTACAGTGTATTGGACTGAAGAGAAGCTCCTGTTTTACTTAGTTTTCCTATACTGAATTGAAGTACATATACGCTTTTTAAGTGGGAAGCACAGTTCTTTTGTTCTGAGCTATCTCACTGTACTGGCCCTATAGGAAACACACTAGAGTGCAAGAATGCCCGTTTCTCAAAAGCAGAGTGTTTTACTTGCATGGCACACTGGGGTTCAGTTAAACTTCCTAAACGGAGTTGAATCACGTTCAGTTTCAAGTTCTAGCAGCAAGGGTTCATTCAGGTTAACAACAGCACTCTTGTGCTATTCTGGCCTTTCCCAGTGCAAAAAGCTTTCGCGTCTGTTCCCAGCAAGTACAGTGTCTTGGACTGAAGAGAAGCGCGTGTTTTACTTAGTTTCCAATCCTGACTTGAACTAGATATGCCCCGTTTGTTTAGGAAGCACAGTTCTTTTGTTCTGAGCTAGCTCACTGTACTGGCCCTAGAGGAAACACAGTAGAGTGCAAGAATGCCCGTTTCTCAAAAGCAGAGTGTTTTTCTTGCATGGCACACTAGGCTTCAGTTAAATTTTCTAAACGGAGTTGAAATACGTTCAGTTTCAAGTACTAGCAGCAAGGGTTCATTCAGGGTAAGAACAACACTCTTCTGCTATTCTGGCCATACAGAGTACCAATTCCTGCCTGTTCCCAGAATGTACAGTGTATTGGACTGAAGAGAAGCTACTGTTTTACTTAGTTTCCAATCCTGAGTTGAACTACATATGCGCCTTTTGTGTAGGAAGCACAGTTTTTTTGTTCTGAGCTAGCTCACTGTACTGGCCTTATAGGAAACACAGTAGAGTGCAAGAATGCCCGTTTCTTAAAAGCAGAGTGTTTTAATTGCATGGCACACTAGGGTTCAATTAAAATTCGTGAACGTAGTTTAATGACGTTTCGTTTAAAGTTCTAACAGCAAGGGTTCATTCAGGCTAAGAAGAGCACTCTTGTACTAATCTGGCCATACACAGTGCAAATAGCATTCGCGTCTGTTCCCTGCAAGTACAGTGTATTGAACTGAAGAGACGCTCCTGTTTTACTTAGTTTCCAATACTGAGTTGAACTAGATATGCCCCGTTTGTGTAGGAGGCACAGTTCTTTTGTTCTGAGCTAGCTCACTGTACTGGCCCTATAGGAAACACAGTAGAGTGCAAGAATGCCCGTTTCTCAAAAGCAGAGTGTTTTTCTTGCATGGCAAACTAGGGTTCAATTAAACTTCCTAAAAGGAGTTGAATCACGTTCAGTTTCAAGTTCTAGAAGCAAGGGTTCATTCAGGCTAAGAACAGGATTCTTGTGCTATTCTGGATATACACAGTGCAAATAGCATTCACGTCTGTTCCCAGCAAGTACAGTGTATTGGAATGAAGAGAAGATCCTGTTTTACTTAGTTTCCAATACTCAGTTGAACTAGATATGCCCCGTTTGTGTAGCAAGCACAGTTCTTTTGTTCTGAGCTAGCTCACTGTACTGGCCTTATAGGAAACACAGTAGAGTGCAAGAATGCAAGTTTCTCAAAAGCAGAGTGTTTTTCTTGCATGGCACACTAGGGTTCAGTTAAACTTCCTAAACGGAGTTGAATCACGTTCAGTTTCAAGTTCTAGCAGCAAGGGTTCATTCAGGTTAACAACAGCACTCTTGTGCTATTCTGGCCTTTCCCAGTGCAAAAAGCATTCGCGTCTGTTCCCAGCAAGTACAGTGTCTTGGACTGAAGAGAAGCGCCTGTTTTACTTAGTTTCCAATCCTGACTTGAACTAGATATGCCCCGTTTGTGTAGGAAGCACAGTTCTTTTGTTCTGAGCTAGCTCATTGTACTGGCCCTAGAGGAAACACAGTAGAGTGCAAGAATGCCCGTTTCTCAAAAGCAGAGTGTTTTTCGTGCATGGCACACTAGGCTTCAGTTAAACTTCCTAAACGGAGTTGAATCACGTTCAGTTTCAAGTTCTAGCAGCAAGGGTTCATTCAGGCTAAGAACAGCACTCTTGTGCTATTCTGGATATACACAGTGCAAATAGCATTCGCGTCTGTTCCCAAAGTACAGTGTATTGGACTGAAGAGACGCTCCTGTTTTACTTAGTTTCCAATACTGAGTTGAACTAGATATGCCCCGTTTGTGTAGGAGGCACAGTTCTTTTGTTCTAAGCTAGCTCACTGTACTGGCCCTATAGGAAACACAGTAGAGTGCAAGAATGCCCGTTTCTCAAAAGCAGAGTGTTTTTCTTGCATGGCAAACTACGGTTCAATTAAATTTCCTAAAAGGAGTTGAATCACGTTCAGTTTCAAGTTCTAGAAGCAAGGGTTCATTCAGACTAAGAACAGCACTCTTGTGCTATTTTGGCCATATACAGTGCAAATAGCATTCGCGTCTGTTCCCAGCAAGTACAGTGTATTGCACTGACGAGAAGCTCCTGTTTTACTTAGTTTCCAATACTGAGTTCACCAGATATGCCCCGTTTGTGTAGGAAGCACAGTTCTTTTGTTCTGAGTTAGCTCACTGTACTGGCCCTATAGGAAATACAGTAGAGTCCAAGAGTGCCAGTTTCTCAAAAGCAAATATTTTTTCTTGCATGGCACACTAGGGTTCAGTTAAACTTCCTAAATGGAGTTGAATCACGTTCAGTTTCAAGTTCTAGCAGCAAGGGCTCATTCAGTCTAAGAAGAGCACTCTTGTGCTATTCTGGCCATACACACTTTAATAGCATTCGCGTCTGTTCCCAGCAAGTACAGTGTATTGGACTGAAGAGAAGCTCCTGTTTTAATTAGTTTCCAATACTGAGTTGAACCTCATATGCGCCGTTTATGTAGGAATCACAGTTCTTTTGTTCTGAGCTAGCTCACTGTACTGGCTCTATAGGAAACACAGTAGAGTGCAAGAATGCCCGTTTCTCAAAAGCAGAGTGTTTTTCTTGCATGGCACACTAGGGTTCAATTAAAATTCCTAAATGTAGTTGAATCACGTTCAGTTTCAAGTTCGAGCAGCAAGGGTTCATTAAGGTTAACAACAGCACTCTTGTGCTATTCTGGCCATACACAGTGCAAATAGCATTCGCGTCTGTTCCGAGCAAGTACAGTGTATTGGACTGAAGAGAAGCTCCTGTTTTACTTAGTTTCCAATACTGAGTTGAACTAGATATGCCCCGTTTGTGTAGGAAGCACAGTTCTTTTGTTCTGAGCTAGCTCACTGTACTGGCCCTATAGCAAACACAGTAGAGTGCAAGAATGCCCGTTTCTCAAAAGCAGAGTGTTTTTCTTGCATGGCACACTAGGGTTCAGTTAAACTTCCTAAACGGAGTTGAATCACGTTCAGATTCATGTTCTAGCAGCAAGGGTTCATTCAGGCTAAGAAGTGAACTCTTGTGGTATTCTGGCCAACACAGTGTAAATAGCATTCGCGTCTGTTCCCAGCAAGTACAGTAACTTGGACTGAAGAGCAGCTCCTGTTTTACTTAGTTTGCAATACTGAGTTGAACTACATATGCGCCGTTTGAATAGGAAGCACAGTTCTTTTGTTCTGAGCTAGCTCACAGTACTGGCCCTATAGGAAACACAGTATAGTGCAAGAATGCCCGTTTCTCAAAAGCAGTGTGTTTTTCTTGCATGGCACACTAGGGTTCAGTTAAACTTCCTAAACGGAGTTGAATCACGTTCAGTTTCAAGTTCGAGCAGCAAGGGTTCATTCAGGCTAAGAACAGCACTCTTTTGCTATTCTGGATATACACAGTGCAAATATAATTCGTGTCTGTTCCCAGCAAGTACAGTGTACTGGACTGAAGAGAAGCTCCTGTTTTACTTAGTTTCCAATACTGAATTGAACTACATATGTGCTTTTTAAGTGGGAAGCACAGTTCTTTTGTTCTGAGCTATCTCACTGTACTGGCCCTATAGGAAACACACTAGAGTGCAAGAATGCCCGTTTCTCAAAAGCAGAGTGTTTTTCTTGCATGGCACACTAGGGTTCAATTAAAATTCCTAAACGGAGTTGAATCACGTTCAGATTCAAGTTCTAGCAGCAAGGGTTCATTCAGTCTAATAAGAGCACTCTTGTGCTATTCTGGCCATACACAGTGCAAATAGCATTTGCATCTGTTCCCAGCAAGTACAGTGTATTGGTCTGAAGAGAAGCTCCTGTTTTACTTAGTTTCCAATATTGAGTTGAACTAGATATGCCCCGTTTGTGTAGGAAGCACAGTTCTTTTGTTCTGAGCTAGCTCACTGTACTGGCCCTAGAGGAAACACAGTAGAGTGCAAGAATGCCCGTTTCTAAAAGCAGAGTGTTTTTCGTGCATGGCACACTAGGCTTCAGTTAAATTTCCTAAACGGAGTTGAATCACGTTCAGTTTCAAGTTCTAGCAGCAAGGGTTCATTCAGGCTAAGAACAACACTCTTCTGCTATTCTGGCCATACAGAGTACAAATAGCATTCGTGCCTGTTCCCAGCAAGTACAGTGTATTGGATTGAAGAGAAGCTCCTGTTTTACTTAGTTTCCTATACTTAGTTGAACTAGATATGCCCCGTTTGTGTAGGAGGCACAGTTATTTTGTTCTGAGCTAGCTCACTGTACTGTCCCTATAGGAAACACTGTAGAGTGCAAGAATGCCCGTTTCTCAAAAGCAGAGTGTTTTTCTTGCATGGCACACTAGGGTTCAATTAAAATTCCTAAACGGAGTTGAATCACGTTCAGATTCAAGTTCTAGCAGCAAGGGTTCATTCAGGCTAATAAGAGCACTCTTGTGCTATTCTGGCCATACACAGTGCAAATAGCATTTGCATCTGTTCCCAGCAAGTACAGTGTATTGGTCTGAAGAGAAGCTCCTCTTTTACTTAGTTTCCAATATTGAGTTGAACTAGATATGCCCCGTTTGTGTAGGAAGCACAGTTCTTTTTCTGAGCTAGCTCACTGTACTGGCCCTATAGGAAACACAGTAGAGTGCAAGAATACCCGTTTCTCAAAAGCAGAGTGTTTTTCTTGCATGGCACACTAGGGTTCAGTTAATTTCCTAAACGGAGTTGAATCACGTTCAGTTTCAAGTTCTAGCAGCAAGGTTTCATTCAGGTTAACAACAGCACTCTTGTGCTATTCTGGCCTTTCCCAGGGCAAAAAGCATTCGCGTCTGTTCCCAGCAAGTACAGTGTCTTGTACTGAAGAGAAGCGCCTGTTTTACTTAGTTTCCAATCCTGACTTGAACTAGATATGCCCCGTTTGTGTAGGAAGCACAGTTCTTTTGTTCTGAGCTAGCTCACTGTACTGGCCCTAGAGGAAACACAGTAGAGTGCAAGAATGCCCGTTTCTCAAAAGCAGAGTGTTTTTCGTGCATGGCACACTAGGCTTCAGTTAAATTTCCTAAACGGAGTTGAATCACGTTCAGTTTCAAGTTCTAGCAGCAAGGGTTCATTCAGGCTAAGAACAACACTCTTCTGCTATTCTGGCCATACAGAGTACAAATAGCATTCGTGCCTGTTCCCAGAAAGTACAGTGTATTGGATTGAAGAGAAGCTACTGTTTTACTTAGTTTCCAATCATGAGTTGAACTACATATGCGCCTTTTGTGGAGGAAGCACAGTTCTTTTGTTCTGAGCTAGCTCACTGTACTGGCCTTATAGGAAACACAGTAGAGTGCAAGAATGCCCGTTTCTTAAAAGCAGAAAGTTTTTCTTGCAATGCACACTAGTGTTCAATTAACATTCGTGAACGGAGTTTAATCACGTTCCGTTTAAAGTTCTAGCAGCAAGGGTTCATTCAGGCTAAGAAGAGCACTCTTGTACTATTCTGGCCATACACAGTGCAAATAGCATTCGCGTCTGTTCCCTGCAAGTACAGTGTATTGGACTGAAGAGATGCTCCTGTTTTAATTAGTTTCCAATACTGAGTTGAACTACATATGCGCTGTTTAAGTGGAAAGCACAGTTCTTTTGTTCTGAGCTAGCTCACTGTACTGGCCCTATAGGAAGCACAGTAGAGTGCAAGAATGCAGTTTCTCAAAAGCAGAGTGTTTATCGTGCATGGCACACTAGGGTTCAGTTAAACTTCCTAAACAGAGTTGAATCACGTTCAGTTTCAAGTTCTAGCAGCAAGGGATCATTCAGGCTAAGAAGAGCACTCTTGTGCTATTCTGGCCATACACAGTTTAATAGCATTCGCGTCTGTTCCCAGCAAGTACAGTGTATTGGATTGAAGAGAAGCTCCTGTTTTACTTAGTTTCCTATACTTAGTTGAACTAGATATGCCCCGTTTGTGTAGGAGGCACAGTTATTTTGTTCTGAGCTAGCTCACTGTACTGTCCCTTTAGGAAACACTGTAGAGTACAAGAATGCCCGTTTCTCAAAAGCAGAGTGTTTTTCTTGCATGGCACACTAGGGTTCAGGTAAACTTCCTAAACGGAGTTGAATCACGTTCAGTTTCAAGTTCTAGCAGCAAGGGTTCATTCAGGCTAAGAAGAACACTCTTGTGCTATTCTGGCCATACACAGTGCAAATAGCATTTGCGTCTGTTCCCAGCAAGTACAGTGTATTGGTCTGAAGAGAAGCTCCTTTCTTACTCAGTTTCCAATACTGAGTTGAACTAGATATGCCCCGTTCGTTTAGGAAGCACACTTCTCTTGTTCTGAACTAGCTCACTCTACTGGCCCTATAGGAAACACAGTAGAGTGCAAGAACTCCCGTTTCTCAAAAGCAGAGTGTTTTTCTTGCATGGCATACTAGGGTTCAATTAAAATTCCTAAACGGAGTTGAATCACGTTCAGATTCATGTTCTAGCAGCAAGGGTTCATTCAGGCTAAGAAGTGAACTCTTGTGGTATTCTGGCCGAACACAGTGTAAAAAGCATTCGCGTCTGTTCCCAGCAAGTACAGTGTTTGGACTGGAGAAGCTCCTGTTTTACTTAGTTTCCAATCCTGACTTGAACTAGATATGCCCCGTTTGTGTATGAAGCACAGTTCATTGTTCTCAGTTGGCTCACTGTACTGGCCATATAGGAAACACAGTAGAGTGCAAGAATGCCCGTTTCTGAAAAGCAGTGTGTTTTTCTTGCATGGCACACTATGGTTCAGTTAAACTTCCTAAGCGGAGTTGAATCACGTTCAGTTTCAAGTTCTAGCAGCAAGGATTCATTCAGGCTAAGAACAGCACTCTTGTGCTATTCTGGATATACACAGTGCAAATAGCATTCGCGTCTGTTCCCAGCAAGTACAGTGTATTGGACTGAAGAGAAGCTCCTGTTTTATTTAGTTTCCAATACTGAATTGAACTACATATGCGCTTTTTAAGTAGGAAGCACAGTTCTTTTGTTCTGAGCTATCTCACTGTACTGGCCCTATAGGAAACACACTAGAGTGCAAGAATGCCCGTTTCTCAAAAACAGAGTGTTTTTCTTGCATGGCACACTAGGGTTCAGTTATACTTCCTAAACGGAGTTGAATCACGTTCAGTTTCAAGTTCTAGCAGCAAGGGTTCATTCAGGCTAAGAAGAGCACTCTTGTGCTATTCTGGCCATACACAGTGCAAATAGCATTCGCGTCTGTTCCCAGCAAGTACAGTGTCTTGGACTGAAGAGCAGTTCCTGTTTTACTTAGTTTGCAATACTGAGTTGAACTCCATATGCGCCGTTTGAATAGGAAGCACAGTTCTTTTGTTCTGAGCTAGCTCACTGTACTGGCCCTATAGGAAACACAGTATAGTGCAAGAATGCCCGTTTCTCAAAAGCAGTGTGTTTTTCTTGCATGGCACACTAGGGTTCAGTTAAACTTCCTAAACGGAGTTGAATCACGTTCAGTTTCAATTTCTAGCAGCAAGGGTTCATTCAGGCTAAGAACAGCACTCTTGTGCTATTCTGGATATACACAGTGCAAATAGCATTCGCGTCTGTTCCCAGCAAGTACAGTGTATTGGACTGAAGAGAAACTCCTGTTTTACTTAGTTTCCAATACTGAATTGAACTACATATGCGCTTTTTAAGTGGGAAGCACAGTTCTTTTGTTCTGAGCTATCTCACTGTACTGGCCCTATAGGAAACACACTAGAGTGCAAGAATGCCCGTTTCTCAAAAGCAGAGTGTTTTTCTTGCATGGCAAAGTAGGGTTCAATTAAAATTCGTAAACGGAGTTGAATCACGTTCAGTTTCAAGTTCTAGCAGAAAGGGTTCATTCAGGCTAAGAACAGCACTCTTGTGCTATTCTGGCCATACACAGTGCAAATAGCATTCGCGTGTGTTCCCAGCAAGTACAGTGTATTGGACTGAAGAGAAGCTCCTATTTTACTTAGTTTCCAATACTGAGTTGAACTAGATATGCCCCGTTTGTGTAGGAAGCACAGTTCTTTTTCTGAGCTAGCTCACTGTACTGGCCCTATAGGAAACACAGTAGAGTGCAAGAATACCCGTTTCTCAAAAGCAGAGTGTTTTTCTTGCATGGCACACTAGGGTTCAGATAAACTTCCTAAACGGAGTTGAATCACGTTCAGTTTCAAGTTCTAGCAGCAAGGGTTCATTCAGGTTAACAACAGCACTCTTGTGCTATTCTGGCCTTATCCAGTGCAGAAAGCATTAGCGTCTGTTCCCTGCAAGTACAGTGTCTTGGACTGAAGAGAAGCACCAGTTTTACTTAGTTTCCAATCCTGACTTGAACTAGATATGCCGCTTTTGTGTATGAAGCACAGTTCTTTTGTTCTGAGATAGCTCACTGTACTGGCCCTATAGGAAACACAGTAGAGTGCAAGAATGCAAGTTTCTCAAAAGCAGAGTGTTTTTCTTGCATGGCACACTAGGGTTCAGTTAAACTTCCTAAACGGAGTTGAATCACGTTCAGTTTCAAGTTCTAGCAGCAAGGGTATATTCAGGCTAAGAAGAACACTCTTGTGCTATTCTGGCCATACACAGTACAAATAGCATTCGCGTCTGTTCCCAGCAAGTACAGTGTATTGGACTGAAGAGAATCTCCTGTTTTACTTAGTTTCCAATCCTGAGTTGAACTACATATGCGCCGTTTGAATAGGAAGCACAGTTCTTTTGTTCTGAGCTAGCTCACTGTACTGGCCCTAGAGGAAACAAAGTATAGTGCAAGAATGCCCGTTTCTCAAAAGCTGTGTGTTTTTCTTGCATGGCACACTAGGGTTCAGTTAAACTTCCTAAACGGAGTTGAATCACGTTCAGTTTCAAGTTCTAGCAGCAAGGGTTCATTCAGGCTAAGAACAGCACTCTTGTGCTATTCTGGATATACACAGTGCAAATAGCATTCGCGTCTGTTCCCAGCAAGTACAGTGTATTGGACTGAAGAGAAGCTCCTGTTTTACTTAGTTTCCAATACTGAATTGAACTACATATGCGCTTTTTAAGTGGGAAGCACAGTTCTTTTGTTCTGAGCTATCTCACTGTACTGGCCCTATAGGAAACACACTAGAGTGCAAGAATGCCCGTTTTTCAAAAGCAGAGTGTTTTTCTTGCATGGCATACTAGGGTTCAATTAAAATTCCTAAACGGAGTTGAATCACGTTCAGATTCAAGTTCTAGCAGCAAGGGTTCATTCAGGCTAATAAGAGCACTCTTGTGCTATTCTGGCCATACACAGTGCAAATAGCATTTGCATCTGTTCCCAGCAAGTACAGTGTATTGGTCTGAAGAGAAGCTCCTGTTTTACTTAGTTTCCAATACTGAGTTGAACTAGATATGCCCCGTTTGTGTAGGAAGCACAGTTCTTTTTCTGAGCTAGCTCACTGTACTGGCCCTATAGGAAACACAGTAGAGTGCAAGAATACCCGTTTCTCAAAAGCAGAGTGTTTTTCTTGCATGGCACACTAGGGTTCAGTTAAACTTCCTAAACGGAGTTGAATCACGTTCAGTTTCAAGTTCTAGCAGCAAGGTTTCATTCAGGTTAACAACAGCACTCTTGTGCTATTCTGGCCTTACCCAGGGCAAAAAGCATTCGCGTCTGTTCCCAGCAAGTACAGTGTCTTGTACTGAAGAGAAGCGCCTGTTTTACTTAGTTTCCAATCCTGACTTGAACTAGATATGCCCCGTTTGTGTAGGAAGCACAGTTCTTTTGTTCTGAGCTAGCTCACTGTACTGGCCCTAGAGGAAACACAGTAGAGTGCAAAAATGCCCGTTTCTCAAAAGCAGAGTGTTTTTCGTGCATGGCACACTAGGCTTCAGTTAAATTTCCTAAACGGAGTTGAATCACGTTCAGTTTCATGTTCTAGCAGCAAGGGTTCATTCAGGCTAAGAACAACACTCTTCTGCTATTCTGGCCATACAGAGTACAAATAGCATTCGTGCCTGTTCCCAGAAAGTACAGTGTATTGGATTGAAGAGAAGCTACTGTTTTACTTAGTTTCCAATCATGAGTTGAACTACATATGCGCCTTTTGTGGAGGAAGCACAGTTCTTTTGTTCTGAGCTAGCTCACTGTACTGGCCTTATAGGAAACACAGTAGAGTGCAAGAATGCCCGTTTCTTAAAAGCAGAGTGTTTTTCTTGCATGGCACACTAGGGTTCAATTAACATTCGTGAATGGAGTTTAATCACGTTCCGTTTAAAGTTCTAGCAGCAAGGGTTCATTCAGGCTAAGAAGAGCACTCTTGTACTATTCTGGCCATACACAGTGCAAATAGCATTCGCGTCTGTTCCCTGCAAGTACAGTGTATTGGACTGAAGAGATGCTGCTGTTTTAATTAGTTTCCAATACTGAGTTGAACTACATATGCGCTGTTTAAGTGGAAAGCACAGTTCTTTTGTTCTGAGCTAGCTAACTGTACTGGCCCTATAGGAAGCACAGTAGAGTGCAAGAATGCAGTTTCTCAAAAGCAGAGTGTTTATCGTGCATGGCACACTAGGGTTCAGTTAAACTTCCTAAACAGAGTTGAATCACGTTCAGTTTCAAGTTCTAGCAGCAAGGGATCATTCAGGCTAAGAAGAGCACTCTTGTGCTATTCTGGCCATACACAGTTTAATAGCATTCGCGTCTGTTCCCAGCAAGTACAGTGTATTGGATTGAAGAGAAGCTCCTGTTTTACTTAGTTTCCTATACTTAGTTGAACTAGATATGCCACGTTTGTGTAGGAGGCACAGTTATTTTGTTCTGAGCTAGCTCACTGTACTGTCCCTATAGGAAACACTGTAGAGTGCAAGAATGCCCGTTTCTCAAAAGCAGAGTGTTTTTCTTGCATGGCACACTAGGGTTCAGGTAAACTTCCTAAACGGAGTTGAATCACGTTCAGTTTCAAGTTCTAGCAGCAAGGGTTCATTCAGGCTAAGAAGAACACTCTTGTGCTATTCTGGCCATACACAGTGCAAATAGCATTTGCGTCTGTTCCCAGCAAGTACAGTGTATTGGTCTGAAGAGAAGCTCCTTTCTTACTCAGTTTCCAATACTGAGTTGAACTAGATATGCCCCGTTCGTTTAGGAAGCACACTTCTCTTGTTCTGAGCTAGCTCACTCTACTGGCCCTATAGGAAACACAGTAGAGTGCAAGAACTCCCGTTTCTCAAAAGCAGAGTGTTTTTCTTGCATGGCATACTAGGGTTCAATTAAAATTCCTAAACGGAGTTGAATCCCGTTCAGATTCATGTTCTAGCAGCAAGGGTTCATTCAGGCTAAGAAGTGAACTCTTGTGGTATTCTGGCCGAACACAGTGTAAAAAGCATTCGCGTCTGTTCCCAGCAAGTACAGTGTTTGGACTGGAGAAGCTCCTGTTTTACTTAGTTTCCAATCCTGACTTGAACTAGATATGCCCCGTTTGTGTATGAAGCACAGTTCTTTGTTCTCAGTTGGCTCACTGTACTGGCCATATAGGAAACACAGTAGAGTGCAAGAATGCCCGTTTCTGAAAAGCAGTGTGTTTTTCTTGCATGGCACACTAGGGTTCAGTTAAACTTCCTAAGCGGAGTTTAATCAGGTTCAGTTTCAAGTTCTAGCAGCAAGGGTTCATTCAGGCTAAGAACAGCACTCTTGTGCTATTCTGGATATACACAGTGCAAATAGCATTCGCGTCTGTTCCCAGCAAGTACAGTGTATTGGACTGAAGAGAAGCTCCTGTTTTATTTAGTTTCCAATACTGAATTGAACTACATATGCGCTTTTTAAGTAGGAAGCACAGTTCTTTTGTTCTGAGCTATCTCACTGTACTGGCCCTATAGGAAACACACTAGAGTGCAAGAATGCCCGTTTCTCAAAAACAGAGTGTTTTTCTTGCATGGCACACTAGGGTTCAGTTAAACTTCCTAAACGGAGTTGAATCACGTTCAGTTTCAAGTTCTAGCAGCAAGGCTTCATTCAGGCTAAGAAGAGCACTCTTGTGCTATTCTGGCCATACACAGTGCAAATAGCATTCGCGTCTGTTCCCAGCAAGTACAGTAACTTGGACTGAAGAGCAGTTCCTGTTTTACTTAGTTTGCAATACTGAGTTGAACTCCATATGCGCCGTTTGAATAGGAAGCACAGTTCTTTTGTTCTGAGCTAGCTCACTGTACTGGCCCTATAGGAAACACAGTATAGTGCAAGAATGCCCGTTTCTCAAAAGCAGTGTGTTTTTCTTGTATGGCACACTAGGGTTCAGTTAAACTTCCTAAACGGAGTTGAATCACGTTCAGTTTCAATTTCTAGCAGCAAGGGTTCATTAAGGCTAAGAACAGCACTCTTGTGCTATTCTGGATATACACAGTGCAAATAGCATTCGCGTCTGTTCCCAGCAAGTACAGTGTATTGGACTGAAGAGAAACTCCTGTTTTACTTAGTTTCCAATACTGAATTGAACTACATATGCGCTTTTTAAGTGGGAAGCACAGTTCTTTTGTTCTGAGCTATCTCACTGTACTGGCCCTATAGGAAACACACTAGAGTGCAAGAATGCCGGTTTCTCAAAAGCAGAGTGTTTTTCTTGCATGGCAAAGTAGGGTTCAATTAAAATTCGTAAACGGAGTTGAATCACGTTCAGTTTCAAGTTCTAGCAGAAAGGGTTCATTCAGGCTAAGAACAGCACTCTTGTGCTATTCTGGCCATACACAGTGCAAATAGCATTCGCGTGTGTTCCCAGCAAGTACAGTGTATTGGACTGAAGAGAAGCTCCTATTTTACTTAGTTTCCAATACTGAGTTGAACTAGATATGCCCCGTTTGTGTAGGAAGCACAGTTCTTTTTCTGAGCTAGCTCACTGTACTGGCCCTATAGGAAACACAGTAGAGTGCAAGAATACCCGTTTCTCAAAAGCAGAGTGTTTTTCTTGCATGGCACACTAGGGTTCAGTTAAACTTCCTAAACGGAGTTGAATCACGTTCAGTTTCAAGTTCTAGCAGCAAGGGTTCATTCAGGTTAACAACAGCACTCTTGTGCTATTCTGGCCTTATCCAGTGCAGAAAGCATTAGCGTCTGTTCCCCGCAAGTACAGTGTCTTGGACTGAAGAGAAGCACCAGTTTTACTTAGTTTCCAATCCTGACTTGAACTAGATATGCCGCTTTTGTGTATGAAGCTCAGTTCTTTTGTTCTGAGATAGCTCACTGTACTGGCCCTATAGGAAACACAGTAAAGTGCAAGAATGCAAGTTTCTCAAAAGCAGAGTGTTTTTCTTGCATGGCACACTAGGGTTCAGTTAAACTTCCTAAACGGAGTTGAATCACGTTCAGTTTCAAGTTCTAGCAGCAAGGGTATATTCAGGCTAAGAAGAACACTCTTGTGCTATTCTGGCCATACACAGTACAAATAGCATTCGCGTCTGTTCCCAGCAAGTACAGTGTATTGGACTGAAGAGAAGCTCCTGTTTTACTTAGTTTCCAATCCTGAGTTGAACTACATATGCGCCGTTTGAATAGGAAGCACAGTTCTTTTGTTCTGAGCTAGCTCACTGTACTGGCCCTAGAGGAAACACAGTAGAGTGCAAGAATGCCCGTTTCTCAAAAGCAGAGTGTTTTTCGTGCATGGCACACTAGGCTTCAGTTAAATTTCCTAAACGGAGTTGAATCACGTTCAGTTTCAAGTTCTAGCAGCAAGGGTTCATTCAGGCTAAGAACAACACTCTTCTGCTATTCTGGCCATACAGAGTACAAATAGCATTCGTGCCTGTTCCCAGAAAGTACAGTGTATTGGACTGAAGAGAAGCTACTGTTTTACTTAGTTTCCAATCATGAGTTGAACTACATATGCGCCTTTTGTGGAGGAAGCACAGTTCTTTTGTTCTGAGCTAGCTCACTGTACTGGCCTTATAGGAAACACAGTAGAGTGCAAGAATGCCCGTTTCTTAAAAGCAGAGTGTTTTTCTTGCATGGCACACTAGGGTTCAATTAACATTCGTGAACGGAGTTTAATCACGTTCCGTTTAAAGTTCTAGCAGCAAGGGTTCATTCAGGCTAAGAAGAGCACTCTTGTACTATTCTGGCCATACACAGTGCAAATAGCATTCGCGTCTGTTCCCTGCAAGTACAGTGTATTGGACTGAAGAGATGCTCCTGTTTTAATTAGTTTCCAATACTGAGTTGAACTACATATGCGCTGTTTAAGTGGAAAGCACAGTTCTTTTGTTCTGAGCTAGCTCACTGTACTGGCCCTATAGGAAGCACAGTAGAGTGCAAGAATGCAGTTTCTCAAACGCAGATTGTTTATCGTGCATGGCACACTAGGGTTCAGTTAAACTTCCTAAACAGAGTTGAATCACGTTCAGTTTCAAGTTCTAGCAGCAAGGGATCATTCAGGCTAAGAAGAGCACTCTTGTGCTATTCTGGCCATACACAGTTTAATAGCATTCGCGTCTGTTCCCAGCAAGTACAGTGTATTGGATTGAAGAGAAGCTCCTGTTTTACTTAGTTTCCTATACTTAGTTGAACTAGATATGCCCCGTTTGTGTAGGAGGCACAGTTATTTTGTTCTGAGCTAGCTCACTGTACTGTCCCTATAGGAAACACTGTAGAGTGCAAGAATGCCCGTTTCTCAAAAGCAGAGTGTTTTTCTTGCATGGCACACTAGGGTTCAGGTAAACTTCCTAAACGGAGTTGAATCACGTTCAGTTTCAAGTTTTAGCAGCAAGGGTTCATTCAGGCTAAGAAGAACACTCTTGTGCTATTCTGGCCATACACAGTGCAAATAGCATTTGTGTCTGTTCCCAGCAAGTACAGTGTATTGGTCTGAAGAGAAGCTCCTTTCTTACTCAGTTTCCAATACTGAGTTGAACTAGATATGCCCCGTTCGTTTAGGAAGCACACTTCTCTTGTTCTGAACTAGCTCACTCTACTGGCCCTATAGGAAACACAGTAGAGTGCAAGAACGCCCGTTTCTCAAAAGCAGAGTGTTTTTCTTGCATGGCATACTAGGGTTCAATTAAAATTCCTAAACGGAGTTGAATCACGTTCAGATTCATGTTCTAGCAGCAAGGGTTCATTCAGGCTAAGAAGTGAACTCTTGTGGTATTCTGGCCGAACACAGTGTAAAAAGCATTCAAGTCTGTTCCCAGCAAGTACAGTGTTTGGACTGGAGAAGCTCCTGTTTTACTTAGTTTCCAATCCTGACTTGAACTAAATATGCCCCGTTTGTGTATGAAGCACAGTTCTTTGTTCTCAGTTGGCTCACTGTACTGGCCATATAGGAAACACAGTAGAGTGCAAGAATGCCCGTTTCTGAAAAGCAGTGTGTTTTTCTTGCATGGCACACTAGGGTTCAGTTAAACTTCCTAAGCGGAGTTGAATCACGTTCAGTTTCAAGTTCTAGCAGCAAGGGTTCATTCAGGCTAAGAACAGCACTCTTGTGCTATTCTGGATATACACAGTGCAAATAGCATTCGCGTCTGTTCCCAGCAAGTACAGTGTATTGGACTGAAGAGAAGCTCCTGTTTTATTTAGTTTCCAATACTGAATTGAACTACATATGCGCTTTTTAAGTAGGAAGCACAGTTCTTTTGTTCTGAGCTATCTCACTGTACTGGCCCTATAGGAAACACACTAGAGTGCAAGAATGCCCGTTTCTCAAAAGCAGTGTGTTTTTCTTGCATGGCACACTAGGGTTCAGTTAAACTTCCTAAACGGAGTTGAATCACGTTCAGTTTCAAGTTCTAGCAGCAAGGGTTCATTCAGGCTAAGAAGAGCACTCTTGTGCTATTCTGGCCATACACAGTGCAAATAGCATTCGCGTCTGTTCCCAGCAAGTACAGTAACTTGGACTGAAGAGCAGTTCCTGTTTTACTTAGTTTGCAATACTCAGTTGAACTACATATGCGCCGTTTGAATAGGAAGCACAGTTCTTTTGTTCTGAGCTAGCTCACTGTACTGGCCCTATAGGAAACACAGTATAGTGCAAGAATGCCCGTTTCTCAAAAGCAGTGTGTTTTTCTTGCATGGCACACTAGGGTTCAGTTAAACTTCCTAAACGGAGTTGAATCACGTTCAGTTTCAATTTCTAGCAGCAAGGGTTCATTCAGGCTAAGAACAGCACTCTTGTGCTATTCTGGATATACACAGTGCAAATAGCATTCGCGTCTGTTCCCAGCAAGTACAGTGTATTGGACTGAAGAGAAACTCCTGTTTTACTTAGTTTCCAATACTGAATTGAACTACATATGCGCTTTTTAAGTGGGAAGCACAGTTCTTTTGTTCTGAGCTATCTCACTGTACTGGCCCTATAGGAAACACACTAGAGTGCAAGAATGCCCGTTTCTCAAAAACAGAGTGTTTTTCTTGCATGGCACACTAGGGTTCAGTTAAACTTCCTAAACGAAGTTGAATCACGTTCAGTTTCAAGTTCTAGCAGCAAGGGTTCATTCAGGCTAAGAAGAGCACTCTTGTGCTATTCTGGCCATACACAGTGCAAATAGCATTCGCGTCTGTTCCCAGCAAGTACAGTAACTTGGAATGAAGAGCAGTTCCTGTTTTACTTAGTTTGCAATACTGAGTTGAACTACATATGCGCCGTTTGAATAGGAAGCACAGTTCTTTTGTTCTGAGCTAGCTCACTGTACTGGCCCTAAAGGAAACACAGTATAGTGCAAGAATGCCCGTTTCTCAAAAGCAGTGTGTTTTTCTTGCATGGCACACTAGGGTTCAGTTAAACTTCCTAAACGGAGTTGAATCACGTTCAGTTTCAATTTCTAGCAGCAAGGGTTCATTCAGGCTAAGAACAGCACTCTTGTGCTATTCTGGCCATACACAGTGCAAATAGCATTCGCGTGTGTTCCCAGCAAGTACAGTGTATTGGACTGAAGAGAAGCTCCTATTTTACTTAGTTTCCAATACTGAGTTGAACTAGATATGCCCCGTTTGTGTAGGAAGCACAGTTCTTTTTCTGAGCTAGCTCACTGTACTGGCCCTATAGGAAACACAGTAGAGTGCAAGAATACCCGTTTCTCAAAAGCAGAGTGTTTTTCTTGCATGGCACACTAGGGTTCAGTTAAACTTCCTAAACGGAGTTGAATCACGTTCAGTTTCAATTTCTAGCAGCAAGGGTTCATTCAGGCTAAGAACAGCACTCTTGTGCTATTCTGGATATACACAGTGCAAATAGCATTCGCGTCTGTTCCCAGCAAGTACAGTGTATTGGACTGAAGAGAAACTCCTGTTTTACTTAGTTTCCAATACTGAATTGAACTACATATGCGCTTTTTAAGTGGGAAGCACAGTTCTTTTGTTCTGAGCTATCTCACTGTACTGGCCCTATAGGAAACACACTAGAGTGCAAGAATGCCCGTTTCTCAAAAACAGAGTGTTTTTCTTGCATGGCACACTAGGGTTCAGTTAAACTTCCTAAACGGAGTTGAATCACGTTCAGTTTCAAGTTCTAGCAGCAAGGGTTCATTCAGGTTAACAACAGCAGTCTTGTGCTATTCTGGCCTTATCCAGCGCAGAAAGCATTAGCGTCTGTTCCCCGCAAGTACAGTGTCTTGGAATGAAGAGAAGCACCAGTTTTACTTAGTTTCCAATCCTGACTTGAACTAGATATGCCGCTTTTGTGTATGAAGCACAGTTCTTTTGTTCTGAGCTAGCTCACTGTACTGGCCCTAGAGGAAACACAGTAGAGTGCAAGAATGCCCGTTTCTCAAAAGCAGAGTGTTTTTCTTGCCTGGCACACTAGGGTTCAATTAAAATTCGTGAACGGAATTTAATCACATTTCGTTTAAAGTTCTAACAGCAAGGGTTCATTCAGGGTAAGAAGAGCACTCTTGTACTAATCTGGCCATACACAGTGCAAATAGCATTCGCGTCTGTTCCCTGCAAGTACAGTGTATTGGACTGAAGAGACGCTCCTGTTTTACTTAGTTTCCAATACTGAGTTGAACTAGATATGCCCCGTTTGTGTAGGAGGCACAGTTCTTTTGTTCTGAGCTAGCTCACTGTACTGGCCCTATAGGAAACACAGTAGAGTGCAAGAATGCCCGTTTCTCAAAAGCAGAGTGTTTTTCTGGCATGGCAAACTAGGGTTCAATTAAACTTCCTAAAAGGAGTTGAATCACGTTCAGTTTCAATTTCTAGAAGCAAGGGTTCATTCAGGTTAAGAACAGGATTCTTGTGCTATTCTGGATATACACAGTGCAAATAGCATTCGCGTCTGTTCTCAGCAAGTACAGTGTATTGGAATGAAGAGAAGCTCCTGTTTTACTTAGTTTCCAATACTCAGTTGAACTAGATATGCCCCGTTTGTGTAGGAAGCACAGTTCTTTTGTTCTGAGCTAGCTCACTGTACTGGCCCTATAGGAAACACAGTAGAGTGCAAGAATGCAAGTTTCTCAAAAGCAGAGTGTTTTTCTTGCATGGCACACTAGGGTTCAGTTAAACTTCCTAAACGGAGTTGAATCACGTTCAGTTTCAAGTTCTAGCAGCAAGGGTATATTCAGGCTAAGAAGAACACTCTTGTGCTATTCTGGCCATACACAGTACAAATAGCATTCGCGTCTGTTCCCAGCAAGTACAGTGTATTGGACTGAAGAGAAGCTCCTGTTTTACTTAGTTTCCAATCCTGAGTTGAACTACATATGCGCCTTTTGAATAGGAAGCACAGTTCTCTTGTTCTGAGCTAGCTCACTGTACTGGCCCTAGAGGAAACAAAGTATAGTCCAAGAATGCCCGTTTCTCAAAAGCAGTGTGTTTTTCTTGCATGGCACACTAGGGTTCAGTTAAACTTCCTAAACGGAGTTGAATCACGTTCAGATTCAAGTTCTAGCAGCAAGGGTTCATTCAGGCTAAGAACAGCACTCTTGTGCTATTCTGGATATACATAGTGCAAATAGCATTCGCGTCTGTTCCCAGCAAATACAGTGTATTGGACTGAAGAGAAGCTCCTGTTTTACTTAGTTTCCAATACTCAGTTGAACTAGATATGCGCTTTTTAAGTGGGAAGCACAGTTCTTTTGTTCTGAGCTATCTCACTGTACTGGCCCTATAGGAAACACACTAGAGTGCAAGAATGCCCGTTTCTCAAAAGCAGATTGTTTTTCTTGCATGGCACACTAGGGTTCAATTAAAATTCCTAAACGGAGTTGAATCACGTTCAGATTCAAGTTCTAGCAGCATGGGTTCATTCAGGCTAAGAAGAGCTCTCTTGTGCTATTCTGGCCATACACAGTGCAAATAGCATTTGCGTCTGTTCCCAGCAAGTACAGTGTATTGGTCTGAAGAGAAGCTCCTGTTTTACTTAGTTTCCAATACTGAGTTGAACTAGATATGCCCCGTTTGTGTAGGAAGCACAGTTCTTTTTCTGAGCTAGCTCACTGTACTGGCCCTATAGGAAACACAGTAGAGTGCAAGAATACCCGTTTCTCAAAAGCAGAGTGTTTTTCTTGCATGGCACACTAGGGTTCAGTTAAACTTCCTAAACGGAGTTGAATCACGTTCAGTTTCAAGTTCTAGCAGCAAGGGTTCATTCAGGTTAACAACAGCACTCTTGTGCTATTCTGGCCTTTCCCAGTGCAAAAAGCATTCTCGTCTGTTCCCAGCAAGTACAGTGTCTTGGACTGAAGAGAAGCGCCTGTTTTACTTAGTTTCCAATCCTGACTTGAACTAGATATGCCCCGTTTGTGTAGGAAGCACAGTTCTTTTGTTCTGAGCTAGCTCACTGTACTGGCCGTAGAGGAAACACAGTAGAGTGCAAGAATGCCCGTTTCTCAAAAGCAGAGTGTTTTTCTTGCATGGCACACTAGGGTTCAGTTAAACTTCCTAAACGGAGTTGAATCACGTTCAGTTTCAAGTTCTAGCAGCAAGGGTATATTCAGGCTAAGAAGAACACTCTTGTGCTATTCTGGCCATACACAGTACAAATAGCATTCGCGTCTGTTCCCAGCAAGTACAGTGTATTGGACTGAAGAGAAGCTCCTGTTTTACTTAGTTTCCAATCCTGAGTTGAACTACATATGCGCCGTTTGAATAGGAAGCACAGTTCTCTTGTTCTGAGCTAGCTCACTGTACTGGGCCTAGAGGAAACAAAGTATAGTCCAAGAATGCCCGTTTCTCAAAAGCAGTGTGTTTTTCTTGCATGGCACACTAGGGTTCAGTTAAACTTCCTAAACGGAGTTGAATCACGTTCAGTTTAAGGTTCTAGCAGCAAGGGTTCATTCAGGCTAAGAACAGCACTCTTGTGCTATTCTGGATATACATAGTGCAAATAGCATTCGCGTCTGTTCCCAGCAAGTACAGTGTATTGGACTGAAGAGAAGCTCCTGTTTTACTTAGTTTCCAATACTGAATTGAACTACATATGCGCTTTTTAAGTGGGAAGCACAGTTCTTTTGTTCTGAGCTATCTCACTGTACTGGCCCTATAGGAAACACACTAGAGTGCAAGAATGCCCGTTTCTCAAAAGCAGATTGTTTTTCTTGCATGGCACACTAGGGTTCAATTAATATTCCTAAACGGAGTTGAATCACGTTCAGATTCAAGTTCTAGCAGCATGGGTTCATTCAGGCTAAGAAGAGCACTCTTGTGCTATTCTGGCCATACACAGTGCAAATAGCATTTGCGTCTGTTCCCAGCAAGTACAGTGTATTGGTCTGAAGAGAAGCTCCTGTTTTACTTAGTTTCCAATACTGAGTTGAACTAGATATGCCCCGTTTGTTTAGGAAGCACAGTTCTTTTTCTGAGCTAGCTCACTGTACTGGCCCTATAGGAAACACAGTAGAGTGCAAGAATACCCGTTTCTCAAAAGCAGAGTGTTTTTCTTGCATGGCACACTAGGGTTCAGTTAAACTTCCTAAACGGAGTTGAATCACGTTCAGTTTCAAGTTCTAGCAGCAAGGGTTCATTCAGGTTAACAACAGCACTCTTGTGCTATTCTGGCCTTTCCCAGTGCAAAAAGCATTCGCGTCTGTTCCCAGCAAGTACAGTGTCTTGGACTGAAGAGAAGCGCCTGTTTTACTTAGTTTCCAATCCTGACTTGAACTAGATATGCCCCGTTTGTGTAGGAAGCACAGTTCTTTTGTTCTGAGCTAGCTCACTGTACTGGCCCTAGAGGAAACACAGTAGAGTGCAAGAATGCCCGTTTCTCAAAAGCAGAGTGTTTTTCTTGCATGGCACACTAGGGTTCAATTAAAATTCGTGAACGGAGTTTTAATCACGTTTCGTTTAAAGTTCTAACAGCAAGGGTTCATTCAGGCTAAGAAGAGCACTCTTGTACTAATCTGGCCATACACAGTGCAAATAGCATTCGCGTCTGTTCCCTGCAAGTACAGTGTATTAGACTGAAGAGACGCTCCTGTTTTACTTAGTTTCCAATACTGAGTTGAACTAGATATGCCCCGTTTGTGTAGGAGGCACAGTTCTTTTGTTCTGAGCTAGCTCACTGTACTGGCCCTATAGGAAACACAGTAGAGTGCAAGGATGCCCGTTTCTCAAAATGAGAGTGTTTTTCTTGCATGGCAAACTAGGGTTCAATTAAACTTCCTAAAAGGAGTTGAATCACGTTCAGTTTCAAGTTCTAGAAGCAAGGGTTCATTCAGGCTAAGAACAGGATTCTTGTGCTATTCTGGATATACACAGTTTAATAGCATTTGCGTCTGTTCCCAGCAAGTACAGTGTATTGGACTGAAGAGAAGCTCCTGTTTTACTTAGTTTCCAATACTGAGTTGAACTACATATTCGGCGTTTTTGTAGGAAGCACAGTTCTTTTTTTCTGAGCTAGCTCACTGTACTGGCCCTATAGGAAACACAGTAGAGTGCAAGAATGCCCGTTTCTCAAAAGCAGAGTGTTTTTCGTGCATGGCACACTAGGGTTCAGATAAACTTCCTAAAAGGAGTTGAATCACGTTCAGTTTCAAGTTCTAGCAGCAAGGGTTCATTCAGGTTAAGAACAGTACTCTTGTGCTATTCTGGCCATACACAGTGCAAATAGCATTTTCGTCTGTTCCCAGCAAGTACAGTGCATTGGTCTGAAGAGAAGCTCCTTTCTTACTCAGTTTCCAATACTGAGTTGAACTAGATATGCCCCGTTCGTTTAGGAAGCACACTTCTCTTGTTCTGAACTAGCTCACTCTACTGGCCCTATAGGAAACACAGTAGAGTGCAAGAACGCCCGTTTCTCAAAAGCAGAGTATTTTTCTTGCATGGCATACTAGGGTTCAATTAAAATTCCTAAATGGAGTTGAATCACGTTCAGATTCATGTTCTAGCAGCAAGGGTTCATTCAGGCTAAGAAGTGAACTCTTGTGGTATTCTGGCCATACACAGTGTAAATAGCATTCGCGTCTGTTCCCAGCAAGTAAAGTGTCTTGGACTGGAGAAGCTCCTGTTTTACTTAGTTTCCAATCCTGAGTTGAACTAGATATGCCCCGTTTGTGTAGGAAGCACAGTATTTTTGTTCTGAGCAAGCTTACTGTACTGGCCCTATAGGAAACACAGTAGAGTGCAAGAATGCCCGTTTCTCAAAAGCAGAGTGTTTTTCTTGCATGGAACACTAGAGTTCAATTAAAATTCCTAAACGGAGTTGAATCACGTTCAGATTCATGTTCTAGCAGCAAGGGTTCATTCAGGCTAAGAAGTGAACTCTTGTGGTATTCTGGCCATACACAGTGTAAATAGCATTCGCGTCTGTTCCCAGCAAGTAAAGTGTCTTGGACTGGAGAAGCTCCTGTTTTACTTAGTTTCCAATCCTGAGTTGAACTAGATATGCCCCGTTTGTGTAGGAGGCACAGTTCTTTTGTTCTGAGCTAGCTCACTGTACTGGCCCTATAGGAAACACAGTAGAGTGCAAGAATGCCCGTTTCTCAAAAGCAGAGTGTTTTTCTGGCATGGCAAACTAGGGTTCAATTAAACTTCCTAAAAGGAGTTGAATCACGTTCAGTTTCAATTTCTAGAAGCAAGGGTTCATTCAGGTTAAGAACAGGATTCTTGTGCTATTCTGGATATACACAGTGCAAATAGCATTCGCGTCTGTTCTCAGCAAGTACAGTGTATTGGAATGAAGAGAAGCTCCTGTTTTACTTAGTTTCCAATACTCAGTTGAACTAGATATGCCCCGTTTGTGTAGGAAGCACAGTTCTTTTGTTCTGAGCTAGCTCACTGTACTGGCCCTATAGGAAACACAGTAGAGTGCAAGAATGCAAGTTTCTCAAAAGCAGAGTGTTTTTCTTGCATGGCACACTAGGGTTCAGTTAAACTTCCTAAACGGAGTTGAATCACGTTCAGTTTCAAGTTCTAGCAGCAAGGGTATATTCAGGCTAAGAAGAACACTCTTGTGCTATTCTGGCCATACACAGTACAAATAGCATTCGCGTCTGTTCCCAGCAAGTACAGTGTATTGGACTGAAGAGAAGCTCCTGTTTTACTTAGTTTCCAATCCTGAGTTGAACTACATATGCGCCTTTTGAATAGGAAGCACAGTTCTCTTGTTCTGAGCTAGCTCACTGTACTGGCCCTAGAGGAAACAAAGTATAGTCCAAGAATGCCCGTTTCTCAAAAGCAGTGTGTTTTTCTTGCATGGCACACTAGGGTTCAGTTAAACTTCCTAAACGGAGTTGAATCACGTTCAGTTTCAAGTTCTAGCAGCAAGGGTTCATTCAGGCTAAGAACAGCACTCTTGTGCTATTCTGGATATACATAGTGCAAATAGCATTCGCGTCTGTTCCCAGCAAATACAGTGTATTGGACTGAAGAGAAGCTCCTGTTTTACTTAGTTTCCAATACTCAGTTGAACTAGATATGCGCTTTTTAAGTGGGAAGCACAGTTCTTTTGTTCTGAGCTATCTCACTGTACTGGCCCTATAGGAAACACACTAGAGTGCAAGAATGCCCGTTTCTCAAAAGCAGATTGTTTTTCTTGCATGGCACACTAGGGTTCAATTAAAATTCCTAAACGGAGTTGAATCACGTTCAGATTCAAGTTCTAGCAGCATGGGTTCATTCAGGCTAAGAAGAGCTCTCTTGTGCTATTCTGGCCATACACAGTGCAAATAGCATTTGCGTCTGTTCCCAGCAAGTACAGTGTATTGGTCTGAAGAGAAGCTCCTGTTTTACTTAGTTTCCAATACTGAGTTGAACTAGATATGCCCCGTTTGTGTAGGAAGCACAGTTCTTTTTCTGAGCTAGCTCACTGTACTGGCCCTATAGGAAACACAGTAGAGTGCAAGAATACCCGTTTCTCAAAAGCAGAGTGTTTTTCTTGCATGGCACACTAGGGTTCAGTTAAACTTCCTAAACGGAGTTGAATCACGTTCAGTTTCAAGTTCTAGCAGCAAGGGTTCATTCAGGTTAACAACAGCACTCTTGTGCTATTCTGGCCTTTCCCAGTGCAAAAAGCATTCTCGTCTGTTCCCAGCAAGTACAGTGTCTTGGACTGAAGAGAAGCGCCTGTTTTACTTAGTTTCCAATCCTGACTTGAACTAGATATGCCCCGTTTGTGTAGGAAGCACAGTTCTTTTGTTCTGAGCTAGCTCACTGTACTGGCCGTAGAGGAAACACAGTAGAGTGCAAGAATGCCCGTTTCTCAAAAGCAGAGTGTTTTTCTTGCATGGCACACTAGGGTTCAGTTAAACTTCCTAAACGGAGTTGAATCACGTTCAGTTTCAAGTTCTAGCAGCAAGGGTATATTCAGGCTAAGAAGAACACTCTTGTGCTATTCTGGCCATACACAGTACAAATAGCATTCGCGTCTGTTCCCAGCAAGTACAGTGTATTGGACTGAAGAGAAGCTCCTGTTTTACTTAGTTTCCAATCCTGAGTTGAACTACATATGCGCCGTTTGAATAGGAAGCACAGTTCTCTTGTTCTGAGCTAGCTCACTGTACTGGGCCTAGAGGAAACAAAGTATAGTCCAAGAATGCCCGTTTCTCAAAAGCAGTGTGTTTTTCTTGCATGGCACACTAGGGTTCAGTTAAACTTCCTAAACGGAGTTGAATCACGTTCAGTTTAAGGTTCTAGCAGCAAGGGTTCATTCAGGCTAAGAACAGCACTCTTGTGCTATTCTGGATATACATAGTGCAAATAGCATTCGCGTCTGTTCCCAGCAAGTACAGTGTATTGGACTGAAGAGAAGCTCCTGTTTTACTTAGTTTCCAATACTGAATTGAACTACATATGCGCTTTTTAAGTGGGAAGCACAGTTCTTTTGTTCTGAGCTATCTCACTGTACTGGCCCTATAGGAAACACACTAGAGTGCAAGAATGCCCGTTTCTCAAAAGCAGATTGTTTTTCTTGCATGGCACACTAGGGTTCAATTAATATTCCTAAACGGAGTTGAATCACGTTCAGATTCAAGTTCTAGCAGCATGGGTTCATTCAGGCTAAGAAGAGCACTCTTGTGCTATTCTGGCCATACACAGTGCAAATAGCATTTGCGTCTGTTCCCAGCAAGTACAGTGTATTGGTCTGAAGAGAAGCTCCTGTTTTACTTAGTTTCCAATACTGAGTTGAACTAGATATGCCCCGTTTGTTTAGGAAGCACAGTTCTTTTTCTGAGCTAGCTCACTGTACTGGCCCTATAGGAAACACAGTAGAGTGCAAGAATACCCGTTTCTCAAAAGCAGAGTGTTTTTCTTGCATGGCACACTAGGGTTCAGTTAAACTTCCTAAACGGAGTTGAATCACGTTCAGTTTCAAGTTCTAGCAGCAAGGGTTCATTCAGGTTAACAACAGCACTCTTGTGCTATTCTGGCCTTTCCCAGTGCAAAAAGCATTCGCGTCTGTTCCCAGCAAGTACAGTGTCTTGGACTGAAGAGAAGCGCCTGTTTTACTTAGTTTCCAATCCTGACTTGAACTAGATATGCCCCGTTTGTGTAGGAAGCACAGTTCTTTTGTTCTGAGCTAGCTCACTGTACTGGCCCTAGAGGAAACACAGTAGAGTGCAAGAATGCCCGTTTCTCAAAAGCAGAGTGTTTTTCGTGCATGGCACACTAGGCTTCAGTTAAATTTCCTAAACGGAGTTGAATCACGTTCAGTTTCAAGTTCTAGCAGCAAGGGTTCATTCAGGCTAAGAACAACACTCTTCTGCTATTCTGGCCATACAGAGTACAAATAGCATTCGTGCCTGTTCCCAGAAAGTACAGTGTATTGGACTGAAGAGAAGCTACTGTTTTACTTAGTTTCCAATCCTGAGTTGAACTACATATTTGCCTTTTGTGGAGGAAGCACAGTTCTTTTGTTCTGAGCTAGCTCACTGTACTGGCCCTATAGGAAACACTGTATAGTGCAAGATTGCCCGTTTCTCAAAAGCAGAGTGTTTTTCTTGCATGGCACACTAGGGTTCAATTAAAATTCGTGAACGGAGTTTTAATCACGTTTCGTTTAAAGTTCTAACAGCAAGGGTTCATTCAGGCTAAGAAGAGCACTCTTGTACTAATCTGGCCATACACAGTGCAAATAGCATTCGCGTCTGTTCCCTGCAAGTACAGTGTATTAGACTGAAGAGACGCTCCTGTTTTACTTAGTTTCCAATACTGAGTTGAACTAGATATGCCCCGTTTGTGTAGGAGGCACAGTTCTTTTGTTCTGAGCTAGCTCACTGTACTGGCCCTATAGGAAACACAGTAGAGTGCAAGGATGCCCGTTTCTCAAAATGAGAGTGTTTTTCTTGCATGGCAAACTAGGGTTCAATTAAACTTCCTAAAAGGAGTTGAATCACGTTCAGTTTCAAGTTCTAGAAGCAAGGGTTCATTCAGGCTAAGAACAGGATTCTTGTGCTATTCTGGATATACACAGTGCAAATAGCATTCACGTCTGTTCCCAGCAAGTACAGTGTATTGGAATGAAGAGAAGATCCTGTTTTACTTAGTTTCCAATACTCAGTTGAACTAGATATGCCCCGTTTGTGTAGCAAGCACAGTTCTTTTGTTCTGAGCTAGCTCACTGTACTGGCCTTATAGGAAACACAGTAGAGTGCAAGAATGCAAGTTTCTCAAAAGCAGAGTGTTTTTCTTGCATGGCACACTAGGGTTCAGTTAAACTTCCTAAACGGAGTTGAATCACGTTCAGTTTCAAGTTCTAGCAGCAAGGGTTCATTCAGGTTAACAACAGCACTCTTGTGCTATTCTGGCCTTTCCCAGTGCAAAAAGCATTCGCGTCTGTTCCCAGCAAGTACAGTGTCTTGGACTGAAGAGAAGCGCCTGTTTTACTTAGTTTCCAATCCTGACTTGAACTAGATATGCCCCGTTTGTGTAGGAAGCACAGTTCTTTTGTTCTGAGCTAGCTCATTGTACTGGCCCTAGAGGAAACACAGTAGAGTGCAAGAATGCCCGTTTCTCAAAAGCAGAGTGTTTTTCGTGCATGGCACACTAGGCTTCAGTTAAACTTCCTAAACGGAGTTGAATCACGTTCAGTTTCAAGTTCTAGCAGCAAGGGTTCATTCAGGCTAAGAACAGCACTCTTGTGCTATTCTGGATATACACAGTGCAAATAGCATTCGCGTCTGTTCCCAAAGTACAGTGTATTGGACTGAAGAGACGCTCCTGTTTTACTTAGTTTCCAATACTGAGTTGAACTAGATATGCCCCGTTTGTGTAGGAGGCACAGTTCTTTTGTTCTAAGCTAGCTCACTGTACTGGCCCTATAGGAAACACAGTAGAGTGCAAGAATGCCCGTTTCTCAAAAGCAGAGTGTTTTTCTTGCATGGCAAACTACGGTTCAATTAAATTTCCTAAAAGGAGTTGAATCACGTTCAGTTTCAAGTTCTAGAAGCAAGGGTTCATTCAGACTAAGAACAGCACTCTTGTGCTATTTTGGCCATATACAGTGCAAATAGCATTCGCGTCTGTTCCCAGCAAGTACAGTGTATTGCACTGACGAGAAGCTCCTGTTTTACTTAGTTTCCAATACTGAGTTCACCAGATATGCCCCGTTTGTGTAGGAAGCACAGTTCTTTTGTTCTGAGTTAGCTCACTGTACTGGCCCTATAGGAAATACAGTAGAGTCCAAGAGTGCCAGTTTCTCAAAAGCAAATATTTTTTCTTGCATGGCACACTAGGGTTCAGTTAAACTTCCTAAATGGAGTTGAATCACGTTCAGTTTCAAGTTCTAGCAGCAAGGGCTCATTCAGTCTAAGAAGAGCACTCTTGTGCTATTCTGGCCATACACACTTTAATAGCATTCGCGTCTGTTCCCAGCAAGTACAGTGTATTGGACTGAAGAGAAGCTCCTGTTTTAATTAGTTTCCAATACTGAGTTGAACCTCATATGCGCCGTTTATGTAGGAATCACAGTTCTTTTGTTCTGAGCTAGCTCACTGTACTGGCTCTATAGGAAACACAGTAGAGTGCAAGAATGCCCGTTTCTCAAAAGCAGAGTGTTTTTCTTGCATGGCACACTAGGGTTCAATTAAAATTCCTAAATGTAGTTGAATCACGTTCAGTTTCAAGTTCGAGCAGCAAGGGTTCATTAAGGTTAACAACAGCACTCTTGTGCTATTCTGGCCATACACAGTGCAAATAGCATTCGCGTCTGTTCCGAGCAAGTACAGTGTATTGGACTGAAGAGAAGCTCCTGTTTTACTTAGTTTCCAATACTGAGTTGAACTAGATATGCCCCGTTTGTGTAGGAAGCACAGTTCTTTTGTTCTGAGCTAGCTCACTGTACTGGCCCTATAGCAAACACAGTAGAGTGCAAGAATGCCCGTTTCTCAAAAGCAGAGTGTTTTTCTTGCATGGCACACTAGGGTTCAGTTAAACTTCCTAAACGGAGTTGAATCACGTTCAGATTCATGTTCTAGCAGCAAGGGTTCATTCAGGCTAAGAAGTGAACTCTTGTGGTATTCTGGCCAACACAGTGTAAATAGCATTCGCGTCTGTTCCCAGCAAGTACAGTAACTTGGACTGAAGAGCAGCTCCTGTTTTACTTAGTTTGCAATACTGAGTTGAACTACATATGCGCCGTTTGAATAGGAAGCACAGTTCTTTTGTTCTGAGCTAGCTCACAGTACTGGCCCTATAGGAAACACAGTATAGTGCAAGAATGCCCGTTTCTCAAAAGCAGTGTGTTTTTCTTGCATGGCACACTAGGGTTCAGTTAAACTTCCTAAACGGAGTTGAATCACGTTCAGTTTCAAGTTCGAGCAGCAAGGGTTCATTCAGGCTAAGAACAGCACTCTTTTGCTATTCTGGATATACACAGTGCAAATATAATTCGTGTCTGTTCCCAGCAAGTACAGTGTACTGGACTGAAGAGAAGCTCCTGTTTTACTTAGTTTCCAATACTGAATTGAACTACATATGTGCTTTTTAAGTGGGAAGCACAGTTCTTTTGTTCTGAGCTATCTCACTGTACTGGCCCTATAGGAAACACACTAGAGTGCAAGAATGCCCGTTTCTCAAAAGCAGAGTGTTTTTCTTGCATGGCACACTAGGGTTCAATTAAAATTCCTAAACGGAGTTGAATCACGTTCAGATTCAAGTTCTAGCAGCAAGGGTTCATTCAGTCTAATAAGAGCACTCTTGTGCTATTCTGGCCATACACAGTGCAAATAGCATTTGCATCTGTTCCCAGCAAGTACAGTGTATTGGTCTGAAGAGAAGCTCCTGTTTTACTTAGTTTCCAATATTGAGTTGAACTAGATATGCCCCGTTTGTGTAGGAAGCACAGTTCTTTTGTTCTGAGCTAGCTCACTGTACTGGCCCTAGAGGAAACACAGTAGAGTGCAAGAATGCCCGTTTCTAAAAGCAGAGTGTTTTTCGTGCATGGCACACTAGGCTTCAGTTAAATTTCCTAAACGGAGTTGAATCACGTTCAGTTTCAAGTTCTAGCAGCAAGGGTTCATTCAGGCTAAGAACAACACTCTTCTGCTATTCTGGCCATACAGAGTACAAATAGCATTCGTGCCTGTTCCCAGCAAGTACAGTGTATTGGATTGAAGAGAAGCTCCTGTTTTACTTAGTTTCCTATACTTAGTTGAACTAGATATGCCCCGTTTGTGTAGGAGGCACAGTTATTTTGTTCTGAGCTAGCTCACTGTACTGTCCCTATAGGAAACACTGTAGAGTGCAAGAATGCCCGTTTCTCAAAAGCAGAGTGTTTTTCTTGCATGGCACACTAGGGTTCAATTAAAATTCCTAAACGGAGTTGAATCACGTTCAGATTCAAGTTCTAGCAGCAAGGGTTCATTCAGGCTAATAAGAGCACTCTTGTGCTATTCTGGCCATACACAGTGCAAATAGCATTTGCATCTGTTCCCAGCAAGTACAGTGTATTGGTCTGAAGAGAAGCTCCTCTTTTACTTAGTTTCCAATATTGAGTTGAACTAGATATGCCCCGTTTGTGTAGGAAGCACAGTTCTTTTTCTGAGCTAGCTCACTGTACTGGCCCTATAGGAAACACAGTAGAGTGCAAGAATACCCGTTTCTCAAAAGCAGAGTGTTTTTCTTGCATGGCACACTAGGGTTCAGTTAATTTCCTAAACGGAGTTGAATCACGTTCAGTTTCAAGTTCTAGCAGCAAGGTTTCATTCAGGTTAACAACAGCACTCTTGTGCTATTCTGGCCTTTCCCAGGGCAAAAAGCATTCGCGTCTGTTCCCAGCAAGTACAGTGTCTTGTACTGAAGAGAAGCGCCTGTTTTACTTAGTTTCCAATCCTGACTTGAACTAGATATGCCCCGTTTGTGTAGGAAGCACAGTTCTTTTGTTCTGAGCTAGCTCACTGTACTGGCCCTAGAGGAAACACAGTAGAGTGCAAGAATGCCCGTTTCTCAAAAGCAGAGTGTTTTTCGTGCATGGCACACTAGGCTTCAGTTAAATTTCCTAAACGGAGTTGAATCACGTTCAGTTTCAAGTTCTAGCAGCAAGGGTTCATTCAGGCTAAGAACAACACTCTTCTGCTATTCTGGCCATACAGAGTACAAATAGCATTCGTGCCTGTTCCCAGAAAGTACAGTGTATTGGATTGAAGAGAAGCTACTGTTTTACTTAGTTTCCAATCATGAGTTGAACTACATATGCGCCTTTTGTGGAGGAAGCACAGTTCTTTTGTTCTGAGCTAGCTCACTGTACTGGCCTTATAGGAAACACAGTAGAGTGCAAGAATGCCCGTTTCTTAAAAGCAGAAAGTTTTTCTTGCAATGCACACTAGTGTTCAATTAACATTCGTGAACGGAGTTTAATCACGTTCCGTTTAAAGTTCTAGCAGCAAGGGTTCATTCAGGCTAAGAAGAGCACTCTTGTACTATTCTGGCCATACACAGTGCAAATAGCATTCGCGTCTGTTCCCTGCAAGTACAGTGTATTGGACTGAAGAGATGCTCCTGTTTTAATTAGTTTCCAATACTGAGTTGAACTACATATGCGCTGTTTAAGTGGAAAGCACAGTTCTTTTGTTCTGAGCTAGCTCACTGTACTGGCCCTATAGGAAGCACAGTAGAGTGCAAGAATGCAGTTTCTCAAAAGCAGAGTGTTTATCGTGCATGGCACACTAGGGTTCAGTTAAACTTCCTAAACAGAGTTGAATCACGTTCAGTTTCAAGTTCTAGCAGCAAGGGATCATTCAGGCTAAGAAGAGCACTCTTGTGCTATTCTGGCCATACACAGTTTAATAGCATTCGCGTCTGTTCCCAGCAAGTACAGTGTATTGGATTGAAGAGAAGCTCCTGTTTTACTTAGTTTCCTATACTTAGTTGAACTAGATATGCCCCGTTTGTGTAGGAGGCACAGTTATTTTGTTCTGAGCTAGCTCACTGTACTGTCCCTTTAGGAAACACTGTAGAGTACAAGAATGCCCGTTTCTCAAAAGCAGAGTGTTTTTCTTGCATGGCACACTAGGGTTCAGGTAAACTTCCTAAACGGAGTTGAATCACGTTCAGTTTCAAGTTCTAGCAGCAAGGGTTCATTCAGGCTAAGAAGAACACTCTTGTGCTATTCTGGCCATACACAGTGCAAATAGCATTTGCGTCTGTTCCCAGCAAGTACAGTGTATTGGTCTGAAGAGAAGCTCCTTTCTTACTCAGTTTCCAATACTGAGTTGAACTAGATATGCCCCGTTCGTTTAGGAAGCACACTTCTCTTGTTCTGAACTAGCTCACTCTACTGGCCCTATAGGAAACACAGTAGAGTGCAAGAACTCCCGTTTCTCAAAAGCAGAGTGTTTTTCTTGCATGGCATACTAGGGTTCAATTAAAATTCCTAAACGGAGTTGAATCACGTTCAGATTCATGTTCTAGCAGCAAGGGTTCATTCAGGCTAAGAAGTGAACTCTTGTGGTATTCTGGCCGAACACAGTGTAAAAAGCATTCGCGTCTGTTCCCAGCAAGTACAGTGTTTGGACTGGAGAAGCTCCTGTTTTACTTAGTTTCCAATCCTGACTTGAACTAGATATGCCCCGTTTGTGTATGAAGCACAGTTCATTGTTCTCAGTTGGCTCACTGTACTGGCCATATAGGAAACACAGTAGAGTGCAAGAATGCCCGTTTCTGAAAAGCAGTGTGTTTTTCTTGCATGGCACACTATGGTTCAGTTAAACTTCCTAAGCGGAGTTGAATCACGTTCAGTTTCAAGTTCTAGCAGCAAGGATTCATTCAGGCTAAGAACAGCACTCTTGTGCTATTCTGGATATACACAGTGCAAATAGCATTCGCGTCTGTTCCCAGCAAGTACAGTGTATTGGACTGAAGAGAAGCTCCTGTTTTATTTAGTTTCCAATACTGAATTGAACTACATATGCGCTTTTTAAGTAGGAAGCACAGTTCTTTTGTTCTGAGCTATCTCACTGTACTGGCCCTATAGGAAACACACTAGAGTGCAAGAATGCCCGTTTCTCAAAAACAGAGTGTTTTTCTTGCATGGCACACTAGGGTTCAGTTATACTTCCTAAACGGAGTTGAATCACGTTCAGTTTCAAGTTCTAGCAGCAAGGGTTCATTCAGGCTAAGAAGAGCACTCTTGTGCTATTCTGGCCATACACAGTGCAAATAGCATTCGCGTCTGTTCCCAGCAAGTACAGTGTCTTGGACTGAAGAGCAGTTCCTGTTTTACTTAGTTTGCAATACTGAGTTGAACTCCATATGCGCCGTTTGAATAGGAAGCACAGTTCTTTTGTTCTGAGCTAGCTCACTGTACTGGCCCTATAGGAAACACAGTATAGTGCAAGAATGCCCGTTTCTCAAAAGCAGTGTGTTTTTCTTGCATGGCACACTAGGGTTCAGTTAAACTTCCTAAACGGAGTTGAATCACGTTCAGTTTCAATTTCTAGCAGCAAGGGTTCATTCAGGCTAAGAACAGCACTCTTGTGCTATTCTGGATATACACAGTGCAAATAGCATTCGCGTCTGTTCCCAGCAAGTACAGTGTATTGGACTGAAGAGAAACTCCTGTTTTACTTAGTTTCCAATACTGAATTGAACTACATATGCGCTTTTTAAGTGGGAAGCACAGTTCTTTTGTTCTGAGCTATCTCACTGTACTGGCCCTATAGGAAACACACTAGAGTGCAAGAATGCCCGTTTCTCAAAAGCAGAGTGTTTTTCTTGCATGGCAAAGTAGGGTTCAATTAAAATTCGTAAACGGAGTTGAATCACGTTCAGTTTCAAGTTCTAGCAGAAAGGGTTCATTCAGGCTAAGAACAGCACTCTTGTGCTATTCTGGCCATACACAGTGCAAATAGCATTCGCGTGTGTTCCCAGCAAGTACAGTGTATTGGACTGAAGAGAAGCTCCTATTTTACTTAGTTTCCAATACTGAGTTGAACTAGATATGCCCCGTTTGTGTAGGAAGCACAGTTCTTTTTCTGAGCTAGCTCACTGTACTGGCCCTATAGGAAACACAGTAGAGTGCAAGAATACCCGTTTCTCAAAAGCAGAGTGTTTTTCTTGCATGGCACACTAGGGTTCAGATAAACTTCCTAAACGGAGTTGAATCACGTTCAGTTTCAAGTTCTAGCAGCAAGGGTTCATTCAGGTTAACAACAGCACTCTTGTGCTATTCTGGCCTTATCCAGTGCAGAAAGCATTAGCGTCTGTTCCCTGCAAGTACAGTGTCTTGGACTGAAGAGAAGCACCAGTTTTACTTAGTTTCCAATCCTGACTTGAACTAGATATGCCGCTTTTGTGTATGAAGCACAGTTCTTTTGTTCTGAGATAGCTCACTGTACTGGCCCTATAGGAAACACAGTAGAGTGCAAGAATGCAAGTTTCTCAAAAGCAGAGTGTTTTTCTTGCATGGCACACTAGGGTTCAGTTAAACTTCCTAAACGGAGTTGAATCACGTTCAGTTTCAAGTTCTAGCAGCAAGGGTATATTCAGGCTAAGAAGAACACTCTTGTGCTATTCTGGCCATACACAGTACAAATAGCATTCGCGTCTGTTCCCAGCAAGTACAGTGTATTGGACTGAAGAGAATCTCCTGTTTTACTTAGTTTCCAATCCTGAGTTGAACTACATATGCGCCGTTTGAATAGGAAGCACAGTTCTTTTGTTCTGAGCTAGCTCACTGTACTGGCCCTAGAGGAAACAAAGTATAGTGCAAGAATGCCCGTTTCTCAAAAGCTGTGTGTTTTTCTTGCATGGCACACTAGGGTTCAGTTAAACTTCCTAAACGGAGTTGAATCACGTTCAGTTTCAAGTTCTAGCAGCAAGGGTTCATTCAGGCTAAGAACAGCACTCTTGTGCTATTCTGGATATACACAGTGCAAATAGCATTCGCGTCTGTTCCCAGCAAGTACAGTGTATTGGACTGAAGAGAAGCTCCTGTTTTACTTAGTTTCCAATACTGAATTGAACTACATATGCGCTTTTTAAGTGGGAAGCACAGTTCTTTTGTTCTGAGCTATCTCACTGTACTGGCCCTATAGGAAACACACTAGAGTGCAAGAATGCCCGTTTTTCAAAAGCAGAGTGTTTTTCTTGCATGGCACACTAGGGTTCAATTAAAATTCCTAAACGGAGTTGAATCACGTTCAGATTCAAGTTCTAGCAGCAAGGGTTCATTCAGGCTAATAAGAGCACTCTTGTGCTATTCTGGCCATACACAGTGCAAATAGCATTTGCATCTGTTCCCAGCAAGTACAGTGTATTGGTCTGAAGAGAAGCTCCTGTTTTACTTAGTTTCCAATACTGAGTTGAACTAGATATGCCCCGTTTGTGTAGGAAGCACAGTTCTTTTTCTGAGCTAGCTCACTGTACTGGCCCTATAGGAAACACAGTAGAGTGCAAGAATACCCGTTTCTCAAAAGCAGAGTGTTTTTCTTGCATGGCACACTAGGGTTCAGTTAAACTTCCTAAACGGAGTTGAATCACGTTCAGTTTCAAGTTCTAGCAGCAAGGTTTCATTCAGGTTAACAACAGCACTCTTGTGCTATTCTGGCCTTACCCAGGGCAAAAAGCATTCGCGTCTGTTCCCAGCAAGTACAGTGTCTTGTACTGAAGAGAAGCGCCTGTTTTACTTAGTTTCCAATCCTGACTTGAACTAGATATGCCCCGTTTGTGTAGGAAGCACAGTTCTTTTGTTCTGAGCTAGCTCACTGTACTGGCCCTAGAGGAAACACAGTAGAGTGCAAAAATGCCCGTTTCTCAAAAGCAGAGTGTTTTTCGTGCATGGCACACTAGGCTTCAGTTAAATTTCCTAAACGGAGTTGAATCACGTTCAGTTTCATGTTCTAGCAGCAAGGGTTCATTCAGGCTAAGAACAACACTCTTCTGCTATTCTGGCCATACAGAGTACAAATAGCATTCGTGCCTGTTCCCAGAAAGTACAGTGTATTGGATTGAAGAGAAGCTACTGTTTTACTTAGTTTCCAATCATGAGTTGAACTACATATGCGCCTTTTGTGGAGGAAGCACAGTTCTTTTGTTCTGAGCTAGCTCACTGTACTGGCCTTATAGGAAACACAGTAGAGTGCAAGAATGCCCGTTTCTTAAAAGCAGAGTGTTTTTCTTGCATGGCACACTAGGGTTCAATTAACATTCGTGAATGGAGTTTAATCACGTTCCGTTTAAAGTTCTAGCAGCAAGGGTTCATTCAGGCTAAGAAGAGCACTCTTGTACTATTCTGGCCATACACAGTGCAAATAGCATTCGCGTCTGTTCCCTGCAAGTACAGTGTATTGGACTGAAGAGATGCTGCTGTTTTAATTAGTTTCCAATACTGAGTTGAACTACATATGCGCTGTTTAAGTGGAAAGCACAGTTCTTTTGTTCTGAGCTAGCTAACTGTACTGGCCCTATAGGAAGCACAGTAGAGTGCAAGAATGCAGTTTCTCAAAAGCAGAGTGTTTATCGTGCATGGCACACTAGGGTTCAGTTAAACTTCCTAAACAGAGTTGAATCACGTTCAGTTTCAAGTTCTAGCAGCAAGGGATCATTCAGGCTAAGAAGAGCACTCTTGTGCTATTCTGGCCATACACAGTTTAATAGCATTCGCGTCTGTTCCCAGCAAGTACAGTGTATTGGATTGAAGAGAAGCTCCTGTTTTTCTTAGTTTCCTATACTTAGTTGAACTAGATATGCCACGTTTGTGTAGGAGGCACAGTTATTTTGTTCTGAGCTAGCTCACTGTACTGTCCCTATAGGAAACACTGTAGAGTGCAAGAATGCCCGTTTCTCAAAAGCAGAGTGTTTTTCTTGCATGGCACACTAGGGTTCAGGTAAACTTCCTAAACGGAGTTGAATCACGTTCAGTTTCAAGTTCTAGCAGCAAGGGTTCATTCAGGCTAAGAAGAACACTCTTGTGCTATTCTGGCCATACACAGTGCAAATAGCATTTGCGTCTGTTCCCAGCAAGTACAGTGTATTGGTCTGAAGAGAAGCTCCTTTCTTACTCAGTTTCCAATACTGAGTTGAACTAGATATGCCCCGTTCGTTTAGGAAGCACACTTCTCTTGTTCTGAGCTAGCTCACTCTACTGGCCCTATAGGAAACACAGTAGAGTGCAAGAACTCCCGTTTCTCAAAAGCAGAGTGTTTTTCTTGCATGGCATACTAGGGTTCAATTAAAATTCCTAAACGGAGTTGAATCCCGTTCAGATTCATGTTCTAGCAGCAAGGGTTCATTCAGGCTAAGAAGTGAACTCTTGTGGTATTCTGGCCGAACACAGTGTAAAAAGCATTCGCGTCTGTTCCCAGCAAGTACAGTGTTTGGACTGGAGAAGCTCCTGTTTTACTTAGTTTCCAATCCTGACTTGAACTAGATATGCCCCGTTTGTGTATGAAGCACAGTTCTTTGTTCTCAGTTGGCTCACTGTACTGGCCATATAGGAAACACAGTAGAGTGCAAGAATGCCCGTTTCTGAAAAGCAGTGTGTTTTTCTTGCATGGCACACTAGGGTTCAGTTAAACTTCCTAAGCGGAGTTTAATCAGGTTCAGTTTCAAGTTCTAGCAGCAAGGGTTCATTCAGGCTAAGAACAGCACTCTTGTGCTATTCTGGATATACACAGTGCAAATAGCATTCGCGTCTGTTCCCAGCAAGTACAGTGTATTGGACTGAAGAGAAGCTCCTGTTTTATTTAGTTTCCAATACTGAATTGAACTACATATGCGCTTTTTAAGTAGGAAGCACAGTTCTTTTGTTCTGAGCTATCTCACTGTACTGGCCCTATAGGAAACACACTAGAGTGCAAGAATGCCCGTTTCTCAAAAACAGAGTGTTTTTCTTGCATGGCACACTAGGGTTCAGTTAAACTTCCTAAACGGAGTTGAATCACGTTCAGTTTCAAGTTCTAGCAGCAAGGCTTCATTCAGGCTAAGAAGAGCACTCTTGTGCTATTCTGGCCATACACAGTGCAAATAGCATTCGCGTCTGTTCCCAGCAAGTACAGTAACTTGGACTGAAGAGCAGTTCCTGTTTTACTTAGTTTGCAATACTGAGTTGAACTCCATATGCGCCGTTTGAATAGGAAGCACAGTTCTTTTGTTCTGAGCTAGCTCACTGTACTGGCCCTATAGGAAACACAGTATAGTGCAAGAATGCCCGTTTCTCAAAAGCAGTGTGTTTTTCTTGTATGGCACACTAGGGTTCAGTTAAACTTCCTAAACGGAGTTGAATCACGTTCAGTTTCAATTTCTAGCAGCAAGGGTTCATTAAGGCTAAGAACAGCACTCTTGTGCTATTCTGGATATACACAGTGCAAATAGCATTCGCGTCTGTTCCCAGCAAGTACAGTGTATTGGACTGAAGAGAAACTCCTGTTTTACTTAGTTTCCAATACTGAATTGAACTACATATGCGCTTTTTAAGTGGGAAGCACAGTTCTTTTGTTCTGAGCTATCTCACTGTACTGGCCCTATAGGAAACACACTAGAGTGCAAGAATGCCGGTTTCTCAAAAGCAGAGTGTTTTTCTTGCATGGCAAAGTAGGGTTCAATTAAAATTCGTAAACGGAGTTGAATCACGTTCAGTTTCAAGTTCTAGCAGAAAGGGTTCATTCAGGCTAAGAACAGCACTCTTGTGCTATTCTGGCCATACACAGTGCAAATAGCATTCGCGTGTGTTCCCAGCAAGTACAGTGTATTGGACTGAAGAGAAGCTCCTATTTTACTTAGTTTCCAATACTGAGTTGAACTAGATATGCCCCGTTTGTGTAGGAAGCACAGTTCTTTTTCTGAGCTAGCTCACTGTACTGGCCCTATAGGAAACACAGTAGAGTGCAAGAATACCCGTTTCTCAAAAGCAGAGTGTTTTTCTTGCATGGCACACTAGGGTTCAGTTAAACTTCCTAAACGGAGTTGAATCACGTTCAGTTTCAAGTTCTAGCAGCAAGGGTTCATTCAGGTTAACAACAGCACTCTTGTGCTATTCTGGCCTTATCCAGTGCAGAAAGCATTAGCGTCTGTTCCCCGCAAGTACAGTGTCTTGGACTGAAGAGAAGCACCAGTTTTACTTAGTTTCCAATCCTGACTTGAACTAGATATGCCGCTTTTGTGTATGAAGCTCAGTTCTTTTGTTCTGAGATAGCTCACTGTACTGGCCCTATAGGAAACACAGTAAAGTGCAAGAATGCAAGTTTCTCAAAAGCAGAGTGTTTTTCTTGCATGGCACACTAGGGTTCAGTTAAACTTCCTAAACGGAGTTGAATCACGTTCAGTTTCAAGTTCTAGCAGCAAGGGTATATTCAGGCTAAGAAGAACACTCTTGTGCTATTCTGGCCATACACAGTACAAATAGCATTCGCGTCTGTTCCCAGCAAGTACAGTGTATTGGACTGAAGAGAAGCTCCTGTTTTACTTAGTTTCCAATCCTGAGTTGAACTACATATGCGCCGTTTGAATAGGAAGCACAGTTCTTTTGTTCTGAGCTAGCTCACTGTACTGGCCCTAGAGGAAACACAGTAGAGTGCAAGAATGCCCGTTTCTCAAAAGCAGAGTGTTTTTCGTGCATGGCACACTAGGCTTCAGTTAAATTTCCTAAACGGAGTTGAATCACGTTCAGTTTCAAGTTCTAGCAGCAAGGGTTCATTCAGGCTAAGAACAACACTCTTCTGCTATTCTGGCCATACAGAGTACAAATAGCATTCGTGCCTGTTCCCAGAAAGTACAGTGTATTGGACTGAAGAGAAGCTACTGTTTTACTTAGTTTCCAATCATGAGTTGAACTACATATGCGCCTTTTGTGGAGGAAGCACAGTTCTTTTGTTCTGAGCTAGCTCACTGTACTGGCCTTATAGGAAACACAGTAGAGTGCAAGAATGCCCGTTTCTTAAAAGCAGAGTGTTTTTCTTGCATGGCACACTAGGGTTCAATTAACATTCGTGAACGGAGTTTAATCACGTTCCGTTTAAAGTTCTAGCAGCAAGGGTTCATTCAGGCTAAGAAGAGCACTCTTGTACTATTCTGGCCATACACAGTGCAAATAGCATTCGCGTCTGTTCCCTGCAAGTACAGTGTATTGGACTGAAGAGATGCTCCTGTTTTAATTAGTTTCCAATACTGAGTTGAACTACATATGCGCTGTTTAAGTGGAAAGCACAGTTCTTTTGTTCTGAGCTAGCTCACTGTACTGGCCCTATAGGAAGCACAGTAGAGTGCAAGAATGCAGTTTCTCAAACGCAGATTGTTTATCGTGCATGGCACACTAGGGTTCAGTTAAACTTCCTAAACAGAGTTGAATCACGTTCAGTTTCAAGTTCTAGCAGCAAGGGATCATTCAGGCTAAGAAGAGCACTCTTGTGCTATTCTGGCCATACACAGTTTAATAGCATTCGCGTCTGTTCCCAGCAAGTACAGTGTATTGGATTGAAGAGAAGCTCCTGTTTTACTTAGTTTCCTATACTTAGTTGAACTAGATATGCCCCGTTTGTGTAGGAGGCACAGTTATTTTGTTCTGAGCTAGCTCACTGTACTGTCCCTATAGGAAACACTGTAGAGTGCAAGAATGCCCGTTTCTCAAAAGCAGAGTGTTTTTCTTGCATGGCACACTAGGGTTCAGGTAAACTTCCTAAACGGAGTTGAATCACGTTCAGTTTCAAGTTTTAGCAGCAAGGGTTCATTCAGGCTAAGAAGAACACTCTTGTGCTATTCTGGCCATACACAGTGCAAATAGCATTTGTGTCTGTTCCCAGCAAGTACAGTGTATTGGTCTGAAGAGAAGCTCCTTTCTTACTCAGTTTCCAATACTGAGTTGAACTAGATATGCCCCGTTCGTTTAGGAAGCACACTTCTCTTGTTCTGAACTAGCTCACTCTACTGGCCCTATAGGAAACACAGTAGAGTGCAAGAACGCCCGTTTCTCAAAAGCAGAGTGTTTTTCTTGCATGGCATACTAGGGTTCAATTAAAATTCCTAAACGGAGTTGAATCACGTTCAGATTCATGTTCTAGCAGCAAGGGTTCATTCAGGCTAAGAAGTGAACTCTTGTGGTATTCTGGCCGAACACAGTGTAAAAAGCATTCAAGTCTGTTCCCAGCAAGTACAGTGTTTGGACTGGAGAAGCTCCTGTTTTACTTAGTTTCCAATCCTGACTTGAACTAAATATGCCCCGTTTGTGTATGAAGCACAGTTCTTTGTTCTCAGTTGGCTCACTGTACTGGCCATATAGGAAACACAGTAGAGTGCAAGAATGCCCGTTTCTGAAAAGCAGTGTGTTTTTCTTGCATGGCACACTAGGGTTCAGTTAAACTTCCTAAGCGGAGTTGAATCACGTTCAGTTTCAAGTTCTAGCAGCAAGGGTTCATTCAGGCTAAGAACAGCACTCTTGTGCTATTCTGGATATACACAGTGCAAATAGCATTCGCGTCTGTTCCCAGCAAGTACAGTGTATTGGACTGAAGAGAAGCTCCTGTTTTATTTAGTTTCCAATACTGAATTGAACTACATATGCGCTTTTTAAGTAGGAAGCACAGTTCTTTTGTTCTGAGCTATCTCACTGTACTGGCCCTATAGGAAACACACTAGAGTGCAAGAATGCCCGTTTCTCAAAAGCAGTGTGTTTTTCTTGCATGGCACACTAGGGTTCAGTTAAACTTCCTAAACGGAGTTGAATCACGTTCAGTTTCAAGTTCTAGCAGCAAGGGTTCATTCAGGCTAAGAAGAGCACTCTTGTGCTATTCTGGCCATACACAGTGCAAATAGCATTCGCGTCTGTTCCCAGCAAGTACAGTAACTTGGACTGAAGAGCAGTTCCTGTTTTACTTAGTTTGCAATACTCAGTTGAACTACATATGCGCCGTTTGAATAGGAAGCACAGTTCTTTTGTTCTGAGCTAGCTCACTGTACTGGCCCTATAGGAAACACAGTATAGTGCAAGAATGCCCGTTTCTCAAAAGCAGTGTGTTTTTCTTGCATGGCACACTAGGGTTCAGTTAAACTTCCTAAACGGAGTTGAATCACGTTCAGTTTCAATTTCTAGCAGCAAGGGTTCATTCAGGCTAAGAACAGCACTCTTGTGCTATTCTGGATATACACAGTGCAAATAGCATTCGCGTCTGTTCCCAGCAAGTACAGTGTATTGGACTGAAGAGAAACTCCTGTTTTACTTAGTTTCCAATACTGAATTGAACTACATATGCGCTTTTTAAGTGGGAAGCACAGTTCTTTTGTTCTGAGCTATCTCACTGTACTGGCCCTATAGGAAACACACTAGAGTGCAAGAATGCCCGTTTCTCAAAAACAGAGTGTTTTTCTTGCATGGCACACTAGGGTTCAGTTAAACTTCCTAAACGAAGTTGAATCACGTTCAGTTTCAAGTTCTAGCAGCAAGGGTTCATTCAGGCTAAGAAGAGCACTCTTGTGCTATTCTGGCCATACACAGTGCAAATAGCATTCGCGTCTGTTCCCAGCAAGTACAGTAACTTGGAATGAAGAGCAGTTCCTGTTTTACTTAGTTTGCAATACTGAGTTGAACTACATATGCGCCGTTTGAATAGGAAGCACAGTTCTTTTGTTCTGAGCTAGCTCACTGTACTGGCCCTAAAGGAAACACAGTATAGTGCAAGAATGCCCGTTTCTCAAAAGCAGTGTGTTTTTCTTGCATGGCACACTAGGGTTCAGTTAAACTTCCTAAACGGAGTTGAATCACGTTCAGTTTCAATTTCTAGCAGCAAGGGTTCATTCAGGCTAAGAACAGCACTCTTGTGCTATTCTGGCCATACACAGTGCAAATAGCATTCGCGTGTGTTCCCAGCAAGTACAGTGTATTGGACTGAAGAGAAGCTCCTATTTTACTTAGTTTCCAATACTGAGTTGAACTAGATATGCCCCGTTTGTGTAGGAAGCACAGTTCTTTTTCTGAGCTAGCTCACTGTACTGGCCCTATAGGAAACACAGTAGAGTGCAAGAATACCCGTTTCTCAAAAGCAGAGTGTTTTTCTTGCATGGCACACTAGGGTTCAGTTAAACTTCCTAAACGGAGTTGAATCACGTTCAGTTTCAATTTCTAGCAGCAAGGGTTCATTCAGGCTAAGAACAGCACTCTTGTGCTATTCTGGATATACACAGTGCAAATAGCATTCGCGTCTGTTCCCAGCAAGTACAGTGTATTGGACTGAAGAGAAACTCCTGTTTTACTTAGTTTCCAATACTGAATTGAACTACATATGCGCTTTTTAAGTGGGAAGCACAGTTCTTTTGTTCTGAGCTATCTCACTGTACTGGCCCTATAGGAAACACACTAGAGTGCAAGAATGCCCGTTTCTCAAAAACAGAGTGTTTTTCTTGCATGGCACACTAGGGTTCAGTTAAACTTCCTAAACGGAGTTGAATCACGTTCAGTTTCAAGTTCTAGCAGCAAGGGTTCATTCAGGTTAACAACAGCAGTCTTGTGCTATTCTGGCCTTATCCAGCGCAGAAAGCATTAGCGTCTGTTCCCCGCAAGTACAGTGTCTTGGAATGAAGAGAAGCACCAGTTTTACTTAGTTTCCAATCCTGACTTGAACTAGATATGCCGCTTTTGTGTATGAAGCACAGTTCTTTTGTTCTGAGCTAGCTCACTGTACTGGCCCTAGAGGAAACACAGTAGAGTGCAAGAATGCCCGTTTCTCAAAAGCAGAGTGTTTTTCTTGCCTGGCACACTAGGGTTCAATTAAAATTCGTGAACGGAATTTAATCACATTTCGTTTAAAGTTCTAACAGCAAGGGTTCATTCAGGGTAAGAAGAGCACTCTTGTACTAATCTGGCCATACACAGTGCAAATAGCATTCGCGTCTGTTCCCTGCAAGTACAGTGTATTGGACTGAAGAGACGCTCCTGTTTTACTTAGTTTCCAATACTGAGTTGAACTAGATATGCCCCGTTTGTGTAGGAGGCACAGTTCTTTTGTTCTGAGCTAGCTCACTGTACTGGCCCTATAGGAAACACAGTAGAGTGCAAGAATGCCCGTTTCTCAAAAGCAGAGTGTTTTTCTGGCATGGCAAACTAGGGTTCAATTAAACTTCCTAAAAGGAGTTGAATCACGTTCAGTTTCAATTTCTAGAAGCAAGGGTTCATTCAGGTTAAGAACAGGATTCTTGTGCTATTCTGGATATACACAGTGCAAATAGCATTCGCGTCTGTTCTCAGCAAGTACAGTGTATTGGAATGAAGAGAAGCTCCTGTTTTACTTAGTTTCCAATACTCAGTTGAACTAGATATGCCCCGTTTGTGTAGGAAGCACAGTTCTTTTGTTCTGAGCTAGCTCACTGTACTGGCCCTATAGGAAACACAGTAGAGTGCAAGAATGCAAGTTTCTCAAAAGCAGAGTGTTTTTCTTGCATGGCACACTAGGGTTCAGTTAAACTTCCTAAACGGAGTTGAATCACGTTCAGTTTCAAGTTCTAGCAGCAAGGGTATATTCAGGCTAAGAAGAACACTCTTGTGCTATTCTGGCCATACACAGTACAAATAGCATTCGCGTCTGTTCCCAGCAAGTACAGTGTATTGGACTGAAGAGAAGCTCCTGTTTTACTTAGTTTCCAATCCTGAGTTGAACTACATATGCGCCTTTTGAATAGGAAGCACAGTTCTCTTGTTCTGAGCTAGCTCACTGTACTGGCCCTAGAGGAAACAAAGTATAGTCCAAGAATGCCCGTTTCTCAAAAGCAGTGTGTTTTTCTTGCATGGCACACTAGGGTTCAGTTAAACTTCCTAAACGGAGTTGAATCACGTTCAGATTCAAGTTCTAGCAGCAAGGGTTCATTCAGGCTAAGAACAGCACTCTTGTGCTATTCTGGATATACATAGTGCAAATAGCATTCGCGTCTGTTCCCAGCAAATACAGTGTATTGGACTGAAGAGAAGCTCCTGTTTTACTTAGTTTCCAATACTCAGTTGAACTAGATATGCGCTTTTTAAGTGGGAAGCACAGTTCTTTTGTTCTGAGCTATCTCACTGTACTGGCCCTATAGGAAACACACTAGAGTGCAAGAATGCCCGTTTCTCAAAAGCAGATTGTTTTTCTTGCATGGCACACTAGGGTTCAATTAAAATTCCTAAACGGAGTTGAATCACGTTCAGATTCAAGTTCTAGCAGCATGGGTTCATTCAGGCTAAGAAGAGCTCTCTTGTGCTATTCTGGCCATACACAGTGCAAATAGCATTTGCGTCTGTTCCCAGCAAGTACAGTGTATTGGTCTGAAGAGAAGCTCCTGTTTTACTTAGTTTCCAATACTGAGTTGAACTAGATATGCCCCGTTTGTGTAGGAAGCACAGTTCTTTTTCTGAGCTAGCTCACTGTACTGGCCCTATAGGAAACACAGTAGAGTGCAAGAATACCCGTTTCTCAAAAGCAGAGTGTTTTTCTTGCATGGCACACTAGGGTTCAGTTAAACTTCCTAAACGGAGTTGAATCACGTTCAGTTTCAAGTTCTAGCAGCAAGGGTTCATTCAGGTTAACAACAGCACTCTTGTGCTATTCTGGCCTTTCCCAGTGCAAAAAGCATTCTCGTCTGTTCCCAGCAAGTACAGTGTCTTGGACTGAAGAGAAGCGCCTGTTTTACTTAGTTTCCAATCCTGACTTGAACTAGATATGCCCCGTTTGTGTAGGAAGCACAGTTCTTTTGTTCTGAGCTAGCTCACTGTACTGGCCGTAGAGGAAACACAGTAGAGTGCAAGAATGCCCGTTTCTCAAAAGCAGAGTGTTTTTCTTGCATGGCACACTAGGGTTCAGTTAAACTTCCTAAACGGAGTTGAATCACGTTCAGTTTCAAGTTCTAGCAGCAAGGGTATATTCAGGCTAAGAAGAACACTCTTGTGCTATTCTGGCCATACACAGTACAAATAGCATTCGCGTCTGTTCCCAGCAAGTACAGTGTATTGGACTGAAGAGAAGCTCCTGTTTTACTTAGTTTCCAATCCTGAGTTGAACTACATATGCGCCGTTTGAATAGGAAGCACAGTTCTCTTGTTCTGAGCTAGCTCACTGTACTGGGCCTAGAGGAAACAAAGTATAGTCCAAGAATGCCCGTTTCTCAAAAGCAGTGTGTTTTTCTTGCATGGCACACTAGGGTTCAGTTAAACTTCCTAAACGGAGTTGAATCACGTTCAGTTTAAGGTTCTAGCAGCAAGGGTTCATTCAGGCTAAGAACAGCACTCTTGTGCTATTCTGGATATACATAGTGCAAATAGCATTCGCGTCTGTTCCCAGCAAGTACAGTGTATTGGACTGAAGAGAAGCTCCTGTTTTACTTAGTTTCCAATACTGAATTGAACTACATATGCGCTTTTTAAGTGGGAAGCACAGTTCTTTTGTTCTGAGCTATCTCACTGTACTGGCCCTATAGGAAACACACTAGAGTGCAAGAATGCCCGTTTCTCAAAAGCAGATTGTTTTTCTTGCATGGCACACTAGGGTTCAATTAATATTCCTAAACGGAGTTGAATCACGTTCAGATTCAAGTTCTAGCAGCATGGGTTCATTCAGGCTAAGAAGAGCACTCTTGTGCTATTCTGGCCATACACAGTGCAAATAGCATTTGCGTCTGTTCCCAGCAAGTACAGTGTATTGGTCTGAAGAGAAGCTCCTGTTTTACTTAGTTTCCAATACTGAGTTGAACTAGATATGCCCCGTTTGTTTAGGAAGCACAGTTCTTTTTCTGAGCTAGCTCACTGTACTGGCCCTATAGGAAACACAGTAGAGTGCAAGAATACCCGTTTCTCAAAAGCAGAGTGTTTTTCTTGCATGGCACACTAGGGTTCAGTTAAACTTCCTAAACGGAGTTGAATCACGTTCAGTTTCAAGTTCTAGCAGCAAGGGTTCATTCAGGTTAACAACAGCACTCTTGTGCTATTCTGGCCTTTCCCAGTGCAAAAAGCATTCGCGTCTGTTCCCAGCAAGTACAGTGTCTTGGACTGAAGAGAAGCGCCTGTTTTACTTAGTTTCCAATCCTGACTTGAACTAGATATGCCCCGTTTGTGTAGGAAGCACAGTTCTTTTGTTCTGAGCTAGCTCACTGTACTGGCCCTAGAGGAAACACAGTAGAGTGCAAGAATGCCCGTTTCTCAAAAGCAGAGTGTTTTTCTTGCATGGCACACTAGGGTTCAATTAAAATTCGTGAACGGAGTTTTAATCACGTTTCGTTTAAAGTTCTAACAGCAAGGGTTCATTCAGGCTAAGAAGAGCACTCTTGTACTAATCTGGCCATACACAGTGCAAATAGCATTCGCGTCTGTTCCCTGCAAGTACAGTGTATTAGACTGAAGAGACGCTCCTGTTTTACTTAGTTTCCAATACTGAGTTGAACTAGATATGCCCCGTTTGTGTAGGAGGCACAGTTCTTTTGTTCTGAGCTAGCTCACTGTACTGGCCCTATAGGAAACACAGTAGAGTGCAAGGATGCCCGTTTCTCAAAATGAGAGTGTTTTTCTTGCATGGCAAACTAGGGTTCAATTAAACTTCCTAAAAGGAGTTGAATCACGTTCAGTTTCAAGTTCTAGAAGCAAGGGTTCATTCAGGCTAAGAACAGGATTCTTGTGCTATTCTGGATATACACAGTTTAATAGCATTTGCGTCTGTTCCCAGCAAGTACAGTGTATTGGACTGAAGAGAAGCTCCTGTTTTACTTAGTTTCCAATACTGAGTTGAACTACATATTCGGCGTTTTTGTAGGAAGCACAGTTCTTTTTTTCTGAGCTAGCTCACTGTACTGGCCCTATAGGAAACACAGTAGAGTGCAAGAATGCCCGTTTCTCAAAAGCAGAGTGTTTTTCGTGCATGGCACACTAGGGTTCAGATAAACTTCCTAAAAGGAGTTGAATCACGTTCAGTTTCAAGTTCTAGCAGCAAGGGTTCATTCAGGTTAAGAACAGTACTCTTGTGCTATTCTGGCCATACACAGTGCAAATAGCATTTTCGTCTGTTCCCAGCAAGTACAGTGCATTGGTCTGAAGAGAAGCTCCTTTCTTACTCAGTTTCCAATACTGAGTTGAACTAGATATGCCCCGTTCGTTTAGGAAGCACACTTCTCTTGTTCTGAACTAGCTCACTCTACTGGCCCTATAGGAAACACAGTAGAGTGCAAGAACGCCCGTTTCTCAAAAGCAGAGTATTTTTCTTGCATGGCATACTAGGGTTCAATTAAAATTCCTAAATGGAGTTGAATCACGTTCAGATTCATGTTCTAGCAGCAAGGGTTCATTCAGGCTAAGAAGTGAACTCTTGTGGTATTCTGGCCATACACAGTGTAAATAGCATTCGCGTCTGTTCCCAGCAAGTAAAGTGTCTTGGACTGGAGAAGCTCCTGTTTTACTTAGTTTCCAATCCTGAGTTGAACTAGATATGCCCCGTTTGTGTAGGAAGCACAGTATTTTTGTTCTGAGCAAGCTTACTGTACTGGCCCTATAGGAAACACAGTAGAGTGCAAGAATGCCCGTTTCTCAAAAGCAGAGTGTTTTTCTTGCATGGAACACTAGAGTTCAATTAAAATTCCTAAACGGAGTTGAATCACGTTCAGATTCATGTTCTAGCAGCAAGGGTTCATTCAGGCTAAGAAGTGAACTCTTGTGGTATTCTGGCCATACACAGTGTAAATAGCATTCGCGTCTGTTCCCAGCAAGTAAAGTGTCTTGGACTGGAGAAGCTCCTGTTTTACTTAGTTTCCAATCCTGAGTTGAACTAGATATGCCCCGTTTGTGTAGGAGGCACAGTTCTTTTGTTCTGAGCTAGCTCACTGTACTGGCCCTATAGGAAACACAGTAGAGTGCAAGAATGCCCGTTTCTCAAAAGCAGAGTGTTTTTCTGGCATGGCAAACTAGGGTTCAATTAAACTTCCTAAAAGGAGTTGAATCACGTTCAGTTTCAATTTCTAGAAGCAAGGGTTCATTCAGGTTAAGAACAGGATTCTTGTGCTATTCTGGATATACACAGTGCAAATAGCATTCGCGTCTGTTCTCAGCAAGTACAGTGTATTGGAATGAAGAGAAGCTCCTGTTTTACTTAGTTTCCAATACTCAGTTGAACTAGATATGCCCCGTTTGTGTAGGAAGCACAGTTCTTTTGTTCTGAGCTAGCTCACTGTACTGGCCCTATAGGAAACACAGTAGAGTGCAAGAATGCAAGTTTCTCAAAAGCAGAGTGTTTTTCTTGCATGGCACACTAGGGTTCAGTTAAACTTCCTAAACGGAGTTGAATCACGTTCAGTTTCAAGTTCTAGCAGCAAGGGTATATTCAGGCTAAGAAGAACACTCTTGTGCTATTCTGGCCATACACAGTACAAATAGCATTCGCGTCTGTTCCCAGCAAGTACAGTGTATTGGACTGAAGAGAAGCTCCTGTTTTACTTAGTTTCCAATCCTGAGTTGAACTACATATGCGCCTTTTGAATAGGAAGCACAGTTCTCTTGTTCTGAGCTAGCTCACTGTACTGGCCCTAGAGGAAACAAAGTATAGTCCAAGAATGCCCGTTTCTCAAAAGCAGTGTGTTTTTCTTGCATGGCACACTAGGGTTCAGTTAAACTTCCTAAACGGAGTTGAATCACGTTCAGTTTCAAGTTCTAGCAGCAAGGGTTCATTCAGGCTAAGAACAGCACTCTTGTGCTATTCTGGATATACATAGTGCAAATAGCATTCGCGTCTGTTCCCAGCAAATACAGTGTATTGGACTGAAGAGAAGCTCCTGTTTTACTTAGTTTCCAATACTCAGTTGAACTAGATATGCGCTTTTTAAGTGGGAAGCACAGTTCTTTTGTTCTGAGCTATCTCACTGTACTGGCCCTATAGGAAACACACTAGAGTGCAAGAATGCCCGTTTCTCAAAAGCAGATTGTTTTTCTTGCATGGCACACTAGGGTTCAATTAAAATTCCTAAACGGAGTTGAATCACGTTCAGATTCAAGTTCTAGCAGCATGGGTTCATTCAGGCTAAGAAGAGCTCTCTTGTGCTATTCTGGCCATACACAGTGCAAATAGCATTTGCGTCTGTTCCCAGCAAGTACAGTGTATTGGTCTGAAGAGAAGCTCCTGTTTTACTTAGTTTCCAATACTGAGTTGAACTAGATATGCCCCGTTTGTGTAGGAAGCACAGTTCTTTTTCTGAGCTAGCTCACTGTACTGGCCCTATAGGAAACACAGTAGAGTGCAAGAATACCCGTTTCTCAAAAGCAGAGTGTTTTTCTTGCATGGCACACTAGGGTTCAGTTAAACTTCCTAAACGGAGTTGAATCACGTTCAGTTTCAAGTTCTAGCAGCAAGGGTTCATTCAGGTTAACAACAGCACTCTTGTGCTATTCTGGCCTTTCCCAGTGCAAAAAGCATTCTCGTCTGTTCCCAGCAAGTACAGTGTCTTGGACTGAAGAGAAGCGCCTGTTTTACTTAGTTTCCAATCCTGACTTGAACTAGATATGCCCCGTTTGTGTAGGAAGCACAGTTCTTTTGTTCTGAGCTAGCTCACTGTACTGGCCGTAGAGGAAACACAGTAGAGTGCAAGAATGCCCGTTTCTCAAAAGCAGAGTGTTTTTCTTGCATGGCACACTAGGGTTCAGTTAAACTTCCTAAACGGAGTTGAATCACGTTCAGTTTCAAGTTCTAGCAGCAAGGGTATATTCAGGCTAAGAAGAACACTCTTGTGCTATTCTGGCCATACACAGTACAAATAGCATTCGCGTCTGTTCCCAGCAAGTACAGTGTATTGGACTGAAGAGAAGCTCCTGTTTTACTTAGTTTCCAATCCTGAGTTGAACTACATATGCGCCGTTTGAATAGGAAGCACAGTTCTCTTGTTCTGAGCTAGCTCACTGTACTGGGCCTAGAGGAAACAAAGTATAGTCCAAGAATGCCCGTTTCTCAAAAGCAGTGTGTTTTTCTTGCATGGCACACTAGGGTTCAGTTAAACTTCCTAAACGGAGTTGAATCACGTTCAGTTTAAGGTTCTAGCAGCAAGGGTTCATTCAGGCTAAGAACAGCACTCTTGTGCTATTCTGGATATACATAGTGCAAATAGCATTCGCGTCTGTTCCCAGCAAGTACAGTGTATTGGACTGAAGAGAAGCTCCTGTTTTACTTAGTTTCCAATACTGAATTGAACTACATATGCGCTTTTTAAGTGGGAAGCACAGTTCTTTTGTTCTGAGCTATCTCACTGTACTGGCCCTATAGGAAACACACTAGAGTGCAAGAATGCCCGTTTCTCAAAAGCAGATTGTTTTTCTTGCATGGCACACTAGGGTTCAATTAATATTCCTAAACGGAGTTGAATCACGTTCAGATTCAAGTTCTAGCAGCATGGGTTCATTCAGGCTAAGAAGAGCACTCTTGTGCTATTCTGGCCATACACAGTGCAAATAGCATTTGCGTCTGTTCCCAGCAAGTACAGTGTATTGGTCTGAAGAGAAGCTCCTGTTTTACTTAGTTTCCAATACTGAGTTGAACTAGATATGCCCCGTTTGTTTAGGAAGCACAGTTCTTTTTCTGAGCTAGCTCACTGTACTGGCCCTATAGGAAACACAGTAGAGTGCAAGAATACCCGTTTCTCAAAAGCAGAGTGTTTTTCTTGCATGGCACACTAGGGTTCAGTTAAACTTCCTAAACGGAGTTGAATCACGTTCAGTTTCAAGTTCTAGCAGCAAGGGTTCATTCAGGTTAACAACAGCACTCTTGTGCTATTCTGGCCTTTCCCAGTGCAAAAAGCATTCGCGTCTGTTCCCAGCAAGTACAGTGTCTTGGACTGAAGAGAAGCGCCTGTTTTACTTAGTTTCCAATCCTGACTTGAACTAGATATGCCCCGTTTGTGTAGGAAGCACAGTTCTTTTGTTCTGAGCTAGCTCACTGTACTGGCCCTAGAGGAAACACAGTAGAGTGCAAGAATGCCCGTTTCTCAAAAGCAGAGTGTTTTTCGTGCATGGCACACTAGGCTTCAGTTAAATTTCCTAAACGGAGTTGAATCACGTTCAGTTTCAAGTTCTAGCAGCAAGGGTTCATTCAGGCTAAGAACAACACTCTTCTGCTATTCTGGCCATACAGAGTACAAATAGCATTCGTGCCTGTTCCCAGAAAGTACAGTGTATTGGACTGAAGAGAAGCTACTGTTTTACTTAGTTTCCAATCCTGAGTTGAACTACATATTTGCCTTTTGTGGAGGAAGCACAGTTCTTTTGTTCTGAGCTAGCTCACTGTACTGGCCCTATAGGAAACACTGTATAGTGCAAGATTGCCCGTTTCTCAAAAGCAGAGTGTTTTTCTTGCATGGCACACTAGGGTTCAATTAAAATTCGTGAACGGAGTTTTAATCACGTTTCGTTTAAAGTTCTAACAGCAAGGGTTCATTCAGGCTAAGAAGAGCACTCTTGTACTAATCTGGCCATACACAGTGCAAATAGCATTCGCGTCTGTTCCCTGCAAGTACAGTGTATTAGACTGAAGAGACGCTCCTGTTTTACTTAGTTTCCAATACTGAGTTGAACTAGATATGCCCCGTTTGTGTAGGAGGCACAGTTCTTTTGTTCTGAGCTAGCTCACTGTACTGGCCCTATAGGAAACACAGTAGAGTGCAAGGATGCCCGTTTCTCAAAATGAGAGTGTTTTTCTTGCATGGCAAACTAGGGTTCAATTAAACTTCCTAAAAGGAGTTGAATCACGTTCAGTTTCAAGTTCTAGAAGCAAGGGTTCATTCAGGCTAAGAACAGGATTCTTGTGCTATTCTGGATATACACAGTTTAATAGCATTTGCGTCTGTTCCCAGCAAGTACAGTGTATTGGACTGAAGAGAAGCTCCTGTTTTACTTAGTTTCAAATACTGAGTTGAACTACATATTCGGCGTTTTTGTAGGAAGCACAGTTCTTTTTTTCTGAGCTAGCTCACTGTACTGGCCCTATAGGAAACACAGTAGAGTGCAAGAATGCCCGTTTCTCAAAAGCAGAGTGTTTTTCGTGCATGGCACACTAGGGTTCAGATAAACTTCCTAAAAGGAGTTGAATCACGTTCAGTTTCAAGTTCTAGCAGCAAGGGTTCATTCAGGTTAAGAACAGTACTCTTGTGCTATTCTGGCCATACACAGTGCAAATAGCATTTTCGTCTGTTCCCAGCAAGTACAGTGCATTGGTCTGAAGAGAAGCTCCTTTCTTACTCAGTTTCCAATACTGAGTTGAACTAGATATGCCCCGTTCGTTTAGGAAGCACACTTCTCTTGTTCTGAACTAGCTCACTCTACTGGCCCTATAGGAAACACAGTAGAGTGCAAGAACGCCCGTTTCTCAAAAGCAGAGTATTTTTCTTGCATGGCATACTAGGGTTCAATTAAAATTCCTAAATGGAGTTGAATCACGTTCAGATTCATGTTCTAGCAGCAAGGGTTCATTCAGGCTAAGAAGTGAACTCTAGTGGTATTCTGGCCATACACAGTGTAAATAGCATTCGCGTCTGTTCCCAGCAAGTAAAGTGTCTTGGACTGGAGAAGCTCCTGTTTTACTTAGTTTCCAATCCTGAGTTGAACTAGATATGCCCCGTTTGTGTAGGAAGCACAGTATTTTTGTTCTGAGCAAGCTTACTGTACTGGCCCTATAGGAAACACAGTAGAGTGCAAGAATGCCCGTTTCTCAAAAGCAGAGTGTTTTTCTTGCATGGAACACTAGAGTTCAATTAAAATTCCTAAACGGAGTTGAATCACGTTCAGATTCATGTTCTAGCAGCAAGGGTTCATTCAGGCTAAGAAGTGAACTCTTGTGGTATTCTGGCCATACACAGTGTAAATAGCATTCGCGTCTGTTCCCAGCAAGTAAAGTGTCTTGGACTGGAGAAGCTCCTGTTTTACTTAGTTTCCAATCCTGAGTTGAACTAGATATGCCCCGTTTGTGTAGGAAGCACAGTATTTTTGTTCTGAGCAAGCTTACTGTACTGGCCCTATAGGAAACACAGTAGAGTGCAAGAATGCCCGTTTCTCAAAAGCAGAGTGTTTTTCTTGCATGGAACACTAGAGTTCAATTAAAATTCCTAAACGGAGTTGAATCACGTTCAGATTCATGTTCTAGCAGCAAGGGTTCATTCAGGCTAAGAAGTGAACTCTTGTGGTATTCTGGCCATACACAGTGCAAATAGCATTCGCGTCTGTTCCCAGCAAGTACAGTGTCTTGAACTGAAGAGAAGCTCCTGTTTTACTTAGTTTCCAATACTGAGTTGAACTAGATATGCCCCGTTTGTGTAGGAGGCACAGTTCTTTTGTTCTGAGCTAGCTCACTGTACTGGCCCTATAGGAAACACAGTAGAGTGCAAGAAAGCCCGTTTCTCAAAAGCAGAGTGTTTTCTTGCATGGCAAACTAGGGTTCAATTAAACTCCCTAAACGGAGTTGAATCACGTTCAGATTCAAGTTCTTGAAGCAAGGGTTCATTCAGGCTAAGAACAGCACTCTTGTGCTATTTTGGACATATACAGTGCAAATAGCATTCGCGTCTGTTCCCAGCAAGTACAGTGTATTGCACTGAAGAGAAGCTCCTGTGTTACTTAGTTTCCAATACTGAGTTGAACAGATATGCCCTGTTCGTGTAGGAAGCACAGTTCTTTTCTTCTGATCTAGCTCACTGTACTGGCCCTATAGGAAACACAGTAGAGTCCAAGAGTGCCAGTTCTCAAAAGCAAATTGTTTTTCTTGCATGGCACACTAGGGTTCAGTTAAACTTCCTAAACGGAGTTGAATGACGTTCAGTTTCAAGTTCTAGCAGCATGGGTTCATTCAGGCTAAGAACAGCACTCTTGTGCTATTCTGGCCATACACAGTGCAAATAGCATTCGCGTCTGTTCCCAGCAAGTACATTGTATTGGACTGAAGAGAAGCTCCTGTTTTACTTAGTTTCCAATACTGAGTTGAACTAGATATGCCCCGTTTGTGTAGGAAGCACAGTTCTTTTGTTCTGAGCTAGCTCACTGTACTGGCCCTACGGGAAACACAGTAGAGTGCAAGAATGCCTGTTTCTTAAAAGCAGACTGTGTTTCTTGCATGGCACAGTAGGGTTCAGTTAAACTTCCTAAACGGAGGTAAATCACGTTCAGTTTCAAGTTCTAGCAGTAAGTGTTCATTCAGGCTAAGAAAAGCACTCTTGTGCTATTCTGGCCATACACAGTGCAAATACCATTCGCGTCTGTTTCCAGCAAGTACAGTGTATTGGCCTGAAGTGAAGCTCCTGTTTTACTTAGTTTCCAATCCTGAGTTGAACTAGATATGCCCCGTTTGTGTAGAAAGCACAGTTCTTTTGTTCTGAACTAGCTCACTCTACTGGCCCTATAGGAAACACAGTAGAGTGCAAGAATACCCGTTTCTCAAAAGCAGAGTGTTTTTCTTGCATGGCACACTAGGGTTCAGTTAAACTTCCTAAACGGAGTTGAATCACGTTCAGTTTCAAGTTCTAGCAGCAAGGGATCATTCAATTTAACAAGAGCACTCTTTTGCTATTCTGGCCATACACAGTTTAATAGCATTCGCGTGTGTTCCCAGCAAGTACAGTGTAATGGACTAAAGAGAAGCTCCTGTTTTCTTTGTTTCCAATATTCAGTTGAACTAGATATGCCCCGTTTGTGTAGGAGGCACAGTTCTTTTGTTCTGAGCTAGCTCACTGTACTGGCCCTATAGGAAACACAGTAGAGTGCAAGAATGCCCGTTTCTCAAAAGCAGAGTGTTTTTCTTGCATGACAAACTAGGGTTCAATTAAACTTCCTAAACGGAATTGAATCACGTTCAGTTTCAAGTTCTAGGAGCAAGAGTTCATTCAGGCTAGGAAGAGCACTCTTGTGCTATTCTGGCCATACACAGTGCAAATAGCATTCGTGTCTGTTCCCAGCAAGTACAGTGTATTGGACTGAATAGAAGCTCCTGTTTTACTTAGTTTCCTATACTTAGTTGAACTAGATATGCCCCGTTTGTGTAGGAGGCACAGTTATTTTGTTCTGAGCTAGCTCACTGTACTGGCCCTATAGGAAACACAGTAGAGTGCAAGAATGCCCGTTTCTCAAAAGCAGAGTGTTTTTCTTGCATGACACACTAGGGTTCAGTTAAACTTCCTAAACGGAGTTGAATCACGTTCAGTTTCAAGTTCTAGCAGCAAGGGTTCATTCAGGCTAAGAAGAACACTCTTGTGCTATTCTGGCCATACACAGTGCAAATAGCATTTGCGTCTGTTCCCAGCAAGTACAGTGTATTGGTCTGAAGAGAAGCTCCTTTCTTACTCAGTTTCCAATACTGAGTTGAACTAGATATGCCCCGTTCGTTTAGGAAGCACAGTTCTCTTCTTCTGAACTAGCTCACTCTACTGGCCCTATAGGAAACACAGTAGAGTGCAAGAACGCCCGTTTCTCAAAAGCAGAGTATTTTTCTTGCATGGCATACTAGGGTTCAATTAAAATTCCTAAACGGAGTTGAATCACGTTCAGATTCATGTTCTAGCAGCAAGGGTTCATTCAGGCTAAGAAGTGAACTCTTGTGGTATTCTGGCCATACACAGTGTAAATAGCATTCGCGTCTGTTCCCAGCAAGTAAAGTGTCTTGGACTGGAGAAGCTCCTGTTTTACTTAGTTTCCAATCCTGACTTGAACTAGATATGCCCCGTTTGTGTGGGAAGCACAGTTCTTTTGTTCTGAGCTAGCTTACTGTACTGGCCCTATAGGAAACACAGTAGAGTGCAAGAATGCCCGTTTCTCAAAAGCAGTGTGTTTTTCTCTCATGGCACACTAGAGTTCAATTAAAATTCCTAAACGGAGTTGAATCACGTTCAGATTCATGTTCTAGCAGCAAGGGTTCATTCAGGCTAAGAAGTGAACTCTTGTGGTATTCTGGCCATACACAGTGCAAATACCATTCACGTCTGTTCCCAGCAAGTACAGTGTCTTGAACTGAAGAGAAGCTCCTGTTTTACTTAGTTTCCAATACTGAGTTGAACTAGATATGCCCCGTTTGTGTAGGAGGCACAGTTCTTTTGTTCTGAGCTAGCTCACTGTACTGGCCCTATAGGAAACACAGTAGAGTGCAAGAAAGCCCGTTTCTCAAAAGCAGAGTGTTTTCTTGCATGGCAAACTAGGGTTCAATTAAACTCCCTAAACGGAGTTGAATCACGTTCAGTTTCAAGTTCTTGAAGCAAGGGTTCATTCAGGCTAAGAACAGCACTCTTGTGCTATTTTGGACATATACAGTGCAAATAGCATTCGCGTCTGTTCCCAGCAAGTACAGTGTATTGCACTGAAGAGAAGCTCCTGTGTTACTTAGTTTCCAATACTGAGTTGAACAGATATGCCCCGTTCGTGTAGGAAGCACAGTTCTTTTCTTCTGATCTAGCTCACTGTACTGGCCCTATAGGAAACACAGTAGAGTCCAAGAGTGCCAGTTTCTCAATTGCAAATTGTTTTTCTTGCATGGCACACTAGGGTTCAGTTAAAATTCCTAAACGGAATTGAATCACGTTCAGTTTCAAGTTCTAGGAGCAAGAGTTCATTCAGTCTAGGAAGAGCACTCTTGTGCTATTCTGGCCATACACAGTACAAATAGCAATTGCCACTGTTCCCAGCAAGTACAGTGCATTGGTCTGAAGAGAAGCTCCTTTCTTACTCAGTTTCCAATACTGAGTTGAACTAGATATGCCCCGTTCGTTTAGGAAGCACAGTTCTCTTGTTCTGAACTAGCTCACTCTACTGGCCCTATAGGAAACACAGTAGAGTGCAAGAACGCCCGTTTGTCAAAAGCAGAGTATTTTTCTTGCATGGCATACTAGGGTTCAATTAAAATTCCTAAACGGAGTTGAATCACGTTCAGATTCATGTTCTAGCAGCAAGGGTTCATTCAGGCTAAGAAGTGAACTCTTGTGGTATTCTGGCCATACACAGTGTAAATAGCATTCGCGTCTGTTCCCAGCAAGTAAAGTGTCTTGGACTGGAGAAGCTCCTGTTTTATTAGTTTCCAATCCTGACTTGAACTAGATATGCCCCGTTTGTGTAGGAAGCACAGTTCTTTTGTTCTGAGCTAGCTTACTGTACTGGCCCTATAGGAAACACAGTAGAGTGCAAGAATGCCCGTTTCTCAAAAGCAGAGTGTTTTTCTTGCATGGCACACTAGAGTTCAATTAAAATTCCTAAACGGAGTTGAATCACGTTCAGATTCATGTTCTAGCAGCAAGGGTTCATTCAGGCTAAGAAGTGAACTCTTGTGGTATTCTGGCCATACACAGTGCAAATAGCATTCACGTCTGTTCCCAGCAAATACAGTGTCTTGAACTGAAGAGAAGCTCCTGTGTTACTTAGTTTCCAATACTGAGTTGAACAGATATGCCCCGTTCGTGTAGGAAGCACAGTTCTTTTCTTCTGATCTAGCTCACTGTACTGGCCCTATAGGAAACACAGTAGAGTCCAAGAGTGCCAGTTCTCAAAAGCAAATTGTTTTTCTTGCATGGCACACTAGGGTTCAGTTAAACTTCCTAAACGGAGTTGAATGACGTTCAGTTTCAAGTTCTAGCAGCATGGGTTCATTCAGGCTAAGAACAGCACTCTTGTGCTATTCTGGCCATACACAGTGCAAATAGCATTCGCGTCTGTTCCCAGCAAGTACATTGTATTGGACTGAAGAGAAGCTCCTGTTTTACTTAGTTTCCAATACTGAGTTGAACTAGATATGCCCCGTTTGTGTAGGAAGCACAGTTCTTTTGTTCTGAGCTAGCTCACTGTACTGGCCCTACGGGAAACACAGTAGAGTGCAAGAATGCCTGTTCCTTAAAAGCAGACTGTGTTTCTTGCATGGCACAGTAGGGTTCAGTTAAACTTCCTAAACGGAGGTAAATCACGTTCAGTTTCAAGTTCTAGCAGTAAGTGTTCATTCAGGCTAAGAAAAGCACTCTTGTGCTATTCTGGCCATACACAGTGCAAATAACATTCGCGTCTGTTTCCAGCAAGTACAGTGTATTGGCCTGAAGTGAAGCTCCTGTTTTACTTAGTTTCCAATCCTGAGTTGAACTAGATATGCCCCGTTTGTGTAGAAAGCACAGTTCTTTTGTTCTGAACTAGCTCACTCTACTGGCCCTATAGGAAACACAGTAGAGTGCAAGAATACCCGTTTCTCAAAAGCAGAGTGTTTTTCTTGCATGGCACACTAGGGTTCAGTTAAACTTCCTAAACGGAGTTGAATCACGTTCAGTTTCAAGTTCTAGCAGCAAGGGATCATTCAATGTAACAAGAGCACTCTTTTGCTATTCTGGCCATACACAGTTTAATAGCATTCGCGTGTGTTCCCAGCAAGTACAGTGTAATGGACTAAAGAGAAGCTCCTGTTTTCTTTGTTTCCAATATTCAGTTGAACTAGATATGCCCCGTTTGTGTAGGAGGCACAGTTCTTTTGTTCTGAGCTAGCTCACTGTACTGGCCCTATAGGAAACACAGTAGAGTGCAAGAATGCCCGTTTCTCAAAAGCAGAGTGTTTTTCTTGCATGACAAACTAGGGTTCAATTAAACTTCCTAAACGGAATTGAATCACGTTCAGTTTCAAGTTCTAGGAGCAAGAGTTCATTCAGGCTAGGAAGAGCACTCTTGTGCTATTCTGGCCATACACAGTGCAAATAGCATTCGTGTCTGTTCCCAGCAAGTACAGTGTATTGGACTGAATAGAAGCTCCTGTTTTACTTAGTTTCCTATACTTAGTTGAACTAGATATGCCCCGTTTGTGTAGGAGGCACAGTTATTTTGTTCTGAGCTAGCTCACTGTACTGGCCCTATAGGAAACACAGTAGAGTGCAAGAATGCCCGTTTCTCAAAAGCAGAGTGTTTTTCTTGCATGACACACTAGGGTTCATTTAAACTTCCTAAACGGAGTTGAATCACGTTCAGTTTCAAGTTCTAGCAGCAAGGGTTCATTCAGGCTAAGAAGAACACTCTTGTGCTATTCTGGCCATACACAGTGCAAATAGCATTTGCGTCTGTTCCCAGCAAGTACAGTGTATTGGTCTGAAGAGAAGCTCCTTTCTTACTCAGTTTCCAAAACTGAGTTGGACTAGATATGCCCCGTTCGTTTAGGAAGCACAGGTCTTTTGTTCTGAACTAGCTCACTCTACTGGCCCTATAGGAAAAACAGTAGAGTGCAAGAACGCCCGTTTCTCAAAAGCAGAGTGTTTTTCTTGCATGGCACACTAGGGTTCAGTTAAACTTCTTACACGGAGTTGAATCACGTTCATTTTCTAGTTCTAGCAGCAAGGGTTCATTCAGGCTAAGAAGAGCACTCTTGTGCTATTCTGGCCATACACAGTGCAAATAGCATTCTCATCTGTTCCCAGCAAGTACAGTAACTTGGAACGAAGAGCAGCTCCTGTTTTACTTATTTTCCAATACTGAGTTGAACTACATATGCGCCGTTTATTTAGGAAGCACAGTTCTTTTTTTCTGAGCTAGCTCACTGTACTGGCCCTATAGGAAACACAGTAGAGTGCAAGAATGCCCGTTTCTCAAAAGCAGACTGTGTTTCTTGCATGGCACACAAGGGTTCAATTAAAATTCCTAAACGGAGTTGAATCACGTTCAGTTTCAAGTTCGAGCAGCAAGGGTTCATTCAGGCTAAGAACAGCACTCTTGTGCTATTCTGGATATACACAGTGCAAATAGCATTCGCGTCTGTTCCCAGCAAGTACAGTGTATTGGACTGAAGAGAAGCTCCTGTTTTACTTAGTTTCCAATACTGAGGTGAACTACATATGCGCTTTTAAAGTGGGAAGCACAGTTCTTTTGTTCTGAGCTTTCTCACTGTACTGGCCCTATAGGAAACACACTAGAGTGCAAGAATGCCCGTTTCTCAAAAGCAGAGTGTTTTTCTTGCATGGCACACTAGGGTTCAATTAAAATTCCTAAACGGAGTTGAATCACGTTCAGATTCAATTTCTAGAAGCAAGGGTTCATTCAGGCAAAGAAGAGCACTCTTGTGCTATTCTGGCCATACACAGTGCAAATAGTATTTGCGTCTGTTCCCAGGAAGTACAGTGCATTGGACTGAAGAGAAGCTCCTGTTTTACTAAGTTTCCAATCCTGACTTGAACTAGATATGCCCCGTTTGTGTAGGAAGCACAGTTCCTTTGTTCTGAGCTAGCTCACTGTACTGGCCCTATAGGAAACACAGTAGAGTGCAAGAATGCCCGTTTCTCAAAAGCAGAGTGTTTTTCTTGCATGGCACACTAGGGTTTAGTTAAATTTCATAAACGGAGTTGAATCACGTTCAGTTTCAAGTTCTAGCAGCATGGGTTCATTCAGTTTAACAACAGAACTCTTGTGCTATTCTGGCCTTACACAGTGCAAAAAGAATTCGCGTCTTTTCCCAGCAAGTACAGTGTCTTGGACTGAAGAGAAGCGCCTGTTTTACTTAGTGTCCAATCCTGACTTGAACTAGATATGCCCCGTTTGTGTAGGAAGGACAATTCTTTTGTTCTGAGCTAGCTCACTGTTCTGGCCCTATAGGAAACACAGTAGAGTGCAAGAATGCACGTTTCTCAAAAGCAGAGTGTTTTTCTTGCATGGCACACTAGGGTTCAGTTAAATTTCCTAAAGGGAGTTGAATCACGTTCAGTTTCAAGTTTTAGCAGCAAGGGTTCATTCAGGCTAAGAACAACACTCTTGTGCTATTCTGGCCATACAGAGTACAAATAGCATTCGTGTCTGTTCCCAGAAAGTACAGTGTATTGGACTGAAGAGAAGCTACTGTTTTACTTAGTTTCCAATCCTGAGTTGAACTACATATTCGCCTTTTTTTTAGGAAGCACAGTTCTTTTGTTCTGAGCTAGCTCACAGTACTGGCCTTATAGGAAACACAGTAGAGTGCAAGAATGCCCGTTTCTTAAAAGCAGAGTGTTTTTCTTGCATGGCACACTAGAGTTCAATTAAAATTCATGAAAGGAGTTTAATCACGTTCCGTTTAAAGTTCTAGCAGCAAGGGTTCATTCAGTCTAAGAAGAGCACTCTTGTACTCTTCTGGCCATACACAGTGCAAATAGCATTCGTGTCTGTTCCCAGCAAGTACAGTGTCTTGGACTGAAGAGAAGCTCCTGTTTTACTTAGTTTTCAATACTGAGTTGAACTAGATATGCCCCGTTAGTGTAGGAAGCACAGTTCTTTTGTTCTGAGCTAGCTCACTTTACTGGTCCTATAGAAAACACATTAGAGTGCAAGAATGCCTCTTTCTCAAAAGCAGAGTTTTTTTTTTCCTGCATGGCACACTAGGGTTCAGTTAAATTTCCTAAACGGAATTGAATCACGTTCAGTTTCAAGTTCTAGGAGCAAGAGTTCATTCAGGCTAGGAAGAGCACTCTTGTGCTATTCTGGCCATACACAGTACAAATAGCATTGGCATCTGTTCCCAGCAAGTACAGTGCATTGGTCTGAAGAGAAGCTCCTTTCTTACTCAGTTTCCAATACTGAGTTGAACTAGATATGCCCCGTTCGTTTAGGAAGCACAGTTCTCTTGTTCTGAACTAGCTCACTCTACTGGCCCTATAGGAAACACAGTAGAGTGCAAGAACGCCCGTTTCTCAAAAGCAGACTATTTTTCTTGCATGGCATACTAGGGTTCAATTAAAATTCCTAAACGGAGTTGAATCACGTTCAGATTCATGTTCTAGCAGCAAGGGTTCATTCAGGCTAAGAAGTGAACTCTTGTGGTATTCTGGCCATACACAGTGTAAATAGCATTCGCGTCTGTTCCCAGCAAGTAAAGTGTCTTGGACTGGAGAAGCTCCTGTTTTACTTAGTTTCCAATCCTGACTTGAACTAGATATGCCCCGTTTGTGTGGGAAGCACAGTTCTTTTGTTCTGAGCTAGCTTACTGTACTGGCCCTATAGGAAACACAGTAGAGTGCAAGAATGCCCGTTTCTCAAAAGCAGTGTGTTTTTCTCTCATGGCACACTAGAGTTCAATTAAAATTCCTAAACGGAGTTGAATCACGTTCAGATTCATGTTCTAGCAGCAAGGGTTCATTCAGGCTAAGAAGTGAACTCTTGTGGTATTCTGGCCATACACAGTGCAAATACCATTCACGTCTGTTCCCAGCAAGTACAGTGTCTTGAACTGAAGAGAAGCTCCTGTTTTACTTAGTTTCCAATACTGAGTTGAACTAGATATGCCCCGTTTGTGTAGGAGGCACAGTTCTTTTGTTCTGAGCTAGCTCACTGTACTGGCCCTATAGGAAACACAGTAGAGTGCAAGAAAGCCCGTTTCTCAAAAGCAGAGTGTTTTCTTGCATGGCAAACTAGGGTTCAATTAAACTCCCTAAACGGAGTTGAATCACGTTCAGTTTCAAGTTCTTGAAGCAAGGGTTCATTCAGGCTAAGAACAGCACTCTTGTGCTATTTTGGACATATACAGTGCAAATAGCATTCGCGTCTGTTCCCAGCAAGTACAGTGTATTGCACTGAAGAGAAGCTCCTGTGTTACTTAGTTTCCAATACTGAGTTGAACAGATATGCCCCGTTCGTGTAGGAAGCACAGTTCTTTTCTTCTGATCTAGCTCACTGTACTGGCCCTATAGGAAACACAGTAGAGTCCAAGAGTGCCAGTTTCTCAATTGCAAATTGTTTTTCTTGCATGGCACACTAGGGTTCAGTTAAAATTCCTAAACGGAATTGAATCACGTTCAGTTTCAAGTTCTAGGAGCAAGAGTTCATTCAGGCTAGGAAGAGCACTCTTGTGCTATTCTGGCCATACACAGTACAAATAGCAATTGCCACTGTTCCCAGCAAGTACAGTGCATTGGTCTGAAGAGAAGCTCCTTTCTTACTCAGTTTCCAATACTGAGTTGAACTAGATATGCCCGGTTCGTTTAGGAAGCACAGTTCTCTTGTTCTGAACTAGCTCACTCTACTGGCCCTATAGGAAACACAGTAGAGTGCAAGAACGCCCGTTTGTCAAAAGCAGAGTATTTTTCTTGCATGGCATACTAGGGTTCAATTAAAATTCCTAAACGGAGTTGAATCACGTTCAGATTCATGTTCTAGCAGCAAGGGTTCATTCAGGCTAAGAAGTGAACTCTTGTGGTATTCTGGCCATACACAGTGTAAATAGCATTCGCGTCTGTTCCCAGCAAGTAAAGTGTCTTGGACTGGAGAAGCTCCTGTTTTATTAGTTTCCAATCCTGACTTGAACTAGATATGCCCCGTTTGTGTAGGAAGCACAGTTCTTTTGTTCTGAGCTAGCTTACTGTACTGGCCCTATAGGAAACACAGTAGAGTGCAAGAATGCCCGTTTCTCAAAAGCAGAGTGTTTTTCTTGCATGGCACACTAGAGTTCAATTAAAATTCCTAAACGGAGTTGAATCACGTTCAGATTCATGTTCTAGCAGCAAGGGTTCATTCAGGCTAAGAAGTGAACTCTTGTGGTATTCTGGCCATACACAGTGCAAATAGCATTCGCGTCTGTTCCCAGCAAATACAGTGTCTTGAACTGAAGAGAAGCTCCTGTTTTACTTAGTTACCAATCCTGACTTGAACTAGATATGCCCCGTTCGTGTAGGAAGCACAGTTCTTTTGTTCTGATCTAGCTCACTGTACTGGCCCTATAGGAAACACAGTAGAGTCCAAGAGTGCCAGTTTCTCAAAAGCAAATGGTTTTTCTTGCATGGCACACAAGGGTTCAGTTAAACTTCCTAAATGGAGTTGAATCACGTTCAGTTTCAAGTTCTATCAGCAAGGGTTCATTCAGTCTAAGAAGAGCCCTCTTGTGCTATTCTTGCCATACACAGTTTAATAGCATTCGCGTCTGTTCCCAGCAAGTACAGTGTATTGGACTGAAGAGAAGCTCCTGTTTTACTTAGTTTCCAATACTGAGTTGAACTACATATTCGGCGTTTTTGTAGGAAGCACAGTTCTTTTTTTCTGAGCTAGCTCAGTGTACTGGCCCTATAGGAAACACAGTAGAGTGCAAAAATGCCTGTTTCTCAAAAGCAGAGTGTTTTTCGTGCATGGCACACTAGGGTTCAGATAAACTTCCTAAAAGGAGTTGAATCACGTTCAGTTTCAAGTTCTAGCAGCAAGGGTTCATTCAGGTTAAGAACAGTACTCTTGTGCTATTCTGGCCATACACAGTGCAAAAGCATTTGCATCTGTTCCCAGCAAGTACAGATTATTGGACTGAAGAGAAGCTCCTGTTTTACTTAGTTTTCAATACTGAGTTGAACTAGATATGCCCCGTTAGTGTAGGAAGCACAGTTCTTTTGTTCTGAGCTAGCTCACTTTACTGGTCCTATAGAAAACACATTAGAGTGCAAGAATGCCTCTTTCTCAAAAGCAGAGTTTTTTTTCCTGCATGGCACACTAGGGTTCAGTTAAAATTCCTAAACGGAATTGAATCACGTTCAGTTTCAAGTTCTAGGAGCAAGAGTTCATTCAGGCTAGGAAGAGCACTCTTGTGCTATTCTGACCATACACAGTACAAATAGCATTTGCATCTGTTCCCAGCAAGTACAGTGCATTGGTCTGAAGAGAAGCTCCTTTCTTACTCAGTTTCCAATACTGAGTTGAACTAGATATGCCCCGTTCGTTTAGGAAGCACAGTTCTCTTGTTCTGAACTAGCTCACTCTACTGGCCCTATAGGAATCACAGTAGAGTGCAAGAAAGCCCGTTTCTCAAAAGCAGAGTGTTTTCTTGCATGGCAAACTAGGGTTCAATTAAACTCCCTAAACGGAGTTGAATCACGTTCAGTTTCAAGTTCTTGAAGCAAGGGTTCATTCAGGCTAAGAACAGCACTCTTGTGCTATTTTGGACATATACAGTGCAAATAGCATTCGCGTCTGTTCCCAGCAAGTACAGTATATTGCACTGAAGAGAAGCTCCTGTGTTACTTAGTTTCCAATACTGAGTTTAACAGATATGCCCCGTTCGTGTAGGAAGCACAGTTCTTTTGTTCTGATCTAGCTCACTGTACTGGCCCTATAGGAAACACAGTAGAGTCCAAGAGTGCCAGTTTCTCAAAAGCAAATGGTTTTTCTTGCATGGCACACTAGGGTTCAGTTAAACTTCCTAAATGGAGTTGAATCCCGTTCAGTTTCAAGTTCTAGCAGCAAGGGTTCATTCAGTCTAAGAAGAGCCCTCTTGTGCTATTCTGGCCATACACAGTTTAATAGCATTCGCGTCTGTTCCCAGCAAGTACAGTGTATTGGACTGAAGAGAAGCTCCTGTTTTACTTAGTTTCCAATACTGAGTTGAACTACATATTCGGCGTTTTTGTAGGAAGCACAGTTCTTTTTTTCTGAGCTAGCTCACTGTACTGGCCCTATAGGAAACACAGTAGAGTGCAAGAATGCCCGTTTCTCAAAAGCAGAGTGTTTTTCTTGCATGGCACACTAGGGTTCAATTAAAATTCCAAAACAGAGTTAAATCACGTTCAGTTTCAAGTTCTAGCAGCAAGGATTCATTGAGGCAAAGAAGAGAACTATTGTGCTATTCTGGCCATACACATTTTAATAGCATTCGCGTCTGTTCCCAGCAAGTACAGTATATTGGACTGAAGAGAAGCCTCTGTTTTACTTAGTTTCCAATACTGAGTTGAACTACATATGTGCCGTTTGTGTAGGAAGCACAGTTCTTTTGTTCTGAGCTAGCTCACTCTACTGGCCCTACAGGAAACACAGTACAGCGCAAGAATGCACGTTTATCAAAAGCAGAGTGTTTTTCTTGCATGGCACACCAGGGTTAAATTAAAATTCCTAAATGGTATTTCATCACGTTCAGTTTCAAGTTCTAGCAGCAAGGGTTCATTCAGGCTAAGAAGAGCACTCTTGTGCTATTCTGGATATACACAGTGCAAATAGCATTCGCGTCTGTTCCCAACAAGTACAGTGTATTGGACTGAAGAGAAGCTCCTGCTTTACTTAGTTTCCAATCCTGAATTGAACAGATATGCCCCTTTGGTTAGGAAGCACAGTTCTTTTGTTCTGAGCAATCTCACTGTACTGTCCCTATAGGAAACACAGTAGATTGCAAGAATTCCCGTTTCTCAAAAGCAGAGTGTTTTTCTTGCATGGCAAACTAGGGTTCAGTTAAACTTCCTAAACGGAGTTGAATCACGTTCAGATTCAAGTTCTAGCAGCAAGGGTTCATTCAGGCTAAGAAGAGCACTCTTGTGCTATTCTGGCCATACACAGTGCAAATAGCATTCGCGTCTGTTCCCAGCAAGTACAGTGTATTGGACTGAAGAGAAGCTCCTGTTTTACTTAGTTTCCAATACTGAGTTGAACTCGATATGCCCCGTTTTTGTAGGAAGCACAGTTCTTTTGTTCTGAGCTAGCTCACTGTACTGGCCCTATAGGAAACACAGTAGAGTGCAAGAATGCCCGTTTCTCAAAAGCAGAGTGTTTTTCTTGCATGGCACACTACGGTTCAATTAAACTTCCTAAACAGCGTTGAATCACGTTCAGTTTCAAGTTCTAGCAGCAAGGGTTCATTCAGGCAAAGAAGAGAACTCTTGTGTTATTCTGGCCATACACAGTGCAAATAGCATTCGCGTCTGTTCCCAGCAAGTACAGTGTATTGGACTGAAGAGAAGCTTCTGTTTTACTTAGTTTCTAATACTAAGTTGAACAGATATGCCCCGTTTGTGTAGGATGCACAGTTCTTTTCTTCTGAGCAATCTCACTGTACTGGCCCTATAGGAAACACAGTAGATTACAAGAATGCCCGTTTCTCAAATGCAGAGTGTTTTTCTTGCATGGCACACTAGGGTTCAGTTAATCTTCCAAAACGGAGTTGAATCACGTTCAGTTTCAAGTTCTAGCAGCAAGGGTTCATTCAGGCTAAGAACAGCACTCTTGTGCTTATCTGGCCATACACAGTGCAAATAGCATTCGCGTCTGTTCCCAGCAAGTACAGTGTATTGGACTGAAGAGAAGCTCCTGTGTTACTAGTTTCCAATAATGAGTTGATCTAGATATGCCCCTTTTGTGTAGGAAGCACAGTTCTTTTGTTCTGAGCTATCTCACTGTACTTGCCCTATAGGAAACACAGTAGAGTGCAAGAATGCCCGTCTCTCAAAAGCAGAGTGTTTTTCTTGCATGGAACACTAGGGTTCAATTAAAATTCCTAAACGGAGATGAATCACGTTCAGATTCAAGTTCTAGCAGCAAGGGTTCATTCAGGCTAAGAAGAGCACTCTTGTGCTATTCTGCCATACACACAGTGCAAATGGCGTTCTTGTCTGTTCCCAGCAAGTACAGTGTAGTGGACTGAAGAGAAGCTCCTGTTTTACTTAGTTTCCAATCCTGAGTTGAACTAGATATGCCCCGTTTGTGTAGGAAGCACAGTTTTTTTGTTCTTAGCTAGCTCACTGTTTGGCCCTGTAGGAACCACAGTAGAGTGCAAGAATGCCCGTTTCTCAAAAGCAGAGAGTTTTTCTTGCGTGGCACACTAGGGTTCAATTAAACTTCCTAAACGGAGTTTAATCAGGTTCAGTTTCAAGTTCTAGCAGTAAGGGTTCATTCAGGCTAAGAAGAGCACTCTTGTGCTATTCTGGCCATACACAGTGCAAATAGCATTCGCGTCTGTTCCCAGCAAGTACAGTGTATTGGACTGAAGAGAAGCTCGTGTTTTACTTAGTTTCCAATACTGAGTTGAACTACATATTCGGCGTTTTTGTAGGAAGAACAGTTCTTTTTTCTGAGCTAGCTCACTTTACTGGTCCTATAGAAAACATATTAGAGTGCAAGAATGCCTCTTTCTCAAAAGCAGAGTTTTTTTCCTGCATGGCACACTAGGGTTCAGTTAAAATTCCTAAACGGAATTGAATCACGTTCAGTTTCAAGTTCTAGGAGCAAGAGTTCATTCAGGCTAGGAAGAGCACTCTTGTGCTATTCTGGCCATACTCAGTGCAAATAGCATTCGCGTCTGTTCCCAGCAGGTACAGTGTATTGGACTGAAGAGAAGCTCCTGTTTTACTTACTTTCCTATAATTAGTTGAACTAGATATGCCCTGTTTGTGTAGGAGGCACAGTTATTTTGTTCGGAGCTTGCTCACTGTACTGGCCCTATAGGAAACACAGTAGAGTGCAAGAATGCCCGTTTCTCAAAAACAGAGTGTTTTTCTTGCATGGCACACTAGGGTTCAGTTAAACTTCCTAAGCTGAGTTGAATCACGTTCAGTTTCAAGTTCTAGCAGCAAGGGTTCATTCAGGCTAAGAAGAACACTCTTGTGCTATTCTGGCCATACACAGTGCAAATAGCATTTGCGTCTGTTCCCAGCAAGTACAGTGTATTGGTCTGAAGAGAAGCTCCTTTCTTTTCAGTTTCCAAAACTGAGTTGAACTAGATATGCCCCGTTCGTTTAGGAAGCACAGTTCTCTTGTTCTGAACTAGCTCACTCTACTGGCCCTATAGGAAACACAGTAGAGTGCAAGAATGCCCGTTTCTCAAAAGCAGAGTGTTTTTCTTGCATGGCATACTAGGGTTCAATTAAAATTCCTAAACGGAGTTGAATCACGTTCAGATTCATGTTCTAGCAGCAAGGGTTCATTCAGGCTAAGAAGTGAACTCTTGTGGTATTCTGGCCATACACAGTGTAAATAGCATTCGCGTCTGTTCCCAGCAAGTACAATGTCTTGGACTGGAGAAGCTCCTGTTTTACTTAGTTTCCAATCCTGACTTGAACTAGATATGCCCCGTTTGTGTAGGAAGCACAGTTCTTTTGTTCTGAGCAATCTCACTGTACTGTCCCTATAGGAAACACAGTAGATTGCAAGAATGCCCGTTTCTCAAAAGCAGAGTGTTTTTCTTGCATGGCACACTAAGGTTCAATTAAACTTCCTAAACGGCGTTGAATCACGTTGAGTTTCAAGTTCTAGCAGCAAGGGTTAATTCAGGCAAAGAAGAGAACTCTTGTGTTATTCTGGCCATACACAGTGCAAATAGCATTCGCGTCTGTTCCCAGCAAGTACAGTGTCTTGAACTGAAGAGAAGCTCCTGTTTTACTTAGTTTCCAATCCTGAATTGAACTAGATATGCCCCGTTTGTGTGGGAAGCACAGTTCTTTTGTTCTGAGCTAGCTTACTGTACTGGCCCTATAGGAAACACAGTAGAGTGCAAGAATGCCCGTTTCTCAAAAGCAGTGTGTTTTTCTCTCATGGCACACTAGAGTTCAATTAAAATTCCTAAACGGAGTTGAATCACGTTCAGATTCATGTTCTAGCAGCAAGGGTTCATTCAGGCTAAGAAGTGAACTCTTGTGGTATTCTGGCCATACACAGTGCAAATACCATTCACGTCTGTTCCCAGCAAGTACAGTGTCTTGAACTGAAGAGAAGCTCCTGTTTTACTTAGTTTCCAATACTGAGTTGAACTAGATATGCCCCGTTTGTGTAGGAGGCACAGTTCTTTTGTTCTGAGCTAGCTCACTGTACTGGCCCTATAGGAAACACAGTAGAGTGCAAGAAAGCCCGTTTCTCAAAAGCAGAGTGTTTTCTTGCATGGCAAACTAGGGTTCAATTAAACTCCCTAAACGGAGTTGAATCACGTTCAGTTTCAAGTTCTTGAAGCAAGGGTTCATTCAGGCTAAGAACAGCACTCTTGTGCTATTTTGGACATATACAGTGCAAATAGCATTCGCGTCTGTTCCCAGCAAGTACAGTGTATTGCACTGAAGAGAAGCTCCTGTGTTACTTAGTTTCCAATACTGAGTTGAACAGATATGCCCCGTTCGTGTAGGAAGCACAGTTCTTTTCTTCTGATCTAGCTCACTGTACTGGCCCTATAGGAAACACAGTAGAGTCCAAGAGTGCCAGTTTCTCAATTGCAAATTGTTTTTCTTGCATGGCACACTAGGGTTCAGTTAAAATTCCTAAACGGAATTGAATCACGTTCAGTTTCAAGTTCTAGGAGCAAGAGTTCATTCAGGCTAGGAAGAGCACTCTTGTGCTATTCTGGCCATACACAGTACAAATAGCAATTGCCACTGTTCCCAGCAAGTACAGTGCATTGGTCTGAAGAGAAGCTCCTTTCTTACTCAGTTTCCAATACTGAGTTGAACTAGATATGCCCGGTTCGTTTAGGAAGCACAGTTTTCTTGTTCTGAACTAGCTCACTCTACTGGCCCTATAGGAAACACAGTAGAGTGCAAGAACGCCCGTTTGTCAAAAGCAGAGTATTTTTCTTGCATGGCATACTAGGGTTCAATTAAAATTCCTAAACGGAGTTGAATCACGTTCAGATTCATGTTCTAGCAGCAAGGGTTCATTCAGGCTAAGAAGTGAACTCTTGTGGTATTCTGGCCATACACAGTGTAAATAGCATTCGCGTCTGTTCCCAGCAAGTAAAGTGTCTTGGACTGGAGAAGCTCCTGTTTTATTAGTTTCCAATCCTGACTTGAACTAGATATGCCCCGTTTGTGTAGGAAGCACAGTTCTTTTGTTCTGAGCTAGCTTACTGTACTGGCCCTATAGGAAACACAGTAGAGTGCAAGAATGCCCGTTTCTCAAAAGCAGAGTGTTTTTCTTGCATGGCACACTAGAGTTCAATTAAAATTCCTAAACGGAGTTGAATCACGTTCAGATTCATGTTCTAGCAGCAAGGGTTCATTCAGGCTAAGAAGTGAACTCTTGTGGTATTCTGGCCATACACAGTGCAAATAGCATTCGCGTCTGTTCCCAGCAAATACAGTGTCTTGAACTGAAGAGAAGCTCCTGTTTTACTTAGTTACCAATCCTGACTTGAACTAGATATGCCCCGTTCGTGTAGGAAGCACAGTTCTTTTGTTCTGATCTAGCTCACTGTACTGGCCCTATAGGAAACACAGTAGAGTCCAAGAGTGCCAGTTTCTCAAAAGCAAATGGTTTTTTTGCATGGCACACAAGGGTTCAGTTAAACTTCCTAAATGGAGTTGAATCACGTTCAGTTTCAAGTTCTATCAGCAAGGGTTCATTCAGTCTAAGAAGAGCCCTCTTGTGCTATTCTTGCCATACACAGTTTAATAGCATTCGCGTCTGTTCCCAGCAAGTACAGTGTATTGGACTGAAGAGAAGCTCCTGTTTTACTTAGTTTCCAATACTGAGTTGAACTACATATTCGGCGTTTTTGTAGGAAGCACAGTTCTTTTTTTCTGAGCTAGCTCAGTGTACTGGCCCTATAGGAAACACAGTAGAGTGCAAAAATGCCTGTTTCTCAAAAGCAGAGTGTTTTTCGTGCATGGCACACTAGGGTTCAGATAAACTTCCTAAAAGGAGTTGAATCACGTTCAGTTTCAAGTTCTAGCAGCAAGGGTTCATTCAGGTTAAGAACAGTACTCTTGTGCTATTCTGGCCATACACAGTGCAAAAGCATTTGCATCTGTTCCCAGCAAGTACAGATTATTGGACTGAAGAGAAGCTCCTGTTTTACTTAGTTTTCAATACTGAGTTGAACTAGATATGCCCCGTTAGTGTAGGAAGCACAGTTCTTTTGTTCTGAGCTAGCTCACTTTACTGGTCCTATAGAAAACACATTAGAGTGCAAGAATGCCTCTTTCTCAAAAGCAGAGTTTTTTTTCCTGCATGGCACACTAGGGTTCAGTTAAAATTCCTAAACGGAATTGAATCACGTTCAGTTTCAAGTTCTAGGAGCAAGAGTTCATTCAGGCTAGGAAGAGCACTCTTGTGCTATTCTGACCATACACAGTACAAATAGCATTTGCATCTGTTCCCAGCAAGTACAGTGCATTGGTCTGAAGAGAAGCTCCTTTCTTACTCAGTTTCCAATACTGAGTTGAACTAGATATGCCCCGTTCGTTTAGGAAGCACAGTTCTCTTGTTCTGAACTAGCTCACTCTACTGGCCCTATAGGAATCACAGTAGAGTGCAAGAAAGCCCGTTTCTCAAAAGCAGAGTGTTTTCTTGCATGGCAAACTAGGGTTCAATTAAACTCCCTAAACGGAGTTGAATCACGTTCAGTTTCAAGTTCTTGAAGCAAGGGTTCATTCAGGCTAAGAACAGCACTCTTGTGCTATTTTGGACATATACAGTGCAAATAGCATTCGCGTCTGTTCCCAGCAAGTACAGTATATTGCACTGAAGAGAAGCTCCTGTGTTACTTAGTTTCCAATACTGAGTTTAACAGATATGCCCCGTTCGTGTAGGAAGCACAGTTCTTTTGTTCTGATCTAGCTCACTGTACTGGCCCTATAGGAAACACAGTAGAGTCCAAGAGTGCCAGTTTCTCAAAAGCAAATGGTTTTTCTTGCATGGCACACTAGGGTTCAGTTAAACTTCCTAAATGGAGTTGAATCCCGTTCAGTTTCAAGTTCTAGCAGCAAGGGTTCATTCAGTCTAAGAAGAGCCCTCTTGTGCTATTCTGGCCATACACAGTTTAATAGCATTCGCGTCTGTTCCCAGCAAGTACAGTGTATTGGACTGAAGAGAAGCTCCTGTTTTACTTAGTTTCCAATACTGAGTTGAACTACATATTCGGCGTTTTTGTAGGAAGCACAGTTCTTTTTTTCTGAGCTAGCTCACTGTACTGGCCCTATAGGAAACACAGTAGAGTGCAAGAATGCCCGTTTCTCAAAAGCAGAGTGTTTTTCTTGCATGGCACACTAGGGTTCAATTAAAATTCCAAAACAGAGTTAAATCACGTTCAGTTTCAAGTTCTAGCAGCAAGGATTCATTGAGGCAAAGAAGAGAACTATTGTGCTATTCTGGCCATACACATTTTAATAGCATTCGCGTCTGTTCCCAGCAAGTACAGTATATTGGACTGAAGAGAAGCCTCTGTTTTACTTAGTTTCCAATACTGAGTTGAACTACATATGTGCCGTTTGTGTAGGAAGCACAGTTCTTTTGTTCTGAGCTAGCTCACTCTACTGGCCCTACAGGAAACACAGTACAGCGCAAGAATGCACGTTTATCAAAAGCAGAGTGTTTTTCTTGCATGGCACACCAGGGTTAAATTAAAATTCCTAAATGGTATTTCATCACGTTCAGTTTCAAGTTCTAGCAGCAAGGGTTCATTCAGGCTAAGAAGAGCACTCTTGTGCTATTCTGGATATACACAGTGCAAATAGCATTCGCGTCTGTTCCCAACAAGTACAGTGTATTGGACTGAAGAGAAGCTCCTGCTTTACTTAGTTTCCAATCCTGAATTGAACAGATATGCCCCTTTGGTTAGGAAGCACAGTTCTTTTGTTCTGAGCAATCTCACTGTACTGTCCCTATAGGAAACACAGTAGATTGCAAGAATTCCCGTTTCTCAAAAGCAGAGTGTTTTTCTTGCATGGCAAACTAGGGTTCAGTTAAACTTCCTAAACGGAGTTGAATCACGTTCAGATTCAAGTTCTAGCAGCAAGGGTTCATTCAGGCTAAGAAGAGCACTCTTGTGCTATTCTGGCCATACACAGTGCAAATAGCATTCGCGTCTGTTCCCAGCAAGTACAGTGTATTGGACTGAAGAGAAGCTCCTGTTTTACTTAGTTTCCAATACTGAGTTGAACTCGATATGCCCCGTTTTTGTAGGAAGCACAGTTCTTTTGTTCTGAGCTAGCTCACTGTACTGGCCCTATAGGAAACACAGTAGAGTGCAAGAATGCCCGTTTCTCAAAAGCAGAGTGTTTTTCTTGCATGGCACACTACGGTTCAATTAAACTTCCTAAACAGCGTTGAATCACGTTCAGTTTCAAGTTCTAGCAGCAAGGGTTCATTCAGGCAAAGAAGAGAACTCTTGTGTTATTCTGGCCATACACAGTGCAAATAGCATTCGCGTCTGTTCCCAGCAAGTACAGTGTATTGGACTGAAGAGAAGCTTCTGTTTTACTTAGTTTCTAATACTAAGTTGAACAGATATGTCCCGTTTGTGTAGGATGCACAGTTCTTTTCTTCTGAGCAATCTCACTGTACTGGCCCTATAGGAAACACAGTAGATTACAAGAATGCCCGTTTCTCAAATGCAGAGTGTTTTTCTTGCATGGCACACTAGGGTTCAGTTAATCTTCCAAAACGGAGTTGAATCACGTTCAGTTTCAAGTTCTAGCAGCAAGGGTTCATTCAGGCTAAGAACAGCACTCTTGTGCTTATCTGGCCATACACAGTGCAAATAGCATTCGCGTCTGTTCCCAGCAAGTACAGTGTATTGGTCTGAAGAGAAGCTCCTGTGTTACTAGTTTCCAATAATGAGTTGATCTAGATATGCCCCTTTTGTGTAGGAAGCACAGTTCTTTTGTTCTGAGCTATCTCACTGTACTTGCCCTATAGGAAACACAGTAGAGTGCAAGAATGCCCGTCTCTCAAAAGCAGAGTGTTTTTCTTGCATGGAACACTAGGGTTCAATTAAAATTCCTAAACGGAGATGAATCACGTTCAGATTCAAGTTCTAGCAGCAAGGGTTCATTCAGGCTAAGAAGAGCACTCTTGTGCTATTCTGCCATACACACAGTGCAAATGGCGTTCTTGTCTGTTCCCAGCAAGTACAGTGTAGTGGACTGAAGAGAAGCTCCTGTTTTACTTAGTTTCCAATCCTGAGTTGAACTAGATATGCCCCGTTTGTGTAGGAAGCACAGTTTTTTTGTTCTTAGCTAGCTCACTGTTTGGCCCTGTAGGAACCACAGTAGAGTGCAAGAATGCCCGTTTCTCAAAAGCAGAGAGTTTTTCTTGCGTGGCACACTAGGGTTCAATTAAACTTCCTAAACGGAGTTTAATCAGGTTCAGTTTCAAGTTCTAGCAGTAAGGGTTCATTCAGGCTAAGAAGAGCACTCTTGTGCTATTCTGGCCATACACAGTGCAAATAGCATTCGCGTCTGTTCCCAGCAAGTACAGTGTATTGGACTGAAGAGAAGCTCGTGTTTTACTTAGTTTCCAATACTGAGTTGAACTACATATTCGGCGTTTTTGTAGGAAGAACAGTTCTTTTTTCTGAGCTAGCTCACTTTACTGGTCCTATAGAAAACATATTAGAGTGCAAGAATGCCTCTTTCTCAAAAGCAGAGTTTTTTTCCTGCATGGCACACTAGGGTTCAGTTAAAATTCCTAAACGGAATTGAATCACGTTCAGTTTCAAGTTCTAGGAGCAAGAGTTCATTCAGGCTAGGAAGAGCACTCTTGTGCTATTCTGGCCATACTCAGTGCAAATAGCATTCGCGTCTGTTCCCAGCAGGTACAGTGTATTGGACTGAAGAGAAGCTCCTGTTTTACTTACTTTCCTATAATTAGTTGAACTAGATATGCCCTGTTTGTGTAGGAGGCACAGTTATTTTGTTCGGAGCTTGCTCACTGTACTGGCCCTATAGGAAACACAGTAGAGTGCAAGAATGCCCGTTTCTCAAAAACAGAGTGTTTTTCTTGCATGGCACACTAGGGTTCAGTTAAACTTCCTAAGCTGAGTTGAATCACGTTCAGTTTCAAGTTCTAGCAGCAAGGGTTCATTCAGGCTAAGAAGAACACTCTTGTGCTATTCTGGCCATACACAGTGCAAATAGCATTTGCGTCTGTTCCCAGCAAGTACAGTGTATTGGTCTGAAGAGAAGCTCCTTTCTTTTCAGTTTCCAAAACTGAGTTGAACTAGATATGCCCCGTTCGTTTAGGAAGCACAGTTCTCTTGTTCTGAACTAGCTCACTCTACTGGCCCTATAGGAAACACAGTAGAGTGCAAGAATGCCCGTTTCTCAAAAGCAGAGTGTTTTTCTTGCATGGCATACTAGGGTTCAATTAAAATTCCTAAACGGAGTTGAATCACGTTCAGATTCATGTTCTAGCAGCAAGGGTTCATTCAGGCTAAGAAGTGAACTCTTGTGGTATTCTGGCCATACACAGTGTAAATAGCATTCGCGTCTGTTCCCAGCAAGTACAATGTCTTGGACTGGAGAAGCTCCTGTTTTACTTAGTTTCCAATCCTGACTTGAACTAGATATGCCCCGTTTGTGTAGGAAGCACAGTTCTTTTGTTCTGAGCAATCTCACTGTACTGTCCCTATAGGAAACACAGTAGATTGCAAGAATGCCCGTTTCTCAAAAGCAGAGTTATTTTCTTGCATGGCACACTAGGGTTCAGTTAAACTTCCAAAACGGAGTTGAATCACGTTCAGTTTCAAGTTCTAGCAGCAAGGGTTCATTCAGGCTAAGAAGAGCACTCTTGTGCTATTCTGGCCATACACAGTGCAAATAGCATTCGCGTCTGTTCCCAGCAAGTACAGTGTATTGGACTGAAGACAAGCTCCTGTGTTACTAGTTTCCAATAATGAGTGGATCTAGATATGCCCCTTTTGTGTAGGAAGCATAGTTCTTTTGTTCTGACCTATCTCACTGTACTTGCCCTATAGGAAATACAGTAGAGTGCAAGAATGCCCGTTTCTCAAAAGCAGAGTGTTTTTCTTGCATGGCACACTAGGGTTCAGTTAAACTTCCTAAACGGAGTTGAATCGCGTTCAGTTTCAAGTTCTAGCAGCAATGGTTCATTTAGGTTAAAAACAGCACTCTTGTGCTATTCTGGCCATACACAGTGCAAATAACATTCCTGTCTGTTCCCAGCAAGTACATTGTATTGGACTGAAGAAAAGCTCCTGTTTAACTTAGTTTCCAATCCTGAGTTGAACTAGATATGCTCCGTTTGTGTAGGAAGCACAGTTCTCTTGTTCTGAGCTAGCTCACTGTACTGGCCGTATAGGAAACACAGTAGAGTGCAAGAATGCCCGTTTCTCAAAAGCAGAGTGTTTTTCTTGCATGGCACACTAGGGTTCAGTTAAACTTCCTAAACAGAGTTGAATCACGTTCAGTTTCAAGTTCTAGCAGCTATGGTTCCTTCAGGCTAAGAAGAGCACTCTTGTGCTATTCTGGCCATACACACAGTTCAAATGGCGTTCTTGTCTGTTCCCAGCAAGTACAGTGTATTGGACTGAAGTGAAGCTCCTGTTTTACTTAGTTTCCAATCCTGAGTTGAACTAGATATGCCCCGTTTGTGTAGGAAGCACAGTTCTTTTGTTCTTAGCTAGCTCACTGTTTGGCCCTGTAGGAACAACAGTAGAGTGCAAGAATGCCCGTTTCTCAAAAGCAGAGTGTTTTTCTTGCGTGGCACACTAGGATTCAATTAAACTCCTAAGCGGAGTTGAATCACCTACAGTTTCAAGTTCTAGCAGCACGGGTTCATTCAGGCTAAGAAGAGCACTCTTTTGCCATTCTGGCCATAGACAGTGCAAATAGCATTAGCGTATGTTCCCAGCAAGTACAGTGTATTGGACTGAAGAGAAGCTCCTGTTTTACTTAGATTCCAGTCCTGAGTTGAACTAGATATGCCCAGTTTGTGTAGGAAGCACAGTTCTTTTGTTCTGAGCTGGCTCACTGTACTGGCCATATAGGACACAGTAGAGTGCAAGAATGCCCGTTTCTCAAAAGCAGAGTGTTTTTCTTGCATGGCACACTAGGGTTCAATTAAAATTCCTAAACGGAGTTGAATCACGTTCAGATTCAAGTTCTAGCAGCAAGGGTTCATTCAGGCTAAGAAGAGCACTCTTGTGCTATTCTGGCCATACACAGTGCAAATAGTATTCGCGTCTGTTCACAGCAAGTACAGTGTATTGGACTGAAGAGAAGCTCCTGTTTTACTTAGTTTCCAATACTGAGTTGAACTAGATATGCCCCGTTTTTGTAGGAAGCACAGTTCTTTTGTTCTGAGACAGCTCACTGTACTGGCCCTATAGGAAACACAGTACAGTGCAAGAATGCACATTTCTCAAAAGCAGAGTGTTTTTCTTGCATGGCACACTAGGGTTCAATTAAACTTCCTAAACGGAGTTGAATCACGTTCAGTTTCAACTTCTAGTAGCAAGGGTTCATTCAGGCAAAAAAGCGAACTCTTGTGTTATTCTGGCCATACACAGTGCAAATAGCATTCGCGTCTGTTCCCAGCAAGTACAGTGTCTTGGACTGAAGAGAAGCTCCTGTTTTACTTAGTTTCCAATACTGAGTTGAACTACATATGTGCCCTTTGAGTAGGAAGCACAGTTCTTTTGTTCTGAGCTAGCTCACTGTACTGGCCATATAGGAAACACAGTAGAGTGCAAGAATGCCCGTTTCTCAAAAGTGAGTGTTTTTCTTGCATGGCAGACTAGGGTTCAAATAAACTTCCTAAACGGAGTTGAATCACATTCAGTTTCAAGTTCTAGCAGCAACGGTTCATTCAGGCTAAGAACAGCACTCTTGTGCTATTCTGGCCATACACAGTGGAAATAGCATTCGAGTCTATTCCCAGCAAGTACAGTGTATTGGACTGAAGAGAAGCTCCTGTTTCACTTAGTTTCCAATACTGAGTTGAACTAGATATGCCCCGTTTGTGTAGGAATCACAGTTCTTTTGTTCTGAGCTAGCTCACTGTACTGGCCCTATAGGAAACGCAGTACAGTGCAATAATGCCCGTTTCTCAAAAGCAGAGTGTTTTTTTTGCATGGCACACTAGGGTTCAATTAAACTTCCTAAACGGAGTGGAATCACGTTCAGTTTCAAGTTCTAGCAGCAAGGGTTCATTCAGGTTAAAAACAGCACTCTTGTGCTATTCTGGCAATACAAAGTGCAAATAACATTCGCGTCTGTTCCCAGCAAGTACATTGTATTGGACTGAAGAGAAGCTCCTGTTTTACTTACTTGCCAATGCTGAGTTGAACTATATATGCCCCGTTTGTGTAGGAAGCACAGTTCTTTTTTTCTGAGCTAGCTCACTGTATTGGCCCTATGGGAAACACAGTAGAGTGCAAGAATGCCCGTTTCTCAAAAGCAGAGTGTTTTTCTTGCATGGCACACTAGGGTTCAATTGAAATTCGTAAACGGAGTTTAATCACTTACAATTTCAAGTTCTAACAGAAAGGGTTCATTCAGGCTTAGAACAGCACTCTTTTGCTATTTTGGCCATACACAGTGCAAATAGCATTCGCGTCTGTTCCCAGCAAGTACACTGTATTGAACTGAAGAGAAGCTCCTGTTTTACTTAGTTTCCAATACTGAGTTGAACTAGATATGTCCCGTTTGTGCAGGAAGCACAGTTCTTTTGTTCAGAGTTATCTCACTCTAATGGCCCTATAGGAAACACAGTAGAGTGCAAGAATGCCCATTTCTCAAAAGCAGTGTGTTTTTCTTGCATGGCACACTGGGGTTCAGTTAAAATTCCTAAACGGAGTTTAATCACATTCAGTTTCAAGTTCTAGCAGCAAGGGTTCATTCAGGCTAACAACAGCACTCTTGTGCTATCCTGGCCATAAACAGTGCAAATACCATTCACATCTGTTCCCTGCATGTACAGTAAATTGGAATGAAGAGTAGCTCCTGTTTTACTAAGTTTCCAATACTGAGTTGAACTACATATGTTCCCTTTGAGTAGGAAGCACAGTTCTTTTGTTCTGAGCTAGCTCACTGTACTGGCCCTATAGGAAACACAGTAGACTGCAAGAATGCCCATTTCTCAAAAGCAGAGTGTTTTTCTTGCATGGCACACTAGGGTTCAATTAAAATTCCTAAACAGAGTTGAAAAACGTTAAGTTTCAAGTTCTAGCAGCAAGGGTTCATTCAGGCTAAGAAGAACACTCTTGTGCTATTCTGGCCATACACTGTGCAAATAGCATTCGCGTCTGTTCCCAGCAAGTACAGTGTATTGGTCTGAAGAGAAGCTCCTTTCTTTTCAGTTTCCAAAACTGAGTTGAACTAGATATGCCCCGTTCGTTTAGGAAGCACAGTTCTCTTGTTCTGAACTAGCTCACTCTACTGGCCCTATAGGAAACACAGTAGAGTGCAAGAATGCCCGTTTCTCAAAAGCAGAGTGTTTTTCTTGCATGGCATACTAGGGTTCAATTAAAATTCCTAAACGGAGTTGAATCACGTTCAGATTCATGTTCTAGCAGCAAGGGTTCATTCAGGCTAAGAAGTGAACTCTTGTGGTATTCTGGCCATACACAGTGTAAATAGCATTCGCGTCTGTTCCCAGCAAGTACAATGTCTTGGACTGGAGAAGCTCCTGTTTTACTTAGTTTCCAATCCTGACTTGAACTAGATATACCCCGTTTGTGTAGGAAGCACAGTTCTTTTGTTCTGAGCAATCTCACTGTACTGTCCCTATAGGAAACACAGTAGATTGCAAGAATGCCCGTTTCTCAAAAGCAGAGTGTTTTTCTTGCATGGCACACTAAGGTTCAATTAAACTTCCTAAACGGCGTTGAATCACGTTGAGTTTCAAGTTCTAGCAGCAAGGGTTAATTCAGGCAAAGAAGAGAACTCTTGTGTTATTCTGGCCATACACAGTGCAAATAGCATTCGCGTCTGTTCCCAGCAAGTACAGTGTATTGGACTGAAGAGAAGCTCCTGTTTTACTTAGTTTCCAATACTGAGTTGAACAGATATGCCCCGTTTGTGTAGGATGCACAGTTCTTTTGTTCTGAGCAATCTCACTGTACTGGCCCTATAGGAAACACAGTAGATTGCAAGAATGCCCGTTTCTCAAAAGCAGAGTTATTTTCTTGCATGGCACACTAGGGTTCAGTTAAACTTCCAAAACGGAGTTGAATCACGTTCAGTTTCAAGTTCTAGCAGCAAGGGTTCATTCAGGCTAAGAAGAGCACTCTTGTGCTATTCTGGCCATACACAGTGCAAATAGCATTCGCGTCTGTTCCCAGCAAGTACAGTGTATTGGACTGAAGACAAGCTCCTGTGTTACTAGTTTCCAATAATGAGTGGATCTAGATATGCCCCTTTTGTGTAGGAAGCATAGTTCTTTTGTTCTGACCTATCTCACTGTACTTGCCCTATAGGAAATACAGTAGAGTGCAAGAATGCCCGTTTCTCAAAAGCAGAGTGTTTTTCTTGCATGGCACACTAGGGTTCAGTTAAACTTCCTAAACGGAGTTGAATCGCGTTCAGTTTCAAGTTCTAGCAGCAATGGTTCATTTAGGTTAAAAACAGCACTCTTGTGCTATTCTGGCCATACACAGTGCAAATAACATTCCTGTCTGTTCCCAGCAAGTACATTGTATTGGACTGAAGAAAAGCTCCTGTTTAACTTAGTTTCCAATCCTGAGTTGAACTAGATATGCTCCGTTTGTGTAGGAAGCACAGTTCTCTTGTTCTGAGCTAGCTCACTGTACTGGCCGTATAGGAAACACAGTAGAGTGCAAGAATGCCCGTTTCTCAAAAGCAGAGTGTTTTTCTTGCATGGCACACTAGGGTTCAGTTAAACTTCCTAAACAGAGTTGAATCACGTTCAGTTTCAAGTTCTAGCAGCTATGGTTCCTTCAGGCTAAGAAGAGCACTCTTGTGCTATTCTGGCCATACACACAGTTCAAATGGCGTTCTTGTCTGTTCCCAGCAAGTACAGTGTATTGGACTGAAGTGAAGCTCCTGTTTTACTTAGTTTCCAATCCTGAGTTGAACTAGATATGCCCCGTTTGTGTAGGAAGCACAGTTCTTTTGTTCTTAGCTAGCTCACTGTTTGGCCCTGTAGGAACAACAGTAGAGTGCAAGAATGCCCGTTTCTCAAAAGCAGAGTGTTTTTCTTGCGTGGCACACTAGGATTCAATTAAACTCCTAAGCGGAGTTGAATCACCTACAGTTTCAAGTTCTAGCAGCACGGGTTCATTCAGGCTAAGAAGAGCACTCTTTTGCCATTCTGGCCATAGACAGTGCAAATAGCATTAGCGTATGTTCCCAGCAAGTACAGTGTATTGGACTGAAGAGAAGCTCCTGTTTTACTTAGATTCCAGTCCTGAGTTGAACTAGATATGCCCAGTTTGTGTAGGAAGCACAGTTCTTTTGTTCTGAGCTGGCTCACTGTACTGGCCATATAGGACACAGTAGAGTGCAAGAATGCCCGTTTCTCAAAAGCAGAGTGTTTTTCTTGCATGGCACACTAGGGTTCAATTAAAATTCCTAAACGGAGTTGAATCACGTTCAGATTCAAGTTCTAGCAGCAAGGGTTCATTCAGGCTAAGAAGAGCACTCTTGTGCTATTCTGGCCATACACAGTGCAAATAGTATTCGCGTCTGTTCACAGCAAGTACAGTGTATTGGACTGAAGAGAAGCTCCTGTTTTACTTAGTTTCCAATACTGAGTTGAACTAGATATGCCCCGTTTTTGTAGGAAGCACAGTTCTTTTGTTCTGAGACAGCTCACTGTACTGGCCCTATAGGAAACACAGTACTGTGCAAGAATGCACATTTCTCAAAAGCAGAGTGTTTTTCTTGCATGGCACACTAGGGTTCAATTAAACTTCCTAAACGGAGTTGAATCACGTTCAGTTTCAACTTCTAGTAGCAAGGGTTCATTCAGGCAAAAAAGCGAACTCTTGTGTTATTCTGGCCATACACAGTGCAAATAGCATTCGCGTCTGTTCCCAGCAAGTACAGTGTCTTGGACTGAAGAGAAGCTCCTGTTTTACTTAGTTTCCAATACTGAGTTGAACTACATATGTGCCCTTTGAGTAGGAAGCACAGTTCTTTTGTTCTGAGCTAGCTCACTGTACTGGCCATATAGGAAACACAGTAGAGTGCAAGAATGCCCGTTTCTCAAAAGTGAGTGTTTTTCTTGCATGGCAGACTAGGGTTCAAATAAACTTCCTAAACGGAGTTGAATCACATTCAGTTTCAAGTTCTAGCAGCAACGGTTCATTCAGGCTAAGAACAGCACTCTTGTGCTATTCTGGCCATACACAGTGGAAATAGCATTCGAGTCTATTCCCAGCAAGTACAGTGTATTGGACTGAAGAGAAGCTCCTGTTTCACTTAGTTTCCAATACTGAGTTGAACTAGATATGCCCCGTTTGTGTAGGAATCACAGTTCTTTTGTTCTGAGCTAGCTCACTGTACTGGCCCTATAGGAAACGCAGTACAGTGCAATAATGCCCGTTTCTCAAAAGCAGAGTGTTTTTTTTGCATGGCACACTAGGGTTCAATTAAACTTCCTAAACGGAGTGGAATCACGTTCAGTTTCAAGTTCTAGCAGCAAGGGTTCATTCAGGTTAAAAACAGCACTCTTGTGCTATTCTGGCAATACAAAGTGCAAATAACATTCGCGTCTGTTCCCAGCAAGTACATTGTATTGGACTGAAGAGAAGGTCCTGTTTTACTTACTTGCCAATGCTGAGTTGAACTATATATGCCCCGTTTGTGTAGGAAGCACAGTTCTTTTTTTCTGAGCTAGCTCACTGTATTGGCCCTATGGGAAACACAGTAGAGTGCAAGAATGCCCGTTTCTCAAAAGCAGAGTGTTTTTCTTGCATGGCACACTAGGGTTCAATTGAAATTCCTAAACGGAGTTTAATCACTTACAATTTCAAGTTCTAACAGAAAGGGTTCATTCAGGC